>NC_139535.1:18111832-19388105 GCF_965153285.1 Podarcis tiliguerta
GAACAAACGGGGGGTCCTCACCCTGTTTGGTTTTTTTAGCATGCATTGTGGGCTCACGACAACACCAGAGCTTTAAAATACCAGTGTTAATTCTTCCCCTATCTAATGATCTTCCTTTCTTTTTAGCTGAGTTGAATGGTTTTAAAGTAATATTAGGATAGCAGCTGACCCCAGGTATAGGATATGGGATGGCTGCCTGAGTTATGAACCACAAAGACTTTGGCTTGAATCTCGCCTCTGCCGTGAACGGACTTCTTGGCCTGAAACCAGGCACACATTTCTCTCAGCTTCAGCCGCCTACCCAACCGCAGTATGAAGATAATAATACCGAGCTTCCTTATAGGGATTTTAATGAGATATTCTACGTGGAGCGCTTTGAACATTCAGAGAATGCTCTGCGAATGCTAAGTTATTGTTTTAATCTGGGATAAGTTTGGTCTTCCTTGAATGGGGACATGTAACTGGGCTCCAAGATGTGTTCTGCTTCCAATTCTCTCTGTGTCTCTGCTCTCTTGTGAGCATGAGCAATACTCCCTCAGAGGCAAATGTGAGAGACCTGAGACGGGCAAAGGACCGGAAGGGATGCCGCGCTGACGGGGGAGGGTTGGAGGTACAAAAATTAGCCCCAATCTCATCTCAGGGGCAGGTCAAAGACTCAGAGGTGCCCTTAAAAAAAAGCACACGACGAGCAGGACAGAAGATAGCTGCCTCAATATTCGACTGCTTGAGACGTATCTAATATAGCTTTATTCAGTCCTTCATCCTGGATCTGCAAGTGCAAAAGTGTTGTCTGCCCTGCTCCCGTTGTTGTAAACATACCCACCCAACCAAAGGTCTGAAGAGGGCCTTTAAACATGTTTGCTTGAACAGGCCTACAAGCCTTACAGTTGCCCCAGACAAGGCAGGTTCCCAATGGTGAGGAAGCTTATAAGCATTTTCAGGCAAATGTTTTTACAAGCCCCCTATAGACCTTCACACAAAGGTTGGGTGAAGAGCAGGCATGCCTCTGGTTCACCTGGAGACATTTGAGGCAGGTGCAACTCTTGCCGCCCAACCCTAGATATTTTTGCCCTCGTGTCAAGCGGAATGCCTCAAGCAGCCTATATTTCTCTCTTCCTTTAAGCCCCTGTTCCTGTTTACACCAGAACACCCCCAAATCTAATTATAGTTAAGATGTCTGCCTGCTGTATACAGAAGCAGTGTTGTTTTTTTAAAAATTATTCTAAACACTCAAAAAGGTGATGTGTTATTCTTCCAAAGTATGTGCAGAACCCCATGCTTGCTGGGTATCTGTACTTTTAGAGTGTGATTTTAAATAAAGTAAAAATGAATAGAATGCTTTGAGGGGGAATATAATTTGTGGCTTGAAACTTCTTTTTAACCCTCCAAGGACCCTATTTTTGTAGTTTGCATGTGTTGCAGAAAATGTTATTCAGCAGCTTTCCTCGACATAGGAACCAACTCCTAGGGGCTGAAGTCCCTTCGCCTCCCCCCAATAAAATATTTGAGGGGGCCGCGCACCCAAAGTTAATGAGGATTGCCATTCAAATGGTGGGTGTGTGCCACGTCTTGTGATTGATTATGTGGGGCAGGTGGCTTGCCTGCCCCCCCCCCTAATATTTTATTCAAGCTGGCACCCTCGTTCCTCAACATGGGGTGGAGAAAATGGGTTAGAGAAAGTGTTTCTCCCTCTCCCATGATACCAGAACTTGAGGAAATTCAACGAAGATGGAAGACTCAGGACTGTTCTGTAACTATTTCTTCTCACACCACAGGAAGTAGTGAGGGCCACCCACTTGGATGGCTTTAAAAGAGGATTGGACAAATTCATGAAGGACAAAGCTATCGGGCTACTAGCCACAATGGCTATGTTCTACCTCTCCTGTCGGAGGCAGTACACCTCTGCACTGGTGAGAATCTCAGCTGGGGAGAGTACCCTGGCATTTAGGTTCTGCTTGCAAGTTTCCCTTGTGCGTCTGGTTGGCCACTGTGAGAACAGGACGCTGGATTAGATGGGCCTTTGGCCTGGCTCAGCAGAGCTCTTGTGTTCTCATGTGGTTCCCTCTAGATGCTTTTGACTACAACTCCCAGCAGCCCCAGCCAGCATGGCTAATGGAAATTGATGATGGGACTTGTAGTCCACAATGTCTGGAGGGTGCCAGATTGGGGAAGACTCAATAAATGCAATATTTTAAAAACTTCAATGAGAAAAAACAAAAGCTGAAAAGGGCACAGGTGAAAGCTAAAATGTTTATAATAGGAATTGAAAACCTAATGTGAGGGGGAAAATTGAGGGAGCTTCAAACAACAGTAAAATGTAACAGGGCACATCCATGCCCTTGTGTAGAGAAGAGCTTTTAGAGGTGGCCAAGGCACATCACAGGCTGTACAAAATAAAACCCTGTACGGATTTTGTTTCAAGTAGCCTTCACTTTGCCTGGTGTTTCTCGGGATGTAGGTTTTAGTCTGATACCTTGGGTATTATAGTTCTCTATTGGTAAACCATGATCAGCTTTCTAGCGTGGTTCCAAATTGAGAATATGCATTTTGGAAGATGTCAACTCGGGCAGCGAAGTTAATGGACATCGGACATTTGGCCGGTCTGGGATTACCTCCTTATTCTTAAACTGATAAATTTGTGACAACCAGAACTAGAAATGTTGCTATCACACTGTCTCCAAAAAAGTAGTGTTCTGCATTTGGGGTGTTAAACTGGGTGCCAGACCCCTCGAATCCCTGGATCTAGCAAGTGTTAGAATTTAATCAAGTCTTCTAATTATTGGAATAGCCAGGCAAACTTTTTAGTGAGGTGATAGCTTGGGTGATGAGCCATTAAGTGGAATTAAGTGACTTGGTGTGAGACATAGGAGAAGGGGGCTCCCTTAACTGAAAAAGCCAGAGTTTGGAGCACAGGTAGCAGTGACTTTATCTAGGAAGGAAAGCAGCTAGCTGGAGATAGAGGGAGAACAATGTTTGAGATCAATGTTTGAATTCTGTTTGCATCCAAGGCTGTGGCTATGGGCGAAATAATACCCTTTTGGGGTGTTAATGCTGTGAACCCTGCCAACATAGGCTCAGGCTGTATATATGTGTAAATAAACCATATATCATAAAGACACAGCAGTCTCCACTGTGCCTCATTCCAAAAACAAGTATGAATCCTGGGTAAGTGCTTGCAATCCCTGGAATCTCGCACCATTCAGAGATTGGGCTGGCGTGCAAAAGTATTCTGCAAGATGTGGAATAACTTGGAAAGCACTTCACACGGAGTACATGCCGTATGTCTCACTCATTGGAGAAAGTGGGAAAACCACCTTTGATTTCACCCTGTATTTGTAGTTAACTCAATATGTTGTTAATCAGCTCCTTGGCCGATCATAAAGGGTTTTGTCGGAAGATCTCAGAGACTGACTTGGTCTGTACTGGGGGAAGCAGTCTTACTAGGCACCCTGGTCCCAAGTTCCATAGGGCTTCAAATGTCAGCAACGAAACACTGGATTTGACTCAGTCGGTAAAAAGAAACCAGAGCGGATTTCAGCATGAGTGTGACATGTGTAAAGCTGCGTTCGTCATTACGCATCCTAGCAGTTGCATTTTGGGCTAGCTGTACCTTCTAAATCAAGATATAAGGGTAGCCCCACCTACATTGCATTGCAGCACTCTCATCATGAGGTTACTAGTATAACTAGTGATCCATCATGGCAAGGCTATCTCTGTCCAGGAATGGTCATAGTTCGGGCACCAGCCAATATGCGCAGCTGCTCCTGATTCAGATGTTAACAAAGAAATAGAGCTGGATATCATCACGATACTGGTGAGACCTTGCCCCAAATCTAATGACCACCCTAATGTCATTACCTAACATGTGAGTGTTAAAATAATGGGAAACAAAATGAGGCCTAATTTGAGTAAATTGTTTACCATATTTTTTGCTCTATAAGACTCACTTTTTCCCTCCTAAAAAGTAAGGGGAAATGTGTGTGCGTCTTATGGAGCGAATGCAGGCTGCGCAGCTATCCCAGAAGCCAGAACAGCAAGAGGGATTGCTGCTTTCGCTGCGCAGCGATCCCTCTTGCTGTTCTGGCTTCTGAGATTCAGAATATTTTTTTTCTTGTTTTCCTCCTCCAAAAACTAGGTGCGTCTTGTGGTCTGGTGCGTCTTATAGAGCGAAAAATACAGTGCACTTCATCACAAAACTTAAATTTGTATTTTAGGAGATCTAACAAACATACAATCAATAGATTTAAAATAAAATCTCTTGTGTTGAATGTATGTGTAGTTTGCCTCAGAATATTTCTATCTTTCTGTACACTGCCATTTCTTGATAAATAAAAGCACTACCTTTTGCAGTGAAATCATATAACCTGACCCAGGGCTGGGAAACTTGTTGCCTTTTAGCAGCGTTGTTGGACCACAACTCCCATCATTCTTGGTCTTCGGTGATGCAGGTTGTGGCTCATGAGGCTTGTCCAACAACATCTGGGTGGCCACAGGTTCCGCAATCCGTTGTCTGTAGCCCCTCATTAAAGTCAAACCTATGTCCACCTCCCAAAAACTCAATTTTTATCAAGAGAGCATTACAATAGAAATTACATAGGACTGGTAATTGCCTTATATTGACTGCAGAAGGCAACGCCTCGTTTTGTTAACAATTACTCCATTTAAACATGCCACCGAGTCCACCGGTACCTATTATGGCACCCACGGCACTTCTCATAAAATGTCCCCTCAAAAATCCACAGCGGAGGAGAGGCCATTTGCTCTTCCTGCCCAGTTCCTTTTTGTACATTGGACATGCCCCTTAAACATGGTCGCCTTTCAATGAGTGTCAGGATTGCACTCCCATTCATTCTGAACAGAGGAGAGATGCAAAGAGTGTGAATGAGTACAACATTGGCTGACTTGATGGGGACGTTCTCACTCCATATTGTGGTCCCTTCGCTTTTTGTTCTCTTTCAGATGTGGCAGCCATTTTGCGTTAAGCTAGACTTCCGCTGCAGCCATTTCGTGACTGGACACGCTGCACTTTCTCAAAATTCCAAATATGCCACACGGGTACAATAAGATGGCAACCTATGCCCATTGCTTTCAGTGAACTTGGATACCTCTGGCTGTACAAGTAATGCTGTGCCCCAAATTTCTCCTGCATTTTTTCCTCAACCATCTTCCATCAATTAACTAGGAAAGAAATTGCATTCCAAAGTTATCAAAGGCGAGGGAAAATGTCAATGAAAGTCTGATGGGTGAAGTGCAGGGGTTTTGCTGGAGTGAACTTTTTTTGTGTGAGGTGGCCAAGGGGTATCTCGTTCATTTATTTATTAAATTTAAATACCACCCTTCATCCAAACATCTCAGGTCCTTCGTGTGTCTCCTCCACATGAGGTCTGGAGGGTGGCAATGAGGAAGCGTTATTGTTTTGCTGTTTTACTTCTTTTCATGTTTTTATCCTGTATTTTTACTTTGTGAACCGCCCTGAGGTCTATTGATGAAGGACAGTATATAAATCTAATGAATAAAAATAGGGTCAGTTCACAAGATTCAAATATATTCTACAGATCATTCTACAAATCCTTTCACCATACACTGTAGCCTTCCCAGGTGTTGTGTTTAAACCCCAAAGGAGGGAATTATGAAGCAACTCCTCCCATGCGTCTTTTTCAAATCCTGGAACTATGAACAGCCAGTGAGGCTGCAGAGTGCTGTAGAAACGTTTAATGGAAAGCAAAACGTACATGCCACCCTTGGGTGCCTTGCGGTGATAAGGTGACCTTAAAATCCCACACCCGCAGAAATTCTAAGGAAATGGTCAAGCGCCACAAAAATGGGGCAGGAAAATCAAAGCCTCTTTGACAGAGGAAAAGAACTGTGAAGGGAATGGACTACATCGCACAGCACTAGATTACACAGAAGTAGGCTGCAAATCTGACCCGGGGTGGCTTGTGTGTGTGTTATATTAAACAGAGGTTAATTGAGCATGGCTTTGGAACATAAAAACCACAGCTATAGCAAATTAACTGTGCGGGGATGTGTATGTCAACTCCGGCATACTCCCCCGCTGCAATCGCTTCAGCCCACCAGTGCAGACGTGACATGGGTTTTAGGCTATGGGTGCGAGGTGGATTCTGAGTTCAAAATCACAAGGATCTCTGAATGCCCAATTGCTGAAGGTCACAGGCAGGGGAGTGAAATTGCACTCGCGTCCTGCACGAGGGATTCCTGTCTGGTTATTGCAAACAGGGCGCTGGACTAGAAGGACCTTCGGCTGGAGCTGTCGGGGCTCATGCGAAGACCATAAGCAGGACACGAGCGCAGCAGCACTTTCCCTACTACAGTACACGTGAATCCCAGACAACTGGTTTTCAGAGAATCACTGCCTCCGACAGTGAGTTTGATGGTGGCTTAGGAGGCGTCCCTTGCAAAAGAAGAAGAAAAAATCATGCAAACGAAGAATACCCTTTTTATTTCAACCGACTTTTACTTCGTTACCTTCCGAGAAAGAATAAACTCAATTTCACCCCCGCCGCCTATCAAGCGTGACCACTAGGAGGCGCTTTCCGCCAACAGAATCACACCTAGAGGCGAGGGGAGGTGGAGCAGGGAAATCCTCGCTTGCCATTGGCTGGTTCGCTGTGGGGTGAGTGGCGTGTTTCTTGCGGCGAAGGTAAAAGCGAGGGTGGGAGGGGGAGTTGTAGCGAGCGTTCCACCGATGCCGCTTTACGCTGTGGGGGGGAAAAAGCCTCCGCGAGAAAATGGCCTCCCTTTCCGACCCTCGGAACTACGAAAGCTCCCGGCATGCTTAGCGAGCGCAGAGTGGCCCAGGAGCGGGAGGGTCCTCGCGGTGCGCTCTGGGAGGCGTAGGCCGGAGAAGTTCGGAGCCACCGACCCCGCCTCCTCCTCCTTTCCCAGCTGCCCTTGCGCGGGTCCCGTGCCTCGGGTGGAGGGAGAGGGAGAGGGAGGAGGAGGCGGGCGGCGTTGTGGCATCGTCAGCGCGGCCCTCCGGAGCCCCAGCCCCACCCACCGCCCGGCGGCCGGCCGTTGTTTTATGTTAGCGGGCGTCTAGTGAAGAGGAGGAGGTGGGGGGGCGGCGGCGGCGGCCGGTGAACTGGCGGTGGTGCCGAGTGTGTGGGTGGGGCTGGCGCGGCGGCGGCGGCGGGTCCCGCCTCCTCCTCTTTCTCCCTGAGGGGGCCACCCAGCGGCAGCGCAGCCCCATGAACCGCTCGCGGGAAGGGCGTTAACAACCCCGCCGGCCCCGCCTGGCCTCCCCCCGGTTCCCCTCAGCCGAGCGAGCGAGCGTCGGCCTCCTCCTCCTCCTCCCTCTCGCCTTCCCCTCCCCGCCCTCGGAGCGCCTCCTGTCAGGCCGGCGCGCGCCCTCGCCTCTCCTCAGAGAGCGTAACATCGAGCCGCCCGCCGCCGCCGCCGCCGCCCTCTCCTCTTCCTCCGGGGGCATCACCCAAGGCACGGGAAGCCCGCGACGGGGCTCGAGCGGAGGTACCGCCGCCGGGAGCGCCGCGGCGGAGTCATGAAGATCAAAGATGCCAAGAAGCCGTGTAAGATTTCCCTCTTCCTGCCAATCCCCCCTTCCCTTCGCTTCTCCGGGGCTTGAGCAGGTGTCGGTTCGCTTTTTAAAACGAAAACCCGGGGGTGGTCAAACCAGGAGAGGAAGCGCCACGCCGCTTTGCTTAGCGTTGGCTCACACTACGTTAACAAAAATAAGCCAGTCGGTGTTGGGTTTTGCATCTGTGGTCTTTTGGTAGCCAGAGGCACATGCTTGGGTTGAGGTTTGTAGATGGAGCGGGGAGCTAATGCGGTGAAGTTTTCCTTGAACTTGACTGGGTTTCAGTGAGTAGTAAGGGATGGCTGTGTCGGCACCACTTTTACACATTATGCATTTTCTCTGTAGGAAACACTCCAGTCTTTCAAAATGTGGAAATGATGTGCAGGTTGTCCTGTCTGATACCTGCACACATTTCTGTTTTGTTTTGTGTTCACGTGGTGTGTGTGCTAGGAAACTGCCATCAAAAAGTGTTCCAGTGAATTGGGTCTGTATATGATGCTGTCTCTGACCTATGTGCTTTTGTCACACTTTCCCTACAGTAGTCCTCTTTAAAATATGATGTGATGTTTGAACTGCTACATAGTTATTTGGTACATTTCCCTCCTCTTCTGCCTAAAAGATGTCCAAATATCAATACTCTGCCCTCAGGCCAATGGCCAACAGCCAATTTAAAATATCACAAAAGTGATTGGCAGGGAAGAGGAAAGAAAGCCAACTCAGGCACTGGTTCCAAAGCTCTGTCAGCTGGAATGGTAAGAGTACAGGAAGAGGTCTCAAGAAAGGCCCTGGAGTGGCCCTGCTTTCATTCTCTCCCTCTGTTGCAGCTTGAGGAAATAGCTGTTGTCAAGTGATGAAAGGATGATAACCCTTCTTCCTTTTTCTCCCCTTTCTACAGCCACTGGCCCTTCATGTAAATTAAAGTTTACATGTTTTCAGTGGGTGTGTGATTGTGAAAATTGGAAACAGATTTTTTCATAGAAGATCTTTTTTAATATTGTGAATTATTTTAGTTGCTTAATATATTATTTCATATTGTCCTATAAGGAACTTTAATAATACAAATCTTCTCAGTGACATCGCAGTAGAAGCTAGGATTAAGTTCCTGTGCAGTTATTAGCACATTCCTGTTTAAGTCATACTGTGACAGACTTTGGGGAGCACTTAAAAAACAACAAATAAGCTGTTCAGTCACACGCATGCATTCTTGGAAGTAAGTCCCACTTGTGTTATTCCTGACATAAGGATACATAGGACTGCAGTCTAACAAGCAATGAATTTTCTTAAAGCCACACTGGCTTTAAGTTTAACAAAGGCGTGTTTTACCCACCTACCCTTTTTACCTTTTGCCCTGAATGGCATGTGCAGTAGGGCCCCAAGGGTAGGCAATTGGTTCCTTTTAATTTTGATACATTTTGATACATGTTTTCTAAGAAACTGCTGTTTTTTAAATAGTGGCATGAGAGAAGTATAAGAAATTACATTTTAGGAACATGTGATTGCATTTACCAGTGTTTTATAATAATATATAGGAGATAGTCAACTGTAAACACTACCAAAATAAAAGATAGTCTTGCAAAATTCTTGCAGATGTGGCATATGCCTCTTGCCCTTTGAACCTGGAAGGAAAATACTGTAGGAGTCTGGAATTTAAACTGAATAACTTAGTAAAATGGGAAATTGTATCCAGTAAACTTAATAGAAGCAGACTCTTTCTAAATAGTTGCAAGAGCTTTCTTATACAAATCTTACTCTTTGGGTTTTTTCCTTTGCTAACTGAGCTTATACAATGTTTGTTTCTCAAATGTCCAGTGTCACATTAATGAATATAAAAAAAAGCTCCAAGAAAGTGCCAACTGCCATGGTGACTTTGCACAAAAGGGAGGTTAAATGTTAATTGTCACTCACTCTTTCTGTTGTTCCTTTTGACAATTACTCTACTCATAAAATGCTTTCCAGCAGATTTATAGACCACTGGTAAGCAGCTCATACTTCTGTTCATGGTTATATGTGAACATAGTTAGGTTTACACTTTCCTGCATTCTGAGTGTTGTAACAAAAGTTGAGGGGGCTGTGCTCCAAAGTAAGCAACAAAACACACCAAATGTTTAATAAGAACAACAATTCATTTAACATTTATAGGAATGCATCTTGAACTTATTTTTATTTCTGTAAGCATACATTTCCTGCCTGACAAATTATTTAAGCACAGGTAAGGTAAAAAAGGGACGCGGGTGGCGCTGTGGGTTAAACCACAGAGTCTAGGGCTTGCCGATCAGAAGGCCGGCTGTTCGAATCCCCACGATGGGGTGAGCTCCTGTTGCTCGGTCCCTGCTCCTGCCAACCTAGCAGTTCGAAAGCACGTCAAAGTGCAAGTAGATAAACAGGTACCGCTCCAGCAGGAAGGTAAACGACATTTTGGTTCGCTGTACTGGTTCGCCAGAAGCGGCTTAGTCATGCTGGCCACATGACCCGGAAGCTGTACGCCGGCTCCTTTGGCCAGCAAAGTGAGATGAGCACTGCAACCCCAGAGTCGGCCACGACTGGACCTAATGGTCAGGGGTCCCTTTACCTTTAAGGTAAAAAAAAGGTAATGTCAAAGACCCCTGGACAGTTAAGTCCAGTCAAAGGTGACAATGGGGTTCAGCCCTCATCTCACTTCAGGCCAAGGGAACTGGTGTTTGTCAACAGACAGCTTTTCAAGTCATGTGGCCAGCATGACTAAACTACTTATGGTGCAACAGAACACCATGACGGAAGCCAGAGCGCACGGAAATGCCATTTATTTAAACGCAGACGTATACCTGGCAGATAGCTCAATTCTGTACATGTCCCATTTAGTTTAGTAAGTCATGCTGCCTAGTAAGTGTAGTTAGAATTGCCACATAAGTAATCTAACATCAGGCAGCCATGTCTGAGTTGCCAGTGAAGATTTTACTACATTTCCTGTGACATTTGTCTAGATTCATAATCCCTGTCTCAAAAGACTTAACCACTGCTTAGCACTTGCTTGGCTATTACGCACTTTGCATATGTAGAAATAATCACCTAATGTTACATATGAATTTGTATTCTTCAAATTAAGCCTATGCTCATATTCCTGTGAGCACAGCTGCACGACAGAAATAATTTCTGGTTCCACCAGATTTGCAGGTGCTGCTTTCCATTAGCTGACATTTTTGCTCACTAAGAAGCAGTGGGTTGTATCTGATGGTGACATTAGGCAGTGTCAGCATTCGATAAAACCCACTGCTCTCTAGTGGCAATATATGCTAAATGTGGCGCACCTTCTGCTTGGGTAGGTCTGGAAACCTGATTTTCAACAGTTCTCCTACTCGCCCTGAAAACCTGCTTACGTGGGTTGCAGAATACTCCAGAACAATAGGGTAATGGCGCAGAGAGCTACCATAAGTAGCAGGGATACTGGCTGTTTCTGATAATTCCGCCCTAGGATACAACCCATGTGGTTGGTCATTCTCAAGAGATAGGCCCATTGAAAATAATGACTCTCACTAACTTAGGCCCATTCATTTCAATGGTTCTATTCTTGAGTACAGTTTAATTGGCTACAACTCATAGGCTTGTATCCAGTGTCATACTAAGTAACTGTCCCAACAGCACAATAATTTACACGTGCGCAGGGGGACTTTCCCTCTTCTCTGTGCCCCCTGCCCTCCCCAGATCTATTCTGGAGCATTGGTGGAACCCCCAGAGCAGATGTAAGGGCTGTGTGGGGCAAGGAGAGTGGGAGATGGCTACTTAGAGTTACAGTGGGTGCAAGCCATAGTCTATAAAGACTGGCATGTTGAAATTTCCTTTTTCTGCTTTACTGCATGCATGCAGCTGTGTTTCATAAAGAATTTACCATTGTATGGACTAAACTTCCTGAATTGCTTCATTGATGACAGTGGGGAGAATGCTAAAGAAGACTCGATACCAGTCAACCCTAAATTGAGCGTCATGAGGTCTCGACCCATGATAAATCTAGTACAAAAGTCTTTTGCAAAAAAGAGTTTCATACATTGTTGGCATCTGTAGCGCAACCTTTGTGAGGAAACTGCTACCACAGCTTCCCCACTGCTGTTCTGAGGAAAATACTTCAAAGAAAACCGCCTTCATGTCTCATAATTAATTTTATAATGAATGATTTTAGGGTGTTGTTTGTACTGTTTTATTGTTGTTAGCCGCCCTGAGCCCGGCTTCGGCTGGGGAGGGCGGGATATAAATAAAATTTATTATTATTATTATATTATAAGCAGCTATTTTATAAAAAGATATTGCCCACCCACAAAACATTAATATGGACTTAATAACTAACCACAAGTAAATGTGAGTGTTCATCTTTATGGCTAAAAGTTATAGCTATCTTCTTGTCAGGAACAACCAAGGTTCAAAGATTACTGGATGTCCTTAGTCAATCTTTTATTATCCAGTGCTGAAGAGTTATAAACAAGTTGCTTATGTCCAAGTACTTTAAGGGAGCTGGGATTGCAGTTTTATAATTGCAAGATAAGGAGGAAGCTACCTAAAGGGTTTCTGAAAAATCTTCCAAGTGGGAAGTATATTGAAGTAATGGTTAAGCCTATACAATATAGGGATATATATTAATATATATTAAATTCCATATTTACATAACTGTTCTCAGAAGGACAGTTCAATGGGACTTGGAAGTAAGTGTGTGTAGGACTGAAAATTGTAGTTTTTCAGGGACCTATAAATGTTTGGATTGACAGAGCAGCAGATTATTTAACCTTATGGATGCTGCTGCTCTTAAGTTGTCTCCCCCCCCCCCCCGCCAGTCCTTATAAAGAATTCACATTTCTGTTTACTACATAGTAGGGTTAAGAGCAAAGTCTTCTTATTTACCTGACTTCTGTTCTGCCTTTCTAAAAAAGAAATCGGCATAATTTACAAACATTTTAACTCACAAAGTAAATCAGTTGTGAAAAGAGTGTTTTTCAAAACCCATCTGGAAAAGTCTACTTTCCAAGTGGTATAATTCACTTTTTAAGAAATGCATGTTTGGATTGTGATTAGCCTTTCGGTTGTTTGTAGCATGCAGTTGGTTTGTCATTACTGGCTCAAATGTGCTAACAAAAGAGGATACATAGGAGTGATCTGTTCCACATTTCTTATGATGTCAAGCAGTTTTTGCTAATTGCTTAGAAAGACAGAAGAGAGACTGTTAAGGTGCTGGCAACCGAGAAGATGTTCCTTCTCAATTTTCATATGCATATGATTCTCTAACAAGTAATTTTGTTTCACCACAGCTTTCCCATGGTTTGGTATGGACATTGGGGGAACCCTCGTGAAACTTGCATATTTTGAACCTATCGATATCACTGCAGAAGAAGAGCAGGAAGAAGTTGAAAGCTTGAAAAGTATTCGCAAATATTTGACATCAAACGTAGCCTATGGGTCCACTGGTATCCGGGATGTCCACCTTGAACTCAAGGACTTGATTCTTTTTGGGCGAAAGGGAAACTTGCACTTTATCCGATTCCCAACCCATGATCTGCCTACTTTTATTCAAATGGGAAGAAGTAAAAACTTCTCAACGCTGCATACGGTGCTCTGTGCCACTGGCGGTGGTGCCTATAAGTTTGAAGAAGATTTTCGCACAGTAGGTAGTTCTGTTGCATCCTCTGTTACATAATTTGTTCTTGAAGTACATTATAGTCTGTGGTAATTAAGTAATAAGTCTCTGAAAGCATTGCCTTTGCTATCATAGGCAAAGATCTGATGGGCCAGGATACTTCTGAATTAGTACTTTGGACCTGTTTGCGTAAGATCTTTGCATGCATGGCAGTGACAACATGCTGGAAACAATTTTTGTCCTGCCTCTACATCTGCTTTCAAAATAGTCCTTTGTTTTCCTTATAACTGCATTAATAACGACATTAATTCAGAATCAGTGACTAACAAGCTCTTCTTCCTCTGATATAGACCAGAAAGTTGTGCTTTATCATGGTCAAAATTTGAGCACGTAGATTTTTAGCCATTGCACCGTTGACAGTTAGCATTCTTCTCTCGTTTTCCTTTGATAGGAGCCCCCAGAACCCAATATTTATATGCAGAGTTGGAAAACAACCAGAAATGTTTTGCATACTTGGGATTTTTTTCAGTCCTGGGTGCATGTAATATGTGGGCCACACTTCCTTGCTATGTCTTGTCTATTGTCATAAATTGCTTACTTCTGTCTGCAGTCATCTAACCCTTTAAGAACAATGACTGTACCATTTTATAAAAGGATTAATGTCAGTCCTTACGTGGGTAGTTCTGAAATAGCAGTGAAGATTATACTTAAATGGTGGATGTATGATGACTTCCTTTCCCATCCAGTCTTTTGACAGTGAGTGTAGGTGGAGTTAGCCGAGTCTTAAAGTTTTATTTAAAGTGTTGTCAAAAATGGTCTGCAAGTAGAAATTGAGTGCATATAGCCTGCAAAAGAGTTGTGCGGGCCTTGCATTTTCTTAATTTACAATGCTTCATCCTCTGATTTGGATAAAAAAAGCGACAAAAGAGAGAAAAAGAGTTTGAGAAGCTAATTTTGAGAAGCTGTTTTGAAATATTCATGGGAAATGAAAACTACTGTTAATATATATGCCAGAAATAGAGAAGCTGATGAAAGTCTAGGAGTTTTGTGGATTTCTTACTACTTACTGGCTTGATTATTTTGAAAATGCTGGTATAAGTTATCATTCTAAAGACACAATAACTAATTCATCTGCTTGTATAACAACTGTAGTCTTTTAAAACCTGCATCTGAGTGAATTTGACTTAAGCTGATATCATTTTGTGATGAGAAGAAGCCATAATAATGTCTCTTTTGCAATTTTGCAGATTGGAGACCTCCAGCTGCACAAACTGGATGAACTTGACTGCCTTGTCAAAGGCTTGCTGTACATAGATTCTGTCAGTTTTAATGGCCAGGCAGAGTGCTACTATTTTGAAAACGCATCAGAACCTGAAAGATGCCAAAAGATGCCTTTTAACCTGGATGATCCATACCCGTTGCTGGTTGTAAACATTGGTTCAGGAGTCAGTATTTTAGCTGTCCATTCCAGAGACAACTATAAGAGAGTAACTGGAACAAGGTAGAGAATTTAAAGAATGCCAGAACAAGCTATTAAATGAAATGATAAATCTGTGTTCATGAGTCTCTTTCAAATGCATATATCATTGGAGAAATTGCCATTCAGAAGTATCTTTTTATTTCGCAGTGTGTTTAGCTTTCCTGTCTTAAGAGCAGTGTGAATTCTTTTTTAGAGTTACATTTTCATTTTTTGGTTAACCACCTTCACAAAATAACTTTAGCATTTTTTATTATAGGCAGCTTGGTTAAAAAAATGGAATATTTTTAAAAAGAAAGGAAGAAAATACCAGGATTTGGGAAGATTTATTCTGGTTTTTATTAGGACTATCAAGCTGCTCATGGCTCTTGCTACAGACACAATTACAAAAACCTGTCCTAGTTGACAGGATATTTGTGGTTACCCTAAACACCATTTCAGCTTCCTTGGCTGGGAGAGGCACCTCGAAAGATAAGTGCTTGAGCTGGGTTCCATAATAATTGTTTTGGTTGGTCTTGCTGTTCCTGATTTTCTAATACTGCCCACCAAGAACTTTCATGATATGGTGGGCAACAACTAAAAATGAACAGCTTATTATTCATTGTTCACTAGGAATGTGTTTTGCCTAAGTCCTTATGTAGATTGTAGTCAGTTGAGCGTATTCAATTTATTTCCTGGGTCGCACAGGTAAGATGTCTAGAATTAAAATTGTTAATTTTAAAGATGCAATTTACAAGCCAATGCGTTTTCTTTCTTTTTTCACACCAGTCTAGGTGGTGGGACCTTTCTTGGCTTGTGCAGCTTGCTGACTGGATGTGAAAGTTTCGAAGAAGCTCTAGAAATGGCATCTAAAGGGGAAAGTACACATGCCGACAAGCTAGTCCGGGATATTTATGGAGGAGATTATGAACGGTTTGGCTTGCCTGGGTGGGCAGTGGCATCTAGGTAGGTGTTGTAGGAGAATACACAGCACCATAAAAAAAATTGCTGGATTTAAGAGGCCTTTAAAAAGATGGGTTGTTCCAATGTTAGTCATACGCTGAAATCAGCTGACATGACTAACTTAGGACCATTGATTTAATTGAGTAGAACTTAATTGGCTACAACCCATTGATTTTTAATTAGAACACCTAATAAGGAATTTTAAAATGTGATGTGTTTACTTAATCTATTTATTTACAGATACATAAGAGGAAACACAAATTGTATCCAACTTAGCATTTGTCACACGGGGAACAGAGCTTCCCTGCCCCACCCCCAGATTTATTCTATGCACTGCACACAGTGGTTTAGTTAACTTAAAGTACTGCCACTTAAATTTTAGCCTACGTACATTGATGCAATGAAACCAATTTAAGAGACCCATATGGTGTGTGCCTGTAGTGCATGAGCTTCCAAAACATGGCCCATGCCTGCATAATAACAAAGAATTAAACTAGGCAGTTGTGTCTGGTTTGTACTCTGCAAGTCTTTGTTCTAATTGCACACGAGACGTATCCTGTTCGGTAGCTAATCTAAAAGTAAATCTGCCAACCTCAAGCCATCGAAACGGAAAGTGGTGTCTGCTGACACAACGTAGTTGGACTTGGCTTCAAACGCTGTTGCTCTTTCCTCGCAGTTTGACCTGAGTCCTTCAACTCTTGGAGCGATGAAAGGCTGCCTAGGTTCTTCTGGGAAAGCCTTGGGCCTTCAGCAAGCACAGTTGTATGTTATTGGCCGTGTTTCCGCACTTACCAGCCCCAGCTAGAGATCTGTGCCCTAAGTGAAAGAAAGACCAGCATAGAAATGGTATTTTTAACAGAAGATTATCTAACATTATGGCATCTCTCTTTCTAGCTTCGGGAATATGATCTACAAGGAAAAGCGGGAATCTGTTAGTAAGGAAGACCTGGCTAGAGCTACACTGGTTACTATCACCAATAATATTGGATCTATAGCACGGATGTGTGCTGTAAATGAGGTAAGCTTTGTTGGAACAGCAGAGACTGCAATGCATTGAAAATCCAGCTTGGAATAGTGTGAGAACTAACAGGTTCTTTCTCTCACAAATCAGAGGTGGCTGTTCGGGATCTGTCTTTTTCTCTATTTGGAGATTTAAGTTGATAATCACTATTTAAACCAAAAGTCTTCAGGTCTTTAAACATTTTACTATAAGCTTTTATTTTTATAATAAGACTTAAATATAAAATATGTACCTTACTGAGTTGTTCTTCTTCCTTTTTTTGTGAGAACACACTTCTGTCTTTGCTGCTGTCTGAAACATCCCATCTGTTTCAAACGTGTGGAAATATGGAAGAGCAGTTGCTCATCTGGAATATTGCTTGCTGCCTTCGGCTTCTTTACAGTGCTGCCTTGTTGCATATGGATCAAGCAGCATTGTACAGGGCTATGAAGGCACAAAGTGCAGCTCCTGTCAGAAGTAGTGGCTTGGTTCGATTGTATTACACTTTCTTGATCCAAATAAGAATTTGTTCTTCTCGCCTAGGATGAAGAATATAGTGGCATATACAAATCAACCCGTTTAAGTTGCCAATACCTGTTGCTATGGTATACATTAGCTAGCCTGGACCTCGCTTACAACTTGAAATGACTTTGGTTGACCATTGTTCCCTTGCATTCACATTGCTACCATGTTACACTGATAACAATTATATAAAATGCCTAGGAACGCAACTCTATGATTCTATGAATCTTATGTGTTCTTCTTTCCCCCATGGATAGCTCAGTTGATTAGAGTGTGGTGCTGATGATAATGCCAGGGTTGCAGGTTTGATCCCTGTATGGGCCAGGTGCATATTTGGGTTGGACTAGATGATCCTCAGGGTCCCCTTCCAGCTCTATGAAAAATAGATTACAGAGGTACCAGATTGAAAACCAGCTAGGTGAGATGTTGAAGGCTTGGGCAAATAAAATGGTCTTTGCTTTGTGCTAGAGGAACATCAGGTTTGGTGCTAGCTGAACCTCCCTGGAAAGGAAATGCCCACAAGCAAAACTGTATGAAAGCCCACCTTTTTGGGTTGCCACCTACCTAACATCAAAAGGTGGGGGAGTGAGTGGGTGCTGATGAGCTTAACATCGGATGGGCTTGGGGTCAGAATTCATGTGATATTCAGGTTCCACACTTGATCCAGACTTGTACCAGCTGAACGCAGTTCCACTTCAGACCACCCTTACTGACAGAAGGTGAGGGGAGGCAACTTTAACTAATTTCCCCCTGCAGCCCCTTGCCCCTACTGAAAATATGCAGAGGGTTGGCCTTCCAGAAATGGGGTCTGCAGGAGCGGGGAAGGAATTAGTGAATGTAGCCTTTCCCCCAGCAGGATCTATACCAGGGGTCACCAACCTACGGCCCGGGGGCCAGATAAGGCCCGAGGGACTTGTTTATCCGGCCCGCAGCGACCCCCGCCGCCACCCGCTCTTACCGGCACGGGGACCCACTTCCAGGTCGGAGGAGCACCGGAATTAGCTTGTGCACATGCGCACGGCCTCCTCCGACCAGATGTGCACCGGAATTAGCATTTGTGCACGTGTACGGGCACACGCCCTCCGGCCTGCCGCACGATCATCGCTCGAGACACCAGCCCGAGGCAAGGAAAGCTTGGGGACCCCTGATCTATACATTCACAGAAGGAGATATCTGGCCCCAACTTTCTGGCAATTTACACAATGCTTCATGCATGCATTTATAGTTTATGGGTTTTTGAAGCGCACATAACTTTGCAAACTGTCCAGGATTTAAATGTCGTTAAAGTATCTAAATGTTACCTAAATGTTGGTTATACAATTTTTTAATTGTTAATTGACTCCACGAGCATTTTCACACTTAACTGGGAATAAGCCCCAGCGGGACTTACTCATGAATTCATGCATAGAATTCATTCATACATAGGATTGTGCTGCTATTCATTCTTGCATCCCAGTGAAAACTTGTATTGCTTTTGATTATATCCCACTGAGGAAACTCTTGTTTTTGTTTTTCTTTAGAAGATAAACCGTGTTGTCTTTGTTGGTAACTTTTTACGTGTGAATACGTTGTCGATGAAGCTTTTGGCATATGCACTGGATTACTGGTCCAAAGGCCAGTTGAAAGCTTTGTTCCTAGAACATGAGGTATGTATGACCACAGCTATGGAATGTAGAGCTAGACAACCTTTATCTTCCAGTACAAATGCCATAATTTAAAATATATTTGTAATGGTTTTCTTCACCCATGATTTGGAAGATGTGTAGCTCTAGAAAGGTGGTGGTTTTTTTGCACCTGAGCTGTTGGGATGGTAAGAGAGATTGTATGCCATGAACCGTTTCGGGGAAGCGGGATTACATTTTAAAGAAAAATACTGTTCCTGCATAGGACAGACGGTTGCATCCCTGGGTTTTTCTTTGAATTTCTCCATTCACTTTTATGCTTTGGTTAATGAACTGAATGCGCATAATGGGTGCAATCCAGCCAAAGTTGAGTACTTTAAAGCATGACTGGTGTCAATGGGAGAGCTTGAAATCTCTTCCATTGACATTACTGGTGCTTAAAAATGATTTGCTGGATTGTCCCCCAAGTATTTCAGTTACCTGGGAAAAACAAACAAGTACCTTAATGAAAGTTCTGGGATAGTAAATGGCATGGTTGTACCTACATGTGTTAATCTTTCAGAAATAATAAATCATGGATTGCTGTCTTACTTGTCAGGTACCGTAGGAGTGCTTGACAGTCACGAGTTAGTGCCTTTGCAGCTCAGATACTGCATTTTCGGTCAATTCCTCTCTCCTCACTAGAGCTTCAAAATTAGCAGTTGTCAGGCTCCCTCTTTGCCACAATAATTACCACCAGTCTCTCAGACAAAGCTCTCCCCGTGACTTTATTTGCCCATGCACGATTTGCTCCAAAACTACCGTGGAGAGTAGGGATGTTTAGGCAATTTTGAGAAGGCTGTCTGATCCAGCTCAGTGCAGTGCTATAGAAAGTATGCTCAATAGTATGTTTCCCTCCTTTTTAGCCTTTGTTCCTCACTCTTTAAGTTGCAGGGAGGTAAACAATATGCTGTGCACACGCCCCATAATGGTATCTTGTGGGCAGAGCTGAGAAGGTTGTTCATGTGGCAATGTTCCAGCTGCCATTCACAGGCTGGGAAAGGGAGAGAAGGGAGCAAAACGTAGGTGGGGTCAGTGCAAAGGCTTGTTTAGAAGTTAGTTTATCCAGAGTATAGATTGACTATACTGTGGATATATTTCTCCTTCCTAATTTGTCCAGGTATCCATTAGGAAAAGGCAAGAGATTTTTGTCATGTACTTCTGCCTGTTTTGAAAAAGGCCAACTTTAATGTGGTAGTCAAAACTTGAATTGTGAAAAATCTTCTTTTAAATACAGGGATACTTTGGAGCAGTTGGTGCCCTCCTTGGATTGCCAAATTTCAGCTGAAGTGCAAAGCATCACAAAACTGAATTATTTCCTACCTTTCTGGCATTATTACAACACTGTTTTATATCAACTGGAACCAAAGGGCCGCTGTCTTGCTATAAATGTCTTTAATTGTAAGAATGATGAACTGTCTCACTGAGACAGAGTTTGAAGACTAGGTGTTTCTTTCAGAAGCACCTGGTGATTTCCTTGTGTAAGGCAACCTCTAACACACGCTGAGAGTTCAGTATGCACTACAGCCTCTGAGAAATGAGCCTAGAAATCAGAATTGGAATATTATTCTTAGTTTAGCTGTCCGAATCCTGCAGCGCTGATCAAATTTTGCTCCAAAAACCCCCCTCCAGGCTATTAGCTTGCATCTAGTTGTGTCAGTCTTATAGCCATGTGCTGAATGTTAATTTCCCATTGGGTCAAAAGAAATTGACCCAGGGCCACAACCAAGTGCCATCTGCTAAAAATGAAGTTCTTTGATGCAAAGAGTTTTTTTCCCATCAGTGCAGAGAGATTACAGTGTGTTCAGACTTCCAGTATTAAGGTTTCGAGAAAATAAAAATGAAAATATCAGCAAAGACTTTGTACAATTGATTTAAGGTGAGTTAAACAACTAAATACACTTGTGTTTGGCTACCAACTGTATGGTCAGGTTTTGTTAAGCTTTGCAGTATCCAAGTTCATTCGGTGGTTAAATGATAGCTGCCTGTGTTGGACGTTCTTCCACGTAGGATTTTCAATCAAACATTAAAGGGCTTCAGAAAATGGCCAATAGAAAAAGTCCATAGTTCAAAACCACCAAACTTTATTAAAAACTTGGCAGCTGGTGTGACTGAGATCAAAGTAGCGATAGCATTTCAGTTCTTAACATTGACAGTTCTGGTGGGATGGCTTTTGTGCAATTCCTCAGTTTATAGAAAAACACTGAAAAATTAACCCAGATGTCAATTTAGGGCAAGTATTAAGGCAGCTTTAGAGGTTGTACTGCACAAACTCAAAAGGTCCAGTGTTCATTGTACTCCTGATAAACCGTTCCAGATACTGCAACAGTGTGGCCTTGAAATAAACTCAACATACTGGGGCTATGTATTTTCACTGTCTGCTGTTTTCAGACTTGATTGTAAAAGTTTACAATAGTGGCATACTTGTAGATTGCTGCAGCAAAGCTTACCATAAGACCTCAGAAGAAGAAGAAATCATCTCAGACAAGAAAATTTCTATGCAGAGAAATACATAATTGTATCTCGAGGAATATGCAGATATCCAATCCATGAATGAAGTTTTCCAGATGGAAATTTACCACTCCTACTAGAGCTCAAGCTTAGTGCTTGATTTACTTGATCAAGTTGATATTATTTGGGCACATCAATCCTTTATACAGCAATATCCATATGGAAAATGTATCTCTAGATATCTAGTGTGCATGGCTTTTCAATTTTTAAAATTCAATTCCATTTAACTACATTTCAGCGCTCATTGTCAGTAATTAGTGTTGATGTTGCTTGTGTTGACCTAAAACTGATTTCCCTTTCTTACGACTTAAAAATTGGTGATCTCTAGAGCACACAGCAGTGTTCAGAGATACATATTTTGTTGGTCTCATGCTGGACAGAAAATACAGGCTGAGCCAAGTTTCTTGTTAAAGAGATGTTGTACTGGACTATTGTGACCCCATCTTTTTAAAAAAGAAAAGTATAACAAATAATTCACAAATGGTTACATGGCAGTAACACTTTGCCTTTAAAAGATTATATATCTTGGCCTCATGTCTTAACCTAAGTGTTTCAGTTAAAACGTATGCTCTCGGTTGCAATTTATATTTTTTAGTACATATCATGGACTGTAAGAAAATAATCTATTCTAAAGTATCTCTTGCTCTGTACTGAGTGCCATTCAGAACTGAAGATAACTGGACAACTCTTCCATTTTGGTTCCTAGGCAAGTGCATTACAAGAGTTTTGCTCTAGAAGCAAGCAGGTTTGACATGTGGTGGCCTAGTTGACACATCACATTAAATCAGAGTTTAAAACAAACTCTGGTTTAGTGTTCCCATGGTGCTCTTCTTTTCCTGCTTCCATGCCATGGATGAATGAGCCAGAGTCTGGTGTGTCATGTCCATCAAACTTTTGGTTCATGGTTTGTTTCCTCCACACTGCTTATGGTTTGTTTTAGAGGAAACAAACCCACGAGCCTTGGTTCAAATGCCCCAACTGGCTTGTTTTGTCTACTGTATAGAAGCAGGGGAGGAGTGCTATGAAAATGTCTGAGGAGTGTGCCGCCAGCACATTGCTCATTTATATTAAAGCAAAAGTTTCTAATAAACTATGGCTTAGTGAAACAGCTCGGTATGTCCCACTACAGGAAAACCATAGGTTTGAGAGAAACCCTGTAAATAAAAGCATCAGCAGTTTCTGTGCCACACAAGTCTGCATTTATTACATTAAAGCAAAACGCTTTCCCTGCCTTTTTAGATTTGTAGGAATAGAAGCCTGGAAATGTTATAAATCCCCATCATTAATACATGGCTCCTGTTGCTAAAATGGTCTCATTTAGCACAAAATGAAAAGACTGACCTCTTTTAGCGTTAGCACTTAATACATAGGACTGCTAAAAACTTTCTGGGGAGATAGAAAAATTGCTGGTTAGGTAAAGCAAGAGGTTATTTCCTTATTTCTTTAAGGAAAGGAAGAGGGGTTCTGAATGTTTTGGCTCTTAAGTCTAGTTTTAAGTGTGCCTTAATGTATCGAGTTTCAACAAATTGGACAATAATATTTCTGGTTTTGGATTTTATCTGTGGTCCTCTTAACACGGAATGGTGCCAATTCTACAATTGGCCCCTGTCAATCAAATGAAAAACTGTAAAGCCAGGTGGGCCACTGGGTAGCTAGACCTTTTTTACTTATTTTTCTCACTGTACCCTCTCAATCATGTAATCCTTAGTGCTCTTTGGGGTGCAGTGCGATATGTAGCCCTGGGTGCAATATAATACTAAAATAAGAGAATGTCATCCTGTTCAGAAGGCAACAATCTCTTAACAAGCCAAATCATTTTCAAGTTCAGTGATAGTACAATGCAATATCCATTCCATGAAGATATTCTATAGCATTTTCCTTCCCCAACCATTAAACTAGGTAATTAATTGGCCACGGGGAGGATTCATTCAACTAATGAATCTCATCAACAGAACTCCTGCGCATGGGCTTTTACTTGTGCAACAGGGCTTTCCCTACCCCCAAAAATGGTGCTGTGGGTGATCAGGAGAACCCCAGGAACAGCCTGGGTGGATCATTTTGTATAGTAAGCCGAAATGGCATAATGCGTTCCACCCCATATATTTTCCATTCCTTACGTGTATTTCCATGGACATTTTTAAAGCACCATTCCACTAAACCCACGAGGGAAGTATAAGGACCAGATCGCCTTTCTCCTTGCTTGCCATTTGTGTTCTGCTTTGCGGAAGCTAATAAGCTACATGAATCTATTGGAAGGTAGGGAACCCATCAACCTCCAGATATTGGACTACTCCCATCATCCCTGACCATTGGCCATGCTGGCTGGGACAGATAGGATTTCAGAGTCCAACAATATCTGGCAGGCCACAGGTTCCCCAGCCCTGCGCTGTCTCTGTGCCATTGAAGTTGATTGTCTGCAACCCTGCTGGATGTCACTGATCAAGCAGATTAAGGCTAATAATGCGTTCGTCCTTCTAATTGTACTGCTGCTTAAATCATGTAAGAGTAAATCCTGATTTGTTACTATTTGCAAATGCTGTGGACATTGTACCTTTCTTTCAGCATGCTGGGAATTCAGGCAACCGTTGTTGCCAACATCCATTGAAATGACAAAACCTTAAGTATTTGACCGACGGCATGTGTGAATCCTAGCTACACCACTGAGCCAGTGTTCCTTAAATTCTTTGAGATATTCCTCTGGGCTGCCTCATGGATTGCTGTTGAAAATAGGGATTAAGGATTTAGCACAAGGGTAGGCAAACTAAGGCCTGGGGGCTGGATGCGGCCCTATCGCCTTCTCAATCCGGCCTGCGGACGGTCCGGGAATCAGTGTGTTTTTACATGAGTAGAATGTGTCCTTTTATTTAAAATGCATCTCTGGGTTATTTGTGGGGCATAGGAACTCGTTCATTCCCCCCCCCCCCAAAAAAAATAGTCCAGCCCACCACATGGTCTGAAGGACAGTGGACCGGCCCACGACTGAAAAAGGTTGCTGACCCCTGATTTAGCATATTTAGTCCTCTAATGTGAAGTGGGTGCACATCTTCATCCCAACCCCAAGTATACCATATCCTGGCGCCAGTTGTGTACAGCATGGTGGAGATAAGATGGGGCCGGGGAGAAGGTCATCACCTTGCCCATTACAGAATTAAAAGAAGCTACGTGCTAAATTTTTAGATGTCTGCTGCTTTAATGTGTGAAGCAGCCCTTAAAAGAGGTTTTGAATATTTTTCAAGTGCTTGTACTGAGATTAAAATTTCTGTTGCTTAAGGATTCAAACGTGGTTCATTTAACCTTCCAAATATTCATGCATTCATGCTCTGTAAATAGTGCATATATCAATAAAACTGAACTGAATGCATTTAGGTTAAGTAAATAATAATAATATAAATTTAGTGGTAGGTCAAAATATATTTCTAATTGAACCTTTCTACTGATAGGCCATGTTTGGCTGTTGGTTATAATTTCCAAAAGAGGATTCAGGGGTTGTGAACCTTAACGCACTGTGCCATTAAAAAGGGACGCTCCTTTTCATTATAATTCAAATGAAGTACAGTATAATAAACCTTAACCTTGTTGAGTTAAGACTATAAAACTTGGGAGATAAGAGAGTTGAAGATCAGATTGCTTACCTGTGCTAAATGGAAATGCTGGAAAAAGCAGCGCAGGATTGAGGCGGCAGGTGAAAAACAAGATGCCTTTATTGAGAGGTGATAATCCACTTAAATTTTCTTAGTACTATCATGCCTAGAATGCAGTGACTTGAGGTTTCCTAATTACAAAAAGCAATGGCCATATTCTGAACTTTGGTAAAATGAGAAAGACACCCGCAGCAAACATTTCCCTTGGTCTACTTAACAATATTTCTCTCCCTCCCACAACCCAAAAAGATGTTTTGAGACATGGCAAACGGTCAGGAAAATTGTGAGCATTCATTTAACTCTGACGTTCGTGCAACTGATCAGCATTCAAAAAGTTTGCCAAGTGTACATTGGACCACAAATCCTAACTCTACACCGGTCTCAAAGGCACTTCATCTTTGAAGAGCACCTTTTTGTGCGGGAAATGGCAACATGAAAATAAGTTCGAAATGGGTGCTTTTGGTATGCAGCACTGTAGAAAATAATGGATCTCATGCTGTAGGAAGGTTTAGGCCAGGCTTCCTCAAACATGGCTCTCCAGATGTTTTTGAGACTATAATTCCCATCATCCCTGACCACTGGTCCTGCTAGCTAGGGATCATGGGAGTTGTAGGCCAAAAACCTGGAGGGCCGAGTTTGAGGAAGTCTGGTTTAGTGTTAGTCAATTAGTGTTCCTTGTCCTGTTCACTGTGATGGATAAAGTAGATTGATGGTACTTTAACCCATCACTGCTTTGTTTTGATAGCAAATAATGGGCTACTTCAGTTTGGGGACATAATGCTAAACTCATGCCTTGTGAAAGAGTTGGAAGTAAGCTGTGGGCTTTTAAATTTCCCCCCTCCCCATTATCTCTCCGGCTAAAACATCAAAATCACCCACTTTCTGTTTTAAACTGATCTTAAATCTTTTGTGTCTCTGAATCAACCAGGGCAGGGAGAGTATTTCTGGTTAATTTAATCAATGGTTTGTTAACACACTGGGATCCTAAACCATGGTTTGATGTTGGGTTTGTTTCAATAAACCATACTTCAAAACTCTTCATTCCCTTTCCACGATGAGCTGGCTTATTGCAGTTGTGCTGGAGGTCAGGGAAAGGGAGTGTAAATCTTTCAAGTAGCACCAAGCCACTGGTGGCTGACCTTTGACCTGCTGGAGCAGTGTGGCCAGTGGTTAGGGAATGATGGGAGTTGTAGTTCAGCATCTGGAGTGGCCACAGGTTAGGCACCTCTATACTAAACCATTGTTCAGTACTACATTGGAAACAGGTCATGATGTTCCTTCATGAGAGGCTAGATGGTGGATCAAAGAAATGGTTTTTACAATCAGAGTTTCAAGTCTGATAACTTCTTACCAGACGGGACAATTTATCAAAGTGTAATTATGCCTCCTGGACTAAACTCATAACTGGTCAACAGTTCATTAAAGCTGAGAGTACGTCATGAAATTTGCTTTTTATAAAACAGGCTGCAATTAATATATGCTTTACAGAATGTCACTTTGTTTTCAAAATTTCAAAAAGCTGTTCCTAAGTTTGCGTGTTGATCGTCATAGCAATGTCCATTCAAATAATGTTATTTGATCTACATAGATCAAATGGCTGCATCTATTACTGTTTTTATTGTGAACACATTCCTAAAAAAATAATAATCCAATGTATTATGGGTAAGGTTCCTCCACAAGACGCTGACAAATAAATGTGGACAGAATTTCTTCTGTAATTGCAACAAATTTAACTATTATCTTTGGCTTTGGTTGTTAATACATTTCAAGCAATAGTTTCGAGTAACTGTACAGCTTGTTAGCTTAAGGTTCAATCATTACAAAAGGATTTTTTAAAGTTTTGTAGGTGGGGAAGTTTTAATATACAGTACATATTAATATTCACATTAATGGGAAATACGGAATATTTCGTATTTTCCCACTTGTAATGGCAAAGTTGGCATTTTAACTCTGGTTTTGAATAGTCTAAAAGACCAAATTGTAATTGAAAAATACTTTTTGATTCCATTGCAGGCTCACATTCTGCCAGCTTACTGTGCATATAACACTTAACCATAACAGCCGTTTTCAAATAAGTTGCCTTACTTTGTTGCAGTGAATTTATTGTCTTTTTCTCTTGTTTACTGTTCTGACAATGATGTAAAAAATGTATGTCTTGCAAATGTTTCATTCATAGTTGCTAAATTATTTAACACGTCTCTTGTAAATTGTTTTTTTAATTTATTTTCATCATGGACGCTCTTCTGTGTCATTTTCATGCCACGATGGAAGCCTATACCGTAATCATTCCCGTCGCCACTGTATAAAAATCCTCTGCTGCTTGCATGAGTAAATGTGAAAATTTAATTTTGTTGTTTGATGGGCACTTTTCATTTCCCCTTGTTCTACTACTGTTCTGTATGAATGAACAGAACTTTTACTTTTTTTTTCCTAAATAAATACCAATGGTTGATTCTCTTCCCCCATACTTTTTAATTCCATGTACCCTTGCAAGCTGTCTTAATAAAGGGGTGAGAAACCTGTCTTGGGTGCCTTTTTTATTTTATTTTTTTAAATGATGCTGAATTTCTGCAAGGAAGATCCTATACTCATAACAGTATTCCTGTTTGTGGGTACATAGCTCAGGAAATCACTATGTGACTCATAGTTTTATCTTGGTTCAAACCACACATTGCGATTCAGCCACATAAATGAAAACAATGCCTTGGTTGGGAAAAGTGAGCAGGGCCTGATTATTAAAGAGCAGAACTGCATCTCCCAGAATTCTTTGTGGGAAGCCACCTACTTTAAATGTAGTTAAACGTAAGGGTGTGGATGTCGCCTGAGGCTCCTCTTGCAACAAGTGATCTGGCCCTGGGTTGTAAGAAACTCCTCATGAAAAGCTGAAGAAGTGAAAACGCACCGGCAGAAAAATTAGCATTGTTTTAATTTTATCCATAAATAAGAACATTAAACATTATCTTTCGTATGCTACATGGCATTACTGTGCTTAAGCTCAATATACAAATGTAAACGTATTATTAAAAAAATATTTCAAATGATAATCGCTCTAGGTAACACATTAGACAGTGTAGAAAATACATCTCAATATTTTAATAGTGCTTTAAACATTCTCGTTAGAAGAAAGTGCAAATGACGGTATTGCTTTTCGGTACGTATGTCAACCCAGTGTCAAATTCATTAAAATAAAAAATCACAGCAAGTTAAGAAATTTATCCACAGCTACCTTGCCCAGGGTGAAAACTATTAGTAACTGAGCTTAAGGCTGCAATCGTATTCTTTATTTACCTAGAAGCAACGCCCATTCATTCAATAGGACTTACTTCTGAGTAGACAAATATAGGATTGCACAGCAAGTATTTATATTACATCGTAACATTGTTCAAGTACTATGAAAAGCTGATTATTCTATCACTGAAGTACACATATATCCTTTAAACATGCCATAAACTAACTTAAGAGTAAAAAAAAAAAGTATACACTTTCCAAATGAGAAGTGTTTTGTGCAAAACAACCCTTTTGGAGCGAACATATTTTTTCACAACATTTACAAGGGATGAGATTCTGCTCTCGTTACCTCAGAAGAGCACAATGGGACTTGCTTCTCTGTAAAATGGCTATAAAACTACAGTGGTGCCTCGCAAGATGAAAAGAATCCGTTCAGTGAGTCTCTTCGTCTAGCAGTTTTTTCGTCTTGCGAAGCAACCCCATTAGCGGATTAGCGCTATTAGCGGTTTAGCGGCTATTAAAGGCTTAAGGGATTATCGAATTAGCTGCTAAAAGGCTATTAGCAGCTTAGTGCCTTAGAAAAAGGGGGTGGGGAGCGGAAAAAAACAACCCCAGGAATCGCAAGACATTTTCGTCTTGCGAAGCAAGCCCATAGAGAAATTCGTCCTGCGAAGCACCTCTGAAAACGGAATACCCTTTCGTCTAGCGGGTTTTCCGTCTTGCGAGGCATTCGTCTTGCGGGGCACCACTGTACAGCTTTGGCATTGCTGGCAGAGCGGGTTAGTAGCTTATTTCAGCAATCCATTCAAATCCATTTGATTTTAACATTAGTGTGGAACACACTACATTTTAGCTATTGCTTGCAGCTGTAAGGTTGATAAAAGCTGGTGAGGCAAGAGGCACGTTTTACCTACCACCTACTGAAGGAGAGGCTCCTCAAATCAATTTAAAGTTCAGCTCCACAGACTGCCTTACTTTTCATTTAGTAAAAACCTTTCAGGGGTGGGGAACCTGGCCTTCCAGACGATGTTGGGACTACAACTCCCATACAACTCCCTTGGGCTATGCTGGCTGGGCTGGGGCTGATAACAGTCATCCAACAACAGGCGTTCCCCAGCCCTGTTATTAAAAAAACCCAGACTTTCAAAGTAAAACAAGATTAAACCCCCCTTTTTATTTCAGCGTCCACTCAAAATTAGATGACAGAATTTGAGGACAGTTGCAAAAGAATCCTAGTGTACACACAAAAATGTAAACTGATTATTTTACATAAACTTTTATCTATTTTACATCTCGTAACTATTTTATATATGCTTCGAGACATCACTGCTCATAATATTATACAGTAGTACCACATAATGTCACAGGTTAACATTAAGAGAGATCTACAATCAAAATCTATTGCAGGTAATTATCTCACCAGTCCTCCTCGTTTAGAAAAATAAAGAGTGCCTGGATAACCCAGTCTTGAGAGGCACAATCCATAAGTATTACTATTTATTTATTTAGGCCATTTAAGTCCTAAGGGGAATCAGATGAATTACTTAAGTGCACCTCCAGTCGATTTCATGGGGAATTCGAGCGGAGGTTTTAGCTGTGCACTTTTAAACCCCGGGGTCAGTTCTGACTTGCTGTGTCCACCTGAAGCAGAAAATAAATAAATATGTATCTTCTCAGTTGCAAACAACCAGAACTACAAAAACCAACCAAGCAGCATGAGTTTGTTATGCCATTGTGGCGAGGAAATGCACCGATCGTCTGGCAGGTGGATAAGCAGGAGGTTTCTTGGCATGCCGTTATATTCCAATATATTTTGACGTCGGACGTACAAGAGGTGCTAAAGCTGAAGAACAGTATTCTGCCACCTTGTGATAAAACTGGAGAAATCATGAGATACATAGCCGCACCGGCAGCATATCTCTTCTTTCTTGTATCTAAAAATGCAAGAAGGGCCTTTATGCTCGCCAGAAGCTCGGCGCTGCCCTCACCGGTCCAGGAAGGAGCCTTCAAAAAAGTCCCATATGCTCAGAGACTTTGCGCCTGTTCATTGGGGGAGATGGGAAGCCCAGAGCACTTGTTCTTTAGATGTCCCTTTTATGAAGAGGCACGTAGTAAGACCATCGATCCCCTCCTGGTGAGGCTCGCTGACCTCCCGGAAAAGCAAAAATTTGACCTTTTCCTGTTAGGCAAAGATCAGAATACGACCTGGATGGTCGCCAGATTCTGTGTACAGATCTGTAGGCGCAGACCATCTCCCAACTCAAAATAGTTCGTTAAGAAAATCCCCAAACTCGGTTTTATGGTTCAGCTCCCTGCAGCTGTTTATTGCTGCACATTGTTTTTAAATTTATTGTTGTACAACGTTTGTTTGTTTTCCTTCTGTGACTGTACCCCCAAGTGTGTTTTATAAGCTGGTCTCCGACCGTAATAAATTATCTCTCTCACCTTGTGATGCAGAGAACCACAGGTGTAACAAAGTGAAGCATAATCACAATCATTTCACGATAACAGGGGAAACCTGTTAGGGTTGTTTTAAAAATAAATCATCCCAGTTGAGCATGAATCTCCTTGGGGAACAGTAGCCCCTGCTGCAATTCAGAACACACACAACCTCCTTACATTTGCAATAAAGGTAAAGGTAAAGGTACCCCTGCCCGTACGGGCCAGTCTTGACAGACTCTAGGGTTGTGCGCCCATCTCACTCAAAGAGGCCGGGGGCCAGCACTGTCCGCAGACACTTCCGGGTCACGTGGCCAGTGTGACATCGCTGCTCTGGCAAGCCAGAGCCGCACACGGAAACGCTGTTTACCTTCCCGCTAGTAAGCAGTCCCTATTTATCTACTTGCACTTAGGGGTGCTTTCGAACTGCTAGGTTGGCAGGCACTGGGACCGAACAACGGGCGCGCACCCCGCCGCGGGGATTCAAACCGCCGACCTTTCGATCGGCAAGCCCTAGGCGCTGAGGCTTTAACCCACAGCGCCACCCGCGTCCCTTACATTTGCAATAGCCGGGAAATATTCCTCAAAAACACTTCTGCTGCTGGTTTTAAATGGGTTCTCTGATCCGCCTAAATAAATAGCCGTACCCTTGGAAGGAAGCATGCTTTCCTGTGTGTTTCTCCTCATATGCTGCAGTCAGCATCTGAAGTCCAGATCCCTCAACTCCATGAAGCACAGCTGGTGGCAGCCATGACTATAAAGTTATTTCCAACCAGGTGAGGGACCTCAGGTGCCCATCACTGTAATGTTTCAGGTGGCTGGCGAAAAACACGGATGTTTACTAAAGTTTTCAGCTGGCTGTTTTTATTTGTTCTGGTTTACTCCTGAGACTGTTTAGGGCAGGCACCCCCAAACTCAGATCTCCAGATGTTTTGGGACTAGAACTCCCATCATCCCTAGCTAGCAGGACCAGTGGTCAGGGGTGATGGGAACCGTAGTCCCAAAACATCTGGAGGCCCGAGGTTGGAGGTGCCTGGTTTAGGGTGTTGTTGTTTACTGGTTGTTTTGAAATTACTAGTTTTTCACACCAATACTTTGGCCTTTCGACTGCAGATATGAATGGGGATTGTGACGTCTTTTACTATTGTGTGGAGTTGGATAAATAATAATTTTAATAACTTTGTTATTTCTACCCCGCCAATGTGGCTGGAATTGTTAGCTGCCTTGAGTTTCTTTTGAAAAATTAAGCCGGATGGAGGTTTCCCAGATAAAAAAAATAAATAAGTTAAAAAATTAAGATATTACATAATTCTCTTTTGAAAAGAAAAACGGACTACTGTAAGAAAGAAGATTAGTGTTTTTTTATCACTCTGACCACAGCAAGAAATAACCAAATCCAGAATTTATGCCCATCTTAATCATTTAAAAGCACTGGAAGAGAGAGAAACATAATCTGTTGGTATTCCTTGTGGGACCACTGACTGCCGCTGGTAAGTACAGCAAATTAATTATCTTTCGCCATTAGAATATATTAATTCTACGAGAACTGGAGCATTTCTTGTCTCTCGGTTTAAATATTAAACAATTAAGAGTTGCCTTCTACAATAACCCCAACGTCCTCGTTCTGCAGTGACAAGTTAGCCGATCTCCCTTTTATTTTCCATGCATCGTTTCTACCTTGGCCCCTCCAGCTTCACCAAAGGCCGGCTCCTTCTCAATCAGGCCTTGGCTATGCAAATTGAGAAGGGAATCTGCGATAATCCTTGCTGTCCTCTTCTGATAGCCTCCAGAGGTCACCATCAAGATGGGGATGCGGTGTTTCCTAGCAGCTCTGAACACAATTTCATCGCGATCGATAATCCCCTGCAGTTACACAAAAAAAAGGAAGCACATTGCTGAACTTCATTGTGGTTCATAAACCATTTTAGCTCATGGTTTCATCATAATATATGCTGGAGTAAACAAAATCATTTAGGAACCCAGGGTGATCAAGCGTCCTTTTCAGTCCAGACTTGGACTTTGATTTTATAGGAGACTCTGTGTGCTACGAACCTGAGGTGAAATAGCCAGGCCTCCCAAGGGGTCACCATCCAAGATGTCCGTTCCGGCATTATAAACAATGATGTCCGATTTTACTTCGTTCAGTGCACCTTCCACGTGCGTTTTTACTTTCTGAAGATACTCTGCATCTTCTGTGCCCCAGTCCAATTCAACTTTCCGCCTTATGGCTCCTGAAAGTTACCATGAATCAGATATACAATGATTTGGGTGTGGAATAAAGGTAAAACAGTTTCTGATACTGAGTCAGACTTCTATTACAAGCTCTGTGTTATTTGAGTAATCAATAGGTGGGATTTGTTTCCAGGCTTATCAGCCCCCAGTGGCTGGTGGTGTGGCAGGAGAGCCCCCAGAATAACATGGAATGAGTGAGGGGGATGACACATTTGTCCAGCAAGCTATCATGTTTGGAAGAGCGCAATGTTGATTTCCACCCATGGGGTGATATTCAACTATGTTTTACTCACAGAAGGCCTGCTGAACTTAATGGCCCTGACTCAGTCACGCTCATTAATTTATGTGGGTCTACTCTAAGTAAAAGGGACGTGGGTGGCGCTGTGGGCTAAAGCCTCAGTGCCTAGGGCTTGCCAATCGAAAGATTGGCGGTTCGAATCCCCGCGGCAGGGTGCGCTCCCGCTGTTTGGTCCCAGCGCCTGCCAACCTAGCAGTTCGAAAGCACCCTCGGGTGCAAGTAGATAAATAGGGACCGCTTACTAGCGGGAAGGTAAACGGCGTTTCCGTGTGCGGCTCTGGCTCGCCAGAGCAGCGATGTCACGCTGGCCACGTGACCCGGAAGTGTCTTCGGACAGCGCTGGCCCTTGGCCTCTTTGAGTGAGATGGGCGCACAACCCTAGAGTCTGTCAAGACTGGCCCGTACGGGCAGGGGTACCTTTACCTTTACTCTAAGTAAAGCTTCATTGAATGCCACCCAAAGTAAATAAGCTATAAGGTAAAGGGTCAAGGACCCCTGGACGGTTAAGTCTAGTCAAAGGTGAGTATGGGGTTGCGGTCTGCATCTCGCTTTCAGGCTGAGGGAGCCGGCGTTTGTCTACATACAGCTTTCCGGGTCATGTGGCCAGCAAGACTAAACCGCTTCTGGCGCAACGGGACACCATCACGGGAACCAGAGTGCACGGAAACGCCGTTTACCTTCCCACCACAGTGGTACCTATTTACCTACTTGCACTGGCGTGCTTTCGAACTGCTAGGTAGGCAGGAGCTGGGACAGAACAACAGGAGCTCACCCCGTTGTGCGGATTCAAACCACCAACCTCTGATCGGCAAGCCCAAGAGGCTCAGTGGTTTAGACCACAGCGCCACCCGCATCGCTATAAATAAAGGTAAAGGTAAAGTACCCCTGACCAACAGGTCCAGTTGTGTCCGACTCTAGGGTTGCGCGCTCATCTCACTCAAGAGGCCGGGAGCCAGCGCTTGTCCGAAGACAGCGTGACTAAGCCGCAGCTGGCGAGCCAGCACCAGCACAGCACACAGAAACACCGTTTACCTTCCTGCTGGAGAGCAGTCCCTATTTATCTACTCGCACTTTGAGGTGCTTTCGAACTGCTAGGTGGGCAGGAGCTGGGACCGAGCAACGGGAGCTCACCACGCCGCAGGGATTCGAACCGCCGACCTTTCGATCAGCAAGTCCTAGGCTCTGTGGCTTAATCCACAGCGCCACCTGCATCCCTATCCCTATATTGTACAGCAAAGTACAAAAGACGAGGTCCAATATACAGTGGTACCTCTGGTTACAAACTTAATTAGTTCCGGAGGTCTGTTCTTAAGCTGAAACCGTTCTTATCCTGAGGCGTGCTTTCGCTAATGGGGTCTCCCGTTGTGCGTGCGCATCTGACACGCGATTTCCGTTCGCATCCTAGGGCAAAGTTTGCCACAAGGAGCAGCTACTTCCGGGTTAGCAGAGTTCGTAACCTGAAGCATTCATAACCAGAAGCGTTTGTAACCAGAGGTAGCACTGTAGCTTATAAAAATGATGCAAGATCAAATATTTTATTATTGATTTCTTACATTTACTTCCCACCCTTTTACCAAGAACCATGCATGGGGTGATGCGCACTGTTATTCCCTTCCTCTCTTGCTAAAAAGGAGCGTGACGACCTGGGCTGCAAATGATTCTGGGAGATGACAAGTGGCCCAAAATCAGTGAACTGAGCCTCACAGTCATTTGGACACTGGGCTCTCTGGTCCTAGTCAAACCATGACTAGCCGCTTCCTTGCTGGACTAGCAGTCCAACAGCATCTTGGAGAGTCACAGGCTAGCCATCCCTGGCTGAGATATTTGGATTTTTTTTAGTACAGTGTATCCTGGTTTCCCTTCCCCATTCTAGTCAAGCTAGTAAAGGGTAAAGGGACCCCTGACCATTAGGTCCAGTCGTGACCGACTCTGGGGTTGCGGCGCTCATCTCGCTTTACTGGCCGAGGGAGCCGGCGTACAGCTTCCGGGTCATGTGGCCAGCATGACTAAGCCGCTTCTGGCAAACCAGAGCAGCGCACGGAAACACTGTTTACCTTCCCGCCGGAGTGGTACCTATTTATCTACTTGTACTTTGATGTGCTTTCGAACTGCTAGGTTGGCAGGAGCAGTGACCGAGCAAAGGGAGCTCACCCCGTTGCGGGGATTTGAATCGCCGACCTTCCGATCGGCAAGTCCTGGGCTCTGTGGTTTAACCCACAGCGCCACCCACGTCCCTTTCTAGTCAAGCTAGCATCCCCCAAAGGCAAGTCACCCGATGGTCACCCGAGACGGGTGCCAACAACAGCATCCATGTATTCCCCCCACTTTTAAAATCTGGAATAAGAGTGAGCCTTAGACAGCAGAGAGAAAACTTGGGAATGCATGTCCCAAGTTTCTAAAAAAGTTTCATACCACTTTCTAAAAAAAACCAACGCCCTGTGATCCCAGGGATGTCTCACACAGAGAAGATTTCAAATATCTGAACAGTGCAATGGGGGAAAAAACAGCAAATAGTTTCATTCACCAGAGAGCAACATTTCAATTGTCAAAAGGGCAATTCCTCTATTGGCAAGTTTTATTTTGTTTTAAGGTCACAAAAGCTGGGGAGATCACCCACTTACGTTTAGCAAATCCATCTCCTGGATAAATATACCTGTTGTAAACGTCCATAATATACACTCTTCGGTCATCCATAAAGTCTCTTTCATGGCCATTTCCCTGTAAGTTTATCAACATCCAGTTAATGCAAATCAAGCCCAATTAGTGATTAACATAGATTAATGGAATTTCACTATTTGTTTTTGCTCCTTACGAAAAGAGTGCACAGGGTATTATGATGCTTATTATGCCGTAAAATAGTATGCAAATATGAAGATATGGATATAGGCACACATTTAAAAGTTTAATATACCCAATGTTTTCCTTATCTTCTCCATATACCTTTAAAGCCCTATACGGACTATGACCCTTGTACCTACGGGACCGCCTCTCCTGGTATGCCCCACAGAGGAACCTACCGTCTACAAATAAAAACATCCTGAAGGTCCCAGGCCACAGAGAGGTTAGGCTGGCCTCAACTAGAGCCAGGGCTTTCTCGGCTGCGGCTCCAATCTGGTGGAACGCTCTGTCACAAGAGACATCTTTCCGCAAGGCCTGCAAGACAGAGTTGTTCCACCAGGCCTTTGGTCAGGGCGCAGCCTGACTCCCTCCTCTGGAAACCTGCACAGAATTTTGCTTAACGGCTGCCATTAATTTGATTTTAATTAATTAATCCCTTTGATTATTTGATTGTTGTTAGCCGCCCTGAGCCCGGCTTCAGCTGGGGAGGGCGGGATATAAATAAATTTATTATTATTATTATTATTATTATTATTATTATTATTATTATTATACAATAACCAATCTGGCAGATTTCTTTTGCGGGAGGAGGGGGAGTCTACATACAATATAGATTCAAAGAGGTATTTTCCAAATTTTCAAGCCTCATCTTTATTTCTCAGAAGTTTCCTATAACAGTGAATACTTATAGATTCATTTTTCAGCAGATCATTCAAATGATGCAGTCATCAAAACCACTGATCCTTTGTTTTCTCTGCCTTCTATTCGTCGGCTCATTTACTGCAACTGGGTTTCTTTTAAAAAATATATTAAAAATGTACTTGATTTACAAAAGTATGTGCGCTGTCTCTTTTCTCAGATTGTGAAGTCTTTTCTATATGCAGTGGCACCTCGGTTTACGAACTTAATCCATTCCGGAAGTCTGTTCTTAAACCAAATCGGTTCTTAAACCGAGGCGCGCTTTCCCTAATGAGGCCTCCCACTGCCGGTGCCCTTCCACCGTTCGGATTCCGTTCTTAGACCAAGGTAAAGTTCGCAAACTGGGACACTACGTCCGGTTTTGTGGAGTTCGTAAACCGAATAGTTTGTAAATAGGACTGTTCGTAAACCAAGGTACCACTGTACCAGTTACATATGATGTGAGACATTAGTGTTGTATACAGAATATGGTTGGGGAAGAAGAAAAGGGTGGGGGGAGAGAAGTGATAAACTTATATTCTTATATTTTGGGGGGAGAGCTTACATCTGTATGACTGGGGTAGGTTCTTATTCTGTTTATTATATTTCCTTGGTGGTGAGAGAGGTTGGGTGGGGGTTTTGTAGGAGGGAGGTGGAGAAGCAGTTCAACCCCAGCTGGTATAGATCCCTTTAACTTCACAGTCCTTACCATTCCCCCATTCTATTTAAAAGCCCTGATTTCCCCTCCCTTCGCTTCCTCGCTGCAGCTGAAACATAAGCACTGTAATGCTTTTTAAAATTTCCTTTGTTTGCTCTGCTCCAAAGGAATGAGTCCTTTGTGCTCAACTTACACTGAGCCAGGTTAAAGGTAAAGGTAAAGGGACCCCTGACCATTAGGTCCAGTCGCAGACGACTCTGGGGTTGCGGCGCTCATCTCGCTTTACTGGCCAAGGGAGCCGGCGTACAGCTTCCGGGTCATGTGGCCAGCATGACTAAGCCGCTTCTGGAGAACCAGAGCAGCGCGCGGAAACGCTGTTTACCTTCCCGCCGGAGCGGTGCCTATTTATCTACTTGCACTTTTGATGTGTTTTTGAACTGCATGGGACGCGGGTGGCACTGTGGGTAAAACCTCAGCTCCTAGGACTTGCCAATCACATGGTCAGCGATTCGAATCCCCGTGGCGGGGTGCACTCCCATCGTTCGGTCCCAGCACCTGCCAACCTAGCAGTTCGAAAGCACCTCCGGGTGCAAGTAGATAAATAGGGACCGCTTACCAGCGGGAAGGTAAACGGTGTTCCGTGTGCTGCACTGGCTCGCCAGATGCGGCTTTGTCACGCTGGCCACATGACCCGGAAGTGTCTGCGGACAGCGCTGGCTCCCGGCCTATAGAGTGAGATGAGCGCACAACCCTAGAGTCTGGCAAGACTGGCCCGTACGGGCAGGGGTACCTTTACCTTTACCTTTTTACTTTTGACGTGTTTTCGAACTGCTAGGTTGGCAGGAGCTGGAGTGAGCAACGGGAGCTCACCCTGTTGCGGGGATTTGAACCACCGACCTTCTGATCGGCAAGTCCTAGGCTCTGTAGTTTAACCCACAGCGCCACCCGTGTCCCTTACACTGAGCCAGAGAGGTTTGCAAAACAGGGAAGCAGTATATATCACTGCTTCTGCAAAGCTCTCTTTAAGTTTGGGAGCAAGGGAAAGGAATTCCCCTCTCCCTCCTCCCTCTGACTTGCTTGGAGCCAAGGAACTCTGAAAGCTAGCAGGGCTTTCACTTTCAATCCCTTGTGGAGGGTTTATGGTTTTGCAAAGCCTGATAAGGGGTAGTGGGTTTCAAGTTGACCCGAGGTTTCAAGTTCGCTTCAAGCAACCCATAACACTGGGGAACAAAATTTTTTTTGTATTGATGCCTGCAGTCGTTCTAACCTAATTTCGACGTGCTGATTTCATATCTGAAGTTGGTTTTGTTCTGTAAGCTCTAGGGGTTTTTTTGCAATTCATGTTTTTCACTTTTCACCATAATCTTTGTTTTTCACAATGCAAGAATTCAGTATTTTATTAAACACATAGCCAAAGTCGTACAATATGAGTATAAATGTAAGTGACTTATATAGCATTGAACATGGCATGTATAGCATTGAAAATGACATGTATCCTATGTACAGTTAAGGTAAAGGTAAAGGTACCCCTGCCCGTACGGGCCAGTCTTGACAGACTCTCGGGTTGTGCACCCATCTCACTCAAGAGGCCAGGGGCCAGCGCTGACCAGAGACACTTCCGGGTCAAGTGGCCAGCATGACAAAGCCGCATCTGGCGAGCCAGCGCAGCACACGGAAACGCTGTATACCTTCCTGCCAGTAAGCGGTCCCTATTTATCTACTTGCACCCGGGAGTGCTTTCGAACTGCTAGGTTGGCAGGCGCTGGGACCGAGCAATGAGAGCGCACCCCGCCGCGGGGATTCGAACCGCCAACCTTTCGACCGGCAAGTCCTAGGCACTGAGGCTTTTACCCACAGTGCCACCCACGTCCCATATGTAGAGTTAGAGATATGCAAAAAAATGTATTTCCTTGGGAGACACAGAATACTGGGGAACAAATTTTTGTTTGTTTTCTTTTGTATGAAATTTTTCAACTTTTCTTATGTTCTTTCGATGCTGATTTCAAATCTGAAATTGATTTTCGTGTACATGCTATAATTATCTTTCGATTTCCGACTTTTGCCGATATGTCATATTTACACTGGGGATAAGTGGACACTGACACGTTGATCTACCCTAACCACATGGTAATTATTGTTTTGCAAACTTAATTTTTCTTCCTTTTTACAGTTTTGTAACCTAAATATTTGTATTTTTCAGATCAGACCATGGCTTCTTCAAGTAGACAAAAATGTGTCCAGATGCTTTTGTCTACAACTCCCAGCTGCTAGGAGATATGGTCCACAACACCTGAGGGTCAGCAGGTTCAGAAATGGCTGTGCTTAGCTACGGTTTAATACATTTAATACATTTTCTGCTTCTGGTCGGGGTTCTTTGGGCCCCTGTCAATATGTTCACTATTCCCCCACTGGAAGTTTGATTTAAGGTGCTGGTTTTGACCTTTAAAGCCCTTCACGGCCTAGGACCCTCATACCTACAGGACAGCCTTTCCCGGTATGCCCCACGGAGAGCCTCAAGGTCCATAAATAGCAACACCCTCGTGGTCCCGGGCCCTAAAGAAGTTAGATTAGCTTCAACCAGAGCCAGGGCCTTCTCAACACTGGCTCCGGCCTGGTGGAACGCTCTGCCTCATGAGACCAGGGCCCTGCGGAATCTGATTTCTTTCCGCAGGGCCTGTAAGACAGAGTTGTTCCGCCTGGCCTTTGGCTTGGAGCCAATTTGATTCCCTCCCCCTCTTTCTTTTCTTTTTCCTTTTTCCTCCTGTGATGAGGCTACATTTTAATATCTTAATGTTTCAATATTTTAATGTTGTATTTTAATCTTGTTTTTAAGTTGTATTCATTCAACTTGTTTTTATTATTGCTTGCTAGCCGCCTTGGCTGGGGAGGGCGTGGTATAAATAATAATAATAATAATAATAATAATAATAATAATAATAATAATAATTTGCAGATTTCAAAATTTTCCCCAAATGCCACCCCATTATCATAGAATCCTGGAATTGTAGAGTTGCAAGGGACCGCAAGGATCATCTAGTTCAACCTCTGTAATGCAGGAATCTGTTGCCCAACATGGAGCTGAAACCCACGACCCCGAGATTAGAAGTCTCACATATCAAGTTTCCTATACAGTGGTGCCCCGCAAGACGAATGCCTCGCAAGACCGAAAACCCGCTAGACGAAAGGGTTTTCCGTTTTGGAGGTGCTTCGCAAAACGAATTTCCTATGGGCTTGCTTCGCAAGACGAAAATGTCTTGCGAGTTCCTGCGGGGTTTTTTTCCTCCCCCCCTTTTTTCCAAGCCGCTAAGCCGCTTAACAGCTGATCCGCTAAGCCGCTTAACAGCTGATCCGCTAAGCCGCTTATCAGCTGATCCGCTAAGCCGCTTATCAGCTGATCCGCTAAGCCCGCTAAGCCGCTAATAGCGCTAATCCGCTAAGCCACTAATGGGCTTGCTTCGCAAGACGAAAAAAACCGCAAGACGAAGAGACTCGCGGAACGGATTCTTTTCGTCTTGCGAGGCACCACTGTATATGTTTTGCTTTTGCAATTTGTTCAGTATAAATCAACTTACTTTGTGGCACAATTCTGCCGTTATGTGATTCAGGAGTTCTGTTTCGAATTAAACTTTTTGCATTTGATCACTCACCTGATGCGCATCCAGGTCTATGATAGTTGCCTTAGAAACTCCTTCCATCCTTTCAAATAAAAACTGGAATACAGAGAAAAGAAATAAAGAAGAAATGATTTTTTTTTAAATTTAAATCGGATTTTTTAAAATTTAAATCAGATTTTTAAAATAAAATGCTTTTGGAGGAAAAATCTTTCTAAAGATAGTTTTCGATTTAAGTTATATTATAGTCCAAAGGCTATTCATCAGGAAATAAGGATTTATTTTAAGTTTTCCATGTGTGCTAAAACTCAGTCTAAGTTTGTTTGTTTTTTTAAATCGTTTAACCACATCAGTTAACAAACATGGACACATGTGCTATCATGTTACTGTTTTAGTTAAATAAATTGTTACTAATGATTATTTTTCTCCTTCCAATAATGTGCAGCAGAAAAGTTGTCCAAATATAAAGTTAACTTATTAAACCTCACAATAATTTCAGATTTATCTGTCTATGTATTTCTAACAGTACAACCAAATCAGTAAATTTTTTAAATAACTGTAAAAACTGCTCTGAAAATTTATTATTCCAAAAATGAAACCTTCTTCTGGATGCAAATATTAAGATTATACCAGCAAGAATGAGTCTTTCTGTAAAAAAATATATGATTTAAATCAAGTCTTACCGACTAGTGATTTAAATTGTGATTTAAATCAAATCCACCCTGATCCAGACTAATAAGCCCAAACATTTCCATGAGATTCATACTGTTTACTTGTCCATGGACAGGTTCCAAAATAGCTTTTCTCTGGCTCTCCCCAAGAGATTTTGGTGCTTTATTAAATAGCTAAATACAAGGTCAGTGTTCATCCATCTGGGATCTGTCACATTTTATGTTGATTTAAAGGCTTTAAGCAATACAGTGGTACCCCGCAAGACGAATGCCTCGGAAGACGAAAAACCCGCTAGACGAAAGGGTTTTTCATTTTCCGAGGTGCTTCGCAAGACGGATTTTCCAAAGGGCTTGCTTCGCTAGGCGAAACAGCCCTGCCTCTCCTGTCATGGCGACGGTCGCACACTCGCTTCCCCGCTCCTCTGGCTCCCTCCTACCTTCCTGCTGACGGCTCCTCCGGCTCCCTCCCACCTTCCGGCCGACCTTCCGGCTGCCTCGCGCTGCTGCCCACCGCCCTTGCGCGCTCCCCTCAGGAGCCGTTGCCGCCAGCAGCCAGCGTTGCAGCCGGAGTCGCGCTCCTGAGCCCCGCCACCCTCCAGCAGCCGCGTTGCGCGGTGTCCACAAGGCGCGGGTGAGTCCAAGGACCGGCTGCGGCAGCTGCCCTGCTTCTCCCCACCCCTCCCCGCCGTAGTGCTTCGCAAGACGAAAAAACTCGCTCTACGAAAAAACTCGCAGAACGAATTAATTTCGTCTTGCGGGGCACCACTGTAATTTAAAGGAAGCTGTAGTCTGTGGCTACAGCTAAACAGGTCTGGCCCCAAGCAACGAGACTGCCTGGATCACCCCAGCTAAACCCAATTCTCTAGTTTGGGGCTGCTGGGTTTATGACTTCATAGGACTTCGCATGAGAGTTTCTGTGTTCCTGTGTCCATCCCTTTCACTGAAGTCAACAGCATTCCAAGTAAGACAAAGTCCACCTTCCTCGTTGACTCACTGTTAGGACATACCTATCTTACTAGGATTACAGCAGCTTTCAGAGATAGGACTCCATTTCCACACGCAGCACTATCTGATTATTAATAACAAATTTAGGCTACAGGTTGTTAAGTTTATGCAAAAAATAAAAATAAATGATGTTGCTGCTTGCAGTGGATCTTCCATACCTTTAGAGCCAATGAGATATCAGCATAGGCACAAAATCCTCCACCTTTATCACTTGAGCAGTGATGAAAGCCACCACCTGGAAAAAGAAACGGTAAATTTGAATAATGCATTTAAATAAACTACCAGACACCATGGAAAACATGATTGCCATTACAGTGGTACCTCGGGTTAAGTACTTAATTCGTTCCGGAGGTCCGTTCTTAACCTGAAACTGTTCTTAACCTGAAGCACCACTTTAGCTAATGGGGCCTCCTGCTGCTGCTGCGCCGCCGGAGCACGATTTCTGTTCTTATCCTGAAGCAAAGTTCTTAACCTGAGGTAATATTTTTGGGTTAGAGGAGTCTGTAACCTGAATATAATAATAATAATAATAATAATAATAATAATAATAATAATAATAATAATTTATTATTTGTACCCCGCCCATCTGGCTGGGTTTCCCCAGCCACTCTGGGCGGCTACCAACAAAGATGAAAAATACACTAAAATGTCACATATTAAAAACTTCCCTGAACAGGGCTGCCTTCAGATGTCTTCTGAATGTCAGGTAGTTGTTTATCGCTTTGACATCTGATGGGAGGGTGTTCCACAGGGCAGGTGCCACTACCGAGAAGGCCCTCTGCCTGGTTCCCTGTAACTTGGCCTCTCGCAGTGAGGGAACCGCCAGAAGGCCCTCGGAGCTGGACCTCAGTGTCCGGGCTGAACGATGGGGGAGGAGACGCTCCTTCAGATATACCGGACCGAGGCCGTTTAGGGCTTTAAAGGTCATGAAGCGTATGTAACCTGAAGCGTATGTAACCCGAGGTACCACTGTATATAAATACGGTATACAACTGATGAGCAGGTTGCTTCATGAGCCACGCTTCTTTAACAGGCACCATAACAACATTAATGAACAAACTCTCCAAAAACCCTACACTTTTTTCCTGTTTGTCCTGCTTTTTGTCCTGCGAAGGACAAAGCTTTGAATACCTAGGCATGTCTAAACTGTATACCTGAAGGAGCGTCTCCACCCGAATCGTTCAGCCCAGAAGAAGAAGAAGAAGAGTTTGGATTTGATATCCCGCCTTTCACTCCCTTTAAGGAGTCTCAAAGCGGCTAACATTCTCCTTTCCCTTCCTCCCCCACAACAAACACTCTGTGAGGTGAGTGGGGCTGAGAGACTTCAGAGAAGTGTGACTGGCCCAAGGTCACCCAGCAGCTGCATGTGGAGGAGCGGGGAAGCGAACCCGGTTCACCAGATTACGAGACTACCGCTCTTAACCACTACACCACACTGGCTCTCTGTGGTCCAGCGCCGAGGGCCTTCTGGCAGTTCCCTCATTGCGAGGTTACAGGGAACCAGATGGAGGGCCTTCTCGGTAGTGGTGCCTGCCCTGTGGAACGCGCTCCCAGCAGATGTCAAGGCAATAAACAACTATTTTACTTTTAAAAGACAACTGAAGACGGTCTGTTTAGGGTAGTTTTTAATGTCTGATGCTATATTGTTTTTAATATTCGGTTGGAAGCCACCCACAGTGGCTGGGGAAACCCAGCCAGATGGGCAGGGTATAAACAAATTATTATTTTATTTTATTTTTATCATTATAAACTCTCTTTGCTTCTATGTGTTTAAAAAAAGGTGTGTGGAAAATGGCAGCTTCTCTAATCATAAGGAGATTCAATATCCTTTTCATTATCAGACACAGGCAGGAGTTGGCTTGTTTAAAAAGCAACCTTCCTTAAGGTTAAGAAGAAGAAGAAGAAGAGGAGTTTGGATTTGATATCCCGCCTTTCACTCCCTTTAAGGAGTCTCAAAGCGGCTAACATTCTCCTTTCCCTTCCTCCCCACAACAAACACTCTGTGAGGTGAGTGGGGCTGAGAGACTTCAGAGAAGGGTGACTGGCCCAAGGTCACCCAGCAGCTGCATGTGGAGGAGCGGGGAAGCGAACCCGGTTCCCCAGATTACGAGACTACCGCTCTTAACCACTACACCACACTGGCAGAGTTTGTCAGCCTGGAGGACGAAGCAAACTGCAGCTCACCATAAGCAGAAACCGCTGAACTCCTGAGTCGCATCAGAGGACTGGGGAGCGGGGAGCATGCAGGCACAAGGTTATGGCACTCTGAATCATGGTTTAGCCTATGGGTCACCAATGCGGGGGCTACGGGCACACACGCACCCCAAAATAGATTCCCTGGTGTCTGCAAGATCCCCTCCTGCCTGCGCCCCACTGAAATTAGGCTTGAAAGAAGCCTTCTATTGCCATAGCTGTCAACTTTTCCCTTGTCTTGCGAGGAATCCTATTCAGAATAAGGAAATCAGATGTGGCCAGTGAAGGCTAAAGAGGAACAAACCGGGGCAGATATAAAAGATGACCAGAATGTGGACCAAAATTTTTGCTGAGAGGCATTGAAGGAGGAAGAAGATACATTGCTACTCACCAATATTAATTGCCCATCCTCTTTCAATGGCCAGTTTCCCTGCCTTCAAAAAAATGAAATAGGGGAGGGGAAAATCTTTATCATCATCATCATCATTATTTTCAAAATTCATGCAACAGAGGTGTCCACCTTGTATCTCAATCTGGGTGTTTTGAATTATTCTATAATATACCCAAATGCTTGGAAACTTAAATGTTTACAAAACTAAAGCATGCTGGATCAGACTTTCCAAAACAAGGCACAGAAAATACTAAGTGAGATCAATTATGTTTCCTCCTGAATAAATACACTTATGAACAAGCTGTGGGGGGAAAGATGCGCTTCAGATTCAAAAGCACAGAAAAGCACAGGTGTCAAAAAGCAAATGTACTGTAAGCAAAGCAAACCAGCGACTCTCACGGTGTCCCATAGTGTTTCTAATAAATATAATAACCCTATGGCCATGGGAGTTCAGGCACCTGCTGCTACCGAGTACAGTGGTACCTCGGGTTACATACACTTCAGGTTACATATGCTTCAGTTTACAGACTCCATTAACACAGAAATATTACCTCAGGTTAAGAACTTTGCTTCAGGATGAGAACAGAAATCGTGCTCCGGCAGCACGGCAGCAGCAGGAGGCCCCATTAGCACCAGGTTAAGAACAGTTTCAGGTTAAGAACAGATCTCCAGAACGAATTAAGTACTTAACACGAGGTACCACTGTACAGCACAAAAGCTGATGACATCCTATGAAAAACGTCATTCAGCAAATCCAGAAGATTGTCACTATTCTGTGAAATGAACTCAGTGAGTCTACTCTGAAACATGGGTCAAGGTTGTAGAAGGTTGTCCAGCAAACATAAATAGCTAAGTCATTTGAGTCAGAGCAGAAACGCCATACGGAGAAGTTATTAGAAAGCAGTTTTCTGGGCCTGATGCTGAAAACACATTAATGACAAATAATTTCCCCTTATTTAATAATTAAATATGTGTATTGCCCTTTTAAAATTGCTTTAGAATTAGAATCAAGAGAAGAGAGAGAAAAGGAAACAAAATATTTACCATTATTGTTCCTCCAGTTTGAGTTCTCAGGGGCCTCAGCACCTTTCTCTGAACAAGGAAATTGGGCAGAAAAAGAACAGGTGGGATTTCTGTAATTGTAGCCACAACAAAGGACCACTGGAAAGAAAACAAAAGTTTACGGATTAATTGCTCTCAGGGCAATTCATGTCTACCCAAAAGTAAGCACTGTTGAGTTCAATAGGACTCGCTCCCAAGTCAGCATTTACAGGTGGGCAGCTTAAATAACTGATTCATTAGCAGCACCATCTAAACATGTCTACTCAGAAGTAAATTCCTCAGTGTTGCAAATAGGACTTACTCCCTAGTATGACAGTTTAGCGTTCATATCTGTTCATAAAACAGCTATATGCGAAGCAAAAACGTGTGCATTTAAACAAATAATAAAATTACACAAAGCACCAATGATATCCAGGGAAAGTGCAGATGAGCGAAGGAGAAGAGCAGATTAAATCGCTATATGATAAATCTTTTAATTCAGATCACTGGTCTCGGAAATAAAGCAGTTATTGCTGCTCTTTGATAATGCTTTGCAGTAGTTGTGCCCAATCTAAAAATAATTTAGAAAACATAAAAAAACCAGAAGAACGTTAACTACGAAGGCAAAAGTACAGAGCAACAATGGATAAGGGCAATGATTTCAGTGCCATAATTAGCTAATGCAGGAAAACAGCACACTGAAAATGACGGTACAACAAATAACTAAACTGTAGTTCATATTCATAGCACTTTCAAGTGTACAGCAAAAGCGCAAAATGATTTCTGGAATACCTCTTCAACGCTTTCCAGTATATGATTCTGTAAGCAGTACAAAGAAAGTCGGAAGAAAAGATATTCAAACATCGTGAACAACTCACAGCCATAACTAAACTGCAAACTCTACGGCGTTTCAGAGAGTGGTTTGCAACGCGACTCTTAAGCTCTGAAAGGTTTTCCTGAGAATGTCGCAAATTTGGTCTGGGACGACGTACTGAAATATAATTTAGCGATATATTTGGGAGAAGTATTAAATCTATATGGCAAATTGTCTTGATAGACGTCCCACAAAAGCAGGATGGGTTTTACCATTTTGCATTAGAAGCACTGCTACTAACCTACCCAAACACTGTCTCTTCATAGGGAAAAATAACCAGTGTGGTACAGTGGTGCCTTGCAAGACGAAATTAATTCGTTCCGCGAGTTTTTTCGTTGTGCGAGTTTTTTCGTCTTGCGAAACACCACTGCATTTAAACACTGACAACGGCGGGGAGGGGCGGGGAGAAGCAGGGCAGCTGCCGCAGCCGGTACCTCAGACTCACCCGCGCCTTGTGGCCACCGTGCGACGCGGCTGCTGGAGGGCGGCGGGGCTCAGGAGCGCGACTCCAGGGAGAGAGAGGCGCTGGCGGCAACGGCTCTCTGAGGGGAGTGCGCGAGGGGGGTGGGCAGCGGCGCGAGGCACTAACCGTCAGCGGGAAGGTGGGAGGGAGCCAGAGGAGCGGGGAAGCGAGCGTGCGTGCGTGCAGTGACCGACGCCATGACAGGAGAGGCAGGGCCGTTTCGTCTAGCGAAGCAAGCCCTTAGGAAAATCCGTCTTGCGAAGCACCTCAGAAAACGAAAAACCCTTTCGTCTAGCTAGTTTTTCGTCTTCCGAGGCATTCGTCTTGCGGGGTACCACTGTATACACTGAGAAATATTATTAATCTGGCTTGATTATATGGCCAGGATAAGCGCAACTGCATGATCAGAGTTGGGAGTGGGTTTCTTCTTCTCCTATCTTAGACAATGCCAGTACTGTGGAAGCTGGCTAAAATAAGGGTTAGTCTAGTTAAAGGTCTAGGAAACGTAGGAACCTCTGGTTGCTTTTTAATTTCTCATTTCCCTTCGTCATATGAAACAGTACATAACCTGTTCTATTTCTGTTTGCAGGACATGGAGGTAAAGGATCCCTGGATAGAGGATAAGGGAATGGCCAAGATGCAAATCTTGCTGCTAGCTCCATAGCAAAAGCAAAGTCCAACTGCTATCATCTGGCTATTGACACCAATTCCTAAACTCAAAATCAAATCCAGACACAAACACACATAGCTGTCAACTTTCAGATTTGAAAATAAGGAATCAGTAGCCTCGAAAAGAAGGGATCAGCAGCCTCACCTGTCCTGGAGACAGTCTACGGGATATCTAACAATCCGGGATAGCCCTGGGAAGCAGCGGGAAACGGTGCTGGAATAAGGGAATTTCCCGCAAAAAAAGGGAAGGTTGACAGCTATGACTAACACACCCCAGTAAAGGACAGGCATCGAGAAATTAAAAGCCCACTGTCAGTCCCCCAACTTGTCATACGGAGAATATCAGCAGTCCTAAAACTGCATCCATGAAATGTGGAACTTTACTCTTCATTAGGTAGAAACAAATGCAGCTCTTGGGGGGGAAACTTTCAAAACAAGGAGCTATCAGAAGTCAGCATAATTTGCACACAGGCCAGTGCAAATGTAATACTGCCTTATCTCCTTCTCAAACTTAAGCAACTGTAAGGGTCCCGTGGTTACACACAATTCTCCTTTTGCATGAACTTCACCCTTTATTGCATTTTCTGAATGAACCAGGGTTAGCATTGCATCTAGACAAGCATTTTCTCTAAAGGTGGTTAAATCTAAACCAGAGTTTGCAACACAATCAAAAGTGGAGCTGCACAGTCCTTAGGCTAAGGACTATTAGTAAAAAAAAAACCCCAAAAAACCAGGGGCATGCATAACTCTTATTACCATTCACAGGTCCAAAAATGGAAGGAAGGAAGGCGTGAGTGAAAAGGATGTCTTAACTATGGTCTGCAAATTTAGCAGACTGGATTTCCACTGTCTGGAACTAAGATAGTGTTGTTGTTGTTTAGTCGTTTAGTCGTGGCTGACTCTTTGTGACCCCATGGACCAGAGCACGCCAGGCCCTCCTGTCTTCCACTGCCTCCCGCAGTTTGGTCAGACTCATGTTTGTAGCTTCGAGAACACTGTCCAACCATCTCGTCCTCTGTCATCCCCTTCTTCTTGTGCCCTCCATCTTTCCCAACATCAGGGTCTTTTCCAGGGAGTCTTCTCTTCTCATGAGGTGGCCAAAGTATTGGAGCCTCAGCTTCAGGATCTGTCCTTCCAATGAGCACTCAGGGCTGATTTCCTTAAGAATGGATACGTTTGATCTTCTTGCAGTCCATGGGACTCTCAAGAGTCTCCTCCAGCACCATAATTCAAAAGCATCAATTCTTCGGCAATCAGCCTTCTTTATGGCCCAGCTCTTACTTCCATACATCACTACTGGGAAAACCATGACTTTAGCTATATGGACCTTTGTTGGCAAGGTGATGTCTCTGCTTTTTAAGATGCTGTCTAGGTTTGCCATTGCCTTTCTCCCAAAGAGCAGGCGTCTTTTAATTTTGTGGCTTCTGTCACCATCTGCAATGATCATGGAGCCCAAGAAAGTAAAAACTGTCACTGCTTCCATTTCTTCCCCTTCTATTTGCCAGGAGGTGATGGGACAAGATAGTAGAAAGGCATAAAAATTACACTGTAGAAATTGTTAAAATGTGAGCATAAACTGCACATCTGTTTTAGGGCTTTTAATCATCTTTTCTCATCACTGAGATTTAAAAACATGCATGCAATGAAAAGTTTGCATGCATAGAGAATGCACCCCTGTAAAGGATAGCATTGGGCTCTCAAGTAAAAACCATCTTTGGGAGATTCTCACACACCTGAGTTTTGCACCTGTATACAAATTACGGGCAATATAATTAAAGTGGTGTTTTAAAAGATATCATCTGAAGAAAAATCAGCCAAATGACACATGGTCTTGCATTCAGCAGAATCTCAGTGATTTCAAAATTTCAAAAAAATATATCCTTTTTTAAAAAATCAGCCCAATTTGGCTGATTTGGAGTAGTCGCCGTGGTGGGGAATCTTACAGAGATTTCAAGCAAGAAATACACACCGTTAGCGAGAAGGCCAAGAACAGGAACAGGACCCAGTAAATGCCAAAGAAATGGAATGGTAATTAAAAAAGGCAATTTTTGAGAATTATAAAAATTGTACAGTTAAAACCATAACGCATTCCTGATTTCTGTAAATATTCTACAGTAAAGAGGAAAGCAGTATATTTCAGAAGGGGATTAAGTTTTCCCCAAAAATGTCTGCAATATAATGCTGAGTCATGCAAAATAAAATTGATTCCTGCAAAGAGTCACCACTGCTTCAAGATTGTCACCTAAAAACCTGAATGAACTTGAGTTGAAAGAGAGGGAGGAAACTTGGTGCTTCAATTGCTCCCAATGTTTTTTGTTTTGTTTTGCTTTGTTAGTACTCGCACCCTAGTGACTGTTTACATAAAACCAGTTTCAGGAGACAGGAATTCAACTTCCCTCAACAATGCTGCCGTTTTCCATTTAAAATTTTCAGGCCTGGGTTATACAAATGAGCAACTACAACAAGATAGGATATTGCTTTATTTATTGCTTGTTGCTCATGCTTTGTTTGAAAACCAACAGACAGACCAACGTTAGGTTTCTGATGACAGAGTAAACCATAGTGTATAGCTTGTTTGAGCCATGGATAGGGAGCAGGGAGGAAAGCTGTGCAAGGGAGACTCCCATGGGAAGACGGAAGCAGCCATACAATTAAACTACAGTTAAAAACACGCCGCGCCTTTTGTGACGTGAAAACAAGGCTAGTAACATCAGCTATCTTCTTCTGCTTACTAACGCAGCTGGAGAACATCCCAATTCAGATCTTAAGGGAATTGTTCTTTGCATTAAATCAGAGTTGCATTAATTGGTCATATGATAGTTCAATACAAACAAGCCTTTCCAATTAAAGGCAGTCAGGTGATAATCTCTGTGAAGCTTTAATATGAAACTGGCTTTTCCAGCTTTCAAACAGAGGTACCAAGAAAAGAGTACAACTAAGGCCTGTCTTATGACCACCTCATGAGAAGAGAAGACTCCCTGGAAAAGACCCTGATGTTGGGAAAGATTGAAGGCACAAGGAGAAGGGGACGACAGAGGACGGGATGGTTGGACAGTGTTCTTGAAGCTACCAGCATGAGTTTTACCAAACTGCGGGAGGCAGTGGAAGACAGGAGTGCCTGGCGTGCTCTGGTCCATGGGGTCACAAAGAGTCAGACTGTCTCTCTATCTAGACACTCACGTTCCTCTTACTGTTGGTCTGTACTGCCATTTGAGTTCCCTAAAATATAAAACTTCTCTTTTCCATAGAAAAGGCATAAGGTAAACCCTATAAAAACATAGTTCTAAAATCACATAATAACCTCTAATGATTTCAGGGTTTTTTTTATTTATAGATAACGTGGCAGATTTCTATTTTTAATTTTCTATTCAATACCCCTCCCACCCGCCACTATAACCTAAGGACTATGTTCTAACCTAAGACTTAGGGGGGAATTCATGAAAACAAGAATTCTAAAGAAGAAGAAGAAGAGTTTGGATTTGATATCCCGCCTTTCACTCCCTTTAAGGAGTCTCAAAGCGGCTAACATTCTCCTTTCCCTTCCTCCCTCTGTGAGGTGAGTGGGACTGAGAGACTTCAAAGAAGTGTGACTGGCCCAAGGTCACCCAGCAGCTGCATGTGGAGGAGCAGGGAAGCGAACCTGGTTCACCAGATTATGAGTCCACTGCTCTTAACCACTACACCACACTGGCTCTCCAGGTTCTTTCTATGAAAGAAAATGTTTTTGCCGTTTCCTGCTTCATGTTCACTTACACGTACTGAGGATTTTATTTTCTGTGTGTGCGAGAGGGAGAAACATACAGGACGAGTGGGGGATCAAAGTTTGTTTCAAACACAAGTAGAAGATACAACACCTTTAATCGATTCAAGTAGCTTCTCGTGTGACCAACCAAAAGGTCTTCTTCAGTTGCTTCTCGAGCTCGTACAATCAGATCATCGGTAATGAGTTTTGCTTCTGAATTGAAAAAGAAAAGCACATTACATCCAACATCTCATGTAAATAAGGCACACATTTCAATACTGCAGAAGCCAGCACATAAGATTTTCCATTACTAAATTAGGCTTCTGCTTTGCTGTAAACTCCATTGCGCACTAAGCAGAAAACGATAGTTTATTCAGGACTGATGGCTATACCACTGCTGCTTTTAAGGCAGTGCAGAACTGCAAATCTAACACACAGAAGGCATACTAATCATCCATATAAAATACAATAAAAATACCAAAGTAATCATAACTGCTGCACACATCAGTAACAATCTACAGTGGTGCCCCGCAAGACGAATGCCTCGCAAGACGGAAAACCCGCTAGACGAAAGGGTTTTCCGTTTTGGAGGTGCTTCGCAAAACGAATTTGCTATGGGCTTGCTTCTCAAGATGAAAATGTCTTGCGATTCCTGGGTTTTTTTCCCCCTCCCCCCCTTTTTCCCAAGCCCCTAAGCCGCTTAACAGCTGTTCGCTAAGCCGCTTAACAGCTGATCTAAGCCGCTTATCAGCTGATCTAAGCCGCTAATAGCCTTTTAGCAGCTAATCCGCTAATCCCTTAAGCCTTTAATAGCCGCTAATAGCCGCTAAACCGCTAATAGCGCTAATCCGCTAATGGGCTTGCTTCACAAGACGGAAAAAACCCCAAGACGAAGAGACTCGCGGAACGGATTCTTTTCGTCTTGCGAGGCACCACTGTATATGGAATTACTTCTTGCAAGTTGACTTTTTACAGAATACTGATACAACACAATTTCTACAAAGCTAAAGACTTTCCGTTCGGCACGCACTTTACCTTTCAAAAAATTTATGACTTTCCCCCATTTTCCAGCATCGAATGGATGTAGTTTCTCCAGTCCCATAAATGTAATATTGTAATCTGGAGAATACACAATCGGCCAGCATGTTGGCGGGATGTCGTGGTAGAGTTCTGTCCTGTGAGGCCTAAGAGATACAGTGACATCATCAGATATCCAAATACCAAAAAGGAGAAATACATGCCACATAAGGTAAAGGTAAAGGGACCCCTGACCATTAGGTCCAGTAGTGACCGACTCCGGGGTTGTGGCGCTCATCTCTTTATTGGCCGAGGGAGCCGGCGTACAGCTTCCGGGTCATGTGGTCAGCATGACTAAGCCGCTTCTGGCGAACCAGAGCAGCGCACGGAAACGCCATTTACCTTCCCGCTGGAGTGGTACCTATTTATCTACTTACACTTTGATGTACTTTCGAACTGCTAATACCATTCATTATAAGAGATCAAAGGTGAGGGAGGCCAAACCAAACGATCCAATACTACCAAATGTCATCACTTGTAGCTTTGTTGGGCACAGGAGGCATTCTGGGCTGGGAAAGCCACCCTCTTACATCTCAAGCAGCCTTCAGAAAAGGCCTCTTGTTTTTGGTCACCCACTGCTGGAAGTGCCAACCAATCCGCCCAGCCCATTTCACACTGGCCATGCAAAGCCAATGAGCGCGGCTGGCGGGAGCAGCTTGCACATGTGGGACTGTAGAGTGTGGCAAGAGACTTTGCACATGAAGACGAGATAGCAGCAGACTCACAGAATTATAGAACTCGAAGGGACCATGGGGGTCATCTAGTCCAACCCCCTGTAATGCAGGAATATTCTGCCCAATGTGGGGCTCGAACCCACAACCCTGAGATTGAGAGTCTCGTGATCTACCAACTGAGCTATGCTCAGTAGCTACACATAAGGCTCCTACCTGTCCTTGATGTCCTCACATCCTTCATACTGTTTTTTCAGCTCATAGGAGAGGAGCCAAACATATTATAATCTCACATTAATTGGCCCAACTGCCAATTGTAATATACAGCTTCACCCTAAACATGAGAACATAACAGGAACCTGCTGGATTGGGCCAGTGATCTAGTTCAGCATCCTGTTCTTACAGTGGACATGAGTTCAACAGCACTCTCCCCTCCTGGTATTCATAGAATTGTAGAGTTGGAAGGGGCCCATAGAACACCTTGTCCTCCAGGAACTTGTCTAATCCTCTTGTAAGAACACGACCTGCTAAGTTGTGTATCTGGGAGACATGGCATGACTGGCCATTCCCAATCAAAACGGAGGGTGTAAGAAAAGATTGAAACCAGATTTGTTTTAGCAGAAACAAAACAGTACAGTATTTTAGCTAAATAAATATGTATAGTATTTAGCCTGCCTGAATTAAAATCAATTCCCATTCAGGAAATTTCATCACAGATTATCGTTCCGATTGATATAATAGAAAATGCAAGCGTTTTATAGCACAAACCTATGCATGTCAGCCAAAAGTTCCACTGAGCAATGTAATTTACTCTCTTGTAAACAGTGCACAGGACTGTGGCCTTAATTTGATTTCTATCGTTTAGAACAACACAGAATGTGAGAGTCATATCACAGGGTTCACTCCAGAAATGAACATTCTTTAATTTTAAAACTTTTAATTTAGCATTAATTACTGTATTTTACATGACTGGGATAATATTAGAAAGAGTGACACGGGTGGCACTGTGGGTTAAACCACAGAGTCTAGGACTTGCCAATCAGAAGGTCGGCGGTTCGAATCCCCGCGACGGGGTGAGCTCCCGTTGCTCGGTCCCAGCTCCTGCCAACCTAGCAGTTCAAAAGCACGTCAAAGTGCAAGTAGATAAATAGGTACCACTCCGGCGGGAAGGTAAATGGCGTTTCCATGCACTTCTCTGGTTCGCCAGAAGCGGCTTAGTCATGCTGGCCACATGACCTGGAAGCTGTACGCCGGCTCCCTCGGCCAATAAAGCGAGATGAGCACTGCAACCCCAGAGTCGGCCACGACTGGACCTAATGGTCAGGGGTCCCTTTACCTTTACCACTTTCTGATGCAACTTTTCATCCTTAGCTAAGAGGGCCGTGAACAAAAATGTTCAAACAGCAAAATAATAATAATTTTAAAAACCCAGTACCACATTCTGAAGTTCAGGCTCCAGCAAGCCACTTGAGGCTTACTTGGCTCAAATAAATGCAATATCTATATGCAACCATGGTATTCACAGAACTAAAGGTCTGCTCTTTAACAAGCCTCATTTCCCAAGGTGCAAACCAACTGCTGGTGTTGCAAACTGGCAGCACCTAATTATGCAACTGTGACATCATACAATTCCCCATTTGAATTGTTTAACTATCCCCACCCCATTACTTGTTTGTGCACAAACAACACACACAAACAAACAAACCAACCACCCAACACTGCAGCGGATGAAGCAGACTGCAGTCCTCAAAAAGACCTTACAGGCTCTTAATACTAATAATAAAGCTTTTTCGTTTCGTTTTTAAGGTCTGACATTTTGTCACGCTTTTATATTTTGCTGGAAGCCGCCCAGAGTGGCTGGCTCGGGAAACCCAGCCAGATGTGAGGGGTATAAACAGGGCCGGATTTAGGTTTGGTGAGGCCCTAAGCTACTGAAGGTAATGGGGCCCTTTATATGTCCAGCTGTCCTTTGTTGTCGCTGTTTCTTGCATTGAATATATGCTATATGTGGGTTTTATTTTATTTGTTTCTTATCTTATACTTTGGAAATGTGCTATATGGTAATTTATGAACCTAATAGGTATCTAAAGCCATCTGCCACCGCTGCTGTATGTAGGTTTTATTTTCTTTGTTTCTTATCTTATATTTTGGAAATGTACATCCAGGTTTTTTTCCCTCCTTTAATATTTTTGGGGGGGGGGCACAAGAGAGGGGGCCCCTAAGCTATACAGTATCTTGTTTAGCTTATACGTAAATCCGGTACTGGTATAAATGAGATTATTATTATTAGTTATTATTCCACCCAGCCAGCCACCCATCGCTTTACTCTCTGGAGTCGAGAGGCTGCAGCAGCAGCACTTACGTCGTTGGGTTATTATGAGGCAGGACAAAAGTAGCCACAAAGAGGTGGTTTTTTTGTGTGTAATTTAATACGGACTAATAGCAGCCAGGCCCGTGGGGGCTGCTTCCCTTCCCCCGAGGGGAAGCATCCCCATCCCACCCGGCGCTGGAGGGGGAGGCAGCGAGGCAGAGGGCGCCTCGACCTCCCTCCGCCTGAGCCGTCCCCCGTCGGAGGCAGGAGCGGCGGTCGCTAGACCTGCCCGGGCTCCTCCCTCCTCGCGCGCCCAAGCGGCGTCTCCTCCTCCGCCCAGGGCCCACGCAGTCCCGCCGCTCGTTACTCACATGGTGCCCGCTCGCGTGTCCATCTACCTATCTACTTGTATCTATCGACATCTGCGGACGCACGCAGGTCCAGAGAGCCCATGCCTCGGTGTTAACTGAGCATGCCCGGCTCCCTTCGAGCATGCTCAGAGCCGCCGAGCGAAGCCGCCGCCCGAGCCCTCACCCCGCGGAGCGCGTAGGGACGCCAGCCCAAGCGGCCGACCAACCAATCAGCGCGCCCGTTTCCTGTTTCGTCCTCCTCACAACATCCCTGTGAGGTAGGCTAGAGAAAGGTGTTCAGTTGCATTCAAGCAGGTGAGGAAGAATCTGGGTTGGTTTAAAAATAGTAAAAAATAAAAATAAAAAGTAAGGGGGGGGGAACCCCTGATATTTTATTTTTTCGTTAAAGAAACATATGCACTGCTAACAACAACAACAACAACCCTCGAGGCAATTCACGGAAAAGGTAAAAAGATTTAACAATAATTTAAAACATCCAGAAAAATAAAAACAACAACAAACCCAAAACAGATTAAAACACACAGCAACAGTCTAAATTTCAGGGTAGGCGTCTCTATAAAAAAGAATATTAGCAGGTGGTTCTGGGAGGTTTGCTGGTTCCTAAATTTTAATTCCAGGTCTAAACTATTGGAGGAGAAAATTCTAGTCCTTTATCAATCTGGCTGTACTGTGCAGTATATGATATATAATGCAGCTTTAACAAAATGGGCTTGGGCGCCCCCCGGAGGGCAAAAACAAAGCGTTTGAAAATCGTGGGGAACGGAGTAAGAAACCTTTAAGGCAAACATCAGCGACTCTACGAGGCGGAGATCGGGATCTCTTGCAAGCTCTTGCAGTACCAGCCATACGCATCCGGCTTCCCACTGGCATCCCCCACAACTCCTCGTCTCCTCCCCACACATTAATGGTAGCATTCCACAATGCCATGTGCAAGCAGCCCCCCCCCTTCAATCCCTCTGCCCTCCATGACCATTTGCTGCATTCCTTCCAACTGCAAAAGTTTGCAAGCTTCTCTTGAACGCTCTTTCAGGGACTGATCCAGGGCCGGCTGCCGCTGCTGTTTTGCAAGCACCCGTCCCTTTTTTGCAGCTCTGCAAATTGCTAAGGAAACCAGCAGGGGGAGAACAGCGGCGCAACTGCAAGCAGTTCTCCAAGGTCAACATTCGCGCTGTTTGAAATATATGTTTGCGCTGACATGACTTTGCTTGCTCCCGACCACAGAAAGAAAAGCAAGAGATCCAGGGGCTTGGAGAGAGTGGGGGGGCAGGACCCTGTAGCTTTCCTTTAAGAGGCACAATGCGCTCCAGAGAGAAGCCTCCCCAGATTCCGCTAGGCGCTCCGATGGATTCCCACCGCTTGCAGCGCACAAAGCCGGACGAGGCGAGCAAAGGGGTGTGCGGGAAGCCGCCGCCGCCGCCGCCGGGAATCCTTCCTTTTCCTGTCTGCAAAGGCAGGGTGGATCCATTGCTTGCAGCAGCAGCAGCCGCCGCCTCCGCCTCCCCGCTTGGCCTATTGGCTCGCTGGCGCAGCTGCTTCCACCTCTCCCTGGAAGGAGCCACTCGGTGGGTTGGGGGCCGTGACGCCTCGAGGCGGGATTGGCCATGCCAAGTGTCCGAAAGAGATCCTTGCAAGTCCCGGCCAAAGCTCCGCCCACGACGTTACTACTGACTAACAACTGTTCATGTGAACACTCGCTGGTGCAAAAGGTTCCATCTTGGCTTTATTCTGGTGCCTTCCTGTTCCATGCAAGCTGTGGGCTCTTTTCCTCCAGCTGTGGCTTGCTGGGTCTCCTGAGGGAAGTTTGGCACTTCTCAGGTAGTGGGGGCACCTGGAGCTGCCTGGAGTCCAGTGCTGATAATCCTGGGCTGGCTAGGCCGAAGCAGGCATGCCACACACCCCGCGCCAGCGCTTGCAGCCCCGCGCCCCGGTTTGGTCAGAGATGGAGACGCGGAACTTCCTCGCTCTCTGGGGTGAGCTGCTGATTCTCAGGTGGATCGAAAACCGACCCCCCAACAGCGACATCTACGAGGACCTCTCAGCCCAGATGATTGCCAGGGGTCACGAGCGCAACGCCTCTCAGTGTCGGAACAGGGCCCGGGACCTGAAGCGCAGCTACCGGAGAGCCAAGGACGCGCAGGTGTGCGCCGGCGCCGAGCCGGTTTCCTGCCGCTACTTCCGAGAGCTGGACCGGATGTTTGGCGGAGAAATGGACGGCGTGGCCAACCGGAGCCTGCCCAGCATGGACGGGTCTGCCCGGGTGGTGGTGAAAACGGAAGAGGCGGAAGACATGGAGGCGCAGGTCTCCGAAGAGGAGGGCAACCAGATGACGCCGCCAAACACGCTCTCGAGCATGGACGCCGACACGGACACCGAAACGGAACCGAACCTCGGGGTCTCGCGAGAGCTGGTGGCCGGCGACCCGGATGTGATTGAAACCAAAATAGGGGAGGAGTGCCCCAGTGACAAATCTCTGCCTTTATACAGGCAACCGGTGGCTGGCCCCAGCGAAGATGGGCACCATTCTGTGGCTGGTGAGCAAATGTTGTGTGGCCTTTCTGTGGGTGCTCTCGGCTGTTTGGCCGGCGAGGTGTCAACCGGCTGTGGGAACTGACAAGAACAATTCTGGGCTCTTGTGGGGTAGGGTGGCATGACCTGAATTTCCCCCTGTTTAAAGACCTGAATTAAATGTGCCTCGCCAGAGAGGAACTGACGTGAAATTTAGTCTCGGAAGCGGAGCCTGCGTAAGGTTGGATGCTATGCAAACCATCCCCGGTTAGCCGGGAGTGCCATATGGTGCTGTGTGTCTAGGTCTGCCAATTTTGGTCAGAATGTGAGAGGGAGGGGGCCTGGGAGGCTCTGAAGGAGCCTGGGAGGAGGTTGATTAGATTTTCAACCCTGCAGCCAATCGGCATTCATTCCGGGCGAGGGCAGCTCCACCCTGGCAAATTGATTGGATGGTGGGATAAGCTGGCAGGCAGGCAGGAAAAAGGAAGCAAGGGGTCTAGGAAGGACAGAAAATGGAGGCGGGAGGGAAAGGGTCTGTGGGGCTGATTTGGCTGGCTGAGAGGGTGGGGAAAGGCTATCAGAAAGGGAGAGGCTCAGTGGGCTTGATTCCACAGGTGATATGCTACCAATGGCAGTGATTATTGGCAGCAGATGTGTTATGATGCTTGGTTGCACTATAGGTAAAGGTACCCCTGCCTGTATGGGCCAGTCTTGACAGACTCCAGGGTTGTGCGCCCATCTCACTCAAAGAGGCCGGGGGCCAGCGCTGTCCGGAGACACTTCCGGGTCACGTGGCCAGCGTGACATCGCTGCTCTGGCAAGCCAGAGCCGCACACGGAAACGCCGTTTACCTTCCCGCTAGTAAGCGGTCCCTATTTATCTACTTGCACCCGGGGGTGCTTTCGAACTGCTAGGTTGGCAGGTGCTGGGACCGAACAACGGGAGCGCACCCCGCCGCGGGGATGCGAACCGCCGAGCTTTCGATCAGCAAGCCCTAGGCACTGAGGCTTTAACCCACAGCGCCACCCGCGTCCCTAGTTGCACTATAAACCCTTCCAAACAAAATTGCCCTTGTGCCTTAGATATGATTTTATTGAGAGCATTTGCAACCTTCCCTTCACCTCAGTGGATCCCAGGACAGGGTACGAGATGCAGATTCCATAAGATCACATTCGAAACAGCTGTAAATTGGAAGCGCAAACCATATAACAGGCTCCCTAGCATAGCCCTGAATCTCCGAAAATGCCTGGGCAAACAGGTCTCTTCAGTAGGCGCTGTGATGGCAAGTGTTTCAGCACTAGGTGTGCCACTCCAAAGAATGCCTTTTCTCGTGTTGCCACATAATGCACACCCACCAGTGGCACATGGTAGCATACAACTAGGGTTATTCGTTTTATTATTTTCGTATTTTTATATCTTTATATCCCATATAAAAGCGCATATGTGGTTCATACTGCTCTGTGGGACATTGTCAGTCTGGGCCCTGGCATCCAGGAACAAGGGAATGGAATGGGGCCTCCTCCTGCCAATGTTAAAGATCAGCACAAGAGACTTGCTCTTTATTGAATGTTTATCCCATTCTTCCTCAAGCATGGAGAGCCAGTGTGGTGTAGTGGTTGAGAGCGGTAGTCTTGTAATCTGGGGAACCGGGTTCGCGTCTCCGCTCCTCCACATGCAGCTGCTGGGTGACCTTGGGTCAGTCACACTTCTCTGAAGTCTCTCAGCCCCACTCACCTCACAGAGTGTCTGTTGTGGGGGAGGAAGGGAAAGGAGAATGTTAGCCGCTTTGAGACTCCTTTGGGTAGTGATAAAGTGGGATATCAAATCCAAACTCTTCTTCCTCCAAGGAGTTCAGTACATGGCTCTCTCCTACACACCATGTCATCCTTAGAAGAGATGGATGCAGCTTAGGATGAGAGGCAGTGACTTGCCCAAGGCCACCCAGCGAGCTTTGTGACTGAGGGGAACTTGAACCTGGGTCTCTTTGGCTCTAGTGAGGCCCTCAATAACACAGGGGTGGGGGATGTGTTTTGGCCCAACGGGCCAGTTTTTCTTCCCAACCTGCAGGCCAAACCACCTGCCAGTCATCTTATAACCCCTGCACCCACCCCCAGTGCTAGCATGCTCTACCTTTGCAAAGCTTCAGGCTTCTGTAAATCCCTGCTCCCCTGATTAACCCAAAGGGAAAGAGGGAATCTGGAGTCTCGGCCACCTGCTATTCTCTGTCCTTTGCAGCTGTGCCAGCCGGGGCTGAGCGATTGGTTAAAAAAAACAGAGCTCATTGGAGATCACAATTTGCTTCCCCTCTCCCTTCAGGCAGAGGCAGGCGAGACAACTCCCTGGGGCGCCCCCTGACGACAGCAGAGAGGATGGCGTCAATGCGGGAGAGGAAGAGGCGGTCCCACGAAGAAATGATGCACGAGATCATGACCGACTACCGGCGGACCTGGGAGACGATGGAGGCGCTTCACGAGAGGGGCGAGATCAGCGCCGGGGAGTTCCGTGAGGCGATGCTGAGGGAGATGCTTCTGGACAGGGAAGCCCGGACACGCGAGGCCCAGCTAGACCGCGAGGCCAGGGCAAGGGAGGCCCAGCTGGATAGAGAGGCGAGGGCCAGGGACAGCCATCTGGAGAGGGAGATTAGGATTAAGGAGCTCAACATGATTGAGGCGGAGCTTCGGCGCACAAGGGATATCCTCCACCCCATGGTTGACGCCGTGGTGTCCGTCGCGGAGGTCCTGCGTTCGACAAGCAGTATACAACGGCAGCCTCGCCAGGCACAGCAGAGTGGAGGGGGTACCTTCTTGGAATTGGAGGGTAGCAAATAATTATCCCCCCCCCCTTTTGTGAGGGGTGGGCATTAGTATATATAGTTACTGTGCTGGGCAGAAAGGAGGGGGTAGTAAGGAGGGGGAAACTGTTGGAACCCTGGAAGCCAAGACCCACTTTTGAGGCAAGTACTCTCCGGTGGGAGAGCCTCAGCAGAGATTTAACATGTCAAAACACGCAGCAAAGAAAAGCCCTTTCAAATGAATTCCAAAATGTCCCATCTTAATAGTCCTCTCCAAAGTATCTCACTTCCCTAGCACAAAGATCCACCATACATTTAGTAAGTTATAAACTTGTTTACTTACAAAATTCTTCAGAGGCCAGATTCATGTGCTTTTCCATACAGCGATTTAAAAAAGTTGCAAAGGCAGTGTTGCTTGGTTACAAAATGGCAAATAGTTCCTAAGCAATTGCTATTAAAAAAACACTAGTTTCAGACTCCGTTCTTGTCTGAAACAAAAGAGGCTGGTTAAAACCATACACAGCAGAGCTGGAGCACCCAGCTCAGGCCTCCTCACACACGGGTGAGAGAATGGCTCCGTCAGGAAGGTCTAAACACTAAAAACAAGTCGGTTTATTCTAATAATTTATTATTTATACCCCGCCCATCTGTCTGGGTTTCCCCAGCCACTCTGGGCTGCTCCCAACAGAATATTTAAAACACGGTAAAACATCAAACATAAAAAACTTCCCTAAATAGGGCTGCCTTCAGATGTCTTCTACAAGACAGATAGTGAGTGTATTTCCTTGACATCTGCTGGGAGGGCGTTCCACAGGGCAGGCGCCACTACCAAGAAGGCCCTCTGCCTGGTTCCCTGGAACCTCGCTACTTGCAATGAGGGAACCGCCAGAAGGCCCTCGGAGCTGGACCTCAGTGTCCCGGCTGAGCGATGGGGCTGGAGATGCTCTTTTAAAGATCAGCACCAACACTTTGAATTGCTCTCTGAAATGTACTTTGGGATGTTTCCTCTAGCTTGGTAGCAACAAGCTCAGCCAGATTTTGCCTCCCTTCCACTACTCACATCTGTCCACAAGTTAGAGAAATCGGTGTGGGTTTTGTTTTTGTTTTTTTTAAAAAATCCTAGAAAAAGTGTTAACTTGATGCTCCAAATCTTCACTTTTCCTACAGCCAAGTTAAAGGCCAGGGGCCTTGTGGTATCTATGGGGATCTCTCTTGGTTCTGTACAAAGAGCAAGTCACTGGAATGCAAAATACATTCAGGTATCCCCAAACTGGACGTTTATGTGTCTGTGTCATTTGTCGCTTGTTCCTTTACCAAGTAATGGGGATGGACCAAGAGGGAAGAACTCTTGCCTTCCAGCCTTGATTGTATGCTTCCCAGAGGCAAAAGACACTGTTGCAGTATTCCTTTTATAGGGGCAGGGTCTATCTCTCTTCCCCACCCCCATCCACCCCACATGTGAACTGTGGCTCTCCTCAGACTACAGTGGTGCCTCGTAAGACGAAAAGAATCCGTTCCGCGAGTCTCTTCGTCTTGCGGTTTTTTCGTCTTGCGAAGCAAGCCCATTAGCGGATTAGCGCTATTAGCGCTATTGGCAGTTTAAGGGCTATTAACGGCTATTAAAGGCTTAAGGGATTAGCGGATTAGCTGCTAAAAGGCTATTAACAGCTTAGCGCTTTAGAAAAAGGGGTTGGGGAGCGGAAAAAACCCTCAAAAATCGCAAGACATTTTCGTCTTGTGGAGCAAGCCCATAGGGAAATTCGTCTTGCGAAGCACCTCTGAAAACGGAAAACCCTTTCGTCTTGCGGGTTTTCCGTCTTGCGAGGCATTCGTCTTGCGGGGCACCACTGTAATGATGTTTGAATGTGTGGGTTGGTGTGATACTGTACAGCTGTGAGAAATGAGGTGGTCCGAAAGCAGAGTTGTGCCATTGCACCCTGAAGCTGCCAGAGCAGGGGTAGCTTTTCTGTGGCTGCCCAGATGTTGTAGGACTCCCAAATCTCATCAGCCCCAGCAAGCATAACCAGCGGTCAGAGACAATGAGGTGTAGTTCGGCAACATCTGGAGAGTTACAGGTGATGTCCTTAAAAGCGCATTTACAGTAGTACCTTGGTTCCCAAACCTAATCCGTTCCGGAAGTCTGTTGCAAAACCAAAGCGTTCCAAAACCAAGGCGCGCTTTCCCATAGAGAGTAATGCAAAACGGATGAATCCGTTCCAGACTTTTAAAAACAACCCCTAGAACAGCAAATTAACATGAATTTTACTATCTAACGAGACCGCTGATCCATAAAATGAAAGCAATAAACAATGTACTGCAGTCACACAATCAATCAGTAGGGTTCCACACAGTCACAAAAACAAAACAAAAAAGAGCCGTGAAAAGAAAAACGCAAAATAAATAGCAAAAACAGACAGACCTCAGCGTAACACTCGAAACAGAAGTGTGGCACTCAAAGCGGAAGCGTGGCACCCAAAACGGAGTATGTTCGGCTTCTGAAAAAAGTTCGCAAACCGGAACACTTACTTCCTGGTTTGCAGTGTTTGGGTTCTAGGTTGTTTGAGTACCAAGGCATTTGAGAACCAAGGTACCACTGTATTCCCTTTGCACTCCTGCCACAATAAAGTCCCAATTACTGCACTGGGAGCGGGGCACATATTATTAACTTGAAATTGAAGCCCATGAAGGATTTGGAAGTAATGGGTGGATGGTGCCGTAAGATTTCTATCCATCCCTTAATGCTATGGAGATGGACTTGGCAGTGCACGGTATTCATGCCTCGAGAAATCTGAAGATGCCACAGGAGGGATGATGAGCAGCACTTACAGGTGAGCTTGGGAGGCAGTCAGCATAGATTTTTGCTCCTCTCTGCGACAAGCTGAAACAGAATCAGTGGTGCATAATAACCAATTACAGTGGTGCCTCGCAAGACGAAAAGAATCCGTTCCGCGAGTCTCTTCGTCTAGCGGTTTTTTCGTCTTGCGAAGCAACCCTATTAGCGGATTAGCGCTATTAGCGGTTTAGCGGCTATTAAAGGCTTAAGGGATTAGCGGATTAGCTGCTAAAAGGCTATTAGCAGCTTAGTGCCTTAGAAAAAGGGGATGGGGAGCGGAAAAAAAAAACCCCAGGAATCGCAAGACATTTTCGTCTTGCGAAGCAAGCCCATAGAGGAATTCGTCCTGCGAAGCACCTCCAAAACGGAAAACCCTTTCGTCTAGCGGGTTTTCCGTCTTGCGAGGCATTCGTCTTGCGGGGCACCACTGATATCAATTATATATTCTTGCAGGGATAGCTCAGCCTGTGGAGCATGAGACTCAAGTTCGGCAAAAGAGCCTTGTGGTCCCTTTCCAACTCTAGAATTCTATGATTCTGGGTATGTTTGCTTGATTTATAAAGGCAAAGGAATGCCACTTTTCTTGGCCCAGGATTGTTGATTCTTACTGTTTTTATTTTAGGCAAAGCTGTGTGCATTCGGTCTCCCAAGTGGGGTGGATAAAAGCATGGGGTGCAGAGGGAGGAAGTGCTTAAAAGCAAGTGGCAGGCAGTCCACTTTCATGGTCTGTTTCAGGGCGTTATTTCCAAGGTTGTAGGAAATGTTTCACATCTGTGGGGTCAGTCGCACATGCAGCATTTGGCACAAGAAGTCGGCAGTGCAAGAATTTCAGCTTTAAAACCATCTTTAAAAAACAACCACCCAGGTGTCTGGCTCTAATGGTGGTTGCCTAGTTTATGAGGGCTTGCTAGAATTCTCCTTCATTAAGGGGGCATGGTTTTAATGCTTTGGAGGGTGCCTTGGCCTTGATGATTTCCCCCTGCTCCTCCTCTGTGGTTTTCCAGTTCCACTTAACTCTTCCCCTCCATTTATATATGCCTTCTGATTCACCCCCAATTCATTCCCTACCCATTTTAAATAAATAAATAAATAAATAAATAATCAATCAATCAATAAAATCTACTTAAACTGTGTGAACTGGATTCGGATGGTAGAATGTGAATTTCTTACGGTGTGCGCATTTTGATTATATATCCTTTCGCGCATGTGCACGCAGAATACTCACCGCCCACAAATTTGCTCTAGAAAGGCAAACTCCAATGATTGGCCCTCTGCTGCAACATGTGCCAAGCAGTATTAACTTTACAGCTGTTGAAGAGCTACATGTTTTGAATGGCATTCTTGTACAGTGGGCTTAGCCCAGGGGTTGGCAAGGTTTACCGGCCATGGGCAGGCACCATGACTGAGAAGGCCCTCTGCCTGTATAGCTTTGCCTGGTTCAAGGGACACCAGTATCACAGAATCTTTGTGACCTTCCAAGAAATGTCTGCCATTTCCAAGTCAAGAGCAGGCAGTCTTAACTGCACCTCTTTTTATTTGCAGCTGGGATTGGGTGGAGGCAGGGCAGGGTTCTTCATATCTGTTACAAGAATCGCAGTCTCCTTTCCAACCCTGTGTACATTCCCAAAGCTTAATTTGTAACATACCAAAACAATGCAAAACAAAACAAGGAGTTTGATATACAGTGGTACCTCGGGTTAAGTACATAATTCATTCCGGAGGTCCGTACTTAACCTGAAACTGTTCATAACCTGAAGCACCACTTTAGCTAATGGGGCCTCCCGCTGCTGCCACGCCACTGGAGCATGATTTCTGTTCTTATCCTGAAGCAAAATTCTTAACCTGAAGTACTATTTCTGGGTTAGCGGAGTCTGTAACCTGAAGCGTATGTAACCTGAAGCGTATGTAACCCAAGGTACCACTGTAGGGGCAAATTCTCTACAAAAATTCTCAGTAACAAACATGTGCAGAAAGAACAAGGTGTGCAAATTAAGTGCACTTCGGAAAAAGACTGTCCATTTTTTGGTTGCAGAATTCATTCTGATTGCAGAATCTTGACGTTGCAGAATTCCTTTGCTGCTTTGCTTGTATGCAGGAAAGTCTCTGCACGCCGCATTCTTGGGAATCCCATCACCAAAGCTGGAGAAGAGCTCCTCTCGACTTCAGGAAATCTAGCACTTCAGGGCAACTCCTCGTATGTGTCCTGCCTCGTGCCTCAGGCGGCTGGATTTGTAGCTGAAGCTCTTCCCGCATTTGCTACACAGATAGGGTCTCTCTCCCGTGTGGATCCTCTGGTGTCTCACGAGGTCTCCCCTCCGGAAAAAACCTTTCTCGCAGTTCATGCAGTCGTAGGGCCGTGGGGCTCCACAGCGCCTGAGAAATACCTGGTTTCCTCTTAAGCCTTCTACGGCTTCGAGCGCTGCCTCTTTGAGGTGCTTCCTCTGGTGCCGAGCCAGGTGGGAGCTGACGTTGAATCTTTTCCCGCAGGCGGGGCACTCGTACGGCTTCTCTCCCGTGTGAATCCGGTGGTGGCGGATCAGAGCCGACTTGAAGCTGAAGCTTCTCCCGCACTCGGGGCAGCCGTAGGGCTTCTCTCCCGTGTGGCTCCTCCGGTGGTGAATGAAGTGCGAGATCTGAGCGAAGCTTTTCCCGCAGTCCAAACACGTGTAGGGTTTCTCCCCCGTGTGGATCCTCTGGTGCTGAGTGCGGTGGCTGCTCTCCACGAAGCTTTTCCCACACTCTAGACATTGGTAGGGCTTCTCACCCGTGTGGAATTTCTGGTGCCTTTTGAAGGCGTTTTGATTGGAGAGTCCTTTCCCGCAATCGGGGCACTTCAAAAGGCTCTGGCTCTCGTCTGCCTTGGGTCTCGGGTGCTTCCGGCTGTTCTGCCCGCAGACGGCGTGTGCGTTCCTCCTTCCACCTTGGTCCTGATGGACTCTGGGTCCTTTCCAAGTCTTAAAACCTTGGCAGCACTTGGTGAATCTCTCCACATTTATTCGCCTCACCGATCTACGAGGCAAGCAGCTCTTCAAAGTCTCTCCCGGCTCAGGATTCTGCAGTGTTGTCATCCTGGAAACTTCCTGATGAGAATTCTGCTTCATGTTGTTACTCAGCCTGAGGACTGCAGGGGAAAATTAAAAGCTTTAGAGAAGATACTGCTCTAACCCAGGGCTGAGGAACCTGTAGCCCTCCAGAAAAAAAGCCACTAGCTTTTTTAAAAGGTAAATTCACAGAGGGTGGCCTGCCAATCACCCATTAGTCATGACAGCTAAAGCAGCGGTTCTCAAAACTTTTTTGAGAACCACTGCTTTTGGAAATGAACATTTGCTCGCACAACACTGATTTTTTTTATTATTGATAAGAGATGCAGTGGCAAACAAAAAGCAAAAGCTCCTAGCAGTGCTTTATTTATAGCATAGAACACAACTCAACAATATGATCACGGGGTGTCCAGAAAGTATAAAACAATGCAGCTACATAAAAACACAAATCATTGCCAAAATATGATTATAAACGAGCCTATAAGGTACAGTGGTACCTCAGGTTAAGTACTTAATTCATTCCAGAGGTCTGTTCTTAACCTGAAACTGTTCTTAACCTGAAGCACCACTTAAGCTAATGAGGCCTCCTGCTGCCACCATGTGATTTCTGTAGCACAATTTCTGTTCTCATCCTGAAGCAAAGTTCTTAACCTGAGGTACTATTTCTGGGTTAGCGGAGTCTGTAACCTGACACGTATGTAACCCGAGGTACCACTGTACAGATGTACCTTAAGTATGTATACAAACTCAATGAGAAGTGTGAGCTTGCAGTATCGCTTGACGCTCTTGGCTCTCATTTTGAAAAGAGATCCATATTCTACAAACAACAACAAAATATTTTGGGACTAGACTAGACTGAAATGTGTAAATGTTTCTTTGACTGTCCTTGACTCTTCCCACCACATTTGCCATCCTCTCCTGCCTTTGAGAACTACTGGCCTAAAGGATGGATTGGAATTACCCTAGTGCATAAAACTACTTAGTTTCTATGATTACGTATGTGGCCCGTCCTCCCATGTTACCCTCACAACAACAACCCTGCGAGGTAGGTGGGTGTGAGAGAACTCAATTGCCTCAAATCTGCCCAGTAGATTTCATCAGTGAATGGGGAGGGGGGGATCTGAACCTGGGTCCCCCCAAGTCCTAGTCCATGTCCTAAGATGTTGCCAGTCAGAGCAAGAGAGGTGGAATGTCTGTTATCCATTACCGGCGAGGCCAGCATCACATACACAAGAGTGAGGCCTGATCACAACACTGGTTAGAACCAGTTAACGGGGAACCCTTGAAGGACTGCGGAAGGCAAAAACCACCACCCCTTAAATCAGGGGTCTGCAACCCGCGGCTCCGGAGCCGCATGTGGCTCTTTTACACCTTTGCCGCGGCTCCGGGGCGGATACTAGCGAGGGGAGGAGGCGCATTGTGCGCCCCGACACTCCCCACTGTGGCGGGCGCTGTACTGGCTGTGACGTCGCATGGGGGCGGTGCGTGCGTTAGTCACGCACCGTCCTGACGTCACCTTCCCGCCCGCCCACCCGCTACATTGTAAGGGGCATGTACGCTGGTCACTGTTCTGAAGGGGAGTGAAGAACACACACACAAAAAGAGGTAACTTGTTAATTTAACGTTTATTTCTATGAGGAGGAGTAATTCTGAGGGGTCAAACAAAGAAATAATTAAAAAAAAGTGACAAAAAAGTTATTTTTATAATGATGAGTTTTGCGGCTCCCAGTTTTTTCCCCCTTCGGAAATGGGTCCAAGTGGCTCTTTTTGTCTTAAAGGTTGCAGACCCCTGCCTTAAATCAACTCACCCAACCAAGGTCTCTTCCATTTGAGGGGCTCCAGGGATTCGTCCATCCACAGCTCCTCTTTGCGCTCTATTTTGCAGATGAGCTCCGGTTTGATGGACAGGTGCCCTGTTGAGGGAGCAGAGGACAGCAACTTTACTCACTACTCGTTTCTTACATTTATGTACCAGCTGAGGGTGGCGTGCCAGGGTCCCCTCCTCCCCATTCCATCCTCACAGTGGCCCTGCAGTGGGGGCATTGGCTGACCTAAGGTCACCCAGGGGGCTTCGTGACTGAGTGGGGAATCTCAGACCAACACTCTAGCCACTGTACCACACTAGGATACCGCACCTCCCTTACAAATACGTCGTCCAAGCACGATGGCAGAAAATTGTTCCTATCCCTTATAACACCCAGCAGGTCACTGTGTTCTGCAGAAGAGTGTCTCTTCCAAGCCGCTTACAGAAACACGTGCCACAAAAACCTCAGAGCAGGGCCTTTGCCGTGGCTGCCCCTGGTCTATGGAACAGCACCCCCCTTGAGATGTTGACAAGGCACCTCCTAGCTGCACTTTCCTGAAACATCTGAAGACTCCCACCCTCTGCTTTTCCAGCTCTAGTGACACAAAGTCTCTAAGGAGGGGGTTGTATAATTTTGAAAACAATTTCTAGCTGGTTTCTATGACTTATTTGTAAGCTGCCTTGAGATGCACGTGGAAAGAGATTCATAAAATAAATAAACAAGAAGTAGTAATACCCGTTACACGTTTGTAAGAACTCAGACTAAGCCAAGCATGCAGGCTAGGCTGATTCAGTGGGGTGGCAACTATTCTGGGGGGCGTGCTGCTGGAGGGAAGAGGGAAGGCACTGCTGCTCACTCACACATCCAGCCAGGAAGCCGATAGCCAGAGATGCATGTTTTCGTTTCCCTTTCGTGGCTGGGTTAAGGGAGCAGCAACAGCAAACCACAAACACACCAGCTGCATTTTCCTGGGATTCCAGAAGGGCTCGCAAGGTGCATGAATTGGGTTGCCCACAGATTGGAGTGCTTACGGCTCTTGGCTATGTTCCTCCTCCACACTTGGAAGCAGCAGTGCTTTTGAATATGGGTTGCAGGGAATTGAGAACCAGTGTGGTGCACGAGTGGTTAGAGTGCTGGACTAGGACCTGGGAGACTGAGGTTTGGGTTCCCACTCGGCCAGGGGGCTCACTGCGTGACCTAGAGGCAGCGGCTGCCTCTCAGCCTAGCCTGCCTCGCAGTGGTGTTGTGGGGATTAAAGGGGGTGGAGACCCACAGGGCCACCTTGAGCTCCTTGGAGAAAAAGAAGGGAAATAAATGCAAATAAATAAAATTGCAAATGGGGTGAGTAGCTGCTGTTGCACTGCTTGCAGGCGTCCCATCGGGGCATCTGGTGACAACAGGATGGTGGCCTCTTTGGCCTTAACTGGCGGCACAAGCTTTTCTGACGCTCTTATGTGGGCACCAAGTTGAGGAAATGCTGGTTCAAACGTTTCAGACTGGCGCCTGTACTACAATTTGCAGATTGCAAAACCTTACGTTTGCCTCCAAGGTCAGTTCAACAAAGAGGTCCTCTCCCCTCTGCAAACCTTGGCACCAGCATTATTTCTCTGCTGCTTCCAGACTCTCTGGAACACCACAGGACACACACACACACACACCCAAGCAAGGGAGATCCTTATCCAGAGAGGTGACCGCTTCATAGTTGTCCACCATCACAGCCCGGTAGAGGTCCTTCTGCCATTTGGCTAGCTCCGCCCACTCGGCCAGGGAGAAATATACAGCCACATCCTCAAACATCACCTGCGGCAAAGAGAAAGCAACTCTCAAACGGAGTTCCGGATGGCTCCGCCGGCTCTCTGCCAGAGGCTGTGACGGGGACAGTCCCTAGGGGCCTCATCCCTTCCAACTCTACAATTCTATGACTGTTGCACCAAGAACCTGCTTGAGAGTTTCCCAAAAGGCCACTGTGAGAACCAGATGCTGGGCAAGATGGGCCCTTGGCTTGAATGCCACCAGAATGTTAGAACACAACCCCCTGTTGAATTTACATTCAACAGTGTAAACAAGTTATGATGGATGTCATAATGGAATACTAAATGGTATAGTTTCTGTAAAACAAGCAGGGATTTATGATTTGTAAAATGAACCATGGAAAGAGAAGAAGGGAAGTCATTGATATCTTAAAAAGGTAAAGGTACCCCTGCCCGTATGGGCCAGTCTTGCCAGACTCTAGGGTTGTGAGCTCATCTCACTCTATAGACCAGGAGCCAGCGCTGTCTGCAGACACTTCCGGGTCACATGGCCAGCGTGACAAGCTGCATCTGGGGAGCCAGCGCAGCACACGGAAACACCGTTTACCTTCCCGCTGGTAAGCGGTCCCTATTTATCTACTTGCACCCAGAGGTGCTTTTGAACTGCTAGGTTGGCAGGCGCTGGGACCGAACGACGGGAGGGCACCCCGCTGCGGGGATTCGAACCGCCGACCATGCGATCGGCAAGTCCTAGGCGCTGAGGTTTTACCCACAGCGCCACCCGCGTCCCTATCTTAAGGATGTAAATATGAGTACTTTAAATTGTAAAATTTAACATATGTACACAAAAAAAGGGAGAACACAGCTCCTCTTCCGACAATGCTCCGAAAGATCTAATCCATGCCCGACCGCCCACTCACTCCTGTGCCATTAACAGCTGCTTGGCAGGCAGGCATTCAGCAGGTGCAGCTGCTTTCCTGCATGGAAATGGAGCAGAAGGCCACCAAGTTTCCATAAGCGTTGTGCAGCTGTGGAAAGCCGCAGAAGCCGTTTTTTAAGGGAAAGTGGGTCAACGTCCACTTCGAAAAAATAAGCTGGAGGAACGAGTGGGAAAGAGAGGGAAGAAAGGAGGAAGAAGAGGTGGTGGGAAAGCTTCGCCTGTTGGTTTTCTGCCTGCCGCCTGTTTGCATGGTTCATATATCCGCATCCGCACATGCTCTGCTGAACAACCACGTGGGAGACGGACTTTCCTGAACTCTTTGGGGGAGTTCGCTCACTTTCAAGCCGGCTGCAGTTGCTGCCACTCCTCCGGGAGTTAAGGACGCCATCTCCATGCTTCTGGGTCGAGCGGGAGCCGCTTGCTCCTCTGAGCATGCGCAGGACGAACAAGAACCAAGGCAACGTCATCCCAGGCTGGGGAGGCACCCGGGGAAACTCCGCATCATGCCCCCGCGCTTGACCCCGGAAGCTCAGTGCTGGCGAAGACGACGAAAGGAGAAAGCGGGGCAGCCACTTCCGCCGCTCCTTTTCCCCGGCTCCTGAGCTCCCTCTGGTGGCGCCACCAGGAAAGCTCCGAGACATTTTCCTTTCTAAGTAACAAGAAGGCTCAGGAATTCTAGGTGCCGAAATCCCAAAGGGAGCAGATAAGACTATTTATACATGCGATCACTGCTGGGCAGATAATATCTGTCAACTTTCAGGTGGAAAATAAGGGATCAGCAGCCTCGAAAATAAGGGATCAGCAGCCTCACCTGTCTTGGAGACAGTCTACGGGATATCTAACAATCCGGGATAGCGGCGGGAAGCAGTGGGAAACGGCGCTGGAATAAGGGAATTTCCCGCAAAAAAGGGAAGGTTGACAGCTATGGCGCAGATGTTATTGGCCCAGAGATGGAATGAAGTCCCTACCAGAGAAGAATGGAAGATCAAGTCGATGAATTATGCCGAAATGGCCAAAAGAATCAGAGATCAGGAAGACCAAAATTTTAATAAGGAATGGGGAGAATTTATAACTTATCTTAAAAACCATTGTTAACAGTTGAAGTCTTTAGTAGGATTGGAATATCACTCCCAGTTTAATGGTGAATTTTTGATGGAGAGCTAAAAGAGTTTGGATTATCATAAAAGGTGCAGGAGGTAATGATGAACAATAGGACCCACAAAGGGGAGGAGGGAAGTCAGAGAGATTCATTGGAATCTTGTTTTTATGTTGCAAGTTGGACATGTGACTGTAAAATTTTAATTGGAAAAACCAAATAAAATTCAAACAAACAAACAAACAAACAAACAAGGCGGCTCTGGCAGATAGGGTTACCATATTTTGAAGAGCTAAAAAGAGGACACATTTACTGGCATCCACTTTTAGCTATGGGATCACTATGAGACACTTTTTAAATACCCCTGCTATATGTAGGCTGTAGAAACTGCAATACAGTGGTGCCCCGCAAGACGAATGCCTCGCAAGACGGAAAACCCGCTAGACAAAAGGGTTTTCCGTTTTGGAGGTGCTTCGCAAAACGAATTTGCTATCAGCTTGCTTCGCAAGACGAAAATGTCTTGCGAGTTTCTGCAATTTTTTTTCGCTCCCCACCCCCTTTTTCTAAGGCACTAAGCTGCTAATAGCCTTTTAGCAGCTAATCCGCTAATCCCTTAAGCCTTTAATAGCCACTAATAGCCGCTAATAGCCGCTAAACCGCTAATCCGCTAATGGGGTTGCTTCGCAAGACGAAAAAACCGCTAGACGAAGAGACTCGCGGAACGGATTATTTTCGTCTTGCGAGGCACCACTGTATATCGCTAGTGGCAACGCTCTTAACTTTCAACGACAAAATAACAACGCTGTGTATGTAGTCCTGTATCAACAAGGCTCTTTTTATGATCTGCTCTGCTGGAAAAGTCTAACGTATGAGGCAACGGGAAGCAATCTCCAAAATTCTGCTTGTGCTGTTGGATCTTTGATGGTTCCTTCATCACATCCATGTGATGCTGCCTTCATGAAGTTTTGCCTGGAGGCAGAAGTGGTGGGGGGCAGGGGGAGTAAAAAAAATCTGAGGATGCAACTAATATCTATTGTGAAAATAGAATACAAAACAAGGCGATTGGTCATTGCACACACTCCATTTATTACAAGCAGGCGGGGTGATTACAGGCAGTGTCTATACTTCAGATACAGAAATGTAACCGTTCATAGCCCTATTCAGAAGTTGGACAAACGCGAGAAAGAGAGAGGGGAACCATCAGCCAGCCCTGGCCTCCCTTAGTAAGTTGGTAAGTTGCTGGCATCTGGAGGGACAGTGCAAACATGCAGGGAGGCAGCCTTCACAAACATACACACAGGCTTCCATGCAATCAGGAATCCTGCACACCTAGGATTCCTGATAGTGTAGCCCCCTTTGGTCATGCAGGCAAAGGCTGCCTGCTTGCACTTCTTTGCACAGATGGGGCTCATCAGCACAGCCCTGCTCCCACCTCCCAAGTTTGCCCAAAGTGCAAGGGAATCTTCCGAATAGAGTTTATATATTATAACGAACAGACTTGAGAGACTACAGTACTGTAATATGCACTAGTAAATGTATATACAGCAACATGCTGTATATAGATGTTGGGTTTCCCCCCAGTTAAGTTGTAACAGTCTCTTATAACAAAATATTGATAAATACTGTTTTATTTATTAAAATAGTTAGTTCCCCCAGCTTTCAGTTCTTCACATGGGCATCGGGGCAGTTCACAGCATCAGTTAACACAAACTACAATCTGCAAATTAAAAACAAAACAAAACAAAAAACAAAAGCCTGGTATTAAAAGGCACAGTGGAACAAAATGTTTTCCTTTTGTAAAAATGTCAAGAGACTAAGAAGGAGGGGGACCAGCAGGGCCTTTTTGGCGAGGAGTTCCACAAACTAGGTGCCAGAACCGAAAAGTCCTTGCCTCATGTGCCAGCCAGTCAGAGGTGGGACAAGAAGCAGAGCATCTGAGGGCAACTGCAGTGGGTGGGTGGGCTCAGGTGGCAGATGGCCATTCAGATTTTCTGGTCCCAAACAATTTTTAATGGCATTTGTAGAGTAACCAACACTTTTGAGTTTTGCTCACAAACAAACCGGTAACTGAAAAATGTACAGCCATACTTCATCTTGCGTCCGCTTCAGGTTGCATTTTTTGGGGTTGCGGACTGTAGTTATATGCTCTAAAGCAGTGGTTCTCAACCTGTGGGTCCCCAGATGTTGTTGGACTACAACTCCCATCATCCCTGAGCTCTGGCCTCGCTAGCTAGGGGTGATGGGAGTTCAACAACATCTGGGGAGCCACAGGTTGAGAAAGGCTGCTCTAAAGAAACAGGGCCCCAAGTCACAAGCTTGGCTGCTGCGGCCAGCCCCATGAGGCAGCCCCATGCCGAGTACATTGCAGTAATCCAATCTGGAGGATCCAACATCTGACTATATTTTTTTCACTTAAGAAGCCCTCTTCCCAAAGTTGCCTCCACTTGCAGGCTGAACAGGTAAAGAGAGAGGGGGAATGTGCCTTGTGCGTTGCACCCTTTACCGGCTCATCAGCCCTGCATTCAGTGTAACATCTGAAAAGGTGATCTACTCACACACAGCTGTACACAGCTAGGATCCCTTTTTCAGGCACGGCAAACAGAGCCAGCAAGGAAGATTCACTCTCCTCCCTACACTGATGCAACTTTCTGAAACAGGCTAGAGATTCCACACCAGCTAAGAAGCATACCCTGACAGGCCAATATAAAATGTTGAACAGGTAGTTTTAAATACTTCCCTATAGCAGTTGATCAATAAATCCTTTAGCTTCAAGTCTAAGGGTTTTTTCACCTCAGAAAAGTGGGGGGAGGGAGAGATTAATGTTGGGTTTTTAATACTGGGTTTCAGCAGTAACTATCTTCTTGTTGAATGCCTAGATTTCTCTCTCTCTCCCTTCAGCCCTCCTTCTCAGTGCAGTGCTGTTGATCTGTAGCAAAAAGAAAGGCAGCTGTCATCGAATGTGCAGTTTATACACACCTGTATAAATTCACCTTCAAAATTCTAATACAACCATGCCACTGCCACGCGGCACACACTTTGAGGAATACTGGCGGTGTGTCATTACCTGCAAGCTACCGCTTAGAGACCAGTGTTCTAGATCAGGGGGTCTCCAGCTGTTTTTGGACTACAACTCCCATCATCCCCAGCTAGCAGGACCAGGGGTCAGGGACGATGGGAACTGTAGTCCAAAAACTGCTAGACACACAAATTTGGGGAACCCTGTTCTAGATCCTTTCTAGAGGTGAAATTATAGTCCTGTCAAGAGCTGGAAACGCTATCTGGTCCAACCCCCTGCAATGCAGGAACCATAGCTAAATAGCAGGCATACCGTACTTTTCCGTGTATAAGACAAAAGAGTTTTTACTCAAAAAGAATGTTAAAAAATGGAGTTTGTCTTATACACAGATAGTGCAGAGGAGGAACGGGCGATGTGTTCCAACTGCGAGCAGCAGCTTGTCACCAGTGATTGGGTGGGTGATTGGTGTCTGCAGCAAGGGCTGCTTTGGATTGGCTGTTGCTGCGTCAACTGGGTGGGTGATTGGTGGCTGTGGCAAGGGGTGTTTCAGATTGGCTTCTGCTGTGCCAATTGAGCGGGTGATTGCTGGCTGCTGGTGGCAGGTGGGCAGACTCTTGTTAGCTTTGGCGACGTGCGCGATTCTCAGCATTTTTTAGTCGGGCGAGTGATTTTCTGCATTCCCCCTCCCCCCAAAAAAGCTCAACAACTCTGGGCCATCTCCCCCCATTTTCTTAAAATGTAATCGCCCAAAACAGAGGGTGTCTTATACACGGGGGGGTGTTATACACAGAAACATATGGTATGAGTCAGAGCTTTTGCCCGGCGTGGACTCTCTGGTGTGAAATAAGGTGCGATTTCTGATTGAAACTCTTCCCGCAGTCGGAGCACTCATAAGGCTTCTCCCCCGTGTGCAGCCGCTGGTGTATGACGAGACCAGAGTTGAAGCTGAAGCTCTTCCCGCAATCCCGGCACGAGTAGGGCTTGCGCCCCGTGTGGACGCCTCGGTGGGACACGAGGTGCGAGCGCTGGTTGAAGCTCTTGCCGCAGTCTGAGCATTTGTATGGCTTCTCCCCCGTGTGGATGCGCTGGTGGATGACCAGGCCAGAGTTGTAGCTGAAGCTCTTCCCGCAGTCCAGGCACTTGAAAGACTTCTCCCCGACGTGGGTCCTCTGGTGCGACAGCAGGTGGGATTTCTGGCTGAAGCTCTTCTCGCACCCGGGGCACCGGTACGGCTTCTCCCCCGTGTGAATGCGCTGGTGGATCACCAGCCCTGAGTTGTAACTGAAGCTCTTCCCGCAGGCAAAGCACTTGAAAGGCTTCTCTCCGGTGTGGGTGCCGCGGTGGGAGGTCAGGTGCGAGCGCTGATTGAAGCTCTTCTCGCAGTCGGGGCATTTGTATGGTTTCTCCCCCGTGTGGATCCGCTGGTGGACCATGAGGCCCGAGTGGTTGCGGAAGGTTTTCTCGCAGACGATGCACAGGTACGGCTTCTCTCCCAGGCGGACGATGGAAGCCTTGCCGAGGCCCGAGGCCCGGCGGAAGTTCTCCCCCTGCTTGCCGCGCCTCCTCCCGCCTCCTCCAATGTGGATCAGCTGCTGGATCACTATTTGGTCAAGATTCCCGAAGCCCTGCTCCTTGCGTGGCAGAGCAGCTCCTTCTTGGCTTTTCTCGGAGGCGGCCCTCTCTCGCTTCTCTGGCAAGTCTCGGCCCCCGTTCTCTCTCTCCCGCTTGCAGCTGTGGGAGACTGTCTCTTCCGAGCCGCCCACCAGCACCGCCGTCGTTCCGGGCTCTTCCTTCACGCATCTCTGTTCCTTCAGCTCAGCCGCCATCCCATCGCCTGTTGAGACAAACCAGAAACATTCTAGGTTTTTCGATTCCTGCTCCAACATCTCCTCTCCGGGGGCTTTTAGAAAGTAGTCAAGGCAGATCAAACACTACAGAGGCCCAGATCTCACCTGCTTCCTCACATTTTTAAACCGGTAAACTTTGTTTACAGGGTTATGCTGCTTTCAACTTTTTAAAAAAGCTGCTGTACACCGTTCTGATACAGTGGTGCCTCGCAAGATGAAAAGAATCCGTTCCGCGAGTCTTTTCGTCTTGCGGTTTTTTCGTCTTGCGAAGCAAGCCCATTGATGGATTAGCGCTATTAGCGCTATTGGCACTTTAAGGGCTAAAAATGGCTTTTTAAGGCTTAAGGGATTAGCGGTTTTGCTGCTAAAATGCTTTTAGCAGCTTAGCGATTCAGAAAAAGGGGGTTTGGAGCAAAAAAAAACCCCAACAATTTTCGTCAATTTTCATCTTGCAAAGCAAGCCCATAGGGAAATTCGTCTGGCGAAGCACCTCTGCAGACGGAAAACCCTTTCGTCTTGCGGGTTTTCCGTCTTGCGAGGCATTCGTCTTGCGGGGCACCACTGTATTGAGTGAGAAGGAAGCATTTTCTAATTTTTGTGCTATGAACTGCCCTGACATCTATTGGTATAGGGCAGTATAACAACAACAACAAATATACAGTCATACCTCATGTTACGTTTGCTTCATGTTATGTTTTTTCAGGTTGTGTCCCGCAGCGACCCGGAAGTACCGGAAAGCGTTACTTCTGGGTTTCGCCACTGGCGCATACGCAGTGCACAAACACCAAATCGCGCCACACACCTGCACAGATATGGCGCTTCAGGGTGCGGGCTTTTCATGTTGTGAACGGGCCTCTGGAACGGATCCCCTTCACAACCAGAGGTACCACTGTAATAATAATAATAATAATAATAATAATAATAATAATAAAATAATACACCAGTGTGGGTGAAAGGTGTGGAGAATAGACAATTGCCGCAGATCATGGAGAGAGCAGAAGTACTGTATAACACATGCAAGTCTTACCACAAGCCCACCAGCCTTGCCTGGCTGCACTGATAATGTTCATTGCACACAATAAACAACTTTTGGGGGGTATCTAGATGCCAACCCAATCAGAGGTTTCGAGTGACATTGCTAACGGAATGCATCCCAAAGTATCATCAAAAATTACATGTGTCCAATACTTAACTCCAGCTATTAAAAACGTCAAGTGACAAAAATACATTTGGGAAAGTTGAGTACACGGTAATGGTAGTAACCAATGGCAGCTTTTCCATTTTTACCCCTTAGATATTTTTATGCTATTTTGTTTATTTAACCAGATTTGTATACCACTTAAAACAACAAAAGACACCTCTAAGAGGTTATCAAACCTAGCAACGTGTGTGCTTTTGATTGGAGAGTCCTTACTTGCAACCCTAAAACACTCAACCTGAAGCGTATTCAACCCGAGGTATGACTGTATACACACACACACACACACACACACACGCATGAAAAGAATGAATGAATGTTTGTGTGTGTCCTCTTTTCATACTTCCTAGCAAAATCCAGTATAATTTTATTCAGCATATGCCAAGTTAAATATACATTCCCCGGGGGTGGGCGTCTTGAGGGGGGGGGGGTTTGCACAGTTAACAACAAGCAACTCTGGACTTCTTGGTATTGGAAAACGCTGATTTTAACAGAGCGCAGCACCAGACAGAAGCCCACCCTGGAAGTGGGTGGGCGGTCTGCTTCAAAGCGTTACCTGCAAAGAGCGCAAGTCACTTCCTTGCCCTCCGCCCCACGGATCCTGCCCCCCGCCCCCCACGCTCGTTCACCTGAGCAGTTTCCAGCTGGCAGCGTTCGCCAAGCCCGGCGCGTCCTCCGAGGGCAGTCTTCCCTCCGGTCCGCCGAGGAAGCGGGCTTGGCCTGGCGGCTCTGCGCTCGCTGCAGCCGCGGCGATGGACGATGGCGGCCGCTCTGTTGATGATACTCCAGGAAGTTCCTCCGTCCTCCCAAACCAGCTGATCGGAGCTGGGGGTGGAGAAAGAGCAGCGACTTCCCCGGGATCGAAGAGCAAGAGCCCTCTGCTGGCACGGCGCCAGACCGGAAAGCACCCGATTTTGGCACCCGGTCCAGAGACTTTTTAAAGGGGATCGCCAGCTTTTCCTTTCTTTTTCATTTTCCCCCCTTTGAATATAATTTAACCAGTTCAGTATTTAAACAGGGAGGAAAGGACCAAACGTGCACGTTGCGTCCCTTTCGAATTACATTTCTGAATGCCGAAAGCTCCTCGCAAGCAGAAAGCCAGTGCTTCGGGGCAAAGCGTTGCTGCCAGTCATTTGCTTGCAGTGCGGGTTTACTATTATCGCAGGGAGGTTTAAAAGAATAATGCTGCAGGGACTATTCAAAAGCGTAATTTTCTTATATACACGCTGAAATCAGTGCCGGATTTACGTATAAGCTAAACAAGGTATAGCTTTTGTTGTTGTTTAGTCGTTTAGTCGTGTCCGACTCTTCGTGACCCCATGGACCAGGGCACGCCAGGCACTCCTGTCTTCCACTGCCTCCCACAGTTTGGTCAGACTCATGTTTGTAGCTTCGAGAACACTGTCCAACCATCTCGTCCTCTGTCGTCCCCTTCTCCTTGTGCCCTCCATCTTTCCCAACATCAGGGTCCTTTCCAGGGAGTCTTCTCTTCTCATGAGGTGGCCAAAGTATTGGAGCCTCAGCCTCACGATCTGTCCTTCCAGTGAGCACTCAGGGCTGATTTCCTTAAGAATGGATAGGTTTTATCTTTTTGCAGTCCATGGGACTCTCAAGAGTCTCCTCCAGCACCATAATTCAAAAGCATCAATTCTTCGGCGATCAGCCTTCTTTATGGTCCAGCTCTCACTTCCATACATCACTACTGGGAAAACCATAGCTTTTACTATACGGACCTTTGTTGGCAAGGTGATGTCTCTACTTTTTAAGATGCTGTTTAGGTTCGTCATTGCTTTTCTCCAAGAAGCAGGCGTCTCTTAATTTCATGGCTGCTGTCACCATCTGCAGGGATCATGGAGCTCAAGAAAGCAAAATCTCTCACTGCCTCCATTTCTTCCCCTTCTATTTGCCAGGAGATGATGGGACCAGTGGCCATGATCTTCGTTTTTTTGATGTTGAGCTTCAGACCATATTTTGCGCTCTCCTCTTTCACCCTCAATAAAAGGTTCTTTAATTCATCCTTACTTTCTGCCATCAAGGTTGTGTCATCTGCATATCTGAGGTTGTTGATATTTCTTCCGGCAATCTTAATTCCGGCTAGGGATTGATCCAGCCCAGCCTTTCGCATGATGAATTCTGCATATAAATTAAATAAACAGGGAGACAAAATACAGCCTTGTCGTACTCCTTTCCCAATTTTGAACCAATCAGTTGTTCCATATCCAGTTCTAACTGTAGCTTCTTGTCCCACATAGAGATTTCTCAGGAGACAGATGAGGTGATCATTTCTTTAAGAATTTGCCATAGTTGCTTTCAAGAAGCATAGTTGCTTTCAAGAAGCTTTGTGAAAAAGACTGATAGAAATGTTGTTTAAAAGAAAGGTTAAGACCAAGAGATATAATGTGCAATATAAATGTAAGAAATGTGAGACGTAGTGAGAGTATGGAGAATTTTCAGATAGGCTGATGGAAGTCAAAAAGATGTTTATGTCAAAACAAATGTTAAATTTGGAAAAAATGTTTATTGGAAAGTGAATAAAAATTATTTATTAAAAAAAAGAAGAACTTGCCATAGTTTGCTGTGGTCGACACAGTCAAAGGCTTTTGCATAGTCAATGAAGCAGAAGTAGATGTCTTTCTGGAACTCTCTAGCTTTCTCCATAATCCAGCGCAAAGTATAGCTTAGGGCCCCCCCCTTAAAAAAATCACTATTAATATGCTTCTTCTTAACTGTTCAACAATTAATTTGATAAAATACATATTTTGTTATGTGCAAATGGCTTTAGATACCTATTAGGTCCATAAATTACCATATAGCATATATTCAACACAAAAAAACAGCGACAATTTGTTGCTGACAAAGGACAGCTGGACATATAAAGGGCCCCATTGCCTTCAGTAGCTTAGAGCCTCATCAAACCTAAATCCGGCCCTGACTGAAAGTATGCAGAAGAGGCATTGCTTCCTTGCAACCTGACCACTGCGCTTAACTCCCGTCTAGATTTGCAGAACTCATAAGACTTATTGCCCATACATATGTGTGCTAGAATTTGCATTCTTCCTCTGCAGCGTTCCAAAATTAGATGCTTCATGTCAGAGTGTGAAGGTTGGGTCAAGATAATGTGTTGCCTGAGGCAACAGGCAAGAGTGGAACCCACTGCTGTATTTGGCCTTGAAGGCAAAAAGGCTACCAGCCCTGCCAAAAGTGTTTAGCAACACAGAAAGGATTAAAAAGCCAGGATAAGAAGGAAGTTGCAAAGATAAGAGTGTCCTACATGGAACAACTTTCTGCCTTAATGGTGGTAGTAGTAGCAGTAATTTTTTGTTGTTGGTGGTGCTGTTGCTGTTATTTTACACCACCCATCTGACTGGGTTGCCACTCTGGGAGGCTTCCAACATATATAAAAGCATAATAAAACAAACATTAAAAACTTCCCTATACAGTGGTACCTCGGGTTACATACGCTTCAGGTTACACACTCCGCTAACCCAGAAATAGTGCTTCAGGTTAAGAACTTTGCTTCAGGATAAGAACAGAAATCGGGCTCCGGCAGCGCGGTGGCAGCAGGAGGCCCCATTAGCTAAAGTGGTGCTTTAGGTTAAGAACAGTTTCAGGTTAAGTACGGACCTCCGGAACGAATTAAGTACTTAACCCGAGGTACCACTGTACAGGGCTGCCTTCAGATGTCTTCTAAAGGTTACATAGTTGTTCATTTCCTTGGCATCTGATGGGAGGGCCTTCTACAGGGCGGGCGCCACTACCGAGAAGGCCCTCTGCTTGGTTCCCTGTAGCTTCACTTCTCGCAGGGAGTGAACCGCCAAAAGGCCCTCGGAGCTGGACCTCAGTGTCCGGGCTGAATGATGGGGGTAGAGACGCTCCTTCAGGTATACTGGGCCGAGGCCGTTTAGGGCTTTAAAGGTCAGTGCCAACACTCTGAATTATGCTCAGAAACATACTGGGAACCAATGTAGGTCTCTGGCATTTGCCACTGAAGGATTTCAGGAAGCAGGTTTTCCTGTGGAAGTGCTTTTCCTGAGAGCTCTCTGAGCGCCTCTCCAAAGTTTTGGGAAGAGGTCTTACAATGGGAGACTTACAAAAGACATTCCAGAGTTGCATCCTATTTCCCTTAGCTTGCAGTTCTTATTTGTTAAGCAGAAGGGCACCAGGACAACAACACAGAGGAGGAGGAGGAGGAGGTAGCACCTATGGTATTTATTTGAGTCAATCTCTTCGGCTCAGGAAGCTAACAAATATAAAATGCAAATAATTTTTTCAAATAAATAAATAAATACAAATACGGTTCGCCCCGGCTTATCTTGAGCCATCAAAAGTCAGCTGTTGGATTGAAGTGTTTTATTACTGATACAGTGATATTTTCATATGTGTGTGTCCGCACACACACAAACAAATACAAAAGAATAATATGGAAAGATTCCTTCCCCCAAGTGTCTTACATTGTAAAATTAGACAAGAGATCAAGGGAATGATAATGGAAGAATACACTAAACAAAAGTATACTCCAACTTAAGATCTGAGCCAGTGGCGTAGCGTGGGTTGACAGCACCCGGGGCAAGGCAAGTAATTTGCACCCCCTAACCTGTGGATTTGCGCCCCCTAACCCTAACCCCCAGATGTTGCACCCGGTGCGGCCGGGCCCCCCTGCACCCCCCACGCTACGCCACTGATCTGAGCACACACGGATGATTTCCCAGTGTTCCGAGCGTTTAAACAGGTTCCGCTGCTGTGTGGATCTTCTGATGCCTGGCAAGGTGTGAGATCCATCGGAAACTCTTCCCACACTGCGAGCATGAGTAGTGTTTCTCTCCTGTGTGAACTCTCTGGTGTGTGAGGAGACTTGCGTTCACGTGAAAACCTTCCCCACAGTCAGGACATTTATAAGGCTTCTCGGAGGTGTGTACTTTTTGGTGCTTGATGAGGACGGAGCTGTAGCTGAAGCTCCTCCCACACTCAAGGCACTTGTAGGGTTTCTCGCCCGTGTGTATTCTCTGGTGAATGAGGAGGTTTGAGCTCCGGTTGAAGCACTTCCCACAGTCGGAGCACTGGTAAGGTTTTTCTCCCGCGTGCTCAATCTGGTGCCTGATGAGATCGGAGCTGTACCGGAAGTTTTTCCCACACTCGAGGCATTTATAGAGTTTCTCCCCTGTGTGGGTTCTCTGGTGGGTAATGACATGTGAGGAGTGGTTGAAGCTTTTCCCACAAGTCATACAGGTGTACGGCCTTTCGCCTGTGTGGATTCTCTGATGAGCAATGAGGTGCGAACTCTTACTGAAGCTCTTCCCACACTCTGCACACTTGTAGGGCTTCTCGCCCGTGTGGACTCTCTGATGCGCATTGAGGGCCGAGGTCCTGTTGAAGACTTTCCCGCAGTCAGGGCAAGGGTGCTGTTTCTTGGACATCCGATTTCTTTGTTGAACAGGCAGCTTCCTTGCTTCCTTGGAGTCTCCTTGGGAAGGGACACACTTTGGCCTTTCTGATTCAGAGCACTGGTTCGTTTGTGTTTCTGGCCCCTGTTGATTTTCAGAATCATCATCTACTTGGGAACAACTCCACGGGGCTATTTCTGCTGCGGCCTTATGCAGTTTCACCTGTTCAGGACTTTCCTTCTGAAAAGTCTCCTCCATTTTCTATTCAGTGGCTGAAAGAAAAGAGAATCCAGACTTTTTTTAAACTAGAACTGCATCCATCAACCAGAGCTACTAGAATATATAATTCTAACACATCCTTAGAATTAAAAAACAGGGCTATCTCTGAGCACATTCTGAGCCCAGGAATGAATTCTCAGTACCAAAGCTGAATTTTGCCCACAGACTCTTCATACAAAAGATCTCTCCTGCTTGGCTTTCTTCATTTCAGCAGCCTAATTTGGGTGGGGAGAGTTATTTTGTTGCTACTGTTGCTGAACAGTGGGGTGTCAGAAACCCACCCTGGTCTATTGCAAACTACCCAGCCATCTATCTACAGTGGTACAAGTTCCAGACTCCGCTAACCCAGAAATATTACCTCAGGTTAAGAACTTTGCTTCAGGATGAGAACAGAAATCGTGCAGTGGCAGTAGGAGGCCCCATTAGCTAAAGTGGTACCTCAGGTTAAGAACAGCTTCAGGTTAAGAACAGACCTCCAGAACGAATTAAGTACTTAACCCGAGGCACCACCTCCATCGTTCTGCCCAGACACTGAGGTCCAGCGCCGAGGGCCTTCTGGCGGCTCCCTCGCTGCGAGAAGCCAGGTTACAGGGAACCAGGCAGTGGGCCTTTTTGCTAGTGGCACCCGCCCCATAGAACGCCCTCCCATCAGACGTCAAAGAGAAAAATAACTACCAAACTTTTAGAAGACATCTAAAGGCAGCCCTGTTTAGGGAAGCTTTTAATGTTTGATAGGTTATTGTATTTTAGTGTTTTGTTGGAAGCCTCCCAGAGTGGCTGGGGGGACCCAGCCAGATGGGCGGGGTATAAATAAATAAATAAATAAATAAAATATTTATTATTATTATTATTACCACCACTGTACTAACCAGATGCCTGATGCCTGTGCAAAGCCCTTAAGTAGGACCAGACTGCACCCTTGCTCTCCCCACGTGTGATTCCCCAATGTTCGAAAGCAGAGCATACTGCCTCCAACGCTGGATGTGCAACTTAGCCCTCTTGGCTAGTAGTAGCCATGGAGAACCTTTCTCCTCCTGGATCGCATCCCTTGCTGCAATGCCGAAGGTTGAAATGTGACCTGGGTCGGCGTCAAATCGTGTCGTGCAACCTCCCCTTCTCCCCCTTGCAGACGGAGCTATTACTTCTCATTAGTAGAGAGTTCACACCCCACCCCTCAAGTGTGGAAATAATCACAAAAGAAAACCATCTCCCTTGCTCTTCTGCGCCCCGCTCCTCCGCGCGCAACGCGTGCCAATTCCATCCTTTGCAAGCGCAAGCGTGCGCGCATCCCCAGCGCCACCCGCAACTTTCATCCCGGATCGCGCTGCCCCACCGCGCTTCCTCCTGGCATCTGTCTCACTCACCCGGGATTGTTCCCGCAAGAGCCTCCTCGCACCCCCTCCCCTCCTCCCGCCTATCCCGCTCGACAAAGGCTGGGGCGCGTCAGTTCCCACTCCGGTCGGGCTCCGAGAGGAGGAGGGCGGAGGAAGCGCAGCGCGCCCCGGCGGCTGCCTCTCTGCCTCCCGCCTGCAGGCTCCCTCGGAGGAGAAAGCGGCGCTGCAGACGGCGCCGGCGTGGCCCACTAGGAGCCAGGATGTTCCTGAGCAGAGGAGGAAGAGAAGAGCAGCTTCCTCTCGGCTGGGCGAGCTTAAAGCGAGAGGCCTCTGGTGGCCGCGGCAACTTTCGGCACTGGGGTTTCTCTTCACCAGCCCCCACCCCTCCGCCCCCATCCCCATGGGTGTAGCCAAGGGGGGCAAGGAAGGGCAGGTGCCCCCCTAAATAAAGGAAATCGATACAAAATAACGGAGGTTCTGCCCCCCCACTAATATAAAGCCTGGCTACCAGGGGGTACCAACTTCATTAAAATATTGGGGAGGGGTGCAGGTAAGCCGCGCCCCACATAATCACATGGTGTGGTGCATGCACACCGTTTCAATGACAATGCCATTCTCAAATATTTATTGTGGTGGGTCGAAGCCGCCACGCCCCAAGGAGTTAGCTCCTGTGCTGGCTACACCCATGCCTGTTCCCAGGATTTGGGATGGGCAGAGCTCCAGGAAAATGAAATAATAATAATAATAATAATAATAATAATAATAATAATAATAATAAAAGATGTGAGTCTTGATGCACATGAAAGGGTGACTTCACTTTTTTGGTCCACAAACCGGATTCGTGGGATGGGAAAGTCTCCATCCCTACCTACTGGAACTAAGGAGGAGGAAATGGTCAAGGCATTGCTACCACCTCCTGGGGTGATATATAGTAAGTCGTAAGCTGGTAGCAAGTAAGAAAGCAGGAGGATGGCTGAGGGCACACTGAGGTTACGATCCGATCTTTGTCATTGTCCCATGCAGAACAACAAAATTGAAAAATCTACATCAGACATTCAAAAACCAACAAGCCTGCTATCCCAACTATCCCAGCCTGGTTAGCCCCTAAAAACTCTGATACCCCATTTACCCTAAAGGCCCAGCTGCCATTGTTTCCACTTACCTCTGCCAAACTCTTTGCATATGTTCTCTACCATACTCTGCCAGGCGCCCAGGCCAGGGGTTTTCTGGTGGTGGCTCCACAAATGTAGAAAACATCAAGCAGGTCTAACGCCAAGCTGTCTTTGGCTTCCCTTTCCTTTTTGCAATTATTTTCCAGGTTAGGAGAACATCCTTCAAGAAACAAAATTCCTTTGAGCTTTAAATAGAGTTCCAGAATTTTCTTTAGTGTGTGGGAGTGGCAGTCATGGCTTGATTGGTGTCAGCTGGAGGTGCAAATAAAAGGAAGTTGCTGGCTGCAACTTCGTCAAGAAGAAAGCACACACACACACACACACACACACACTCACTCACTCACTCACTCACTCTCACACACTCTCACTCACACTCACACTCTCACACTCTCACTCTCACTCTCACTCACACTGAGTTTATACCGCGCTGGAGAGGTGTAGAAAGGATGTAACTAGTTTGTATATATTTGCAATAGAAATGTTTGTGCAACCAGTCAAGCAATAAAGAAACTCTTGACTGAGGAATTTGACTACAGCTACTGTTCTTGTTGCCTGTCTCCAGGGAAATACTCCGCTATAAATGTGTGAAAAGTGGTTTTACCGAGGTGCTGCTACACAAGCAGATAGCGCAAGCCGAAGTGTATGTGTGGGAACCTCTAATAGTTCGAGGCTGCTGTACAGAAGGAGGATACCCAATGGTGTGAACCAAAGCTTGCTTTCAGGAAGCCATGACTGAGCCAGGGCCCAGGCTCAATGCTGTGGGAGCTAAAAAGATACAGGCCAAACTTTCCTGAGCACATTCTTCCTGCCACAGAACTTCGAAAGTGTTAACGGAAAAATCCGAGGGCTCCCTTGGACAAAAACAAAGACACCAACCAGGATAACTTGGAGCAAAACAGCAGCCTGTAGGCTTGGCCTTTATTGGATACTGTCATGGCAGGACTCCCACCCGCAACAAGATGAAGCAAAATGGAAGCCCAGAACAAAAGAAGACCCCCAACTTTAATTAGTTACTAATCCCCCAAACTACACCCCTAAGACTACATCACAAAAAGGAAGAAGAAGAAGAGGAGTTTGGATTTGATATCCCGCCTTTCACTCCCCTTCAGGAGTCTCAAAGCGGCTAACAATCTCCTTTCCCTTCCTCCCCCACAACAAACACTTGGTTATAACTATAGAGGATCCTGAGCAAAGTATAAAAGAGGTGTTGGAAGAGATAGAACAGTTTGGTAAGGTGTCCGGCTTCAAATTAAACAGGAAAAAACCTAAAATAATGGCTAAGAACATCGATCAAGAGATAATAGAAAGAATACAGCAATAAACCGAGATGAATGTGGTCAAAAAAGTTAAATATTTAGGGATTATGTTAACACCCAGAAATATTGACCTGTATCAGAATAATTATGTACCAGAATGGAACAAAATCAAACGGGACCTAGAGGTGTGGGGAAGAATGAAATTATCATTCTGGGGAAGAAATGCAACGATAAAAATGAGCGTGCTACCGAAACTGTTGTTCTTGTTTCAAACAATTCCAATAATTAAAGGTGTGACAATATTTAAGGAATGGCAAAGAACAATATCAAGATATATCTGGCAGGGCAAGCGGCCAAGAATAAAATTTAAGATATTGACAGATGCGAAAGAAAGAGGAGGCTTCGCCCTGCCAGACTTAAAGTTGTACTATGAAGCTTCGTGTCTTTGCTGGGTAAAAGAATGGATAAAATTAGAAAACACACAATTGTTGGACTTAGAAGGGTATGACAACAGATTCGGGTGGCACGCATATTTATGGTGTGAAAAGTATAGAGTGCATATAGGCTTTGAAAACCACATCTTTAGAGGACCATTGAATGAAGTTTGGAATAGGTATAAAAACCTCTTAGAATTTAAAACACCATACTGGTTGTCACCATTGGAAATTTTGTGTGTAAGAAAGGTCAATATGTTAGGGAATTGGATTACATATGAAAATTTGATAGTAAAAGAAGGTAACAAATGGAAATTAAAACCATATGAAGAAGTTAAGAAAAATGTAAATGATTGGTTGCATTACCATCAGATAAATGCGATGTTCAAAAAGACATTGTTGGAGAGAGGTTTCCAAGAAAAGCAATCAAGGTTTCAACAGGAGATTTTGAATAACGATGTTAAAGTTCTGTCAAAAATGTACAAATTATTGCTTGAGTGGCATACTAAAGATGAGGAAGTGAAATCGGTAATGATTCAGTGGGCCAAAGACTTTCTATATAACATTCAATTTGATCAATGGATAAAACTGTGGAAAGAGGGAATGAAATTCACTGCATGCACTACAATAAAAGAAAATGTAATGAAAATGATGTACAGATGGTATGTAACACCAGTGAAACTTGGTAAGATGTATAAAATTTGTAACAAATGTTGGAAATGTAAAGAAAAAGAGGGAACATTTTACCATATGTGGAGGGAATGTAAAAAAGTGAAATGCTTCTGGGAAATGATTTATAATGGGATGAAGAAAATGTTGAAATATACATTTATTAAGAAACCAGAAGCATTTCTACTTGGAATAGTAGGGAATGAAATAAGTAGGAATGATGTGAAATTGTTCAGGTATGCAGTGACAGCAGCAAGAATTTTGATGGCCCAGAAATGGAAGCAGGAAGAAATGCCGACCAAGGAAGAATGGAGAACGAAACTGACGGACTATGCAGAGATGGACAAATTGACTGGGAAAATAAGGAACCAACGCGACCAGAAATTTTCCGAGGACTGGAGCAAATTTACAGAATATATCAAAAATGAATGTGAGGAACAACTAATGCTTGTTGGCTTTCAAGAAGCTTTGTGAAAAAGATTGATAGAAATGTTGTTTGAAAGAAAAGTTAAGATTAAGAGAGATAAAGTGCAATATAAATTTAAGAAATGTGAGATGTAGTGAGACTATGGAGAATTGTCAGATAGGCTGATGGAAGTCCAAAAGATGTTTATGTATAAAACAAAGGTTAAATTTGGATAAAATGTTTGTTGGAAATTAAATAAAAATTATTTATAAAAAAAGCAAACACTTCAAAGAGAGACTTCAAAGAAGTGTGACTAGCCCAAGGTCACCCAGCAGTTGCATGTGGAGGAGCGGAGACGCGAACCCGGTTCCCCAGATTACGAGACTACCGCTCTTAACCACTACACCACACTAGCTCTCTAAGGAGGGGTTGAGGGAGGAGTTGTGGTGGTAACCTGAGTGTCCTGTCACCTGGCTGGTTCCTCCTTTCCCCCTCCCCATGAGTACTTTCCAGGTGACAAAGGGGAGCTTGCAGTTTCCTGCCCCCAGAGGGAAGAGCTGGTCATTGTCCTTTGTTCCAGTCGTGCTGAATCCACTCCCATATGCAAGTTCTTTGTGATCTTGATGGTCTTCTGTCTAGGACCATCAGGGTTGGCATAGCAACTGGGCAGGGCTCCTGCGTATGTGCTGGTATGCTCAAGGGATTATGGCCCATTCAGGCCAGAATTCTGGAACATCACGTAATGTAACACAAAGGGCTTACGGTATCTGAGTGTTGCTTTATGGCCTAGTCAACACCATGTCAGGGAAGGATGAGGTGTTTATTGTCTTGCCAAAGACCACTGGCCCTCCCTTTGAGAGAAGGGAGAAGTGATTTGAATCCTAAGAATCTATTTTATTCTTGGACTGTTGTTCTGTTGGGTCAGAGTGGATAGCATGCTGCTGTTGTTGTTACCTTGGCGAGTTTGGAGGAGCAGGTAGTCTACTACTTCTTTTGAATATTTGCTTTGTATTCCTGACCCAGTTCTCCTTAAATTCATAGAAATGCCATTTTTTTCATGTAATGCATATAAGCCAGTACCGGACCTTATTGTTAACTATTGGTATCTTTGACGTAACGTGTTCCCTGTTCAGTTAAGAGTCAGTTATGCTTTCATTTGATTAAACTGGAATCCTGTAGCTGGCTGACGGGAAAGCACCACAAATACTATGAACCAAGGAATCTTTGCAATCATCAAATGATTTTAATTGCTAAGTTTTAAGAGTCCAGTAAGTCTCCGGGATAAAAAAGAAGAGCAAGAGAAAAAAGCAGCTAAACAAACAAACAAACAAACAAAGTCTGGTCACAAAGTAAAAAACAACACAGGATATGACCAGATGGAAGCTCAATGATAGAGAACTCCATCTTCCAGCAAGCCCACACATGCCTTTTTACCTTCTGCAAAAACAGCATCCTATGCAGAACTTGGATTTATGAGACCCTCTACACTTTTATTCACATTGTTTCTTGCCCCCAGAGTTGCATAACATAGCAAAGAGACCTTTACTCACTTTTTTCTCTGACCAGCCTTGAGGCACAAAATGCTACCTTAGCTGCAAAATCCAGAAGGTTCTTTGCAGCCCCAGAATCTGTATTTTTTATGGGAGGGGTAAGGAAGCATAAATTCTTTTAGTCCCTGCACACACTGACTGCATCCCCAGAGATGCTCCTCTGGGCTTTCTCCATTTCACTCCTGCCCCCCCGCCCTTTGATGTGTTGCGGCTGTGCTGGACACACAGGGTTGTGTCTTCTTATGCAGCACTAAGTCAAAAGTCTCTGGGTAGTATAGCAGTTCCACTGGCGAAATGTTTTGCGCCTACAGAATACACAAGAAGGTAGTTGGTGATTTTGTCGTGCAACGGATAGCTAAACCAGATTGTGCAGAGTTTCCGCTAGCAAAACTGTAGCGTCAGATTCCTCTTTTGCACAACATTAAGCGTGCCCTTGCACTAGTGAACAAGTTTAACGCTGGGTACAACTCGCAGCCACAGGTTTTGACAAATAAGTAGCCCACTCACATGCAACTTAGCAGCCTGGTCTTTCTCTCAGTCTCAAGGAACACATCTATGCTGCATGCCATAGGGCTGAAAAAGATGCTGGTTGCATGAGCTTGGCCACTGCATCGTTGGTGGACCTCAGTCTGGTTGGCTATTTTTATAAGCAATGATGTCAGGAGTCCAGGTTCCCAGCTTGATAACACAATAAGCGTAGGTAATTAAAAAGGAGGATTTATTGCAAAAGCAAACAGCTCCGGACGGCTCCAACAAAGCCTCCGGCATCATTACTCAAGATGACCCTTCTGAAGACTCCTTCCGGCGTCAACAGAATATATTGAACTTACGACCTTTCCGTCTCTTGTTTTGCTTCCTGTCTAGCAGTCTTCCCATCTGCCGACTCTTTGGACTTAGTGAATCATTCCCACCCTCTTCTTGTTCTGAGAGGCTGTCTCTGAATCTATTCGCTCCTATCTGTGCTTCCTGCAAGCTTTGCTGTGTTCTAGCCTGCTCTCAGCTACTGCCTTATCACCCTGCCCGTCAAGGTGTGGAAGAGCCGAAGTCTGCAGCTGCCGGCTCTCCCCACCTGACTAACACCTAAGCCTTTCTGTTCCTGGCTGCTTTCTGCAGTTGGCTGCAAACCTTCGCTTGGCGCTGGCTCATTCCTGACAAATGATGTCAGAGAATCATAAGAATGTGAGAAGAGCTGACTGGATCAGGCCAGTGGCCCATCTAGGCCAGCATCCTGTGCTCACAGTGGCAGAGAACAGCCATCAGAGTCAGTAGCCATTGTTTGCCTCATCGTCCCTGAATTTGTCCAATCCAAGATGGCAGCCATCACTGTAGAAGCAAATTCCGTCATTTTACTAGGTGCTGCTGTGTGAATAAGTACTGAATCTCCCAACATTCAAGTTACACTGGATGTGCACTAGTTCTAGTGCTATGAGAGAACGAGAGAAAAACTTGTATCGACTCACTTTCTCCTTCCCATGCATACTTTTATAGACATCCGTCTTCTTGTCTCTTACTCCTATTTCCCCTAAACTAAAAAGTCCCAAATGCTGCAATCATAGCACTGGAACAGACCTCAAAAGACTCTGCATTTGAGCCTGCCATGCCAATAAAGGAAATCCACCTGCTATAGCAGGCGTGGGAAACCTCTGGCCTTCCAGATGCTGATGAACTACAACTCCCATCTGCCCCAACAAGCACAGCCAATGGCCAGGGATGATGGGAGTTGTAGTTCAGCAGCATCCAGAGGGCCAAAAGTTTCCCCACACACAAACACCTGGGCTGCCTCATCCATGATAGGCAGCCAACCAGCCTCTGCTTATAAACCTCTGAATGAACGAGTGCCTATAATATTGCCAGGTAGTCTAGAAAAAAAAGTAGGAACGTAAGTCCTTCATCCAGAGGGATCCTGTGTGAAGCCAGGGGCCCTCAAAAGCAAACTCCTTCTAGCATACTGTACAACCACACTTGTGGTTTCCCTCTTATAGAAAAAAGGTAAAAGACCCCTGACAATTAAGTCCAGTCGCCGATGACTCTGGGGTTGCGGCGTTCATCTCCCTTTACAGGCCGAGGGAGCTGGCGTTTTTCCGCAGACAGTTTTTCCAGGTCATGTGGCCACCATGACTAAGCCGCTTCTGGAGCACCGAAACCAGAGCGGGGCACGGAAACACTGTTTACCTTCCCGCCGGAGCGGTACCTATTTATCTACTTGCACTGGTGTGCTTTCAAACTACTAGGTTGGCAGAAGCAGGGACCGAGCAACGGGAGCTCACCCCGTCGCGGGGATTCGAACCGCCGACCTTCTGATCGGCAAGCCCAAGAGGTTCAGTGGTTTAGACCACAGCGCCATGGACTATTAATATTATTTATTACCATTCTTGCCCCAAAAGTCTCAAAGCAACTTGACAGTGTAACTTTATAATAGTAGGATTTGGCGACACAGTATTTCCCCACTCTGGGCGTTCGTAAGCTTTCTCCTACTGTATGTGAAGCTTTTCTTATCAAAAGGGTTCCTGCTCTGTCATGGCTTCTGTGACATAAATCAAGGCTTGCACATTGGAAGAGGGAGAAGGAACGGCAAAGAAGGTTTGACAGAACAGGGTCTTTTCCACAGCATACTTTCCGGAAGGGCAGTGAAATGGTCTGATTTTGCCATTCTAGGGATTCTTTCCAGACGAGCCTTTAAACTTGCATTAAAAAAACGTTCCTAGAATTTGTGCTTTGGCTGGACTCCTCCAATCTTTGATGCACAACGGTGCATGAGTATCGCTTTAAACCTTTCCAGCAATCTGTGGTTTCTTGGCTGCGTGGCTTCTAAACTGGAACGTGGCTTCGATCAAATCTCCGGCAGGCGATTGACTCCTCCTCTTGCTCTGTGGAAAAGCTCCGTGGCTTACGTGGTCTCTCGCCCCCACCCTATTTTGCAGGTCTTGGAACGTGATTTCTTAAATCTCTTCAACAGCATCCAAGTTTTTAGGTGAAAGCACAGGCCTTTCACTCCAAAAAAAAAACTCTCCGCCTTCCTTACACTTTCCACATTGTCACCTGCAAGGCCAAAACGAGAACAACCACAAATGACTCGAGCCTTTGGGGGCTGAGAAAGGACAGCATGGTAGCCGAGTAAAAAAAACACTTGCTTTTTATAAAATGATACCATTCAGGTTCAAATTCAAAATACAATAGGTATCATTTCCCATGAGGCATATGACTGAACTCTATCATTCCAGAATATTATCACCCCGTATTATAATATAATAATAAATCCCCCACTCTTTCCTTAATCCACAAAGGTTAGGAATGTGCTTTAAATATTTTTATTTAAAGGGATTCAACTACAGTGGTACCTTGGGTTAAGTACTTAATTTGTTCTGGAGGTCTGTTCTTAACCTGAAACTGTTCTTAACCTGAAGCACCACTTTTAGCTAAGGGGGCCTTCTGCTGCCGCTGCACCGCCGGATCACGATTTCTGTTCTCACCCTGAAGCAAAGTTCTTAACCTGAAGCACTGTTTCTGGGTTAGCGGAGTACGTAACCTGAAGCGTATGTAACCTGAGGCGTATGTAACCCAAGGTACCACTGTAATGAGTTCTGCTAGTGAAAGCCCACACAAGGGTTTCTGCCAGCACAACAGGGCTTTTTCTGCCTCCCTTCAGGCACCCCCAAATTGTCTCTGGGGGGAGTGTTAAAGAACCCCAAGAATGTGCAGGAGAAGAACAGATGAGATCATTTCATCTATCAAGCTGAGCCCATTAGTTATGTATTGCATTTATTTTCCCCTCACTTCAATGATAAAAGGATACAGATGACAACATTTAAAAGAACATCAGAAATATAAAATAACATTACTAAAAGTGCTTATCCTGAAACAACATAAAAAGGGGTAGGTCCTGCTCCACTCTGCTAAAAGATGATCACTGACAGAGGCTGGGGTATCAACAAATCACATGACACTCAACCGAGAGCCAAATGCGAGGATAAACAGGAATGTCTTTACCTAGCACCTCAAAGCTGTTAACAGTGGCAGACGCATCTCTCTGGCAAGAGCATTCCTCAGGTGGGGAGCCACCACTGAAAAGGCCTGTTCTCGTGATGCCACAATCTGCCCCTCCCGCAACGGGGGCACTCGTAGAAGGGGTCTCAGATGATGAACACAAGGCTTATGCAGGGAGACTCAGTCCCAGAGGAACTGGGCATCCTGGAAACTGGGATCCTCCTCAAGCAATTAAAACCGAAACTAACATACATATTGCCTTAGCCTCAATACAAATACCTTTTAGTGATACTGAAAGAAGCGTGAGATAGCATTGGCATATCAAATAAAGTCGTACCTTGGATCCTGAACACCTTGGCACTTGGACGTTTTGGCTCCCGAACGCCACAAACGCAGAAGTGAATGTTTTGGTTTGTGAACGTTCTTTGGAAGCCGAACGTCCGACGCGGCTTCTGATTGGCTGCAGAAGCTTCCTGCAGCCAATCGGAAGCCGCACCTTGGCTTCCGAACGCTTTGGAAGTCGAATGTTTAGGCAGAATCTCCTTTCTTGCAACTTGAAGCCACTGGTTCGAATCCTACTCTCCAGAGCGGGAGAAAACAAGCATGCTCCCTCCTCCATGTGACAGCCCTTAAGATATTTGAAGATCATATCTCCTCTCACAGTCTCCTCTTTACCAGGCTAAACATTCCCAGCTCCTCATAAAGCTTAGTTTCCAGACCTTTGATCATCTTGGTCACCCTCCTCTGTTCACGTTCCAGCTTTTCAACATCCTTCTTAAATTGTGGTGCCCAGAATTGGACACAGTATTCCAAATGTGGTCTGACTAAGGCAGAATAGAGGGGCACTATGACTTCCCTTGATCTGGACACTATACAGATCAGCCTATATAATAATAATAATTTATTATTTGTACCCCGCCCATCTGGCTGGGTTTTCCCAGCCACTCTGGGCGGCTTCCAACAAAGATGAAAAATATATTAAAATGTCACACATAAAAAACTTCCCTGTACAGGGCTGCCTTCAGATGTCTTCTAAATGTCAGGTAGTTGTTTATCCCTTTGACATCTGGTGGGAGGGCATTCCAGAATAGCATTAGCTTTTCTTGCTGCTGCATCACACTGTTGACTCGTGTTAAGCTTGTGGTCCACCGAGACTCCTAGATCCTTTTCACATGTACTGCTAGTAAGCCAGGTGCCCCTCATATTATATTTGTGCAGCTGGTTCTTCCTGCCTAAGTGCAGAACCTTACATTTGTCCCTACTGAAATTCATCATCATCATTTTATTATTTATATGCCTCCCATCTGACTGGGTTGCCCCAGCCACCCTTGCTAGGCCCTTAGGGTTTTCCCCGCCCCATATCTGGCCTTGTGACCTGACAGCCTTGCCTCCTGGTGGCTCCTCAGCTGATGGAGGAAGAAAGGGGGCATTGGAAAAGTACTCTAAAACCTCAACATCCTCAACAGCTTCGAGTATCCAAGAAGCACTCTGATGCAAATGGGTTGAAATCTTTTCCTACAGCTGAAGCATTGATAGACAAGGTTCTCTCTCTCAGTGTGTGTCTGTTTGGATTTGGATTTGATATCCCGCTTTATCACTACCCGAAGGAGTCTCAAAGCGGCTAACATTCTCCTTTCCCTTCCTCCCCCACAACAAACACTCCGTGAGGTGAGTGGGGCTGAGAGTCTTCAAAGAAGTGTGACTAGCCCAAGGTCACCCAGCAGCTGCATGTGGAGGAGCGGAGACGCGAACCCGGTTCCCCAGATTACAAGTCTACCGCTCTTAACCACTACACCACACTGGCTCTCAGGTGTGTGTGTGTGTGTGTACACCCTGCTTGCATTCAAAAGAAAATACTGGACCAAGGAGGCAAGTGATGTGGAATTATTAAGAACCCTTGCAGGAAACCTACTCAGGCCCTATATCTCTGGTTCTGCGCCCCATTGCTTTCAATCCCACCTTCGCTACCTTAAGGGCTAGAAACTTACTTTTTGTTTAAAAGGAAAGCCAAGGCTCTCGGGGGTCTCCGTCCCATCCCCAATGCTCATCTCTGCGCCCACGTGGTACGAGGGGAGGATGGCAAAATACACCCGGCCCGGATCGCAGGAGGAGCTCTCCCTGGGATGAAGCCTCTGGTGCCTAATAAAGGTCAGCTGGTGGTGAAAGCTTTTGCCGCAGTCAAGACACTTGTAGGGTTTGTCCGCCGAGTGAGTTTTCTGGTGCTTGCTCAGGTCTGAGCGGTCCCGGAAGCTCCGGTGGCAGGTGCTGCATTCAAAGGGCTTCTCTCCCGTGTGGATCCGCTCGTGAGTGACCAGGTGGGACTCGTACCGGAACCTCTTCCCGCACATGAAGCAGAGGTGCCTCCTCTCCGAGCGGAGGAACCGCTCGCACACAGGAGAGGCGGCGCTCCCGTCCTCCGCCAATTCCCTTCCCCTCGCCGCCGGCCGTTTCCACTGCCCCCTGGAGAAGCCTGGCCTGGCCTTCGAGGCCTCCTTCCTTCGGGGATCCAGGATCTGCAGCCTTCCCAGTAACGTCCGAGAAAGTCTCTCGTGGGATGAGGGGTCCTCTTCCTCCGTGGGCACAGCATCATCACAGGCTGGAACAGAAGTCACAGGGTCACAAAAGAAACGACAGCCACGATTATTCTCCCCTTGACCTTATACCCAGGCCCAAGGAACCCAGAATGGCAAACAGATACGCAAATTTAAAAGCAAAAGCAAGGACATTCTAAAACAGATTAACACATTCCAAAAGCAATTACCGTTGCAACACCTTAAAAGCAGTTTAGGTAAAGGTAAAGGGACCCCTGACCATTAGGTCCAGTCGTGGCCGACTCTGGGGTTGTGGCGCTCATCTCGCTTTACTGGCCGAGGGAGCAGGCGTACACCTTCCGGGTCATGTGGCCAGCATGACTAAGCTGCTTCTGGCAAACCAGAGCAGCGCATGGAAACGCCATTTACCTTCCCGCCAGAGCGGTACCTATTTATCTACTTGCACTTTGACGTGCTTCGAACTGCTAGGTTGGCAGGAGCAGGGACCGAGCAACGGGAGCTCACCCCGTCGCAGGGATTCGAACCGCCGACCTTCTGATCAGCAAGTCCTAGGCTCTGTGGTTTAACCCACAGCGCCACCCGCGTCCCTAAAAGCAGTTTAAAGCGTGCTAAAAAGCAATTACATTTAAAAACATGCCTGCTGCTCTGTATTTCCCTCGCAGAGTTACAACTGCTAGAGTGGCTTAACAGTCTTGACCGTCCTTCTTCCCAGGGAACTCTGGGAATTGTAATACCCGCGAGGGGAATAGGGAGTCTCCTGACAACTCTCAGCACTAGGGCTGGGAGATATATTGTCCAAGAACGGATTGAAGTCCATATCGTGATTTTGGTTTCATTGTTTTATGGCAAATTGTATTGCGTGCTAGAGCTGAACGATGTCTGTCTTTCAATATCATGTTATATCGCCAGCTAAACATTGTGATATACAGTGGTGCCTCGCAAGATGAAAAGAATCCGTTCTGTGAGTCTCTTCGTCTAGCGGTTTTCTCGTCTTGCAAAGCAAGCCCATTAGTGGATTAGCGCTATTAGCGGTTTAGCGGCTATTAGCTGCTATTAAAGGTTTAAGGGATTAGCGGATTAGCTGCTAAAAGGCTATTAGCAGCTTAGTGCCTTAGAAAAAGGGGGTGGGGAGCGGAAAAAACCCCCAGGAATCGCAAGACATTTTCGTCTTGCGAAGCAAGCCCATAGCAAATTCATCCTGCGAAGCACCTCCAAAACGGAAAACCCTTTCGTCTAGCGGGTTTTCCAGCTTGCGAGGCATTCGTCTTGCGGGGCACCACTGTACCAATATATGGGACCTATAGAAAAATGGCAACTTAAGCTGACAGAATATGTGCAGCTTGCAAACTTAACATACAGAATAAGAGAACAACATTTGTTCAGAGAAGATTGGAAAATGTTTATCGAATATATGTGGGGAAGTTGTGTACACTTGAAAATGTTGGCAGCATTAAGATAAATTCATTTTGATGGATGTAATAATGGAATAGGTACTGAATGGTTTAGTTTATGTAAAAGATGCAGGGATTTATTATATGCAAAATGAACCATGGAAAGAGAAGAAGGGACTTTAAATTGTGCTCTTATATCCAATTTCCCTTTCTGCATATACTGTAATGTTTTATTGTTGCTATGGCCATTGGCTAATGCGAATAAAGTTTTATCAGGCGGATGCCAACAAAACTGCTCTAAATGTGTAGTGCAGACAGGGCCTAAGAGTCAAGGGGGAAAGACAGGGAGTTATGTAAAGCAGAGAATCTCCTTCAGAAGCCCCCAGTTCTTCAGCTAGCAGGGTCTCCGGCTGGCCCTCTCGATTCCCTCACCTCTACAGATGCTTCCTGGACTCTTCCTCTGGGCCTCATCCTGATGGTCGGAGGGCAAAGGCGCCACGCCCGGCTGCAGGCCGCAGAGAGTACCGGGATTAGGAATCTGAAATCCTGGCACAAAGCAGGGAAAGATAACAAGATGAAATGAGCAATTCTTATAGAGGGGCCAGATTTCTGCTAGGCTAGATTTTCCTTGATGCTGCTCCCAGATGGATGACTCCTAGCACCACACAACCACTGCTCCTCCTCTGAAAGCCACAAAATTAAGCAGCAAAGTTCACCCTGCTGTGTTATGCTCACATCAGTGGACATGACACAGCTACTGCTGCAGCAGCTGAAAAAGGGAAAGGTAAACTTACTCAGTGCACCTGAGTGGCCTTTTTTGAAAAACCAAAACCAAATGCAATCCTAAACAACCACCACTACCAAATATTTATTTTGCACCAAGTGCTGATTCATTTAGGTATGGCTCCCCGTTCAATATCTGGTTCAGGAGTACAGAAACCTTTTTAGTAAGAAAATACACGTTGCTAAATGGCCGGTGACCCAAAAGGGTGTTTAAAAATAATACGAAATTACTAATATTGTGTTATAATGCATTTGTGGCTTAGGGCCCTCGTATTTACGGGACCGCCTCTCCTGGTATGCCCCGCAGAGAACCTTAAGGTCCATGAATAACCATAGTTTAGAGGTCCCGGGCCCTAAGGAAGTCAGATTATCCTCCACCAGGGCCAGGGCCTTTCCGGTGATGGCTCCGACCTGGTGGAATGCTCTGTCCCATGAGACCAGGGCCCTGCAGGATTTAACTTCCTTCCGCAGGGCCTGTAAGACAGAACTATTCCGCCTGCCTTTCAACTTGAACTTAGCTAGATCTTTTATTCCCCTTCCTTCCCTCCCCCTTCCCCTCCTCTTTTTATGAAGATTATCCGCTCTGGGATCCCACAGCTCATTCTCCCCTGGTCTCCTCGCTGGCCCAAATAGGACTAATTTAGCCCGCTAGCCCTGGTGATCATCTAATGTTTATTGGATGGATTTACCCCCTAAATTGATTTTTGAATTCTGAATTTATTATTAACGTTTCATACTGTATTTTATGCTGTTTTTTGTTGCATCAATTAAGTGTTTTAAATTTGTTGTTAGCCGCCCTGAGCCTGGTTTTCTGAACCGGGAAGGGCAGGGTATAAATACAAATTTATTATTAATTTATTACTATAGCAGGAATTTAGGAAGCTGCCTTCCATTGAGTCAGACCACTGGCCCATCTGGGTTAGTACTGCCTGCACTGACTAGCAGCTGCTCCCCAGTCTGACCTGGAGAGGCCAGGGATTGAGCCTGAGGCCTTCTGCATGCTCTACCGCCGAGATACAGATCTTCATTATTTCATTATACATTATGTAATAAAACTATTATGGTCAACAACATTTACATCTTTTAATCCAGCAGTTCCCAAACTCGCCCCCCCCCCCGCTCCAAAATGGCTGGTGGTCTTGGTAGACCACTTAGTGATTTTTCTTCCCATCACAGCCATTGTTAGATTTGATTTTCAATCGGCTTTTCTTTTCTTTTTTTGCTTCATTTATTTTTTACATACTGTATTTTACTGTACAGTCATACCTCGGATCCCGAACGCCTTGCGAGTAGAACGTTTTGGCTTCCGAACGCCACAAACCCGGAAGTGAGTGTTCCGGTTTGCGAACGTTCTTTCAAACCCGAACGTCCAACGCAGCTTCCGATTGGTTGCAGGGGCGTCCAATTGGCTGCAGCGGCTTCCTGCAGCCAATCGGAAGCTGCACCTTGGTTTCCGAACATTCTGGAAGTTGAACGGATTGACACTGGCATCCCACAAAACTCAGACTGTAACACAAGGGTAGCACAAGGCAAAAAGAAACAATGAAGAGGCAATGGAGAGCCATAGAGCTTGCACATCCTGGCCCCATAAGCAGTGGGGGTGGCAGAGGCAAGGTGGTGGAAGTGAGAAAGGCACAGGAAGGGTGAAGAGGCAACACATTTACAGTGGTACCTCGGTTTATGAACTTAATCCGTTCCGGAAGTCTGTTCTTAAACTGAAACCGTTCTTAAACCGAGGTGTGCTTTCCCTAATGAGGCCTCCCACCACCGGTGCCCTTCCACCGTTCAGTTTCCATTCTTAGACCGAGGTAAGGTTCACAAACCGGGACACTACGTCCGGTTTTGCGGAGTTCATAAACCGAATCGTTCACAAACAGGACTGTTCTTAAACCGAGGTACCACTGTACTGGGCCTCCCAGTTTATGCATCCTACGCCCATAAGGATCAGAGGCGGCAATGCGCTAAGCATATCCCACAGAGTGCGCACTTAGTGCTCCCTTGGAGCAAAGTGGTACGACCCAGAAACAAACACAGATGAATACAGAATTTCCTCACTGGCGTGGAGGTTCCTGTGTCCAATAAGCTGAAAGCTGTGGCAAAACCCTTCTCCGCAGTCGGGACACATATAGTTTTCTTCCGTTGCGTGGCCCGGTACATGCACGACAAGATGGGAACTCTCTTGGGTGTTTTTCTCACAGTCGGGGCATTTATGGGATCTTCCCACCGCAGGGGAAGTCTGGCTGGCAACGGAGACTAAAGTGCCACTGATGATTTTCCCGCATTCCAGGCAACTCCGGCAAGCCTTCGCTTTCTCTTCCTCGTGGCCCCTCACGTGCTTCACGAGACCGGTCCGGTAGCGAAAGCTTTTCCCACACTGGTTGCAGTGAAAGGGCGTTTCTCCTGTGTGGATTCTGCGGTGCGTATTAACATCCGTGCTCTGCCGGAAGCTTTTCCCACACTCCGGGCATTTGTACGGCTTCTCGCCCGTGTGGAGCCTTTTATGTCGGACAAGGTGAGAGTTCCGTTTAAAATTCCTCCCGCAGTCCGGGCACGGGTACTCCTTCCTTATACCCGATGTTCTTGGCTGTGGCGGCGCTTCCATGAAAAACCTTCTGCCCCAGAAGGAAGAGTCCTATTTTTATCTCCTAGAAACCGTCTCCAGCTTTTCCTAAAAAATTGGGAAGTGGCGATGACACCGGATTTAGGTTCGATGAGGCCCTAAGCTACTGAAGATAATGGGGCCCTTTATATGCCCAGCTGTCCTTTGTCAACAACAAACTGTCGCTGTTTTTTGTGTTGAATATATGCAATGTGGTAATTTATGGACCTATTAAGGTATCTAAAGCCATTTGCACATAACAAAATATGTATTAGATCAAAGTATATTAATAGTGAAATTTTTTGAGGGGGGAGGGCCAAGAGAGTGGGGCCCTAAGCTATAGCTTGTTTCGCTTATACATAAATCCAGCACTGCTCTGGCTGCAAAACAGTCAAAAATTACCACAGGAATTCTGAGGAAAACCTCACGATATGAAACGTCGAAACCTCCAAACTTGAGTGGAAAGCCACCTGAGGTGAGGTGGAAGGTAGACGGTCCATTTTGAGATAACAGGTCTCTTCATTGGTGGGATGAAATTTTGATGGACGGGTCAAGTTTACAGGCCGCAGTAGATGCATTTGCTGACACAAAGGATGACTTGGTTCATAGATCTGTAGAGCTGTAAGGGACCCCAAGGCTCAACATGCACCAAAGTGGCGTCCGGCCCACAAAAACCACTAGCACAATGAGTTTGCTTTCCTTTAAGGTGCCATAGAAGGACGTTCTGTCATTGCTTTGGTCCAAGAAGAAAGCCACACGCTTTTTTCAATACTCACAAAAGTGTTTTCATGGGTTTTCATGGCTAGGAAAAGTAAAACAAAACAAAACAAAGAGAGATCTAGTTATTCTTGTATCTGAGGTTTTATATCTACCAGTTTTATACAGTTTTGTTTGTTGGTTTGTTTCTGGAAGACTCTTTCCAAATTACTTCCACGGGGCTGGTATTCTGGCCTATCAGTTTCCCTGACATTTCTCTTAATCTGCACTGTTAACATCCCGCTTTGCAACAGGAGTGGGGGGCAGGAACTGGGCTGTTTCAACTCAGATGGGTGGGGTACAAATACAGTGGTGCCTCGCAAGACGAAATTAATTCGTTCTGCGAGTTTTTTCGTTCTACGAGTTTTTTCGTCTTGCGAAGCACCAGTGTGTATTGACGGTTTCCCATAGGAATGCATTGGCGGTTAAAAAAAAAAGGCGCAAGACGTTTCGTCTTGCGAAGCAAGTCCATAGGGAAATCCATCTTGCGAAGCAACTCAGAAAACGAAAAACCCTTTCGCCTTGCGAGTTTTTTGTCTTCCGAGGCATTTGTCTTGCGGGGCACCACTGTATAATAATAGTAATGCTGATTGTAATAATAATATTAAGCTGGTTGCAGTTGTTGTTGTTGTTACAATCAGCTTAGTGTTTTAAAAGAATCTCTAAGCAGCGTACAATATAAAAGCTATCAATACACAGACATGTCCTTGTTGCTGTGGATTTTTGTGCAGCCCCTCACACTGAACTGGGGAAGGGCCAAATCCCAGCTCACCTTAGCTTCACATGCAAAAGATCGCAGATTCAATCCAGGTAGGGCTCAGAACAGCCACTGCCTGAAATCCTCGGTGAACAGCTCTCACACATCTGATTGGAACCAACCCACAGTTTGGGAGCTGCAGGCTTGCTGTCTGGAGCAGATCATCCTATAGCAGGCACCCCCAGACTACAACTCCCATCATCGCTAGCTAACAGGACCAGTGGTCAGGGATGATGGGAACCGTAGTTCCAAAACAGCTGAAGGGCCGAGTTTGGGGATGCCTGTCCTATAGCTTCCTTCATGAGGTCCTCCAGAGAAGTCAGAAGATCCACCACAGACCTGCACGTGGCCCAGTCAGCGGCTGCCCAGATATCGCTGGACTCCCATGTCCTCTCAGCCCCAGGCAGCACAGCCAGCCAGTGGTCAGAGGCGATGGGAGCAGGATCTGGAAGGTCACAGGATCCTCACTCGCGATCCAAGTGCAGAGTCTCTCCGGGGACAACAGGAGGGTAAAATAAGTACATAAAGAGAAGTTCCACAGACATTGCTTGTCACTCATCCTCACTGCTGCAGCAGCTGCAATTTAGCAGACACCCCAGGGCGTCAAGAACCCCAGGACACATGGACCTAGCCAGGATTTTTGTTGCGGGGGGGGGGAGGGGCAGGCCTTTTGTTTGGGGCAGCAGAACCGACGTGATTGGTCAATTAGTTAAGTATTTCTATTGTTTTCTTGATGGGGAGGGGCAAGCCAGGGCACTATTCATCACTCCAAAGGACAGTGCTGGCTCACATTTCCCCCGAGAGGGAGTGCGGTCCCCAGTGACAGGCACCTTATCTGGAGGGGAGGAGAGACCACTAGGCACCACCACCACCACCTTCTCATCCCAAGGCAGCAGCAATAACCGCCCGTACAGGCCTCTCGGGCCCCACCCAGGACCCCCAGCCGACGGTGGTGGTTGTGCGTAAAAGGGGACTTTGCGCTCCGGATCAAGTTTGCCACCAGGAACCCCCCCCCCTTTCCCCTGCTCACCCGATCAGGCGCTCGGAGGGGTGGGCTTAGAATCTTCCGCCACCCCCGGGATCGATCCAAGCCGGAGAGCGTCCGGATGCGTGGGTGGGGGAGCCGCAGTCGCCACTCGGGTCGGGCTCTCCGCGGCCCGCGCGCGCACACAGCCACACAGGAAGCGAGGCTCAAGGTCTATCGCCAGCGCTCGACCACGTGGGGGAAGCGAGGGGAGGGCCGAGCCGGGGCGGGCATTGTCTGGGGCGGGACGAGGCGCCGCCCCTTCCAGGCTAGGCGAGGACGGAGCGGAGCGCAGGGAAGAGGGGTGGCTCCTTCGCCGTCGTCTCCGCCGCGTCCCGAGACGGCCTCCCCTAGTGGCTGCAGAGGGCGAGCGAGCACAGGAGCCCAGGAAAACTGCAGCTGGTGCTGCTGCGGCTCGGATTGCTTTCTCCGCCCCTGGGTGGCAGGGCACCCATCGGGGAAATGAGGCAGGTGCAAGGATGCGCGGACGGAACCGGCGTGGGAAAGTCGCCCGGGAGCGCCCGCTTTGCATGCAGAAATGCGATCCCGGCGCAGGGAGGGCGAGACCGTGTCCTGGAGTTCCGCCGTCGCTCCGTGGGTTCTTCCTTGCGGAATAGGCATCTCCCCTGCGGGAGGAGGGAAAGCGAGCTACTTTCGCTTTCCGCGCGTGCCCCTGCTTCCAGCATGCACGTGAGAAGGGGCCAGAAGCGAGCCCTGCAATCTCCAGCCTGGGTGTTGCTGCTGTTTGGGTTCCTCGCCTCGTCGCCCTGCGGAGCCAGCCCAGGTATGTGAACTTCCTTTTTTAAATGAAATTTGGGAGATAGTTGTCTTGAGATAAGGAGTGCTTGGTATAGTATGCCAGCCTTTAAGTAGTGTTTCTGTGCTGTCACCTGTGGATTAAACCGAAACAAATGATTTTTTTAAAAAAATCGCATTGCACTCGTTAATTGTATTTGTGGAATGCTCTACCCAGAGAGGCTCTAAGCGAAAACTTCCCTCTTCAACTTTTTATGTGCGTTTGTAGAAGGTTTAGGTTATTGTTTTGTTTTGTTCTTGCTTCTGTTCAGTGCCGGATTTAAGTATAAGCTAAACAAGCTATAGCTTAGGGTGGGGCCCCCCCAAAAAATAAAAGGGGAAAAAACCTGGATGTACATTTCCAAAATATAAGATAAAAACAAATAAAATAAATCCTACATACAGCAACAGTGTTTTGTGTTGTGTAGGCTCCTATGATGTAAGTGATGGGCCCCACCTGCTAGCCTGCTCCCTAAAATATCACTGGTTTGCTCATTTCTATATATAGGGAGCCTACATTCTGCATGGACTGGTTGCATGGCAAAGGACAGCTGGACATATAAAGGGCACCATTACCTTCAATAGCTTAGGGCCTCATCAAACCTAAATCTGGCCCTGCTTCTGTTATGTATTTTGTGATTTTATTTGTGCTTTCATGTTGCAAACCGCCCTGAGATCTACAGGTGAAGGGCGGTATACAAACTTGAGAAATAATAAAATAATAAATAATTGGCTTGCCGATGCCAGGATGCCAAGGTAAAATGAAATCCATTTTGTGAATTACGGTTTTTAAAGTGCTGAATTATCATTGTCTGTACTTGCCAGCATTTCATTCACCTCCCTTTTTGATTGGGGAGCAGTGCTTGCTCCATGGAGCTGTTTAGTTTGGAAGGAGAAGCACTGGAGGTTTAGGGGGTCTTGATGTTTGCCTTCTTTGGAGATTCACAAGTGGACCCTTGTTGTCGTTTAGTCATGTCCGACTCTTTGTGACCCCATGGACCAGAGCACGCCAGGCACTCCTGTCTTCCACTGCCTCCCGCAGTTTGGTCAGACTCATGTTTGTAGCTTCGAGAACACTGTCCAACCATCTCGTCCTCTGTCGCCCCCTTCTCCTTGTGCCCTCCATCTTTCCCAACATCAGGGTCTTTTCCAGGGAGTCTTCTCTTCTCATGAGGTGGCCAGAGTATTGGAGTCTCAGCTTCACGATCTGTCCTAGTGAATGCAATAAGAGACTTTGGATGCAGATTCTCAAAATGAGTAGGGCTGTCTTTCCAGTAGGGCCAACTCCTGTGGCAGATACTGGGTTGGCAACAGTGGCAGACCCACAGCTGCCCGAGGCTGGTTCATTCGGGCAAATAGGGCAATGCCCCCGCCAACCTCAGTCAGCCAATCAGCCACCTCCTGCCTGCCTCAGGGCACTGGGGTCAGCAGGGATGTCTTTAGCAGATGTGGCACCGGGGTGCAGATATCCACGCAGCGTCCCCAAATTACCACGGATAGTGTTGGGGAGGCCGTAGCTACGCACTGCCAGCCATTCAGGGGGGCACAACTCTCCCCCATGCCACTGCGGGAGAGTGATCCCTGCAGAGCCTTGGGAGGGAAGCTGTGTGCCTGCCAGCCATATACAGTGGTACCTCAGGTTACAGATGCTTCAGGTTACAGACTCTGCTAACTCAGAAATAATACCTCGGGTTAAAAACTTTGCTTCAGGATGAGAACAGAAATCGTGCGGTGGTGGCACAGCAGCAGTGGGAGGCCCCATTAGCTAAAGTGGTGCTTCAGGTTAAGAACAGTTTCAGGTTAAGAACGGACCTCCAGAATGAATTACCGTATTTTTAGCTCTATAAGACGCACCAGACCACAAGACGCACCTAGTTTTTGGAGGAGGAAAACAAGAAAAAAAATATTCTGAATCTCAGAAGCCAGAACAGCAAGAGGGGTCGCTGCGCAGTGAAAGCAGCGATCCCTCTTGCTGTTCTGGCTTCTGGGATAGCTGCGCAGCCTGCATTCGCCCCATAAGACGCACGCACATTTCCCCTTACTTTTTAGGAGGGAAAAAGTGAGTCTTATAGAGCAAAAAATACGGTAAGTTCTTAACCCGAGGTACCACTGTAGTTGGTGGGGCGCAGCTGGCAGGCGTGCAGGGAAGGGGGAGGCCACCTGTAAAGCCGCACAGCTCCCCCACTCGCTGGGGGGCCCCTGAGAGGCCAGCGCCCTGGCGCCACGCACCACTAAGCCCTGTGGGAAAGATGGTTCTGGGGATCAGCTTCCTCTTCTGTAGCCGCAATGTTGCCTTCCTGGGACTCAAAGGAGGATGTGGGGAAAACTGAAAGTAGTTGGTTTCGCTTGTCATTGGATTTTCTCCAAACCATAGAGGAACAGGAAATCCTTGTATTTTTGAACTAATCTAAATGTAAGTTCATGAAATTTGGGGAAAATAAAAAATTATATTAAGAAGCCCCCCCCTCCCCCAAAAAAGTCCAAAGTAGAGTTGGAAGGGACCCCACGGGTCATCTAGTCCAACCCCCTGCAATGCTGGAATCTCAGCTAAAGTATCCATGACAGACGGCCACCCAACCTCTGCTTAAAAACCTTCAAAGAAAGGAGAGTCCACAACCTCCTGAGGGAAGACTGTTCCACTGTCAAACAGGTCTTACTGTCAGAACATTCTTTCTGATGTTTCGTCGGATTCTCCTTTCTTGTAACTTGAAGCCATTGGTTCGAGTCCTACCCTGCAGAGCACGGGTGGCTTTTCATGTGTGGTCTCTGGCTTCGAGGAAGCATCATACAAAGGAGGCTTATCTAGAATGTGGAGCGTGATGTTGAGTAGAAATGTGGAGGGGGGGAGAGAACCTGGGGAAATTGGGGTGATGGTGACGCAATTTACCTAAATAAATAAAATATGGGTCTTTGTCAGAACATAAGAAGGGTGCTGCTGGATCAGAGCAATGGCCCATCTTGTCCAGCATCCTGTTCTTCTCACAGTGGCCGGCCGGATGCCTGGGGAAACCTGCAAGCGGGACCTGAGCACAGGTTCGAATCCCCACGACGGGGTGAGTTCCGGTTGCTCCGTCGTAGCTCCTGCCAACCTAGCAGTTTGAAAGCACGCCAGTGCAAGTAGATAAATAGGTACCACTCCAGGAGGAAGGTAAACAGCATTTCCGTGCACTCTGGTTTCCATCACGGTGTCCCAATGTGCCAGAAGCGGTTTAGTCCTGCTGGTCACATGATCTGGAAAGCTGTCTGTGGACAAACGCCGGCTCCCTCGGTCTGAAAGCAAGATGAGCGCCGCAACCCCATAGTCACCTTTGACTGGATTTAACCGTCCAGGGGTCCTTGACCTTTACCTACCCTCCAATAATTTGCCCAGTCCCCTTTTAAAGCCATCTAAGTTCACAACCATCGCTGCTCCCTGCGGGAGCAAGTTTCGCGTCTTCATTATGCGGTGCGTGAAGTATTTTTTTTTAATCGGTGCTGAATCTTCCAGTATTTGGCTTTGCTGGGTGTCCACGAGCTGTAGTGTTACAAAAGAGGGAGAAAATGCCCCCCCCATCCCCTTTCCCCCAAGCTTATCAACTTTTATCAGGTCACATCTTAGTCACCTTTTCTCTAAACATAAAAAAAAGTTTCAAAGGCTGCCGCCCATCCTCACAGGCGTAACGGTTCCTTACCTTCATCCCTTTTGGTTGCCCTTTTCTGAACCTTTTCCCACTCTACAGTACCCTTTTGAGGTGAGCTGACCAGAATTGTATGCTATATTCCTAAATATGGCCACAACGTAAGATTTCTGTAATGGCTTTAGGATATTGGCAGTTTTATTTTCATTTCCTTTCTTCATGATCCCTAGCAAGGAATTTTCCTTTTTCACAGGCACAGCAACATCTCCATCAAGATGAACCCAAAGCCTTGTTCCTGTTAATTTCCTGGCTGTTCAGACCCCATGAGCATATATGTAAAGTTTCGTATTTTTGCTCTGACATACCTCACTTTTAACACTTGTTTACAACGTTTCCCCACCCATTCACTCTTGTTTACAACGAATGGCATTTGCCGTTTCCCCACCCATTCACTCAGGAGGAGAGAGCCTTTTGGAGTTCTTCAGAATTTCTTTCCGTTCTAACAACCCTGAGCAAGTTAGTACAGTGGTACCTCAGGTTAAGAACTTAATTTGTTCCGGAGGTCCGTTCTTAACCTGAAACCATTCTTAAGCTGAGGTACCACTTTAGGTAATGGGGCCTCCCGCTGCCGCCATCACACGATTTCTGTTCTCATCCTGAAGCAAAGTTCTTAACCCGAGGTACTATTTCTGGGTTACCGGAGTCTGTAACCTGAAGCGTCTGTAACCCGAGGTACCACTGTATTATAAACCACAAACTTTGTGCCACAAGGAAATGATTATAGTCTTTTTAAGGTTCCGCAATACTGTCAGTCTTTTGAAAAGCAGCATTCTCAATGCTGGGTCGAGTTGACAACTTTTAAAACATATTCTGCACCTGCCTATCTAACAACAGTTTCATGTGGTTAGCAGGTGCTAAACGTTTTGCTCCGTGCCAGGGAGATATTTCACTTGGTGCCATCTGTAGAGAACAGATATTTTGGCATCACAGACCACTGTTCAGTGGAAAGGAATGGGCTGGTCTCTCTGTCAGCTCAGCAAAGGGAGACAAGACGAGCACTATTATTCCATCTTCAGAGGGGTTATAGGAGGGGTTCTGTCTCAGCTCCCGCACTTCTGCAAGTTGCAATAAAACGAAACCGTTATTGCGGGTAATGTGGCAGTAAATGGTGGCTGGTACCAAAAACAGGTGTTCACACGGTTTGCAGATAAGCAAGGTCTAAATAAACTTCACGCAGCACATCTCTTTAACGCACGGATGCAAGAATTTTAGATGTGCAATAATAGCCAGATAACCTATCTCCTGTTTGCTAATAGCCTGGAATTTCCCCCCTCCAAACTTGTAGAAGCGTTGTTTAGAGTATAGAATGTTGACCATTGTTTTGTTCATTTCTAGGGAGTCTAGTTCTCTCCTTTTTTAGTTCTATAAGTTTAAGGAGTTTTTTAGATCCTGTTTGTAGCGTGATGAGAGGACCGTGATGTCTTGTTCTGTTTTGCTAACTTTTGAGGTTTTTTCTCTTTTATGCAAGCTCCTCTAGTGACCACTTTCATTGCATCCCATAGGAGTGGAGTTGTTATATTGTCTACATTGTTTTCCTTGAAGTAGTTTTGGAGAGTTTTTGTGAGACTCTCTCTAATTTGTTTATTTGTGGTTAGGATGGGACTGAAGGAGCATGATGGGGTGGTTTGCGTTCCCTCTCCTACTTTAAGGGTAACTTCTACTGGGGCGTGATCTGTGATTTTAATGCTACCGTATTTTTCGCGCTGTAGGACGCACCCGGCCATAGGACGAACCTTGTTTTAGAGGGGGAGCACAAGAAAAAAAAATTCTCCCCCTCCCTGTGCAGCGCCCCTTCAGCGAAGTGGCAGGAGAAACGGAGCCCCTTCCTGAAGGGGCGCTGCGCAGAGAGGGGGAGTTTTTTTTTCTTGTTCTCCCCCTCTAAAACAAGGTGCATTCTGTGCGTTCAAGGTGTGTTCACCCGAAGCCTCCGGAGCGCAGCAGGAGTTCCCGCTGGGCTCCGGAGGCTTCGGGTTCCTTTCGACCCGCTCTTTGGGGCTGGCGGGGGGAAGCGCTGCTTTCCCTCTCCGCCAGCCTCAAATACCAGGTTGGGGAGCAGCGCAAAGACTCTCCTGGCTTCAGTGAAAGGAACCTGAAGCCTCCGGAACGCAGTGGGAACTCGTGCTGCGCTCCGAAGGCTTCAGGCAGCTATCCCTGAAGCCTGGTGACCCCTCTCGCTCTCCAGGCTTCAGCGAAAGCAACACTAAGCCTCCGGAGCGCAGAGGGAGCGCTCCTTTTGCGCTTTGGAGGCTTCACATTGCTATCTCTGAAGCCAAGGAGCCTGCATTCGCTCCATAGGACGCACACACATTTCCCTTAATTTTTGGAGGGGGGAAAGTGCGTACTATAGAGCGAAAAATACGGTACCTTTCTTGCTTTTAAAACATTTCCGTGCACACACGCAGTGCATTATCTCATAGGAGCAAATATATTCTTGTCCGTAGCCTTGCAACAAACAAAAGCTGTAATTCTGCATTAACCTGGTGGAACGGAGACGCTGTTGCCTCTGGAAATAGGAAGGACATACTGGGCTGTGTGTGTGTGTGGCTCTGTATGGCAAAGGGGGCATTGATTTCAGCAAGTTAGACATCCTCAAAGCAGCAGATTTGTCCACAGAATTGTTTTGGGTGGTGATACTGGGCCCCAAGAGTCATTTAGTGCTAGGGGTGCTTCTGTTCAAAATGCTCAGTGAGATCTTGAGAAGAGGAACGAAATCAAGGAAGCTCCCAAAAGAGGAAATGTTCCAAGGCGTGAGGGACACAAACTGGCTGCCTACGTTTTCCAGTCATGACAAAGAGGCAAAATTTCTAGGTACCCTAAACAACTGTGCCCTAGAATGGTTGGAAAAGGTGGCAACCCTGGATTTAGTCTTCAGCGGCACCCAGGACCTAGTGCAAGATGTAAGTGTTGTTGAGCCAGTTGGGAAAAGTTACGGTAGCCTTATTAAATTAAATATACATGTCAGTGGCCGATTGCCAAGAACGCAGTCACATTTGATTTAAAAACAGGAAACGTCGCCAAAATGATGTGGTTGCATTTCAGCTTCCTTATTCCCAGTCAGGAAGGTTAAATCACTCTCAAATGCTTGGGTATTTTTGTTTTGTTTTGTTTTTAAACCCAATATTAGAAGCTGAGGAGCCACCAAATTCTAATTGTATTACAATAAAAGAAACAATAAAAGACAGTTTAAAAACGATAGGGAGATTTTATGTGGACATGCATTGGACCACCTGGACAAAGCTCATGGATCACTGTTGGTCTGTGGACCACAGTACGGGAACCCCTGATCTAGATGATAGGCAATTTCCATTGTTAGTCATATTCAGAATAGAGCCATTGCTTTAAGTCAGTTGGTTTCAGTGTGTCTTCTTGGAATAAGATTAAAATTGGTGTCACCCGAAGGTATTGACAAATGGTTTCAGTCCAGTGTTTGCTGTGTTGGGGCCTTTTCATATTTGATATTTGCTGGGGATTTCAGCAAGAATATACAGTTGCAGCACTGGTCTGTCTAACATGGAATATAGGCAGTAGCAGAGCAGGCAAGCAAAGCACTGTTGAAAAATTTTGGTGCTCCTGTGCTTGTAATTTAAAGCTTCCTGTTTTCAGGTCCTGTCTGTTGTACTGCTTGCTGTTGTTAGTAGCTGGTGTTGTTATTATTATTATTGTTTAAGTTTATACTCAACGCTTCAAAGGAGCTCAGGGGGGCAAACACTAAGCAATAAAATAATAAAACTTCTTTAAAAAAAAATCCCATGTAGATGCAGACTGGGCAAGAGCTCTACATAAAAGGCTTGATGGAAGCGGAAGGTCTTCCTTGAGCTCCAAAAAGACAAGAGAAGTGATGTTTATTTAGTGATGCTGAATGGCCTCAGCCCAGAATACCTGAAGGAGCGTCTCCACCCCCATCATTCAGCCCAGTCCCTAAGGTCTAGCTCCGAGGGCCTTCTGGCGGTTCCCTTATTACAAAAAGTGAGAGTGGCTGGGGAAACCCAGCCAGATGGTTGGGGTATAAATACTATTATTATTATTATTATTATTATTACTATTACTATTACTATTATTAATATTATTATGCTTGTCTTTAGTGGGGAATTTCAATCCAAGTTCATTCTCTCATGGGGTGGGTGAGGGAGGCTATGCAGGCTTCCCTCTCATCCCCCTCCTTTTTCAATAACAAAATATTGTTATTTTGCTATTATATGAAAATGAAAAAACAATGCAAGGCAATTATTAATCAAAGTTCTGCCTTCTTGGGAGCAGAAGCTACCATTGGAGCAATTAGAGAAAGCTATTCAATGGGATCAGCATGAGGGCTATTCATTAATCCCGTAACCATGAACCACCAGGAGAAATAATAATAATAGTTGTTATTATTATTATTATTATTATTATTATTATTAATACCCCGCCCATCTGGCTGAGTTTCCCCAGCCACTCTGGGTGGCTCCCAATCAAATGTTAAAAACAGTACAGCATTAAATATTAAAAACTTCCCTAAACAGAGCTGCCTTCAGACGTCTTTTAAAGATAGGATAGCTGCTTATTTCCTTCACATCTGAAGAGAGGGTGTTCCACAGAGTGGGCGCCACCACCGAGAAGGCCCTCTGTCTGGTTCCCTGTAACCTCACTTCTTGCAGTGAGGGAAATGCTCGGCGCTGGACCTCAGTGTCAGGGCAGGTGGAGATGCTCCTTCAGGTATACAGGACCAAAGCCGTTTAGGGCTTTCAAGGTCAGCAGCAACACTTTGAATTGGGCTCGGAAACGTAGGCAGAACCTGCAAACAGGAAGCTTTTTATTAACAGTACACAGGAAGGTTGATGGATAAGGTTTATTTATGAGCAGTGGCTATGGAAGATAGACTTGCCTTCTTGTGATTATACGTAAGAAAGAAATGTTCTCCTCAACTATTAACATTAAATGCAGAGGAGCCCTGCCCCTCCGGAGCAATTGGCCACCTGATTTCTTTCTTCTACGTCAAGCTGCTGTGAAGGGTGCAGGAGTGGGACCTAGATGTTTCCTCTTGCCTATTATTCATAGACAGGACACGGGTGGCGCTGTGGGTTAAACCACAGAGCCTAGGACTTGCTGATCAGAAGGTCGGCGGTTTGAATCCCCGTGACAGGGTGAGCTCCATTTGCTCAGTCCCAGCTCCTGCCAACTTAGCAGTTCGAAAGCACGTCAAAGTACAAGTAGATAAATAGGTACCGCTCCGGTGGGAAGGTAAACAGCATTTCCGTGCACTGCTCTGGTTCGCCAGAAGCGGCTTAGTCATGCTGGCCACGTGACCTGGAAGCTGTATGCCGGCTCCCTCGGCCAATAAAGCGAGATGAGCGCCACAATCCCAGAGTCGGTCACGACTGGACCTAATGGTCAGGGGTCCCTTTACCTTTTTATTATTCATAGAATCATAAGAGTCATCTGGTCCAACCCCCTGCAATGCAGGAATATGCAGCTGTCCCATACGGGGCTCGAACCCGCGGCCTTAGTATCATCAGCACCATGCTCTAACCAACTGAGCCACCCAGCCTTTATTTATCTACTCTTCCCCCACCAGCCTCCCTTCCTCTCCCGGAAACACCCCATGCCCTCCGCCTGCTTCAGACGGTGGTGTTCCACAACGCCAGTGACACTGACATCGAGGGCACTACTTTTCTGGGAGACGTGGCGGTAGTTACGTTGGATACCAACACCTGGAAGTTCAAGTTCCTCCAGCCTTGGGGCGTAAGTGGCCTTACGCCTGAAGAGTGGGACTTTCTGCTGAAGATTATCAAAGGCTACTTCCTAGGCTTCGTACAAACCATCAACAAAATGGTCGCATTTCTCAAAGGCAGCTGTAAGTATCGCCACTGGTTCTGTTCTTCTAGGAGTGCTGTGTCTCCTTGGTGGAGAGATCATCTAAATCAGGGGTAGGCAACCTAAGGCCTGGAGGCTGGATGCGGCCCAATCGCCTTCTAAATCTGGCCTGCAGACAGTCCAAGAATCAGCGTGTTTTTACATGAGTAGAACGTGTCCTTTTATGTAAAATGCATCTCTGGGTTATTGGCGGGGCATAGGAATTCATTCATATATTTTTTTAAAAATTATAATCCAGCCCACCACATGGTCTGAGGGACAGTGGACCGGCCCACGGCTGAAAAAGGTTGCTGACCCCTGATCTCAATGGCTTGGGCCCCTCAACCTCTACTGGGCTGTGTGTGGCAGGAGATTCCTCTGTTATCTGATTTCCCCCAACCCCATATTCTCAGGTTTGGTCCTGCTCTCTCCATGTATAGAGTAGCATTGTGGGTATGTCTAGGTCAGGGACTGGGCAGAGGAGGAATGGTGGAGACCACCTCCCCAACCTGACCCTTCCAGAGAAGAAGGAGACAGTTCAGAATTACAACATAGGTTTGAGGGAGATCACAGCTCAGAGGCAGATGAGGGGGAAAGTGGGGAATAAGTGGAGGAAGAGGAAGAAGCACCAGGGGGAAGACAGCTGACGGATACAGTGTCTTTAGAAAGCATTCCAGAACCCGGCGAACCTTGAAAGTAGGAGAGCAAAGAGCTCAAAGGCAGAGGGCACTTCTCAGCACCCGTAGCGATGACTCACTCAGGACAACGCCGTTGCCTCAAGAGGCTGCATTCCCAAGCCTCTCTCTGTGAATATTGAATAAAAAGCAGCTGGTAAGGCCTTTTCCTGTCTTATCCGTTCCTGCAAGTTGCCATGGGGGTTCGTTCCTCTGCCGCCTGACCGTGTATCATGGGCTCCTGGTCTGTTGCAGGCTTTGGAACGCGGTGCCCTCAAGGCGCCTTGGACTACAACTCCCATCAGCCTCAGGGAACACAGATTTGCTTAATTTATATATTTTTTAACCCATGGTGGTCATCACTCCATTTTGTGGGAGCCAACTCCATAATTTAATAATGCACTATGTGGAATCCATGGGAATTGAGGGGGTAGAGAGGGCAAGGGGCTTTCAGGGTGACCCCAATCCCTGCAAATGTGGGGGTCGAATTCATGTGAGTTGGGAGTGCAGTAACATCGGGAGAGCTGAGAGTTCCCACCACCTCTGCCTTAGAGGCTCCACCATTTCTGTACATCTTTAGCAGAAGCTCCCACCCAACCTAGCATACCCGTCTTTTGGGAGCAGGGAATAATTTGCGGTGGGAAGCCCCCAGATCCTAAGCCGGAAGATCCTTCTGCTGAATGTAACATATCAGAATGCTCTGCAAGGTTTTGTTCATTTTACTTCATAATATCTGTATACCACTGGATTGGGGGCGGTGTTTTATCAAACAATAAAATAACATAAAAAATAAAAGCTGCAGAGAAAGGTCCTGTCTCTTTATCTTCTAGAGACTCCCCTTCCATTTCTTTTATACCCCCAATAACTCATTTCAGATCCTTTCGTTGTGCAGTCCTTGATCTTTTGTGAGTCCACGCCCAACGGCACAATGAGGGGCTTCTACGACGCTGCCTTAGAAGGGGAATCCATTGTCACCTACAGTGCAGACAACAGCAGCTGGGTTGCTCTGCAGGAGAATGCGATGGCTGCCTATGTTCAACAGATCCTGAACGGTGACAAGGGCACAGTTGCAACTCTACATGTCTTTCTGCTGGACCGGTGCATCAGAGCTCACAACACCTTCCTTGAGACCGGAAAGGAGGCTGTGCAGAGGCAGGGTGAGATTGGAAACTAGCAATTTATTTACTTCCTTTTTCTTTTTACTCCAAGCAACAAAGGGCAGCACACGTTCTCCCCCCCAGAGATAAATGAGGAAAAACTCACAGGCGCTACTCTTCCCAATTGCACAGACTGGAAGCTTCCCACTCTTGGGCTAATAATCCACTTTCAAGGAGCTCTGTGGTTTTGAGCAAGAACTCCTGCAATTGGTCCTGCTGCTCATGCATATTTGATCTGAGTTAAACTTTGGCCCTTAGATCATGTCACAGCAGAAGGATGTGTCAGAAGTGGGATTTGAATCCACGCCCCCATTCGGAGACCAGAACACCCAAGAGGTGGGAAGGAATCAATCTTGAGTCTGGTGCCTTAGACCACTCGGCCCTCCTGACGGGCAGGGACATGGGTGGCGCTGTGGTCTAAACCACTGAGCCTCTTGGGCTCGCCGATCGGAAGGTCGGCAGTTTGAATCCCCGCAATGGAGTGAGCTCCCGTTGCTCTGTCCCAGCTCCTGACAACCTAGCAGTTCAAAAGCATGTCAAAGTGCAAGTAGATAAATAGGTACCACTGCGGCGGGAATGTAAACAGTGTTTCTATGTGCTCTGGCTTCCATCATGGTATCCCGTTGGGCCAGAAGCAGTTTAGTCATGCTGGCCACATGACCCGGAAAGCTGTCTGTGGACAAATGCCGGAAAGCAAGATGAGCGCCGCAATGCCACAGTCGCCTTTGACTGGACTTAACCGTCCAGGGGTCCTTGACCTTACCTTTTACCTTTACAGCAGAAGCTGGAACAGGGCTACTTCAGTTACCTTGATGAGGTCCTAAAACAAGTGTGGGGAAACCTGTGGCTCTCCAGACGTTCCTGAACTACATCTCCCACCACCACTTGCCATTGTTATGCTAGCTGGGGCTGATGGGAATTGTAGTCCAGCAAAACAGGTCCCAAGATTCCCCACGCCTCTTCTGAAGCCTCTAAGCTAATAGTTGGAACTAGTTCTGTGAAAGAACAATCCCTGCACCATTCGCTATGCTCTGCCTCTACAGTCCGAGGAAGTAATGCTGTGACTTTGAATCCCAGTTGCTTCAAGCCACAGGCCAGGCAGGCGGAAAGCACTATTGTGCTCAAATCCTGCTTTTGGGTTGCCCCACGGGCATCTGTTGGCCACTGTGAGAACAGGATACAGGGCTAATCCAGCAGGCTGTTCCTGTTTGGAGAAACAGGAAGAGAGACTGCCACCTTCCCTATTCTTGACCACACATACACACACACACCAGTTTGGTTTAATAGGTATTAAATGTGTTGCACATCCCATCTCAAATGACCCCAAATGTAACGACACATAAAAAGCATAACCTCCTACACAGCTGAGTCTCCTTGCGATTCTTCTGTACACAAGAAGACAGGAAGCTGACTGCACGCAGCAGTCTCAAATGGGTGCCGCATATTGGAGATTCATTCCCCGTGTCTGCAGTCATGGGATTGTTGTCTTTCACATGACGGTTTAGGTTTTCATTCCACAGAGTGGGAAGTGACGGAGACAGGATGTCTGTGTTATTGTGTTCCGTGAAGTGGGACTATTGTCCTTTGTTCTCTCTCTTTGCTGTCTGATGCTAGAGAGAGAGGGAGCTATGTTGCAGTGCTCTGTGTGTGTTTATATGTAAATAAAGTAGATTAGCCAAAATGCTGAGTTGCTGAGGTCTGTTACGCAAGCTGCGAAGACTCTGAGGATCCCTGAGTGTGCTGATGTCTCCAAGGCATCAGTCGCTGTGATGTTTGGGCAGAAGAAAGCTTTTGAAGCTCCCGAACGATCGACCAGGAGGGAGAAAACATGCCAATTAGGCATGTGGCTCTACCAGAGTCCTACTCGAGAGTAGGACGGCTCCTGACACCGCACACCCAGTGCTTGTGCAAATCATCTCAGATTCTGGGAGGCTTGGGGGAGAGCATGGCATGGCGTGGCTTTGTAAGCATATGTAACTTGTGTTCTGAACTGTTCTGCTCTCTCAGTGTCGCCAGACTATCAGGTCTTCACCCACAAGACCCCGCCAGCCCCCGACTCTTTGCTGCTGGTTTGCCGAGTCACCGGATTCTACCCACGACCCATCAATGTCTCCTGGCTGCAGGATGACAAAGAGCTGCCCAGCTCAGACTTCAACTCCACCGAGATACTACCTAACCACGACCTGACTTACCAGATCAGGAGTACTCTGGTTATTAAGTCAGCGGATGAGCGCAGTTACGCTTGCAGGGTGCAGCACATCAGCCTGGGGGTGAAAATCATCCCTTGGGGTAGGTACTTTGGGTACAGAAAAATATTGCACGTCTCCGTTAGGAAGAGGGTGGCACGCATTAGCTAATGCTTTATTTTTGAATGCCAAGGGATGGCAGCGATAATTCCTACACCACATTGTTGTAAACAAAATTTGCCCTTTTCCCTTATGGGGTATCCAAGAGCCCATATAGAGTCCTTACATAGGTTCCCTATTGGTAGGAGAAAATAACAGAGGCCAACCAGAGAATATTGAGAAGCAAAACAGCTAGTAAGCCTGATCTTTATTAAAGCTGTTGCAACAGGGTGCTCCCGTCACCCGCAGGAGAGAGGAGGAACCCAGAACAATGGCGTGCAAGGCCTTATGAAGACTTTTGAAATTCCCACCCTGTAGATCAAGACCACCCTCAGAAACATCATACATACATCACAGAAGGGGTGTAACCTAAGACCACCCCTCAGATACATCATACCTACATCACAAAAAAGGCGGTCTAAAACAGAAATTTTGGATGTTGTTTTTCTCCTGTCGTTTATCTCCTGTCTGGCAGGTTACTTGATTGGATTTCCTGGAGAGCCTGGCTAGTCTTTTGTAATGATAAATACTTAGTTCCTGGGCCAGGTCACAGGCTCACACCCTATTCATATCTTAAATCTGCCCTTAAGACAGGATTTGTGAGGAAAGAGACATTGGGAGGTTTCCCACTTTGATCTTGCAGAGAAAACATTTACTCAGTTTGGGAATCAAAATGGTTCCAGGTTGGTCTTCCTGTGCTGATCTATGTACGTGCTTGGTTGGTACACTTATGAACATTACCATATATCTAAGACCATAAAATTCCTATCACAATATCCCCTTGCTAGTCTTTATTCTGTTAAAATTGTTTCTGGGGTTAGCTGAAACTTCACCAAAATGAGAAGTTATTTTGAAAGAAAAAGAAAATTCCTATCTTGCCTACCGAGCCAACTTGTTTACTGAGCCAGCCTGCAAAGATTACAGTATCTCGAGCCTTTCAGTGGGCAGACAATTGCAGAAACCTCGCCTTTTTTGTTGACTCTTGAACCTCGCTAGGACGATTATGAAATTCGAAGCGCTATTTCTGCTGTTTGGTTACATAACATGATTGGTTACTGCATGCACTTCATAGATATTTTCAGCTCTCCCCAGCAACAACTTTAACCAATCAAAGTGAAGGTTTCACCACAGTTGGTTGGGATTTGTGGTTGGAGAGAGGATTAGTACATACATATAATTTATTTACATATTTTAGTTCATGCAATGCATGCACCGCTTGATTACAAACAAACAAACAAAGCCCACCTCTCAAAGTGATTTGCAAAAAACCGAAAACAATTATTACTGTTGTTATTATTGTAATTTACTTACATCTCACCTTTTCCCCAAACCAGGATGTAAGGCAGCTTACACAAATTAAAACAGAACAAATAAAATGCAGAAAGCTAAAAACATAGAAAAGGTCATCATTAAAGGTTAATTAAATTCTAAAATATTTAAAGCAATGTGAAAAACAGATCGATTAAAACACAAAAAATAAAAACAGTGCAGCATTATTAAAAGCCCTTTCCTTAAATATCTGTTAAATTCCAAAGGCCTGTTGGAATAGGAAGATTTTTCCCCAAATTATTTTTATTAATTTTCCAAATTATTACAAATCCAACCAAATTACTTATATTTAATACAGTTTCTTGAAATCAGGTTTCCCGCTCTAGTTGCAAACATATGTTGATCATTTTCTCCTATAGCTGCATCATTTATTTAGTGTCCAGTTGTCATCTTTCACTCTCAGTTACATCATCATTACAGCTGAATTCTTGTCCCTCTTTACAAACAGCGCCTCTGTTACATCTTATAAGTATAAAATCCATTTCATGTGTGTAGTCCTTCATGTACAATGGTGTTTCAGACCTGGCGAGCTGGTGTGGAGGACTTCCTGATCCTGAATGGGGTAACTGTGCCCCTGAAGGACCAGGTGCTCAGCCTGGGAGTCATTTTGGACTCACAGCTGTCCATGGAGGCGCAGGTTAATTCTGTGTCCAGGGCAGCTGTTTACCAGCTCCCTACCTGCCCGCAGACTGTCTTGCCAGAGTGGTGCATGCTCTAGTTATCTCCCACTTGGACTACTGCAATGCGCTCTACGTGGGGCTACCTTTGAAGGTGACCCGGAAACTGCAACTAATCCAGAATGCGGCAGCTAGACAGGTGACTGAGAGTGCCCACCGAGACCACATAACACCGGTCTTGAAAGACCTACATTGGCTCCCAGTACATTTCTGAGCACAGTTCAAAGTGTTGGTGCTGACCTTTAAAGCCCTAAGCAGCCTCGGCTCAGTATACCTGAAGGAGCGTCTCCACCCCCATCATCCAGCCTGGACTCTGAGGTTTTTAATATTCGGTTGGAAGCTGCCCAGAGTGGCTGGGGAAACCCAGCCAGATGGGCGGGGTATAAATAATAAATTATTACTATTATTATAATTCTCTTCCATTGTTCAGTTCATTGCAGTGCTTATCTGGATGGTACAAGGTCCCATTCCATTTCCTTCCCCTGTTCACCAATTAGAGTTTGCGCTGCAGCCATAAATAACTCACAGAATACATGTCCAGTCTTCACCATTAAAAGTTCTTCCTCTGCACACAGTTAAAAACAAAATATTTTCTCAAAATTAGCCTCTTGCCAGATCTATTTGGCAGCCGTTCATTCTTGTTTTTTTTTATTCACTTTTTCCAATCAGTACAAACACCAAACTAAAAAGACATGTACACCAAAAAACCATAATAACAATAATAACACAAATCGACAATACAAAGTTCAAAAACCGGAACACCTTTTGCAGCATTCAGGTTCCAAGTTGTTCGTGAACTAAGCTGTTTGAAAACCAAGGTACCACTGTACCTTCAAAGAACCAAGCCCCGTCCTTTTGGCAGCTGATTGATTGCAGCCCATTGGCATATGTTGGTTTAGGAGCATCTCTTGATTGACACCAACATTCCAGATTCCAGCACAAGGCTCATCCATGGCAGGGACACACTCCCAGGTCGCACCCGTTCTGCCTTTCAAGTTGGCAGACACAGGCTTGAGCGTCACAGCGGGATGCAGTGAACTCCCCAGACCCCACTGGGGAACATTGCCAGGATGTGCCCTCATAAATCCAGGTTTTCCCCTGCCTGAACCTCCTCACTGCCCACGGAGGGCAACCGCCATTGACTTGTGACGCAAGCTGGAGACCTGGAACAAGAAAGTCTTCACCTGCTGGTGGAAGGATAGCAAAGAGGCAATGTTATGTACTGAAGTTCTCACCCTGGGCCAGCAGGGGAATACTGTAGATAGTTTTCACTCAGGTCCACATATGCATACGCTGCCACAGAGTAGGTATTCAACACTAGACTGTGTTCAGTTAGACTCAGCTTGGTTGTAGGGTGCAGACATCGGAGTGACTTGTTGTGGGTCTCCTCTCTCTAATCCTGTCGCCTTTTCTTTTCTTGTCTACTATGTTCCCCAGACGGCAGAGGAAACAAGACTGCCCTATATATAGGGATTGCCGTTGCTTTAATAGCTGTAGTCGCAATTGTGGCAGGTGTAGTAATTTGCCGGCAGAGGAGACGTGGGTAAGTTTTCCTCTATTCCCTTTTCAAATGTTTGCGATTTACAAAGAGCGGGACGCAAGTGGGGGCCATCGCTAGCTCTGAGGCTTTCGGGGGAGATTCGGGGGAGAAATATTTGCTTTTTGCCTATTGTATGTATGTATGGTAGGACGCGGGTGGCGCTGTGGGTTAAAGCCTCAGCGCCTAGGGCTTGCCGATCGTAAGGTCGGCGGTTTGAATCCCCGTGGCGGGGTGCGCTCCCGCTGTTCGGTCCCAGCGCCTGCCAACCTAGCAGTTCGAAAGCACCCCTGGGTGCAAGTAGATAAATAGGGACCGCTTACTAGCGGGAAGGTAAACGGCGTTTTCGTGTGCGGCTCTGGCTCGCCAGAACAGCGATGTCACGCTGGCCACGTGACCCGGAAGTGTCTTCGGACAGCGCTGGCCCCCGGCCTCTTGAGTGAGATGGGCGCACAACCCTAGAGTCTGTCAAGACTGGCCTGTACGGGCAGGGGTACCTTTACCTTTACCTTATGTATGTATGTATTTATTTATTTCATTTATACCTGCACCTTTTCCTCCAAGGAGCCGAAGGTGGCATACATGGTTCTTCCGTAGCTGTCAACTTTTCCCTTTTCTTGCGAGGAATCCTATTCGGAATAAGGGAATTTCCCTTTAAAAAGGGGAAACGTTGACAGCTATGGGTTCTTCCCCCTCCTCATTTAATCCCCACAACAACCCTGTGAGGTAGGTTAGGCTGAGAGGCAGCGGCTGTGGCCAAGAGTCAACCAGCAGCGAGATTGATGGCTGAGTGGGGAATTGAACCTGGCTCTCCAAATTCCCTAGTCACACTCTAGCCACTGTAAACACACTGGCTCTTTACTTTGGATCCAAAACTAGTGCTGGTATTGGTATTTGCAGGTAGGGGGCAGAGAAAGAATAACGCACACACACACACACACCGCCAAGTTGTAGCTCATCAGCTGCACAGATGAAAGAGCAGCCAAACTCAGAGAGCCATCTGAAAGTTACACCGTTGTTTGTTTGTTTGAATTTATATACCGCCCTAGACCCGGAGGTCTCAGGGCAGTTCACAGAAAAGATCACAATATATAAAATCAAAATCAAAATAAGAACAATAACCCTATGACACCCCCCCAAAAAAGAGCCACATTTTAAAAGGGTATAGGATATCCATCAGGTCAACCAAAGACCTGGTTAAAAAGGAACATTTTTGCCCGGTGCCTAAAGGTGTGTAGTGAAGGCGCCAGGCGAACTTCCCTGGGGAGAGCATTCCACAGGCGGGGAGCCACTGCAGAGAAGGCCCTGTTCTTGTGTTGCCACCCTCCGGACCTCTCAAGGAGGGGGCACACAAACAAGGGCCTCAGAAGATGATCTCAGGGTCCGGGTAGGTTCATATGGGAAGAGGCCATCCTTGAGGTATTGCGGTCCTGAGCCGTTTAAGGCTTTATAAGTCAAAACCAGCACTTTGAATTGGGCCTGGAAACTCATTGGTAGCCAGTGCAGTTGGACAAGGATCGGTGTGATATGCTCAAACCATCTTGCTCTGGTGAGCAACCTGGCTAATGAATTCTGCACTAGCTGAAGTTTCCGAACCGTCTTCAGAGGCAGCCCTACGTATAACGCATTGCAGTAATCTCACCTTGAAGTTACTATTAGCAGCTGGGCAGTCCCTCAGTAAAAAGCTATCTAGCTTCTGGCTGCTCCAACGAAGCCATCACTAAGAAGCGCCCAAGACACGGTTAGGATAAGGGAACAGAAATATGAGGACAGAAATCTGGCCTGATTCTCAATAGGTCACAGAGCAAGTAAGTTTGCACTGCATTCCAATGTGGTTGCAAATCACTGGGCCTTTGCCCATATAACAAATTGCAAGCACTCAATTTCAATGGTGAAACGTCACTACTTAGGTTGCTGAGTTGTGACTCCAGGGTTCCTGCAATCAGGAAGTTGAGTGTGTCTCTTTGTGTTTGTGGGGGTGGGTACTGTACTGGTTAGTATCGGATGTTTGAACCATGCATTTAAATCTCACTGCTTCCTCCAAATAATCCTGGGAAGTCTAGTTAGTTCAGGGTGCAGGGAATTATAGCTCTGTGGTGGTAAACTACAGTGCGATGGGAAGAGCCATGCCTCCTAAAGTGTTAGGAGAACTGGGTTCGAATCCCTGCTCAGCCATGAAGTTTTCGGGTGACCTTGGGTCAGTTGTCATCTCTCAGCCTAACCTACTTCACAGGGCTTTTGTGTGGTTAAAACGGGAGGAGGCAAATCATAATAATAAATTTTTATTTATACCCCGCCCTTCCCGGTTCAAAAACTGGGCTCAGGGCGGCTAACAACAAATTTAAAACACTTAATTATAAAAGCAGCATAAAATACAGTATAAAAACATGAATAACAATAAAATTCAAAATTCAGAAATCAATTTAGGGCAAATAAGCATTAGATAATCGCCAGGGCTAGCTGGCTGAATTGGTCCTACTTGGGCCAGTGAGGAGGCCAGGGGAGAATTAGCTGCGGGGTCTCAGAGCGGGTAATCTTCATAAAAGGGGAGGGGGAGGGAAGAGAAGGGAGATAAAAGATCAGGCTGAATTCAAATTAAAGGCCAGGCGGAATAGCTCTGTCTTACAGGCCCAACGGAAGGAGGTTAAATCCCGAAGGGCCCTGGTCTCATGGGACAGAGCATTCCACCAGGTCGGAGCCATCACTGAGAAGGCCCTGGCCCTGGTGGAGGATAGTCTGACTTCCTTAGGGCCCGGGACCTCTAAACTATGGTTATTCATGGACCTTGAGGTCCTCTGCGGGGCATACCAGGAGAGGCGGTCCCGTAAAAAAGAACCACGGACGCTGCCTTGAGCTCCTTGAAGGAAAGGCAGGATAAAAATGTAGTGTGCCAAGGACATTATACCAATTTTAATTGGTTTCAGTAGGCAGGGGCAAAATTGGGTGGCAAACGCTAATCTTTACAGCACAGGGTGGCTAAATTCTAGATTACAACTTGCAGAGATTATTTCAAAGATTTCTGTGCTTAGACCAGCTGAAGCTCATGCAGTTTGAGCCGTAAATTCATTCATCACAAACTTGGGGGTCACGCCCCTTTCATGCATGTACATTTCTGATTGGCGTTGTTTTGAGAAGTGAATCAGAAAAGGGAGTTGGAGCCACTGCCGAAATCAAGGTTTGCTTGTGAATACCAGAGCGGGGAGGGGGTGGTGTTGCCTTTACCCGCAATTTGTGGTTTTCTCCGAAGCAGCTGGCCAGCCATTGTGAGGAAAGGAGACACTGGATTTTGGATATAATACTACTACTACTACCACTAATAACAATAATAATATATTATTTATACCCCGCCCATCTGGGTTTCCCCAGCCACTCTGGGCGGCTTCCAACAAAATATTAAAATACAATAACCTATGGCGCTGTGGATTAAACCACAGAGCCTAGGACTTGCCGATCAGAAGGTCGGCAGTTGGAATCCCCATGACAGGGTGAGCTCCCATAGCTCAGTCTTTGCTCCTGCCAACCTAGCAGTTCGAAAGCACATCAAAGTGCAAGTAGATAAATAGGTACCGCTCTGGCGGGAAGGTAAACGGCGTTTCTGTGCGCTGCTCTGGTTCACCAGAAGCAGCTTAGTCATGCTGGCCACATGACCCGGAAGCTGTACACCGGCTCCCTCGGCCAATAAAGTGAGATGAGCGCCGCAACCCCAGAGTCGTCTGTGACTGGACCAAACGGTCAGGGGTCTCTTTACCTTTATTAAACATTAAAAGCTTCCCTTAGCAGGGCTACCTTCAGACGTCTTCTAAACGTCTGGTAGTTGTTTTTCTCTTTGACATCTGGTGGGAGGGCGTTCCACAGGGCGGGCGCCACTACTGAGAAGGCCCTCTGCCTGGTTCCCTGTAACGTGGCTTCTCGCAGCGAGGGAACCGCCAGAAGGCCCTCGGCGCTGGACCTCAGCGTCCGGGCAGAACGATGGGGGTGGAGACGCTCCTTCAGGTATACTGCAGAATCATCCCCTCACCCCCACTCCACTTGCGTTCTGAAGGCAGCAGTCCACAGTCCATATCTACCTTGACATTTCTGATGTGTTTCCCCTCTAACTGCTATCAATCCGAATGGGGAAAAAATAAGCCACATTTAAGCTGAAGTGTACTATTGTCCATGCACAGATAGCAGCTTCGTGAACAGGCGTCCTGGGAAGGGTGTGTGTGTGTGTGTGTGTGTGTGTGTGTGGTGCTGAAGGGGCAGGGAAATCAAACAGGAAATCTGCATTGGCAGACATCCCTGCCCTCTGGTGGGAACAGGAAATGCAACTTGAAAAGCGGGGTGGGTGGGATGAACTGAATTTCAAACTGTGTTCCATGGAATGCTGAAACAATAGTGTCCTATAAGTTCTCACATGCCACCGAGATGCCTGGTGGGTAGCTCAAAAGCAGCTACTGAACCACAGCTAGACCACTACTACCGATAACCTGCTCTGCTCCCTCTGCAACGTGCAACTACAGTGGTACCTTGGTTCTCAAACTTAATCCGTTCCGGAAGTCCGTTGCAAAACCAAAGCGTTCCAAAGCCAAGGCGCGCTTTCCCATAGAAAGCAATGCAAAATGGATTAATCCGTTCCAGGCTTTTATAAACAACCGCCAAAACAGCAATTTAACATGAATTTTACTATCTAACGAGATCATTGATCCATAAAATAAAAGCAATAAACTATGTCCCGCATTCACACAATCAATCAATCAATCAATCTGTAGCTGAACTGGGTTCCACAGTCACAAAAACAAAACAAAAAAGCCGCAAAAACAAAAGTGCAAAATAAATAGCAAAAATAGACAGACCTCAGCGTAACACTTAAAACGGAAGCGTAACACTCAAAACAGAGCACGTTCAGTTTCCAGAAAAAGTTTGTAAACTGGAACACTTACTTCCGGGTTTTGCAGTGTTTGGGTTCCAAGTTGTTTAAGTACCAAGGCATTTGAGAACCAAGGTACCACTGTACAGAAGAGTTTTCTCTTTTGCACTCTCAGTTCACGCTCGGCAATAGGCCAGTTTAGGAAACTCCCTCTCCATGAACAGACTTTATGCTGCAGAACGTTTCCCAGAATCCTCTGCAACACGCAATGGTTCTTTGACGGAGCAGTCAATGTATAAAGTTATCTTACGGCAGAAAAAACTTAACAGCAACAACAGGAGCAGCAGCATCCTTGGCATACAGAGGTCAGCAGAGGGCAGATACACGTTTATCAGATACACGTGGCCAAAATCCTATCCATGTGGATAGGGCCTTCCATAATAATAATAATTTATTATTTATACCCCGCCCATCTGGCTGGGTTTCCCCAGCCAGTCTGGGCGGCTTCCAACAAAACACTAAAATAAAATAACCTATTGAACGTTAAAAGCTTCCCTAAACAGGGCTGCCTTCAGATGTCTTCTAAAAGTTTGGTAGTTATTTTTCTCTTTGACATCTGGTGGGAGGGCGGGTGCCACTACCGAGAAGGCCCTCTGCCTGGTTCCCTGTAACTTGGCTTCTCGTAGCGAGGGAACCTCCAGAAGGCCCTCGGAGCTGGACCTCAGTGATGTCAGGATAACAGCCTAGTGCTTCTTTCCAGGAAAAAGCCACTTAATTTTCTCTTCTCGTTCCAGGAGTTATGAAGACATCCACTCAGTGGAAGGAAGATCATCAGTTGGAAGCTGAGCAAAAAAGAAAACCTCACAGAACAGAACAGATGCTGTCACTCTTTGCTGCAGCATAGAAATGCTTCAGCTATCGAGGTGGCAAACTCTGAGGAAAGCCTGCTTGGGGCCTTGGAGGGAAGTTGGCAGTGATTGGACTCGAACTCCCAGCAACCATATGTCAGGAGTGCTCTGATGGTGTTTCCTGCTTGGCAGGGGGTTGGACTCGATGGCCCTTGTGGTCTCTTCCAACTCTATGATTCTATGATTCTACAGTGGTGCCTCGCAAGACGAAAAGAATCCGTTCCGCGAGTCTTTTCGTCTTGCGGTTTTTTCGTCTTGCGAAGCAAGCCCATTAGCGGAGTAGCGCTATTAGCGCTATTGGCAGTTTAAGGGCTAAAAACGGCTTTTTAAGGCTTAGGGGATTAGCTGTTTTGCTGCTAAAATGCTTTTAGCAGCTTAGCGCTTCAGAAAAAGGGGTTTTGGAACGGAAAACCCCCCGAAAATATTCGTTAATTTTCGTCTTGCGAAGCAAGCCCATAGGGAAATTCGTCTTGCGAAGCGCCTCTGCAAACGGAAAACCCTTTCGTCTTGCGGGTTTTCCGTCTTGCGAGGCATTCGTCTTGCGGGGCACCACTGTAACTCCAACCAGTACAGAGGGCACCAGGTTGTCAAAGCCTGGCATAAGGCAGTATTGTGTTTCCAGCACAATTAGTCTTGCTGTAAGGGTGAAATTATAACTTAAGGTTATGTGATTGCATCAAAGCAGTATATAAATGCTTTAAAATAAGTTGATGAATTTGTGCTCAGTGTGAGGTGCCAACATTTCGTTACAGGGTCAGTTTAAGACTTTTTTCTTCGCCCAGGAATTTGATGGATTTTGATTCAACCGAGCAGAGGTGTCATGTGAGTATTGCTGTAGGTTGCAGAATCCTGCCTCTCACCCCGTGGTGGAATATAATGTTTTATGTATAAGTTTTTAAAACTTGGTTGTGAACCACTTAAACTGCCTTATGTCAAGCAGCTATCAAATTAATTAGTAGTAATACTAATACAATATGTATTTTCTATGAACTAACTAGTCCATGAGAGCTTATGTTACCATAGATTTTACAGGTAAGAATTTATCTTATGACATTTTGTTGTTTTGCTGTGGCAGATGCAGTTTCCGGAGGGCCGTTTTGCAATTTTTGCAGCAGCTTATAAGCTTCCGACAAATTTATATTTGACATTGTGAACAATTCAGATGTATTTTTTTAATAATAATTTTTATTACAATTTTTGTTTTACAATTTCAAATAAACATTTTACTAACTTTGAAATATCCAGCGACTTCACTTCTTGTCTTTCCATGGTTCATTTTACATATCACACATCCCTGCGTATACTACTATTACTATAACCATTTCAAATCAATTTTCCACTTTTACATCCATCAAAAATTATTTACTCTGTTGAATTTATCTTAATGCTGCCAGCATTTTCAGCTCTACACAGTTATTTTCCATATATTCAATAAATGCTTTCCAATCTTCTTTAAACATATGTTCTTCTTGCTCTCTTATTCTATATGTTAAATCTGCAAGTTGTGCGTTTTCTGTCAACTTAAGTTGCCCTCGCTCACTTTCCATTTTGGGGCTAACAAAACACGGGCCGCAGTTGTCATGTACGTGAATAACCTTTCCTGGCACCTGGAAATTTCAATCTGGTTTATCCCCAGCAAAAAGGACTCTGGATTTTTTTTGGGGGGGGGGAGTAATTTTGAGAAAATGTAAATAAAATATTTTAAAGACTTGTATTTTCATCATTTTAAAAAAAAATCTGTTTGAAGTAGTATGGTGTTGGATGCCCTAAATGTTTCTAGGCAGTTTTAAAAATATTTTTATTTTAAGTTGTACTGTTTTAACATTCGATGTTTGCTACGCTGGGATCCTTAAGGAGGAAGGGCAGGGCACAAAATTTAATAAATAAATAAAGCTCATTTTTTAAAAGTTTTTTTTTTTTTTTAAAGGAGTTGGCATTCTATTCACACCATGCGTTTTAAGTCCCATGATACCATTTTACACTGTCATGGCTTCCCCCAAAGAATTCTGGGAGCTGTAGTCTGTTGAAGGTTTCCTAGCAACAAGGAGCACCCTTATTTCCCTCACAGAACTGCAGTTGTCACAGTGGTTTAATAATCAATTCCTCAATCGGGAGGAAAGGGAAGGTTGTAATTTTTTTTAAAGTAAAAGTGGAAGGATATTTTTAATAGAAAAAGAAAGAAAGAAAGAAAGAAAAGAAAAAAAAACCTATCCAGGAGTGAAAGTTATCACCTATCACTGCACATTTTCTTACGCCAAGCTATGATAATTATGACTCAATGATTTGCTGGTCACAGCAGAGTGGTCCCATCTTCTACAATTCTCAGAAGGGTTTAACGGTCAATCCCTCTTCCCAGGGAATTATGGGAATTGTAGGTTTATGAGGGGAATGGACACCCCTTAGCAACTCACAGCACCCTTAACAAACTACAGTTTCTCAGGATTCTTTGCGGGAAGCCATGGCTGTCTTCAAAGTGGTATGATACCGCTTTAAACGTACAGTGCAGACAGCACCTTTTGTCGCAGACCAGTCGCCTACGGCGTTTTCTTGCGAGCGTGAAGTTTCTGATGAGCGATGAGGGGCGATTTTTGGCTGAAGCTTCTCCCGCAGTCGGGACAAACATACGGTTTCTCTCCCGTGTGGGTTCTAATATGCTGCGTAAGAATGGAGCTCACCCTAAAGCTCCGCTCACAGTCGGGACATTTATACGGTTTTTCTCCCGTGTGGATTCTCTGGTGTTTACTAAGGGTGGAAAGGATAGTAAAGCCTTTCCCACAATCGGGGCACTGGAAGGGCCTCTCTCCTGTGTGAATTCTCTGGTGCACGTTGAGATGGGAGCTCCGGTTGAAGCTTTTCCCGCATTCCCCACACAAAAAGGGCTTCTCGGATGTGTGGACTCTCTGATGTTCAATAAGGCTCGAACTCACAGTGAAACTTTTCCCACAGTCTGGGCATTCGTAAGGTTTCTCTCCCGTGTGACTTCTCTGATGCGTCACAAAGTTTGAGCTCTGGCTGAAGCTTTTCCCGCACTCGCCGCAGACGTAAGGTTTCTCCCCGGTGTGAACCCGGTGGTGTTTAATGAGGTCTGCTTTGTAACTGAAACTCTTCTCGCACTCGGGGCATTTGTAGGGCTTTTCTTCCATGTGGATTTTTCTGTGCCTGCTCAGAGTTGAGCTGGCCCCGTACCTTTTCCCACATTCGGGGCACTTGTACGGCTTTTCTCCAGTGTGGATTCTCTGATGAGTGCTGAAGTTCTTGCTGTGAGTAAAACATTTCCCACACTCCAGGCATTTGTACAGTTCGGCTTGATGTTCGAAAGGATCTGAGCGGCCCAGGAAGCTTTCCCCAAAATTGGGGCATTGAAATAATTTCTCTCCCATGTGATGCTGCAGGCGAGTTTATTCTCCAGTTGTGTCTCCCGAGCCCCAAAAACTGATAAAGAGTCGCTGCTTTGCAGGTTTCTCAACAAGGGATAAAATTGAAGCTTCAGGCTGAACGATGTATTCAAAGTCAAAATATTTCGAAGCTGACTTTGCTGTATGACGGATGATTAAATTGTGTTCTGACCAGCAATATTCCCTAGTCAGATCTGTCTGTTTATTTAGCTGGAGTTACACTCATTCAAGCCCTTCACTTTTATTCTTCCACGCAGGATATGGATGACGTACCAGATACCAAAAGGAGATAAATAAGGTCTATCATGTTCTCCTCTTCATTCTGCCGAGACACAGAGAGTTCAATATTATTATTATTATTATTATTATTAATTGTCCAAAATATTTGGAGGACACCAGGTTTGGGGCTACAGCTAATGCACGTTTACTCAGAAATAAGCCCCACTGAGCTCAATGGGTCTGGCTCCTATATAGGATTGCAGATTAGCCTATGGATACATACTAATGAAAATGTATATTCTTCCAGTTTACCCCCTGCTTTTATTTCCCTTCCCTTCTTTCTTGTGCGGAATTTCAAATTGTCCTCTAGAATTTGTAAAGTACCATGCTCATGGATGGTCTTATTGTGGGGTAATCAGTCTCCTATAACCAACATGTTTAACTTAACACATGAAGGGGTTAAGACCATAGAGTAAGCTGTCCTGCCAGGCTCAGCCTAGGTCGCTCCCCCTCACTTTGGGAGGAAGGTAATCATGCCCTATTGTACTTCAGTCTACTTGGGAAGCTCATCCTGTGCTGGTTGCTCCAGCTCAGAGTGCATGGCTCTCACTGGCCAACCTTGAGTTCCTATACCAATAATGTAGGAACTTTCACCACTAACTTTCAAATCCAAGGAAGTTTTACTGCCTGTGCAACTTTTTTGAGACTGCTGTATGGAAAAGCACATGAATCTGGCCTTGGGGAAGTTTGTAAGTAAACCATTTTTAACTTACCAAACGTGTGGTCTTTTTCTATGTTAGGGAAGAGGGGGACTTTGGAAGGTCTAACAGCATATATTTCCACACTTTGCTGCATTTTTTGTGATTTTAAATCTCTACTGGGGTTCTCTCACCAAAGAGTACTTACCCCAAACTTGGATCTTGGCAACCAATACTTATCCTTTATTTATTTTTTCCCTTGAACCAATAATTATCTATTATAGTGTTTCCCAGACTTTCTCCCCTACGGACCACTTGGATATTGCTGAAGGTCTTGGTGGCGCATTTAAGGATTTTTCTGCCTTTTGCATTACATGCAATATTCTTTTTAACTGTCTTTTAATTGCTGCTTTTATTTCTTGAAGTTTACAAGTTGCTTTGTGGAGGGAGCTCCACAAAAAACAGGGCATGCATTTTAAACAAAAATAATTTTAATATATATCTGAAAGACTACAGGCTGCCTAACCTTGCCACAGCTTCGTGGAAAAGACTGCTCCAAATCTTTGCAAGCGCCCAGTTCTTTACTTCCTGGTTTTACTTCCTTGCTTCTCTAAAACACCTGCTGTCCTTTGGGAAAATGCAGTTCCTATCTATCTATCTATCTATCTATCATCTATCTATCATCTATCTAATCTATCTATCTATCTATCTATCCTGCTGTCCTTTGGGAAAATGCAGTTCCTATCTATCATCTATCTATCTATCTATCTATCTATCTATCATCTATCTATCTATATTCTTTGCAGGCTGAGAACTGCAGGTAGGGCGTGACAGCCATCAGAGATGACCATTTGCCCCTTACCTTATTATTCCCAAAGACAAACAGCAGAAACAGCAGCGCATTTTGTCTCCTGGGAAAGAAGCCTCACCGTGGCTAGTCTCACAAGGGACCTCCGCCTCTCCTGTGCCTGGGAAACCGGAAACTTGCAAGGAAGAAGATGAGCAAATTCCTTGATCCGGAAGCTCAAAAGATCTTCGCTTTGCTCTCTCCCTCTTCTTACTTCCCTGCAAGTCAATCCGATCTCATCTAGAGCCCTCTGCTGGCTACGGCCGGCCATGTGTCTAGGAAACGGTGGATGGGCGCGATCGGGGAAATGGTAGAGTTGAAAGGGACCCCCAAGAGTCAAAATTTATTATTATTGTTCCGCCTGGCCTTTGGTTCGGACTCAGTCTGCCCCTTATGTTTCCCTCCCCTTATGGTCTTGATTTATTGGCTACTTTTAAAATGAGGCTGCATTTTAAGTTGCATTTTGAGCCTGTATTTTAAATTGGTCCCCCCCCCCCCATTATGTTTTTACTGTGATTTTATTGGTGTTAGCCGCTCTGAGCCCGGCTCTGGCCGGGGAGGGCGGGGTATAAATAAAATTTATTATCAACATCATCATCCAGTCCAACCCCCTGCAATGCAGAAATTGGTGGGCCGTTTTTATGACTACAACTCGCAACAAACAAGGTGATGCGAGACAGCATCCAGCAGGTTCTCCACCCTTAGTGTAAACACCAATTTTAGGGAAGTTTTTAATGTTTGCTGTTTTATCGCTTATTGTTGTTGTTGTTGTTGTTTTTATTATTATTATTATTATTATTATTATTATTATTCTCTTGGGAGCTGCCCAGAGTGACCCGGGAAACCCAGCCAGATGGGCAGAGTATAAATAATAAATTGTTATTATTATATAATTATTATTACACTTAATACACATTTAAAGCACATATCTCCTCCCCAAGAATCATGGGAGCTGTAGTTTATCCCTCACAGAGTATAAAGCTGCTGAATACACACTTGCATGGGACTGAATAAGCATATGGTAAAGGTAAAGGGACCCCTGACCATTAGGTCCAGTTGTGGACGACTCTGGGGTTGCGGCGCTCATCTCGCTTTACTGGCCGAGGGAGCCGCCGTACAGTTTCCAGGTCATGTTGCCAGCATGACTAAGCCGCTTCTGGCGAACCAGAGCAGCGCACGGAAACGCCGTTTATCTTCCCACTGGAGCGGTACCTATTGATCTACTTGCACTTTGACGTGCTTTCGAACTGCTAGGTTGGCAGGAGCTGGGACCGAGCAATGGGAGCTCACCCCGTCGCGGGGATTCCAACTGCCGACCTTCTGATCGGCAAGTCCTAGGCTCTGTGGTTTAACCCACAGCGCCACCCGCATCATATGAGCTGCCTGTAAAAACAAAAAAATTAACTGTGCTATTTCGTAAGAGTCATAGGATCGTAGGCTTGGAAGGGACCTCCAAGGAAGGAAGGAACAGATTGTCTCTGCTTATCCTCGCAATAGGCTTGTGGAAACTACAGTGGTACCTCTGGTTACGTACTTAATTCGTTCCGGAGGTCCATTCTTAACCTCAAACCGTTCTTAACCTGAAGCACCACTTTAGCTAATGGGGCCTCCTGCTGCCACCGTGCCACTGGAGCACAATTTCTGTTCTCATCCTGAAACAAAGTTCTTAACCTGAGGTGCTATTTCTGGGTTAGCGGAGTCCGTAACCTGAAGCGTATGTAACCTGAAGCGTATGTAACACGAGGTACCACTGTATGTTCTTACACTGATAACTCGTTTTTCTTCCACAAAAAGTCTCTCATCTAGGTGCTGAGCGGAAGCAGACCTACCTGAGCAAAATGATGACCTCATGCGCCTTCAAAACAGAGTGACATCAATAACGGGCTCTTTCTCAGCCACTGCACAGTTTTCTCTCAATATTATTTTCTTTCTTTAAAAGAAAACACCATTTCTAGGGTGGGCACCTCCCATTTCCACTGCTGAACAGCTTGAAACACCTGACTACCCAATCCAAACTCCATAGACGGGCTACCAACCCACCCCTTACTCCACGTGTGCCCCCACCCTGCTTCCATAGGTGGAATCGGCACTGCTACGGTGCCACGTCATGCCCGTTCGGCCTTTGCAAGACCTCGACTGTCATTGGAACTCTCTGCCTCTTGATCTCAAGTAGGCGCCTTCGCTGTGCGCTTTTCGACGCCTGCTGGAAACACCCTTGTTTAGACAAGCTTCCCCCCCCACAATACTTAGAAAGCTGAGGCTATCTTCTACAGCCTTAGTGGTTTAACCTTCTGCGTCTGCTTCTTGAGAACGAAGTATGTACATCTACACTTTCATGAGTGTGTGCATGCACAGGTCACGAACCTTGACAGATGTCGTCTTAAATCCCGAAAGAACCTCAAAACACCATACTGTATTCTACTCTTGCAGATGTGTGACTTGCACATCTGCAGGCAGCTGACGACTTTCTGTGTGCATTGGCCTTAAATCACTATCATTTTGTTTTTTAAATTGATAGCTTTATCTCTTCTGTAAACAGGTTTTTGTACAATCAAGCAGCATACAAATTTTTAATAATAATAATAATAATAATAATAATAATAATTTTTTCTTTATACCCCGCCCTTCCCGGTTCAAAAACCGGGCTCAGGGCGGCTAACAACATATTTAAAACACTTAATTGATGCAACAAAAAACAGCATAAAATACAATATAAAACGTGAATAACAATAAATTCAGAATTCAAAAATCAATTTTGGGGGGGAAATCCATCCAATAAACATTCGATGATCACCAGGGCTAGCTGGCTAAATTAGTCCTATTTGGGCCAGCGAGGAGACCACGGGAGAATTAGCTGTGGGATCCCAGAGCAGGTAATCTTCATAAAAAGAGGAGGGGGAGGGGGAGGGAAGGAAGGGGAATAAAAGATCAGGTTAAGTTCAAGTTGAAAGCCAGGCGGAATAGCTCTGTCTTACATGCCCTGCAGAAGGAAGTTAAATCCTGCAGGGCCCTGATCTCATGGGACAGAGCATTCCACCAGGTCGGAGCCATCACTGAGAAGGCCCTGGCCCTTATTTATAAAAAAACAATTAAAAAATTTAAAAGCACTGCTGGAGATCACGCGAAGGCTCCCCCCTTATTCCTTTTTTTTCAAAAATATTTTTTTATTAATTTTAACATATTAATTATAATACATACAATAAAACTTCACATCTTATACAATCTTTTTGGACTTCCATCAGCACCTCTGATGATCCACCATTCTTATCATTTCTTCTGCATTTATTAAATTCATATTGCCTTTAATTATCTTAACTAACAATCCCCCCTTTATCCATTTTTGCAATAATTCAAATAATTCTCCTCACAAAACTTCCTGCAAACCTACAAACATAATCTGATCATCACAATTACTTTTCAAATAGTCCGTAAATTTACACCAGTCTTCCGTGAATCTCTGGTCCCGCAGGTTTCGAATTCTTCCTGTTAGTTTATCTAATTCTGCATAGTTCATCAATTTCATCCTCCATTCTTCTTTCGTTGGTAAATCTTCTTGCTTCCATTTTTGTGCCGATAATATTCTTGCTGCCATCACTGCATATAAGAACAGCTTAGAATCCTTTCTATTTATATCATCTCCTACAAAGCCAAGTAAAAATGCTTCTGGTTTCTTAATAAATGTATATTTCAACATTTTTTCCATCTCATATATCATTTCCCAGATGTTTTTCACCTTTTTACATTCCCACTACATACGATAAAATGTTCCTTCTTTTTCTTTACATTTCCAACATTTATTACTAACTTTATACATTTCAGCTAATTTAACGGGAGTAATATACCATCTATACATCATTTTCATCACATTTTCTTTTAAGGCACTGTATGCAGTAAATTTTAAACCTCCTTTCCATAGTTTTCCCCAATCACTCAACTGTATGTTATACCCAATATCTGTAGCCCAATGAATCATAACCGAGTTCTTCTTCCTATGCCGCAATGCTGCAAGAGAAATCTCTGCATCCGACGACTCTTAAGGCAACAGCTCGACCTTCTCCCCCTCTATCTCTCCCCCCAGCTGCGGGATAGACTCCCTCTCCCCGCCCTCCCTAACTTTTAGACACCACGAGCAACACCAGGCGCAGGCAGGCAGCTTCCAGCAGAGGGCTCCTCCTCCGCTTCTTTCCGAAGGAAGCGGCGGTGGCGACAGAAATACGGTATCCACCGGGGCCCTTCCCTTCTCCCGCCCACGATCCCAGAAGATTGACGGGAGCTGGACCCCCTGCTGGGGAGGGATCTTGGGATCGCCTGCACGGAAAGGGACGCCGAGCTGCCGCAAGGGCCCCGGATCCGGCGTTGCAAAGCCCGAGCCCGACCGAGGTGAGACGCAGCAAGCAGCCCTTGGGCCGCGGCGGCCATTAGCTCCTCCCGTGCAGCCCGTCGAGTCTCTTTGCAAGGCCGGAGGGTGGGGAGATTGGCGGTCGAATCGCCCCGGGGAAGATCCCGTCCAGGGCTGGGGGCGAGGAAGCCGATCTGCGCCCAAGAGGTTCGGTTGAGAGAAATGCAGAACGACGGATGAATGGAAAGGGTTTTTTGTTTTGTTTTTTGCTGTCCGCAGCCTAGGATCTGCTGGAGGGGTAGATCCGCCAACGAGGCAGGCGATTTAGATCCCCGCGATCTCTCTACGCGTGCGAAAATAGGGGGGGGGGGGATTCTCACGGTCAGGACAAGCAGCCTCATCTAGCCTCGCGCTTCGAGGAAATCGGGATGGCGTGTATTGAAATTGCCACGTTTTGCTTTTAAGAACAGCGCTGGGAGGTAGGCCGGGCTGAGATATACAGTGGTACCTCGGGTTACAGACGCTTCATGTTACAGATGCTTCAGGTTACAGACTCCGCTAACCCAGAAATAGTACCTCGGGTTAAGAACTTTGCTTCAGGATGAGAACAGAAATCGTGCGGCGGCAGCAGGAGGCCCCATTAGCTAAAGTGGTGCTTCAGGTTAAATACAGTTTCAGGTTAAAAACAGACCTCCAGAACGAATTAAGTTCTTAACCCGAGGTATCACTGTATCATATGACTGCCACAGGCTTTGAGGAAGTGTGGGAAAAGTTGGCCGTAGCGTTCTCCCCCAGTTCCTAGTTAGCGGGAGAACAGCCCCGAGCAGAGCTCCAGGCCCGCTCAGTTTATGTGTGCTGGCAGTGCCACCCTGTTAACTATGCCGTCATAAAGCCACCCACAGGGCACCGCCAGCCAGTATAGATTGCTTATCTGGGACTGGGGAATGTGGGGCAGCTCTGGGTCTCTTTAAGCATGCACCCACTGGAACCAGTGTTGGGGTGAGACATTGATTCCCAGAAAACACCCAAATTTCCCAGCATTTTCCAGAAGCTGTTTTAATTGCTGGAAGGTTATCACAGCTGGAAGGTTATCTGGATTGGACAGAGAGACTGTTTAGTCTGAACGCAAACCTGTGGGGCCTGTGGGTGTGGGTGTGTCTTGCAGCAACCCAGGGCAAGGCCTAAAACCTTTAAGTGTGCCTGTGTCGGGAACCCGATAGAAGATTGTATTCTTGCATAGTACTGTAATCACTAAGCTTAAAGTCAACAACGAAAGAGTTCTGTCCGTACTGGGTTGTGTCGCTGTGATTTATTGCCGTGCTGATACCTGGAATTTCCTCCTCGCATCAAGGCTGTGTATTTTTACTCTGCCGGACCTGAAAGAGGAGTTTCTTGCTGTGAAAACTCTCAACAGGCCTTGGGAAAATGCAGCACAGGTGGTTTGCCTCAAGCACAAACGGTGACAGGCTCCCGGTGGAGTACAGGGTCAGGTTTAAGGGGCTGGTTTTGACCTTTAAAGCCCTATGCGGCCTAGGACCCTCGTCCCTACGGGACCGCCTCTCCTGGTATGCCCCAAGGAGGACCTTAAGATCCACAAATGACAACATTTTGGAGGTCCCAAGTCGCAAGGTGGTTAGATTGGTCTCTACTAGGGCCAGGGCCTTTTCAGTACTGGCCCCAACTCGGTGTAACGCTCTGTCACAAGAGAGTAGAGCCCTGCGGGACTTGACATCTTTCCGCAGAGCCTGCAAGACAGAGCTGTTCCGCCTGGCCTTTGGTTTGGACTCGGTCTGACCCTTATGTTTCCCTCCCCTTATGGTTTTGAACTATGGGCTACTATTAAAATGAGGCTGCATTTTAAATTATATTTAAACCTGTATTTTAAATTGGTTTATATTTTTATTTTATTTTTTAATTGTAATTTTACTGGTGTTAGCCGCCCTGAGACAGGCTCTGGCCGGGGAGGGCGGGGTATAAATAAAAATATATTATTATTATTATTATTAGTGGCGTCCCATAATCCCAACATGTTGTTGGGTAACCTGTAATATACCCAACAGCCCCTGCTGTCCCAGCTTAGAATCATAGATGGAGTCATAGCATTGTAGAGTTGGAGGGACCCAAGGGTCATCTAGTCCAACCCCCTGCAATGCAGGAATCTCAGCTAAAGTATCCATGACAGATGGCCATCCAACCTCTGCTTAAAAACCTCCAAGGAAGGAGAGACCGCTATCTCCCAAGGTAGACCGTTACCCTGCCAAACAGCTCTTACTGTCAGAAAGTCCTTCTTGATATTTCGTCAGAATCTCCTTTCATGCAGCTTGAAGCCCTGGGTTCGAGTCCTACCCTTCAGAGTAGGAGAAAACAAGCTTGTTCCTCTTCCATGTAACAACCCTTGAGATATTGGAAGATGGCTATCGTATCTCCTCTTTCCCAGTTTAACATACCCAATTCCCTCAGCCGCTCCTCATAAGGCTTAGATTCCAGACCTTTGATCACCTTGGTTGCCCTCCTCTGCTCACCTTCCGGCTTGCTAATATCCTTCCTAAAATTGTAGCACCCAGAACTGGACACAGTGTTCCAGCTGTGGTCTGACCAGGGCAGAATAGGGGACGCGGGTGGCACTGTGGGTTAAAGCCTCAGCACCTAGGGCTTGCCGATCGAAAGGTCGGTGGTTCGAATCCCCGAGGCGGGGCGCGCTCCCGTTGCTCAGTCCCAGCGCCTGCCAACCTAGCAGTTCGAAAGCACTCCCGGGTGCAAGTAGATAAATAGGGACCGCTTACTAGCGGGAAGGTAAACGGCGTTTCCGTGTGTGGCTCTGGCTCGCCAGAGCAGCGATGTCACGCTGGCCACGTGATCCGGAAGTGTCTCCGGACAGCGCTGGCCCCCAGCCTCTTTGAGTGAGATGGGCGCACAACCCTAGAGTCTGTCAAGACTGGCCCATAAGGGCAGGGGTACCTTTACCTTTTATGGCTTCCCTTGATCTGGACACTAGACTTCTGTTGTCGCAGCCTAAAACAGCATCAGCTTTTTTTTTTTTTTGGCTGCTGCATCTCACTGTTGACTTATGTTAAGCTTCTGGTTACTAAGAGCCCTAGATCTTGGCCACCCTTCTCTGCACACATTCCAGGTTGTCAATATTTCTCTTTAATTGTGGTATGTCGGGGACACGACTGGGATTATCAATTGGGTGGGTACCAGCCATGGGGTTCACTCCAGCAGCAGTGAGTGAGTTCTACTGGGACCCCGAAGAGAGAGAAAAAGGAGGGAGTAGCATAACCATAGGGACGCGGGTGGCGTTGTGGGTTAAACCACAGAGCCTAGGACTTGCTGATCAGAAGATCGGCGGTTCGAATCCCTGCGACTGGGTGAGCTCCCGTTGCTCGGTCCCTGCTCCTGCCAACCTAGCAGTTTGAAAGCATGTCAGTGTGCAAGTAGATAAATAGGTACCGCTCCGGCGGAAAGGTTAACGGCGTTTCCGTGCACTGCTCTGGTTCGCCAGAAGCAGCTTAGTCATGCTGGCCACATGACTCGGAAGCCAGCTCCCTCCGCCAATAAAGTGAGATGAGCGCCGCAACCCCAGAGTCTGTCACGACTGGACCTAATGGTCAGGGGTCCCTTTACCTTTACCTTTAGCATAGCCACAGAAAACAAAACAAGAGGCAAACTCTCAGAACAGTCTGGAAAAGGAATCATTTTATCATGTAAACCATTTTATCACTTTATATTGATTGATTGATTGATTGATTGATTGATTGAATTTATATACCACCCTATACCCAGAGGTCTCAGGGAGGTTCACAGAAAAGACCACAATATACAAAATCAAAATAAGAATGGTAACCCAATATTGTAACACCCCTCCAAAAAAGAGCCACATTTTAAAATGGGATAAGATGTCCATCAGGTCAACCAAAGGCCTGGTTAAAAAGGAACGTGTTTGCCTGGTGCCTAAAGGTGCCTAAAGATGAAGGCGCCAGGCAAACTTCCCTGGGGAGAGCATTCCACAGATGGGGAGCCACTGCAGAGAAGGCCCTGTTCTTGTCTTGCCAGCCTAGGGACCTCTCAAGGAGGCGGCACACGGAGGGCCTCAGAAGATGATCTCAGTGTCCGGGTAGGTTCATATGGAAAGAGGCGGTCCCTGAGGTATTGTGGTCCTAAGTATGCTGGTTATATGCCCAGATGGCTTCAATGTATACATTCAGTCTGTTCTGCTTTCTTTCCTCTTCCATCTTAAGGTCAGACCCAAAGAGCAGCTTAAAAAAAATTTAATCGATAAACAATGCACCAAAGGCTGAGAAAAGGCTGGGAAGAAGGGCTTGTGATAAGAGGATTGTATGAATCCTTGAATTGCAGAGATGGAAGGTATCCCCACAGAACATCTCTAGTCTGACTCCCTGCAATACGAAACAATTTTTGGAGTCCTCAGCGCGGAATAATGCCTCATCTCTGTTTTTTCTCTCTCTCTGTTTCTTTTCAGCTATTGAGAAAATGTTGACCCAACACAAAGAGGAGAAAACCGACCAGGAAAGCCTATTGGAGGAGGGCAGCTCTAGGAGCCCACCTCGCTTGAAGGCCTTTCTGGGAAGGCATGAAACTGGGACGCCGGAAGAACAAGTTCTCAAGAAGAAACACAAGTGTCCCGATTGCGGGAAGAACTTTTGCCGCCGTTCGGACCTTGTCCGGCACCGGAAACTCCATACGGGAGACCGTCCGTTTATCTGTTCCAAGTGTGGGAAAGGCTTTGTTCAGAGTACCCACCTCATCGCGCACCAGAAAAGCCACGTGCGAGAGAAGCCCTTTTTCTGTCCTCACTGCGGAAGAAGCTTCAACCAGATCCTGAACTTCAACAGACACCAGAGAACTCACGCGAAGGAACCGCCGTTCCAGTGCTGCGACTGCGGGAAGACCTTCAGCCGCAGCTCGAACCTTATCATGCACCAGAGGGCGCACACAGGGGAGAGGCCCTATAAATGCTTCGACTGTGGAAACAGCTTCAGCAGGAGCTCCACTCTCGTTACTCATCAGAGAATCCACACCGGCGAGAAACCCTATAAATGCCAGGACTGCTGGAAAAGTTTTGGCAGACGGTCGACCCTTGTGATGCACCAGAGAATCCACACTGGGGAGAAGCCTTATCAATGTCCCGACTGCCCAGAAAGCTTCAGCGTTAAATCGGGTCTTCTAAGTCATCAGAGAATCCACATGACCGAGAAGCCCTACCTTTGCCTGGAGTGCGGCAAAAACTTCTGCCGGAGCGCAGACCTTATCATCCACCAGAGAATCCACACGGGAGAAAAACCCTACAAGTGCAACGACTGCGGCAAGAAATTCAACACGAACTCGCACCTCGTCACTCACCTGAGGATTCACACAGGGGAAAAACCGTACAAGTGTCCCGAGTGCGGGAAGGGCTTCTCTTACAGCTCGGTGCTTGTGGGCCACCAGCGGCTTCACACGGGAGAAAAGCCGTACGCCTGTCTCGAGTGCGGGAAAACCTTCCGCAACAATTCGCACCTTATCACGCACCAGCGAGTGCACACGGGAGAGAAGCCGTACGAATGCGCTGAGTGCGGGAGGGGTTTCAGTGTCAGTTCAAACCTTCGGAAGCACCGGAAAATCCACGAAAGGGAGACCTCTCTTAAAGATTCTGAGTAGCAACCCTAGCTGGTGAAGTCCCAGTTAGGCGCTAGCAAAGCTTGCAAACCAGCGGTTCTCAACCTGTGGGTCCCCAGATGATGTTGGACTACAACTCCCATCATCCCTGAGTCTGGCCTTGCTAGCTAGGGATGAGGGGAGTTGTAGTTCAACAACATCTGGGGACCACAGGTTGAGAAAGGCTGTTGGAAACGGAAATTGATGCACAATGGGGGGTGCCTGAGAGAAACATCCGGAAAATCTTTTGCAACGCGGAATAGGCAACGTGGAGCATAGAGTAGCAAGGAACGGAGACCAAATCTAGTCTTAGAAAGATCTGGTTCTGGGATATCCTGACAATTCTGTTTCTCTAATGGGTGGGATAGGATGAGGAACCTTCCGTATTCTGTCTTCACCAGAGAAACTGGCACGCTTTTTCTCAAAAGGAGCTAACGCGAATAAAGTAGATTTGTACATGCTTCCTTGGCGATGCCTGTGTTTCTGATGTCCTGCTTCTTCAAATTTAGGGGTGGCAGAGAGCGATACAGAAAGGGTGTGATGGGAAAGGGCATGGGTGGTGGGGGCTGGTGGGCAGCGGGACAGGCGAATAGCACACAGATCATTTAAATAGCTAACGTCACAAAAGTCGGTGTGATTCCAGTGGTCATCGGCTGAACAAAAGCTTGTGCACAATCAGTAACGGGCAAATGGGGTAGAGCACCACAGAGATGGGATGGGGAGCCTTAGACCGGGGGCTGAATCCAGCCTTCTAGGCCTCTTATCTGACACTTGGGACTTTCCCTAGCCCCACCCACTACTGACCCTGCTCCACCCTCTCCTTGAGTGTTTTTGCCTGGCTGGACTTTGTCCTCGAACTCCAATGATGCTGGCAGCTGGGCTCGAGTGCATGCAGAAAGTTGCCTACTGTACAAAGGCAAAGTTGAACATTCATTGCCCTGCCTCCTGTTGCCCTCTGACTCCTCCCACCACTGGCACGTGGCCCTCAGAAGGGATTGTGGCCCTGGGCCTGTAAAAGGTTCCCCACCCCAGAGATAAGAGGGTATATTCTTATTCTTATTATTAACAATAATAATACACACACCTGTGTGTTCAGTTTTCTCTACCGCATCTCACTCAGTGCTACAATTATACTGTCACGACAGCAGATCCAAGTATCCAGAGGGGTGCAAAGTGAATTTTGGGGCGGGCAGAGGTGAGTTTTGTTGGGTTTCTTAGAGAGAACCTGCTGGTTTATTTTAACACTCTCGCGTCTCCGCTCCTCCACCTGCAGCTGCTGGGTGACCTTGGGCCAGTCACACTTCTTTGAAGTCTCTCAGCCCCACTCACCTCACAGAGTGTTTGTTGTGGGAGAGGAAGGGAAAGGAGAATGTGAGCCGCTTTGAGACTCCTGAAGGGGAGTGAAAGGCGGGATATCAAATCCAAACTCTTCTTCTTCTTCTTCTTCTTCTTCTTCTTCTTCTTCTTCTTCTTCTTCTTCTTCTTCTTCTTCTTCTTCATCCTAAACCATGGGTGGGCAAACTAAGGCCCAGGGGCCGGATCTGGCCCAATCACCTTCTAAATTTGGCCCGCAGATGGTCTGGGAATCAGAGTGTTTTTACATGAGTAGAATGTGTCCTTTTATTTAAAATGCATCTCTGGGTTATTTGTGGGGCATAGGAATTTGTTCATTATTTTTATTTTTCAAAATATAGTCTGGCCCCCCACAAGGTCTGAGGGACAGTGGACTGGCCCCCTGCTGAAAAAGTTTGCTGACCCTGTCCTAAACCTATGACCTTTGAAGCAAATGCTTTTAATTTTTTTGATAGGGTTAATTTTCAAGAATGCATGTTAAGCCTTAATTTGAATTTGATGTACAGCTGGAAATTGGAAGGTCGTGCTTCCAGAGATTTAAAAAAAATGCCACTGCACAAGGAGACACTGGATTTTACGAAGCTGCTTTATACCAAGTCAAGACCATTGATCCAGCCATCTTAGTAGTGCCCACACTGACTGGCAGCAAACAGGTTTCTCTTCCACCCATACCTGGAGATGCCCGGGATTCAACCTAGCACCTTCTGCATGCAAAACAGATTCTCTGCCTCTGATCTGTAAGGCTGTCCCCCTTTTTCATTGCATCTGTTGATATAGCATCGTGGTTAAGGGCATGAATGATGAAGTCCCCTGGTCCAGTCTTTAACTCAAGCTTTATCCAAGCCATTATTCTCTGTCTCACTCTTCCTTTCCATCTGCAATATAGGGAGGGGGTGATAGCTCTCTTTACCAGGATGCCTGTGAAACACTTTAGATATCCAATATGTGGTGTTAGGGACGCGGGTGGTGCTGTGGGTTAAACCATAGAGCCTAGGACTTGCCGATCAGAAGGTCGGCGGTTCGAATCCCTATAACGGGGTGAGCTCCCATTGCTCGGTCCCTGCTCCTGCCCACCTAGCAGTTCAAAAGCACGTCAAAGTGCAAGTAGATAAATAGGTACCACTCCGGCGGAAAGGTAAACGGCGTTTCCATGCACTGCTATTGTTCGCCAGAAGCGGCTTAGTCATGCTGGCCACATGACTCGGAAGCTCCCTCGGCCAATAAAGCGAGATGAGTGCCGCAACCCCAGAGTCAGCCATGACTGGACCTAATGGTCAGGGGTCCCTTTACCTTATGTGCAAATGACCTGCCACAGACCCACAGTTCCTTCTTTCAAGAAGGTTTACCACGAAGTGTTTCTCCCCAAACTATCCAGGTCGTGCGCCTTCAGTTCCAGCACATTTAGATCTCAAGACCTTTGTGTTTCAGAGCCGTTGGTGGATGTATCTGCAAAACTGGTTACTGCAGCATTCTGAATTCTATTTTTCAAATGCTCAGGGAAACCTCCACGTCCAGATGAACTCTGTTTGAATACCACATGCTGCGGAAGCACAATGGCAGCAGAGAGCAGTTGCAATCACACCCCGATTGTGGATTTCTGGTCACCTCTGGCTGGCTACTCTTGGAGGCTGGATTAAATGGGCGTATCAACCTGATCTAACAGGGGTCTTCTATATTTCACCTGGGTATCACAAAATCAGTGACAGCTTTCCCATCCTCTGACATCACTTCCAATTGCTAGTTTTCCGAGGAAGCAATTCACATACAGTGGTACCTCGGGTTAAGAACTTATTTCGTTCTGGAGGTCCGTTCTTAACCTGAAACTGTTCTTGACCTGAGGTACCACTTACCTAATGGGGCCTCATGCTGCCGCTGCACGATTTCTGTTTTCATCCTAAGGTAAAGTTCTTAACCTGAGGTACTTTTTCTGGGTTAGCGGAGTCTGTAACCTGAAGCGTCTGTAACCCAAGGTACCACTGTATTTAGCTGCAAGTCACAAAGTAGTGAATTATCAAGCGATGTAATAAGAGGTGTGTGACTTGGTCCTGAAAGCCCGTGCCCTCTAGTCTACTGAAAATGGTGCTCTTGGGAAAATGGGAAAGGCGTGTGAGTTTCTGTTTAGAATATAGGGTGAAAAAGGCACTCCTAGCAAATTGATGCAAAGATTTGTTCCACAGTGGAATTTGTTGCCAAGGAGTGTGGTGGAGTCTCCTTCTTTGGAGGTCTTGAAGCAGAGGCTTGACAACCATATGTCAGGAGTGCTCTGATGGTGTTTCCTGCTTGGCAGGGGGTTGGACTCGATGGCCCTTGTGGTCTCTTCCAACTCTATGATTCTATGATTCTATGATCAAGCGCCAACACTGAATTCACATTTTTTAAAAACTGCGGGATGGGGCTTCACAAAACATTGCATCTTAACTAAATAAAAACAAAAGGTACCCATGGCCTTTAAGTGCCATGGGAACACAAGCAAAGAGGAATATTAAATTATTGGGGGAGAGCTTCACATACAGGGCACTGCTATGTTCATGTGTTGTCGTCGTCGTCGTCGTCCCCAATGAATATGTTCATGCATGGAGCCCTCATCAGTTGTTCTTAAAGAATGACAGATTCACTTCAGTCCCAAGTTGTCATAGGCTTCAGAAGGTCATAATCCACACCTCGTCCTGATCATGTCAAGTAATAGTACCTCTCTATTCTGCCTCGGTCAGGCCACACCTGGAGTGCTGTGTCCAGTTCTGGGCACCCCAATTTAAGAAGGATATTGACAAGCTGGAATGAGTGCAGAGGAGGGCAGCCAAGATGATCAAGGGTCTGGAAACCAAGCCTTATGAGGAATGGTTGAGAAAACCAGAGACCTGAGAGGAGATATGATAGCCATCTTCAAATATCTCAAGGGCTGTCAAAATGGAAGATGGAGCAAGCTTGTTTTCTCCTGCTCTGAAAGCTAGGACCCGAACCAATGCCTTCAAGTTACAAGAGATTCCAACTAAACATCAGGAAGACCTTTCTGACAGAGCTGTTGGACAGTGGAACGATCTCCCTCGGTGGAATGATATTGCATCAGTAACTTAACACCTAGTGCAGGCACAGGCAAACTCTGCCCTCCAGATGTTTTGGGACTACAACTCCCATCATCCCTAGCTAATAGGCCCAGTGGCAGGGATGGTGGGAATTGTAGTCTCGAAACATCTGGAGGGCCAAGTTTGCCTGTGCCTGACCTAGTTAGTGGAGAGAGGTGAGATAGCCAGATAATAATAATAATAATAATAATTTATTTCTACTCCACCCATCTGGCTGGGTTTCCCCAGCCACTCTGGGCAGCTCCCAACAGAATATTAAAAACACAATAAAACATCAAGCTTCCCTAAATGGGGCTGCCTTCAGATGTCTTCTGAAAGTCAGATAGTTGTTTATTTCCTTGACATCTGATGAGAGGGTGTTCCACAGGGTGGGTGTCACTACCAAGAAGGCCCTTTCCATGGTTCCCTGTAACCTCACATCTCACAGTGAGGGAACTGCCAGAAGGCCCTCGGAGCTGGACCTCAGTGTCCGGACTGAACGATGGGGGTGGAGACGCTCCTTCAGGTATACAGGGCTGAGGCCGTTTGCTGGTGTTTGAGGTGAACTCATGGCTCTTGGGGACTGTCCACAACTGGAGTCAGTTCACTGGCTGAAACTGGTTCCCCAACCTTGGATTCAGCCATGAGTTAGATATTGTGTGGATGGAGTTCTCACATAATTATTGTGTGCATAACCAACGCAGGATGAATCAAAGTGACCAAATTTAAATTAGAAATTGTTTGCCCTGGTTGACCCTAAGCCTTCTCCTTAGACAGATTTTCCCAAGCAGAATTTAAAAAAATATATGAAATCAAGGAATCAAAGCCATTGCCTATTTTTTCTTCAGATTTCCTGTCTTTCGTTCTTTGACCTTATCTAGCCAAAAAAAAAAAAAAAAAAAGTAAATACATTTGGAAGTAAATATCTAAATAATTCCCTTGTGATATAGAGTAAGTGGGGTTCCCCTCCACCATTTGGCCTGCCTCTTATGAGCAATCGGATTTAATTGTATTAAATTTTATTTAAATAATCCATTGATAATACAAATTATAAAACAGATTTCCTCTCAAACAGAATTATTTTAATTTTATTCACTAACAGCATTCATATGCCACCCAGTAATGACAATCTCTGCGTAGCTTACCAAAAGCAATGCATTTCGAAATACAGAAATTAATTTAAACTGTAGCTCTGGTCTACTTAAAAGGGGGGAAAGGAGGCTTCCGAATCAGACTAAATTTAACTAACTCACAGAATCGCTATTTTTTAATCTCTGGCTCCTATTTGGTGGTCATAAACGAAAGGAAAAAAACCAGTTTCTGAATCAAACTAATGAGGAAGACGTAGCTTGATTTATTGTTTCAGGAGCAGGAAGCAAACACAAAATGTAAAGGCAAACCTAATGGAAAATGAAAAAGGTAAATAAGTACAGTGGTGCCCCGCAAGACGAATGCCTTGGAAGACGAAAAACTCGCTAGACGAAAGGGTTTTTCGTTTTCTGAGGTGCTTCGCAAGACGGATTTTCCAAAGGGCTTGCTTCGCTAGATGAAACAGCCCTGCCTCTCCTGTCATGGCGACGGTCACTGCACGCACGCACGCTCGCTTCCCCGCTCCTCCGGCTCCCTCCCACCTTCCGGCTGCCGACTCCTCCGGCTCCCTCCCACCTTCCGGCTGACGGTTAGTGCCTCGCGCCGCTGCCCACCGCCCTCGCGCCCTCCTCTGAGAGCCGCTGCCGCCAGCAGCCAGCGTTGCAGCCGGAGTCGCGCTCCTGAGCCCCGCCGCCCTCCAGCAGCCGCGTCGCGCGGTGGCCAAAAGGCGCGGGTGAGTCCAAGGACCGGCTGCGGCAGCTGCCCTGCTTCTCCCCACCCCTCCCCACCGTTGTTAGTGTTTAACTGCAGTGGTGCTTCGCAAGACGAAAAAACTCGCTCAACGAAAGAACTCGCGGAACGAATTAATTTCGTCTTGCGAGGCACCACTGTACCGGTTTCAGGGGAAACACCAGTGTCTTACCTCCAGCCTCCTTCGGTGTTTTACAAATGGCCTGGGGTTAAGATGGCCCCAGCTGAGTCCATGAGTGTGGGGCAGTCAAATCCTAAGCATACCCTCCAGAACCCCAACCAAACCTCCCTCCTTCCTGGAGGAGAGACTTGGTACGTCCCTCCCTCTTGTGGTAGGAAGGCCAGGATTCTGCTCACCTATGGGCCCTCCTGTCTCTTAAAATCTCACCACCACCCCACTTTCCCCACCCGCACCTGCTCTTCCCAGCAAGTTGCTTTGGTTCTCTGTCCTACCACTGGGTTGGTTCATCCGGGGGGGGGGGTCCCTGGTGCCTGTGCTTTTGCAGTTCGCCCTGCCATCTGAAGCATCTGATGAGAAAAGAAAGTGCCATTCTAAATCTTGAGGTTTTGCCGCTGCTCCTCCATCTCCCCTGATGTCCTCCCTCCTTACACACCAGCGGGGAAGATACTTTGTAGAGAGACTATAGGTCTGAACGGGTAACTTGTTGTGGGATGTAATCCGCTGAGAGCAGTCAAGCACAAGATTCCTTGTTTTCCTAGAGTGGACATGCGGTGGAATGTTTGGTCCAGCCAGTCGAAAACTTCCTGTTTCCTCCTGGCTGGAACATCCTTCCTTTGCATGTGACTAGAGGTGGGCGTGACCTTACCTGTCCAGGTAACAAAAGGACAAGGCGTGCTGCTACCACACTCTCTCTTTTTCACTTCCTTCTTCGTTTGACCGGCTTCTAGCTTGGACTGCCCTGCTAGCTTCTCAGCTAGCAGAGGCTGGGATCATTCCTCCATATGGGGTAGATCCATATGTATATATTTGTAACTAAGTCTGCCTTCAGGGATCCAATGTTGAACTGACATGAGTAAACAACTTTTATTGACTTTAAATAAGATTGTTGTGTGTTTATTCTTTTAAGAGGGATAAAAGGGAACTTACCAGCAACATACAATTCAACACAGTGGTACCTTGGGTTAAGAACTTAATTCGTTCCGGAGGTCCGTTCTTAACCTGAAACTGTTCTTAACCTGAAGACCACTTTAGCTAATGGGGCCTCCTGCTGCCGCTGCACTGCTGCTGCACGATTTCTGTTCTTATCCTGGAGCAAAGTTCTTAACCCAAGGTACTATTTCTGGGTTAGTGGAGTCTGTAACCTGAAGCGCCTGTAACCTGAAGCGCCTGTAACCCGAGGTACTACTGTACTGAATTGTATGATAGTGAGAGGTTTACACAAGCCTGCAACCAGCTATCTGCTGTGCATGTTAAAAGGGGAATGTAAACTCTTCTAAGTAAAAGAACTTGCTAGCGCAAGTTAGGAAGGATATTAATAAACAATATGTCCTCTTCTGCCTCCCTGAACATTCCCACTTGTAGGGGACTCCCCTTCTCCCCCTTCCATCACTCCATCTGTTTCGGCTTTTTCCTCTCATTTGCCCCCAGACTCCTCCTCTCCATCCAGGCTCCTCCCACCCATATGAGATTATTAGGCCAAGGACTTCAGGATTATGCTCCCTGCCGCTTGGAAAGTGGTCAGGACAATCTAGGCCACATTCGCACCATGCATTTAAGCAGGGCCATGGCGCTTTAAAATGGCTTCCCCCAAAGAATTCTGGGAGCTGTAGTTTCTTAAGGCTGAATTCTTAGGAGACCCCCGTTCTCCTCACAGAGCTACAGTTCTCAGAGTGGCTTAACCATAAGTCCCTCTTCACAGGGAACTCTGGGAAATGTAGTTCTGTGAGGGGAATAGGGACTCCCCTACAACTCAATACCCTTAACAAATGACAGCTCCCAGGATTCTTTGGGAGAAGCCATGACCGTTGATGCTTTAAAGGTGACCCTAGTCAGGAAGCCACCATCCATTGATGGTATTCGTGGATTGGGAAGGGGTCACCTGACAATTCTACCTGATATCTGGGAATGGTACATGGTTTGCTTGTTTATTTATTGTACAGTTGTACCTTGGTTCTCAAATGTCTTGCAACTCGAACATTTTGGCTCCCAAATGCCACAAACCCAGAAGTGGGGGTTCCGGTTTGCGGATGTTTTTTGGAAGCCAAACGTCCGACGTGGCTTCTGATTGAGTGCAGGAAGCTCCTGCGGCTAATCCATAGCTGTCAATGTTTTCCTTTTTTTAAGGGAAATTCCCTTATTTTGAATAGGATTTCTCTTAAAAAAAGGGAAAAGTTGACAGCTATGAGCCAATCGGAAGCCGCGCCTTGGTTTTCAGAAGTCGAACAGACTTCCAGAGCAGATTCTGTTTGAGAACCAAGGTACGGCTGTATTTGTATCCTCAGCCTTCTCTTCCAAACAACTTGAGATGGTCTATACAACAAGGTTTTGCTCCATTTCATCCTCCTAACAATCCTGTGAGGTAGGTTAGGCTGACACAACAATTGGTCCAAGGTCACCGGCAAGCATCATGGCCGAGTAGTCATGTCCAAGCCAGGGACGCGGGTGGCGCTGTGGGTAAAAGCCTCAGCGCCTAGGGCTTGCTGATCGAAAGGTCAGCTGTTTGAATCCCCGCGGCGGGGTGCGCTCCCGCTGTTTGGTCCCAGCGCCTGCCAACCTAGCAGTTCGAAAGCACTCCCGGGTGCAAGTAGATAAATAGGGACCGCTTACTAGCGGGAAGGTAAACAGCGTTTCTGTGTGCGGCTCTGGCTCTCCAGAGCAGCGATGTCACGCTGGCCACGTGACCCGGAAGTGTCTCCGGACAGCGCTGGCCCCCGGCCTCTTGAGTGAGATGGGTGCACAACCCTAGAGTCTGTCAAGACTGGCCCGTAAGGGCAGGGGTACCTTTACCTTTACCTTTAGTCATGTCCAAACCAGGCCAAACCCAACACTCTATCCGGTACATCTGGCTCTCAACTACAGCAAAAGGGTTTGAAGTTTGAGTGAAAATGCCTTTTTCCAGCCACCTTCCCTTCAAGCTCTAATTGTGGAAAGGATCTCACCATTTGCAGTTATGCAACAAGGTTTATCCATGCTTCCCTTTCTTTGTTTTAGCCCAACACAGCCAGGACTTCACTGATTTGCTCCAGGACTGTAGCCGCTGCCTTCCAGACCTACAGAATCGGGGGCAAATGGGTCACTCTTAATGGTTACAGCTGCAATGGGCAGCTGATAGCTTTCTCCAATGAGATGGGACATCTTATGTTGAATAAACTGCTTGCTACCGCTGAAGTTTTTCCCGCAGTCCGGACATATGAACGACGTCTTCCCCGCGTGAATTCTCTGATGTGCGACGAGGTGCGAACTCACGCGAAAGCTTTTCCCGCATTCGGGGCACTGGTAAGGTTTCTCTCCCGTGTGGATCCTCTGGTGGATCATAAAGTGGGGTCGCTGGCTGAAGCGTTTCCCGCACTCCAAGCACATATATGGCTTCTCTCCCGTGTGAATCCGTCGGTGAATCGCTAGGTTCATTTTGACGCTGAATTTCTTCCCGCAGTCGAGGCACTCGTAAGGCTTTTCCCCCGTGTGAATCACTCGATGTTTCGCCAGGTGAGAGTTCCGGCTAAAGGTTTTCCCACAGTCGGAACATCCATAGGGTCTGTCGCCTCTGTGGCTCCTCTGGTGCCTCTTGAGGGCTGAGTTCTGAATGAACCTGTTCCCGCAATCTGGGCAGACGTAAGGCCTCTCTCCCGTGTGTATTCTCAGATGGTTAGCCAGATGGGAACTGTACTTAAAGTTCTTTCCACAGTCGTGACATACGAGTGGCCTCTTAACCCTAGCGGGCCTTGTCTTTATCGTGACATCTTTCTGAGATATGAAACTACCTGTTCTAGAAACGACTTGATCCTGGGCCTGCTCTGAGGGGTCTCTCTGCAAGCTTCCCTGGTTCCAAATCTCTTTTTCCACTTGAGGATTGTGAGGGGAAACTCGTTGTAACGCCCTACAAAGTATTCCAGGTGGTTCTAATGGCTCACAAACTTGCTGCTGAGGCGTCTTCTTCTTGCTCCTGCAAGGTATCCCTATAGGATACGAAGAAGAAAAGGTGAAGGGAGAGAATGTGAAATGTAGGGTAGAAATTGCAAATCCCTAAAACAGGGGTCAGCAACGAGCAATCTGTGCGCCAAGGAGGGCTGAGAATTGCTAGGAGACCCTTATTCCCTGAGAGGGTTACAATTGCCAGAGTTCCCTGGGAAGAAGAATTGATTGTTAAATTACTATGGGAATTGTGGCTCCTTGAGGGGCACAGGGGGTCTCAGGACCCTTAAGAAACTACAGCTCCCATAACTGTTTGGGGGAAGCCATAATTGTTTAGAGTGGTATTTTAGTGCTTAAATATATGGTGTGCACGTGACCATAATTCATGTGAAGTCCTCTGTGTGGGAACTGCAGTCAGAAAGTGCTAGTTGGTGCATGAAAGGGTTAAGACAGCGGAGCTGGATTCCTAGACACAGCTAGGTCATGCCTCCTCTTCTCTGACAAGGGAGGAAGTGAAGCCTTCTCTTCCTGTTCCATCTCTCTCCTCACCACGTAACTGGCAAAGGAAGACGTGTCTAAGCTTTGCTCCAAGCTTAGAGCATGAGTCTGAAGCTATCTTTTTGTATTTTCTACCTATTAGTATTCTGCATGTGTTCTCCTTGGTGCCACTTGGATAAAGGCATGAATGTGACCTTTGAAACGTTTTGTAAGGAAAACATTTTAAACTTACTTAACACTGCGAGAGAGTAGAAAAGGGACAAAACTCCTCTGTTCATTGCCACAGGAGTTTGCAAGCAGACAAAATGGGATAAAAAGGTTTAACAGCCTACATTTAGCCACACCATACTGCTGCTTGACTTTTATGAGTTTAAACTCGGCAGCTGAGGGCTTTCTCCTGCTGAAGAGTGAGTTTAGCCCCACATTTTGAATCCAGGCACCTGGCTGGATTCTTTTGTTATTTACCCCATGCTTGTGGGTTACAGGATCATAATATTTTCTTTCCATGCTCTGGACATTCTCTAGTGAGATATAACACATCAGTGAATCAATTTTGTTGTAACCCAAAGGAGATTGATTAACAGGCCTCAGGGGACAACACGTGAATGGGACAGTTAACCGCACTTCCCTACCATTATGAATTTTCTGATGTGTAATAAGGTTGGAGCTTTGGTTGAAGCCTTTCCCACAGTCAGGGCACTTGTAGCATTTTTCTCCCGTGTGGATTCTCCGATGCCGTATGAGGGCCGACTGGTAAATGAAGCTTTTCCCACAATCAAGGCACGCGTAAGCCCTCTCCCCGGTGTGGATTCTCTGATGTTGAGTGAGGGCTGAGCTCTGACTGAATTTTTTCTCACAGCTGAGGCAGGCGTAGGGTTTCTCCCCGGTGTGGATCCTCTGATGCTGAGTCAGGGCTGAGCTCTGATTGAAGCTTTTCCCACAATCGTGGCACTGGTACGGCTTCTCTCCTGTGTGGATTCTCAGGTGTGCAGTGAGGGCCGATTTGTGACAGAAGCTTTTCCCGCACTTGGGACAGGAATCCTTCCTTTCTCCCATGTCGACCGGATGACATTTTGCAGCGCTGATGCTCCCTTTGAACGGGGCCGTTTTGCCCAACTTCTCCACTGGTTGTTTCTCCTCCTTGTGACAGGGATTGGGACTTGGAGATTCCCTTTCTCGGGAATATTTCAGAAATCTCCCACAAGGCTCCGTAGATTTAAGGTTTCCTTGTTGATAGCAACCACCTGCAAAGAGAGAGTCTGGACTTTAGGCAATATGGTGGAACTAACGGCAGAAAAGGAACAGCAAAGTCAGGTTTTCTCTGCCCTCACCTCTCTCCTTGCACCTGCCTCAAATCTGCTTTGGATGTTTGGAGGACCCCTAGGAATAGATTGGACGTGGGTGGCGCTGTGGGTAAAAGCCTCAGTGCCTAGGGCTTGCCGATCGAAAGGTCGGCGGTTTGAATCCCCGCGGCGGGGTGCGCTCCCATTGTTTGGTCCCAGCGCCTGCCAACCTAGCAGTTCGAAAGCACTCCTGGGTGCAAGTAGATAAATAGGGACCGCTTACTAGCGGGAAGGTAAACGGCGTTTCCGTGTGCGGCTCTGGCTCGCCACATGCGGCTTTGTCACGCTGGCCACGTGACCCGGAAGTGTCTCCGGACAGCGCCGGCCCCCGGCCTCTTGAGTGAGATGGGCGCACAGCCCTAGAGTCTGGCAAGACTGGCCTGTACGGGCAGGGGTACCTTTACCTTTACCTTAGGAATAGATTTCGGGGTGCAGGCAGAGGAGGTGGGGGAATTTCCATTGCACAGCCAAGAGGATTTGTGCCAGCAGAAGCCCTTTGTTGGCTACCACCCTCCATATCGCCAATAATAATAATAATAATAATAATAATAATAATAATAATTTTATTATTGATACCCCGCCAATCTGGCTGGGTTTCCCCAGTCACTCTGGGCGGCTCCCAACAGAACACTAAAAACGGAATAAAACTTCAAACATTAAAAACTTCCTTAAACAGGGCTGCCTTCAGATGTCTTCTAAATGTCGGGTAGTTGTTTATTTCTTTGACTTCTGATAGGAGGGCGTTCCACAGGGCGGGCACCACTATCAAGAAGACCCTCTGCCTAGTTCCCTGTAACCTCACAGTGAGGGAACTGCCACAAGGCCCTCGGCGCTGGACCTCAGTGTCCAGGCTGAACGATGGGGGTGGAGACGCTCCTTCAGCTATACTGGACCGAGGCCATTTAGGGCTTTAAAGGTCAGCACCAACACTTTGAATTGTGCTTGGAAATGTACTGGGAGCCAATGCAGGTCTTTCAAGACCGGTGTTATGTGGTCTCGGCAGCCGCTCCCAGTCACCTGTCCGGCTGCCGCATTCTGAATTAATTTTAGTTTCCGAGTCACCTTCAAAGGTGACAAACACCCAAGGCTGCATTCTTCTTCTGTTTGTCCCCGTGTCAGTTTCAGTTTATTAGTTAATTTTTCTAGTAGGGCTGTTTCCCATACTATTTGGTACCATTGGTCCATACTTACTCCTGACAGGTCTCTCCAGTGTCTGGCTATGATGCTTCTGGCTGCTGAGAGTAGGTGGGTTATGAGTTCTTTGTGGTGTAAATGGGCATTGTTGTCTTGGAAGATGTTTAGTAGGGCCAATTCTGGGGTGATGTCTATTACTTGCTTAGTTATTTTACATATTTCTTGTATGGCTGCTGTCCAGAATAGTTGGATTTTGGGACACTCCCACCACATGTGGAGGTATGTGCCTATGGAGGTGCACCCTCTCCAGCATTTTGGTGAGGTAAAACAAATCCAGTTTAAGATGCCAGGGCTCAAGTGTTTAATAAGGGAAGAGACAACAGGCAGGATACTTACTCAGTGAAGCCCAGCGCTCGTAATTCTCCCGCATGACGTCCCAGTAAAGCGCTCGCTTGCTCGCATCCAGCAAGGCCCACTCCTGCTCGGTGAAATGCACAGCCACCTCCTCAAAAGCCACCTGCATTTTAAAGGGTTGGTGTATGTATGTTTTTTTTGGGGGGGACGCGGGTGGCACTGTGGGTTAAAGCCTCAGCGCCTAGGGCTTGCCGATCAAGAGGTCGGTGGTTCGAATCCCCACGGCGGGGTGCGCTCCCGTTGTTCGGTCCCAGCGCCTGCCAACCTAGCAGTTCGAAAGCACTCCCGGGTGCAAGTAGATAAATAGGGACCGCTTACTAGCGGGAAGGTAAACGGCGTTTCCGTGTGCTGGCCACGTGACCCGGAAGTGTCTTCGGATAGCGCTGGCCCTCAGCCTCTTTGAGTGAGATGGGCGCACAACCCTAGAGTCTGTCAAGACTGACCCGTACGGGCAGGGGTACCTTTACCTTTATATATGTTTTTAGGAATTCCTCCTCTGCCACCACCCACTGGGTCTACGCTTGTAGTGCAGAGATACCTGTATAGACCTACACTGGCTTAACTGACCTGGCATGTGGGAAACTCCCTTCCTGTGTTCCTTTCACCAGCAGGCAAAGACTTTTTTTTTTGTTCCAGTAGGCCTTTGGTCACTAACTGGCATATGAGGCAGGATGAGTGCTATTCTTAAAAAAAGAAGACGTTGAAAATGTTTTCAGTGCTGTTTTCAATATTATTGGGGGGGGGGGTTTAATACAGTGGTACCTCAGTTTCCGAATGTAATCTGTTCCGGAAGACCTTTCGAGTTCCAAAACATTCGAAAACCAAGGTGCAAAGGGCGGTCTGCAAATTTAATAGAGAAAATTGAGAAACGTATGCACTCAGCAGGAGCCGTTCGACTTCCGAGGCGTGTTCAAAAACAGAAGCATTATTTCTGGGTTTATGGTGTTTTGAAACGTTCGTCAACGGAGTTGTTCGAAAACCAAGGTACCGCTGTATTTATATCCTTGTGTGCTTTCAGTTGCATCTGCTTTAACTTGTGAAAGTGTTGCAGCCACAGGATAATCATCTCCTCTGTGGGGAAGGTCCCGGGTTCAATTCCTGGTGTCTTCAGGTAGAGCTCTGGAATGTTCCTCCCTTAAGCCCTGGACGGCCTCTGCCAATCAGCATAGATGATATTGAGCTAGATGAACCAATGACCTTACTCGGTATAAGACAGTCTCCTAGCCTCCTCCATCTCCTCACAACTACAAATCCCAGAGCGCTTTAGGGAAGCAATGACATAAAACAGTAGAAATCTGGGTCAGGACTGCAGCATATACAATACCCTAAGTTCTCAACCAGGCTGCCCTGGTCCCTTGCCTTCTTTCACATAGGTGAAAAGGAAATAATGAGGCACCCGTTTTCTTTCAACACTTGCATATTTCTCTCTCTCACACACTGTCTTACAATTTAGAATATTAATTTAGACCTTAAAATATCAGTGACTTCCCTTCTTCTCTTTCCATAGTTCATTTTGCATAGCATAAATTCCTGCATATTTTATATAAACCAAACCATTCAGAATTCCATTGTTTCTTCCATCAAAACTTATTTACACTGTTGAATTTATCTTAACGTTTTCAAGTATACACAATTATCCCCCATATATTCAATAAACATTTTCCAATCTTCTTTAAGCGAAGGTTCTTCTCGTTCTCTTATTCAATAAGTTAAGATCCGCAACAGTTTAAGTTGCCATTCTTCTTTAGATGGGGCCTCGATCATTTTCCATTTGGGGGCAAACGAAACACGGGCTGCCGTGCTGGCATACATAAATAACCATTTTTGACACCTGGGAATTTCCATCTGAATTATCCCCAACGAAAAGGACTCTGGGGTTTTTTGGAAAGGTGCTTTTAAACATTTCCCCAATTCATGATAAATTATTTCCCAATACTATTTTACCCTTTTACAGGTCCACCACATATGAAAGAACATAACCTCAACCTCATCACATCTCCAGATGTAGATGTTATACTTGAATATTTCCTGTCCACTTTGTGAAACAGGCCCACCTGCAGATTCCGGCCTACCTGGGGAATTTCCATGGCGACAGGAGAATGGGATGGTGCCAGAGGAAGCCAAGATGAAATCCTGCCATCTGTTGGGGTGAGGAGGACACCTGGAGATTAGAGAAGAAAACACCTCCATGAGACCAAAACCCTGCAGTAGCATCCTGCCTCTACCTATCAGACCTAGACCCTAACCCATTCCAAAGCAGTTTGAAGGGGCTTGGCACATACAGCCTATGGCAGGCATAGGCAAACTCCGGCCCTCCAGATGTTTTGGGACTACAACTCCCATCATCCCTAGCTAACAGGACCAGTGGTCAGGGATGTTGGGAACTGTAGTCTCAAAATATCTGGCGGGTCGAAGTTTGCCTATGCCTGACCTATGGGGTGTCCTGATTTATAGGCGCAAAGGAGGGTTTGTGAGGGTGGTTTGGTGCAGGGATATCAAAGAAGGGTGTCAAAATGTCAGGGAGATCCGTTCCAGTGCTTTATTAGAAGGAAGTGTAGACTCACAAACCCAGGACTCAGCTACCTTCGTAAAGAAAAAGCGCTTTATGTGTGTTATAGCACTGCGACACACCAGATGGCGCTGTGGAGTCCTGTCTTTCGCCAAGGTGATTTCCCTTTGCAGAGTTTACAAAGTGTTTAACCGAATCGCTTTTTTGATGTGTCTAGATCCAGTCACAGCATGGAGAGGCATTGCTGCCTTTACAGACCCGGGATGGACACCACACCAAGGAGAAAGTGCCATGACTCGTCTGCACCTGGGAAAGCTTTTATGCATTACTTATACCAAGACAGCATAAGCCAATAGGGCCAGGACCTTCCATTGATTCACCTGGCAAGGAAGACATAGGTGGCAAGACTCCTACGGATAACTCCCCACCCTAGATATAATAGATAATAACTGCACGTCTCAGGCCCACAGATAAACATGGCATCAAAGCAATCCAATTGGCATATATCAAGGCAAGTGAATAAACATACGTGAGCTCATTCTTGCAGCAACTACCAGTTAGTCTCGGGGTTATCTTGACTACCAAGATGGCGTTCACAGACTTTCTGGAACATTTGCATCTACACACGGAAAAAAGCTATTCCCAAATTGTCCATCACAAACCAACACAGCACCTAAAACAGCATGGGGGCTACACAGAGAGCACAGCAAGTGTCGTTCTCAAAAGCTGTGGTTGCCAGACAGATTTTGCATCCACACTGTCTCCCAATGCAAACCCCGTAGTTTCTCTGACACCTAAGAAGGATTGCAGATTACCTCCTTTGGGGAACTGTTTAGCACTTGGGAGCGCTGCTGCAAAGAGGGCAAAAGCTCAGCTTCCTCACTCACACAAACCATGATGGATTCTGCAGGTGCCCATGAGCAAGAAAAACATAGGCTTGTCGGGTTGGCGGTTCGAATCCACACAACAGGGTGAGCTCCTGTTGCTCTGTTCCAGCTCCTGCTAACCTAGCAGTTCGAAAGCACGCCAGTGCAAGTAGATAAATAGGTACCACTGCGGTGGGAAGATACGTTTCTGTGCACTCTGGTTTCCGTCATGGTGTTCTGTTGTGCTAGAAGTGGTTTAGTCATGCTGGCCATGTGACCCGGAAAGCTGTCTGCAGACAAACGCCAGCTCCCTCGGCCTGAAAGCGAGATGGGCGCCGCAACCCCATAGTCGCCTTTGACTGGACTTAACCTTCCAGGGGTCCTTTACCTTTACCTAGGCCTTCTGATTTAAAGTGCATAATAAAAAAGGAAAACCCTGTCTCCACAGATCATCATCATAAAGATGATCCTTTCTGCCATCAAATGCGCAACTATGATTGGCTTATGCCTATTGTTTATAACCTATCCTGAGCCTTAATAATAATAACAATTGTATTATTTAGACCCTGCCCATCTGGCTGGGTTTCCCCAGCCACTCTAGACGGCTTACAGCATATACAAAACATAGTAAAACATTCCTTACAATCAATTCTTCGGCGATCAGCCTTCTTTATGGAAGTGAGAGCTGGACCATAAAGAAGGCTGATCACCGAAGAATTGATGCTTTTGAATTATGGTGTTGGAGGAGACTCTTGAGAGTCCCATGGACTGCAAAAAGATAAAACCTATCCATTCTGAAGGAAATGAGCCCTGAGTGCTCACTGGAAGGACAGATCCTGAAGCTGAGACTCCAGTACTTTGGCCACCTCATGAGAAGAGAAGACTCCCTGGAAAAGACCCTGGTGTTGGGAAAGATGGAGGGCACAAGGAGAAGGAGACGACAGAGGACAAGATGGTTGGACAGTGTTCTCGAAGCTACAAACATGAGTCTGACCGAACTGCGGGAGGCAGTGGAAGACAGAAGTGCCTGGCATGCTCTGGTCCATGGGGTCACGAAGACTCAGACACGACTAAACAACAACCACAATAGGAATGAGTGTAATATTGTATTAACAATATTAATGTATCGCTCTGGTGTGTTTTAGAACATCCAGAGAGATAAAGAACCGGGTTTCTTTTAACTTGTTTGCTAGATCCTTGAAAAAATAACAACAATCCTGCATACATCTGAGAAACCCAAGCTTTTAACCCTAGGCAGAGCACTTACCGAGTGAAGTCAGGTGCTCGTAGTTCGCCTGCATGACATCCCAATATAAGGCTCTCTCATTCGCATCCAGCAAGGCCCATTCCTGCTCAGTGAAATACACAGCCACCTCCTCAAAAGTCACCTGCATAGTACAGAGCCAATAGCTATTATTTGTAACCATCACAATCCCGTTTTCTTTCCACTCTTGTGTTTTTATTCCCCGAGCCAGAGTCCGGCCCTCCCATAGAAAACTGCCTACCTGGGGAAGCGCCATGATGCCTGATGAATGGGGCAGTGCCAAAAGGAAGCCAAAAGGAAATTCTGCCGCCTCTCAGGGTCAGAAGGCTTCCTGGAGATTTACCACCCGAGGCAGCTGCTTCAGTCTGCCTAAGGGCGGGGCCTGCCTTGGTGGGGCTTGTCCTCTACCCTGAGTTCCTAAAGGCAGGATAAAAAGATGTTAAATTGAGGAAATGGATAAACAAAAGCCAGAAATCCTTAAAGAAATGCAACTAGAGAATAAAAACAAGGCACACACATTATTACACTGTTTCCTCCCCAAATACAGTTTTGCCTGTATTGATGTGAAGAAGATGCTACTAACCAGAGGTGAGAAATATGCAGTCCTGTTACTTTTCACAGCTCCTTTTTGCACCAGAAGCTCAGCCCTTCTGTTTTGCCTGTGCCTCTTTTCATTCAAAAAAATCACAGCTACAGAACCCAGGGGAGTTTTCGGTCTGAAGCAACAGGGCACCCCTCCTCCTTCCTGGCTGCAAAGAAGGCTGGCCGCTAAGATGGTTCTTGCAAATCCCCTTTTGGAAGGTGCAGCCGCTGCCTCAGCTAAACCCAGTTCCACCTCTGCCTGCAGAGCAGGGTTGTGTGAGAAGAGAGGGTTGCCTCTCTTTCCTGCTTTGCAAGCACCAGCGCCCTCTGCTGTCAATGTACAATCATGGCACTGGTTGTGAGGAAATTTGCTTTTGACAGCCCTCCTTATTTTTGCACTGGCTTCTGAAATGGGTGGAGGGTGGTTGCCTATTTGTTTAAATTTAAAATGTAAACACTCTTTCCACCCACCAAGATGGCTTCTTCACATATGTAAATGTCCCACTGATTGTCTTCATTCATTCAGTCATTACTGCACCAGAACAGCTGCAAATGAAACAGATTTGGCAGTATTTACTATCTGGCTAGGCAGCTCTGACTGGGGGGGAAAGGGGGGGGAACAAGAGATCAATGCAACTACAATACCAGGAAAGATGCTACAGCAAATTATAAAGTAGCCAGCCAGTCTGTAAACACCTTGAAAACAATGCTGTGATTAGTAGAAGCTGGCATGGATTTGACAAGAATTCTGTCTCCCTCGCTCTCTTTTTAAAATTAGGTTACTAACCATTTGAGGAAATGCTGAAAACATAGGAAACCCGCACTTTCAGGTGAGAAACAAAAGTTGTCCTGTAGTTTGATTTCCAGAGTATATATAGATTAATAATGAAATGAAAAAACTTACAATGCCCAATTAAAATGACCCAGGTTTGCATTTGTTCTTGTGACTGCTTTCTTTTAATCATGCGTTAAATGCTGACAGTCCTGATTAAGGGAAGAACTTTCAAAAACACCTTCTTTCTGGAAAGATCTTAAAATAGTCAAGTGCAATTTATGGTCTTTTCCAGACACCTTCCAAAGTATTCATACCAGTATTTGCACCACTGATTTGGGAATCAGTGGACATACATTATCAACAATCCATACCTATCCTGTCATTTCTTGTGAAATACTGCATTTTTATGGGATGTCCTATTCCATTATTATTATTATTATTATTATTCTATTTATACCCCACCCATCTGACGGGGTTGCCCCAGCCACCCTGGGCGGCTTCCAACATATATAAAAACATAATAAAACATTAAACATTAAAAAAAAACTTCCCTATACTGTACAGGTCTGCCTTCAGATGGCTCAAGGTCACATAACTCCATACCCTCCAACATTTCTCTGATGAAAAGAGGGACATTATATTATTATTATTATTTCACAGGTGTCATGGATTCTTCATCTGTCATGGATGCTTTAGCTGAGATTCGTGCAATTCAGGGGGTTGGACTAGATGACCCTTGGGTCCCTTCCAACTCTAAGATTCTATGATGATGATGATTTTACTATTTATACTCATAAAGGTAAAGGGACCCCTGACCATTAGGTCCAGTCGTGGCCGACTCTGGGGTTGCGGCACTCATCTCGTTTTATTGGCTGAGGGGGCCAGCGTACAGCTTCCGGGTCATGTGGCCAGAATGACTAAGCCGCTTCTGGCGAACCAGAGCAGCACACGGAAACGCTGTTTACCTTCCCACCAGCAGAGTACCTATTTATCTACTAGCACTTTGATGTGCTTTGGAACTGCTAGTTTGACAGGAGTAGGGACAGAGCAAGCTCACCCCGTCGCGGGGATTCAAACTGCCGACCTTCTGATTGGCAAGCCCTAGGCTCTGTGGTTTATGTTAAGTTGTGGGTGAACATATCAGACGACACAGCGGTTCTTCAAACAGCTCTTGTTTATTCACAGGCCAGAACAGAACTGAACTGAAGGGTTCAGCCAGCCTGCTTATATAGAGCTCCACTAGAACACAACAGTAACCACTTTCTGTAACTATCCAATCACTGAACGTCACTTTCAAGCCCTTATTTGCATATGTGGACCTGAGTGAAAACTATCTACAGTATCCCCCTGCTGGCCCAGGGTGAGAACTTCAGTACATAACAGTTTAACCCACAGTGCCACCCTCGTCCCAAATTTATCCCATGTTGTTGTTGTTGTTGTTGTTGTTGTTGTTGTTGTTGTTGTTGTTGTTTCTGCTGCTGCTGCTCACCCAACTGGGTTGCCCCATCCACTCTAGGAAGCTTCCAACATATATAAAAACACGATAAAACAAAATATTAAATAATAATAATAATTAACCCCCTTCCCTAGACAGGGCTGCCTTCAGATGGTTCCGGGGTCCCACACGCTCCAACATTTCTCCGATGAAAACAGGGACATCCTCACGCCCAGCCAGTGGCTGGTCCTCGATCGGCGCTTCCCCGGCCTCCCGCCAGCAGAGGCCGCTGTTAGCTGCGGAGGCGAGAACCCTCCGCCTGCCCCCGTTTCCTGGCTCTCTCGCTCTCCTCGCTCCCCGCTCCGAAGCGTCGGTCAGCGGCGGACTTCCGGCCTCGGCAGCTGCGCGGCCACCATATTGGGGTTTGTTGCAGCCCGAGGAGGCCTCGGCGCCAGCTCTCCCTGAGGCCGCCCGAGCAGCGGGGACTCTTCCGGGGGGCGGCGGCGGCGGCGTAGGCGGGGGGGAAGCGGCCCAGCTCCAGGCTCTTCGCGTCCTCCGAGAGGCCTTGGCTGTGTAGGTGGAGGCCCCGGCGGAGTTTCGGGCTTTCTTCCATACTTGCAGTTGTGTTTTGAAAAGCGGGGCGGCGGGGGGGGGGGGGAGGAGAGATCTGGGGGAAAGTGCCAGGAATGGGCGGGGTTGGAGGGCGGGGGGAGGAATGTTGGGGGGAGGGTCAGGGGTAGGGAGGGGACAAAGTGTGGGGTGGGGTTAAAAGGAAAGGGAGACCCTGCTTGTGGGACCCGCCTTTTGTCTCTTTGGAAAGAGCCCCCGACGCGGAGAAAAGAGGGAGAGGGGATGCCCAGGAGAGCGACCCAAGTAAAAGAAATTATTTATTATTATTACTATTACTACCATCACTATTATTATTATTATTATTATCACTATTATTATTATCATCACTATTATTATTATTATTATTCGGACCTTGCGAGGACGGGTGTACGTGTGAATGTGTCTAGGGGTGGGTTGTGTCAGGCTTTCGCACCGCCGCCACTTCCGGCTTTTTGAAGGCACAGATCTTTTCTCCCCCCCCCCCAATCGCGCTGAGGAAGGCGGGTGGGAGTGGGAGGTGAGTCATAACAACCGCTGCAATTATTGCATGCCCTGGCACCAGGTTTATTTGCCTGTTTTTTGTTGTTTTTCTCTCTCCCTCCCCTGGTCAGGGTGGAATCGATCGCTCCGGTTATTTGTTTTTTTAACAGTTTCCTCACACTTCTCTGTGCTGTGTCCTTAATAGCAGAAGTTCCACACAGTGGGTTGTTGTGAAGCCATAAAAGGGAAGGGAAAAGCAGGCTAGTGCAAATCCGGAGGGAGATGACAGGAGTGTAAAAGATCTAAGGGACATGCGGAATGTTTTCTAAACCGGTCTTTACCTGCTGCTGTAAAGAACCACAGCACAGGTGCCGGGAAAGCCAAACTGGGGAGGCCAAAACTGACACGATTGGTGTCACCACTCTCAGTTTAATAATAGACTTCTCAGCACTCATACATTGCTTAGGAATCTTTACAACAACCCTGTAAAGTAGGTCATTGACAGTAGGTGTTGACAGCAAAAAGAATAAAGGTTCTGAGTGGGAGAGAATCAATCATTCTAAAGGCCTTCTAATGAGCCATGCAGCTTGTTATGAGTGAGATTAAATAATCGGGAGCAAAAGTATATCTTTGTCCCTGAGTTTGGATTGTCTGAAAACTTTTTTCTGTAGAAGAAGTTAATGTTAAAATTGGAACTTGCTGAAAGGTGGAATTGAAGCACTCCAGTATATAAGTAAGCAAAGCAGAACTGTATTAACTGGGAAAGGAAGAACCCAGCAGTTGGTACAATTAAGGTGAAGTGTTCCAACGTGGGTGCATGTGTCCCACAGAGACCTTTCATGGCACCCTTAGGGTCTGCTTTGCCAGCTAAAATTAGGCTTGAAAAGAGCATTCTGTTGTAGCTAATGGAATAGATTGTGGTGTGAACTTGATTGTGGTGCCCACAACTGTTTCTCCACTTTGCAAATGTGTCCTTAAGCTGAGAAAGGTTGTTGACCCCTGAATTAAGGAAACAATTCCGGTGAATATCAGATTCTGTTTGTTTTGCGTTTTCATATAAATTCAATGGAATACAAGTAAAGGAATTAGGGCAGTCACAAGTTGATGCCTGTTGAGTGTAGCTACAAAATGAGTAGGACTTTATATGGGAGAAGACAGACATATAGATACTGCACAGCCCCAAACATGAGTTGTTTATGCTGGCAAAAAAAAAAAGTAATATTTGTGTGCTGAGGCTGCAATGTTAATAAAATAGAGAATCGTTTTTGTGAGTAGGATTTTATTGTAATAAGCAAAAACAATGTTTAGAGCATCATCGAGTTAAAATATATAAACTGGACTTAGCAAAAGAGGAAGCTGGGAGAGAGCAACCTAAGCCAAAAGAATAGCAGCCATTTGTTATCATCCTCATATTCTTTTTTTATTACTTAAATTATATGATATCTCTATATAGTATAATGTATTTATGTTTCTGAATGTAAGACATTTGGACCTAATTAGGTAACAAGAAAATAGTAAATAACTATACATATATTCTTATTCTTTTATTGTTCATTTAAAATAATTATATACTGCTGTTCCTCATTAACAAGACCAGAGTAGTGTACAATATAAGTTTTTTTAAAAACCAGTAAAATGTAACTGACAATGTTTATGTGATTTGTTTTGTAGCTCTTTTCCGTGTTTACAGTTCATTTCAGTTCATTTGACTTTAGATGGCCTTGGGTGCTTGTAAGAAATTAGTACAGAAAGTTTTGACACTACTGTTATTGTACTGCTGGTCGTAAATAGAGCTACACATCGATAAGTGCCAACTGGCAAACCCAATTTAAGAGTCATCTGAGGCTAATTTGTTTGTAGCAAAAGCTTTACCGGCAACGCCCTGCTGGTATAGGAAAGGCAATAAGTCAGTTCCAGCCCAGTCCTGTGTGCTAAATCTACTGTGTTTAGCGCAGTGTCCTCTCAAGTGAGAGTAAAGGATTTCATCCCTAAATTCCGTGCCTTCTGCCTTTGCATTTATGCCAGAAGGAAGTGGATTGCCTATCCCTGCCAGAAGTTGAAAAGTTCTTCTGCTAGGCCCTACAGCAATATCAATGCCCCTAATCAGTGATCCCTGCTTGGTGGCTTGTGCAGTGGGGTTTAATAGGCTTTTTCTGTTGTCTGTTGCAGGGGCTGAACGCCTTCTTGAAGACTCTGCTCAAAGCACAGGAGTGGGGGGGAGGGAAAGTGAGAAGGGGCATCTAGAGAGATCATGGAAGAGAATGGCGAGGATGTGACTTCCTTGGGTAAGGATCTCTTACGTCTCATTGGAATGGTTCTGCGTGTCCCGGTGGTAAGCCACAGTATGGCTAACTGATCACACAAACCCATTGGATCCCAGCAAGGAGCTTGAACTCACCTTCCTTCTCCCTGGGCTTTTTAGGTATCTAAGCCTAGTGTATCTACTGAACCTGGTATCATGGTTAAGGTTCCTCCTCTTTTACCGTGATATGTAGCCGTTTGGTACAGATCATGGTTAAATGACAGGCCTTAGCCGTGATCTCTGGTTGAGCCAACATGCTAAGGCAAACCTTGGCTTGGCTGTCATGCTGCACTGACGTAAAAAGACCAGGGAGCTGCACATGGAGCATGAATGCAGGCACTGTGCAGACTCAGGAGTGCTTAGATATGTTTAGACATTGTTCCTATAGTGGATGTATACCTGAAAAGTGGACCCTAGGAATTCTAAATTTCGATTAGTTGATCCTTCCACAAATTCATGGAGCATTTGGAAGGAGGAGACACCCCATGTCAACCGGCATTGGCAGCTGCTGTCCTGTTGGTGAACTTGCCTGCCCCTGCTGACAGCTTTTCATAAGCCAATGGGAAGAGGAGATTTCTCCCATTTGTTAGCAGAGAGTCAGCCCCTAGTGGCCCACAAAAAGGGGGTGAGAGCTACTAGAGCAGGCATAGGCAAACTCGGCCTGCCAGATGTTTTGGGACTACAACTCCCATCATCCCTGACCAGTGGTCCTGTTAGCTAGGGATGATGGGAGCTGTGGTCTCAAAACATCTGGAGTGCCGAGTTTGCCTATGCCTGTACTAGAGAGTGACTCTGAAGCTGCTGTTCCCAGGAGCACAGAGCAAGGCGAGTTGAGAATGCTTGAAGGCAGCTTTGCAAATAAGGTCATAAAAGTTACAAGCCCACAACAGTTGCTGTTGGGTTTTTTTGCCCCATGCATATCTGTGTTGGAGATCTGTGGCACATAGATGGCTTAGGAGGGCAACAGAATCTTAAAGGGTACACAAGTTTCCCTGTCTGGTTACCTGGATGAGATCCTTGCTCTTCATAGACGAGCAGCCACTGCTGCCTGTTGTCTGCTATGGAAAGCAGCCTGAATAGTGGGAGGAGTTACAAAACATCTTGGAAGCAGGAGCTTAATACCTTGTAGCGTCTGAGTTGGTTTTCGGTCAGCTGAGATTTATGGCATTTGCCCACGATCAAAAGGATGGTGCTTTTTTGGTTTGAGCAACACTTCAGTGTTTGCTCAGCCAAATAAACTATACGGTGACTGCTTCCTAACAGTGGAATCAGAATTCCAATTATTCAGAAAAATCCCTAGCACCAGCTTGGGATTTATTTTGGCTTTAATGGGTATTAGGTGTAAAATTTAGATTCCTAAAAATCTGTTTCCATCTCGTTTTTGTTTCAAAAAAACCACATTTCCAGTGCTTTTGGTCTCATGGGATAGTTGTTCCGTTAATTGCCCTTTCCTTGTGACTTTCAGTCACCTTTTCCCACCAGTATTGCTCATAAGAGATCCAGAAGTCTTCACCTCTAATTTTGCCTGTTTCTCTTTTCTCCCTGAGCGGCCTACATTTCAACAGATGGCAGTTACACAGGTGAGTAGTTGTTCTTTTGCATGTTGATCAGGCCAGGGTAAAGGCAGGTGTGTCTAGAAAGCTGCTCTTAAACTGTTACGCGATTGGAATACGTTACGAAAATTTTCCTTAACTTTGTTTTTTAATATATGTTGGTTTTTTTTCTGGTCAGGGGCTTAGAATAGTGGAGGATAAAGAGGGATGGAGCTTTTAAGATCGCTTCACACGTTACGCTAGACACGTGTATCGCACCGTTGTCACGTATCTTTTTTTTCGCATGTCGGAATGCAGACTCCCGTGCCATTTCCTCGAGGTCACACGTGTTTTCTTTGCAGGCCAACTTGCGGGAGCAAAGATGCGAGACGCGTGTCTCTCGTAACGTTTGTGGGAGGTGCACATGTCTCAGCGGGGGAGTTGCCAGCGTGACCATAGAGTGCATTGTACAGAGCGTCCCGCCTCTCTCTATCCGCACTCTATCGTTAGGAGCTTCCTTGTTACACTCCCCCTCCTTCCCGCTAGTGCTCTTTTTACTGCGCCCCAGTTGAGAAAGTTTCCTGCTGCCATTTTAAAAACAAATTCCTGCCGCCGGTATTGGCCGGGTCACCCTCGGAGCACACCATGTTGTCTGATACCCTTCCAGAGACGGTGCCGATGCCGAACCACGGCACAATGGCAGCTTCTTCGCAGGGCTCTTCGTCTGCCACGAAATCGAGGCGCCAGCCCGTTTGGACCGACGAGGAAACCCGGGCCTTCATCCAGGTTTGGGGCGACGACGCTGTGCAGAGCGCCCTGGCGTCCAACTACCGCACGGTTGCGCAGTTCCAGTGGATCGCGGACGAAATGCGAGCCCGGGGTTACAACCGGGACTGGGAGCAGTGTCGCGAGCGGGCCAAAGTGCTGCGGCGCGGCTTCAAAGAGATAGTGGACGGCAACAGCAACGCCGGCCACGGGCGGCGAGTGTGGCCCTACTACGAAGAGCTCAACCGGTTCCTCTGCATCAAGCAAAACCTGGTCGTTCCGCGGCTTTCAGGGAGCAACGCGCGGCCACCGGTAGACCGCCGGCGCCGGGAACACAGGGAGACTCAGGACCCTGCCTACGAACCGCCTTCCTCGGTTGGGAAAGGCGACAAAGGGACTTTTGAAGAGCCAGATGGGGACTGCTTGCTCTTGCCAGAATCAGCTGGGTCGCAGCACAGTGAAGCCAACATGGAAAACCAAGTGGGGTCTCCGGCAGCCAACTCCGATATATCCATGGACGGCAGTGCCGGCCCTGGCACCCCGACAGATCCATTGCCATCCAATGACTCGATTTCTGGTGAGTTTTGTTTGGAATTGCGGCTTGCCTGCGGTGGGGGTGGGCTTTGGTATGGCACATGGTTTGTTGCAGTTGTCCGTGGACTTCTGGGCAGGTTGGGTAATTTTGAGACAGGGAGGGGTTGCTTTATCACGCGCACTTGTTTCCGAGTGCAGAGCAGTAGAGTGAAGTCTGAGGATCTTGAGCAGGGGTCGGCAAACTAAGGTCCACGGGCTGGATCAGGCCCAATTGCATTCAGGATTCGGCCCACGGACTGTCCGTGGATCGGCGTGGGGGTTCTGTTCGTTTGGGCTGCGCCATTCCCCCCCCCCTGCGCCATTCCATCCCCCCCACACACCGCAGTGGTGCCTCCTCCCTCCTCCTGGCTTCTCTCCGCCCTGCCTAGAGGAGAAAGGGAGCTGGCTGAGCGCCATTTTAAGTAGCCCCTCTCTGGAGCCCCTCTCTCTGCTCATCTTCCCCCTGCCGCTGCTTTGGTACTCCTGTGGGCCAGAGAGCGGAGCAGATGAGCTTCGTCTGCCAACCCACGAGAAGCAGTGGTGGCGGTGGTGGCAGCGGTAGCCCCTGGGAAGGTAAGTGCAGTGACGGGGGTTGGGGAGAAGGACTACTTGCCCCCCATGCCTCTTCTTCTAGCCCCGCCCTCAGTCCCGCTTCTTCAGCCTGCAACAAGGTCTGAGGGACAGTGGACCGGCCCGCGGCAAACAAGTTTTGCTGACTTCTGATCTTGAGAAACACAGCTTTGATTTCAGCAGCCGGGGAATCAAATCCTCAGTCAATTTGGGTTGGGGGAAAACCTGGTGAGATTTCTGAAGTTGTAACAGGGCTGAGCTTCAAAGTTCAGGGGATGGAGCTGCTTAACAGAATTTGCTGTATCACAGGTAAGCAAATATATAGACATCTGCAGAAATCCAACAGTGCCACCAAATTGCAGACTCTGACTTTTTTTTAAAAAAAACATTTTTAGGGTGGCCTTGTGTGGAATCTGAAAGCTGGCGTGTGCCCGTATGAATGTTTTAGATTAGCGTACGGTAGGCTGTTGCGAAGACGAGTTATTCATCATTTTGTTAAGCCTGCTTTCTGACGTTTGCCCCTCCAGCGCCGAACCTGCGCCCTCGACCGCTGACGGCCGCCGAGAGGATGCGCAACCTCCGTTGCCGGCAGAGGAAGAGGCGGGGGGACACCTTGAAGGAGCTCATGGAAGTCACCTCGCAGGCCACCAGCGAACTTGTCCGGACACTGTCTGACCTCACGCACAAGGAGGTGGCTTCCTTCGAGCGTGCCTACAAGGAGGACCTCTCGGCCCGCAAAGACGAGATGGAGCAGAGCGCGGAGGACATTGGGAGGCTGGTCAGCGCCCTGGAATCGAGCGATCAGACGCTGAAGGAGCAGCTGAGCAGCCAGACCAGCGTGTTGCAGGGCATCCTGGAAGTTATGAAAGACATACGGGGCAGAACGTCATACAGTCCGCCCTACCCTTCGCAGTATTACGACTTCCCGGGCCCTAGCATGATGCACGCGGCGGCCACCTCCTCAAACGGCCAAGAGATGCCCTGCCCCTCCCCTTCCAGCCTCGCATTCGCTTCCCAGCAATCAGCCACCAGCAACGGAGACGTCTCTCCCCGGAAGCGAATGAAATGAAAACTGCCGCGACCGAGAGCCCGTCTCCTTTTAGTCTCATTGTGGGAGCGGCAAACCATCCCTCCAGCTGTTCGTTCTTCTCGTTACAACATATATATTGCTTTTCTTATTGCATAGTTAGAATGTGTTTTCACCACATTTACACGTGTGTCTCCCCACAGCGTTAACGGTTGTGCGGAAACAGCTGCCAGCAATGTACATTTAAATTTATTCTTATTGGAGGGGGGGGGGTTCCTTTTTTTTTTTTTTAAAGTGTACCTACATTTGTTTCCCTTCCATCTTGTTTCCAGAGGAATGCAGTGTTTGATGTACATGTGTACAAGTTTTTTAAACAAAACCAATAATAATAATAATAATAATAATTACACTTAACACATTACCGGCTACCTGTAAGAAGGTAATCTTTTAAAAAGAAATAAAGATGCACTGTTGTTCCAAATTGTTCAACACGTGTTTTCCGGTAGCATCTTAAGATCCCGAGAATTCTTACGCTGGGTCAGAGATGGGAGTTCTGTCAAATTCAGCATTCTGCCTTTCGAGAAAAGAAGAGTCCGTGGTGGGGTTCTGGGGGCATCTTTCTCTCCTGTTCTTACCACCCTGCATATCTGGTCAAGGTTAAACCATCTCTGAAAATGGAGCCAGTAGTTCATATCCACCAAAAGAAGTGGCATGCATGCATTTACATAACCCTTTTTAGACACTGTTTTTGTGCATCCTCTCGTGATATATTTCAGAGGTTATATAAATGCATTGTCTTCAGAAGGACCTCTCGTTTTCCTTCAACCCACTACCTCCCAATTGCCATGGGTAGCTCTTTATGTTTTGTGTACGTTGAGCAGCCCTGAATTTTTCTCCGCAGCGCTCGAGGCTCCAGACCTTTTGTGTTCGTCATCAAACGCCTTTTCCAAGCAGAAAAATCACTTGTTTAAGGCACCAAACCAGATAGCAGCAGAACATCAACAGGTGTAGCCTGGTGATGTTCAAAAGCAAGGGATTGAGCAGGGTGTGGTTTGCTAAGCAAGAGACTTGAAGGTCTAAGAAGCTGAGCCTTTCCCATATTTGCCACTCCAAATACTTTTCTTTCAGTCACACCCACTGGGCAGGGAAAGGATTTAGCAATCCTTAGCCACACACCACTATCTTTCTATCACTGGTAATTTTCCGCACCGCTTTGTATCCAAAGGACATTAGGCTCACAAGTTTCCTGGGTTTTGGCTCAAGGATGCCTATGTTCCATCGAATCATAGAGTTGGAAGGGACCCCAAGTGCCATCTATTCCAACCCCTGCAATGCAGGAAACTCAGCCAAAGCATCCATGACAGATGGCCATCCAATCTCTGCTTAAAAACCTCCAAGGAAGGAAAGTCCACTACCTCTCGCGGGAGTCTGTTCCACTGCTGAACAGCGCTTACTGTCAGAAGGTTTTTCCGAATGTTTAGTCAGAATCTCCTGTCTTGCAACTTGAAGCCATTGGTTCGAGTCCTACTCTCCAGAGCGGGAGCAAACAAGCATGCTCCCTCCTCCATGTGACAGCCCTTAAGATAGTTGAAGATGGCTATCATATCTCCTCTCAGTCTCCTCCTTTCCAGGCTAAACATTCCCAGCTCCTTTAAGAGATCCTCTTAGTTTCCAGACCTATGATCATCCTGGTCACCCTCCTCTGTTCACGTTCCAGCTTTTCAACATCCTTCTTAAATTGTAGTGCCCAGAATTGGACACAGTATTCCAAGTGTGATCTGACTTAAGGCAGAATAGAGCAGTACTGTGACTTCCCTTGATCTGGACACTATACTTCTCTTGATGCATTCTAGAACAACATTAGCTTTTTTTGCTGCTGCATCACGCTGTTGTCTCATGTTAAGTTTGTGGCCCACCAAAACCCCTAGATCCTTTTCGCATGAACTGCTAGTAAGCCAGGTGTCCCCCATCCTATATTTGTGCATCTGGTTCTTGTTGCCTAAATGCAGAACCTTACATTTGTCCCTACTGAGATTCATTTTGTTAGCTTGCAGTTCCCAGTTCTCCAATCTGTTAAGTTCATTTTGAATTCTGATTCTGCGGCAGTGGCTACCTCTCCCAGCTTGGTGTCATCTGCAAATTTGATGAGCATCCCCTCGATTCCTTCATCCAAGTCATTTATAAAGATGTTAAACAACAAGGGGCCCGGGGCAGAACCCTGTGGCACCCCACTTGTCACTATTTTCCAGGATGATGAACCATTAACTCTGGGTTCAGTCAGTCAACCAGCTACAAATCCACCTAACAGTTACCTTGTTCAACCCACATTTTACCAGCTTCCTCGCGAGAATATCATGGGGGATTTTGTCAAAAGCTTTACTGAAATCAAGATACACTATGTCCACAGCATTTCCCTGATCTACCAAGTTTGTAATTCCATCAAAGATATCATTTTGGTCTGGTGTGACTTATTTTTGAGAAACCCATGCTGGGTCTTAGTAATCACAGCATCCTTTTCTAAACGCTCACAGACCGATTGTTGAATTATCTGTTCTAGGACCTTCCCTGGTATTGATGTCAGGCTCACTGGTCGGTAGTTACCTAGGTAACTTCAAAACGACCTTGACAGATTAGAGAACTGGGCCAAAACAAACAATATGAATTTTAACAGGGAGAAATGTAAAGTATTGCACTTGGGCAGAAAAAATGAGAGGCACAAATACAAGATGGGGGACACCTGGCTTGAGAGCAGTACATGTGAAAAGGATCTAGGAGTCTTGGTTGACAACAAACTTGACATGAGCCAACAGTGTGACGCGGCAGCTAAAAAAGCCAATGCAATTCTGGGCTGCATCAATAGGAGTATAGCATCTAGATCAAGGGAAGTAATAGTGCCACTGTATTCTGCTCTGGTCAGACCTCACCTGGAGTACTGTGTCCAGTTCTGGGCACCACAGTTCAAGAAGGACACTGACAAACTGGAACATGTCCAGAGGAGGGCAACCAAAATGGTCAAAGGCCTGGAAACGATGCCTTATGAGGAACGGCTAAGGGAGCTGGGCATGTTTAGCCTGGAGAAGAGGAGGTTAAGGGGTGATATGATAGCCATGTTCAAATATATAAAAGGATGTCACATAGAGGAGGGAGAAAGGTTGTTTTCTGCTTCTCCAGAGAAGCGGACACGGAGCAATGGATCCAAACTACAAGAAAGAAGATTCCACCTAAACATTAGGAAGAACTTCCTGACAGTAAGAGCGGTTCGACAGTGGAATTTGCTGCCAAGGAGTGTGGTGGAGTCTCCTTCTTTGGAGGTCTTTAAGCAGAGGCTTGACAACCATATGTCAGGAGTGCTCTGATGGTGTTTCCTGCTTGGCAGGGGGTTGGACTCGATGGCCCTTGTGGTCTCTTCCAACTCTATGATTCTATGACTCTATGATTCTATGATTCTAGGTCTTCCTTTCCCCCCTTTTTGAAGATGGAGACATTTGCTCACCTCCAGTCTGTATGGACCTCACCTGTTCTCCAAGAATTCTCAAAGATAATAGACAAAGGCTCTGAAATTACATCCACGAAGTCCTTTAGTACCCTTGGATGCAGCTCATCAGGCCCTGGAAATTTGAATTCATTTAAAGTAGCTAGGTGTTTCCTTACTATAGGGGATAGGTGTTCCTATCTTGGGCTGCATCTCCCTCCTTGCATCATTTATTCTGTTATCACCAGGTTGGGCATCACTTTCCTTTTGGGTGAAGACAGAGGCAAAGTAGGTGTTGAGTAGTTCCGCCTTTTCTCTGTCACCCAATAGCATTTCTCTGTGTTCCCCACACAGAGGACCTACCACTTGCTTGTTTTCCCTCTTACTTCGGACATAGCCAAAGAAACTTATTATTTTTAACCTCTCTTGCAAGCCTGAGCTCACTCTGAGCTCTTTCCCCCTGCAACTGTTGGCTACTCATGTATACTTCTCCTGTGTGATTTCCCCATTCTTTCATTTTTTATACACGCCATTCTTAACTTTCAGCCCATCTGTAAGTTCCTTTTGCAGCTACACCAGTTTCCTTAGATGCCTCCTACTTTTCTTTCTTGTTGGTACCCTGCATTTGGACCTTCAATATTTCTCCTTTTAGAAACTCCCATCCTTCTTGGACTCCCTTCTCATTGAGTATTTCTGACCACAGGATCACACCCAATATCTCCTTCAGCTTTTCGAAATTGGCCTTCTTAAAGTCCAGAGTGCGAGTCTGACTACACTCAGTTTTCCCTTGCCTCTGTATCCAGAAACCCAAGAGAACGTGATCACTTCCTCCCAAGTTTCCGAGCTCTTCCGCTTCATCCACCAGTTCCTCCCTATTGGTGAGGACCAAGTCCAAGTCCCCTTGTCGGTTCTTCCACCTTCTGGGAAATGAAATTGTCAGCGATGCAATGGAGGAATTGATCAGACCTTACACTCTTGGCAGAGTTTGAGTCCCAACAAATATCGGGGAAGTTGAAGTCCCCCATGATTACTGTTTCTCTCCTTTTTGAATGTTTGGTAATCTGCTCTAGTAAGGCATCATCCGAGTCTTCAGTCTGGCTTGGCAGTCTATAGCAGATAACCACAGTAAGGTCACTGTTGTTTCTCTCCCCTAGAATTTTTACCCATTTTTGGTTTAAATTGCTTTTTAAAAGTACCATTTTTCCTCTCCTACAATTTTGAGCATTGTTCCACCAGGTTGTGGTTTGGTTTCCTATTTAATACCTATTTTGTCTACTGCCTCCCAATACTGTGTCCTATTTCACTCACTCTTACGCTGCAATCCTATGCACACTTACCTGGGATTAAGCCCTGCTGAATATAGCAGGTAAACAGGCCTTGGATTGTACTGTTAAGTCTTCCAGTATTTGCATCAGTGCTCTTCCCTCTTCCTGCAGCACGATGAATTGGTCAAGTGAGCTGGACCACTTCAGACTGCAGATCGGGAGGCCATGTGCTTGTTTGGGTGGTGGTGTTTTTAATGTTCTACATAAAAAGTTCCCTTCAAGTAGAAAACTAGCAAAGCAGGTGAGAGGCTTGGCTAGAACTTCCATTCCTGATGTGCTATGTGTTTTAATTTCGGGGAGTGTGTTACGCCGATAGGGGGGAGCATTTATTTTTATTTTAACCCTGTATAATCCCGGCTGCAATCTGAAGTGGTGGGCTTCAGTATTCTACCACCTCTTCTGCATGTGTAGCTAATGCTATGAGTTTTCTGGAAAATTTGAACTGGAAAATGTTTGTATGCAAAATAGGGTCATTTAGAGCATGGGGGTGGGAAATCTTTGGCCCTGGAGTTGTTGCTGTGCCACAATCCCCATCAACCCCCAACTTTTGATACTGTCAGGCTGGCCCAATAATTGTATTTGATATACATGCACAGTTGTGAACAGAAATTTTTCTATAGGAGGGCAAAGAAAAGACTCGGAAAACACATGCCCCACATGTGTGGGGCAGACCAGGCCTTACAACACAAAGCTGGTACTTAATTCCCAATTTAAGCATATATAGGACTGTAGTTTGCTGCCGAAACAGCTGACCTGCTTTAACTACACATACAGCAGAGTGAAAAACTTAAGATGATGTGATTCTGGCCTGTATGACTGTAGGTGGGGGGTAGAGAGCCTTTTTCAATGCCCCCTCCCCCCCAGTGTTGGGTCCTGTTTTCAAAAACCTTCCCCGAAAGTTTTTTTTTTTTAAAGCACATCCCCGAGGATGCTAAAATTTTCTCCTTGATGGCTAATCTATGGGAGCTTTCAATAATTAAATGTAAAATGTTATAAATACACTTTCGACATTGTAGTTTGTTTTTTCAATTTGCCTTCATAAAGTAACAACATTGCCGTGGTGTTGTTGATCGTATTGAGCAGGGATGGGAAACCTTTCTCCCTCAGTGAGAATGCATTAATCGCTTTCAACACACGTCTTGAAGGCGACAAACAAAAAGCAGTAAAAATGGATGAAGACAACATAGAAAATGATAGCAGATACATTTGAAAACAGTAACAGCATTTGAAACAGTTAACAACAGGTGCATTAAGAAAAACTAACAGCAGATACATTTAAAAACGGCACAAAGTAGACACACATGACAGAGACATATTCATCTAGATAGGAAGTCTTTGTCAGAAGTAAAATGCCTTCAATGGTTTCTGGAAAGTGCAGAGTGAGCTCCTGTCTTGTTTGCAAGAATGCAGTTCCACAGGACAGGGGCAGCCAGACATAAGGGTTTCATCTGCGTTACTGTGGAGCGAGTTTCTGATACTTCTGAACTTTCAGAAAAAGCTCTCTGGCTTACATACTGGGTATATAAGGGAGGTGGTGGTCTCTCAGGTAATCTGGTCCTGAGCTGCATAGGGCCTTATATGTTTGATACACCTTGAACTGGTAGCAGATTAGCTTTTAAATGTGTTTCTGGGAGAATGGGGTTATGGGCTCATTTTGCTTTGTTGTTCTATTATGCATTTTGTGTTTTTGTTTTATATTTTTATGCTGAGATTCGGATGAAGGGGCAGTATATAAATTTAATAAATTAGCAGCCAGGTCAAACCCTGCAAGCCAAGTGGCTGGCTGTAATTCCCCCCCAGAAGCGACCTTGCCATCTTGTGTACCAGCTGCAAGCCTCTGGGCCAACCTCAAGGGTAGCCCTACATAGAGGGTGTTGCAGCACTCTAATCTTGAGGTTATCAATGCCTAGACAACTGCAGATGTTGTTGGGCTCCCATCAGCCCCAGCCAGCACATCCACTGATCTGCAATGATGTGAGCTGGAGTCCAACCACATCTGGAGAGCCACAGATCTTGATCTAAGCCTAGGCTTTTCCAGGGAGTCTACAAATCTGCTTCTAGATAGCCAGAGTGGCGGCTGAGCCTTTTGTTTATGTAACAAGTGAGGATGACACAACCTTCCCTCTCAGGAAGTGAGGTAATAAGAGATGGGCTTGAGCCCATTATTGCTTGATAGCTTCTGCAAGGGGGGGGGGCAGTGATGTACAGGTAAGAAGCAAGTGCCTATGTTTGAGAAACTTGGAACAAACTAAGCAGGTAATTTGGAGGGTAAGGCATGATATTCTGGCATGGGGGGGGAGGTACAGTAAAAGGCTGCTTCATGCACGCTGATGGTCTGTGTGCCTCACATCGCTTTCATTCCTTATATCCACCAAGGCAGCCTGTGTGGAACATCACTTCATTTAAGAGGAATTAACCTGTTGAGAGCAGTGGCGTAGCGTGGGTAGTCAGCACCCGGGGCAAGGCAAGTAATTTGCGGGGGCCCCCCCCGCTGCACTGTCCCTCCCCCAGATAGTCCCTCGCTCTCCGCACCGCACCGCACGCCTGGCACCCTCCCCTCCACAGTGGGCGGCGACCCGGCGGCTTGGATCGGATTCGCACAGCCAGCACTGCAGTGAGAGAGAGAGTGAGCCAGGTAGGGGCAGAGAGCTGCGAGTGCGAGCGCCCCCCCCCGATGTTGCGCCCGGTGCAGCCGGCCCCCCCTGCACCCCCCACGCTACGCCACTGGTTGAGAGTGCTCTTGTATAGCTCAGTTGGTTAGAACATGGTGCTGATAACACCAGGGTTGCAGGTTTGATTCTCTGCTGTGGGACAGCTGCATAGTTGGACTTGATGTCAGGAGCGGGAAACCTGATTTTAAGAAATTATATTAAATTAATTTGGTTTGATTTGTAGTATTTTGGAAAATTAATAAAATAATAATAATTTGGGAGTTGGACTAGAGCAGGCACCCCCAAACTCGCCCCTCCAGATGTTTTGGGACTACAACTCCCATCATCCCTAGCGAACAGGACCAGTGGTCAGGGATGATGGGAATTGTAGCCCCAAAACATCTGGAGGGCCGAGTTTGGGGGGTGCCTGACCTAGATTATCCTCTGGTTCCCTTACAACTCCCTTCCAGAGGGGCCATCCTGCTAGGATTATTATTATTATTATTAGGCTGCAAGACATTGTAATGGATTGCTTTGACGGGCTTCAGCACCAGATGAAAAGAAACGAATCATCGCATTTTGCCTTAGTTTAAATCCGCACTCAGCCACAAAGCTCACTGGGTGACCTTGGGCCAATCGCCGCCTCTCAACCTAACCTACCTCGCAGGGTTGTTGTGGGGGATTAAACGAGGACAGGCGGAAGAACCATGCGCACCACCTTCAGATCCTTGGAGGAAAAAGTGCCCTAAAAAGTGCAGAGTTCAGCGGAGCTTCCTTCCTCCTTTGCAGGTAAAAGAAGTGGCTCTGGGGTTGCAGCCGACGCGTTTGCTCGGCGAGGCCAGCAGAGGTCTCCGGATTATTCCTAGCTGCCTTCGCAAAGGGCCACCCTGCTGCTCGGAGGAGCCTCGCCGAGGTTGCGCTTCCTGCGCCTGACTCAGCTCGCGTCCGACGCCAGGATTGGCTGCCTGGGGCCGGATCGCAGGGATCTCGCCGCAGTAACCCCTGAGCAGCCAGCGCGGGCGGAGAGAGGCGGCCGATGGTGCGGCTCCTTTTTGCTTCTGGCAGACACACAGAGCCAGCTTCAGTTTTTGCGCGGCGGCGGCTGCTGCGCGCGTCGTTGCGCGCGGGGCGCTTTCGCGTGTCGGGTCGGATCTGCCCTGCAAATCCCAGCTGCTCTCGCCCGCTGCTGGTGAGTAACCGAGGGATCTCGGGCACTGCGCTGCGGGGAGGGCCTGTGGCGCCGCCATCGAGCACTTAAAGCGCTGCTTATCGCCAGATCTCCGGGGCTAAATCCTTCCCTCGGCTGATCCCCCGGGAAGGGAGCGGGGGTGGTTTGCGTTTCGCAATCCCCTGCCGCGCCGGCTTTGCTCGAGTCTGGGTTGGCCTGGGCTTAGTCGCCTCGTTGTTTTGCCTCCACCTGGTCTCCTATTGTTTTTCCGCTTGCAAATGATTGCCAGAATGGTTTGTGGGGTTTTTAAAAGGTGTTGCCAACAAAGGATCCCAGGAACAGCTTCTAGCTGTTTCTGTTCCAAGTCGGAGGATCCGCCGCCCCCGAAGCTCCGTAACCCTCGTGATAACTGCGCGAGGTTTTCCGCATTAATCCTCAACAACAATCCCGTAAAATGGGTGTGTTTTTAATCCCCAGGTTGCAGATAGGAGGCCGAGAATGACAAAATTAGGCCCTTCAGGACGACTACACCCAAACTGGAGCTTTCTGTGTTTGATGGGCATGGTTCTGTGATACGGGAAAGGACCTTGAGGCCAATTGCTTCATCGCCTTTTTAATGAAGTTTCTAGTTCTCATGAATGGAGAGGGGTTTGAGCATGCAGCGGTCATGCAGCTTGAAAGAAACAATCGGTGTAGCACTCCCAATGAGTGCACAACATCCAGGATGTGTACCTCCTCTTGTCAGTACAAAAAAAGGATGCTTAAAATATTTTCAAAGTGGCCTTTTATGTATTCCTGTGGCTCAGAGGTCCTCAAAACTGGTCCATAAGAAGGATTCAGGTGGTCTACAGACAGCCTGCTAAACAGTTGAGAAGGCACTGTTATTTGGTGACAAAGAACAAGGCAGGTTTGGACAAGGCTGGATTACAGTGGTACCTCAGGTTACATACGCTTCAGGTTACATACGCTTCAGGTTACTGACTCAGCGAACCCAGAAATAGTACCTCAGGTTAAGAACTTTGCTTCAGGATGAGAACAGAAATTGTGCTCCGGCAGTGCAGCGGCAGCAGGGGGCCCCATTAGCTAAAGTGGTGCTTCAGGTTAAGAAGAGTTTCAGGTTAAGTACGGACCTCCGGAACAAATTAAGTACTTAACCTGAGGTACCACTGTATTGAATAGGCTGGCAGAGCCCTACATGATTGCAATATTCAGCAAAGGTTCCTAATTAGCTACTGTGGTCCCCCGTTTTTCAAAAGCTAAGCCATGGAGCCCCTACTTTGGGGGGGGGGGATAGTAGGTTTTAAATATATGTGAAGAGTGCTACAGTCCTGTCCTTGGACCACCAATCTGGAACCAGTGATAGCACAAACCACTGAGCGTCCCAAAGGAAGGACCCAAGGTGTTGTGGCCCATTGTTATTCAAAGGCCTGCTTCAGGGGCCCGAGTCAAAGTGAAAAACAGCCTGCAGAGATCTCTGCTAATGCTATTGCCTGTTAACTAAAGAAGTGAGACAACAAGCAGAGATTTCCTGTAGTCGATGTGTTTCACTTTGACCATTGAAGAAGGCATTTAAATAACAACTGGCCAAAACAGGTCTGCCTGTTTAAAAATAAAACCACCACATATGTCAGCATATGGAGAGAACATCTCCTTTGTTTTGGGGTGCAGTTCCTAATATCAGTTCTGTATGTCCTCCTGCTTGTACAACGGCAGCAAAAAAGTGGTTAAATAATTTTCAAGTATTTGGGGGGGGGGTAGGGAGTTCAAGAATTGCCTGCTCTAGTTCTGTATCACTGGAGATGTTCTGAAGGGGTCTTTAAAACCATTGTTAAGAGTTGGGGTGGATGGGTTATAGCAGTGTTCCCCAACCTTGGGCCTCCAGCTGTTTTTGGACTACAATTCCCATCATCCTTGACCACTGGTCTTGCTAGCGAGGGATGATGGGAGTTGTAGTCCAAAAACAGCTGGAGGCCCAAGGTTGGGGAACACTGGGCTATAGGATCATGTCCTCTTCTCTGTGTCTCCTCTCCTGCTTCAGCAGTAATACAGGATAAATTTCAACAATTCCTACTTAACAAGGATTGAGCACCATGCATTAAACCAGAGTTTGCAACCTTTGTTAAGGATGAGCTCTGGTTATCCTTAGTCGAGGGTAGCACCACTGTTTGTATAATACTTAACTGCAGTTAAGGGGTGGGGAGGAATTTGCGGCCAGGGGGAGGGAATACTTAATCCTTTCATCAGCTCTTGGTCTTTCTAACCACAGTTAAGATGGCCCCTCTGTGATTTCTGCTTTTCCTCTGACCAGCATATGTCTGCTCTTCTTCCTTGCCAAAAATCCTTCTGAATTCTGCAAAAAGGGCAGGACAAAAACCTTCCGACAACGTAAATTTTCTGGGCTAAGAATGCTGATGTTGATAAATGCAAAATTTCCAGAATCACAGATCAAATGTTCCAAACAATACAACTATGCAAATTAAAATATCTACTTGTGCAATTTACATAGTTCATCTGTCTTTCTGGAATTGGGTTTGTTACTTTTATTTATTTATTACTTTAATATACCACCTTTACCTTCAAGGATCTGAAGAAAGTGTACATGGTTCTCCCCCATCTCATTCTCATAACAAGCCTGTGAGGTAGGTTAGGCGAAGAGATGGTCACCCAGTCAGCTTCCTGGCTGAGTGGGGGATTAGAACCCTGCTCTCCCAGGTCCTAGTCCAACACTCTAACCATTACGCCGCACGGTTCCTTACAGTGTGGACTTCTAACTTGAGGATGAACAAACCACAAAGATCTCCCAAGGTCAGGCAGGGTGAGGCTGTAACCCTCTAGATGTTGCTGGACTCCAGCTCCCATCAACCTCTGCGGACATGTCCAGTGTCCCAGGGATGATGGGAACAGCAATATCTGGAAGGCCATCGGTTCCTCACCCCGTTCAAGACAAGCCGTGCAATCCTGCACACTCCTCCTCACAAGCAGGCTTCCCTGTTTTCTGTGGGGCACACCTAGAATTGCAACCTACAAATGAGCCAGTGTGGTGTAGTGGTTAAGAGCGGTAGTCTCGTAATCTGGTGAACTGTGTTCGATTCCCTGCTCCTCCACATGCAGCTGCTGGGTGACCTTGGGCCAGTCACACTTCTCTGAAGTCTCTCAGCCCCACTCACCTCACAGAGTGTTTGTTGTGGGGGAGGAAGGGAAAGGAGAATGTGACCCGCTTTGAGACTCCTTCAGGTAGTGATAAAGCGGGATATCAAATCCAAACTATTCTTCTTGTTTTGCAGCACAAGCTTTGGTAGACCAGAGCCCACCTGAACACAAATGCCAATGAGTAATACTGAATACCTTGCGGGTTCTTTTTCCCCTCTTTCCTTTCCAGCAGGTGAAAGGATGGTGAACGAGGAGGAGGAAGGGACTTCTCAGCAGGGAGGCCCTAAGCCGGCAGAACTACACGGGGCGCTGTCGGAAAGCTGTCCCAGGCTGGCCTCCCCAGACCTGGAGCTGGAGGGAGGGGAACTCAGCGAGAGCAGTTCGGAGACGGACCCCAGGAGCTCTGCCCCAGAACTGGAGAACGACTCCTTTCCCATCAACGGAGACGCCCTGGGGAACGACGCCGGCAGCGCCTGCCCGTCGCAGACGCAGTATATCTGCCCTGTTTGCGGGGAGTGTTTCAACGGGAGCTCCTGCCTTTCTGAACACCAGCAGGTCCACAAAGAGGAGAAGCCGCATGTGTGCCCCGTGTGTGGCAAAGGCTGCAGCCAGCAGGCGGAACTGGCCGACCACATGCAGACGCACACGGACGAGAAGCCCTTCACCTGCCTGGAGTGTGGGCGGAACTTCCTCTTCAGCTCCGACCTGGTGTCCCACCAGAAGGTCCACACCGGAGAGAAGCCCTATATCTGCCTGGAGTGTGGGAAGGGCTTCTCCCAGAGCTCGCAGCTCATGTCCCACCGCAGGGTCCACACGGGCGAGAAGCCGTACGAGTGCATCATCTGCGAGAAGAGCTTCCGCTCGAATTACGACCTGGTCAACCACCAGAGGAGCCACACCGGAGAGAAGCCCTATATCTGCTCCGACTGCGGCAAGAGCTTCACCCGCAGCTCCCACCTGATCTCCCACCAGCGGGTCCACACTGGGGAGAGGCCCTACCCTTGCGGGATCTGCGGGAAGCGCTTCCGCGACTGCTCGCACCTCATCCGCCACCAGAGGGTGCACACGGGTGAGAAGCCGTACGAGTGCTCCATCTGCGGCAAGAGCTTCCGGGTCAACTACGACCTCGTGACCCACCAGAGGAACCACACGGGCGAGAAGCCCTACGCCTGCCCCGACTGCGGGAAGGGCTTCAAGCGCAGCTCGCACCTCATCTGCCACCAGAGGGTCCACACCGGGGAGAGGCCCTACCCCTGCGGCATCTGCGGCAAGAGCTTCAGCTACAGCTCCGACCTCATCAAACACCAGAGAATCCACACCGGCGAGAAACCTTACGAGTGCCACATCTGCGGCAAGAGCTTCCGAATCAACGCCGACCTCGTAACACACCAGAGGATCCACACGGGAGAGAAGCCGTACACCTGCCCCGACTGCGGGAAGTGCTTCGCTCGGAGCTCGCGGCTCGTGTCCCACCAGAGAGTCCATGTCAAGGACGGGAGCCTTGGGGCTTCCCTGGCCGAAGCCGACACGTCTCCCGTGGCCGCTACCTGGTCGCCGGCTCCTGATGGTCTCTGGGGCCCAGGGGAGAAGGGGGCGGACGCGTCCCTTAAGCAGGGTAGTGACCCTGCCGCTCTCGCCGGCCTTGCAAATTCTAGTCAGCCAGGCAATGTGCTTCCAGAAACCCAGATAGTTGAGATTAAGATGGAGGACCCGTCTTGATTCGCGGGACGTGGGGGAGCTGAGTGGCAAACGGCCCGTTTCCGATGGACCCTTCCTTTCCTGCAACAGAATAGTAACGAGTGCCCGGGGAATCTTCCTTCCGCTTTTAATCATGCAGTTTTAAAGAGGAGGCTTGAATGAGCCTTGCGTTGACTGAGGGACTGAGTCACGGATCTGTCTCTCCCGTTGTGCGTATCAGAGCAACTGTGCGGTGGCAAAAGCCAGGGTAAGAAGTTCCCCATGGTTTGGTACCGCCAGCCATGTCTCAAATTAAAAGCCATTTTTTGGGGGAAGCTGCTTGGTTTGTCGTTGCTGCCCCCCCCCCCCAAGGAATCCAAGGAGATGTAGATCAGTAAGGCTGCTGGGAATTCTTGATTAGGAATCCCTTGTTGCTTTTATTTGGGGGAGTGGGGGGGTTAATTTTAAAAAAGGGGGTGTTTCACCTGTAAAATAAAAAATGCAACTGTGGAACAGGAAGGAACACTGTTAATACATGCATTTCACAGGAATTTCGGAAACGAGCAGAAATGTAACTCTCCATTGTTGTTTGTTGTGTCGTCCTCTCTTCAAAGATAATTTATTTCATGTGTTAGGATTTTTTTTCCTTGTTCCCAAGAGATCCATAGGAAACGGCCACCCAGCTTCTTCCATTCCTCAGTGGGGAAACCATGCTTCTTAAAACAGTTTCCGCCTGCAATCCTGTACTTTTTGCTTCTGGGAGTAAAACTTGCTGAATTCAAGAGGGCTTGCTTCTGAGTAGACATACAGAGCACTGCGCTATAGGGGAGCCTTTCTCAACCTTGGGTCCCCAGATGTTGTTGGACTACAACTCCCATCATCCCTGCCCACTGGTCGTGCTTGCTAGGGATGATGGGAGTTGTAGTCCAACAAGATCTGGGGCCTAAAGTGGAGAAAAACAGCTCTAAAGGAGGCATATTTAATGTAGGTCGTGCTCAGACCAGGCTGACTGAAAGGAATGGAGATGACTAATTTAGGTTTATTAATTCCAGCAGGTCTACTCTTGAGTAGAACTTAGTTGGCTACAACCTGCGATGTAGGCCTGGCCACAGATTCTTTCCTTCTAAGCACAGATAGAAGACCCTGCTGTTTGATATCTTCTAGCAGGTTACCCCGAACTTGTGTGGTTTTTAAAAAAATATTAAAATCGCTATCAGTGTAATAAAAAGTATTTTTTAGTTGGATAGTGTGGAGCTTTAATAAACGTTATTTAACTTAATTTATAGGGTGTGGTCCTCCCTGGCAGGGCCGACTGCCTGCTCGTAAAGGGATCCCTATAGGACAAGGCAGATGATTGCCATTTTTGTTCTCCCCATACCTTCTCAGTGTGAGCATCACTGGTACATGTGCAAGTGGCTGCCCAGGTTGTCACGGCAACCAAAAGGCCTCCTTGCCTTCGCCCCTCCAACCTTTAACATGTTGTGCAAACCCACACACGGTTCCTAATAAACAAGCCCCACTTTGTTCAGTGGGGCTTACTGCCGGGGAAGGGTGCAAACGGCTGCAGCCTCAGTCGCAGAAAACGAGCGCTGGAGCGCATGTTCATTAGCTGAGCAGATTTGAGGGTGGGATATGAGAGGTTTTACATCGCCCTCCTCCTCTCTCTCATGGGTCGGCGGTGTGGCTGTGCAGGCGTACACACTGAGCAGGGAACAAAGCAAAAAAATGCCTTTGCGAGGCCCTGCGGCGATTCCTCTCTGCCGACATGCAAGGAAGGATCATGGCCACTTTTTTTTCTTTTGAGGTGCATTTTTAAAAACATTCATTTCCAAGGAATTTACAATCCAAGTAGAAAAAAGGACTATTATGACATTTTAACATTGTTGTTCGAATATGATAAAAAAAATATTTACTATCTTCCCTAGTAATCTGACCCCTTTGCTTCTCTGTATTGTTGCTGTAGTCTTTTTTTTTCCCCTTCCCTTGCCCGGATGTCTTTATTTTTTTGCTAACCTTTCATCTGTTGTTGTTGGTGCGGCAGTCCGGTGCCCAGGAGCGACTTCCAGTACTTTAGTCAACGTCGTTTGATAGCAGCCAGTGAACAAATCATAAAATATCTGGTTAGTCAAATGTCTTTGGTTTCAGCCGTTGGTCAGTCTTGCATTTATGCACTTGGAACAGTAGCCTACCATAAAAGGTAAAGGTAAAGGGACCGCTGACTGTTAGGTTCAGTCGTGGCAGACTCTGGGGTTGTGGCGCTCATCAGCTTCCAAGTCATGTAGCCAGCATGACTAAGCCACTTCTGGCAAACAATAGCAGCACACAGAAACGCCGCTTACCTTCCCACCAGAGTGGTACCTATTTATCTACTTTCACTTTGAGGTGCTTTCAAACTGCTAGGTTGGTAGGAGCAGGGACCGAGCAACAGGAGCTCACCCCGTAGCAGGGATTCGAACCGCCGACCTTCTGATCAGCAAGTCCTAGGCTCTGTGGTTTAACCCACAGTGCCACCTGCGTCCCTAGCCTACCATAGACAAGGAATAATTGCATGCCGGCAAGGGAGTTGACCAGTGGAGATGTGGATAATAATAATTTATTAAGAACGCTTTGGTTTAAGAACGGACTTCCGGAACGGATTAAGTTTGTAAACCAAGGTACCACTGTATAGGTGACGAGGTTATCCACAGCTGGGAAATAGCAAATTGTTGCAGGTTTCACTAACCTCCTGTAGCTTAATATGAAGCCCTAGGAGATCATCAGGAGCACCATATGGGTAGTGTCATGGCTGATATTCTCTGTTGTATTTTAACCATATTTGCAAAAGCACTGAATTTGACAGAGCAGCTTTCTCTTGGTGGAGGAACACATTTCTGTTCCTTCCCCTATCTAATAAAATCCCATAAGACTTAAATCTGGAATGAATTTTTGATTTGTGCCAGGCTCTTACACTCATAGCTGTCAACTTTTCCCTTTTCTTGCGAGGAATCCTATTCGGAATAAGGGAATTTCCCTTTAAAAAAGGGAAATGTTATCAGCTATGCTTGCACTCTGCCTTATTTTGAGAGACTGGGAATTGACCATTTCAAGGTTTTCACCTACTGCTAAGGATGCCTCCTTTATACCCTCCCAGTCCCTAAGGACAACAGAAACAGGGCCTTTTATTACTATATATTTGCTGATCCCCAAGCTCTGAGGTAGGTAACGCCAATAGTACAGTATGTAAGACTGGATGCATTTACAAAAATCAACGCAATAATTTTTTTAAGTTTCCCCATCATGTTATATACTGTATTTCTTCAACCCCAAGTAAGAATGCAGCGTTGATGTGACTTGATTTTGTATTTGCCTCTCATTATGTTCCAATCTCCTGTTGATGTGGGTTTTTTGAGGTAGTCTGTATGGTTAACCATCTAATATTAAGATTACGGTACTATAAATAAATATTGTGATACTAATAACTCCATTGCATATACAAATCAGCATTTATAATGTGGATACTTAAAAAAAAAAATCCCATGTTGAACTAGGTGTGCAAAAAAGAGTTGGCCTCTTATAGTTGGCCAGTCATAGTTGAAACTGATGTGGAACTAAATAAAAAAAACCACTTTCAAATAATCTGCCAGATTTTGGTTTTTTTAACCCTATGCCACGCTCCCACCAAAAGTGGAGTTGTTGACAGCAGCCAACTGTCTTCAATATTGTAAACCTACCTGTCCTGTATCTTTTAAGAAACATAACAGAGGTTAAGATCAGTTGGCCAAAGCTGAGTGCAAAATGCAAGACCAGAGATGGTGAACAGGTTAAGGAAAGGAAGGACAAAACACTGTTAGCTTGGAAATCTGGATTAGCTAGTTGTGGTTACATGGGGGCAAAGTTCTGGTCTTTGTTACCTGAAGACCACCAAGCATTTCATACTGAAGGACAGACCCTCAAAGGCATTGCTAGCAAGGACTCAGATACCTGTGAACAAGGTAAGGCTTTTCTCTCTATATATATAGAAGGACCCAGATAGTGTACTCTCTCTTCATCTTGGCCAGCTGAATTGAAAGGAGTTAATTTTGGAAAAATATTCTTCCTTCTGGATTAACTCTCCCTTCGAGCTTTCTCTTTTTAATTTGTTTATTGATCTGTTTTGTTACATCTCTATGTCTGCTGTTCTCCTTGTATTATTTTTTCATCTATTATCCCTGTAGACTTGGGCTTTTCAATTTGAATTTATTGTATTCCAGTTTCTTACGCTAGTCAATAAAATTTGTTTAAATGTATTCCCGGTGTCTCGTCTGTCACGTGGCAACATCAGTCCGAACCTAAGAGGGAAGAGAGTTGGCTCTTTTTCATACAATACTGCTGCTACGCTGATAATTTGGTTCCATAGATAAGCTGGACCTTTGTGAGAGTGAAGTGAGAGCTGGACCATAAAGAAGGCTGATCGCTGAAGAATTGACGCTTCTGAATTATGGTGCTGGAGGAGACTCTTGAGAGTCCCATGGACTGCAAGAAGATCAAACGCATCCATTCTTAAAGAAATCAGCCCTGAGTGCTCACTGGAAGGACATATCGTGAAGCTGAGGCTCCAATACTTTGGCCACCTCATGAGAAGAGAAGACTCCCTGGAAAAGACCCTGATGTTGGGAAAGATGGAGGGCACAAGGAGAAGGGGATGACAGAGGACGAGATGGTTAGACAGTGTTCTCGAAGCTACCAGCATGAGTTTGACCAAACTGCGGGTGGCAGTGGAAGACAGGAGTGCCTGGCGTGCTCTGGTCCATGGGGTCACGAAGAGTCGGACACGACTGAACGACTAAACAACAACAAGATAAGCTGGAGGGATGGAGAATCCATGGTCTCTCAGACACTGGGCTCCCAACTTTCATCAGCCCCAGTTAGCGTGGCCAGTGATCAAGGATGATAGGAGTTGTAGTCCAACATAACGGGAAGGCTGCAGATTCCTCATCCTTAAATTAGCATCCCCCTGATTTGAGTTGCTCCAGACTGATAAGTAAAGGTAAAGGTACCCCTGACTGTTAGGTCCAGTTGCGAACGACTCTGGGGTTGCAGCGCTCATCTAGCTCTATAGGCCGAGGGAGCCGGCGTTTGTCCACAGACAGCTTCTGGGTCATATGGCCAGCATGACTAAGCTGCTTCTGGCGAAACCAGAGCAGTGCACGGAAATGCCGTTTACTTTCCCGCCAGAGTGGTACCTATTTATCTACTTGCACTTTGACGTGCTTTCGAACAGCTAGGTTGGCAGGAGCTGAGACTGAGCAACGGGAGCTCACCCCGGCACAGGGATTCGAACCGCCAGCCTTCTGATTGGGAAGCCCAAGGCTCAGTGGTTTAGACCACAGCGCCACCCGTGTCCAGACTGATAGTTAGGCACATATTTATTCGTGAACAGAACTGATTTCCGTACCCTTCCCTAGTTCCACAGCTCAAGTGCACAAAATTCACATATGACCCGAAGGGTTTTGTGGATTTAAATCACATGGACTTGTTCTTTCTTACACTTAAAGAAGCCACACACACACACACACCCTCCCCGCTCATAAAAGGAAGCCTCTTCTCGAGTGATCAGTTGTGTGCTTATATAAGTGCATCAGCGTGACTGGCAGAACAGTCCTACAAAAGCAATCACATTCGGTGGACTTACTCCTGGGTAAGGAGGCACAGGATTATCACCTGAATTACCTTCCGAGATCCAAGCAGACTCCGGAAACCACGTTTAAGCTAACAAAAAAGTGCTGGTTACGCTCTTAACCAGGGGTCAGCAAAATTTTTCATCAGGGGGCCGGTCCACTGTCCCTCAGACCTTGTGGGGGGCCGGACTATATTTTGGAAAGAAAAAAGAAATGAATGAATTCCTAAGCCCCACAAATAACCCAGAGATGCATTTTAAATAAAAGGACACATTCTACTCATGTAAAAACATGGGACCATCCGCAGGCCAGATTGAGAAGGCGATTGGGCCGGATCCGGCCTCCGGGCCTTAGTTTGCCTACTAATGCTCTTAACTGTTTGTCTGCCAGCCTGCCTTTAAAGAGGTTGAGGGCTGTGTGTGTGTGTGTGTGTGTGTTAAATCAGGGTGTGTGAATTTAAGCCCCCCTTTTCCCTCTAAATAAATACTTGACTCTAAACAGTAGTACCCTTGACTGTTTGGTCCATCATTTTATTTTCTGTTGGTGTGCAGCGTGGCAAAGACAGCTTCCGTGCTCTCGCAGCAAACAGAACTAGCCAGCTATGTGCTATATTATTATGCTTATTTACCTAAGAACATGAGGGAGGCCTGCTGAACCAGGCCAAATGCCCATCTAGTTCACCATCTCGTTCTCATAGCGGCCAGGCAGATGCCCACTAGCAGGACATGAGTGTCTAATCCTCTTTTAAAGCTATCCAAATTAGTGGCCATCATTGCCCCTGGTGGATTTCAGTCTCATCAAGGTTGTCCAAAGTTCTCTCCCAAAACATCCTCTCTTCTCTTTTTGTTCTGATATTTTTGGGGGGTGTACTTATCACCACGGAGCTGCACATTTTATACCCGCACAGTGCCTGGTGTGCACTAGGTAAGGTAAAGGTAAAGGGACCCCTGACCATTAGGTCCAGTTGTGGCCGACTCTGGGGTTGCGGCGCTCATCTCGCTTTATTAGCCGAGGGAGCCGGCGTACAGCTTCTGGGTCATGTGGCCAGCATGACTAAGCCGCTTCTGGCGAACCAGACCAGCGCACAGAAACACCGCTTACCTTCCCGCCAGAGCGGTACCTATTTATCTACTTGCACTTTGACATGTTTTTGAACTGCTAGGTTGGCAGGAACAGGGACTGAGCAATGGGAGCTCACCCTGTCGCTGGGATTCGAACCGACGACCTTCTGATCGGCAAGTCCTAGGCTCTGTGGTTTGACCCACAGCACCACTCGCTTTATACAGAATAAATTTTGACTTTTTTCTTGCCACCATTCCATTTAAAATTGGCAGCTTACTTAAAACAAACAACCCCCAAAACAATACAAAAACAGTAGCAACAATATATTATAGCAACAAAATGCAGCAAAATTATTTGTATTGGATTTTGCAAACTTCTACCCTGCCAAACTTCCAAGGAAGTCAGGTCTCTTAACAAGTTACGGTGCCAAAATAATATTTCACAAGTTAAACCCCATCTTAAAAAGCAGTACACTTGAAAACGTTGGCAGCATTAAGATAAATTCAAGTTTTGATGGATGTAATAATGGAATACTGAATGGTTTAGTTTATGTAAAATATGCAGGAATTTATTACAGTAGTACCTCGGGTTACATACGCTTCAGGTTACATACGCTTCAGGTTACACACTCCACTAACCCAGAAATAGTGCTTCAGGTTAAGAACTTTGCTTCAGGATAAGAACAGAAATCGTGCTCCGGCGGCACAACAGCAGCAGGAGGCCCCATTAGCTAAAGTGGTGCTTCAGGTTAAGAACGGTTTCAGGTTAAGCACGGACCTCCGGAACGAATTAAGTACTTAACCTGAGGTACCACTGTATATGCGAAATGAACCATGGAAAGAGAAGAAGGGGAGTCACTGACATTTTAAAGGTAAAAGTTAAAGGTACCCCTGCCCGTACGGGCCAGTCTTGACAGACTCTAGGGTTGTGCGCCCATCTCACTCTATAGGCCAGGGGCCAGCGCTGTCCGCAGACACTTCCGGGTCACGTGGCCAGCGTGACATCGCTGCTCTGGCGAGCCAGAGCCGCACACGGAAACGCCGTTTACCTTCCCGCTAGTAAGCGGTCCCTATTTATCTACTTGCACCCGGGAGTGCTTTCGAACTGCTAGGTTGGCAGGCGCTGGGACCGAACAGCGGGAGCGCACCCCGCCGCGGGGATTCGAACCGCGACCTTTCGATCGGCAAGCCCTAGGCGCTGAGGCTTTTACCCACAGCGCCACCCGTGTCCCTCCTACTGATATTTTAGGGTGGTTTAAATGAATATTTTAAATTGTAAAACAGGAAATTTAATAAAAATTATATACAAAAAAACCAGTAAGAACAAAAACAACAGAATAATAATGAACGCAGCCAAGAGAAAGTAATCAGTCTCAAGGCCCTTTCAATCAGCTGTGCCTGAAACTGTATAGTCAACCAAATCTTAATACAGTAATCAAAAGGCATCCTAAAAGCATACAGCTTGTATGATACAAGTATCAATAGGGCTTTACTGCTTAGCAGAAGGAGAACAGGCCTGAGCAGAAAAGGTCCTGTCCGGCTGGACCTCTGATGTTCAGTGACAACCTCAGCAGTCAAGGAGGCTCATATGGGACAAGGACAAAGAAGATCATGATACCCTCCATGTTAGGTCATTTAGGGCTTTAGGCTGCAATCCTATGCACGTGAAATAAAAAAATTAAGGTCTTATATATATAATAAGTGTTCATGGATGTGCCAGGCAAACACGTACATAAATGTATGGGCCACATGTCTGAGGCAGCACAGGAGGGCAGCCTTGGAGCCATTTTGACTCCCAAACTAACCAAATATTTTCTCTGCAAGGTCAAAGGAAAATGGAAACGCCTCCCCATTGTCTTTTCATTCACAAAACCCGTCTTAAGGGTATGTCTGTGTATGAATAGGGTGAGCCTGTGACCTGGCTCAGGAACTAAGTACTGTATTTGTCACTACGAAAGACTGGCCAGGCTCCCCAGGGTATCCAATCAAGTAAGCATTAACAGGTAACCTGCCAGACAGGAGATAAACAATGCACTCAGATTTCTGTTGTAGACCGTCCCTTCTGTGATGTAGGCATGATGTGTCTGGGGGGTGGTCTTGAGCTACACCCCTTCTGTGATGCATGTGTGATGTTTCTGGGGACTCCAGGGCGGGCAGTTTAAAATGTTTATATAAGGGCGGACACGCCTTTGTTTGGGGTCCTCCTCCTCCTCCTGCGTGTGAAGGGGGCACCCTGTTGCAACAGATCAATAAAGATCAGGCTTACTAGCTGCTTTGCTTCTCAATATTCTCTGGTTGGCCTCTGTTATTTTCTCCGACCGATGGAGAACCTGCAAAGGACTCTATAAGGGCTCTTGTGTCCCCCATAAGGGAAAAAGGGCAGCTTTTTGTTGATTACACACGTTTAACCTAAGAGTCAGTCTAACTCTACACAAAGCAAAAACTCGGGAGAACTGCATTGTGAAAGTCAAAAGCATACCTTGCATTGGACCCGGGAATGAGGGAGATAGTGCAATACAGTGGTACCTCAGGTTAAGTACTTAATTCGTTCCAGAGGTCTGTTTTTAACCTGAAGCTGCTCTTAACCTAAAGCACCACTTTAGCTAATGGGGCCTCCTGCTGCCACTGCGCCGCCGGAGCACGATTTCTGTTCTTATCCTGAAGCAAAGTTCTTAACCTGAAGCACTATTTCTGGGTTAGTGGAGTTTGTAACCTGAAGTGTATGTAACCTGAAGCGTATGTAACCCGAGGTACCACTGTATAGGGGTTACATTCCTGAAACTGTGACCCCCCCCCCCCGGGTTAACAGAGCTCTCCGGGTACTCTGAACTGATTTAAGTTTCCAGATGGGTCCCCAAAGACGGACCCATGCAGAGTGCATTGTAGCAATCTGCTGAGAGACCTGATCCATGCAGTAGAAGCCATTCCCTCCGAGATAGATATGGATCCACTGCAAAGGAGAGCTTCAGTTTCCTCCTTTCCCAAGAGGAAGGGCTTGTACTGAACCGGAGCAAGCGCCTCACGCACCCTGGAAAGAGTCGTGCCCCTTCCACATCGGAAGCTGCCCTGTAAAGAGACAGACCATTGGTTCGTTGACCCCAGTACTGTCAACACGGACTGGCAGCAACTCTCCAGATTTTTCAGGCAGGAGTACGTAAGTACAAATGTATTTCTGGAAAATTGAGCAATGTGGACATTTAATAGAAAAAAAAAAATTTATATAGAGCATTTGTACCCCTCTCTTCAGCCAGAAATGCTCTCAAAGTGGCTTACATTCGGAACCATTTTTTTCTTTAGTACAGGTTAGGTATGCTGAAACCAAAATCTGTATGATTTTGACCTATTTTGGGGTTTGGGAAACTGACTAGAAGATGAACCCCATGATTTTAAATCTCATGATTTTCCCAGTGCATATAATGTCTTTGATTCGCGTGTACCGCTAATACTCTAGAGTGGATCGGGCTAGTTAAATACGAGTGCAATAAATATGATGTGATCACATAGCTCGAAGCTCATCTATTCCTATTTCGGCCCAGCGGCCGGAGGGTTAATTGTGAGAACACCCGGAAGCAGCGTCCTGGTTGCCCAAGTAAGGGCAGAAGCTTCCACAGGGCTTCTGCGAATCTACTGAGCATGCTCGGGTGACAGACACGCCAGTAGCTGCTGTGTTCTGTGCACAGCTTGCGGGTCTTTCCGGTTTCCCCACGTTACCGCCGGCGGGTGAGTAAAGGAAGGTAAAAGTGCTGCTGGGGATCATGGAGATCTGTGGGCATTCGAGTTCTCCCGCACCAGCAAGGCTCCGGCACCCTTAACAGATTGCACTATAGGCAAAAATAAAATAATAATAATAATAAAAATAGCACGTGCGGATCTTTCGCCCCACCTGGACTAATGTATTGTTTAAAAAAATCTGTCACCATTTTCCCTTCTCACTTTTGCAGGGGTTTAGTTATCGTCCACGTTACAGTGGTACCTCAGGTTACATACGCTTCAGGTTACAGACTCCGCTAAGCCAGAAATAGTGCTTCAGGTTAAGAACTTTGCTTCAGGATGAGAACAGAAATCGTGGTCCAGTGGCAGCAGGAGGCCCCATTAGCTAAAGTGGTCCTTCAGGTTAAGAACAGTTTCAGGTTAAGAACGGACCCAAGAATGGAAACAACAGGAAATACCGACAATGGAAGAATGGAGAAGGAAGCTGTTAGACTATGCTGAGTTGGACAAATTGACTGGAAAGATTAGATACTTAAGAGACCAAAAGTTCACCGAGGACTGGGGAAAATTTGTGGAATATCTGGAGAGTATAAGTGAGGGACAAATAACGCTGGAGGGATTTAAAAAAACACTGTGAAACGTGAGAAGTATTGTTAAAAGGGAATAGAAAAAGAAAGGTTTAAATAATGACAATACAAACTTAAGAAATGCGTAAATTAATAGTGACTACGAATGATTTACGGAAAAGCTGAAGGAAGTCCAGAAAAGAAAGATTTTGTGAAAAATTGGATGTGAAATTATTGTGTGATTTTGTTTTTGTTGTAAATTAATAAAAATTATTTATATATAAAAAAAAGAACGGACCCCCGGAACGAATTAAGTACTTAACTAGAGGTACCACTGTATTGTTTTTTTAAAAATGGGGCAGGGGGTGAAGGCAGGAGAGAGCTAACACCCTAATTTGTAGAAATTAATAAAGATTTGTCTTTGCTTTAGTTGAGATTCCTGCATTGCAGGGGGTTGGATTCGGTGACCCTTTGGGTTCCTTTTCTACATTACCTTGTCCAATCGTAGAATTGTACAGCTGGAAGGGACCCCAAATGTCCTTTTGCAGGAATCTCAACTCGATCCTGCAAGACAGATGGCCATTCAACCTCTGCTTTGAAATCCTCCCAGGAAGGAGAGTCCACAACGTCCTGAGCAGTGGCGTAGCGTGGGTTGTCAGCACCCGGGGCAAGGCAAGTAATTTGCGCCCCCTAACCCGGGGCAAGGCAAGTAATTTGCGCCCCCCCCCCGCTGCACTGTCCCTCCCCCAGATAGTCCCTCGCTCTCTCTCCGCACCGCACGCCTGGCACCCTCCCCTCCACAGTGGGCGGCGACCTGGCGGCTCGGATCAGATTCGCACAGCCAGCACTGCAGTGAGAGAGAGTGAGTGAGCCAGGTAGGGGCAGAGAGCTGCGAGTGCGAGCGCCCCCCCCCGATGTTGCGCCCGGTGCGCCCGGCCCCCCCTGCACCCCCCACGCTACGCCACTGGTCCTGAGGGAGTCCACTGCCGAACAGCTCTGGCGTTTCTTAGCTGGCTACACCCGCTAACCAAGAAGGAAGCAAACAGTGTTTTGTGTGACTCAACATTTATTGTAGTGAGGAAACTCATACAGAGACAAGGGAGTCGGCAGTGGGTGTCTGCGCCTGTGAGACAGAGACCGAGATCCTATTCCCTCTCTCCAGAATTGGTTCTTGCTAGTTTTCCTTATACAGGTTGTAGAAAACATGTGTTCCACATCCTAAACACATTGCCAGAAAGTTAATGCCACCAAAATGCATCCCACTTATTGAGACCAAGCGATTATAGCCATGCCATAGTCCCCTTTATTCAACTACAACTTGCCCAAGTCAGTTCAGACAACCACAGGGCAAGCAGCATTAAAGGAGGCGTGAACACCTGTATTTCTGCCTGTTGGGCAGGAGAAACGAATTTTAGTAGATGGTGCTTCTCAGCCCTGCGTGATAAGCTTCCATTCTTGATTCACCAACTCTTTGAAGCTCCTCTGTATCCAATCACCCTCAGCAATAGTACATGCCAAGAATTAACTTGAAAAAGGGATTCTGGATAGACCTCAATAACTCATCAAGTTCCTACCTGGAGGAGGCAGGTGTGCGTTTATTTTGCAAGCAAGCAAGCGCTGAAAGAAACTGCAGGTGGGACTCTGAGGACCCGCAGAATCCAGAACAACTTCAGGGTCTCCACAAAGACTCTCTCTGACAATTCTTCAGTGACTCTGTTGAGAGATGAAGAGCAACAATTGCATAGCGGGATTTTTCTAGCTGAGCATTCCATTTTGGAACAGCAGCGTAGATGCCTCCAGAATCTCACAAGCAACCCATGAAGATGGTAGAACTTCTGCGAGAAGTGAGATTACAGGGATGCCTCGGTGGTGGCACCCGCCCTGTGGAACGCCCACCCCTCAGATGTCAAGGAAATAAACAACTACAGTGGTACCTCGGGTTACATATGCTTCAGGTTACAGATGCTTCAGGCTACATACTCTGCTAACCCAGAAATAGTACCTTGGGTTAAGAACTTTGCTTCAGGATGAGAACAGAAATCATGCTCCAGCGGTGCGGCGGCAGTGGGAGGCCCTATTAGCTAAGGTGGTGCTTCAGGTTAAGAACAGTTTCAGGTTAAGAACAGACCTCTGGAACGAATTAAGTACTTAACCCAAGGTACCACTGTATCTGACTTTTAGAAGACATCTGAAGGCAGCCCTGTTCAGGGAAGTTTTGGAAGTTTGATGTTTTTAATATTCTGTTGGGAGCCGCCCAGAGTGGCTGGGGAAACCCAGTCAGATTGGCGGGGTATAATTTATTAATTATTACAGTGGTACCTCTAGTTAAGTACTTAATTCGTTCTGTAGGTCCGTTATTAACCTGAAGCACCACTTTAGCTAATGGGGCCTCCCGCTGCTGCCGCGCCGCTGAAGCACAATTTCTGTTCTTATCCTGAAGCCAAGTTCTTAACCTGAAGCACTATTTCTGGGTTAGCGGAGTCTGTAACCTGAAGCTTATGTAACCTGAACCTGAGGTACCACTGTATTATTATTACTACTGCTATTATTATTATTATGGCGCCCACCTGAGAGGGGCCGGAACTGAATTCCGGTGAGTTCCCACTGAAAAAAAACCCCCTGCTTGTGGTGTAAATACACACACACACACCAAATTACCTGGGTTGGGGGCATTTAGCTCGGCCTAGCAAAGTCTCCTTGTTCCGTTACTCCCCCCTGGTTTGTGGAGGTACAGATGTCTCTTGAGGGCGGGACGGTGGAAGAAGCCTTTGTTGCACTCATTGCAGAGGAAAGGCGGCTGCTTTGAATGGATCCTCCGGTGCCTGGCCAGCTTGGAGCTGGAAATGAACTTCTTGCTGCACTCGGCGCAGCCGTACGGCCTCTCGCCGGTGTGGGTCCTCTCGTGCGTGTTGCGGCTGGACAGGTGGCTGAAGCACTCGCCACACTGGCGGCAGGCGTGAGGCTTCTCCCCGGTGTGCGTCCTCCGGTGCCTGTTGAGATTCGAGACGTACCGGAAGTTCTTCCCGCAGTGGAGGCAGCTGTAGGGCATCTCCCCGGTGTGGACTCGCAGGTGCTTCACCAGGTCGGAGCTCTGCGCGAAGCTCTTCCCGCACTCAGGGCACTCGTAGCCCCAGGCCGTGCCGCCGGCCTGGTGGCTCCGCTGGTGGATGAGCAGGCTGCGGTGCTGCCGGAACGTTTGCCCGCACTCGGAGCACAGGTAAGGCATCTCGCCGGTGTGGATTCTCTGGTGAATGAGAAGGTTGGAGCGCTGGGCAAAGCATTTCCCACACTCCGAGCACAGGTGGGGCCTCAGCCCGGCGTGGAGCTGCTGGTGTTTGAGGAGGTTCGAACTCTGGCGGAAGCACCTCCCGCACTGAGGGCAGTGGTAAGGGGTCTCCCCTGTGTGGATTCTCAGGTGAATGGTGAGGCTCGACTGCTGAGTGAAGCGCTTCTTGCAGCTCAGGCACTGGAAGGGCCTCTCGCCCGTGTGGATTCTCTGGTGGGTCAAGAGGCTCGGGCCTCGGCGGAAGCTCTTGCCACATTCCAGGCACTGGTAGCTCTTCTGGGCTGGCTGGGCTATGGAAAGAATGGCGGCCTCCGTCTCTACCTTGATGTTGGGCTGCCCTCTGGCTTCGTTGCTAGGGGGCTCCATTGTTCACTGAAATTATAGGGAAGGATGGGAAGTCTGTTATTATTAGAATTATTTGAATTTATATACTGCCCTATACAGCCTCGGTCCAGTATACCTGAAGGAGCATCTCCACCCCCCATCATCCAGCCCAGACACTGAGGTCCAGCGCCAAGGGCCTTCTGGTGGTTCCCTCACTGCGAGAAGCCAAGTTACAGGGAACCAGGCAGAGGGCCTTCTCGGTAGTGGCGCCCACCCTGTGGAACACCCTCCCACCAGATGTCAAAGAGAATAACAACTACCAGACTTTTAGAAGACATCTGAAGGCAGCCCTCTTTAGGGAAGCTTTTAATGTTTAACAGACCACTGTATATTTTGTTGGAAGCCGCCCAGAGTGGCTGGGGAAACCCAGCCAGATGGGCAGGGTATAAATAATATATTCTATTCTATTCTATACCCAGAGGTCTCACGGAACAAAACAATTGAAATAGTAACCTGGTTTATGTTAACATTTGCAAAGTTTCCTCCCTTTTTTCCTTTGTGAAAAATTAATAAATAACAGCAGCAACAACCGTTTATTTGTATCCTCCCCCATCTGATGCGGTTGCATATAAAAACGTAATAAAACATTTTAAAAAAACTTCCCTGTATAGGACTGCCTTCAGATGTCTTCTAAAGGTTATATAGTTGCTCATCTCCTTGACATCTGATGGGAGGATGTTCCACGGGACGGGTGCTACTACCAAGAAGGCCCTTTGCCTGGTTCTCTTTAACTTCACTTCTTGCAGTGAGCCAACCCTCAGCAGGCCCTTGGTGCTGGACAACAGTGTCCGGGCTGAACGGTGGGGGTGGATAAACAGGAAGAGAGAATCTGCATGCGATTCAAGAACCAGAGAACAGAAGAGGAAATCTCAGGCATGACCCTCTTCCCCTAGAGGAGCCTCCCAATAGACAGAAATCCATCAGGTGAAGCCTTCTCTAACACTGATCAAGGAAGGGAAAGTTTCAGCTCCTTGGTTTCTCCCCATCTGGTAATTGGTAGAGGCACAGGTATTAAAAGACGGTCAATTCAGTCTTCAAGGAACCTGGGAGAGGAAGGAATCTCCAGCATCTCCTGATAGGGCTGGGAATGTCTCCTATCCAAAACCCTAGAGAGGCACCTGCCGGACGGTGTAGACAACTCTCAGCTGATTCTGTATGAGGCAGCTTCCTTAAACAGAATGATTCCATGCACATGGGGAATGACCTCTCCGCTTCAGCTAAACCTTTGGAGAAAGAAGTGCTCCCAGTGAGCTATACATGCAGATTAGGAGCAAGTGAAAGAACCACCTGGCAAATGAGAAATATTTGTTGTAATATACAATGACTGACTCTCACTTGCATTCCTGGAAAAGTTAACCTGAGTCCTGAGCTCAAGAGGCCGGTGGGTGTAGCTTAGCAGGCTCCCAGCAGCCTTTCTCCCCTGCAACCACGTTTCTTGCTCTCTGCTCTTCTTCAGTGAAGCTGAAGTGAATGAAAACTCGTTAACGCAAAGATTGCAGGATTGTTTTGTAATGGAACCAAGTTCTTTCCAAGTCATTTGGAACCTCCTTCTTTATTTTACTGCCAATGTGTGGATACTTGTTTGCTGTAACTTGTGGAACTCCGAGTAAAATCTTCACTTATTTCCAAAGTTGAGGGTCTGTGATTTATTCTAGCCTAGTATTTTTGTGGGGAACGTTTGTTTAAAGGTGGGTGAGGGTGATAAAAATCTAAACAAGTTTTAATGTGTTTGGAGCAATCACCATTGTGCTAATTCCGAATCTCCCAAACCTCTCTCTCCAACAATATTGTGGGGTTTATTAGAAACAATGGGCAAGAGAAGCTCTTTAAGAAGCCGACAGATCTATTTCCATGAGTTCCCTGGGCTCCAGTTCCTAAAACTGCATATGCCAATCCATACACGTCTTCCCCTTTTATCTAGGCTCCCCATTTAACTAGAGTTGGGGGCCAGGCATTGTCTGTTGGAAACAAGCACTTTGCATGTTTCCCAATAACTTAAGAGCCCTGCTCCATCAGGCCTTTGGCTCATCTAGTCCAGCATCCTTTTCTCAAAGCAGCCAACCAGATGCCTAAGGAAAATCTGCAAGCAGCATTGAAGCATAACAACACCCTCCCTCTCTGTGGATTGCAGGAAGCATTTCTGATTTGAGGGTAAATCATACACAACACGGGTCTGTCCTTGTGGCTCGTTGGAAGTTGAAACTGCTTCACATGTACTATTACGTTGTCGTCTTTATGAGGATATACGTTTGACTTTTATTACACCTGTTTTGCAAAAGTTCTGGAAAGAATCGGAATACCATAGTCTAAAACTACTGCTAGAGGACAAGAAGCCCAAGATTACATTAAATGTGGCTAAATTCTGTGCGTCTGCAATCAATCGCAGGAAGAGCAAGTGGTATCCCATAATGCCCAATCCCCTAAATGTTAATTACAGGGGGCACATTAACAATTTTAATTTTTATATTTAAATCCTGGTCATTGTCCCTTGTATTTCTGATATTTTTTATGATTTGTGATATTGTGTGTGTTGAAGCTGGTCTGTGACCGTATTAATAAATTCATTCATTCATTCATTCATTCATTCATTCATTCATTTCTGCTATGGAGGCCAAGCTGCTAAAAGCACAGGAGCCCCTTTGAACCAGAATGGGAAGTATTCACTTTACTCCAAGCACCCCCAAGCCCCATCTACTACCAGCGCCTCTCTGCTGATGAGCAGACCGTGTTGCTCTCCCCACCTGAGCAGGGGGCAAGTGAAGAGCAGAGAGCAGTCACTTTGTTGTGTGGGAGGCCGCTAGCCCTTTAAGACCAACCTTGGATGAGTGGCAACTGAAGCTCATTTGGAGCTCTTGTGCAACCAAGCCCCTTGCTTTCAAAACTGAACTTTTTTTTTGCAATAGGGAAAGCAATAGGAAAACACTCCTCAAAGCCAGCTATCAAACCTCCCCACAAACGTTGTGCAAACAAATCCGTTTGCAAGCTGAATAAAGAGGCGGTTTGGAAAACGGTGAATGAATGAAATTATGAATGAAGATGGTGCACACTTGCATGAGAGTATATGCGGGCGTATTTAGCATGCAAGTATAGATGGGCAGAGGAATGAGCTTTGGGTGTGTGTTACAAATAATGAATGGATGAGGAGAGAGAGAAAAGGAGTGTCTCTCTGCACTACTGACATATGTACCTCACTATCGCTTCCCCTTCTGCTAATACTGCCCCAACCTTCAAAAAAAGTTACCCTCCCTTGCTTTAAAGGGATGGGCCATAATTCAGTGGATGGCATCTGTGGTGTTTGCCTCCTAGGTGGGCAATAAGGAAAGGGTTAAATGAGTGTAACGTGATTGGCCAGTGGAAACTGATAGGAGGAGTTAGAGTGGGAGTTGGGGTTGTGGGAAAGTCAGTTGAAAGTTGGAGAAAGAAGAGGGAGGAGTAGTCTGTGGGTTGGTCAAGCTGTGTTGTGAGAGAATGAGAGAAAGTGTTAGGTGGAGTCAGATAGTTGGGATAATCAGTTTGAATTTGTTAGGAACAAATAGGACAGTTAAGGAACTAAGATTAAGAAACTGACAAGAAAAATTTACCGAAACCATAAGCTTGTTCGTGCCTGTAAAATAAACTTGATTATTTGTTAATGTTAACAACTGTCTGGGCTCTGTGTGTACCCGTGAGGAGAAACAGGTTGGTGGCAGCGAAGAAAGCAATCACAGTGGTGGCACAGGGTCAATAGACCGTCAAACGTCCGGGGGCCCTGTGTGATCGCCACAGCATCTGTGTTTTCCCCCACATGCAGAATATTCCAGTTTCAACCTCCAGCACCTCCAAGTAGGACTAAGGGAGAGAGCCCTGTTCAGTGGCGTAGCGTGGGGGGTGCAGGGGGGGCCGGCCGCACTGGGCGCAACATCTGGGGGTTAGGGTTAGGGGGCGCAAATTACTTGCCTTGCCCCGGGTGCTGACAACCCACGCTACGCCACTGGCCCTGTCTGAAATCCTGGACAGGCGCTGTTACCATGGGCCACAATGAGCTGCAGATGGACCAGGAATCTGACTCAGTGGAAAATAACTTCCTGCATTCCTAAGGCAGAAAAGTCAAGGTCTTTATGATAAAAACGCAGAGTGCAGGAACAGAGGGGTGGGTGGGAACCCCATATCGCAGTGCCTTCAGAATGAAGCAGCCATGGGACACAGAACACAGAGGAGAAAGCCTTAATATAAGCTACTATTTTTTATCAGCTGTCCTTCACAGGTCACAACAATTGAAATGCAATACTCAGAACGGTTTAAAGGAAGCAGAGAAGCTCCCAGTTTGTCTTTTGGTTCCTTAGGGAAACATGCAGAAGGAACAATTAATCGGAAACACAGTATCAGCAACAATAGGCAAAGTTAGAAAACAGCACCTCCTTTCAAAGGAGCAGGTAATAATATCTCACTCACCTCAGTCTGATTTTTTTCCTCTGTAGCTACTACTGTTTGCTTCTCTTCTAGGTCAGGGTCTTCTAGAAGAGACCTAAAAGTGGGATGGGGTGAGTTTTATAGACCTTCTAGGGTGGGGTTGCGTGCTAGCAGGTGGCGGAAGGCTTTTCCATAAGCTGGGTCAGTTCTGCAGAAATTTCTTAAAGTAAAGTGACAGAAATGAAAGAGGAATGAAAGAGCGCAAAGCATAATGGATAGATTGTTGATGGGGGGGGGGTTAAAATCCCTGGAGAAAAGCCCCCTCTCAGTGTGTGTGTGTGTGTGTGTGCAGAGGATACAAATGCAAGGTTTTAAAAAATAAAATAAAATAAAGCAATATTTTAAGCAGGGTACGGGATTTCCATTTTTTACTTTTACACAGAAGCATGAAAGAAAATTTTAGAAAGAGGGGTGAGAGTAAGAAGAAAGCCAATTTTTTTGGGGGGGGGCAGATGAAAAACTGTGGGGAGACTCGACAGAGGGCTTTATGGAATTAGAGATGCCTACTTAATGGTACCTGCACCTGTTAAAATTAGCCCCCTCTTGAAATATGTAAGATATGCAGGATGTGCAGTGCAATCCCATGTATGTCTACTCAGAAGTAAGTCCCACCAAGTTCAGTGGGGCTTACTCCCAGGTAAGTGGGCGCAGGGCTGCAACATCAAGCAGGTGAAGTCCCCTCTCCTTCACTTTGTTTGTCTCATGCCAGGAAAAGCTTTGCTAGCCATATATAAGAATGTAAACCCATATGCCCAGGGGGAAATCCCTTATGCAGATCTTAACATCCTGACTGGTACATAGGGGAGGAGCAACCCTTGCACATATTCCCTCCCCCCCCCCATCACTGAAACACAGATTTGGAGAGTTGGAAGGGACCAAGAGGGTCATTTAGTCCCAACATTTTGCAATGAATCTTTTGTCCAACGTGCATCTCGAACCCACGACCCTGAGATTAAGTGTCTCGTGCTCTACTGACTGAGCTGTCACCGCTTTCTCTACCAATTTATTTTATTGTTCTTGTTTTTTGTGCACGCCCCTTGGATACATTTGGTTGCAGGGCAGTTTAGACGAAAGAAAGAAGAAAGAAAGAAAGAAAGAAAGAAAGAAAGAAAGAAAGAAAGAAAGAAAGAAAGAAAGACTATATTGTGAGATATAGAAACTCTTGCCCCCAAAGAACAGACACCACACATTATCAAACTGGAAGTGGGTCTTAACGAAACAAAATAAATAAAATAAAATTAAAAAATCCTTCCAGTAGCACCTTAGAGACCAACTAAGTTAGTTATTGGTATGAGCTTTCGTGTGCATGCACGCTTCTTCAGATACTCTAGGTCTTGTACAACCTCTAGCCCAACTCCTTTCTCCATAACAGGAAATCCAAGGCTAGAAGGCATAGGGCAGGCCCAGGCTGCATGAAATTCCATATTCTCCCATACAAAGCTGCCCAGTCTCTGAAATCTGCAGGGAGGGGAGGCCCATCACCCTCACAGACACACTGGGTGGGTGGGGGACGCAGGACAGAGCCTTCTTGGTGGCTGCTCCCAGGCTTTGGAACTCCTTCCCTCAAGAAACAAGACTGGCTCCGTCTTTGTTCTTTCACTGGCAGGCGCAGACTGCTTTGTTCCAACAGGCCTTTGGGAACTGACAGCTTTTAAAGGAAAAACCAGGGAGAAGAGACGGTGAAGGAAGATTGGAGGAAGTTTAAAGACTATTTACAGAAACACTATAAGATAATGAATGCTTGATGACACCAGATTGAATGTAAAAGGTTATTAGTAAAAAATTTAAAGATTAAGAAAGATTATGTTCTAAGATATATGGAAAGGTAATTATATTAAGACATTAAGATAATGATGAAATCAAAACATGACAGAGGGAAGGAATTTGCTGACAGAATATATGATCTGGAATACAGAGAAGGGAGGTCTGGGGAAGTCACAGAAACAAGTTACTGTAATGCAAAGAATACAAGGAGACAAAAATTGCTTTTAATATCTTTATCTTTTCTTTTTTATATTTTCTGTTGTTTGGTGTTTGTATGTTGTTGTATTTTCTTTTTTGCTTTTTTGGTCTGTTGTATTGTGTTCTATTTTTTGTTCACTTATTGTAAAAACCAATAAAATATCATTTAAAGGAAAAACCACACTGTTTTCATTATCTGCATTTCCACAGAGTTGGTTTAATTCTGTTAGAGTTTAATTCTATTAGAGTTTACAAAAAGGAAGATTCTGGCTAAACATTATGGAATAACTTTCTGGTCTCTCTCTCTCTCGAGGTGGTGGACTCTCCTTCCTAGGAGCAGAGGTTGGATGGCCATCTGTCATGGATGCTCCAGTTGAGATTCCTGCATTGCAGGGGGTTGGACTGGATTACCCTTGGGTAACGCTACGATTCCAATTGCTTTTTAGCTGTTTGTATTTTATCCATGTTAACCCAGTCTGGAGGAAAGACAGGACATTAATATTACCAAGAAGAACAGAGCACACATCCCCACAAATAATGCTTGTCTGATGTGGGGCTGCCCTTGAGGCTGACCCAGAAACTCCAGCGGGTGCACAATGCCGTGGCGAGAATTTTTACAGGGTCCCCGCCGCAGGATCACATTCACCCAGTGTTATACCAGCTGCACTGGCTCCCGGTGGAGTACAGGATCAGGTTTAAGGTACTGGTTTTAACATTTAAAGCCCTCTACGGCCTAGGACCCTCGTACATACGGGACCGCCTCTCCTGGTATGTCCCACGGAGGACCTTACGGTCTTCAAATAAAAACATCTTGGAGATCCCAGGCCACAGGGAGGTTAGGCTGGCCTCAACCAGAGCCAGGGCTTTTTCGGTGGTGGCCCCTATCTGGTGGAACGCTCTGTCACAAAAGACTAGGGCTCTGCGGGACTTGACATCTTTCCGCAGGGCCTGCAAGACAGAGCTGTTCCACCAGGGGTTTGGCCAAGGCACAGTCTGACCCACTCCCTTGGTAATCCTCGCAGAACTCTAGCCCAATGGTTGCCATTAATTTGATTTTGAATTGGTTTTAGAATGAAATGATTTTAGAATGCATTTCAATGAATTGTGATTTTATGTAAATTGTGTTACTTTTATTGTTAGCAGCTCTGAGCCCGGCTTTGACTGGGAGGGCAGGATATAAATAAAATTTTATTATTTTAATTACTGTCTATCAGCCTGTGTTCATGTCCAGAGATCTGGTCTCTTTAGCCTGAATGACCAAAAGGCACCCTTGTGGTTGCAACTTCCTTGCCTAGCCGGACTCTCTCTCACACACAGAGAAAATTATCCCAACGTGGAAAGCTGTTCCTACACGGCTCCCTGCGTCATTTGCTGGGGGGGGGGCGGGGAGAGCCTGGCTTTGTGCATTAATACAGGGGGGGGGGGCAGCGGGGCTGGTTTTCTTAAAGGCGCACGTGCGCCCAAAGTTGGTGCGCCGTCTTTCGGGGCGCGCGCCAAGCTGCCCTCCTCCTCCTCCTCTTTCTCCCGGCTCGGAGCTTGGCCGGGTTGCAATCGGGAATGGACAGCCGGCAGGAAGGGGCTGGAGCCCAGCGCCCGAGTGGGAGGAGCCGCTGCGGGAGCGGACGACGCGGGGGCGAGAGAGGGGGCGAGGAGCGGATCGAGGCCGCTGGGCTCCCGAGGCGCTGCTGGGGAGGTTTGCGCGCAAGGTGCACGGTCGGGTGCGCTCAGCCGGCGCTGGGGCCGCTTTTGGAGAGGGTCCAAAAAAAGACCCCTTGGCTCCTCGTCTGCTCCCCCCGCCCTCCATCCCTGGCTTTACCAGAGCCCGAGGGAGATCGGGAAACTGGTTCTCTCCCCTCCTTCCCCGCGGGGGGGGGGGATCTGCGGCTCTTTAACCCCTGAGCAGCTGGAGCGACGTCCGTGGTAAATGCGGCAGGAGAAGAGGGAGACTTGGCGAGGGTCCCACCCCCACCCAAGGCAAGGGGAAAGCGCTTTTCTTCTTCTTTTGCACTCCTGAGGGGGTGGGGGGGGGTGCGACGGGGCGGGCATCTCCCGGCACTCGAGGAGACGGGGAGGGAGGCGAGGGATCCAGGGCAGGCTGGGCTCGTGATTCTCGCCGCGCCATTCTTTGGGGTACGCGCTGCAGCCGGGAGGGGTGGGGGTCTCGTCGCGATGCTCTTCCAGTCAAGGGATCTAGAGGGATCTAGCATCTCCGCCGCTCGCTCCCGTACTTCTTGCACCGTCAGATGTCCCCAGACCGCTGGCTGCGCCACTTGTGGGGAATGAATGGACAAAGGAGGAATCGGACGGTGGGTGCCAGTCTATGGGTGCGAGTAGGCAGGGCGAGGAGACGCAGGAAAGGGGCTCCTGCACCTTTAATAGTTGTGTAGCGGAGGGAATGTCAGCAGATGACATTGCTACAGCTGCTGCAATTGCCTTTGCTGCCCTGCTGTTAAAGGCGCAGGCACCCCCTTCTCTCTTTCCGCCTAGAGATCCCCACCCTGCCTAAGCACTAAGGATCGTTCCGTAGGGTGAACAGATGTAGAGATGGAAAAGGGCTTTGGCCAGGTGCGGCTTGCCTTCCTGGCAGTGTGAGAAAAGCCATAGAATTATATAGAGTTGGAAGGGACCCGAGGGTCATCCAGTCCAACCCCCTGCAATATGCAGCTGTCCCATATGGGGATAGAACCTGCAACCTTGGCGCTATCAGCACCACGCTCTGGCCAGCTGAGCTATCCAGGCTGAGATATTGGGACACGTCCCTCGTCTGTCACATTTCTAGCCTCCCTTTCTTCCCAGGAGCTCCAAGTGGCCTGTGTGAGAAAGGGCTGCCACTCAGTGGGCAGGACACCTGCTTTCCAGGTAGAAGGTCCCCAGCCAGGTTCAGCCACTGACATCTGCAGGAAGGTCTGGAGAGTCACTGCCAGTCAGAGTAGACACTAATGAGCTTTATGGAGCTAGACAGTCTCATTCAGCATGACTTTATTTATTTATTTATTTATTTATTTATTTATTTATTTCTATTAATAATTTCCACATAACAAATTATCAAAACATATCATATTCATTATTTCCCCCCTTTTTCCCACCCCTCTTCAAACCCTCCCCGCCCAAGAGACTTCCCTCACTCCTCTCTCTGATTTCTCAGCACATATTATTCTCTGCATGTTATAAAAATTATGTATATCCTTACATTATCTATCTACCATGTTACCAACCAATAAGTTTGTGTATGTTTATTCAAAGCCTGCCAAGGAGTCCCAATTCATTTTGTTGTCTTTTTAGATAAATTGTAAAAAGCTCCCATTCTTCCTTAAAGTCACAGTTGTCCCGGCATAAGGTGACTTTATGTTCTTTCCTTGTTTTATCCTCAACAACAACCCTGTGAGGTGGCTTTGGCTGAGACAAGGTGACTGCCTCAAGGTCAGCCACTGGGCTTTGTAATGGAGCTGGGCGTTTGAACTTGGCTTTCCCCACGCCTGAGCCTAAATATGAGCCTAAATATGCATGATGCAAGCGAATGCCTAGAATCTAGCATTGTAGAGTTGGAAGGGACCCCAAGGGTCATCTAGACCAACCCCCTGAAATGCAGGGATCTTTGCCCACAGCTGCCCCAGCGGCCACCAGCCTTCTGGTTAACAGCCAGACTCACTGACCCATTGTGCCACTATTTCCCCAGTTTATAACTCCTCCCTCCCTTTATTTCTGCTGTCTCCTCTCGGTTGGATTTCAAATTGTGGGCTCCTGCAGGCAGGGATCTTACTTGCTTGTGCTTTGTGAAGCACCGTGCATATTGACGACACAGAACGATTTAGAAGATTATAAAAATTCTGCAAGAGATTTCCATCTCCACTTTCGCCCAGCCTCAGTTTTGTAGCATTTGCTTATGGAGAACCTGGGTTGGCTGTGCAACTAATATGACTGCACTGTAACTATGTCCTTAGACTTAACAGGGAGAGTAAGGAAAGAGGGAACCTGTACACTTACTGGGTTAAAAACAAACAAACAGCTGGGTTAACATCAGATGAGAGCCAGTGGCCCGTCTAGTCCAGCTTCCTGTGTTCACTCTGGCCAGACATACACCTTTGTGGACGCTGCAAAGGAGGACCTGAGCAGAAGAGTCCTCTCCCTTCCTGATATTTCATATTCAGAACCATTACTGTCTCTGACTGTGGAGGCAGGGCATAGCCATAGCTGGGGTTCTGTTTAGCATGTTGAATTGCTAGGCACACGGGTGGCGCTGTTGGTTAAACCACAGAGCCTAGGGCTTGCTGATCAGAAGGTCAGCAGTTCGAATCCCTGTGATGGGATGAGCTCCCATTGCTCTGTCCCTGCTCCTGCCAACCTAGCAGTTCGAAAGCACAAAGTGCAAGTAGATAAATAGGTACCACTCTGGCGGGAAGGTAAATGACGTTTCCATGCGCTGCTCTGGTTTGCCAGAAGCGGCTTGGTCATGCTGGCCACATGACCCGGAAGCTGTACGCCGGCTCCCTCGGCCAATAAAGCGAGATGAGCACCGCAACCCTAGAGTCGGCCACGACTGGACCTAATGGTCAGGGGTCCCTTTACCCTTTACCTTTAAAAAGACTCGGGGTACAGCACATGACAGAAATGGGCAGAAAATGTATATCGTATGCTTATAATAATTTATACCCCGCCGCCCCCAGCCAGAGCTGGGCTCAGGGCAGCTAACACCAATAAAATCACAGTAAAAACATAATAGGGGAAAATGAAAAAACAACAAACCAATTTAAAATACAAGTTAAAATGCAATTTAAAATGCAGCCTCATTTTAAAAGTAGCTGATAAATCAAGACCATAAGGGGAGGGAAACATAATGGTCAGACTGAGTCCAAACCAAAGGCCAGGTGGAACAGCTCTTTCTTGCAGGCCCTGCAGAAAGATTTCAAGTCCTGCAGGGCCCTAGTCTCTTGTGACAGAGCGTTCTGCCAAGTCGGGGCCAGTACTGAAAAGGCCCTGGCCCTAGTTGAGACCAATCTAACCACCTTGCGACCTGGGACCTCCAAAATGTTGTCGTTTGTGGACCTTAAGGTCCTCTGTGGGGCATACCAGGAGAAGCATAGATACCTCTGGACAACTGATAATGGCACTTAATAGCACTGTGTTTTCTGGTGGTTCTGAACACCTTGTAAACAAAAGTTTAAATGAAGATGGGAAGGGGGGCAGTAGTTTTGGGGTCTGGGGCAAAAGACCCTCCAGGACTTTCAGGCTCCCTCGGTCACCCTCTAAAACGATGCCCCTGGTCAAATGTATGTCACGGGCCTGAAATGGATGAAGGACAAGTGATTTGGAGTAAAATCTCAGACTTGGGCATCTGTTCTTTCCCAGCAGGTGAAAAATGCTAAGCGAGAGCGAGGCACAGACATCTCTCCAGGAAAGAACTGAGCAGGAGATTCTGCAAGATGCTTTGCCAGAAAAACCAGGTGCCGACATTTCCGAAGGCCTGGATCAAGAGGAAGGCTGCGCGATTCAGTGCAGTCCTGAACTGCCGCCGGTGTGCCCTCCAAAGAAGAGGAAGCGCAAGTCCTCCCGTCGCGAGGAAACTGCCCTTGATCTCAGCAAGAGAGCAGTGAAGAAGAAAAAGGTCCCCCAGCCGGCGAAATCCTACAACTGCCCCGATTGCGGGAAATGTTTCAAGCGGTGCTCCCCTCTCATAAGGCACCGGAGGACCCACACCGGGGAAAAACCCTACGTCTGCCGTGTGTGTCTGAAATGCTTCAGCGACGGCTCTGCCCTGGTGAAACACCGGAGGATCCACGCGGGGGAGAAGCCTTACACCTGCCCTGAGTGCGGGAAAAGCTTCTCGCAGAGCTCGACCCTTATCGCACATCAGAGAATCCACACGGGCGAGAAGCCCTACAAATGCCCCGTGTGTGGGAAAGGCTTCAGCGTCAGCTCCAACCTTGTGGCTCACCAGCGGATTCACACGGGGGAGAAACCTTACGAATGCTCCTTCTGTGAAAAGAGCTTTCTCGTCAGCTCGCACCTGATCAGGCACCAGAGAATCCACACGGCGGAAAAGCCGTACATTTGCCGGGAGTGCGGCGAGTGTTTCACGCAGAGCTCTCACTTGGTGGTCCACAAGAGAATCCACACGGGGGAGAAACCTTATCTGTGCGCCGTGTGTGGGAAGAACTATCGGGGGATCTCGGACTTCATTCTGCACCAGAGAATCCACACCGGTGAGAAGCCGTACACCTGCCTGGAGTGCGGGAAGAGCTTCCGCCAGAGTTCGTGTCTAACGAAACACCAGAGAATCCACACGGGAGAAAAACCGTACGAGTGTCACGAATGTGGGAAGAGCTTCAATCGGAATTCGCATCTTACAAGGCACCAGAAAATTCACATGGGGCAGAGGAATGCCAGGCAGGTGCTTATAAAATAAAAGTCTTCCGTTCCAAAATGGAAAGTTAGGTTCATTGTCATCACTGGCATTTGACAAGGAGAAAGTCTAGCTGGTGGACATTACCCTGTCTATTGCTGTAGCCTTTGTTGTACCATCCTGCACCATGGATGTCTCTAAAGGAATCCAAGATTTCCCCAGAATCATAGCTGTCAACTTCTCCCTTTTCTTGCGAGGAATCCTATTCAGAATAAGGGAATTTCCCTTTAAAAAAGGGAAACATTGACAGCTGCACCCAGAACTTGATCTGCTGCTGCTGTTAACCTTGTTTGATGAATATGGCTAATCTAATTGTTGTTGCTTTCAGAACAAGAGTTTTTCGGGCAACTGTATCCCTGCATTCATTACAGAAAAGCTGTGCCAGCTTATAAGTTTTCCTCTTAGACTGTAAGGCGTGAGATGCTCTTAATGGTCTTCCCGGGAATTCATGGAATGTCTTGCTTATTCTTAGGAGGTGAACTTGAAATGGACACTCTCATGATGAGAATTCTAGTCTTCCTTCCTCTGGGGTATTCAAATGCACCTAGATCGCACCATTTCACATGATAAGCTGGGTTTGAAGAAGAAGAAGAAGAGTTTGGATTTGATATCCCGCTTTATCACTACCCGAAGGAGTCTCAAAGCGGCTAACAATCTCCTTTCCCTTCCTCCCCCATAACAAACACTGTGAGGTGAGTGGGGCTGAGAGACTTCAAAGAAGTGTGAGTAGCCCAAGGTCACCCAGCAGCTGCATGTGGAGGAGCGGGGACGCGAACCCAGTTCACCAGATTACGGGTCTACTGCTCTTAACCGCTACACCACACTGGCTCTGCACAATCCCTGTTGCAAATGCTCTGATTGTTACTAGCAAGCCCCTTTTCCGGTCGAGGCTAAGAAGGGAGGATTTGCCAAACTCTACACAACAAGCAAAGGCAGAAGTTGAAGGACATGGGCCTTTGTACATCAGTGGTTCCCAAACCCGCCCCTGCACTGCCTTGCCGACCGCCTGAAAATTGCTTCAGGTCTTAGTTGACCACCTTCTTCTGCCATTTTCTTCTGCCTGTTGTAGCAATTGTGCTGTGCTAAACACTGAATGGTTTTTCGTTGCATTTTCATTGCTTCTGTCAAATTGCAATTTGAATGCAATAATATACAATGTTAGAAATAAGAGACACAATAAAAAAAGATACAGCTGAAAATTACAGCAAATGTTTAATGTTGACATGCTGCAGACCACCTGAATGAAGCATGGGGATCACTCGTGGTCCACAGACCACAGTTTGGGATCGCCTCTTCCAGATCAAAAACCAGCTTGCTATATCCAGGAGCAGTATAGCTGTCCGTCCTCCCTAACCTCACCTTCTTTGGGTTGGAATTCTAAATTCCCTCTCTAGGGAGTAAGTTACAAGAAAGGAGATTCGGACTAAACATCAGGAAGAACTTTCTGACACTTAAGAACTGTTTGACAGCGGAACCGTCTCCCTCAAGAGGTGATGGACTCTCCTTCCTTGGAGGTTTTTAAGCAGAGGTCGGATGGCCATCGGTCAGGGATGCTTTAGATGAGATTGCAGGGGGTTGGACTAGATGACCCTTGGTGTCCCTTGCAGCTCTACAATTCTGTGATTCTGTCTGCTGTTCTTAACACCCAGGAGAGTCTGTAGGGGAGAAGGCATTTGGGGCTTGAGCCACTTAGGGCTGCAAACACTATCATCAGCACCTTGAGTTTTGCCTGGAAGAAGAAGAGGAGTTTGGATTTGATATCCTGCTTTATCCCTACCCGAAGGAGTCTCAAAGTGGCTAACATTCTCCTTTCCCTTCCTCCCCCACAACAAACACTCTGTGAGGTGAGTGGGGCTGAGAGACTTCAGAGAAGTGTGACTGGCTCAAGGTCACCCAGCAGCTGCATGTGGAGGAGCGGAGACGCGAACCCGGTTCACCAGATTACGAGTCTGTCTTAACCACTACACCACACCGGTTTTGGAAACAAAGTGGCTTGCAGAAAGCTTTGGTGAAGGGCAGAAATGGCTGGCATTTTGCCCTCTGTATCTTGTTGTTTCTCCATTGACATTGATAAGGACCTGTATGCCACCTGATGCCAATCGCACTTACACTGAAGTAACTTCCCCTGACCTCGCAGAAGCAACTACAGATGGGATGACAGTAGGAATTGCAGAGGCTTAGGGGATGTAGAGTATATTATGTGGAGAACTGGTTGGTTTCTCTTACTGTGAGCAGTGAAAGATGAACAATTAAAGAGATGTTTGTCAAAGTAATATGATTATGATCTTTCTGCAGTGCCTTTAACAAATGCATCACAGACAAAACATGCAGCTTGTGTCATCTCCATGCTGGAAAAGCAGCACCTGCTGAACTTCTGCCTGCTATGCTGGTGCTAAAGGATGGAACAAACAAACCAGCAGCCCTAGTTAGTGCAAACGCATTTAACTGTTTCCATTCCTGTGGAGCACCGATGAAAATGATTGAAGCACATATTTTCTTGCACCTGTTATTTTAGAAGAAAATGATCTAATGAAACTCCACACTGAAGCAGAACAAAATATACAATATCCATGTTCATGGATCATGAATCCATGGTTCTCATTCACACTGTTTAGGAATGTTATCAGTTTGGATTGTGGGTTTGTGTGTGTGTGTGTATGTGTATTTCCCCTTTCAGTTTTTATGCCTCCCTCCTTCATTTGTGGGGAGATAAATGTGACTGGACTCCTTGCATTATTTTGGGAAGATTTGAGTTTTTAAAAACCAGGCAAGCTGTGAGTCTTGCCACATTTACAATGGTCACAAATAACCATAAACTGTATGATCATTCAATAAACAAATGCAGTGCTTTATAGTGTGCTTTGAGTCTCATAATAATCTTCTGAGTAAGGCTGGGGGAATGCAAATCCCATGATCTTGATGAAACCTACAAAACGTTGCCAGATTTGAAGTGGGAGGTTTGTGCTGTGCTTTTCAGTTTGAGACAGTGAGAAAGGAAGTACCCATAAGGAGAGCCCTGCTCCATCAGCCTGAAGCCCAGCTAGCGCAGCATCCTCTTTCCTGCAGTGACCAATCAGAAGCCTCCAGGAAGCCCACTATCAGGGCATCAGCACAGTAGCCTCCTCTTGCTGTTGCTCCCCAGCAGCTGGCATTCAAAACTTTGCTGCCTCTGATCCTGGAGGTGGTAATAATAATAATAATAATAATAATAATAATAATAAAATTATTTATACCCTGCCCTCCCCAGCCAAGGCAGGGCTCAGGGCGGCTAACAAGCAATAATAAAAACAAGTTGAATGAATACAACTTAAAAACAAGATTAAAATACAACATTAAAATATTGAAACATTAAAATATTAAAATGCAGCCTCATCACAGGAGGAGAAAGGAAAAAGGAAGAGGGGGAGGGAATCAAATTGGCTCCAAGCCAAAGGCCAGGCGGAACAACTCTGTCTTACAGGCCCTGCAGAAAGAAATCAGATCCTGCAGGGCCCTGGTTTCATGAGGCAGAGCGTTCCACCAGGCCAGAGCCAGTGTTGAAAGGGCCCTGGCTCTGGTTGAAGCTAATCTATATATATTATATAGATAATAAATTATAAATAAAATAATAAGTTTTATTTATACCCCGCCCTCCCTGGCCAAGACCGGGCTCAGGGCAGCTAACGCCAGGTATAAAAACAATTTATTAAAATAAAACTTAAAAACAAGATTAAAGAACAACATTAAAATGCAGCCTCATTTCAGTAGAAACTCAAATCAAAAACTTTTTGGGGATGAAAACGTCAAATCTTCACCAAGGCCCACTATCCAGACTGGTCCTACGTGGGCCAGAAAAAAGCCAGGGAAGTCCCCAAATAGGAGTTCCATCACAGAAAGAGAAAGGAAAAAGCGTTCCACCAGGCCGGAGCCAGTGTTGAAAAGGCCCTGGGCCTGGTTGAGGCTAATCTGACCTCCTTAGGGCCCAGGACCTCTAGGGTGTTGCTATTTATGGACCTTAATATGATATCCTTGGCATGACTAGTAACCATGTATAGACTTGTCCAATTCTCTCTCTCTCTCTCTCTCCTCCTCCTTGAAGTCCTGCAACTTGGGACTCATCTACACAGCTGCAAACAAAATGTTTTAAATGTGTTGTAAAGTGCAGTATACAAATGTGATGCTAGATGGCAACAGTGAGCTATGCAAAATTCAATGTCTTTTTCAAAACCTTTTTTTAGAAAGCATTTTCACAGCGTTTTTTTATACAGTATGTGCGTAGATTCCATCTTGGTGGCCATCACTGCCCCAGCTCAGGGGCAGAACGTCTGCTTTGCATGCAGGCAAGACAAGGGTCCAATCTCTTATTTCTAGCTAGGGCCAGGAGAGGTTTCTGTCTGAAACCCTGGAGAGCTGCTGTCGATCAGTGCAGACAATACAGGACTGACCTGAATAGATCAATGATCCAACCTGCGCTACAATTCTAGGAGCATGTGTGCCCTTCACGCATGTCCCTGAAAAACGAGATAGAAACTTATGCAGGACTCACATTGAGGGTTGTTCAGAAAATGTTTAAACGGTTGATTCAGACCACATCAAAGGTTTCTTTGGGCAGCCAAGAGAAGCACCCATTTATTATAAAACAACAAAGAAATTAATCATCAGCTGGATAATATGGTGCAGCATAAACATAAGGTCACAGGTGCATTTAAACCAATAGCTTAACGCAGTCATCTTCCTAGCCTAAAGAAATGAGAGACCCTAGTCTACAAGGAAAATTAAACACTGGAGTTATGTCACTCCTAGGAAATAAAGACTGCAAAATCTCTACCTACAATGTGATTGGCAAGGCTCTTGCCATGCCATTAATTTTGTTTTCATAACATTTATACACTGCTTGATTGTTTAAAAAACAACCACAACCACAACCTGAAAGTGGTTTATACATGTGAAATATGGTATATGGTAGAGTGGAGAGGAAATGTATATACCTGGGCGCATGTGTTTGCAATATTCCTTCCAGATGGGCTTCAAGATTATCATCTTGCCTACATGTGGGACAAATTCCAGCATGCAGGGAAGGGAACAAGCTTTATTTTACAAATCCCTAAGTGTCCTAAAGGGACGCGGGTGGCGCTGTGGGTTAAAGCCTCAGCGCCTAGGGCTTGCTGATCGAAAGGTCGGCAGTTCGAATCCCTGCGGCGGGGTGCCCTCCCGTTGTTCGGTCCCAGCGTCTGCCAACCTAGCAGTTCGAAAGCACTCTCGGGTGCAAGTAGATAAATAGGGACCGCTTACTAGCGGGAAGGTAAACGGCGTTTCCATGTGCGGCTCTGGCTCGCCAGAGCAGCGATGTCACGCTGGCCACGTGACCCGGAAGTGTCTCCGGACAGCGCTGGCCCCCGGCCTCTTGAGTGAGATGGGCGCACAACCCTAGAGTCTGTCAAGACTGGCCCGTACGGGCAGGGGTACCTTTACCTTTACCTTAAGTGTCCTAAATGAAGCCTACGAATGCAGCAGCGCTTGTTTGGAGTCACACTCATCCCTAAGGAAACTGATTTAACGGGTTTTCCTGGTTGCCAGAGGGTTTATCAATGCAAGCACCCTTCCAGTCTCTGCAATCAGAAAGCCTGTTGTTGCATTGTGTGCCACAAACTGGGTGAGGGCTATAGAGGGACTGGCTTTCTACTGCAATGCAAGCAAGACTGATGCCCTGATCCATTGCAACGGACCAAACAAAAGTCCGGAGAAGCGTTCTCCCATCGCATTTGGTATATGGCAGATTCCTATCTTCTAGGTGCAAGGATCCAGATATGGCAGAGAAGGAGCCAATCAGGTCAGGAGAGGCAGCTACAGAGGTTGCTGGACCCAGGTCCCAACTTTGAGTCTGACAACTCGGAGTTGAACCAGGACCACAAAAAGGCAGAACCTGGAGGCTCTGCCAAGATACCAGAACCCTCAATGCCCAGAGACTTTGTGTTCCGCAATGCTTGTTTGTAGGCACAGGGCAAGAGACCAGCTCAGAACTGACCCAATCTTTGGCTCCAGCCCCAGAGGTTGCCCCTTGAAGCTCTTCACTTTCCCAGGAACTGGCGGTGCTGCAATCAGTTGGATGTGCGATGCTATCAGACAAGTAGTCTGCACCCAATGGACCTGTCCAGGGTCCTGAAAGGCCTTTAGATGGCTGCTCTCTTTTTGTCCTCTTCCCTCAGGGATGGGGAACCTGTTCCCCAACAAAAAAAGAGCACAAGAATATTAAGAAAGGCCCTGCTGGATCAGGCCAATGACCCATCTAGTCCAGCTCCCTGTTCTCACAGTGGCCAACCAGATGCCCGTGGGAAGTCAGCAAACAGAGCCTGAGCACTTTCTCCTCCTGCAGTTTCCAGAAGGGTCTCCATTGTCTCCCAAGACACAACAGATGCCAACCAACCAACTTCTTATGTTCTTATATTCTCCCACACAGAGAACATCCATGGTGTCTCTTTCTCCCCTGTGGGTTCTCAGAGCTGAGCTGACAGTGAAGCTTCTCCCACACTAAAGACACCCACAGGGTGTGTCTCCTGTGTGACTTTTCCTCCAGTCCACCTAGGACGTCTCCCTCTTATGGGCTGAGTCATGAGGGCAGAGCTCTGAACAAAGCTTTGCTCATATTTGCCATACTTAAACCATCTTCATTTATTTCATTCAGGGCATTAGTGGCACTTTACTAGGGTGACTGGATGGGAAGGCAAAGCACACAACCGAGATGATATTTAAAGCACTTTTTAATCCCACCTCCAAAGTGTCTTACAAAACATTAAAAAAAACACAACCACACTAATAAAATATACAATTCAACAAGGAAGCAAGGGTCAGCATCCATTCAACAAAGTGCGTAACTCAAATACCACTTTGAAGTGGCACTTAAGTGCTAGCAGTATTATGGTTTGGGATTTCCGTAACTGAGCCCAGGATAAAAATTACATAAAAAACCATTTACTGCAACACTCATAAGTGGCCGCACTTGGAATACTGTGCAGTTTTGATCGCTGCTTCTTAATAAAAGGATATTGTACAGTTGGAAAGGGTGCAGGAATGACAACCAAAATGATTAGGGCAGGCATAGGCAAACTCGGCCCTCCAGATGTTTTTGGGACTACAACTCCCATCATCCCTGAGCACTGGTTCTGTTAGCTAGGGATGATGGGAGTTGTAGTCCCAAAAATCTGGAGGGCTGAGTTTGCCTGTGCCTGGATTAGGGGATTGGAGCAACTCCCCTACAAAGAAATATGACAACATTGGAGAGAGGGAATAAATAATTTTTGAGTTATAAATAAGGGGAAGATATGACTGAGGGTTCTAAAAATATGTGTGATGTCAAGGAAGTAGATGGGCTTCTCCCTTTGATAACTCAGGGTCATCCAATGGAACTGAATGGTATGAAATTCGGGGCCAATGGAAGCCTATGCTTCTTCACAGGGCAGACAGCTGCACCGTGGAATTCACTGCAGTAAGATGCAGTGGTGTCTGCCAACTGGGACAGCTTTAAAAGAGGATTAGACAAATCCATGAAAGATAAAGCAATCAACGGGTACTAGGAAGGGAGTCTAATTTCCAGGCTCCCAGGCAGCAGGCCTCTGAAGATCAGTTGCTGGGGAGTGACAAGGGCTGTCATGTCCATGCCCTGCTTGTAGGTTTCTCATAGACAGTTGGTTGGTCATTGTGAAGATCGGGAGGCTGAGAGCAGAGAGGCGTTTGTGGCCTGAGGCAGCAGGGCTCATTTCGTCTTCTCTTTATATGTACAGTGGTACCTCGGGTTACATACGCTTCAGGTTACAGACTCCGCTAACCCAGAAATAGTGCTTCAGGTTAAGAACTTTGCTTTAGGATGAGAACAGAAATCGTGCTCCGGCGGCGCGGCAGCAGTAGGACGCCCCATTAGCTAAAGTGGTCTTCAGGTTAAGAACGGTTTCAGGTTAAGTACCACCTCCGGAACGAATTAAGTATTTAACTCGAGGTACTACTGTAGAGAGCGAGAGCGCATGAAACACACTCTCCAACTGAGCTATCCAGGTTCCCTGCTTACACATGGAAGACCGTTACAGGTAGGTAGCCGTGTTGGTCTGCCATAGTCCAAATAAAATAAAAAAAATCCTTCCAGTAGCACCTTAGAGACCAACTAAGTTTCTTGGTATGAGCTTTCGTGTGCATGCACACTTCTTGGCTACGAAGGGTCGCCACAGGAGAAGGCATCCGTCTCTACCATTCGTGATAGTGTTCTTTCTTTTTTTGGGGGGGGGGTCACTTCGGTGCATTCTTTATGCTGAAAAGCGAGACAGCCAAACCAACCAGACCACCTTTGCTCGTGGTCCCACGATGAGCCTCAGCCGCCGATTGCCCGGAGCAGGCTCAACGCGCAGTTCCATCCTAAGAGTGCTTCTCAGAGGCAAGCTTAACCGGCTCCGATGGCCTTAAAAAGAAAACCCCTCCAGCCTCGCAGCACGAAAATGCACCGCGCGATTGGGTTCCCTTGCAAGCGCTTCCAAGTCTCATCCCGCCGGCGCACGAGGCCATCTTGCGGAGGCGGCCGGGCTGCGTGGAAAAGCCCTTGCGCGCCCAGCTCAGCTTCCCGGGCCTCCCTTGTCCGTAACGCAACATGGCGCTTCCCGGCGGGTCCCTTCAAACAATCCTTTGGAAGCCTAATATCCTGCCTTTCCCCCCAAAATATCCCGTCCCGCGCCTGCCTGGAGCCCCCCTCCCCGCGCCAAAGACCCCACGGCGGGCGCGGAAATGCGCGCTGCGCAAAAACGGCCGCCCTGTTTGGAAACATGGAGAGCGCCATGCTGTACGGACGAGGGCCGGGCGCAAGGGAAGGGTGGTTTCCCTGGGGTCGGGGGGGGGAGGATTTCCGTTTCCGCTTGGGCGGGGGTTGGAGGAGGTTGCAGCTGGAGCTGGAGGTAAATAGAGCGATTTTTTTTAAAAAAATATTTTTTGGGGGGGCCCCGTGGTTCCGGATTCCTTGCGCGCGCTTCCCCGGGAGGGGAACCCGGAGGCCGACGCAAAAGAGGGAGGGGATCCCCGCTGGAGGCGGCGCGTAGAGGCCCAGCGGGGAGAGGAGGGCGATAGCAGCTCGAGCCCGGGTTCAAAGGAGGGTGGTGGTCTCTTGGGCGCTGGCAGCCTCCCTTTCCTCGCCTCCGCCGAGGGAGCGACCGACCGCCGGGTGGTAGGGGTACTGGCAAGGGTGGGTGGTTCAGTCCCCGGAGAGGAAAAACAGCCCTTATTTAAGCGGAGAGTGCCGCAAAATTAATAATAATAATAATAATAATAATAATAATAATAATAATGGATAATTGAGATTTCACATAGGGCGCAGCTGAAGGCGAAAGGTAGCAACTTCAATTGACCATTTCCATACGGTGCTGCCAGTGTTTATGATGTCTGGCAGACGATGGGGGGGGTGGGTGGAAATAAGGACAGGTCCCTGCCCCGAGTAGGGTACAATCTACATATTGACCGGGGCTGGGGGAACTGGGGGAGGTGCAGGAGTGAGTGGATAAGGGAAGTACTACTACTAATATTTATTCCCCGCCAATCTGGCTGGGTTTCCCAAGCCACTCTGGGTGGCTCACAGCAAATATTCTTGGTTCAATTAGACATGTTTGGACTCTGCTTCTGCAGGGGAGAGGGCTGTTGAGGCATGCCCAATGCTTCATAGGATTTAAAAGGATTTGAAGATGGGCAGGGATGGTAGCGACAGAAAGGAAATTGAGGGGTGGTGATGAGGGTGACTGTCGTTTCTAGGCAGCTAGGGCAGTGGGATGTTTGTCCCGTCTCTTACTGCTTTATCTTCCATAATGATCAGAAGCCTTTCAAAAGTTATAGCAAAGCAGCTCTGAAGTTTATGCGGTTTTGATCTTGCAACTCAGAACGTACAAAGTGAGAAGCAGTTTAGGTCACAGGCAAATGATCTTGGTCCTGATAGCTCCAGCAGGCACTCTGTGTGTTCATAAATAAACAGATGATCTGATACGAACTGTGTGCTGTTGATTAGGAGCAGTAGATACAGGATTGAGCTGTGTGTCTCCAGTCACATGAACAATAGAGTTATTATGGCAACATGTGTTCCCAGAAGCCTAGAAATGAGTTCTTGGCATCTAGCAATCTGGAAAATGTGGATTATCTATCTTGGGCGCTGATATGTTTAGGGTGGGAGAGAATCAACGCTGATCAGGAACAAATTGTTAAATATTTAAACGTGATTAGAAATATTTTATGCATTGGGCTGCAAGCTCCCTGTGGCCTCTCCCACAACCTATTCCTATCTGTCGTTGTGTCAGATGCCTAGAAGAAAGCAATAAACATTTCTGGCAGAGCTTCAAACCTCTTATAGTTGTGGCAAGCGTGGCGATGTTCTTCATTGTGATATGTAACCATTGTGGCAAGAGATTATCTAGATACGGATCTGGTGGGCGGTTTCTGTATGCTTGCGTCACTTTTTGTTGAAGCCAGAATAACATTTTCAGGTGCCAGAGGTACATAGGTCCGAATTAAATTCCTAGGCATCGTTGCAATTTGTGGCGCAACCGGAATAAGATTGCAAATGTGTAAACGTACACAGAGTTTGCAGCTGGCCGAGTGGGATGTAGCTTTGCTGTTTGCTGCCTTTTACAATATGCATTGGGACGCGGGTGGCGCTGTGGGTTAAACCACAGAGCCTAGGACTTGCCGATCAGAAGGTCGGCGGTTCGAATCCCCGCGACGGGGTGAGCTCCCGTTGCTCGGTCCCAGCTCCTGCCAACCTAGCAGTTCAAAAGCACGTCAGAGTGCAAGTAGATAAATAGGTACCGCTCCGGCGGGAAGGTAAACAGCGTTTCCGTGCGCTGCTCTGGTTTGCCAGAAGTGGCTTAGTCATGCTGGCCACATGACCCGGAAGCTGTATGCCGGCTCCCTTGGCCAATAAAGCAAGATGAGTGCCGCAACCCCAGAGTTGGTCACGACTGGACCTAATGGTCAGGGGTCCCTTTACCTTTACCTTTTTACAATATGCATAGTTACCCAGTCTCTTTTTTCATTTCCTCCCCAGCCCAGCCTGCGCTTGACTGCTTCGGTTCTCTCGCCTTTGCTGCTGGATGCGGCCTTGGAGGAGGTGTCTTAAGGGTGTGCTGTAGATGAGGGGGTGGAGGATATGCCTGGTGGGGAATTTTCTCCACCCCCTCCGTGAGTGAGCAACTGTTGCTATGTGCCTCTCTCAGCACCTCCAGGACTAAAGCCCTTTTAAGCTCCTCAAAGAATCGCCTGGCATCCTTCCTTCCGTTCCGGGCAGCGCGTGGTCCCTGGAGGGTGCCCCATCGCTCTCCAGACCAGCGCTGCAAATTTCTGCCTGCTTCCCTTGCCAAATGCATCTTTGCAAACCCAGAAGCCCTGTGCCAATGCTCTCTGGATGGGCCTGGCGTTAGAATGGTGCCTGCATTTCTGTGACGAGGCCAAACTGCCCGGGTGAGGAGGCTGCAGAGGGGCGTCGGAGGCTGGGCATGGAGGACTCTGACCAGAGGTTGGTGCTGGGTATGAACATGGGTGATGGGCGGGAAACACCTCCCGGAGAGCTGAGGACGCCCACTGAAGAGGGCGAGGAGCAGAGGACACCCATGCCTGAAGCCATCTGTGACGGTGGCAGCGGTGATGCCAAAACTTCCCAGAGGAAAGAAGAGGAGCAGGAGGAAGAGGAGGAGCTTGACCCCCGCATCCAGGTAAGAACAATAACTGCTATTATTATTATTATTTTATATTTTATTTGTACCATGCCCATCTGACCTGGCGGCTTCCAGTATACACAGAAACACAATAAAACATCAAACATTAAAAACTTCCCAACACAGGGCTGCCTTCCGATGTCTTCTAAAAGTCAGAGAGTTGTTTATTTCCTTGACATCTGACGGGAGGGTGTTCCACAGGGTTGGCGCCACTACTGAGAATGCTCTCTGCCTGGTTCCCTGTAGCTTCACTTCTTGCAGTGAGGGAACTGCCAGAAGGCCCTTGGAGCTGAGCGATGGGGGTGGAGACGCTCCTTCAGGTATACAGAGCCGGGGCCATTTAGGGCTTTAAAAGTCAGCACCAACGCTTTGAATTGTGCTTGGAAACCAGTACGATTCTTCTTCATGCTTTCACGTGCCTGATGGCAGGCCTGGGAGGGGTCGTCATTCAGTTCTTCAGCGATTGCTCCATGTAAGCTTGCAATCTGGTTTGCTCTAAGGCTGTATTGAAAGTGTGGACAGAAACCAGTTGAACTACTGTGACTCGCCTCTTGGCCCTTCTGCCAGCGAGCCACTTAGCATTTCCAATCAAGCAGGAACAGAATGGCCCAATAGTGTGTTTGTTTTTTTCCTTTGCCGCAGGGCTAGTTGCCAGCATTTCTGTTTTAGTAAATGCAAAAATTCCTTTGAGCAAAAGTAAGCAGCAGTCAGTTTGGTTCTTGGCACCCACCCAGCGCAGCAACCCTGTGGAAGCTAAGTGGGTCCATTTACAGTCATGGGATGAACGGGGGACCATTAGCATTATTTATTGGTTTTCATACCCCGCCCTTCTTCCCCAAGGAGCCCAAGGCGGCAAGCAAATACACCATTTAAGAAGAAAAGCAAGGCGGAAACATTCCCAAACAGTTAAAAGCATTTCAGTTAAAAACATTCTGAAGGCTATTACAGATGAAAATGCTCGTCCATCCAGTGATCATGGGGTTGCCAGGAACAGTATGCTTCAGGCACCAGGAAGCTCCCTGCCCTTTTCCAAGTGGTACATTTCCCCCAGGAAAAACACCTTATCCATCTATTTCTGGGGGAGAGTACGGGAGCTTATTGCTGTTTACAGGCCTGGCAATTGCAACCCTCTGGTTGGTGTGACGACCGCTGCCATCTCATCCTCCCCCAGCCCTTCCTGCCATTTGGCGCTACTGCAGAGAGGAAATTACCGTATTTTTTGCTCTATAAGACTCACTTTTTCCCTTCTAAAAAGTAAGGGGAAATGTGTGTGCATCTTATGGAGTGAATACAGGCTGTGCAGCTATCCCAGAAGCCAGAACAGCAAGAGGGATTGCTGCTTTCACTGTGCAGCGATCCCTCTTGCTGTTCTGGCTTCTGGGCTTCAGATTTTTTTTTCTTGTTTTCCTCCTCCAAAAATTAGGTACGTCTTGTGGTCTGGTGCGTCTTATAGAGCGAAAAATATGGTAAATTGGGTGGGTGGGTAAAGGTAAAGGGACCCCCGACCATTAGGTCCAGGCATGGCTGACTTTGGGGTTGCGACGCTCATCTCGCTTTATTGGCTGAGGGAGCCGGCATACAGCTTCCGGGTCACGTGGCCAGCATGACTAAGCCGCTTCTGGAGAACCAGAGCAGCGCACGGAAACGCCGTTTACCTTCCCGCCGGAGTGGTACCTATTTATCTACTTGCACTTTGACGTGCTTTCGAACTGCTAGGTTGGCAGGAGCAGGGACCGAGCAACGGGAGCTCACCCCGTCGTGGGGATTCGAACCGCCGACCTTCTGATCGGCAAGTCCTAGGCTCTGTGGTTTAACCCACAGCGCCACCCACATGCCGGGTGGGTGGGTACCAGGCTTCAAATCTGCAGCCCAGTGGAAGGTAGGGACTGCACTCTGGATCTGTGTAGGGTTTTCCTTCTCCCACCTCCCCATCTGCTCCTCACTTCCCTTTTATAGCATGTGCAGAATAGCGGCTTGTATGCCTCCTTCCAGCAGCTCCTGCAGCCAGGCAGGTGCCAAATGTATTGTCCTGCTTTCTGGACCACATCAGTGAGGCCGAGAGCGGGGTCTTGTCCTCTGGGCAGCTCAGGACCTCCATAGACACTGCCCAGCCTTGCTCCCCAGGGACGTTACTTCAGTGCTGCTAAGTCAGTGGTTTGACTTCACCCCCGGAGGCACACTCCATTGTCTCTTGAGACTTCCTGGCATCTTGGGCATCCCAAGGTGAGGAGGGTGTTTTCTTTTTCTTTTCTTTTTTTTAATAACAATTTTATTACTTTTCAATTACAGTACAGTGGTACCTCGGGTTACATACGCTTCAGGTTACAGACTCCGCTAACCCAGAAATAGTGCTTCAGGTTAAGAACTTTGCTTCAGGATAAGAACAGAAATCGGGCTCCGGCAGCGCGGCAGCAGCAGGAGGCCCCAGAGGCTAAAGTGGTGCTTCAGGTTAAGAACAGTTTCAGGTTAACAACGGACCTCTGGAATGAATTAAGTACTTAACCCGAGGTACCCCCTGTAATCCAATAATAGCCTCATTATAACAATGCCAAATTTAATAATACTAATAATTGAGATACCAAATTATACAATTTAGATGGCCCTGCTCCACATGCTAGAATTGACGGTTTGATGATTTACTTTATTTCTGCATTGGTACATTTCAATTACGCTCCAGTCAAAATAACAGTCCCTTGTATTGCAACTGCAGTTTTAACAACTTCCATTCAACATTAAACAATTTATGCAACATTAAATGATTCATACGCCTACAGGCGAAGCATTCGGACTCTCTCCCTGTTCTTCCTGTGTGTGGCTATTATTCTGTCCCTAATGTTTCTTCCTGTCCTTTTAATATATTATGTCTGTCCGTTGCTGCTGTTCTCCATCATGCCTTGGGCTGACCTAGTGTCCCATTGTTGTTTCAGAAGTTCTCCATTGCTCCGTCCCTGCTTCATTGTTTTGCAACTTTAGCAGCAGGAGGATGTTTTCTAGCCCTGCTAACCTGCGATTCTTGAAGCCAAGGATGGGGGACCTTTTGTGGGCCCGCCAAAGGTTGTTGGACTACAACTCCCATCAATCCTGACCATTGACCATGCTGGCTGGGGTTGATGGGACTGCCAAGATGGCGGAGATTTCAAGACTGGACCTGAGTCCTTCTGTGTGCCATCTGCCTCTGCATTCAGGAATAGGAATTGGAGGCCTGACAATTTTTATTTCCTGCTTTTCCTTCCTTCTTTCCATCTATTCATTCTCTGCTGCCTTAGACCCCCAGTTTATATATACATATGCTCCATCTGTTAAGCAGAATATGTCCAGCAAGCAGCTGCATATAATTTTCTATCACTTATTTTGAGGGATGCAGGTTTCATCTTAGTGACAATTTGCATGTGTTTACAGGTAGTGCCAGGTACACACGCGGAACCTTTTCACAAGTTACAGAGCGTGTAGTTAAACTGCGGGATTTGCTCTTAAAAAGGAGGAGGAGGATTCATTGATTATATTGCTTTTCCCACCGAAGTATTTCAGAGCATCTTATGTAATAAAAATAGTAATGACAAAAAAGATTAAAGCCAAATATAAAAACAGAAATGAAACTGGGACATGATGATGATGATGACAATTAATTTTAAAAAAGTGCTCATCTAAGAAAATATAGAAATCAACACATTCCACTTAAGAGCATTAGCACAAAAAGAGACACGGCTATCAATGGCTACTCGCCACAATGGCCACACTCTAACTTCACTTTTGGAGGCAGTAAACTGAGAATAATTGTAATAATAACAACTTTTTATCTACAGTGGTGCCTCGCAAGATGAAAAGAATCCGTTCCGCAAGTCTTTTCGTCTTGCGTTTTTTTCGTCTTGCGAAGCAAGCCCATTAGCGGATTAGCGCTATTGGCAGTTTAAGGGCTATTAACGCCTATTAAAGGCTTAAGGGATTAGCGGTTTAGCTGCTAAAAGGCTTTTAGCAGCTTAGCGCTTCAGAAAAAGGGGTTTTGGAGCGAAAAAACCCCTCAAAAATTTTCGCCAATTTTCGTCTTGCGAAGCAAGCCCATAGGGAAATTCGTCTTGCGAAGCGCCTCTGCAAACGGAAAACCCTTTCCTCTTGCGGGTTTTCCGTCTTGCGAGGCATTCGTCTTGCGGGGCACCACTGTACTTGCACTGGTGTGCTTTCGAACTGCTAGATTGGCAGGAGCTGGGATAGAGCAACAGGAGCTCACCCCGTCGCGGGGATTTGAACCGCCAACCTTCTGATCGGCAAGCCCAAGGGGCTCAGTGGTTTAGACCACAGCGCCACCCACGTCCCTATTGCAAGTGGGGAGTCTGTAGCAGTCATGTGTTGCTTCTGGGCATCCCATTGGTTACTGGACTAGGTGAGCCAGTGGTCGGATCCAGCCACTTCCCTTGGGTTCTTATAAGCCTGCTAGGAAAGGGTTCAGGGGATGAAGGGGTGGAAGTTGTACAAATGTGTCCTTCTGCACTATGCTGGTGCCTGTCTTTTGAGTCGGCCTTTCTCTCTGACCACAGGAGGAGCTGGAGCACCTCAATCAGGCCAACGAAGAGATCAATCGAGTGGAGCTGCAGCTGGATGTGAGTAAGGCAGTACCCTCAAAGCAATTTCAGCATCCCTTCTGCTTCCGAACACTTCCTGCCTTCTGTCCCCTCCACGGAGGCTGCTTTATCCCTTGGCAAGTCAGCAGGCAGGGGTTCCCAGTTTCACTCACCGCCTGCACTGTGGCGTGTTTGGTAACTGGGGAGGGAAATTGCCCCTGCAGTTACTTAAATGTATAGGGATTGCACTGAAAATTGCCTTTTCGTGTGGGGTAATTTGTTCCCTCTACTAATGTGAGGGTGAAAGATCATTGCGGAAAAACAAAATAAAAGGAAAATATCAGCTAATAGGTACGACTCAGTTTAAGCTCTGTTTTCTGGCTTCTGTTTGGAGTCGTGTGCAGCTCATCCTTCCCCACGTAGACCTGCCTCGTACTTTGAGGACCACGGATGTAATAAGGTTACCGTGGTTCTATCCAGTGGCAATCAGCATGACCAAATTAGGTCCATTCATTTCAATGGGTCTGTTCTGAATATAAGTTACAGCCCCGTGTCTCAAGGCTGGTTGGTGGTTAGAGACTCCTGTTGTAGTGAAGAGAATCTGGCCTCAACCAGAGCCAGGGCTTTTTCAGCTGTGGCTCCAATTTGGTGGAATGCTCCGTCACAAGAGACTAGGGCCCTGCGGAACTTGACATCTTTCCGCAGGGCCTGCAAGACAGAGCTGTTCCACCAGGCCTTTGGCCAAGGCATAGTCTGACCCCCTCCTTTGGTAATCTTCACAGAACTCTAGCCCAATGGTTGCCATCAATTTGATTTGAACTGATTTTATAATGAATTGATTTTAGAATGCTGCATTATTTTACTGTTGTTAGCTGCTCTGAGCCCGGCTTCAGCTGGGGAGGGTGGGATATAAATAAATTATTATTATTATTATTATAAGTTGAGGTTGTCATAGGAGGGGCCTTGGGGGGCCCAACCCGCTGCTCAGTGTAGGATCTGCAGAGTGCAGCTGCAGCATCTCTGACAGGCAGCCGTCCAGCCTGCGGTTCAATGCCTTCAGGGAAGGAGAGCTCATCACAACCAGTAGCAGTCTGTTCCACAGCCAAACACTGCCTAGCATTAGGAAGCCTCCTCTTGATATTTAGTCGAAATGTGATGGGGTCGTGTTTGCTGCCTGTTTGCAATCTGCAGCTTCGTGCACCAGCAGTGCACCTCCATCAGGGCCCCACGGATGTGGGTGTGCAAAGTAACCCTGTGTTCCAGACACCCTGTGCGATCCGCCCTTGTGCATATATGACTGACGCAGCGCTTGAGCTCTGTGGGGCCAGCCACAGAGCTGCAGCCAGCACTGCAGCAACCTGTAAAATCCAGCTTAAGCATGCATTTAATGCAGGCTGATTCTTTCAACGCTGACGTACTTTGCGCCATTGGTTTCAACAGGAAGCCCGCACCACGTATCGGAGGATCTTGTCGGAGTCTGCCAGGAAGCTGAATGCTCAGGGCTCCCAGCTGGGGAACTGTATTGAGAAAGCACGCCCCTACTACGAGGCCAGGCGCTTGGCCAAGGAGGTATCTGTTAACATCTCCCTCTGTTTCACCCCTGAAGTTGCCATTATTCCTCGGCTGTTGTAGAGCAATAAATCTTTAAAGGATCCGATTTGGGGGTTCCAGAATTCTCTAAGCTTTATTTTGTGTCATAAATAACCACAAGTCATTGTCAAAAGTGGAAAGAAGCTGCCTCTATGAAAAGTCTCAGTAAACATTCCCATAAAAGTCCACAATGTGTCAAAAATAGTTTGCTTTTCCTTCGGAATTCCTGTTTTGCACATTGAACGCCACTCTGCGCTTGCTCATATTTCATTGGGTGCCAGGATTGGACACCCAGCCTCCCACCCAAAGCTGCTTCTTGTGAGCAAGCACAGTGATGGCCGATGTAGGTGCCTTTTCCTCATTTGTTTTGAGCGGGGAGGCCTGCACCATATTGTGGGCCCTTTCTGATCTTATAGATGGCAGCCATTTTGCATTGCCGCTCTCCCACAGTAGCCATTTTGTGACTGGTGCCCACGGCACTTTCTCAAAATTCTGCCTGGTTCCTATTGGCTGCTGACCCCTGTTCTGCTGCATCCCCTGTACCTAAGATTGGGGGCTAAAGGGAGTTGCCACAGGACAACTGATTTTATAAGCAGGATTTAAGCTGTTTTATGAATTATTTTGCGTGGGGGAGGAATGGATTGAAAGGCTCTTGGCAGGACCTTGGGTTTTTGAGCTGCTTCTGGCAGAAGGCCCATCCTTTACCTGTGAGGAATAATGTAAACACAATGCTATCAGCAACACGTAATCCTGTTTCCAGCTTTAAACAGCCGGGCATATCCTGTCCGGAATGGCTTACAGCAGTGTGGAGGACCAAAACCCACAATTAGCAGCTTCAGATAACATGAATGTCAATGGCTGACGTGACAATGATGATGTGGGTGTCTGTCAACATGAATAACTGTATACAAAACAAAACAAAATAGCCGACTTGCACTTAATTAAAACCCTACCCTGTGAGCACTGTTAGAAACTCAGATATATAATCTAATTGCGAAATGGCACTTTAAACCTAGGTTAAGGTCACCACAGTGGGATGAAGTCCCCCCCCCCGAATGGAGTTGTTTTATATTAATATTATTATTATTATTATTATTATTATTATTAATTTTCTATACCGCTTTATATTTTGAAGAATAAATCTCAAAAGTGGTTAACAACACATTAAAACATCAAATAAAACAATCCAGAATAACACAAATTCAAACTTCAAGGAAAATATTTCAGCTCCTTCTCCCCAGTTGCCAGCCTGGCATCCAGAGATCTCTGCATGGTTGTAATTGGTGGCAAAATGCTCCTGGCACCTGGCTAATTTCTAACACTGCCTGTCAGCGAAGAGGTATTCTGTTGCAGGCTCTTTTCTGATATGCTAGTTTTATATATGAAGAGATCTACTTTATTTAAAGTAAGGGAGCAGTCGAACGTGCCACCTCCATGTCTGAAGAGCTGCATCATGTAATTCTTTTCCCTGTGTGTTTCAAATCTCCACCTTTCCCTCCTCTCTGATTATAACTCTATGTCAAGGCTGGCCAATGTGGTGTCCTCATGCCTGACCGCTGGGACTGATGGGTGTTGGAGTCCAACAGCACCCAGAGGTGGCCTCACATTGGCTAACCCTGCTCTAGCTAGTGTGAGTGAGAGAATTGGGGCGAGGGAGTGCTTAAAACAAGGGGAGAGGGGTGTATGTGTGTTCTGGGGGGAAACAAAAGCTTGGGGGATTTTTAATGGAATTTTTGTTTGCGTTGCGTTTCTCTCCTCCACAGGCACAGCAAGAGACCCAGAAGGCTGCCCTGCGGTACGAGCGAGCCGTCAGCATGCACAACGCGGCCCGGGAGATGGTTTTCGTGGCTGAGCAGGGGGTCATGGCTGATAAAAACAGGCTGGACCCCACCTGGCAGGAGATGCTCAACCACGCTACGTGCAAGGTGAGGGGAAAGGCCTACAAGAATTGGGAGCCTGCAACCCTGCGGATGTCATCAGACTCTTGTCTCCCATCAGCCCCCAGCCAGCACAAGTCAACACTCAGGGTTGGTGGCAGCTGTAGTCTGGCCAGATTCAGGGGTGATGGTGGCCCACCAACATTGAAAGGACTGGAAGTCCCTCCAGTGGGGTAGTGGTCTGGAGTCACGGGAGGTTGAAGGCCTGTTGCTATTTCCGGAGCAGGGTCCGTCCCTGTCTTCGGTGTCTTAGAGCCACCCAGCCAGCATGGAAGGGGAGCTTTTTAGTCTTTGGTTGCCCCAAAGATAGGATTTGGGGATGCTGGAAGCGCAAGGTGCTTCATTTTCAAGACAACGGTGTGCAAATTCTGTGACATTCAGTGGACCTTCGTGGAAAACGCAGCTCAGAGCACTCTTAAGGAAGATACGGAGCACTCCAAATCATGTGCCTGTTTACGTGCACATAAAACAGCAGATTTAGCTGAAAGGCAACACGTGGAGATCTGCACCGATCGTTGCAGGACACCTCTCATTGTTACTGTATAATTATCAGATTATTGTCTAATATTAGAAGGCGGCTTGGCTGTGAATATCATAAAAAGACCCTGCACTCCTAAATTTGCCACTATGCCGCTGGATACAGATCATACCATCCAACACACTGTAATAATAATACAGTGGTACCTTGGGTTACATACGCTCCAGGTTACAGACGCTTCAGGTTACAGACTCCACTAACCCAGAAATAGTACCTCGGGTTAAGAACTTTGCTTTGGGATGAGAACAGAAATCGTGCTCCGGTGGCGCAGCAGCAGTGTGAGGCCCCATTAGCTAAAGTGGTGCTTCAGGTTAAGAACAGTTTCAGGTTAAGAACGGACCTCCAGAACGAATTAAGTTCTTAACCCGAGGTACCACAATAATAATAATAATAATAATAACAACAACAACAACAATAATTTCTTATACCTTGCCCATCTGACTGGGTTGCCTCAGCCACTCTGGATAGCTTCCAACAAAAAGACAATTCTTGATTAAACATTAAAAACTTTCCTAAACAGGGTTGCCTTCAGATGTCTTCTAAAAGTCAGATAGTTGTTTATTTCCTTGATATCTGATGGGAGGGTGTTCCACAGGGCCGGCGCCACTACCAAGAAGGCCCTGTGCCTGGTTCCATGTAGCTTCACTTCTTGTAGTGAGGGAACCACCAGAAGGCCCTTGGAGCTGGACCTCAGTGTCCGGACTGAGCAATGGGGGCGGAGACGCTCCTTCAGGTGCACACAGGGCTGAAGTTAGTAAGGTTGGGAGAGTCCACACACCACTCGCATCTCTGCCAACTGGAGGAAGAGGGAAAGAGGAATGGCAGATGAAGATGATGGACTTTTCGGAGCTAACCGACCTGACCGGAAGAGTCCGTGACCAGAAGGAGGAGGAGCACCAGAAAGAATGGAAGAACTTCAAAGATTATTTACCGTATTTTTCGCCCCATAGGACGCACCGGCCCATAGGACGCACCATGTTTTTTGGGGGGGGAATAAAGAAAATTTTTTTTATTTCCCCCTCAGGCGCTTGTGGGGCCAGGAGCGGGGAGAAGCGCTTTTCTCCCCACCGCCAGCCTTCACATCAGGTCCGGGGACAGGGGGAAGACTCGCTGCGCCTCCCCACTGTCCCGGGAGCTTGTGGGGCAGGCAGCGGGGAGAAGCGCTTTTCTCCCCGCCGCCAGCCTTCACATCAGGTCCGGGGACAGCGGGAAGACGCGCCGCGCCTCCCAGCTGTCCCCGGAGCTTGCGGGCAGGCAGCGGGGAGAAGCGCTCTTCTCCCCACCGCCTGCATGCAGAACAGGTCCGGGGACAGCGGGAAGACGCGCCGCGCCTCCCCCCTGTCCCCGGAGCATGCGGGGCAGGCAGCGGGGAGAAGCGCTCTTCTCCCCACCGCCTGCATGCAGAACAGGTCCGGGGACAGCGGGAAGACGCGCCGCGCCTCCCCCGTCCCCGGAGCTTGCGGGGCAGGCAGCGGGGAGAAGCGCTCTTCTCCCCGCCGCCAGCCTTCACGTCAGGTCCGGGGACAGGGGGAAGACGCGCCGCGCCTCCCCCCTGTCCCCGGAGCTTGCGGGGCAGGCAGCGGGGAGAAGCGCTCTTCTCCCCGCCGCCAGCCTTCACGTCAGGTCCGGGGACAGGGGGAAGACTCGCCGCGCCTCCCCCCTGTCCCCGGAGCTTGCGGGGCAGGCAGCGGGGAGAAGCGCTCTTCTCCCCGCCGCCAGCCTTCACGTCAGGTCCGGGGACAGGGGGAAGACGCGCCGCGCCTCCCCCCTGTCCCCGGAGCTTGCGGGGCAGGCAGCGGGGAGAAGCGCTCTTCTCCCCGCCGCCAGCCTTCACGTCAGGTCCGGGGACAGGGGGAAGACGCGCCGCGGCTCCTCGCTGTCCCCGGAGCTTGAGGGGCTGGCGGCGGGGAGAAGCACGCATCTCCCCGCCGTCAGCCTCTAAACCACATAGGGAGACAGCGGGATGGCGGCGTTCCGCCTCCCTGCTGTCCCCCGACCTTGTGGGGCTGGCGCTGCGGCTCTCCTGAAGCCTGGAGAGCGAGAGGGGTTGGTGCGCACCGACCCCTCTCGCTCTCCAGGCTTCAGCGAAAGCCTGCATTCGCCCCATAAGACGCACACACATTTCCCCTTCATTTTTGGAGGGGAAAAAGTGCGTCCTATAGGGCGAAAAATACGGTACTTAAATATGCTAAGATAAATTAATTAGAAATACTTGCAAAAAAATAGATAGACAAAGGATTTAAATATGTGAAGTTACAGAATATTATGTTTAAAGCAGATGAAAAGAAACAAAGGTGTTAAGAGGATTAAGTAAATTTTATGAGATTTTGTTTTGGAAATCCGTTACAATGATATATAATGAAATTCAGTCAAGGGAAGTTTCTTAACAATGTTATCAAGATTGGATTAAGTACAGTTATGATGTATGTTTGTTTAAAATTTTGGGAAATTAATTAAAAAAATGGGGGAAAAAATAGAGGAAGAGGGAAAGAACTGGTTGCTGGGGAAGACAAAGTGACGGCAGAGTGGGTGGGAGGTTGTTCCCAGTGTGAGCTTTCAAGGCCTGGAGAGCATCCTCGCTCTGACTTGCCCCTTTCCCTCCCTTCAGGTGAACGAGGCTGAAGAGGAGCGCCTGCGAAGCGAACGGGAGCACCAGCGTGTCACCCAGCTCTGCCAGCAGGCTGAGGCCAAGGTGCAGTCGCTGCAGAAGTCCTTGAAGCGGGTCATTGTGAAGAGCAAGCCCTACTTTGAGCTGAAGGCCCAGTTCAACCAAATCCTTGAGGTGAGACCTTCCTCTGGGTCCTAGGACTCGCCCCACCCAGGCAGCCTTTGTGCCCTTAACAAACGACAGCTCCCAGAATCCTTTGTTGGGGGGAGCCGCGACTGTTTAAAGTGGGTGCCTGGGGGTTTAAATGCATGGTGTGTTGAAAATGTTGTCTATAAGAATAAAAGAAAATTATTATAAATTACCGCTCTATAAGACGCACCTAGTTTTTGGAGGAGGAAAACAAGAAAAAAAATATTCTGAATCTCAGAAGCCAGAACAGCAAGAGGGATCGCTGCGCAGTGAAAGCAGCAATCCCTCTTGCTGTTCTGGCTTCTGGGATAGCTGCACAGCCTGCATTCGCTCCATAAGACGCACACACATTTCCCCTTACTTTTTAGGAGGGAAAAAGTGAGTCTTATAGAGCAAAAAATACGGTAGTTTGGAGATGGTATTTAACACCAGTCAGATTAAATCAAACAAGCAAGGAATATTTGGTGTTATGTTGGAAGGGATGCCAGGAAACAGGGAATTATGTTCACATGTGGTGGGGGTGTAAATATGTACATTTTTTATTTTTTATTTTTTATTGGCAAAGGGTGTTTAAGGAGATAACAAATAAATCACTGGGTTAAAGCTGATCGAATGTCCAGAGGTAGCATTATTATCAATTTACAATGGAGTGGAAGGCTCGCAGGCTATGAAGGACTGGCTCACAAATTTATTGACAGCTGCACAAATTATTCTACATGGAAGTGGAAGGAGCAAGCAGAATATAAAATAGAAGAATGGTATAAAGAGGCGTGGGATATAGCTATTAATGATAAATTAACCCATGCCGTTAAGGTAGGACATGGCATATACAGAAAAAATGAGTTTGGGAAGACATAGAAGCTGTTTGTAGAATGTGTACTGTTAAAACGGAAAGGGGTCAAACCATCCAGTGGCGTAGCGTGGGTTGTCAGCACCCGGGGCAAGGCAAGTAATTTGCACCCCCTAACCCGTGGATTTGCGCCCCCTAACCCTAACCCCCAGATGTTGCGCCCAGTGCGGCCGGCCCCCCCTGCACCCCCCACGCTACGCCACTGAAACCATCGCACGAGGTGTTGAAATTTTGGGAGGTTGGATAGTTACAATGGAATGGTCTTGTGGGTGAGGTACACATTTTTATTCTTATTTATTTACTTTGTCAAAGTAAAATTAAAAAAACCAACAAAAATAAATTGAAAGCATTTCCAGTGAAAATAAAAGCCTGGTTGGTGTGCATGTTGGCTTAATGCTTCACCTGTTCCTTCTCTTTGCCTTTCAGGAGCACAAGGCCCGGGTGACGTCCCTGGAGCAGCAGGTGGGCCAGGCCAAGATGCGCTACTCTGTGGCCTTGCGCAACCTGGAGCAGATCAGCGAACAGATCCACGCCCGGAGGCTCCAGCGCCTGGTGGGCCGGAGGGCTTCCCCGGTGGGCGCCGAGGCCAGCCCGGCGCTGCTCTACGGGGCGATGGCGCTGCCTCCCGAGCCAGCCGCCTCCTCCGACACGCTCTCGGTGCTCAGCTTCCAGACCATCGCCTCCGACCTGCAGAAATTCGACTCGGTGGAGCACCTGCTGGGGCTGTCCGACGCCGCCAGCCTCAACAGCGACGAGCTGGAGGAGCGGGAGCAGCGCCGCGAGGGCCAGCCCCACCCCTTCAAGCACCACCGCAGCATCAGCCTCTGACATGCCCCCATCACCCCCGCTCTCTGCCGCAGTCCCTTTCGCCCCCGACCTCCTGGGGAAATGGGGAGAAGGAGGGATTGGGCACGAAAGGAATGATCACGCAGAGAAAGGCAGGTCTTGGGAGCGCATTGGTCTGAAGTGCGGCCGTGGGGCTGAATTTTCCCCACAATTTGCAGCCTTTGGCACAACCCAGACGCCCTGCCGTCCCCTGCACACCCAGGCCCCAGTTGCTTGGAAACTTCGAGCATTTTGCTGGCCCCCATTCATCGAGCCACCATTTCCCCCACCCCTTATTTCCCCCTCTCCCCTCCCCACCAGCATGCACCTGTTTCCTGGGAGCACTGTATGCTGGGGACAATTCTGCGCCCCTGCACATTTCACCTTAGGTTTGTTGGCTTATTAGCGACACCATCATCTTTCTCCAGGTGGGCTGGAGCGCTTGAAACGGAGGGAAGAAAAGCAGGGAAGGATGCAGGAAAGAAACAATGCTGCTGCTTCGTTCTCTCTCTTTTTACATGATTTGTTTTGGGTGGCTGAGTAGGTGTTGAGAAGACGACTTTTTAAAAACCTCTGTCTGCATTTTAGAGAACCACCCCAGTCTGCTTTCATTGGATTGCCACCACAGACTGCGATATAGGAAAATATCCTTTTTTAAAAAAGAAACGGAACTCTTGCGCTCCCTATGGGGCTTTTTTTTGACATACACTACAGTAAAATGAGGCATGCCATTCATTTATCTCGCCCCAGCAACAGATATATAACGACAGGCACCAGTCTCTTTATAGCTTCTCCAGCGTGTAGACACGTGATCTGCTCTCGGTGCAGAAGCTGGGGGGAGAGACTGGCAGCCTGAGGGTGCCTTTCAGCGCTACCACGAGAGAAGACAGGCGGCAGGAGGCTCCCTCCATTGAGACATCTCCTACCTATCTAACCCACTTGGTGCATCCCTGTTTGCCCCAGCCAAAAGATGGGAGGTACTTTTGCTCCATGGCGATGACATTTGCACTAATTTAAGTAGCAAAAGGTGGGTCTGGAAAGCATTTCTCTCTTCTCCCTCCTCAGTGGTCTCCACAGGCCCCCGTGTCTCTGTTTTCTGGGGATGGGGGCGGTTTTGGCCTCTCAGAACAAATTTGCTAGACCTTGGCTGTGATGAGAACCAGTTGCTGGTTTGAGGCAGCCTGATAGCGACTCTGTGTGTGTGCGCGTGGGTGTTTGTATGACCGGCTTCTGATGTGTATTTTATTTAAAGTAAAGTTTATGCCCTATCAAAAGAACCTTTCCTCTCTTTCTTTCTGTTTGGTGTTTTGTTTTTTGCCAAGTACACACAGATCCCATATTCAGTCGCTCATTATGCACAAATTCACTTATCCAAACTTGAATTAACACCCAAACTTCGCTATACACACCATAGATTCAGAAATCCAAACAGCCAGACCTGCATGTAGTACTGTAAACAAATAAGCAACCTTAAACAAGTCTCACTTTTGTGTGTGTGCAGTCATTTTGCCAGAAACCATGAGGTGGGAAGGGGAGGTAAGGGGATAGATCAGACAAATGAGAGCATTTCTCCCTTGTTTGCCTTTTGTAAAGTTTCAGAGGGTTTTCCTGGTTCCCACCCCCCCTCACACTGGGGTTGAAATTCTATGGTCGGGAACGCATTAAAAATTTCCCCATAGGAATAAATGGAAATCATTGACTCATTATGCAAACGCTCACCTAACAAACGATTTCCTGAGAAATCGTTTGCACTGCCTACCCACCAAGTCAAGGTGCCCAAAGCCAGGCAAATTGTTTTGGCACTTTGTGCAGAAAATCCTTCAAACGCCTCTCCCTGGTCCTCCGGCAGTAAAAATATATTCATATATAGTAGTATACTTAAGAGTTTGCTGACACAAATCCGGCAACCCGATTCTTGTGTGACACAAACTCTGCGTAGGAAACAGCCATGTTCCTATAACTGTGCAGCACCTTTGTTGAGCTTTCTTTAAATAGCTGTGTTTCTGTGCTTGCTCATGTCTTTCTGAAATTACCCCTTACCTTCCTAGAAAGACCACCTTCACCTTCCGGTTTCTGCACAAAAGCATTCTTAATCAGTCCTGGTTGTATAACAAACTTCCAGTCTTGTTCCCAAAGGGAAAAAAGCTAATGAAGCGCACAAGATGTTAGGTTCATTGCATTTCACACCCATATAAGCACAGTGTTCTCCACAAAAGCAATAGAACGACATTTCCAAGTTGATCCGGGAGTACAGGCGATGAGTGTGTGCGACAAAAGCGAAGGAGCATATACAATAAAAGATAGAAATCTCAGTATCACTGTTATATTTGCCTCCTAATATTGCAGCACTAACACCTCAGCGGCCACTCTCACAGAGAGAGCCCGGTCCATAATTCCAGCTGCAACCTTTGGGATGTTCCTGATGAGCGGACAGATAAATTCTTTGTTTTAGTCCCCACACTGAAATATCTGGGTGAAGTCTCGAGGCGGCTTTAGGATGGTGCAGTCCAGCCAAAGGGCCCCATCTTCCTACGTCCTCTGAGGAACAAACGGGAGCTCACCTCACACTGTTCGGAAGAGGGCAGAAGTGCAAGGAGGGCCCCAAATTCTTCCTCGAGCAAAAATGCTCCAACCATTGCAATATGTATCACTTGACATGCCAACCAACAGTTCCTCCAGACAGGGCGATTCCCTCTTCAGTGAAGCAGCATATCGCCTATCAGTATTTACAAAAGGGTAACGTTTTTCAGTCCGAGGGCCACATGAGCTTCTGGGGGCCACATGGCAGTGATGGGCAGGGACAGAGACAAGAATGGGTGGAGCATCAAATGCACATTTCACCTTTACAAAGTAGGGTCACTTCTTCACAATGACATATCAGAGGCATTGTTCAGAGTTCAAGGGCATAGTCCAGTCCGACAAAGACGTGAAGAAGGTGCAAAGTAGGGCTGGTGAGGGGTGTGGCCTGGTAAGAGTCACAAGGGACAGCGGGGGAGGCCTAGAGCGCTGCATTTGGCCCCCCGGTTCACAATATAGACACCCACACACTTGTTGAGATGTTTGGCTTGTCCCCAAAATACCTTGCAACAGCCCAGCTCACTGAGCCATTCCTATGTGCTAGAAACAGTGACACACCATTGCTTGATTGTCATTCCCCTGCCTCAAGAATGGGGAGCGTGAACTCCAGTTCCCATCACCCCCAGCCAGAATGGCTAGTGCTTAGGGATGATGCGAGTTGGAGTTCCTGAGTCCAGATTCCCCCCTCCCTCCCCTATTTCCTCACATTTGACCACAGTAGAGTTCATATTCACCAGTCTGCTTCCAAGAGCTTGAAAGGGCGATGGTTTTCAGATTTTCTCCCTCTGCTTTCACGCTAGAGGAATGCTCTCTTTAAATAAGAGCACAGCAAGAACCAGCCATTCCCAGAATGCTCTGGGGCAATGGCAATTAGCCTGTTATTGTGGTCCTGTGTGAGAGACAGGTGCTTTGTGGAATACACACCACACAAACAAACAAACAAACAAACAGCACCCTCTCAACATTTTTAAAAGCACCATAAAGTACATTTTTTTAAAAAAAAAAGTTTGATTGCACAAGATATAAAGTTGCTTAGTAAAAGAGAACTTTTGGTGTGTGGTGTGTGTGTGTGTGTGTCACTATTTCGGACTTTTTGCAAAAAGTGACGGGGGGAGGGAAATGCACTGTAAAGTATGGGATGACACTTGCTTTGACACGACATCATCTAACCTCACCACAAACAAACCAGAGTGGATGCTTATTAAATCGCCACCGTCCAAATACTCAATAAACAGTTCACATGGAAGTGACGTTAAAAACAGACTACAGTGGATCTACCATTGTCAATGGCTGCGTCCCAACCTAAGACTTTCCCCCTCGTAAAATCACGAGCTGAATCAGGACGTGGCCCCACTTCATATAATTCTCCCAGAAGTATTTGATGTCCAAATAGTTCTTGACAGAGGATTCCTCCCCTATTCACTTATAATCTGCCTGATACCAGCTCAGATTATAATTAATTATAATTATTGATCTATCTAACCCAGCAGTGCCTAGTCTGACTGGCAATGGCTTTCTGGGGTCTCTGGCAGAGGGGCTTTCCCCCACTCCCTTGCTTCCTGACCCTTTTAAAAATAAGAGTTGCCAGGAATTTGAACCCAGTACCTTTTGGCATGCAAAGCAGGCCTCCTGCCACTGAGGTAGAGTCTCTCCTCAGGTATAAAGTGCCCTCAAAGGTAGTCTGCCTCTCAGTATCAGCTGCTGGGCATCACAGGTGAGGAGAGGGCTATTGCACCCATGCCATGCTTGTGAGAATGCCATAGGTTGGCCACTGTGAGAAAAGGGCTAGATGGGCCTTTGGCCCGATGCAGCAGGACTCTTCTTGCATTCTTATAATCCAGACCCTGAGCCTGACCTTGGCTCCGAAGTTTACAAGCTAGAAAGCAGAGAGGGCACAGGGGATAAGAGGAAATGGGGCGAATACAACATCTACAAAAAGCCACTGGCACAGCAACACAATGACATGCATGCAGGACTGATCTAGAGGCCACATTTTCCAGCGTCACCAAGGAACTAGAACAGCAGATATCTCAGAACAAAAATGGGCAAAACCTTCGAGCGTATTAATCAAATGAAAGCAAGAGATTGGCAGGAGTGTGTTGTCGGTGTCTGGTACTAGAATCTCTCTCTACGTATGTTATGTGTGTGTGTGGACTCAGGCCTTGAATACCTGAAAGACCACCTCCTTCCTGACATATTCCCTCAGGTGTTAAGTTTGGCCGAGGAAGCCCTCTTGGCTGTTCCACCACCCTCTGAGGCTTAGGGCGGGTGGGCCACATCTTATGTGGCAGCCCCTAAGTTGTGGAACTCGCAGCCCACTGAGATGCACCCGCAAACTTCCCTATACAGCTTCCAGTGAATGCCTGACACATCTGGCTTCTGACACCTGAGGTGTATATTTTAAGAAAACACCTTAGACCTGCAATTGTGAAGTTGTTTTAAACTGATTTTAATATCATGGTTTAATTAATTGATATTGTTGTAATCGGGCTATTATTGGGGCAATTTTGCAAAACTATTAAAAACTATTAAAAAAACTTATTTGTATAATGATAATAATAATACCCCCTTCATGGATCACTGCCTTGCCGTGGCGAAGGGGCTTGAAGAACTCAGAGAAGCTATGAACTATGCCGAGCAGGGCACCCAAGATGAACAGGTCATAGTGGAGAGTTTGGACCAAACGTGATCCACCTGGAGCAGGAACCGGCAAGCCACTCCAGTATCCCTGCCAAGAAAACTCCATGGACAAAGACAACAGGCATATAAAAGATATGACGCTGGAAGATGAGCCCCTCAGGTCGGAAGGCGTCCAACATGCTACTGGGGAAGAGCGGAGGACAAGTACAAGTAGATCCAGAGCTGATGAAGCGGCTGGGCCAAAGCCGAAAGGACGCTCAGTTGCGGATATGCATGGAAGCGAAAGGAAAGTCCAATGCTGTAAAGAAAAATATTGCATAGGAACCTGGAATGTAAGAACCATGAACCTGGGTAAGTTGGATGTGGTCAAAAATGAGATGGCAAGAATAAACATTGACATCCTGGGCATCAGTGAACTAAAATGGACGGGAATGGGCGAATTCAGTTCGGATGACTATCATATCTACTACTGTGGGCAAGAAACCCGTAAAAGAAATGGAGTGGCCCTCATAGTCAACAAAAGAGTGGCGAAAGCTGTACTGGGATGCAATCTCAAAAATGATAGAATGATCTCGATACGAATCCAAGGCAGACCTTTTAACATCACAGTAATCCAAGTTTATGCACCAACTACTGGTGCTGAAGAAACTGAAATTGACCAATTCTATGAAGACTTACAACACCTTATAGAAGTGACACCAAAGAAGGATGTTCTTCTCATTATAGGGGATTGGAATGCTAAAGTAGGGAATCAAGAGATAAAAGGAACAACTGGCAAATTTGGTCTTGGAACTCAAAACGAAGCAGGGCAAAGGCTAATAGAGTTCTGTCAAGAGAACAAGCTGGTCATCACAAACACTCTTTTCCAACAACACAAGAGACGACTCTACACATGGACATCACCAGATGGGCAGCATCGAAATCAGATTGATTATATTCTCTGCAGCCAAAGATGGAGAAGCTCTATACAGTCAGCAAAAACAAGACCTGGAGCTGACTGTGGCTCAGATCATCAGCTTCTTATAGCAAAATTCAAGCTTAAACTGAAGAAAGTAGGAAAAACCACTGGGCCGGTAAGATACAATCTAAATCAAATCCCTTATGAATACACAGTGGAAGTGAGGAACAGGTTTAAGGATTTAGATTTGCTGGACAGAGTGCCTGAAGAACTATGGATGGAGGCTCGCAACATTATACAGGAGGCAGCAACAAAAACCATCCCAATGAAAAGGAAATGCAAGAAAGCAAAGTGGCTGTCCAACGAGGCCTTACAAATAGCGGAGGAGAGAAGGCAAGCAAAATGCGAGGGAGATAGAGAAAGATACAGGAAATTGAATGCAGAATTCCAAATAATAGCAAGGAGAGACAAGAAGGCCTTCTTAAATGAGCAATGCAAAGAAATAGAGGAAAACAACAGAATGGGAAGAACCAGAGATCTGTTCAAGAAAATTGGAGATATGAAAGGAACATTTCGTTCAAAGATTACCATAATAAAGGACAAAAGTGGTAAGGACCTAACAGAAGCAGAAGACATCAAGAAGAGGTGGCAAGAATACACAGAGGAACTATACCAGAAAGATATGGAAGTCTCGTACACCCCAGGTAGTGGGGTTGCTGACCTTGAGCCAGACATCCTGGAGAGTGAAGTCAAATGGGCCTTAGAAAGCATTGCAAATAACAAGGCCAGTGGAAGTGATGGTATTCCAGCTGAACTATTTAAAATTTTAAAAGATGATGCTGTTAAGGTGCTACACTCAATATGCCAGCAAGTTTGGAAAACTCAGCAGTGGCCAGAAGATTGGAGAAGGTCAGTCTACATCCCAATCCCAAAGAAGGGCAGTGCTAAAGAATGCTCCAACTACCGCACAATTGCACTCATTTCACACGCCAGCAAGGTTATGCTTAAAATTCTTCAAGGAAGGCTCAAGCAGTATGTGGACCGAGAACTCCCAGAAGTGCAAGCTGGATTTAGAAGAGGCAGGGGAACCAGAGACCAAATTGCAAACATGCGCTGGATTATGGAGAAAGCTAGAGAGTTCCAGAAAGACATCTACTTCTGCTTCATTGACTATGCAAAAGCCTTTGACTGTGTCGATCACAGCAAACTATGGCAAGTTCTTAAAGAAATGGGAGTGCCTGATCACCTCATCTGTCTCCTGAGAAATCTCTATGTGGGACAAGAAGCTACAGTTAGAACTGGATATGGAACAACCGATTGGTTCAAAATTGGGAAAGGAGTACGACAAGGCTGTATTTTGTCTCCCTGCTTATTTAACTTATATGCAGAATTCATCATGCGAAAGGCTGGGCTGGATGAATCCCTAGCCGGAATTAAGATTGCTGGAAGAAATATCAACAACCTCAGATATGCAGATGACACAACCTTGATGGCAGAAAGTGAGGAGGAATTAAAAAACCTTTTATTGAGGGTGAAAGAGGAGAGCACAAAATATGGTCTGAAGCTCAACATCAAAAAAACGAAGATCATGGCCACTGGTCCCATCACCTCCTGGCAAATAGAAGGGGAGGAAATGGAGGCAGTGAGAGATTTTACTTTCTTGGGCTCCATGATCACTGCAGATGGTGACAGCAGCCACGAAATTAAGAGACGCCTGCTTCTTGGGAGGAAAGCAATGGCAAACCTAGATAGCATTTTAAAAAGTAGAGACATCACCTTGCCAACAAAGGTCCGTATAGTAAAAGCTATGGTTTTCCCAGTAGTGATGTATGGAAGTGAGAGCTGGACCATAAAGAAGGCTGATCGCCGAAGAATTGACGCTTTTGAATTATGGTGCTGGAGGAAACTCTTGAGAGTCCCATGGACTGCAAGAAGATCAAACGCATCCATTCTTAAGGAAATCAGCCCTGAGTGCTCACTGGAAGGACAGATCGTGAAGCTGAGGCTCCAATACTTTGGCCACCTCATGAGAAGAGAAGACTCACTGGAAAAGACCCTGATGTTGGGAAAGATGGAGGGCACAAGGAGAAGAGGACGACAGAGGACGAGATGGTTAGACAGTGTTCTCGAAGCTACAAACATGAATCTGACCAAACTGCGGGTGGCAGTGGAAGACAGAAGTGCCTGGCGTGCTCTGGTCCATGGGGTCACGAAGAGTCGGACACGACTGAACGACTAAACAACAACAATAATAATACAGTGGTGCCTCACAAGACGAAAAGAATCCGTTCCGTGAGTCTCTTCGTCTAGCGGTTTTTTCATCTTGCGAAGCAACCCCATTAGCGGATTAGCGGATTAGCGGCTATTAAAGGCTTAAGGGATTAGCGGATTAGCTGCTAAAAGGCTATTAGCAGCTTAGTGCCTTAGAAAAAGGGGGTGGGGAGCGAAAAAAAACCCCCAGGAATCGCAAGACATTTTCGTCTTGCGAAGCAAGCCCATAGCAAATTCGTCCTGCGAAGCACCTCCAAAACGGAAAACCCTTTCGTCTAGCAGGTTTTCCGTCTTGCGAGGCATTCGTCTTGCGGGGCACCACTGTATTGTGGTTTAATTGTTTTAACCCACCCTGGGACCTTAGGGTGAAGGGCAGGGAAGAAGGAGGAGGAGGAGGAGGGATGTGTATGGGCACATATTTATATGGGTGGGTGATTGGGTGCATGTAGGGCTTTTTTTCAGCCGCATCTCGCTAGAACTCAATTCCAGGACCTCTCGGGTCGGCGCCATTGCCATTCTAAGAGAAAAAGGGAGGTGTTTATGGTGAGTTCTGACACCTCTTTTTCTAGAAAAAATAGCACTGGGTGAGTGAATGTATGGGTTTGTATATATGGCATAAAATGGATAAAGCCTGGAAAATACATAGAGATTTGCGATGCAAATGAGAAAAACAAGTTCTGGACCGGAAGAGGCACAAGAGTGGGTAACTCATAAGCATGAACACAACAAGAGTAGCGAAACAAAACAGAGGGAAACAAAATGGAGGGCGATGGGGGTGGGACAGGACTGCAAAGGAGTAAGAAACAAAGGAATTGGAATGTCTCCTGCCAAGGAAGAACCTGGCTGAGAAGATGAGGCGGCTGGGAAAGGGCACTGAGCAGAAAGCGAAGGAACAGAATATGGCCGATTTCTGAGGCAAACCCATGAAGCCATGCTGTGGAGCATTAAGAAAAGCCCTGCTGGATTGGACCAAAAGCCCACCTAGTACACCATCCTGTTCCCCACAGAGGATAACCAGGTGTTTCTAAGAAGCCCCCAAGCAGGGCAGGAAGGCGACAGGGAGGATGTTATGGGGCCTGATCAGAGGGAACAGAGAGCAACTGTGTCACCAAGGAAAAGAGAGTCTCGGTTCCTCAGGAAAAGGGGGGATAACAGAGTGAGGAGAGCAGCCTTCCCCATCCTGCTGGACTACAACTCCCATCATCCCCTGACCACTGGTCATGCTGGCTCTGGGGCTGGAGGGAGGAGAAGCTAGTTGATCAGAGATGAGGCCTGGGCCCCTGAAGGGGCAGGAGAAGGGAAGGAGGGGTGCGGGAAGCTTCGGGAGGGAAAGGACAGGGCCCAGGGCAGGTCCAAAGAAGGGATCGGGAGGGACGATGGAGAAGCAGGGAAGGCAGGCAGGGCGGGCAGGGGCCCAGGTGAAGCGAAGGAGGCTGAGAAGGCCGAGGCGGGCAGGGGAGCGGCAGGTTTGGCAGCGCTGGTGGCCAGCAGCGTGGTGTGGGCCGTCCCGGCGCTGCCGGCCGAGGCCTTGCCGTTGCTGTGAGTGCGCTGGTGCCGGTTGAGGTGGGAGCTGCGGCTGAAGCACTTGCCGCAGACGCCGCACTTGTAGGGCTTCTCCCCGGTGTGGGTGCGCTGGTGGATGGTGAGCTCGGAGCGCTGGATGAAGGCCTTGCCGCACTCCCCGCAGGCGTAGGGCTTCTCGCCCAAGTGGATGCGCTGGTGCTTGATGAGATTGGAGCTGACGCTGAAGCACTTGCCGCAGGCGTCGCAGCGGTACGGCTTCTCGCCGGTGTGCATGCGCCGGTGCTTGGTGAGGTCGGACTTCTGAATGAAGCCCTTGCCGCAGTCGGCGCACTTGTAGGGCTTCTCGCCCAGGTGCGTGCGCTGGTGCTTCAGCAGGTTGGAGCGGACGCCGAAGCTCTTCCCGCATTCGGCGCACTTATACGGCTTCTCCCCGGTGTGCATGCGCCGGTGCTTGGCCAGAGCCGAGTTCTGGGCGAAGCCCTTGCCGCAGTCCAGGCAGGAGTAGGGCTTCTCGCCCGTCTGCGTCCCTTGGTGCCGCACGCCCTCCCCACCGCCCCTCCCGCACTCGCTGCAGGCCGGGCGCCGCCACAGGAAGCTCTTGCCGCAGTCGCTGCACTTGCAGGCCAGCAGGGCCCCTCGCCGGCGCTGCCGCCGCGCCCCAGCGAACCCGCACTCGGCACAGCGGCATGGCGGGCGCTCGGCGCTCCTGTGCACCCGCTGGTGCCGCTCCAAGTGGGAGCTCTGGGAGAAGCCTTTCCCACAGTCCTCGCAGCGGTAGGGCTTGTCGCCGGCGTGGATGCGCCGGTGCCGGTCCAGGTGGGAGCTCCAGGCGAAGCTCTTGCCGCAGTCGCCGCAGGCGTACGGCTTGGCTGAGTCGTCCGGGTGCCGTGTCCGCCGGTGCTGCAGCAGGGCGCCGTTCAGACCGAAGCTCTTGCCGCAGTCCTGGCAGACGTAGGGCTTCTCTGCGGCATGGTGAGCGCGGCGGTGCTTGGACAGGGCCGCGTTCTTGTTGAAGCCTTTGCCGCAGTCATCACACCGATAGGGTTTGGCGCTGGCTTTGCTGGCCGGTGCTGCGGCCGCAGCCAAACAACAGCTGCATGACGAGGCCTTCTGGAGCCCACCGAAATGCGTCCGCCGGTGGCGCTCCAGGTGGGAGCTCCAGGCGAAAGCGCGCCCGCAGTCCTCGCAGACATACGGCTTCTCTCCGGTGTGGATGCGGCGGTGGCGCTCCAGGTGAGAGTTCCAGTTGAAGCCCTTGCCGCACTCCTGGCACTTGTAGGGCTTCTCTTCCAGGTGCTGCTTCTGGTGTTTGATGAGGTGGGCCGGGAGCCCGAAGCTCTTGCCGCACACATTGCACTCGCAGGGCCGGGCTGGACCGGGCCCGCTCCGCTTGCCGGCGTGGGTGCGCTGATGCTGGATGAAGGCTGAGCCGACGCTGAAGCTCTTGCCGCACTCGGCGCAGCGGTAGGGCTTGGTGCTGGTGTGGCGGCGCTGGTGGGTCGCCAGGGTGGAGTGCAGCCGGAAACCCTTGCCGCATTCGCCACACTTGTAGGGCTTTTCCAGGCCGGCGGCGCCGTGCAGCCGGGAGCGCTTGCTGAAGCCGAAGCCCTTGCCGCAGCTGTGGCACCGCCCGGTGTGGCCCAGCAGGCCGTGGTGGTGGTGGTTACGTGAGGAGAACTTCTTGAAAGCGCGGTGGACGGTCGACTTGGCCTGTCTCTTCCCCAGGGGCTTCTTCGGCCGCTCATCCAAGGCCACCTGGTCTGGGCCTTCCTCGCTGGCTTTCAGCTCAGGCTCAAGAGGCTCTTTGGTGTTCTCCGGCAGGAGATCCTTTTGGGCCTCCACCTTCTCGACGGCAACATCCCCTCCGCCCTCTCCTTCTCCGTCCTGTGGTGCCTCCTCCTCCTCTTCATTCCCATTCTCATTCTCACTCACCATCCCATCATCTGCTGGAACAACGAGAGAATCCAGTAACTGCTGAGGTCTGGGAAAGGAAACTTGGGAGAAGGGAATTGAAAAGGCCGTCACGGGTGAGCCACAACTCATCGCTCCCCCCGGCAGACCCCTGCCCTCCTCCTCCCCCAACCGCCTCCTGAACAGAAGAGAGGGAGACCAAATCTCCATCTGGCCCACCACCCCACACCGGGCAAGGAGATGCCTCCAGGAAGCCCCCAAGCAAGGAAGTAGGCCTCCCCTGCTGTTGCCCCACCAGCAGATGGCATTCAGTTCCATGGAGAAGAGGTGGAGGATCTTGTTCCAGCCGTTCATGGGCAACCTTCAGGGGCCACTTGCCAGTGCTGGGTGGGGCCAGAGTCAAAAATGGGAGGAGCAAGTAATGTCAAGTTTGCCTTTGTTTAGTAAGCTAGTTCTACACCCACCCACCCACCCACCATTCATGCAAGCAAGAGGCAGAGTTCAGCACAAGGCAAAACTTCTCAATGAGAGAGCGAAGAGATGAGTGTGGTCTGGGGAGAGCCCAGAGGGCCAAGCAGAGATGTCGGCCCCCACATTTGGCTCTTAAGCCAGAGGTTCCCCAATGTTTCTCATAAGGCCATCATTGATTGATTGATTGATTTGTATTTCTATGCTGCTTTTCATTCAGATGAGTCCCAAAGCAGCTTACAAAAAAATCAATAACAACAGAATACAGCATCCTCACAATTACAGCATAAATCATACAAAACAATTAAAACAGTTGCAGTCAGAAAACACTATGAGCAAAGCAGCAACTAAAAAAATAAGCTAAACCTCATCATTGCAGCAAAAGTCACACTATGTGATTATAAATGCCGTATTGATTTGTTAATCTATAAAACCATGCTTAAGTGTTCCTCTGCTATACAGTGGTACCTCAGGTTAAGTACTTAATTCGTTCTGGCGGTCCGTTCTTAAGCTGAAACTGTTCTTAACCTGAAGCACCACTTTAGCTAATGGGGCTTCCCGCTGCCACTGCGCCGCCAGAGCACGATTTCTGTTCTCATCCTGAAGCAAAGTGCTTAACCTGAGGTAATATTTCTGGGTTAGCGGAGTCTGTAACCTGAAGCTTATGTAACCCGAGGTACCACTGTAATGTGCTCAGCTAACCATTCCCCATTTTGTGCTCTTTTGAAAGACCCAGAGGGATGGCTGGAGAGAGCAAGGGGTAGGTAGCAACCCGGGTTCAAACTTCGGCTCAAGCCTTTGGCCAAGTCCCTCTCCTTCAGGTTCAGTATTCCCATCTGTAAAATGGCCTAAGCCACCCCACACAGCAAGCTGTTGGGGTGGTGTTTCTTTCTTTGGCTGCAACTCCCACAGGTTGCAGTCCTCTGGGCCCACAGTTTTCTTTGGTTGCCTGACCAGCCCCAGTCTCATTCCAGCCTGCTGACAGAAGCACACAGGGCAATCCTGGTCTGCCTTGCTGGGCGGATTATTTCCTCTGTTGTGAGTGTGCCACTGACATCAATGGAGGCTCCACAACAGACACGAGCCCAGCAGATCATCTCCTCTGTGTGCTCCCAGAGCAAGTTGGTGGATATCTGGATCCTCATCTGCAAGCAATTAAAGAGGGACTGCAAAGAAAGAGTAATTGCCTAGCAACCATAAAATCTGTATCTGATTTCCTTCCCCTCCACCTTGCTTCTCCCTGTGCAATTCCTGGGGGGGGGGCTCATTTTTTTTTGAGGGGGGGCCTCAAGTACATGTTGTTGCTCAACCCAACTCCTTCACAGGTGGTTGGGGCCCTTGCTGCCAGATGGCCTTTGAAGGGAAGGTTTTTTTTGCTTGGAATCCTTTCCCCTTAAGACCTCTGTTGCTCTTCCTTGCTTCCTGTCTCTCTTTTCAGCAGACCCTGATTTGGCTGTGGAGCAATTCGGAAGGTATCTAGGGCTCACAGACCGCTCATAGGCGTACTGGGCCTATCATCTGCATTAATGGCCTCGGCCCAGTATACCTGAAAGAGCGTCTCCACCTCCATTGTTTTGCCGGACACTGAGATCCAGCGTCGAGGGCCTTCTGGCAGTTCCTTCATTGCGAGAAGCAAAGCTACAGGCAACCAGGCAGAGGGCCTTCTCGGTGGTGGCGCCCACCCTGTGGAACGCCCTCCCATCAGATGTCAAAGAGATAAACAACTACCTGACATTTAGAAGACATCTGAAGGCAGCCCTGTTCAGGGAAGTTTTTAATGTGTGACATTTTAATGTATTTTTAATCTTTGTTGGAAGCCACCCAGAGTGGCTGGGGAAACCCAGCCAGATGGGCGTGGTACAAATAAATTATTATTATTATTATTATTATTATTATTATTATTAATAGCAGGCCCCATAGAAAACCCCTCAGCAGCAATAGATTTCAAGGAAGGTTTAACATTTTCTTCAGAATAGCTTGCCTCAGGCCCCTGCGCTTCACCTCCCTCACAGTGAGATAAAAAGGGTAAAGGGACCCCTGACCATTAGGTCCAGTCATGACCGACTCTGGGATTGCGGTGCTCATCTTGCTTTATTGGCTGAGGGAGCCGGCGTACAGCTTCCGGGTCATGTGGCCAGCATGACTAAGCCGCTTCTGGCGAACCAGAGCAGCGCACAGAAACGCCGTTTACCTTCCCGCCCAAGCGGTACCTATTTATCTACTTGCACTTTGACGTGTTTTCGAACTGCTAGGTTGGCAGGAGCAGGGAGCGAGCAACGGGAGCTCACCCCGTTGCGGGGATTCAAACCACCGACCTTCTGATCGGCAAGTCCTAGGCTCTGTGGTTTAACCCACAGCGCCACAGTGAGATACCACCCTCCAAATATTTGCAACAAATTGTGACGGTCAAGATGTGCATGATGCGCAGTTCCATACCGCACATTACACTGGAAGTACAAGTCGCTCGGGAAGGCACCCTCAGGATACCCATTCAGAAATTCTGCTGTATCCTGTTTCTGCGGTCAAGAGGAACACGGATGCAAGCTCTGCATCAGGGAAGGGGAATTTGGTTCCCTCCAGATGTTGATGGACTACAACTCCCATCATCCCTGATCATTGGGCACAGTGGCTGGGTTGATGGGTGTTGGGAGACCCAACACCAACCTGCTCCGCAGCCTCCATTTTCTTCTCCGGACACTTGACTTACCAGGTGCCAACCCTCTTCTTCTGTGAGACTCGGCAAACGCGGTGATCCGTGGCCAGCTGATTGCAATTTCCTCCGCTGTGCGGTCATGCCGGAAAGAGAGGGGGAGGATGCAATTGGAAAGGAAATTAGAGGCAGGGCTTTGGTTACCCAGTAATTCCCAACTGAGTCATTCCAGCCCCTTTAGGATTCAGGAGCCTGCCACTTCCACCCACTGGGCCACATTCACATTGGACATTTAAAGAACCATGACACTGTTTTAAACAGTAGTGGCTTCTTCCCCCAAAGAACTCTGGGAGCTGTAGTTTTTGTTAAGGGCATTGAGGATTGTTAGAAGACCCTTGTCCATTTCACAAGAGGGACAGTTTTGGGAAGAGGTTTGAAAATGCTTTGCACTGGTATGAAATCTACTAACTGCAGCGACAACAAAAAAGGCCTTAACAGCTTCTAAATGGCATCTTACTGTTGAGCCACAGATGAAATGAATGGTTTGGCCCGGATGGCAACATTTTCAGAATCTGTGCAATGGCAGAACTGGAGGAAAAACAGGGGAGGAAAAGCGAAGTGGACTCCGTTTATAAGTAAGTTGTTTCCGATTCGTAGAATGCTTTTTGAAACGATGTCCCAAACAATGGAAATGTTAGGTATGATGTGACAGATTACAAATTGATTCCCAGCAGGGGTAGCCAACGTGGTGCACTCCAGAGGTTGCTGGACCACAAATCCCCACCATCCCTGGCCTTCGGGGAGTAATGGCTGGAGATTCAGGAAGTTGGAATAACAGAATCAGAACCGAAGAGTTGGAAGGTATCCCAACGATCATCTGTAGTACAACCCCCTGCAATACAGCTGTAGTCTAGCAACATCGGCAGGGTAGCATGTTGGATGCCCTTTGTTTAGCAGGCGAGATACTGTGCCCACTATAAATGTGGACATGCATTGAATGCATTGAATTGTTTGGGTGATCTGCACGGGCTCAGTGCTTCCCTAGTCATAGGAGAGAGAGGAGGAGGCCTTACCCAAAGAGATCACATTCTCATAGTTCTCCTGCATGTTGTTGCTGGGATGCAGAAAAGCCCCTGCAGCATTTCACCTGGAGGACAAGAAGAAGGCACAGTCACCCATTTTTTTGCAGGTGACGTTAACTCTTGCAAAAACGACACTCTCTGGTGCCCATTATCCTTCCACCCAAACAACCAGGCTGCTAACAACCATGTCAGGGTGTCGCAACCAAACTCCCTTAAAATTGCACTTCTCAGTGTCTTCAGATTGCCTTAATGCTTCCTTCTTCCACATGCACACCTCTTTAAGGAACCGGAGATCAGCGACTGTCATCCTTTTAATTCCGATCTAATAGAAGGGCAGCATCCAAAGAAATCAGGGTTGGGTAGCCTGTGGCTCTCTTCCAGGTGTTTCTGATCCCTTCCTTAATCCAACATCACGTCTCTGTGTCTGTGTAGGATCACAGGCGCACAAGCTCCTGGAAAGCTGCCTTGTGCAGAGCCAAATAGCACAGTATCCCCGACTCTGACTGGCAGCGGCTCTCCAGAGCTTTTCAGGCGGGGGACACGATTCCCAGGCCTGCGCAGAGGTGAGAGTGAGAGCCTTTGCAATATTCTTTTGATTCTTATTCTTGGCGAGGAGTGGAGCAGGGCGGGTCTCACCCTGGTAGATTGAACCCCGCGCCCTTCTGCACGCCAGGCAGCTGCCCGACCACTGAGCATAGAATGATGTGAACATATATATATATATAGTCTGCCAGCCTTACCCACTGAACCGGGCGGTGTCTGTCTCTGCCGCAGCCGGGTCCGCTTCTAATCGGAGGCGCCCGACACCGGGCGCGCCGTCGACCCTGGGGGCCCGAAAGCGGAGCCCGATCCGGAGTCACTCCCTCCCCTACCCATCCTGACTGCACTTCGGCTGGGTTCCCTCTGTGCCTCCTCTTCCTCCTTTAAGGGTTCAGGAGTGAGAGCCTTTGCAATATTCTTCTTATTCTTATTCTTGGCGAGGAGTGGAGCAGGGTGGGTCTCACCCTGGTAAATCTCACCCCAGGATCTTCCAAGGCGCACAAGCCCCACAATGAAATCGCGATCGGTTGCCGACCGGCTTGCTATTGCATGGACACAGGAAGGGGCTGGAGCAAGGCTGGGGGCGCTTGGGATCTGATGCTGGAGAGGAGGGGAGGGGGAGGCAGGAAGACTCCGGGGAGGAGGGGGAGGCGGCTGAAAGGGGGGGGGGCGGCGGATTGGAGAATCATAAAGAAAAGAGAGACAGGAGGAGGTGGAGAGGACCAGAAATCGTGGTGGGAAGGGGCTGCCTCCGTCCTTGCAAGCGGCTCCTAAGCTGCACGCAGTAACCGAGCTGCCTCCGTTGCAGATCGCCAGCTGTGTTTTGTTTTTTTTTGGGGGGGGAGTCCCCCCTCCCTGTCACAAAAGGCTGGTGGGGGTCCTCGCGCCGCCACGAAAGGGCCTCTAATAAAGATCGCGAGCCACGCAGGGACTTTCTCATTGTTTGAATTGTTCGGATCGGCACCCCAGAGCAGATTTATATTCAGCACCCCCGGCTCGGGATCTGCAGATCGTCTCCTTTTTCTACCCCCCACCCCTCGCTCCTGAACCGGACTTATCAGGTAAATGCATTTTTTTGCAGGCGACCCCCGGATGGGCTGGAAAGTGACCCCCCTCCCCGTGCGAAAAGACACCCATTATCTCCCCTGGGGTCGATGCATGGGGTGAGGGGGGCAGTGGATCAGCGGTGGAAGAAGTGGGAGGAGGTGGGGTGGGGTAGCTGGATCCAGAACCGCTCCTTTTAAAAAAAAAACAATTGACACCTGATCCTGTTACGCTCGCGCAAGGGATGGATTCGGTTACCTGGTCGCCGAACGGAACAATGGACCAATCAGCCCCGGGGGCGGATGGTGGTGGGCGATTCTGTTTCGTCTAAAAGTTTCCCAGGTGCTTTCGAAAGATGAGCGCAGACAAAACAAAATTGCCCTCAGGGCCGATCCTCTTTGCCTTGCTAGAGAGCTCCTTTGTGCAGTTTCCAGCTTTGCTGCTGCCGCTGCCGCTGCACGCACTCCTTGGGTTGTAAAGTCTCCTCCTAAAAACCACAGGCTCGGATAAAATTCCTATTCATCCTCAGATCCCCGCTTTTTAAAAAAAAAAAATCGGAAGAAAGAAAACAATATTACAGTATTTCGAAATGATATGCTAGTGTTTATTACAATCGCTTGGCTTGAGTGGCCTTAGGCATGTCAGCCTCAGTTTCTCCCTTTCTGTGAAATGGGAATAAGAGGGATGCACCTCACGGATCTTACTGAGATGGGAAGGAGATGTTGTTAAGCCAGATCTATCATTGTGCAGTAGATAGAGGAGCCCTTGAAATGGGATGTTTGAGGTTTGGCTTGAGGGAAATCCCTGAGTTGATGCCCATCTCATCCTAAATTGGGGAATTTGCAGGGTTTTTATGCATAGCAAAGTCTAACTGCAATTGGCTGTGTATAGTAACACCAGATATTGCACATCTCCCCTCCTTCCATGGTCCCAACTCTTGCTGCTGACGGTGTAGAAAGCCCCGTGCAGCGCAGCCGCATATGGATTGGGGATCTACGGCTGCACTCTCTATCATCCCTGACCATTGAACATGCTGGCTGGGGCTGATGGATCCAACAGCAACTCATGGGTTGGAACTGCAACTACAGAAGTTGTCAGATACTTGGAAGGTCACAATAGGTGTGGGTGGGTGCCATTTCCCAGAGCTTTCTAGGAAGAGGGATTGATTGTTAAACCACTCTGGGAACTGTAGCTCTGAGTGGGGGGAAAGGGCTCTCCTAATAATGCTCAGCACCCTTAACAAACTACAGTTCCCAGGATCCCTTTGGGGGAATCTGTTTAAAGTGGCATTGTGGTGCTTTAAATGTATGATGTAACCATAGCCCTTGTATGCTTATGGTGGATGATGACAGTCCCTCTTTAAAAAGTCAGGAAACAGCAACTGGTTTCCGAAATGTAGGAGGATTTAAGGGCTGGTTAACACAGACCTGTGCATTCCCTTATTTCTCCATCACTCGGTTATCATGAATATAAAGATCTCCTGCTGTCTGTGCAAACTGACTGTGTTTGAGTTCATGCATGGTGCCTTGGAAGTTCTGTGTGTGATAATTTATTCACACAAGTTGTCACCGGATGGCTATCCACAGTTAGCAAGTGATGAGTGCCCATGTGCGTGAATTGGCTCCTGACATCCTGGCAGCTGGACCAGTGCAAGGGGTGTCATATATGCCTACTCCCAAAGTCAAGGATAGGGAATTTGGTTCCCTCCAGATGTTGTCGGACTCCAACTCCCATCATTCCTTTACCGCTGGACTGGGGATATGGGAGTTGGAGTCTAACAACATCTAGAAGGCCTTAGATAACACTGATCAACAACAAATTTGTTGTCTGCGTTTTTTCAGCTGATTTAGGACGAATCTGATGCGCTGAATCCAAAAATCACATTGGTTTTGCTCAATCAGGTCAAGTTTTTGAGTTATGGCCACATGTCTTTTTTATATTTTTGTTCACATGTACGCTTGTGTGGAGCATTTTAGAAGAAGTTGGTGGGGGTAAAATGCCATGTCGAATAATTGTTTTGATTGGAAATTATTATTTTAATGACAAGAAGTATTTAGGTTCGATAGTTCTGGGTGATTATGTCGAAAAGGGATCAGTTTGAAGTCATAAAACCTCGAAATCTTCCATAAATTGGTGCGGCAAAGCATAAAGTTGGGGGATCAAAACCCCTGGCTCACTCGAGTACACTGAAGGAGAACTATGAAGGGGTGAAGTATGTGCTGGAGAAAATTGGTTATGATCAGCATAAGTGGTTTATTTGTGTTGACCTGAAAATGGTGAACTTTTTGTTGGGACAACAGTCTGGCTTCACCAAGTACCCATGTTTTCTGTGCATGTGGGATAGTAGGGACCGTGCTCAGCATTACACGGAGGACTGGCCTGTGCGGGAGGAATTGGTGCCTTGCAAAGAAAGGAACGTCATCAACGACCCTCTGGTGGACAGAGTCAGAATACTCTTCCCACCGCTGCACATCAAGCTCGGCTTAATCAAGCAGTTCACCAAGGCTCTGGACAAGGATGGTGACTGCTTCACTTACTTGTGCCAGGCTTTTCCAGGATTGACCATGGAGAAGTTGAAAGCTGGCATCTTTGACGGTCCTCAGATTCGTCAGCTCATCAGAGATCCAGAGTTCGGAAAGTCAATGAACGAAGTGGAACTGGAAGCGTGGAAGGCATTTGTTCTGGTAGTGAAGAACTTTTTTGGCAACAATAAGGCCAGAAACTACGCAGAACCTGTCAACAACATGCTGACTGCTTTCAGAAACCTGGGCTGCAACATGAGCGTCAAGATGCTCCTATTTTCACATATGGACCAGTTTCCTGAGAACCTGGGTTCAATGAGTGACGAGCAGGGGGAGAGATTCCATCAGGACATGAAAGAGATGGAGACCAGGTATCAGGGTCGCTGGGACGCAGTCATGATGGCTGACTACTGTTGGACTCTGAAGAGAGACCTCCCTGCCGCTGAGCATTCCAGGAGTTCCAAGAAACAGAAGTTCAAGCCCTGAAGTTTGAAAAATGGTGAAGCAACATGCAATTTACGTGTACTTACCTTTATCAATGCCCACCATTCAGTTTACAGTAATCGATGTTTCTATCAGGTAATCAATATATGTTGTTGGGAAAACATTTTTTTCTCTTAAAAACATATTTAGGATGATATGTGTTGACAAAAATCAGCTGATAATGCCACAAAAATGTAATCGATTTTGTCACAAGATCTGATTTTTTCAAATCAACATAGCACAAAAACCTGACCTGATGGAGCGAAACGGATGCCATTTCCTGATTCAGCAGTGCAAAAATACCCTAAATCAGTTGTAGAAATCTAGACAACATTCAAAAAGTAAAAAATTGTTGCCCAGTATAACCCATCACTGCCTTAAGGTGTTTAACTTTTCTGCCATAGAGTCAGGATGGCTAAAGAGCAGTAGATTGTACTCAACATCTGACGCACTTTTAGGTAAAGTGAGGTATTCCACAATAACTATGTGTAGGTGAACAGTGGTATTTATTTTAGGAAAATTTAGAGCCCAAAGTCTGGTCCGGTGTTTGAGCTCCAGATATAATTTACTCCCACAAATAATTATAGCGTTCTCTCTGTGACTCCCTTGAGACCAAATTACAAGGCGGTAGCTCAATATTGTGTGTGTGTGTGTGTGTTAAAAAAAGAGAGAGGCTAATTTGCAAACTGACATTAAACACTAGACTGATGTGATATCGCTACTCTGCTCTGGTTATTAGGCTCGAGCAAGCAGGAGAATACAGTGGTAACTCGCAAGACGAATGCCTCGGAAGACGAAAAACTCGCAAGACGAAAGAGTTTTTCATTTTCTGAGTTGCTTCGCAAGACGGATTTCCCTATGGGTTTGCTTTGCAAGATGAAAACGTCTTGCGCCTTTTTAAAAAAACCGCCAATGCATTCCTATGGGAAAACGTCAATACACATTGGTGCTTCGCAAGACGAAAACATTCACAAGACGAAAGAACTCGCAGAGCGAATTAATTTCGTCTTGCGAGGCACCACTGTACTAGCTTAGCAGGGGCTACACGTGTGTTTCATGGATGGAACGATTGTCTTGTTCTTAGGAGCCTGTGGCTTGCTAGGACCTGGCTTGGCATCAGATCATGGAGGATGCGTGGCTGGTTGCAGATCCAAATCAGAAGCCCGTTTACAGGGAAGCTCACCAGGAGACCTGTGACAGTCTGGTGGCACTGAGTAAGTATCTCCTTCAGAAGATCCCCAACTAAAACAGGCCATGTTGCAGAGCCCAGAAGCAATACAGTGGTGCCTTGGGTTACGAACAGTCCTGCTTACGAATGCTTCGGGTTACGAACTCCACAAACTTGGAAGTAGGTGTCCCGGGTTGCAAACTTTGCCTCAGGATACGAACGCAATCCGCTTCCGGGGCTGCAGGAGGCCTATGTAGGCAATGTGCACCTCCGGTTAAGAACACTGGGTTAAGAACGGACTTCCGGAACGAATTAAGTTCGTAACCCGAGGTACCACTGTACTTACTTTCTTTCTGCATGTTCTAAAGCAGGGGTCAGCAAACCTTTTCAGCAGGGAGCCTGCCCAAAGGTGAAAATGTGATAGAAAATAATGGGTTGGTTTCAGATTTAAGAAACGGTTATGCATCATCCAAACAAATGAAAACAGTGCACAGGAATGGGAGACCCAGGACTCTCCAGATATTATTAGATGACAAATCCCACCATCCCTGATGATGCTCAGGGCTGACGAGAACCGCTCCTTCCTACTCCTCACCCCTGCAGCATTTTTATTCCTGTAAATCACACAAATTTGCGGTGGGTCAGCAAGTGGTTTATAGCTGTGCAGCTGCTGCTGTTTTGGTGTGAGGAAGAGGGTAGAACAAAGCAGCACAGCACTAATGTTAGATGGGGGAGTTGTGTTTTGGTGATCACTTTGAAAAAAACCAATAATATATATTATAGCATGGTATTCTTCTTGTTTTTTGGCGATCACTCATAGCTGAGTAAGATTGTCTTCCATAAACACAGTGAGTCCGTAAGTGACTGTGGAGGCCAGTTCTGGATCCACATGTCCTTCCGCAGTGGGGACATTGGTTTCTGGGCGGGAGTTGATCACGGTGTGGATTTGCCAAGTGTGCCTTCCTCCTAGCACGTTTCTCCCTTGCGTCCTGAGTTTGAGCGTCTTTGATGAGTTTGGATTTGATATCCCGCTTTATCACTACCCTAAGGAGTCGCAAAGCGGCTAACATTCTCCTTTCCCTTCCTCCCCCCACAACAAACACTCTGTGAGGTGAGTGGAGCTGAGAGACTTCAGAGAAATGTGACTAGCCCAAGGTCACCCAGCAGCTGCATGTGGAGGAGTGGGGAAGCGAACCCGGTTCCCCAGATTACAAGACTACCGCTCTTAACCACTACACCACACTTTGAAGACCATGACACCTTTGGTAAAGGCTGTTCTCCAACTGGAGTGCTCACAGGCCAATGTTTCCCAATTGTTAGTGTTTATACTACATTTTAAAAAAATTGCCTTGAGACAGCCTTTAAACCTCTTTTCTTGACCACCAGCATTACGCTTTCCATTTTTAAGTTCAGAATAGAGTAGTATTATGGTATTATGTGGTATTATAGCATGGTATTAAGCAAGGCGGAAGTATCATATCTTTGATATAGCCTGTTTTTCCTTCTTTATGTAGGACCTGCAAGTCCCAAACCCAACGAGATTTTCCTGGTAGAAGAAGATGAGGAAACTTGTGTCCCGGCATCTATTAATAGGGAGAACGCCCGAAGAGCCACCTTAGGTGAGTAGTGCCCTTTCGGTGGATCCCAATCTTTTTCTTTGACAGGGCCAACCAATTCTCTTCATCCGTAGTCTCCTGGAGGCAAGAAGTGTGAGAATATGGACCAGGCCAAACAATGGTACCGCAGAGACGAAGGCTGATTGATGGGTTTTCTTTTGCACCTGAGTTCTAACTGGGCACCTTACCTAGGGTAAAGGAGATATTTTTCTTTGGCAGGTTGGCGTTTGGCCCTCCTGTTCTTTCGCCCTCTCCTGAAATATCTCACTTGGCTCATTTACTCGAGCCACTTAACGTTTAGTGCCCGGTTGAGTGTTGGTTGTGCTGTTGCCTTGCACCTGGAGGAAGGCGGCACCTCGTTATTGCTACTGTTATTTATTTCATTAGTTATTTCATTTATGGATCACATGACGATTAAAAACCCTGGTCCCAAGCTGTTATGTGGCTTTGTATACTAAAAGCAAAACCTTCAACTTGGAGGGGCAACATTTTGGCAGCCAGGTCAGCTCCTTCGGCAAAGGTGTCACACAGAGTATACAGAGGTGTAACAAAATTAAAAAATTCCTTCCAGTAGCACCTTAGAGACCAACTAAGTTAGTTATTGGTATGAGCTTTCGTGTGCTTGCACGGTATCTGAAGAACTGTGCATGCCCATGAAAGCTCATACCAATAACAAACTTAGTTGGTCTCTGAGGTGCTACTGGAAGGATTTTTTTTTATTTTGTTTCGACTACGGCAGACCAACACGGCTACCTACCTATATCTGAAACACAGAGGTGTGTTAGCAGCCTGGCTGCCAAATTCTGCACTAGCTGCTGCTGGGGGAACAACTCTAAGGGCAGCCCCACCTAGAGCCCATTGCAGTAGTCCAGTCTTGAGGTTACCCATACTACTGTGGCTAAGGCTTGGCCATAACTGCCACACCACACAAAGCTGGTAAAAGGCCCTCCTAGCTGCTGAGGTCTCTTGGGAAACCAGCAATAGCGATGGATTCAGGAGCATTCCTTTTTACGATGTGCCTGTTCCTTCAACTTTGTTTCTGAATCGTTTAAGATTTTGGTTATCACATTTATCAATACATAGGAAAGACTGGGGCAGGGGATCAAGTTGCATAGTTGCCTGGCTCCCTAAAAGTCCAAAATCGGCAGTCATGAGGTCCAGAAGCCTCTGCCCTGTATACCTGTATCTCTGCTACCATCCTTCAGCCCACCTCCAAGGACCTTCAGGTGGTTCCCTCACTATGAGAAGTGAAGCGACAGGGAACCAGTCACAGGGCCTTCTTGGCAGTGGCACCGGCCCTGTGGAAAGCCCTTGCATCAGATGTCAAGGAGATAAACAACTACAGTCCAACCTTGGTTCCCAAATGGCTTAGTTGCCAAACGAATCGGCTCCCGAATGCCGCAAACCTGGAAGTAAGTGTTCCGGTTTGTGAACGTTTTCCGGAAACCAAACATGCGACACAGTTTCCATGGCTTCCAATTGAGTGCAGGAAGCTCCTGCAGTCAATCGGAAACTGCGCCTTGGTTTTTGAATGGTTTCGGGAGTCGAACGGACTCCCGGAACGGATTAAGTTCAAGAACCAAGTGGTACCTCGAGTTACAAATGCCTCAGGTTACAAACGCTTCAGGTTACAAACTCCACTGACCTGGAAGAGTTATCTCAAGTTGAGAACTTTGCCCCAGGATGAGAACGGAAACCGTGTGCCGGCAGCGCAGCGGCAGTAAGAGGCCGTACTAGTGAAAGCACGCCTCTAGCTAAGAACAGTTTCAGGTTAAGAATGGCCCTCCAGAACGAATTAAGTTCGTAACTAGAGGTACCACTGCACACAACTTTTAGAAGACACCCGAAGGTAGCCCTGTATAGGGAAGCTTTTGATGTTATTGTGTTTCTGTATATGCTAGAAGCCGCCCAGCATGGCTAAGGGAAAATAATAATAATAATAATACAGTGGTGCCTCGCAAGATGAAAAGAATCCGTTCCGCGAGTCTCTTCGTCTTGCGTTTTTTTTGTCTTGCGAAGCAACCCTATTAGCGGCTTAGCGGATTAGCGCTATTAGCGGTTTAGCGGCTATTAGCGGCTATTAAAGGTTTAAGGGATTAGCGGATTAGCTGCTAAAAGGCTATTAGCAGCTTAGTGCCCTAGAAAAAGGGGTGGGGAGCGAAAAAAAATCGCAAGAATCGCAAGACATTTTCGTCTTGCGAAGCAAGCCCATAGAGAAATTCGTCCTGCGAAGAGCATTGAAAAATGGAAAACCCTTTCGTCTAGCGGGTTTTCCGTCTTGCGAGGCATTCGTCTTGCGGGGCACTACTGTAATAATAATAATAATAATAATAATAATAATAATAATAACCACCAGTTTTGAAGGAATCCTTAGCACGGCTTATATTTTCCTTGAGCTTTGCCTGCTCCATCAATGTTCCGACTGTCCTAAGGGAGATTTTTTTTCTCTGCGTCTTTCCCAGCAGTCGAGGGACTGGGCAGTGAAGAGGAGGAGGAGAGCGACGAGGAAGATGTCCAGCAGCACGACAGCCCTGCGGTGGTGCAGCTGGAGGCCGGGAACTGCCAAAGCCTGCACTGGAGAGTGGTGCAGCAAGTGGGCGGGGGCAAGGTCCTGGCGCGGGAGGGGCCTCCCCTCATGGTCCTGCAGAAGGGCTACGAGTGCGAGGACTGTGGCAAGGTGTTCAGCTGCAGCTCGCACTACAGCAAGCACCGCCGCACGCACACGGGCGAGCGCCCCTTCCGCTGCGGCGACTGCGGCAAGAGCTTCAACGTCAGCTCCAACCTCTACCGGCACCAGCGGGCGCACGCCAGCGCCGGCGCCAAGCCGCCGGCCCCCGCCCCCTCCCTGATGCCCAGCCGCGGGCTGCCCTACCAGTGCGCCGAGTGCGGGCGCTGCTTCCGCCGCAACACGGAGCTGGTGACCCACCAGCGCCTGCACACCGGGCGCCTGCCCTTCCAGTGCGGCGACTGCGGCAAGAGCTTCTCGTGGAGCTCCCACTTCGCCCGCCACCTGCGCATCCACACCGGCGAGAAGCCCTACCCCTGCGACGAGTGCGGCAAGCGCTTCAGCCGCAGCTCGCACCTCTACCGCCACCAGCGCACGCACGGCACCAGCGCAGCGGCCAGCGTCACCCGCGCCTACATCTGCACCTACTGCGGGCGCAGCTTCAGCACCACGCTGCACTTTGACCAGCACCAGCGCACGCACCGGGGGCGCAAGCCCTACAAGTGCACCCTGTGCGGCAAGGCCTTTGCCGACGGGCTGGCTCTGGTGAAGCACCAGCGCCTGCACCTGATGGGCGGGGACCAGAGCCACCAGTGCGCTGAGTGCGGGCAGAGCTTCGGCGGGCGCTCGCAGCTGGCCCGGCACCGCCGGCTGCACGGCACCGCCGAACAGCCCTACGGCTGCGGGGAGTGCGGGCAGAGCTTTGGCACGCGGGCCCAGCTGGCTCAGCACCGCCGGCTGCACCTGTCGGCCGACAAGCCCTACCGCTGCGGCGAGTGCGGGCTGAGCTTCACCTGGAGCTCCCACTGGGAGAGGCACCGGCGTATCCACACGGGCGAGAGGCCCTACTCCTGCGCGGACTGCGGCAAGCGCTTCGGGCGCACCTCCCACCTCTACCGACACCAGCGCACCCACGCCGGCGGGCAGCCCCACGTCTGCCCGGACTGCGGCAAGAGCTTCAACAGCACCTTGCACTTCCAGAGGCACCAACACGCCCACCACCTCGACCCGGACGGCAGCCCGCTCCCCGGCCAGGCCTGCGGGGACTGCCGGAAGCCCTGTGCTGCCTCCGCCGCCTCCTCTCTGCTCAAGAACCAACACGCGCATGCGGGCGAGAGGCCGTACCCCTGCCCCCAGTGCGGGCGCCGCTTCCGCGACACAGAACATCTCTACCGCCACCTCCGCAGCCATGCCCACCGGGCAGGGGAGACTGTCCTCATGCCGGCTTCTACACAGCACAAGGAGCTTGTTCCGTGCTAAGGCGCTGAGGCTGGTTCGCCCGGCCGCGAGAGCGCTAGGCTTTGTGCTGGGGGGTCGGACGGAGGCCCTGCCCTTGGCCGGCAGAGGTTCAGTGCTTCCCAGGTGTTGTTTCCCTAGGTGTAAAGGCCCAGTCCAAAGTCCATTGGTAGGGGTGGGTGCACTTTGCGTTCTGGAGGTACGAAGGAAGTAAAATGGGGCGGTATCCCGTTCTCTCATTCAGTTAGCAAGAGGGTTTGTGCGGCGTTCTCCTTCTCCCTGCCACTGTGCACCCCTTCCCAGGTCAGCGGGGTGGAGTACAAATAATAAATTGATTATTATTATCCTTCCCAAATTTCTCCGGAGAGTTGGGAGACCCCCTAAAGTAATTTTAGGGGGGTGAGAAGAGAGGAAGAGAACATTACTTTGCACAAGCGATAATCCTAGCGTTGATGGAGCAATCGCGTAGTGCTACTTTGGAATCAACCCGTGGCGTCCCTACTGGACCGATTCGGGTCAGCATAAGCATAGGTGGAGTTTCAGGTCCCACTGATCTTTACATCAGGCGCACTCTCTGCCTGCAAAAATGTTCTGTCCAATCCAGAAGCTGCCTCTGCACCCACCTGACCTTGCCCAGTGCTCTCCTTTGAGTTCAAGGTGGCTGCCGTTGGCTCCACGGTTCCTGAGGGTAAGCTGTGTGATTTGTGCTTCACGCTGTCCTTGCGGAAGAGGAAAGGGCCGCTGGAGATGGTCTGGGCGCATCTGCAGGCCAGGCCAAAGGTGCAGTCGCAGCAGCACGAAAGAAAGGAAGGCAGTTCTTCACCAGAACAAATCGTGGAAATCACACATGGCTTGCAAAGCCGATTCTGCGACTGCACAATATTCAGGTTTTTTTATTTCCAAGAGTGTCTGTGGTGAGGATTTGGAGAAGGGTTGGACCAGGAAGTCACGTAGGACACAGATGGCCTTCCAGGTGATGTTGGACTCCAACTCCCATCATCCCTCACTGCTGGAATGGGAACTGGTGTCCCACAACATCCGGAAGACCTCAGTAGGAAAATCACAAGAGTCCCATTTCTGTGGTACAGAAGGCTTTAAACCAGGCTTCCTCAGGCCCTCCAGATGTTTTCAGACTGCAATTCCCATCATCCCTGACCACTGGTCCTGCTAGCTAGGGATCATGGGAGTTGTAGGCCAAAAACAGCTGGATGGCCGAGTTTGAGGAAACCTGCTTTAAACTGTGACAGACACATACACCAGATGTTGTTGGACTCCCATCTCCCATCATCCCCAGCCAGCATTGCCAATGGTCAGGGTTGATGGGAATTGTAGTCCATCAACATCTCTGAAGGGCCACTGGTTAGCTACTCTGGATATGCAGCCCTGCCCAAGTCATATTTTGTCTCCAATGGGCCTGGCCTAAGTTATTTTGCTTCCTGAGGGTGGAAAACACAAATGACACTCCTCCTGGTTTAGTTGTCAAGTATGGTGTTGTCACCAATGCTAGTCCCACTCAGAGTAAACCCACTTTAGTTACCGACTGTCATGCGGACGTTCCATTTACAAGAGCAGTGTCAAGCCAGGATTGGGGCCAGGTCTCTAGGACTCTGCTCAGCAGAATGAGGAAGAGTTCCCTCAGCCATGGCAGGGTTGGTTGGAGCAAGTGAAATGATACATGTGAGCATCAAAAGAGGGGCTCACATAAGTTCATGAAGTGCAGAGTATAAAATTATTTGACGGTGCCGCTGCAGAGGAGCCCTGTGGAAAGGGCAAGATGGCTGCTCTGTTCCCACCAGTGTTCCTGTGCCACCAGATTCAAGGGGTGGGGAAGGGAGACCAACCCTCTCAGAATCAGAATTATTGTGCAACACACCACAGGTTTCCTTAACGACGGTCTATGCCTCCATTTGTGTTTTGGTTCACACTAGCAATTTCTCTAACCTGAAAATTGCCCCTTTCACGTTTTGATCCAGGGGTGTATTTTACCTAGAAATTGAAGCGAGTTGCAAAGCAGTTTCCCAGCAAGGTGACTTTGGAAACTGAGGTTTTGTGGAGGTGCTGACCTCTTGTCCCCTTGCAGAATGCCAAGGTCTGTTGAGGAAGCTGTGCTTGTTCACCCGTTTTAAGTTTGTAGTACAGTGGTACCTCGGGTTACAGACGCTTCAGGTTACAGACTCCACTAACCCAGAAATAATACGTCAGGTTAAGAACTTTGCTTCAGGATGAGAACAGAAATCACGCAGTGGCAGTGAGAGGCCCCATTAGCTAAAGTGGTACCTCAGGTTAAGAACAGTTTCAGGTTAAGAACGGATCACCGGAACGAATTAAGTTCTTAACCTGAGGTACCACTGTACTGACGTGTCTCCTGTTAAAAAGGCATAACCAAAAATCCCCCCCCCCCCACCAGCAGAGTGATGTGGTACAATCCATTCTACGGCCTCATTCTAATTTTGCTTTCCAGCATGGATGGACTCCGTTCTGTTCCATGGCCATCCAGGCAAACCTGATTTGAGCTGTCATTGCCAACATTTCATAAGTTTTTGTGCTTGGTTCCAAGACAGCTCTGCCTAATTGCATTAAAATATAGCAACCATAGACATTTAGGACTAGTTTATACAATCAGCAGAACACGGTAGAATGTTCTCCTGGACTTTTAACACTTCAGGCTCCAAGTAAGAGGTTCCATGTCTTTATTCATGTCTATCATGAATAAAAATCCCTGCACCATGAAAACTAGCAGATCAGGGGAATGACTAGGCTAAACTCTCTTCCCTGACATGCTAGCTTTCTATATGCACAAATGTGGATTCCATCCTTCAAATAAGTACAGTCCAGCTTTACCTTTTGCAGAATGTATCATTAGCCTAGCTTCCTGCTCTCCAGGATCTTTCTAAGCCATTACCAATATTCCTGCATTGCAGGGGGTTGGACTAGATGATGATGATGATGATGATAATAATATTTTTTTATTTATATCCCGCCCTCCCCAGCCGAAGCCAGGCTCAGAGCGACTAACAACAATAAAGATAACACAGCATTCTAAAATCAATTCATTCTAAATCAATTCAAAATCAAATTAATGGCAACCATTCTGAAGGCAACCCTGTTTAGGGAAGTTTTTAATATTTAATGCTGTATTGTTTTTAACACTCGATTGGGAGCCGTCCAGAGTGGCTGGGGAAACTCAGCCAGATGGGCAGGGTATAAATAATAAATTATTATTATTATTATTATTATTATTATTATTATTATTATTATTTTATTTATTATTACCATTGGGCTAGAGCTCTATGAGGATTACCAAAGGAGGGGGGCCCTTCCAACTCTACATTTATGATTCTACGGATCCTTTGAAGTGGAAATGCTAGTAGTCGACCTTCTAGAGCCCTAGACAAAAGGCTATACAGTGGTACCTCGGGTTAAGTACTTAATTCGTTCCGGAGGTCCGTTCTTAACCTGAAACACCACTTTAGCTAATGGGGCCTCCTGCTGCTGCCACGCCGCCGGAGCACGATTTCTGTTCTCATCCTGAAGCAAAGTTCTTAACCTGAGGTAATATTTCTGGGTTAGCGGAGTCTGTAACCTGAAGTGTATGTAACCTGAAGCATATGTAACCCGAGGTACCACTGTATTTTGTTGCAACAGTTAAGTCAAATCTCCAACTTTTATTTCAATGGATTTTGGATTGGGCTGTGAGGGAGGTAATAGATTAGGTGGGTAGATTAGATAAAGAAGTAGATGAGAGCGATGTCGTAGCGAGGGATCGGATATTATGTGGAGCTGAGCAATTCCCGTATAAAGCAGTCCCACTGGAGCAACTGAAGCAGACTGCTCTGTACCCCTTTGTAAGACGCCACCGTGCCCCTTTATAATGAGGCTGGTGGAAACAGGTTGGCAGTTCTGTCACTCTTGGTGCCATGGGAAACAGCAGGAATAACAAGGCAGGAAAAAGTCTTACCTGCAAAACCACCTTGATATAGTTTTCTGCATAGGATGACCTGAGACAGACAGACAGACAGACACACAGACACACACACACCCCTCTCACAAAAAGACCTTGGACTGCCTTGAATCTCACTTGGGTGGTGGTGGTGGTGGTTTTCGTTCCTTGCGTCAGCACAATGATTTCATACTGGATGTTGTTAAGAACCTGTTTTCGGTATCCTGGGGAATATCTACGCCCCGCGCCCCCAATTTCTTCCTGCGTTGTACCACTTCCCACACCTCTTGTTGTAACGTTACTACCTGTATACACCAAACTGACCTCATTTGACCGGAATGCCGTCTGCTATCAGAGGTTTTTCCTGGGGGAAAGAAACCCCAGCCAAAGTCTCAAAGAGTTGATTTTTAGGCGTGTTAAGATTATAGATGGTGCCCGAGTAAGGAAGCAAAAGGCCAGTTTTCAATACTTGATTTCATCTTTTAGGGTTGCAACAGGCCAGAAAAATAAGCCAGCCTGGTTCACTCCTGTTCCTTTAATAATCAGAACAGATGAACATGGGAGTCAGATCATTGGTCCATCTAGTTTAGTATTGTCTGCACTGACTGGCAGCAGCTGTCCAGGTGTTTCAGGCCGGGGTCTCCCAGCTGTACCTGGAGGTGCCAAGGATCGAATCTGGAATCTGCCAAACAGACGCTCAGCCACTGAGCTTTAGCCCTTTCCTGCGAAACCAGCCACATGAAGCTGTTCATGGCATGGAGTTACAGCATTGCTACCGCCTGATCATAGAGTTCGAGGGGACCTCAGAGGTCATCCAGTCCAACCCCCCTGCTAATGTGGGAAATCCACTTCTGCAGCATCGCTGGTATCCTAACCACTGCAGATCAAGCAACTTAAGGGACAATAAGCATTGAAAGCTGGTGCAAAAGTGTTCATAATTCCCATCCTTTTTACTTCCAAGGAGAAAGCCCAGCACACTAAAGGGAGATCTAAAGCTGTCATATCTCCTATTCCAAAGAAGGGACAACTCTGCATACATGAGCACTGAAGAAAGGCCATTCACTGTCCTGTACCTGCCTTCCTTAACTGGGACTTTGGAGTTGCGCATTGTGATTTCCTGTCCCTTTACTGTGTTGCTCTCAAGGCCAAATGTTGAAGGGAGCACTTAGCAGTTGCTTAGCAACCGCAGGCTATAATGCCTCCTCAGTCACTTCCAGCTGGACCAAGAAGTGGTCCAGGAGCATCTCTTCCAAGTCCTTCCTTCTTCCCACGATGCCCCTAGTCAGGTGAAGGTGTGTGGGGAGTCCCCTACAGCCAGCTTTGCAGTGTCTCCAAGAGCCCCGTCCACCATCTTGAAGAGATGGAACAGCCTTTCAAAAGATGTTAGAAATTAGAACAGCTTTTCCCCCCAGGAGGAGGGCACACCGACGGCAGCAGCTCTCAGCAAACTGATTGTTGTTGTTGTTTAGTCGTTTAGTCGTGTCCGACTCTTCCTGACCCCATGGGCCAGAGCATGCCAGGCACTCCTGTCTTCTACTGCCTCCCGCAGTTTGGTCAAACTCATGCTGGTAGCTTCGAGAACACTGTCCCACCAAGCAAACTGATTAGATGAAACCAAGTGTGGGTTTAGCGAAAATTTGGTGGTAGGCTGTCCTGACCTTTTGTCCGTTTCTAATCCAGCTGTGTCTGAAGTGAGCAGGAACTTGTACGTCCGTATTGTAAATAAAATAGACTAGGGGAATAAAAGTGAATAAATCTTGATCTATGTTCAGAGCTCTTTTTTCTCCCCAGTTTTCTCTGGAAATAGGAAGGATGAGCGACGTTGTGGTTAAGTCTCTGAGCTGTCCATTTTATGTCGAAAGAAGAGCCTGCCAGTGGCCCACCTGGGCCAGCATCCTGTTCTCACAGTGGCCTACCAGATGCCTATGGGAAAGAAGAAGAAGAGTTTGGATTTGATATCCCGCCTTTCACTCCCCTTCAGGAGTCTCAAAGCGGCTAACATTCTCCTTTCCCTTCCTCCCCCACAACAAACACTCTGTGAGGTGAGTGGGGCTGAGAGACTTCAGAGAAGTGTGACTGGCCCAAGGTCACCAAGCAGCTGCATGTGGAGGAGCGGAGATGCGAACCCGGTTCCCCAGTTTACAAGACTACCGCTCTTAACCACTACACCACACTGGCTCTAACCCGCAAGCAGGATCCGAGCGCAAGAGGACTCTCCCCTCCTGCCATTTCCAGCAACTGGCCTTCAGAAGCATTAGTGCCTTCAACCATGTAGGCAGAGCAGGGCCATCAAGGTGCTATGCAGGGCTAACGGGTGTTTGTGAAGAGGGATCGACAGTTAAACCACTCTGGGAATTATTGCGCTGTGAGGAGAATAGGGGTTTCCTAACAACTCCCAGCACCCTTAATAATAATAATATTTATTTATACCCGGTCAGAGCCGGGCTCAGGGCAGCTAACACCAGTAAAATTACAATAAAAACTTAATAAAGGTAAAGCTACCCCTGACCGTTAGGTCCAGTCGCGGACGACTCTGGGGTTGCGGTGCTCATCTCGCTCTGTAGGCCGAGTGAGCCGGCGTTTGCTGCAGACAGCTTCCGGGTGATGTGGCCAGCAGGACTAAGCCGCTTCTGGCGAACCAGAGCAGCACACGAAAACGACATTTACCTTCCCACTACAGCGGTACCTATTTATCTACTTGCACTTTGATGTGCTTTCGAACTGCTAGGTGGGTAGGAGCTGGGACCAAACAACGGGAGCTCACCCCATTGTGGGGATTAGAACCGCGACCTTCTGATCGGCAAGCCCTAGAGTCAGTGGTTTAGACCACAGCGCCACCCACGTCTCGAAAAAAAACCACATGGGGGGGAGACAATTTAAAATACAGGTTAAAATGCAATTTAAAATGCAGCCTCATTTTAAAAGTAGCCCATAGATTAAAACTGTAGGAGGAGGGAAAACATAAGGATCAGACTGAGTCCAAAGCAAAGGCCAGGCGGAACAGCTCTGTCTTGCAGGCCTTGCGGAAAGATGCCAAGTCCCGCAGGGCCCTAGTCTCTTGTGACAGAGCGTTCCACCAAGTTGGGGTCAGTACTGCAAAGGCCCTGGCCTTAGTTGAGACCAATCTAACCACCTTGCGACTTGGGACCTCCAAAGTGTTGTCATTTGTGGACCTTAAGGTCCTCCGTGGGGCATACCAGGAGAGGCGGTCCCGTAGGTACGTGGGTCCTTAACAAACTACAGTTTCCAAGATTATTTGGGGAGAAGCCATGACGGTTGAAGCAGTATATTGGTGCTTTAAACATGTGGCTCATCATAGCACATGCAACCGAACCCCTGCATTATCACTGAGGCTCTTCTAAAAAATTCATATTGATTGATCCTGAAGTACCTTCTGAGACCTACCAGAAATAAAGGTAAAGGAACACCTGGCAATTCACTCCAGTCACGAACGACTCTGGGGTTGTGGCGCTCATCTTGCTTTAAAGGCTGAGGGAGCTGGCATTTGTCCACTTAGACAGTTTTTCCGGGTCATGAGGCTCTTATGGTACTAGGGGGTTTCCCTGTGTTGTTGTTGTTTAGTTGTTCAGTCGTGTCCGACTCTTCGTGACCCCATGGACCAGAGCACGCCAGGCACTCCTGTCTTCCACTGCCTCCCGCAGTTTGGTCAAACTCATGCTGGTAGCTTCGAGAACACTGTCCCACCATCTCGTCCTCTGTCGTCCCCTTCTCCTTGTGCCCTCCATCTTTCCCAACATCAGGGTCTTCTCCAGGGAGTCTTCTCTTCTCATGAGGTGGCCAAAGTATTAGAGCCTCAGCTTCAGGATCTGTGCTTCCAGTGAGCACTCAGGGCTGATTTCCTTCAGAATGGATAGGTTTGATCTTCTTGCAGTCCATGGGACTCTCAAGATTCTCCTCCAGCACCAGAATTCAAAAGCATCAATTCTTCGAAGGAGCGTCTCCACCCCCATTGTTCTGCCCGGACACTGCGGTCCAGCGCCGAGGGCCTTCTGGTGGTTCCCTCGCTGCGAGAAGCAAAGTTACAGGGAACCAGGCAGAGGGCCTTCTCGGTAGTGGCACCCGCCCTATGGAACGCCTTCCCACCAGATGTCAAAGAGAAAAATAACTACCAAACTTTTAGAAGACATCTAAAGACAGCCCTGTTTAGGGAAGCTTTTAATGTTTAATAGGTTATTGTATTTTAGTGTTTTGTTGGAAGCCGCCCAGAGTGGGTGGGGGGACCCAGCCAGATGGGCGGGGCATAAATAATAAATGATTATTATTATTATTATTATTAGGTGATCAGCCTTCTTTATGGTCCAGCTCTCACTTCCATACATCACTATGGTTGGCCCGTACAGGGTCTTGAATCCTGATCCTTTCTGAGGATCCAGCAGAGGGCTCCGGCTGCTGCTTCTCAGCCATGGAGGCTGCTGTCTTCTCCCCTCTTTTCCGCAGGCTGCATCCGGGGTTGAGCTTCCTGGGTCAGCAAGCGGCAGCTGCTGCATCCATAGTGACCTAGGCGTCCGTGAGGCCTCCCCACCCCGCCCCCTGCACGCTGCAGCGGAAGCTGCCTCCACGGCCCACTTTGCAACCCGATCCCAGGAGTGGGAGGCTAGATCGGGCCGCAAACGCCGCCACTACTACTCTGTTCCCGGAGAGGTGGAGGCAGCCCCGGGCTCTTTTCACGATTAATTCCAGAGCAGCAACTGGAAACTGCAGGGCATTGCAAAGCAAGGCTGAGCCCGAGAGAGCAGGGAACAAGCAAGCAAGCCTCGCTTGCAATCTCTCCGGGGAGAGGCTCCGAAAGGGCGGGAGCAGAATCGGCAAGGATGGAGCCGGGCTGCAGTCTCTCCCCGCACTTCATCTGAGAGTAAGTCCCCTATAATTCAATGGCGCTTAAAGGTTGGAAGAGGGCCAGGCCTCTGTCTGAAGTCATAGACACAGGGCTGTTGTTGTGAGACTAAACGAGGAAGGAAGAGAACCACATAATAATAATAATAATAATAATAATAATAATAATAATAATTTATTTATATCCTGCCCTTCCCAGCCGAAGAGCGGCTAACAACAATAAAACACATACGCTGCCAGGAGCTCCTTGGATATGAATGCCAATAATGATATAAAAGAAATAAACAAAATGTTGGGATTTGAGTCTTTGGGTTCTGACAAGTCGTGTACCGACCAGCCCCTCTGCCCCTTGGTCTCTCATCTTACAAAGCCCTAGCCCTAGGCCTAGAGGAACCTGATTAACTCCTCTGCATTCCTCAGTCCTACCACATGTTTAAATGCGGAGGACGGTTGTCTGTCGTTTCAGGGGTTTCCCACATCTGCTGAAGCGCCTGGTGACCAAAATCATGCAGGAGAACTACGACAACGTCATTTCACTGGGTAAGTAGCCATTTCCATGCTGCTTTTGTTTGTTTGTTTGATATCAAGATGCTGACATACTGTCTACGCCATCTTACCCCAACCTGGTGTCTCCCATCCTTCTCTGATGCTGTGGACTATAAGTCCCATCAGTCCCAAATACTTGGCTTGCTGACTGGGACTGATGGGAACTATAGTCCAAAATATCTGGAAGGTACCAGATTGTCATCTATCAGATGCTTTAGCTGAGATTCCTGCATTTCAAGAGCATATGATTCTATGAAATATGCCAAATATAGCCATATTTCATCGAGACTTGCCACCCCTGTGCTTTGCCTATTGTATAAATAGCAAACGGTTGCCAAATGGAGGCAAAATGCATAGGTTTTGCTGCACCTTGATATGTCCTTAATTTATAATGCTTTGTAAGTCAGTTTCTTGGAGATGAGAATAAACATTACTTGACCGAACCATCTATCTAAAGGAGCACCCAAAGACTCTATCCTCTGTTTTGGCTAGCAGTGCATTCTACTGCTTCTAGCAGAAGCTCTTCCCTACATCGTGCTATGGGACCCACTTAACTAGGCACGCCAGGGCTTGGACCCAGGAACGTCTGCATGCAGAGGGTTGCCATATTGCAGAAAGTAAAAACCAGGACTCCCTGAAAGTTGTTGAGCCTAAGGCATATGGCAGCCCTATGCATGCATAGCTTGTGCTCCACACACTAGGCCATATGGCCACTCTCTCCAAAGGACTTAGCCCTGGACTGACCCCTTCATGCGCTGCTCTAATCTTGGGAGCATCTCTCCACTTCCTCTGACTTGCCCCTTCTCTTTCTGTCTCCACAGCGGAGGAGATCGCCATCAGTTGGCCCCGGATCACAGCTTTCGCTGAGTCCCACAGGAGGAGAGGACTTGTGCCTGGTAAGTTGGCATGGAGGAAGGCAATTGGCGGTACCCACCCACCCACTAGGGCTGCGCGATACCTGCTTTTCAGCACTGCAAAAAAAAAATCACCAGCAAAACACCGCATTATAGATCACGAAGTCTGAAATAAGGATGGAGCTATGTGGAGGAATTGGCTGGCTTCACGTGTCTTTTTTCCCTGCATTGTGATTTTTGCATAGCACGCACACATGCAAACAAGTACCATGATGCGCAATATATTGCCAGGTCAAAATTATGAAGCCAGTCTCACGATACCGGCTTCAAACTTGCCTTTGGCGATATGTCGCCCAGCCGTAACACACGTACTGCAAGAGTGCCCCTCTGGAAGGGAACACAGTCAAACCTCAGTTTTCGAACGTCTCGGCTGCCGAACAATTCGGTTTTCGGACGTCGAAAACCTGGAAGTAAATGCTTTGGTTTTCGAACGCGCTTCGGAAATCGAACGTGCCACGCGGCCTCCGCTGAGTGTCGGCTCTTGCGTCCTGAGCAACCGCGGAAAATGGAGATGATATTTGGCGCTATGTAGTTGGCTTATTATGATTTGGCTTATGATTTGGCTTATTTTATTTTATGCTTATTTGGTGTGAGAAAACTGAGGTACCACAGTATTTGGCTTATTTTATTTTTATTTTATTTTATGCTTATTTGATGTGGTGTGAGAAATGGAAAGAAGCTGCGAAGAAGCCAAGAGAACCATTGACAGAACAACAGCAGCGGTGGAGAAGGAAAACATTTCCAAACACTCAAGTGGTGTCCCTGTATGTCGTCCGACAACACAGTTTGGTATGGCCGAATCTACAATTGCTGGCATCTTAAAAAACAAAGGAGCCGTTGGAGGAGCCGATGTCGCAAGAGGCGTTGAAACACTCGCAAGACAAAGAACACAGACAATCGAAGAAGTGGAAAAATGGCTTACCATATGGATAAATGAAAAACTGTTGGCCGGTGACCACATTTCTGAGAACATAATTTGTGAAAAAGCTTTACAGTTGCATGCCGACCTCACCCAAAACACCCCTGGAACAAGTGCTGAGAGTTGTATTTTCAAGGCAAGTAGAGGGTGGCTTGATAATTTTAAGAGGAGGAGTGGCATTCACAGTGTGGTGAGACACGGCAAAGCTGCCGACAAAGGAAATGCCGACCGATTTGTTTTGGAATTTAAAGATTACGTTAAGGCCGAGGGTTTCCTTCCGCAGCAAGTTTTCAGCTGCGATGAGACAGGCCTCTTTTGGAAAAGAATGCCAAAGAGGACCTACATAAGAAAGGAGGAGGAATTATGGCCAGGGCACAAGCCCATGAAAGACAGACTTTCCCTTTTACTTTGTGCGAACGCAAGTGGAGATTTTAAGTTGAAGCCGTTGCTGGTCTACCATTCTGTGAACCCCAGGGTATTTAAGAAAAACAACGTCATGAGAAGCAAATTGCATGTGATGTGGAGGGCGAACAGCAAAGCTTGGGTGACCAGGCAGTTTTTTATCGAGTGGGTTCATGAAGTGTTTGGGCCAAGTGTGAAAAAATACCTCCGAGACAAACATCTTCCCATGAAGTGCTTGCTTGTTGTGGATAACGCTCCAGCTCACCCTCCAAGCTTGGAAGGCGAGTTGGTGGAAGAGTTCAGCTTTATCAGTGTCAAGTTTTTGCCCCCCAACACGACTCCGCTCATCCAGCCCATGGACCAGCAGGTCATATCTAATTTTAAGAAGCTTTACAACCGAGCCCTGTTCCAAAGGTGCTTTGAGGTGACCTCAGACACAGGCCTGACCCTCAGAGAGTTCTGGAAGAACCATTTCAGTATCCTACATGGCTTACATCTCATAGACAAAGCATGGAGGGACGTGTCGCAAAGAACACTGAAGTCAGCCTGGAAGAAATTGTGGCCAGAAGCTGTCCCGGACCGCGCACCTGAGGACGTTGACGAGGATGCTCTTATTGTTGAGGATATTGTGTCTCTGGGGAAGTCCATGGGCTTGGAAGTGAGTCGGGATGATGTGGAGGAGTTAGTGGAGGAGCACAAGACGGAGCTCACCGCAGAAGAACTTCGAAACGTTCTGATGGAGCAGCAACGGGCTGCAGCTGAGGAATTGTTTTTGCAGGAGGAGGAGAGAAGAGAAAGTGTTCCTACGGCACTGATCGAAGACATGTGTGCAAAATGGGCTGATCTGCAAGTTTTTGTGGAAAAATATCACCCCGATAAAGCCGCTGTGAGTCATGCCACGAGCACCTTCAATGACAATGCGATGTCTCACTTCAGACAGATTTTGAAACGTCGGGAGGAAGAGCAAATGTCCCTTGAGAAATGGCTAGCGAGGAAAAGATCCCGTGAGCCTGAACCAGGTGTCAGTGGTGTAAAAAAAATCAAGGAAACGCAGGAGAGGAGTAACCCACAGTGATTATTGAAGAAGGACCCCCCCAAAAAAACCCCATCATTGCAGGTAAGAAAAATTTACGTTTATCATCTGCGTTGCGTTTATTTACTATTGCTTTTGAAATACAGTTTAATGTGTTTATTGCTCTCATTGTGTATCATTAGATAGTAAAATTCAAGTTAAATTGCTGTATTAGGGGTAATAATAATAATAATAATAATAATAATAATAATATATTTGTACTCTGCCCATCTGGCTGGGTTTCCCCAGCCACTCTGGGCGGCTTCCACAAAGGCCAAAAATAAACTAAGATGTCAAACATTAAAAACTTCCCTGAACAGGGCTGCCTTAAGATGTCTTCTGAATGTCAGGTAGTTGTTTATCGCTTTGACATCTGATGGGAGGGCGTTCCACAGGGCGGGTGCCACTACTGAGAAGGCCCTCTGCCTGGTTCCCTGTAGCTTTGCTTGTCGCAGCGAGGGAACTGCCAGAAGGCCCTCGGCGCTGAACCTCAGTGTCCGGGCAGAACGATGGGGGTGGAGATTTTAAAGGTCTGGAACGGATTGATCCATTTTGCATTGCTTTCTATGGGAAACTGCGCCTCGGTTTCCGAACCCGAATGGTCTACCAGAATGGATTACGTTCGAAAATCGAGGTTCCACTGTAATGCAGTAATCTTGGGGAAGCGTTGCAGAACAACCAGTTCTAAATCTAATACATAAATCAATAAATAAGCAAACAAACAGGATGACGTTTGCACAGTCCAGCATGAACCCACCACTTATATGCTATTATTGTGTCAGTGTTATATTACAGAATGCAGATGAAACTGACCTGTTTCAAAATCCCTTTTGTTTTGCTAATCCATCTGCATAACATACTCTTTTTTTAAGCATCTGTGCCCTTGCTTTTGAGATGCTTTTACCTGCTTTATCTGTCTCTGTTTCTATTGTGTTTACTATTTTATTCTGCTATTTTAAAAAAAAATAAAAAACCAATATATATATATATATATATATATATATATATATATATCAGCAGCGCTGATCCTAAAACAGAAGGGTGGCTTATATTTGATTCCAAAATAAAAAAAGAAAAGAAAATTCAGGTCTGTTCATTGGCATGGGAGCTGTACCAGTTTAATACAGTGGTACCTCGGGTTACAGACGCTTCAGGTTACAGACTCCGCTAAACCAGAAATAGTACCTCGGGTTAAGAACTTTGCTTCAGGATGAGAACAGAAATCGTGCAGCTGCAGTGGGAGGCCCCGCTAAAGCGGTACCTCAGGTTAAGAACAGTTTCAGGTTAAGAACATATTAAGTTCTTAACCCGAGGTACCACTGGATTATGGCAAGAAGGAGCGAGAACTCCCCATTATTCTGTTGGTCTTGCTCCAGGCTGACACCGGGGAGACAGTTTTGCCTATTATTAAGTCAGCGTCTGTAGCTGTGCTTTTTAAAAGTGGCTTGGCGCACAGACGTTTACCATTGTTCACCTCCATGCTGTAAAAAGCTCCTTTCTTGTATATCAACCCGCCATTAAGACATGGTCCTGTTTGGTTGGCAGCCCTGACTGGGCACTCCAGTCTGATCAGCGTCCCATTTTGTCCCCCCGTGGTGCAGACGTGGAGCCCGATCCGGGCCAAGCAGAACAGACCCCGATGCACGATTCAACGGCAGCTGGCCCCAGCGAAAGCGGGATGAATGCCGACCTCCGCCGGCAGCTGGGCCTCATTCTGCAGACAGCTGGCAGGAACCAGGTGGAGAAGATGTTGCGGGAGCTGGTGAAGGAGCAGAGCCAGGAAGGGAAGCGGAAAGCCCGGAAGAAGGCGCCAAAAAGCCCCAAGGATGAAGGTGGGCGCGGCTCGTGGCACGAGCTGCAGTGCCGGTAAAACAGGGTGTGTGTGAAACTCCTAAGAAATAAGAACAAAACTCAGCTCAGCGAGGCTGCTAGGCTCTGGCAGGGCCAGCTTGGGCTTCCTGCAATCCCCCTGAACCTGTTTGATAGACTGATTATTCTTTATTGAACTTACCAGGCCCCCAAAGAGTCTCTGAGCGACTTCTGTTTAATCATCTTTTATGTATGGCATTTACATAAATGGTTCCACCTCTTAGTTCAAGCTCCACAACAACCCTGTGAGGTAGGCTAGGCCAAGAGGCAATGACTGGCCCAAAGTCACGCAATGAGCTTAATGGCCGAGTGGGGATTTGAACCCTGGTCTCCTAGGTCTTAGTCTGAGACCTTAATCACGACACCACACTGGCTTCCTTACCTTCTCCTCCTGCCCCACTGTCCCCCAGGATCAGAAGAGGGGTGAAATGTGAGGAGCAGAAGCAGGCTCCGTGCAGGCGTAGTCTTCGCCTGCTTGCATGCAGCTTGGATAGGGAGTCTGGCTTGTCCAGATTGGATTGTTCCTGGTAAATTTCCCCTTTCGTTCCCTCTTAAAAACAAGAATGACACGACAGTCTTCTTTAAAAAGTACAGTGGTGCCTCGCAAGACGAAAAGAATCCGTTCCGCGAGTCTCTTCGTCTTGCGGTTTTTTCGTCTTGCGAAGCAAGCCCATTAGCGGATTAGCGCTATTAGCGGTTTAGCGGCTATTAGCGGCTATTAAAGGCTTAAGGGATTAGTGGATTAGCTGCTAAAAGGCTATTAGCGGCTTAGATAAGCTGATAAGCGGCTTAGATCAGCTGTTAAGCGGCTTAGCGATCAGCTGTTAAGCGGCTTAGGGGCTTGGGAAAAAGGGGGGGAGGGGAAAAAAACCCCAGGAATCGCAAGCCCATAGCAAATTCGTTTTGCGAAGCACCTCCAAAACGGAAAACCCTTTCGTCTAGTGGGTTTTCCGTCTTGCGAGGCATTCGTCTTGCGGGGCACCACTGTAATGGTCAAGTTTACTTACATTCAGTTCACAGTATGGTCCTGAAGGCAGGCTTTAGCTTGTAGTTACAGGTACATTTGTAGAGAAAAGAAGTCTGAGCTAGGCCTCAGACTTTCTACCTTGTGGCTTCCATCCTCTGTAAGGATGAGCCATATGCTGCTGGTTAAGAGCCAGTGGAAGAGCAGCAAAAGAGCCAAAGGGCCCAAAGAGAAGGTCAAAAGAGGAAGATGGCTCCATGACTAGTCCGTTTATAGGGTCTGCTAAGGTCACGCCCATCTACCTGGTCACACACAGGGAGGATGCTGCAGACCAGGTGTGACAGGAAGTCCTCCCTGTCTGGAGCAACATTCCCCCGCGTATCCACTCTAGGAAACAGGAAATGTTGCATTTGACTGCCACAGTGAAGATAACATCCCACACTGACAGCTCCTTGACAACTTGTCTCTTTCCCCTCCAACGAAATGACAGCCGCTGAGGAGAACGAAGAGGAGCCACTTCAGGGGGAAATCAACCTGGAGAAGGCAGAGCCGCCGGGTTCCCCGTCAACGGGGAGATCCAACAGCCCAGACGAGGTGGAAGAAGCCAGTGGTGGTCGGTGCCAGCCGGACCTGGAGGAGGGGCAGCTGCCGCGAGTTCCAGCAATCTGTCCGCCGGAGGCCAAGGCTCCCAAGAAGCTCCAAGACCGGCAGGAAAGGCCGGGAGTGTGCGTGGAGTGCGGGAAGAGCAACGCAAGCGGCAGCGGGCGAGGCCACAGCACCCCGACCCCGGAGAGGCCGCACCAATGCGCCGAGTGCGGGCGCTGTTTCCGTCAGCGCTCCATCCTGGCCAAGCACCAGAAGATCCACTCGGGCGAGAAGCCCTACCCGTGCACGGCTTGCGGCAAGCGCTTCAACCGCAGCTCCAACCTGGCTCAGCACCACCGGGTACACACGGGCGAGCGCCCCTTCCCCTGCGCCGCCTGCGGCAAGGCCTTCACCCAGAAGTCTGACCTGGAGCGCCACCAGCGCGTGCACACGGGCGAGCGCCCCTACGCCTGCCGCGACTGCGGCAAGCGCTTCTCCGTCAGCTCCCACCTCGACCGCCACCGCCGCACCCACCGCCATGGCCTCCGGGAGGAGGAGGAGCCCCCCGCGGCCGCCGCCCCGGCCGCCCACCGCTGCCCCGATTGCGGGAAATGTTTTGGGAAGCGCTCGGCGCTCTCCAAGCACCGCAAGACTCACTCCGGGGAGCGCCCTTATCAGTGCGGCGCTTGCGGCAAGCGCTTCAGCCGCAGCTCCAACCTGGCGCAGCACCAGCGCATCCACACGGGTGAGCGGCCTTTCCCCTGCGGCGACTGCAGCAAGCGCTTCATCCAGCGCTCCGACCTGGAGCGGCACCAGCGCGTGCACACGGGCGAGCGCCCTTACACCTGCGCGCAGTGCGGGCGCGGCTTCTCCGTCAGTTCCCATCTCGACCGGCACCAGAGGGTCCACCAAGCCCAGGCGGCTGCCGCGGCCGCCCACCGCTGCCCGGAACACATCAAGGGGTTCCTTCTTGGGGCGGGCAGTAGACCGGGTTTGAAACACCCTCTGTGCGGCAGCGCCAAGGGACGCTTCACACGCAGCAGCCACTGCCTGGACTGCGGGAAGAGCCTGGGCAAAATGCCCCCGCTGTCGCTGCAGCCGCCGGCGGAGAAGCCCTTCAAGTGCGAGGATTGCGGGAAGGCTTTTGCCCAGCGCTCGGCGCTGGTGAAGCACCAGCGCATCCACACCGGGGAGAAGCCGTTCTCCTGCGCCGACTGCGGCAAGGCCTTCATCCAGAGGTCGGACTTGACCATCCACCGGCGCATGCACACGGGCGAGAAGCCGTACCGCTGCGACGCCTGCGGCAAGTGCTTCAGCGTCAGCTCCAACCTGCTGACGCACCAGCGCACCCACCTGGGTGAGAAGCCCTACGCCTGCGGGGAGTGCGGCAAGGCCTTCATCCAGCGCTCCGAGCTCACCATCCACCAGCGCACCCACACCGGGGAGAAGCCCTACAAGTGCGGCGTCTGCGGCAAGTGCTTCAGCCGCAGCTCCCACCTCAACCGGCACCAGCGCACCCACAGCAACGGCAAGGCCTCGGCCGGCAGCGCCGGGACGGCCCACACCACGCTGCTGGCCGCCAGCTCTGCCAAACCTGCCGCTCCCCTGCCTGCCTCGGCCTTCTCAGCCTCCTTCGCTTCGCCTGGGCCCCTGCCCGCCCTGCCTTCCTTCCCCTCTTCGATCTCGTCCCTCCCGATCCCTTCTTTGGACCTGCCCTGGTCCCTGTCTTTTCCCTCTCGAGGCTTTTCCCACTCATCCTTCTCTTCCCCTTCGCCCGGCGGGGCCCAGGCTTCATCTCTGATCAACTGAATCCTGCCCGTCCTACAGCTGCACACAAACCATATGTGGAAAGCTTCCCCTCCAAGAATCCTGAGAACTAGTTTGTCAAGAGTGCTGGGAACTGTAGCTCTCTCCCTGTGCGCAAACGACAATTCTGGGATTTTTCGCGGAGGGGTGTGTGCACTTCAGGTGTGTGGTATATCTCCATTTCCTTCCCGGTGCTCTCCTTTTCCATCTAATCGCCACCTCTCATTCATCCCAGCTCTGTTCTCATTCTGCTTCCCTGGTTAAACTAGCACCACGTCATGCCCCGTTACAATTGCTTTGGCTTGAACCTGGATCATCTGCTCACCTGGTGAGCATCCTTCATCACAGGCAAGTTTCTTCCCCTTGGCCCGCAAACTTGCCTGCGATGAATGATGCCACTGAAGGGAGCCAGCGACGAGTGAGACTCCACTGTGAAAAGGAAGTTTCCCCTCTGAACCTGCGTGTCTTAAGTTGCACGGTCTGCAAGCAGCCTTTGGCTTGACGTGAGGGTCTTTTTAATAGGAGGGACCATTCAGAACTTCAGACCCACCACCCTCCTCCTGCACGAACACTGCTCTGTGGACTGAAATGACGGAGGACTGCAAAAGTTGAATCACTGTGGATGTAGTTGGAAAGGACCAAGAGGGTCAACTAATCCAGCCCAATCTTTTTCCCAACCTGAGACTCGAACCCATGACCCTGAGATTAAGAGCCTGCTGCTCTGCCAGCTGAGCTACCCGGTTGTGTTTGGGGTTCCGTGATCATGAAAGCGAGTTAGTGAAACGGTGGGCTGTCTCCTGCATGGGCGGGGGACCTGTGCGAGGTGGGCCTAATGGGAGCTGGAATTCAATCACATCCAGAGGGTCAAAAATTAGCTGCCCTTGCTCTTCTCACACATCCTTTCGTCCTGTACTTCTCATTCCTCCTGTTCACAAACGAATCCAGCCTTCTTGGTGATCTTCAGAAGTTTTGGACTACAACTCCCATCAGCCCCAGCCAGCAAAAATATAGTGTAGTCCAAAATATATGGAGGATACCAGATTGGCAAAGGTTGACATAACCTAATGCAGATGAGCTTGCCCCATATGACACATTCACACAAGGGGTTTTTTTTAAGCATGAAAAAGAGGAGGATTGGATTCTTCTATGATTCTAAACTGCATTTAAAGAACGGGAGGGGTGATAATCCTGTTTAATCAAGACCGTAGAGAGGTCCCACAATGTAGAAGCAGCATGGAAGGCAGGAGAAAGGACTGTGAGTTTGTTAAAAGGCAATTGGCGTATATTCAGGCTACCTTTTGAAGCCTGGAATAGTGATTCTAAGTAGCTTCAGCTTTCATGAAAAAGGTCCCTGTTTGCACCATCCATTTAAGCGACTGTTCTACCCTTTTAAACAGCCATCGTTTCCCCAAAAGAACCTGGGAACACTAATTTGTTGAGAGTCATCAGGAGACCCCTGTTCCTCTCACAGAACTAAGATTTCCAGAGTCCTGGAAAGGACAACTGATCGTTAAGCAACCCTGGGAATTGTAGCTCTTGAGAGGGGAATAGGGGTCTCCTGACAACTCTCAAAACCCTTAACGAACTACAATTCCCAGGATTCTTTTTTTGGGGGGGCGGGGAGAGCGATGATTGTTTAAAGTGGTGTGATACTGCTTTAAATGTATCGTGTAGATGGGGGGTCTTAGAAACTGGGATTAAAAATATATATACCTGGATTAATCTGGATTAAAAGATTTTCAAACACCTCCCTGGATTAGGGTGCAGCTGTGGGGGTGGTCTGTATAATCCTGTGTCTACCCTGATGGTTTTATTCTGCAATTTGCAGTCTTCTGCCTCTTCCTTTCCCCAATTCTGCTACCTCCAACTCTTCATCTGTCTTCTTCATCCCGCCTGATTCCATGCATATTTACTTGGATACAATCCGCAGTGAGTTCAGTAGGCTTACTTCCATGTAAGGCGAGGTGGGGAATTTGTGGCCCTACAGAGGCTCTTGTACTGCAACTCCCATGAGCTCTTCAGCCAACATGGCCAATTTATCGTGGGCGATGGGAGTTGTAGTCCAATAGCCTCTAGAGGGCTTCAGGTTTCCTCAGCCCAGATAAGTTTTCATAGGATTGCACCCATTAGCACATATGTATCTCATTCCATTTGGCCTTTCCACCATCTGCATCTGATGCCTCTTCAGTTTGGCAATATCTACCTCAGTGGTTTGGATTGCTTTAGTAGCCATTTTCTGCTCCCCAAGGAAGGTCTCGTTGACACGAGCAGAAAACATGAAGAGAAAACATACAATATAGTCGAGTTCTGAGGTTGTACGCTTCAGCTTATGAGAGGGGAATCACAGTTTTTAAAAAAATGCACACCTATCTGAGGGATTTCTTGCTGTTAGAATGCAACAGAAGGAAAGGTGAGTTAGAAACTTTCTCCTTATACACTAGTTGTGTTTTTGTGTGTGTGTTTTTAGGAAGTGGTACAGCTCACACTTCAGTCTCATTTCCCCACCACATGAGGAGACCAGGCCAAAGCCTAAATTTTCCTGAAAATTTCTCGCAACAAAGTACCCTTGCCAAACTACAATTCCTGGGATGGGGCACCCTGACGGTTCAAAACCACTTTAATGTAGATTTGCCTTCCTTGGTGTTCCTAACACCAGACTGGCTTCGCTTTTATCTTTGTATTTTCTTGCTTTTGGGGGGCCCTTCGTGCTGTTGGGAAAGGCAGACCTCTCACACTGTTATCATCAACTCGGTGCTGTTAATGTTATGGTGCATCTGTAGAAAGGAAACATGGAAGATGTGCTGTTTGGGGTGGGGGGTGGGGAGGGTCTGTAGGTTTTTCATACTTGCGGAGACCAAAAATACAATGGATTGTGTTTGACCGGTTGCTGCTGAAAGGACAGAGGCAGGAAGCAAATTATGTGCCTTGTCTCCAGACATCTCTGCCATCTCCAACCTGGAGAACATTACTGCCGTTGACTTGAAGCTATCTGCATCTGGGGCAAAGAAAAGAAAAATTATGTACATTGCATTAAGAGATCTCTGCTGGGAAAAAGCTTCCCAATTCTACCAAGTTCAAAAGGCTTCACAGTTCATGGTACTCATGAATTGTGCATTTCAGCAAATCAAAATGTTGATGAGCATCTTTTCACACACACAACACATCCTTTTTATTGTTGGTATTATTATTAATATTGTTTGTGGTGTTGGTTTTTTGTTTTTGTATCGAGTGTAAAACTGGCTAATTTTTATTGTTATTGATGCTGATGAGGTTGGGGATTTTTTGCGGGGGAGGGGTGGAATTTCTAAACTGTGAAGAAAATAAAAAGAGAAGACACGGAATGATGGGTTTTTAATTTTTTTTTAGGAAGCGGAAAATCCATAAAGGCTTGCTTAAATGTTGATGTTAGGTTAAAAAAACACACACCAAAACCTTAAAGAAGTTTTGTCAAGGGTTTCAAAGAAGGATGTCAGAAACACTAGAGTGATTAATTTATGAGAAGGTGCAGACTTAAAATGCAATGCCAGAGACCTTGCTGCTTTTACAGACTCAGGCTGAACACCAAAACAGCAAGCATTCGCCATGACTTTCCACAAGAGACTAATATGTTAAGCATTATACAGAACATATATTACGGCCAGTGGCTAATTAAGCCCACCTGTCTATAAAGACATAGGTAGCAGGTCTCCAAACTGCGCTGACAACTCCCATCCCTAGGCCCCAGCATCTGAAGCCAGCAGATAAGCATAGCATCAAAGCAAGAGTGAAAGGGATGCAGGGAGCGCTGTGGTCTAACCACTGAGCCTCTTGGGCTTGCTGATTGGAAGCTCGGCAGTTTGAATCTGCACAACAATGGTTAGCTCCTGTTGCTCTGTCCTAGCTTCTGCCAATCTAGCATTTCGAAAGCACACCAGTGCAAGTAGATAAATAAGTATCACTGTGGCGGGAAGGTAAATAGCGTTTCTATGTGCTCTGGCTTCCTTCACGGTGTCCCGTTGCGCCAGAAGTGGTTTAGTCCTGCTGGCCACATGACCCGGAAAGCTGTGGACAAATGCCGGTTTCCTCGGCCAGAAAGCGAGATGAGCGCCACAACCCCATAGTTGCCTTTGACAGGACTTAACCGTCCAGGGGTCCTTTACCTTTTTACCAAAGTAAGAGCACAAACGGGATGCGGGTGGCGCTGTGGGTAAAAGCCTCAGCGCCTAGGGCTTGCTGATCGAAAGGTCGGCGGTTCGAATCCCCGCGGCGGGGTGCGCTCCCGTTGTTTGGTCCTAGCGCCTGCCAACCTAGCAGTTCGAAAGCACTCTCGGGTGCAAGTAGATAAATAGGGACCGCTTACTAGCGGGAAGGTAAACGGTGTTTCCGTGTGCGGCTCTGGCTCGTGAGTAGCGATGTCACGCTGGCCACGTGACCCGGAAGTGTCTTCGGACAGCGCTGGCCCCCGGCCTCTTTGAGTGAGATGGGCGCACAACCCTAGAGTCTGTCAAGACTGGCCCGTACGGGCAGGGGGTACCTTTAAGAGCACAAACATATGTGGTGAGCTCATTCTTGCAGCAAAAAACAATTAGTCTCAGGGTGATCTTGACTACCAAGATGGCGTTCACAGACCCTCCAAAACCTTTTTGCCATTTGGTTCTACATGAGGTGTTTGGCCTCCGTTCCTTGTTCCAGCATTCTCAGTCCACCTGAAGTTATTGGTGGCGTATCTGCAGAGCCCTCTGGTCTGGTGGTGCTGAATGTCAGATCAGTCTATTATTAGACTGCTCATTCGTGATTTGTGGATGAGCAGGCTGATCTGGCTAAGACTTAAGGGAGTGAGCTGGGTGGACCTGCTTTTACCCAGCTGTGCCCATTTGCTTTTTCCATACTGCACCAGGCTAGACTAGGGGGTTGAGGCAGGGGTGTTGCTATTATCTATAGAAACATCTCCTTGATCAGGAAGCCTCTTAACCATGAGACTGGTTTAGAGCAGGGTTTACTGAAATTGAGTTCAGCTATTTTTTGACTACAACTCCCATCATCCCTAGCTAATAGGACCAGTGGCCAGGGATGGTGGGAATTGTAGTCCAAAATCAGCTGGAGACCCAAGTTTGGGAAACCCTGGTTTAGAGGGTCTGAACCTATTGCTGGTCCAGAGAAATAGACCATGGCTGCTGCTGGTCTGCCAACCACCTTGTTTCCCAGCTGCATTCCTGATCAGGTAGTCCCTGAGATATTGGGGGGGGGGGCACTAAATGGTAATCCTGGGTGACTTCAATATCCATGACAACTATGGGTCTCTCAGGTGGTCATTGCTGCAGCACACCAGGCAGGCCACACACTTAATGTGATCTTTCCCCCAAGTGATAGCAAGGATGGACTGAAGAAAGAATGCCAACAAATTTCACTAGGCCCTTTTTCTATTCCATGATCTTCCTTACGGCACAAGTGCTGCAGATGTGGCCACACCAAGGCTAATTATATTGCTTACCTTCCTGCCATAAAGACAAACATCTTGACTTTCTGATAACTAGATCAATCTGGTGACAAAAGCACAGGGGTAGGCCAGGCTAGTTAAAGACAAAAGAACAACCTGCTTGATCAAGTCAAGTTGGCGACCATCACTATAGTACAGTAATTTTTTTTCTAGACAGTTGGCAAACTTAGATGGCAGCCTTCTGTGGACGCTTTAAAGACACTTTTATGGCAACCTTTTATCTGCCCTCTGCTGTTGTCTTGAGTGGACTGAGGAATCTTCCTTTCTTCTCTACCACAAAAGGTACATGCCATGGCTGCCCACGTATTCATGACTCCTGCATGCAGTCCAAGAATGGTGATTAAGAAGAGTGGGAGTTCTCTCTTGCTGGAGTCTACGTGTTTGAGCATGTTTCTCTCTGCTGTGCTTTCCACGCCCAGCCATGCCGAAACCTTCAATGTCGGAGGCAAACTGTGCACAGACTTAGGAGCGTCTGCAGAAGACAACATGGCCCAGTCTCTTGGCCTGGTCAATTTCTTCCTGTTCATCTTTGCAGGGCTGCTCCTCTATCATTACAGCAACACCTTCAGATACTATTTCAGGGTTTGCTTCCTAAATATTTGGATGTTCAATATGACCTCCCTTACACTTCCTGTTATAGCTCTCCGGGGACGAAGTGTGGCAAATGTGAGGTGAGTGAACTATTACTGCCGTGTGGCTTTGTATCTTGTTTTTCGGGACTCTGTGCTCACATAGGAGTGTACGATGTGACTCCTTCATAGCGGCCCAATAACTAATGAGGTTTTAAGCAGCGATCCCCTTCAGGGACTTAGGGGCAGGTGCCCAGAGCCACGCTCAGCAGTATGAGAGGTTGGGACCAAATCCAGCAGGACTGCCTTATCACATTTTGTGAAATTAGCCCCCCCCCCCCACTCCAGAGACACGATCCAGTTCACTTTTAAAGGCAAACCTATGAAATTTGCACTTTCTGAAACAATATGCGAACTGAAACACTTCCATCCTTCGGTATTTACTTTTTATGGATTTTGCAATGTAGTTCTACAGACAAGTAAGGTGTGTGGAAATGCATACATTGCAGCAAAGTGCACATATAGAAATGCACCTATTAGCAAAAAGCATTATGCTGGCGGAAATTGCATACAAGTATGTGTGCAGTGGGGATGCGGGTGGCGCTGTGGGTTAAACCACAGAGCCTAGGACTTGCCGATCAGAAGGTCGGCAGTTGGAATCCCCACGACAGGGTGAGCTCCCGTTGCTCAGTCCCTGCTCCTGCCAACCTAGCAGTTCGAAAGCACGTCAAAGTGCAAGTTGGTACTGCTCCGGCAGGAAGGTAAATGGCGTTTCTGTGCCCTGCTCTGGTTCACCAGAAGCGGCTTAGTCATGCTGGCCACATGACCTGGAAGCTGTACACCGGCTCCCTCGGCCAATAAAGTGAGATGAGCGCCGCAACCCCAGAGTCGGCCATCACTGGACCTAATGGTCAGGGGTCCCTTTACCGTTATGTGTGCAGTAGGAGGAATTCACTCTAAAACCCTGGTGGATTTTCGCGAGGACTTTTAAAAAAACTGGAAAGGTGGAGAAACTGCAAAGGTGGAGAACTAAACTTCAGACTGGCAAAATGAGAGAAACCAAAATTGAGAGGCTCACCCACCCTCAGTATGGAGTAGGGTTGTCCACGGCAAGAAAACCCCTTGCGGAAACATGGTGGAGACCAAACCACCCTCACATTCCCTCGCACACAGGGACTAGCTGTGGATATGCTGAGGGAGGGAGGGTCCATTGGACATGGTGACTGGGGGTGGTGGGGATTGTACTCCAAAACCTTTGGAGAGCAGCAGGTTGTGGAAAGCTGGCTTAACACCAGAAATGAGTTGTGCCTTCTTGCTAAGCAGTCTTTTGTTGACCGGGTTGCCCATGATTGTGAAAGGAAGAGAGCTTCATGTTTAGGAAAGTGTTTGTTGACACTTAAGATACTCATCAAAGGCTGGAGGAGGTGACATTCCTTCAGCTTCAAGGAGAGGCAGCTGTGACTTATTCAGGTCTGATTGGGAGCTTTAACCATTTGGCTTTCCTGCAATCCAGATCTAAGGGTCCTGTGCCTGCTATGTGCATCTCACTTGGATTCTTTCATTTTTTTTCTACTGCCCCCCCACCCGCAGCTTAGGGCAGTCTACAAGATGCTCCTCTTGTTATCTTCATGACATCCCTGTGAAGTAGTCAAAAGGAGCATCATGGTCAAGTAGGGATTTGAACATGGGTCTCCCCAGTTGTAATGCAACAGTCCAGAGGTCAGCAAACTTTTTCGGCAGGGGGCCAGTCCACTGTCCCTCAGACAGACCTTGTGGGGGGCCAGACCATATTTTGAAAAAAATGTATGAACGAATTCCTATGCCCCACAAATAACCCAGAGGTGAGGGTCCCCAATTATAAAATCGTAGAAAACGGGAGATACGTAGCTGCTCCAGCAACATATCTCTATTTCCTCGCATCCAGAAATGCAAGAAGGGCTTTCACTCTTGCTAGAAGCTCGGCCATGCCCTCACCGGTTCTGGAAGTCTTCTACAGAAGAGTCCCGTACGCACAGAGACTTTGTGCCTGCCCATTAGGGGAAATGGGAAGCCCTGAACATATATTTTTTAGATGTCCTTTTTATGCTGATCCTTTGCTGAGGAGGCTCGTCGATCTTTCAGACAAGTCTAACCCAGAGATGCATTTTAAATAAAAGCACACATTCTACTCATGTAAAAACACTCTGATTCCTGGATGGTCCGCAGGTTGGATTTAGAAGGCGATTGAGCCGGATCTGGCCCCCGGGCCTTAGTTTGCCTACCCATACACTACACCATACAGTCGTACCTTGGAAGTCGAATGGAATCCGTTCCGGAAGTCTGTTTGACATCCAAAATGTTCAGAAACCAAAGCGCGGCTTCTAATTGGCTGCAGGAAGCTCCTGCAGCCAATCGGAAGCTGCGGAAGCCCTGCCAAACGTTTGACTTCCAAAAATAGTTTGCAAACCAGAACAGTCACTTCCAGGTTTGCGGTGTTCAGGAGCCAAAACGTTCGCGTCACAAGGCATTTGACTTCCAAGGTAAAACATTCGAGAACTAAGCTGTTCAAAAACCAAGGTATGCCTGTACTAGCTTTCATCCGAACAGGCTGTAGCAGGCAACTGTCTTGCTTGTAAAGTTCTCGCTCCTGTCCTTCAACGCCTTTGACCTTCCTGAAACGCCTCTGGTTTTGCTCCCTTGTTTCAGAGTCCTCCGCTTTGCCTTGCTGCCAGCGAAATACTTCCTCGGCATCAAATTCAAGGTGCAGGGCGCTCAGAACTTGAACCTGAAAGTGCCGTATGTTGTGGTTGCCAATCAGCAATGCAATGTGGACATTCTGGGTATGTTGGCTGCATGCTTAAGCCTCAATCTCTTTCTCCCATCCAGTTGGAAGGGCTGGAGTGACCCACCTACAGCTTTACACATATTGCCCTGTGGCATCCAAATTGCAGGGGGCCATAGAGAGTAACTACATTTGCTGATAAGAGAAAATATCTTCAGATCAACACTGGTAGGAGGCCGTGGACTACCGGCATAATATACTCTTAAAAAATTAAATAAATCCAAAACGAAAAAAAGAAAAATTACAAACATCAAATTCAGCATCCATATTCATTTCCTAACATAAACCTGTAACATGATTAACTAAATCAAATATACATAATTACTCTAAATTTCTCTTTGCTGTATACAAATACATCACCATTAGAAATTTTATATTAAAATTTTTATATTATAAATATTTCAAATTCCCCCATACCCCCCACTCCCCTTCACTCATGTGTGATCTCAATCTTTTGCTTCTTCCGTCTTGTTGTGTTGTTATAATCATTATTCAGTTAATTTCTTGATTATTTCCTTGCTTACCCCTGCATGTTTTCCACGTTATCTATTAATATTCCAGTTCTGGAACCACATTTTTTCATATATTCCTTCACTCCATCCCACTCTTTAATTATTCTCTGATTTGAAAGGCCTCTAATAATTGCCGTCAAGATACCCTTATTGGGCCCACCAAAATGTCACAAAAATCACGTGCAAGCTCTTTTCTGTTCGTAGGAGAGTTTATTTTATCCTGGCCATAGGCCATAACGAATAGCATTATATAAACATAGTAAAGAGGGGCTATGCATTGTGAGGGTTATACTTCTTGCATCCAGGTGTGTGAATAGGCACATCCCTCTCCCTCCAAGGAACCCAGGCTACTTTTATCTTCACAACCACCCTGTGAGGTAGGCCAGGCCAAGAGAATATGTATGTTGGACCCAAGATAATCCTGGTGGCTTCATAGCTAAGCAATGATTTGGTCCCAGGTCTCCCCAGCCCAAATCTAACTGCAGTGGTACCCCGCAAGACGAATGCCTCGGAAGACGAAAAACTCGCTAGACGAAAGGGTTTTTCGTTTTCTGAGGTGCTTCGCAAGACGGATTTCCCTAAGGGCTTGTTTCGCTAGACGAAACGGCCCTGCCTCTCGTGTGATGGCAACGGTCACTGCACGCATGCACGCTCGCTTCCCCGCTCCTCCGGCTCCCTCACACCTTCCCGCTGACAGTTAGTGCCTCGCGCCGCTGCCCACCCCCCTCGCGCGCTCCCCTCAGAGAGCTGTTGCCGCCAGCGCCTCTCTCTCCCTGGAGTCACGCTCCTGAGCCCCGCCGCCCTCCAGCAGCCGCGTCGCACGGTGGCCACAACGCGCGGGTGAGTCTGAGGTTCCGGCTGCGGCAGCTGTCCTGCTTCTCCCCGCCCCTCCCCGCCGTTGTCAGTGTTTAAATGCAGTGGTGCTTCGCAAGACGAAAAAACTCGCTCAACGAAAAAACTCGCGGAACGAATTAATTTCGTCTTGCGAGGCACCACTGTACTACATTACCAGTGTGGTGTAGTGGTTAAGAGCGGTAGACTCGTAATCTGGTGAACCGGGTTCGCTTCCCCGCTCCTCCACATGCAGCTGCTGGGTGACCTTGGGCTAGTCACACTTCTGTGAAGTCTCTCAGCCCCACTCACCTCACAGAGTGTTTGTTGTGGGGGAGGAAGGGAAAGGAGAATGTTAGCCGCTTTGAGATTCCTTAAAGGGAGTCAAAGGCGGGATATCAAATCCAAACTCTTCTTCTTCTTCTTCTTCTTCTTCTTTTGACTGTCTTCCAATTGTCCCAGCGATGCTTCAGATCTTGCCGGAGAGAAGCACCTTCATTGTTAAAAGGGAGATCTTACACTTTCTTACTGTTGGCCTTGCCTGCTGGCTGAGCGGCTTCGTTTTCATTGACCGCCGGAACAGAGAAACATCCGCCAATTCCATATCGGAGGCAGCAGACGCGATGGTCCGCGACAACGTGAGTGTCAGGGAAATTAGCTCTCGTGATGAATGGTTGAGGGAGTTGGGAAGGTTTAGCCTGGAGAAGAGAAGGCCGAAAGGTGATATGTAAGCCATCTTTTCTGCTGCTCCAGACAGCAGGAGCCAAACCACTGGATTCAAATTACAGTGGTTCCTCGGGTTACAGACGCTTCAGGTTACAGACTCTGCTAACCCAGAAATAGTACAGCAGACGCTCGGGTCGCAAACATGATCTGTGCGGGGTGCACATTCGCAACCCGCGTCTGTGCATGCGGAGGTTGCGATTTGGCGCTTCTGCGCGTGTGTGACCGCCGAAACCCGGAAGTCACTTGTCCCGGTACTTCCAAGTTTTGGCAGTCTGTAACACACAAAAAATACAACCTGAAGCGGCTGTAACCCAAGGTATGACTGTACATCGGGTTAAGAACTTTGCTTCAGGATGAGAACAGAAATCGTGCGGCGGCGGCGCAAGGCCCTGTTAGCTAAGGTGGTGCTTCAGGTTAAGAACAGTTTTAGGTTAAGAATGGACCTCCAGAACGAATTAAGTTCTTAACCCGAGGTATCACTGTACAAGAAAGGAGATTCTGACTAAACAAAGGACTTTATGACAGGAACAGTGGAATGGAGGGGGGTGGGGCAACGGTGAGGTAAACTCTCCTTCATTGGAGGTTTTTAAGCAGAATTTGGACGGCCACCTGTTGGAGATTCTTTAGCTGCAATTCCTGCATTGCAGGAAATTGGACTAGATGAGCCTTGGGGTCATTTCTAACTCTTCAGTTCTATGATTCCATGAGAGGGGCAAGGAGGCCGCGATGTCTGCTCAGTGAATGCACCAGCAGAGTCAATCCCATGCAGTCACTAGCACATTTAGACCATGCCAATCCCACTGCCACCTCACCCATCCTGGCAAGCTGCAGCAATACCTGTGACAGATTACGTAAGTGTTTATTGTTGCCCTGTCTTCCCAATGGCAACTGGTGGGAGGACAACCCTGTACACCACTTTGCATGTCTTGGAGGAAATGAAATACAGTAGATAGACAGCTAGACAGACAGACTGTTAAGTTGTGGGCGAACATATCAGACGACACAGCAATTCTTCCAAAGCAGCTCTTTATTTGTAAGCTGGAACAGAACTGAACTGAGGAGCTCAGTCAGCCTGCTTATATAGAGCTCCACTAGAATGCAACAGTAACCATTTTCTGTAACTAGCCAATCACTGAACGTCACTTTCCATCCTTCATTTGCATACAAACTATCCAATCACTGAACGTCACTTTCGATCCTTCATTTGCATAACTATCTACAGTATCCTCCTGCTGGCCCAGGGTGAGAACTTCAGTACATAACACAGACACCCTTCCAAGCCATTATTGATATAGGCTGAAATATACTCGGAGTCGCATAGTGATTTCATGCTCTTTATTGCAGCTCGTAAAACAGTGAATAAAACCCTCCCCCAAACCTCTGGCTTTATATACATTATTTTCACAATGAGTCCTGTCTGATTGGCTGATTTTGCTTCCCTCCTGGGGCCTGATTGGGCTGCTCCTGCAGGCCAATCAGGTTGTTGCATTCTAGAATCCTACCTGCCTATTGTTCTAGGATCCAAGCTTAGTACATAACATGGGCAGTGGTTTTTTCTGGGGGGACACAGGGGTATGCATACCCCTAAACATTTTGTGAATCTAAGTTGGGCATCATTGAGGGGCAGTATTTCAATATGAGTAGGAAAATGAGAGTACCCCTAAACATATTAAAAGAAAAAAAAGCACTGGATATAGGCCATTATTTCTAGGCTAAAAAAAGTCTCGTTTTCTGTACTGAGTCCTCTGCAGTATCAGAGCAGATGAAAACTTAACTGGAAGAAATCACATCAGGGAGAGACAAAATTGTAGCCACTGAATTTTTCCAGGTGAAAGAAAATTTATGTTTGAACATCCTTTCAGTATTCTCTTTCCCCTCCAGCTGAGAATCTGTATGTTCCCTGAAGGCACTAGAGACAATGACAGTGCTGGTCTGCTCTCCTCCAGAAATGAGGCCTTCCTTCTGGCCGTGGAAGCCCAGGTGAGATCATTCAGCTTCCAAGCCTCTTGTTTATTCCTGCATCCTATTTACTAATAGTGGACTCATTCTCTGAGTGGCTATCCTAAGCTAAAAAAACCAGGCTTGTAGGAGCTGGGAACATGTCCCACTTTTAAAGTTTATATGCTGCAGTTGGATTGAGGTCAGCCGAACAGGGCTGCCAGCTGTTGCCATTAGGCAAATTCACCTCAGGTTCAGTACAGTGGTACCTTGGGTTACATATGCTTCAGGTTACAGACTCCGCTAACCCAGAAATAGTGCTTCAGGTTAAGAATTTTGCTTCAGGATGAGAACAGAAATTGTGCTCCGGCGGCGCGGCAGCAGCAGGAGGCCCCATTAGCTAAAGTGGTACCTCAGGTTAAGAACAGTTTCAGGTTAAGTATGGACCTCCGGAACGAATTAAGTACTTAACCCGAGGTACCACTGTATAAGGTACCGTATTTTTTGCTCCATAAGACGCACACACATTTCCCCTTACTTTTGAGGAGGGAAAAAGTGAGTCTTATAGAGCAAAAAATACGGTATTTTGCTGAGTAAGTCAGGTATTTTAAACCACAGGACAGATTACACTCTCCAAATCCTGTCAGGAGCTGCTGTATTGATGCATACCCAAAGCAAGGAACGATCTCAAAGGGGTATTTTAAAAACACATAGCACTACAGCCCCTCCCCCACCACTTTCCCCTGTGTGCTATTCTTCTGACACTCCACCTAATGCCCATTTGGGATGGGGCACTGGGGAAAGGCCCATTGCACTAGCCAAAGTCTTTGGACTCAGCGACATTAGTAAAGAAACAATGCTTTGAATCCGTTATAAACACGCAACACCAGATGGCGCCAGAGGGCACAATATTTTTCTATGTGGTTTTCCATAGGGGTTTCCCCCCCTCCCTTTTTGTTATAGCAATCTAATTTGTAGCATTTTCCTCTCTTCTGTGAGCCGATATGCCCTTTGTGTGTGCTTCTGCCAGCGGGACTCATTCATTGAATCTGGCCCATTTAAAAAACAGTAAAACAAGAGACTTTTTTTAAAAAAAAGTTCAACAAAACACCAAAGATGAAAAGCAGGGAGGGAGGGAGCACCAATCCCCAAAACAACAGCTTTTTGTGATAAGGACAGGGGAAATGCAGTGGAAACTTTGAGATAACTCTTGTTTTGATGTGATGTCAGCTGACCTCACAGTGAGCAAATTAAAGTGAACGGTCAACATACAGGTTGTCTGGAAGTGTCCTTAGTCTGTGAGAATATTAAAAAGCAGGACTCCCTTGGAAGCAGCTTCTGAGGCTGCCCACAATGTTCAATTTACAGCAAAGGTAAATTTCCATCTGACTGGCGTCTGATGTGCTTTATGTCTATGCAGGTGCCAGTTATCCCTGTGGTGATTTCCTCCTACCGGACGTTCTTCAACGAGAAAATTAAAAAATTCACATCAGGTAGCTGTGGGAAAGAAATGGGATGGGGAAGTGTTCTGGGACATGGCCTGAGACCAGTGGCGTAGCGTGGGGGGTGCAGGGGGGGGCCCGGCCGCACCGGGCGCAACATCTGGGGGGGGGCGCACGCTCGCACTCGCAGCTCTCTGCCCCTACCTGGCTCACTCACTCTCTCTCACTGCAGTGCTGGCTGTGCGAATCCGATCCGAGCCGCCGGGTCGCTGCCCACTGTGGAGGGGGAGGGGTGCCAGGCGTGCGATGCGGTGCGGAGAGAGAGCGAGGGACTATCTGGGGGAGGGACGCAAATTACTTGCCTTGCCCCGGGTGCTGACAACTCACGCTACGCCACTGCCTGAGACTATGAAGCAAACTCGTTTTTCCAGACTCCATGCTTGCTGCCTAAGCTGGACTGGGGAAGGGGGCTCCGTTTGCAGGGGGTACAGCATTTCCTTTGTTTTTTCTTCCAAGGGGAAGTGACAATTCAGATTCTTCCACCCATGAAGACCAAGGGACTGAGCGCCGCTGATGTCCGAGAATTTGCAGACCGCGTGCGAGAGACTATGCTCCCTGTTTTCCATGAGATCTCAGCGCTGAAGCAGGAAGGTGTCACTGAAGAAGATGCTGACCAAGCTGCCAATCACCAAGTATCTTCATAAACCACCCCATTTATTCCCACCCTTACGCTTCACATTTACCTCAGCTCTGCCTCGGCCTAACTGCCCTCCATGGCTTAGCTTGCGTGCCCCTGACGGACCAGGAAATCTATCTGTAGGGTCATAGGCTGTGTACAAACTTGCCTTTACAGACCCTCCAAGTGTCCCTATTTTCCAGTGACGTCCCTAATTTAGAGAGGTCATCCTGATTTCTGATTTGATTCCAGAATGTCCCACTTTTCCTTAGGATGTTCCTATTTTCACTGGAGGAATGTTGAAGGGTTTGAGTTATCCGTCCCCTGAGCCATCTGAAGGCAATCCTCTCTAGGGAAGTTTGTTTAATGTTTTATTATATTTTTTATATACCGTATTTTTCGCTCTATAAGACGCACCAGACCACAAGACGCACCTAGTTTTTGGAGGAGGAAAACAAGAAAAAAAATATTCTGAATCTCAAAAGCCCGAACAGCAAGAGGGATTGCTGCGCAGTGAAAGCAGCAATCCCTCTTGCTGTTCTGGCTTCTGGGATAGCTGTGCAGCCTGCATTTGCTCCATAAGACGCACACACATTTCCCCTTACTCTTTAGGAGGAAAAAAGTGAGTCTTATAGAGCAAAAAATACGGTATATGTTGGAAGCTGCCCAGAGTGGCTGGAGCAACCCAGGAAGATGTGTGGGGTATAAATAGTAAAATTATCATTATGGAATGGGATGTCCCTATTTTCATCAGAGAAATGTTGGAGGGTATGCCTTTAAAGCACCTTTCTCCCCTCAAAGAATTCTGGGCACTTCATGTAACCACTCAGCAAACCGTATGTAATATAGATCAGAAAATTGCACAGAGTTACAATTGCCCAGAGTTACAATTCCCAGTAACCTTAACAAAACTACAGTGCCCAAAGGTGGGGGGAATGTGTTTCAAATGTACTTTTTGAAGCAGAAAAAGGGAGTAGCAGTAAATGGAGAGCTATAGAAAGACTGGTAATGGGACCTGTGCTTTTTAACTTCTTCATAAGCAAACCTAAACATTAGGAAGAACTTCCTGACAGTAAGAGCTGTTCGACAGTGGAATTTGCTGCCAAGGAGTGTGGTGGAGTCTCCTTCTTTGGAGGTCTTTAAGCAGAGGCTTGACAACCATATGTCAGGAGTGCTCTGATGGTGTTTCCTGCTTGGCAGGGGGTTGGACTCGATGGCCCTTGTGGTCTCTTCCAACTCTATGATTCTATGATTCTATGATTCTATGATTCTAATTTAGAGTTGGAGTGGCCAAGTTTGCTGGTGATACTAAGTTGTTGAGGATAGATAGAAAAGATAAAGACCAGAGCTGAGGGGTGTGTGTGCGTGCGCGCGTCTAAGGGCAAGCTAGAATAATAGAATCATAGAATCTTACAGTTGGAAGGGACCCCAAGGGTCATCTAGTCCAGCCCCCTGCAATACAGAAATCTCAGCTGAAGCATCCATGACAGATGGCCATCCAACCTCTGGTTAAAAACCTCCAAAGAAGGAGAGTCTACCACCTCTCGCGGGAGTCTGTTCCACTGCTGAAGAGCGCTTACTGTCAGAAAGTTTTTCCGAATGTTTAGTTAGAATCTCCTTTCTTGCAACTTGAAGCCATTGGTTCGAGTCCTACCCTGCAGAGCAGAAGAAGACAAGCATGTTCCCTCCTCCATGTGACAGCCTTTGAGATACTTGAAGATGGCTATCATATCTCCTCTCTGTCTCCTCCTTTCCAGACTAAACATTCCCAGCTCCTTCAAGCGCTCCCCATAAGGCTTATAATATCCAGAAGGAGTAGCAAGCGAAATCCTGTGTGGGAGAGACATGCCTGATTTCTGCTCATATGCAAGGCTGTGGCTTTGGGTGAAGCAAGGCCCTGTAGGGGTGCTGATGCTGTGGACCCCTCCATTGTAGGCTCGAGTTGTATATATGTGTAAATAAACCATATATCATAAAGTCACTGCAGTCTCCGCTGTCCCTTATTCCAGAGGAAACACAAACCCTGCGTAAGCACCTGGAATCTCACCCCGCTCCAATATTGGGGTGGCCTGAAGCAATATTTATCACCGGGTGTACTTACTGCGTTTCATTTTTCTGTTGACTGCATACTTCATAATCTCCCAACTGCCTATCTGCCTATTTACCTACAACTCAGGATAACACCATGCACGTGATACAATAGTCTCTAGTCTGCGAAAGCTTCGACATACGATATACAGTGGTACCTTGAGTTACAGATGCTTCAGGTTACATACGCTTCAGGTTACAGACTCCGCTAACCCAGAAATAGTACCTCGGGTTAAGAATTTTGCTTCAGGATGAGAACAGAAATCGTGCTCCAGTGGCGCAGCGGCAGCAGTAGGCCCCCATTGGCTAAAGTGGCGCTTCAGGTTAAGAACAGCTTCAGGTTAAGTACAGACCGCTGGAACGAATGAAGTTCTTAACCCGAGGTACCACTGTACTAGACTTGCTAGGTTCCCCTGCATGCTACAGGCAAGGTTTTGGGTTTGTTGCTGTTGTATTTTAAACCATATTTGCCACCTTGAGCTGCTTGGAGGGAAGAAACCAGATGCCAGAAACCAAATAGGGAATGCAGTAAAAGCAGCACCCAGACCTTGAGATTACGAGTATCTGCTGCTTACATCGCGTTACAAACCCTCCTGCTCTCGACGGCTCAGATTTCTCTGAATACCCAGGAAGACTAGCTGCTGCTCGTTCTCAAAGCCTTCTGCTGCCTCCGCGTATGTGAGGCATCTCTGGCAAGGCAGCGGCATTGTGAGGCGAGCACCTGCTGCCATGGCAACCAACACCGCTGAAGCGACAGGGACGGCTTGGCCTGTGCCAGAGAAGAGCCTGTTTGGAGGACTTCACCGTCCGCTTGGGTGAGGCAAGAGACACAGGCCTCCCATGCCCTCCCGGAAGGCTGGACCCGAGGCCTGTGCCCTTAACATTGCCCTAGAGATCTCAGCCTTATTGGACCCAGGTAAAGATAGCTCAAGGCCCAGCTAACTCTTCCCACCTCCATCATTCCCCACCGTGGACCCAGGCCAGGCCACGAGGTGCAGCCTCTCCTAATGCTCCATTTTCTAGGGGTATGTGGGGTATTCGCACTCGCAACACTGGGAACTGTCCTCATTAATACCCCCCTTATTCAGTATTTGCAGGCTGCAGGTAAGACTGGGCTTCCCCCAGCAGGGAAAGAGGCAGTTTTGGGACACAAGGGTGAACTGGTTAGATTTTGGGTCTGATCCAGGCATAGGCAAACTCCGGCCCTCCAGATGTTTGGGACTACAATTCCCATCATCCCTGACCACTGGTCCTGTTAGCTAGGGATAATGGGAATTGTAGTCCCAAACATCTGGAAGGCTGGAGTTTGCCTATGCCTGGTCTGATCCATCAAAATCCACAAAACTAGTTTACTGTATATTGCTGTGTGATAAATCTGCAGTGTGTGTGTTGAAAGCTCTGGAATATTGTGGGATTTTGTAGTGGTAAAAGTGTCGGACTAGGACAGGCATAGGCAAACTCGGGCCTCCAGATGTTTTGGGACTACAATTCCCATCATCCCTGACCATTGGTCCTGTCAGCTAGGGATGATGGGTGTTGTAGTCCCAAAACATCTGGAGGGCCGAGTTTGCCTATGCCTGGACTAGGAGCTTGGAGGCCAGAGGTGCTTGCCCTGCATGTGGGAGGCCCATTGAAATGAATGGATATTATTGACTCAGGTACGTTAATTTCAATGAATCTGCTCTGAGCAGGCGGCAAGAACCCAAGAGGTGGCCAGGTCAGAGGCAGGAATGCTTCTGAATACCAGTTGATGGAAACCACAAGAGGGAAGAGGGCTCTTTTGCTCAAATCCTGCTTAGAGGTTTCCCCACAGGCTTTTGGATGGTCACTATGAGAACAAGATGCCGGACTGGCCTGACCCAGCAGACTCTTCTTACGTTCTTATGAAAGATCAAGGCTAATAGCAATGAGGACTCAAACAATACCATTGCTTATCATTGGAATGTGTGGAGCACATGACAGGCAGGGGCAGATGCTTAAAGGACCTTGGACCAGTTTAATGGAACGCACAAGATTTTAGAGCTCAAGTTGCCACCTGTCAAAATTAAAATTCCATCCCAAATGTACAGATGTACAGTATTTTCATAGTTTTAGTCAGTGTTTATTTTGGGGAGGGGGATGCAGGGGTACGCATAGCCCTAAACATTTTGGAATCTTTGTACTTTTGTCCATTTACTCTATTTATTTTTCCCAGTTTTTAACTCAAAAATGATTTTCTTGAGTCAAAATGAAAGAACCCCTGAACATTTTTTAAGGGGAAAAAAAGCACTGGTTTTAGTTGTTTACTCCCCAACCTCAAACCCAAATTTTGCTCTGTCTCAGATTCGGGTTCTAAGAATTTGAGATTCCCATCTCAAAATGTGACTATTCCACACCCACACCAACACAGAAAGACACACATACTTAGAAGAAGAAGCTCAAGTCCAAATTAGCATTTGCAAATGCTAAAATTTGGGAGCAGGGATGGCAGAGGGTTGGGGGAGGATTTCGCAATTTTAGAAATGTTGAACTCTTTTAATCTCCAGCTGACACCTGGGACCGAGCTGGTGTTAGGTGTTTAGAACGGTATTTTATGGTTCATAGTGACATTTGTACCACTGGGCACCACTGCATTTAGGGATGGGTGAATCTGTCAATTTCAGTTTCTCTTGGTTTCTCATTTTTCCAATCTCATGTCCAGTTCTCCATATGCCCACGTCAGTTTGCAGTTCATTTGTTTAAAAAAGTCCTTATGGAAATTTGTAAGCATTTTAGAGTAAATTTCTCCTAACACACATGCAGTTTTGTCTAATATACCTATCTTTGCAAATCAGTGCTCCCTAACATAGTTCATTTTTGTATGTTCTTTTCATGTGCATTTTTTGTTCATTAATTACTCAACCATATGCATTTCTGTAAGCGACGCGGATGGCACTGTGGGTTAAACCACAGAGCCTAGGACTTGCCGATCAGAAGGTCGGCTGTTCGAATCCCTGTGACGGGGTGAGCTCCCGTTGCTCGGTCCCTGCTCCTGCCCACCTAGCAGTTCGAAAGCACGTCAAAGTGCAAGTAGATAAATAGGTACTGCACCGGTGGGAAGGTAAACAGCGTTTCCGTGTGCTGCTCTGGTTTGCCAGAAGCGGCTTAGTCATGCTGGCCACATGCCCCGGAAGCTGTATGTCGGCTCCCTCGGCCAATAAAGCGAGATGAGCGCCACAACCCCAGAGTCGGCCATGACTGGACCTAATGGTCAGGGGTCCCTTTACCTTTACCTTATGCATTTTTGTACACATTACTTATGCAAAATTCGGAGTAGTTGTGAATCTTGAAGGATAGCTATGTTCAGATCTGCATACTGTTTCCAAAATGCACACTGACAGGTACACCATTAAAAGAACTGAGTAAGCTTTCTCTCCCATCCCTAAATGCATTTTAACAGATGAATACAGTGGTACCTCGGGTTAAGTACTTAATTCGTTCCGGAGGTCCGTTCTTAACCTGAAACTGTTCTTAACCTGAAGCACCACTTTAGCTAATGGGGCTTCCTGCTGCCGTCACGCCACCGGAGCACAATTTTTGTTCTCATCCTGAAGCAAAGTTCTTAACCTGAAGCACTATTTCTGGGTTAGCGGAGTCTGTAACCTGAAGCGTATGTAACCCGAGGTACCACTGTAGATCCATTTCCTCTCCCTCTCAATACAGAACACAATGGCATTTTTCACAGTCCCCCTCCAGGTCCCGTCCAACTTCGGCCCCACCACTTGGTAGTTTATTGTCGAACCGCAGCGGCACCCTGTCCCACGATTTTTACCCCTCTTCCTTGGCAGCAGCAACAGCCCCTTCGCCGCAGGCATGGGCCCCCCTGCCCACTTGGTCACAGGCCTGGTAGGTGCTGAGAAATGGCACAGGGACACCCACGCCACCGTTCACGAAACCTCCAAGCTGACGCAGCGCTGCGCAAAGGATGCCCTCGACCTCTGGTGCCCGCTCCGAGCCCCAGGCCAGCCTGAGGAAACGCCGTATGAGAAAAAGACCAAGATCGACTCTTGGAAATTCAAGGTCGATGTCCACCCGACTGGAGAGGTGACAAGCAAGCCACCGGAGGGGCCGGGGGTGACCCTGTGGAGGAGCAAAATCAAACCCCCTCCCTGGGTGTGCAAGATGGCCTTGCCCTGCTGCCGAGACTACGCCACCCTCAAGAACAATGAGTATGTGGCCCAGTACGTCAGGGAGACGCGGCTGGTGGTGAGCCGCCTGCGGCAGGCTCTCCTGGAGATCAACGACCAGTTCAAGATGCTGCTGCGTTGGAGATTACAACTGGACTCCACGCTGGATCAAATCCGCCAGGGCCTCGTTACCAACAAACAGAGCCAAGCCATTCGGGAGCACCGACCGGAAGTAGAGAAGGTGAGACCTGCATCTCAACCCTGCAGTGAACCCATCCAGTGTGCCAGTGTGGTGTAGTGGTTAAGAGTGTTGGATTCCAAGCCTTTATCAGGAGAAACTGGCAGCTCTCCCAGGCACCCGGCTTGGTCTCCTGTTGACCTCCCGGTCTGCTCTCCCGGCAGGATCCAGGCAGAGGTCGCGATAGGCGATCCTTCTCAGCGTGAGAAGAACACCCCCCTCTTTCCTGCCCCCCCCCCCGGCAGGGGAAAGAGATAGACAGAAACGTATTTACATGGCTTTATTTCTGTCTTTGCAGTGTTACAAAAAACATGTCTGCTCTCTTCAAACTCCAGCAGACGACTGAACAAACACTTCCTGTGCAGCTCATATTACACTCTGAGCTAATTCCGGTGCTGTCTGTTTCCCACAGACACTCCCAACATCATGTGACTTTTCCAAGCAATCAGCTCGCAGCAGCATTGCTTCTATATTGTAACAAAGAGCGGTAGTCTCGTAATCTGGGGAACCGGGTTCGCGTCTCCGCTCCTCCACATGCAGCTGCTGGGTGACCTTGGGCCAGTCACACTTCTCTGAAGTCTCTCAGCCTCACTCACCTCACAGTGTTTGTTGTGGGGGAGGAAGGGAAAGGAGAATGTTAGCTGCTTGGAGACTCCTTAGGGTAGTGATCAAGAGGGATATCAAATCCAAACTTTTCTTCTTCTTCTATGCTTACAAAAAAACCAAGGCTATCAGTGGCTACTCGTCCTGATGGCCATGTTCTCCCTTCACTGTTGGAGGCAATATGCTTATGCATGCCAGCTGCTGTTGTGCCCGGGTCCTCCTTGTTCGTTTCCTAGAGGCATCTGGTTGGCCGCTGAGAGAACAGGATGCCTGGCTAAATGGGCCACCAGCCTGATCCAGCAGGTCCTTTTTACGTTCTTAGTCGACTCGCCCTGCATGTTCCCAAGCACTAGATCTCAAACAGCAAGTGTGCTCTTGCACGGCATTTATTGAATACTGAGCCAAAGTTTTTATTTCTTCTAAACATCTTGCGGGGCTCTCTGATTCACCTTGTGCCCCCACCCAAAGCATATGGTGCTTCTCTGTACAGAACATGCTGCAAAGCAGGCAACACACACACTAGGGCTGGGTGATATCTGGTTTTCAACATCGTGATATGTCACCAGCCAAACATTGTGATATATTTATTATATATCGCGATGTCTGAAATAAGGATGGAACTATGTAGAGGCAAACAGTAGGGCTGGGCGATATCTGGTTTTCAACACAGTGATATATCACCAGCTAAACATTGCGATATACCAACATATCATGATGTCTGAAATAAGGATGGAGCTATGTTGAGGCACTGGCTGGCTTCATGGTTTCCCCCGCATCATGGTTTTTGCATTGCGCATGCGCGCGCACACACACAATAGGGCTGGGCAAGGTATTGATACATTGTCAAAAATCGAGTTGACGTCCAGATCGTGGTAATGGTTTCATAATATTCAACATGGCGATTTATAGTGGTACCTCTGGATGTGAATAGGATCTGTTCCGGAGCCCCGTTCGCATCCTGAAGTGAACATAACACATGTCTGCGCGTCTGCATGTGTGCGGGTCGCGTTTCACCGCTTCCGCGCGTGCGTGTGACGTCATTTTGAGCGTCACGTGCATGTGTGAGCGGCGAAACCTGGAAGTAACGCGTTCCGTTACTTCCGGGTCGCCGCGGACGGCAACCCGAAAACGCTCAACCTGAAGTGTATTCATCCCGAGGTATGACTGTACTGCAAATCACGAAGTGTCCATGTGCTATGCAGTCTAGTTTGCAACCATTCACCCACCCAACCTTTGTTCCTCTCCCTGGTATGTAGGTACCTGACAAAGTAGATGCTCTGATGAAATGGGAGAAGGATGAGTTTCTGAAACAGAAAGCCAAGCTGGAAGGGATGATGGCGATGTCAGAAGATCATATGAAGGTAGGAAACAAGGGAGGGAATGAAGGCAGGGACAAGCCTCCACAACAGGCAAGGGAGGCAGACCAGGTGGACACCAACGTATGAATTTTTATTTTATTATTATTATTATTAGAATTTATATATCGTCCTGTACCCGGAGGCCTCAGGGCGGTTCACAGAAAAGATCAACATAAAAACCAAATATATATATAATCAAAATAAAAACAGCAACCCAATAACACCCCCTGCATACACAGAAGGGCTTTGCATTTGTAATGACCCCCTCTAAAGGGAAGACAAAGGAAATGAAAGACATTACAAAAAAAAATCTTATTGGTTTTTAGATAAACAAAAAGTTTAGAACCTTTTCGAAACATCTGGGGACACTTCCGTTTATTTGGTCTTAGTTGACACCCTTGACAAATAAGAAAGCTTAGGATCACCTCACTTTTTTGTTATATTGCTATATTTTGTATTCTGCTTTTGGGGACTTTTCGCTTTTCTTATAAAAGGATTTTTAAAGCAACAATACATGTATGTACTGCTTATACAGCACAGAGGCGGAATCCTATTATCTCAGGAGGTGAGGTAGCTTCGTTACGTGTGCTGGGATTGGTAGTCCTGTGAGATTAAACTACAGTTCCCAGCATTCTTTGGGGGAAGCCATGCGCTTTAAATATATGGTGTGGCTGTGACCCCTTACGCAGCAATTCAACATCATAACTGGATTGGAATTGTCACTGCAGGAGGCAATTCCGAGAGGGAAGGAGTTGAATTATAGTTGCTGCTGGCGGTGTGAGCTTTCTCCCTCCGCTGCACCTAAATGGCGTGGCTCAGATTTGGGGTTGGAGGGGCATGGATGGAAGCTAGTTTCTTTTTTTTTATTTTTATAAATATTTTATTAGATTTTACATAAAGAATGAAACAACAGAAAATAAACAACACAAAAGAAATAAGAAATACAATAAAGCACAAACACAAAACAGCAAAAAATATCAAAAAAGGAAAACAAAAATAAAAACAATTTTATCCTCATTATATTCCTTGCATTAACTTATTTCTCCGACCTCCCCAGACCTCCCTTCTCTGTATTCCAAATCATATATTCAGATAACAAATCCCTTCCCTCTGTCTTAATTAATTTTGTCTTAGTTTTAGTGTCTTAATATAACTTAATTTTCTTGTATCTTAAAATATTGGGTCTTTTTTAATTTTTAAACTTTTTACTAATAACCTTTTACATTCAATCAGATGTCATCAAACATTCATTATCTTATAATGTTTCTGTAGATAATCTTTAAACTTCCTCCAATCTTCTTTCACCGTCTCTTCTCCCTGGTCTCTGATTCTGCCAGTCATTTCAGCCAATTCCATGTAGTCCATTACTTTCATCTGCCATTCTTCCAGGGTGGGTAATTCTTGTGTCTTCGATGGAAGCTAGTTTCTTATCATGGTTTCTTCCACCCAACGACTTGTTGCAGGCGCTGGGCACATGTCGGCAGACTCTGAACATGCTGTGCAATGAACGGGGCCGCGTTCTGGACCTGGTGCCACAACCTTTCCGCATGGTTCTCCTAGGGGCTGGGCGTGACTCCTGGCTTGGACTGAGCCGTCCCTCATCCCCCTGGGTGGAGCGTAACGAGACACCCATCCCTAACCCCATTGCAGCCTTCACACCAGGTAAGGGGGAAATCCCTCCCCAGCTTCCATAAGGAAAATTATTTACAACTCATATTACTGTACTTGCCATTCATTCGTTGGGCGGGCTACATGAAAATGAGGGGCAGTGCTTGTCTCTGGCCCCTCAAATATAATGGGTTGGCCTAGATTTGCATGCCAACCAAGGTCCGTATAGTTAAAGCTATGGTTTCCCCAGTAGTGTTGTATGGAAGTGAGAGCTGGACCATAAAGAAGGCTGATGGCCGAAGAATCGATGCTTTTGAATTTTGGTGCTGGAGGAGACTCTTGAGAATCCCATGGACTGCAAGAAGATCAAACCTATTCATTCTGAAGGAAATCAGCCCTGAGTGCTCATGTTCAGTTTCTGTTAATTGATTCTCATGGAAACTTACAGATTCTGGCTTCACACAATTAACTCAAGGCAGTGTCAATTTACTCTTGGCAGAAAGCCAAGGTCTGCTTGACCTAGAAACTGCTTACTCTGATTGGTTAACGACCAGCATTCAACTCTGTTATCTAGGAATGCTAGCACAGTTTGGTGTGTTAGGAGTAGGAGTGCTGTGTATGGTTAAGAGAGAGAGAGAAAGAAAGGATTTATTTTGCTTTGTTTTGTATGCAGAAACTCTGCTGGTTTCTTTTCCTTTTAATAAATCCTGTAAATAGTTAGTCTGAGTCTAGCTGACTAGTCATTTCCACCTCAACTAGCTTCTTCGCTGTGCAGGAAAACTCTGCTACGTTTGGGCTAAAGCCATTAGAGCTATGCCTGACACTTCAAAGTTCCATGAGGTTATGGGTATTGTGCTGCCAGCCTGAGTTGTGGTGGTGTCAGCATCAACGGTGTTGGTTTCAGTAGTTCCAGAAGTTGTGGTTCCTGTTGGTGCAGCAGATGGACACTGGCTGGTTCCTGCCTGTTGTGAGCTGGTGACGCAGTGGACACAAGGACAACAGACGCAGCGTGTGAATGCTGGTTGCTGTGGTTCCTGTTTTCTCTCTCGGTGGTCGTGAGTAGCTGGTTCCGGGTTCCAGGGACATCACTCTCAAGATGGCCTCACAACCAGTTCAGATGGCTTTTGAGCGTCTGAATGACTCCAATTACTTGCTGTGGTCGGAACGCATGCAGGCAGTGCTGCAGAGAGATCGTCTCTGGCAAGTGGTGAGTAAGTTTCCTGCGAAGCCTGATGATGAAGACCTCGATAAAGATCAAAGAGCAAGGGCACAATTGTCTTGGGGCTGGAAGATTCCCAGTTGCCGTATGTGAGGGGAATCAAGACAGCTAGAGGTGTGTGGCAAGCACTTAAAGAACTCCATGTGCGTGAGACAGCGGTTTCCAAGCTGTTCATTCGCAAGGCATTGTACAAGGCAATGTTACAGCCTGGGGTTACAATGCAGGAACACCTACACAGTTTGCAGTTAAAGTTTACTGCGCTACAAGAAAGAGACTGTGCGTTAGACCAGCAGGAGAAGGTGGCTATTATTTTGAGTTCTCTCCCGGAAAGCTGGGATAATTTAGTTTTGTCTCTAGAAGGTTTACAGGAGCGTGATTTATCAGTCAGTTATGTCACTGGGCGTTTGATTGAAGAATGGCAGAAGAGGCAAGAAAGGTCGTTTGCTGCAGAGGCTTCTACAGGCGGGCGGTTTGGAAGGAGTTCACATGCCGTGCCAGAGGTGACGCAAAAGCAGCGTACTGGTGAGGAGTCAGCGTTTGCTGTTAGGCGTTGTTTCCGATGTGGGTCTTCAGCGCATCTAAAACGACAATGTCCGGAGTTGGTCAAGTCTCAGTGGCCGGTGCAGGAGCAGAGACGAGATCAGCAGCAGCAGCAGCGTAAAAAGAAATTCTTCAAACGAAAACAGTCGGCTCAGCTGGTGACTGCCGAGGTCAAGATTGCTGATGAGAAACAAGCTGTCTGGGTGGTCGATTCGGGAGCGTCTCGGCACATCGTAAATTCAGATGAATTGTTTGTTTCCAAGAACTCAGCACAGCGCAGCCAGGTGACTCTAGCAGACGGAAGTACTTCGGAAGTGATTTCGGGGGGTGCAGTTTTTGTTCCTTGTCTTCGTGAATGCCTGCAAAATGTACTTTGTGTACCTTCATTAAGGAGCAATCTGATGTCTGTAGATTGTTTGCTAAAAGCTGGGTTTAAAGTGCATTTTGAAGGAGACAGTTGCATTATTAAGAAGGCTGGTGAGATTTTAGGCACTGCTAAGTCAGAGGGAGGCTTGTTTTGGCTTAAAGCAGGATCTCAAGTTGCAGCAGTAGTCAGTAAATCTCAGCCTGCAGTGAATAACAAAGCTATACATGACAACTGTGTGCACTTATTGCATAGGAAAATGGGGCATGCTGGCTGGAAAAGTATACTAAAAATGTCTGAATTGGCTGATGGGGGTGAGTTAAAGAGTTGTAACAAGTACCTTGATTGTAATGTTTGTAAAAAGGTTAAAACCCACAGAGTCTCTTACCCCAGAAGTGACAGAGTTAGTGAGTCACCGCTACAGCTGGTTCACATGGACGTAATTGGTCCATTTCCTGTAAGCAGGGGTGGATCGCGTTTTTCATTAACAATTGTGGATGACGCCACACGTTACTCTTGGGTTTTTCCCATGAAGAATAAGGGTGACGTGTTCACTAAGTTTAAAGGCTGGGTGGCATCTGTGGAAAGATTTCTGTCCACTAAACTCAAAAGGATTCAGACGGACAGAGGTGGCGAATTTATGTCAAATGCTTTTAGAGATTGGTTACAAAAGCGTGGCATTGGGCATAGAAAAACGAACGCTTTTTCCCCAGAGGAGAATGGCGTTGCAGAGCGAAAAAATAGATCTTTACAAGATATGATGTTTGCCATGCTTGATGATGCTGATTTGCCCATGTCTTATTGGGGGGAGAGCATGCTCACCGCGTGTTATCTCCAAAATAGGCTCTTTCATCAAACAATAGGTACAACTCCGTACTTTAAATTGTTTCACAAAAAACCCAAAATTGACCATTTGCATGTGTTTGGATCAAAAGCCTGGGTATTAATTCCAAAACAAATGAGAAAGAAGGGAGATCCTAAGACTAAACAGTTAGTGTTTGTGGGTTACCAGGAGCTGGGAAAAGGTTTCCGCTTTGCTGAAGGGACAAATGGCATTGTGATCTCCAGGAATGCCAGTTTTTGTGAACATAGTGGCTGGGAGAGACTACATGCCAATACTGAAGTTTGGTTTGAACCTTCTCAGGAGTTTCATGACTCTGAAGGTAAACTTAGAGAATCAGAGTCTGAGGGGGAGGAAAGTTCAGATAAGAGCTCTCAAGAAAATGGAATTAGCCAGAGACCAGTTGCTAAGCAACAAAAGAGAGGTCGTAGTTCTGAGGAGGAAAGTGGGTCAGAAGAAAAATTTTCTCCCAGAAGATCTAAAAGACAAAACAAAGGAGTGCCTCCGGTGCGTTTTTCTCCGGATACTGCAAATGTGTTTAGTGTAATTGCAGAGCCCAAGAGTTTCCAGGAGGTGTTAAAGTTACCAAAAGAGGAGGCAGAGCTCTGGAAACAGGCAATGGAGGAAGAGATGTCCTCTCTGAAGGAGCACAAGGTCTTTACACCAATAGCAGCGCCTGAGGGGGCAAAGATTGTAGGCTGCAGGTGGGTGTACAAACTTAAACCTCTGGTGACAGGAAAGTACAAATATAAAGCTCGTTTAGTGGCTCAAGGATACTCTCAGAGGCCTGGAAAAGATTATGACGAGACTTTTTCCCCTACTGCTAAGGCGGAAAGTGTAAGGTTGATTCTAACGCTTGGAGCAAAGAGAAAACTCCTGTTAAACCATTTTGATATCCAGACTGCATATTTACATGCATCAATATCAGAAGACCTGTATCTAGCCGAACCGCCTGGTTATGAGACAGGTTCCAATAGAGTGTTGAAATTAAACAAAGCTCTATATGGTCTCAAACAGGCTGCAAGATCTTGGAACAAATGTTTCCATGAGGCCTTAGTGTCATTTGGTTTCAAGCAGAGTACAGCTGACAATTGCGTTTATGTACGTGGTACAGGCAGTGATCAAGAGTTTTGTCTGATTTATGTAGATGATGTATTGTATGCTTGCAAAACTGATAAACAAACTAAAAGGTTTGCCAAGCAATTGTCCAGTAAGTTCAAAATGAAAGACTTAGGCCCGGTTAGGACATATCTAGGGTTGGAAGTGTGCTGGGCCCAAGATGGCAGCTGCCTAATTAGTCAGCAGAACAAAGTTAAACAACTACTGACTACATACAGGATGCAGGATTGCAAAGGGGCAGTGGTGCCTATGGATCCAGGTTTCATAAAAACACTTCATATAGATGAGAGTCCTGAATTTGAACATCCTGATGTATATCATTCTGTAATTGGAAGTTTATTGTATCTAGCACAGTGGTCCAGACCAGATATTAGCTACGCAGTAGGCATATTAAGTAGATTGGTCTCAAAACCCACACTAAATGCCTGGAAAGGGGTAAAACAAGTTCTGAGATACCTCAAACAGACAATTGGCTATATGTTACAATTAAATTCTTCAGAGGATGAAATGTTGGTTTGCTATTGTGATAGTGACTGGGGAAATTTGCCAGATAGAAAATCTGTCACAGGACTAGTCATAATGGTCGGTGGAGCTTTAATCAGCTGGCGGTCACGCAAGCAAGACATTGTAAGTGTGTCATCAACGGAATCCGAGTATGCCGCATTGAGTGAATTGTGCAACGAGGTGATTTATTTCAAGCATTTGTTAGCAGATTTAAATGTAAATTGTGGAGAACCAGTACAAGTTTACATTGATAATCAGGCTTGTATAACCTTAAGTAAAACAGAGGGTTTCAAGTCACGTTCCAAACACATCTCTGTAAAATATCAAAATGTACGTTGCTGTGTACAAGACAATATAATCACATGTACTTATGTATCAAGTGAAGAAAATGTAGCAGATGTATTAACTAAACCATTGGCAAAGATAAAGAACAAGCAAATGTGCAAGAGTTTAGGTTTGCTGGAAAAATAATCTCCTACATAGGTGTTATTTGATGTTAATTGTCCAGCAGAATCTGTGAGGGGGTGTTCAGTTTCTGTTAATTGATTCTCATGGAAACTTACAGATTCTGGCTTCACACAATTAACTCAAGGCAGTGTCAATTTACTCTTGGCAGAAAGCCAAGGTCTGCTTGACCTAGAAACTGCTTACTCTGATTGGTTAACGACCAGCATTCAACTCTGTTATCTAGGAATGCTAGCACAGTTTGGTGTGTTAGGAGTAGGAGTGCTGTGTATGGTTAAGAGAGAGAGAGAAAGAAAGGATTTATTTTGCTTTGTTTTGTATGCAGAAACTCTGCTGGTTTCTTTTCCTTTTAATAAATCCTGTAAATAGTTATTCTGAGTCTAGCTGACTAGTCATTTCCACCTCAACTAGCTTCTTCGCTGTGCAGGAAAACTCTGCTACGTTTGGGCTAAAGCCATTAGAGCTATGCCTGACACTTCAAAGTTCCATGAGCTCACTGGGAGGACAGATCGTGAAGCTGAGGCTCCAATACTTTGGCCACCTCATGAGAAGAGAAGACTCCCTGGAAAGGACCCTGATGCTGGGAAAGGTGGAGGGCACAAGGAGAAGGGGACGACAGAGGACGAGATGGTTGGACAGTGTTCTCGAAGCCACCAGCATGAGTTTGACCAAACTGTGGGAGGCAGTGGAAGACAGGAGTGCCTGGCGTGCTCTGGTCCATGGGTCACGAAGAGTCGGACACGACTAAACAACTAAACAACAACAACAAAGATTTGCATAGGCTTAACTTTGGTACTTTATAGCTCCAAGACAAAAACACAGAACTGAACTCGAAACTTTCCTTAAAATAGGAGATTATTTCAGGGGCAGTGTCAGAGAATAACCCACCGGCAAAGGGAGGTGACTGGAGCTGGGGTATCATGCACCATTTTTAACAGAACCAACAAGCCAGATTTTAGAAGCATTCCAATTTCCTTTCCAGAGTGTGCGGCAGCTCTAGAGGATGCCCGGCGCCTCACCTCTCTTACCAAGGATGTGCTCCAACAGATGCAAAAGGCCATCAATGAAGCGCAAGACACCCGCAATACAGCCCACACCACCATTGAAAACAGCCTGCAGGGCAAGAGGGATGAGACTCTCTGTCATAAGGTAAAGGGAGACCCAACATGCTGATAAATTGGCTGTGTTACACATGAAATTATTCTTGCATGTGCATACAGAACCACATATTGGCTTGAAACCCTGCTTTTTAACGCTAAGTCTCAGCCTCAGTGGATGCATCTGTGAAACTTGTTTATGCAGCGCTGCTCAAAGTCAACAAAGCTGTTCCCGCCTTCTCGATTAAACATGCCTCTGCAACGCAGAAACTGGGCCACTACACATACACACACACACACAAACTTCTTGCACAGCAAAGTTACAAAACATGGTGGTAGCCAGTAGCTCAGGGCCCAAGTAGATATGATAATGATCCATGTTATTAGACGTTGCATGCTGTGTCTTTTGAAAAACATAAACAGCAGGCATAGGGACCCCTGAGATGCGTCAGGACTGGCATGGGAGAAGCAGGTGGGCTTTCACCTCTACCACAATCCCAGTCAGAATCTCTCCCTCTCGCACACATTGAATTGACTTAAAAGCATTGTTGCAGTTTCTCTTTAGAGGACTGCTGAATTTGCATTGCTCTTGTACACCACTTTGGTATTCTGTAATGTTTAGTGGCATAAAAATATTAATTCACCCCTTCTCCAGTCATTAGATCAACTATTTAATGAATAGGGGTGGGTGATAACCCCCGCCCCCTTCAGCTGGCTTGCATGTGTCTGTGTGTGTTGTGTGTATGAGCAAGTGTGGGGTGGTCACCCCCACCACTGCCATGTCCCTGGTGTGTTGATGTGAATACAGCCCTCAGGCCAGAAAAGTTAGCTAGCCCTGCTGTAAGGTGTAAGGTGTGAGGAGTTTGTAGCGTTCTCAAGTAGGCAATTTTCTTATTGCTCCTACTCTTTGCATGCCTACACACACACATTCTCACCTTTTCACACCAACAGCACACTCGTGTTTCCAAGCAATCTGGCTCAACATCTCCTTGTTTTCTCTTTGGTAGGAACGGCTTGACATTACTCTGGCAGGAACTCGCAGCACCCTGCATCGCTGCCAGCGTTTCCAGCATGAGATGCGTGTTACCCGGGGCATGGCCTTGGTGAGCAGTAAGAGCCGGGAAGCGCCAGTGCTGTGGGTCTTCACATTCCGGCTCTGCCTGCTTGGAGATTAACTGGGGAAGACTTGTCCTCCCCTTTTCCTCTCCACCCCTGGGAATCCTCCTTTGATTCTGAACAATTTTGGTATCCACAGGGTCCTGAAAGTAGCAAGTACCTGGAGACACGGGAGAAGCTGACACGGCCAGTGGTGCAGGTGTACCAAAGACATGTAGGAACACAGCTGCCTGAAGCTGCAATCCTCAACCAGGTAGGATGCCAGTAGGGACAATGAGCAGGCCTTTGACGGCAATACAACTGGGGTGGAGAACTGGATCTGGCTGGTGGGCCAGAATCCTTATTCCCTGTCCTCCCCTGCCACATCAGCTTTGGCTGATAGGTGGGTTTGCCCACCTGTCAGTTATCTGACAATGATGTCAGGTGACCTGTTTTCCTTTGCCCATGTGGCTTGAAATAAAACCACTGCTGGCAAAGGGGCAGGGCTTTGGAAGCGCTGACAACGAGCTGATTGCTGATGCTTGCAAAAATTGATTAACTCTCTTCCTAAAGCTGAAACCTTATGCAGGTAAAGTGGTACAGGTTAGAGATGGACAATTGCCTCTTGTTTGCCTGGATGAAGGTGGTACCTCGGTTTAAGAACAGTCCAGTTTAAGAACAATTTGGTTTACCAACTCCGCAAAACCGGAAATAGTGTCTTGGTTTGAGAACTTTAAGAATGGAACAGATTTCCAGAACGGATTAAGTTCGTAAACCAAGGTACCACTGTATAGGCTCCTGAATTTCTGGAATGTAGTCTACTGTCGAACCCATTGCTCCCACCCACTTTTGCCGCTGGGCCCATCTCCCACGGGCATGCAGCCTCCATAAAATTGCTCATGAGGGAATGCAGTCCTTAGACTAAAAAGGGTTCCCTGCCTGTGCTGCATGTATAGGAATTGGGCTATTTCCACTATAGATGTCTACTCACAAGAAAATCCTACTGAATTCAGTGGAACTTACTGCCCAGGTAAGTGAGTCTAGGAGTGGAGGCAACACTGCTAAATTGAACTATCTGTACAATGCAAACCCATTTTGCGGATAGGAAGCTGACGGGTGGGGACATCTTCCCTGACTCCGGACCACCTGCTTACTTGTCTTTTTCTGCCTTTGTGTCTCTTTGTAGTCCACGGCACAGTTAGATCGCTCTATAGCAGAAACAGGGGAGAACATTGATCAGCTCAAAGCCACCCGGCGTTACCTGCGCAACTGCATTCATGACAAGCAGACGGGCTACCATGTGGATGGCAGTATTAAACGGCTGCGGCAGCGCCGCATGCTTCCACGCACTAACATGAATGAGGTTCTTGACTTGGTCTACAGCTAAGGAGCAGAGCAAATGCATGGAGAGATCATACAAATAAAGAGCTGAACATGCTAGAAAGGCCCAGTATAATTTCCTCCCAACTGGGGATGAGGGGAAATATATGACTGGCTGTAGTCACACAGTAGAGAATCTAATAATACAGCATTTTAAAGCTCAATCATTATATATACATATATAGAAAATGCAATCCCAAATTTTTAGAGGGGAGCATGATTTCATGAATGACAAGAATAAGTACTTTTCTATTTGAGAATCGAATCAGTAAATCCAAATCTGTCACTAATAAACTTTATGTGTTAAATATTAAATATACGGTCAATGCTGGAGCATCTTGTGTAAATGGAGTCTTTGAATTCTCTTCTTCAGGAAAAAATCTCACCCCCACCCCCACCAAGTACTTTACTTAGGTACTGGTATCAGTTAGAAAGTAGGAAGAGACAAAGATCTGAGTGTACTAGTGAGAGGAGGGGCCCTGTTTTGCAAGGGAGCACAAGTGGACACTTTGCCATGGGCCCCTTCGATAGATCAGGTTGCTTTTCTTTTAACACTGGTCTGCAGTAGGATTCCTCCAAGGGAAAGGAGTCCTCTTGTGAGAGGAACAGCATCATCTATTCACTATGAATACAGCAAAAGACAGAAACCAAATCTGTTAAGTCAGAGATGTGTTGGTGGGGACACATGTCAAGTATGCAACTACCTGGAACAGTAGTAGAGGCTGATAGGAAGCAACAGTAGGTTTTGTAGCACCCTGCTTGTGGTTAACGCTTAGCTGGAATGAAATATTCAACACAGCAATATAGAAATTAAAATAATAATTTATTTGTCAGACAAATAAATGATAGGCACAGTGGTATATGGTTACCAAAGCTCTGCCCACTCCAGCCCTGATGGCCAGCACTTATATTTCCTCAGCCCAGCCCCTTTGCTCCTCCTTTGACTGCCTCTGTCCAATCAGCCTGGTTGAAATTCCTATTGGCTGTTTGCTAGAACCAATCATAAAAGATACACCCATTTCCTATTACCTTTTATGGGAGACAAAGAGCTATATTTCCTTCTATCCATAAATGGCAGACAAGTAGCCATATATCTTACATTTGCCTCGACAAGGCACCTTAATTACCAGATCACCTTTTGCCCTTGTTGCCCCTTCATTCCAAAACAAATAGCTAAAACAGATGGCTCATGGTATTAAATTCTATCTTAAACAGAGGTCTTGGGTTCACATTCTCACACACCATCAATGAAATAAGAATCTAACATAAGAATCTAACATTTCTTACTTTCTAAATCCTTTGCATCATTAAAGCCAACAAGTCTCATACATAACATAGATAGCTTTTTAGAAGAAAAGGCCTTTTCAAAGTAAAAAGGAACTCAGTAAAAAACAGCTTCAAAAGGAAGCCTCTTTAATTTGCACCCCCTTTTCCAGCCAGCTGCTTTTCCCATTAGCTCTTTGCCCTTTAACCTTCTCAGGATACCTTAAACCTTGGGAAAATATGGCTAGAATCTGAAGGGAGGCACATGGTATTATTTTCTGTTAAACAATAAATCTTACTATTTACCAACTCTTAATTAGTGTTTTTGCAGTTTGATTGTATTTTGTAATATGTAGGGTCAGTATAACCTTTGCTCCCAGCCTGTAATTCCCTTTTACAACTTTGAGAAATTTGTCTCCTGCTACTGCTATAAATCAGGGGGGCCCTTGTTCAGGAGAGCAGGAAGATAAACACTGCCAGAGTACTTAGCCAGCTGGTTTCTGCCTGGCATGAAACATACAAACATTTGCAAATATATCTTTAAGCTCATTTTACAATACAGACCTTGATCAGATGCCTCAGTTTCACATGCATTTGTGCCAGGCAGCAGGATGGCAGTGTCCATCAGGGGTGGTTGGACAAATGCAATGAGACACTCTGGCCATTGTAGGGCATACCAGACTGGGCACAACCCAAATATGGGGAGGAGGACACATTTCCCCAACAGCTCAGAAGTAAGCCTTTATTCAGATGGGTGTACGTATGTAGGGTAGCACCAAGGGGAGGAGAGAGATGAATATATTCCAGCGACACATCTGGGCAGCATAATAAATGGAACAGTTTCAGCTGGTCTGAAATTGATACTGGGGGTTTATTGGGTTGTTGTTTTAATTTTGATTGTATATTTTGTGGTTTCATATTTTGATTTTGTTCTGTGAACCGCTGGGTATAGGGCGGGGTGTGTGAGTACACAGACACACCCACCCACACACCCTGTCAAAGCATGGTCAGTGAGCATGCCATGGCTCTAGTGCAGGGTTTCCCAAACTTGGCTCGCCAGCTGTTTTTGGACTACAATTCCCAGCATCCCTGACCACTGGTCCTGCTAGCTAGGGATGATGGGAGTTGTAGTCCAAAAGCCGCTGGAGGCCCTTAGTTTGCCAGAAGAACTCTCAGACACCAAACAGCCGCCCCACTGCAAGTGTCTACTCCTTTCTTATAGGGCTCCCCGCCGCCCGCCATGTGCTTGTCTCGGAGAGACTTCGAAATCCGGCCTTCGCCGACTGCCACAGGAATAAGCTGCGCTTCGGTTAAAATTAACAGTACGCATGCGCCATCTCCCGAAACAACGCGATAAAACGCACCGGAAGCCCCGCCGGAGAGACGAAAAAAAAAGTTTAACTTGTAGAATCTCTACCTATATTCGGAGGTGCCAAACAACAAACAAACCCCACAACCGAATATTGGAAGCGTGACAAAACGCCGAAAGACGGGGTGGGCTGAGGGCAAAATATAAGAAAAACAAGATAAATTCCTTCAACAACCGCTTCTTCGGCATCCAGGCTGCCATTTTGAATCGGAAGTCGAGGGTGGTCACAGGCGCGCATGCGCGGAACAAACCACGCGAGAACCTGGTTCGCCGAGAGAGTTTGAGAACGTAGCCGCGCATGCGTATGGTGCGCCGGAAGCCGGTAGCCCGTGCATAAGACTCTGGGTAACCCCGCGCGTGGCCCTTTTCTGCCTCTGCGAGCGAGCGGGACGCGGGGAGGAGAGCGAAGCGCCTCCATGTGAGTTTCAACGGAGGGGGAAAAAAGGGTGGAAACCGGAGTCTTATTGGGGGGCAGTGAGGGGGGGAAGGCTATCAACCGGCGCGAAGGCCAGAAAAGGCCTCTGGGGGGCCGGGAAGGGCACGTGGGGCGGGAGGAGGGAGGCGCAGAGAAACCGAGGGCGGCGGTGAAGCCACTGTACGGGGAGGCCCCGCTTCAGATCCCGCCTGACTGCCGAGCTGGCCACGTGGCCGCTCGTCCCCCCTCGGTGCTGCTCCGCAGGGTTGTTGTGAAGGAGGGAGACGGAGGACCAGTTGCGCCTCCCTCCCTCGGCTCCTGGGGGGGGGATGTGATGAGTTTTATTTCAGCAATAGTCGTTTTAATAAGGGAGGGCGAGCGAGCTTGGCTTTCTCCTCATCTGGCCTTCTTTAGCTGATTCTTGCATTGCTGTTGGTTGGACTGGATGACCCTTGGGGTCCCTCCCAACCATAAAATTGTGCGATATGCTTCAGCCAGACTAGCAAGTCGTATTTAGCCCCACCAGTTTTATATGAGGCCCACTTCAAGAGCCCTCTCTTTCCTCCAGCACTTCACAAATGGGAAAGTAGGCCCGATTTTGCAGATCTAGTCCCCACTTTTGCTTAAGAAAGAAAGCTGGAAGGGAGCAAGCCTGCAGTCATACACTTTTGACACTTTGAGCAAAGATAGCATTTCATTTCATTTATTTGTTGAACAAGTCAGCCTGCGTTGTCTCAGTTGCATTATTGCAAGGGTTTGGGGTGCCAGATCTTCAAAATGAGGGTGTAAAACAGTGCCCTAACTTTCTAGACAAGAATACAGCAACATTACAGGTAGCTAAGATGATGGCCTCTGTAAATTGTTTCACTGCAGCTCCCATCAGCCCCAGCCCCAGAAATGATGGGAGCTGAAGTTGATAAACATATGATGGGCACCATGTTGGCCAATTTTGATGTATGTATTTCTTTATTTTTGAAATTGCTTCAGTGGTGGATCTAATAGTGATCAAGGTAACCCAGATTTGAATGAAAGATACAAATGTTGAATGCAGGATGTAGCTCACATAATTGATACCTACCCAAACCTGTGCAAAAGTCTTGAAGCTTGTTCTGTGTCTTCACATTGATGTACTGTGTATCAGTAAAGGGTGACAGCTCATAACTTTCATGTGCATAAAGGTACTTGACCCTGCTAGCAAAAAAAATCACTTTTGTATGGCAGCCAGTACAGGTTCAGTTTGCATATTCTACCAGAGCCATTGAAGGGTAAAGGTAAAGGTACCCCTGCCCGTACGGGCCAGTCGTGTCCGACTCTAGGGTTGTGCACCCATCTCACTTAAGAGGCCGAGGGCCAGCGCTGTCCGGAGACACTTCTGGGTCACGTGGCCAGCGTGACAAAGATGCTCTGGCTAGCCAGCACCAGCGCAGCACACGGAAACGCTGTTTACCTTCCCGCTATAAAGCGGTACCTATTTATCTACTTGCACTTAAGGGTGCTTTCGAACTGCTAGGTGGGCAGGAGCTGGGACCGAACGACGGGAGCTCACCCCGCCGCGGGGATTCGAACTGCCAACCATACGATCGGCAAGTCCTAGGCACTGAGGTTTTACCCACAGCGCCACCCGGGTCCCTTCATTGAAGGGTAGATTGGTCCAATTCAGAACCTAATAGCTATTTATTTCACCTGTAGAATGACTGACTGGGAGACAGCCCCTGCTGTGGCAGAGACCCCTGATATCAAGCTGTTTGGGAAATGGAGTACAGATGATGTGCAGATCAGTGACATCTCCTTGCAGGTATGGAACGAGGTTGTAAACAAACTGGGCAGAGCTCTAGGACAGTGTTGTCTTCCGGCGGAGTATGAGCTTGCATCCCTGCTTGTTTCCGAATACTTTTTCCTTATGCTTCTTTAGGATTACATTGCAGTGAAGGAGAAATATGCCAAGTATTTGCCACACAGTGCTGGGCGCTATGCTGCCAAGCGCTTCCGGAAAGCCCAGTGTCCTATCGTTGAGCGCCTCACTAACTCGATGATGATGCATGGACGCAACAATGGCAAGAAGCTCATGACTGTGCGCATCATCAAGCATGCCTTCGAGATCATCCATCTGCTCACAGGAGAGGTGAGTTAGACACGGAGCAGAAAAGCTGTCTGTGGAAGCTGACATATTGTGAGATGGGGTTTTGATCCTGGAGGCTAGAGGGAAAGGAGATGGATAAACGCCCACCAGAAAGAAATAGCTGGTGTGACAAGGCCTAGCTATGCACATTGAAGCAAAATTTAGGTATAGTTTTAGAAAACTTTAGTTGACTAAGAAATGTGTTTTAGTCATCTAAAGAGTAAGTGGATGTTCTTTCTACTCACTAGTAGTGCGTTTTGGGAAGAATAGCCCAGTATGTGCTCATTCAGAAGGCAAGCAATAGAAAAATCTAAGCTTCTTCCAACCCATCAGACACTAATTGTGTTGACTGATGTGGCCCATTACATGCTTCCCATTATTTTCAGTGCGATGCAAAGTAGTGTGTTTCTCAGAATATGTTCGGCTATTTGTTGAGGTAGAGGTTTTAATCCATTCCCTAAGGTCCAGCGAGATACACGGATTGCTAAATATGTATGTTGCAATCTTATTTTCCCACTTGACAAATCAAAAACTATCAAATCAAATTGGTTCTGACTCGCATCCACTTGAGAGTTCTTAAAGTACTTATAAGTGAAATTGTGGATTTTCTAATACAAATAAGTGATTTGTTCCTAAAACCAATCTCCATTCTTGCAAGGTTTCCAGAACTGCTGTAGACCTACCTGGTTTTTGGTAGGTTTTTAGCAGGTGTTAAGCAGTTAGCATTTTCACAAGTGTTTTAATTGTAGCATTAGACGGAAGTTTCCACTACCAAGCCTTCTGTATATGGTAGGGTGAAAATTCAGCTCCCCAGAAGTATAGAATTGCATAGGTTTGTATTTACTGGGCTATCCTGATTTGCTGTGCATCTTGTGTTTCCTGTATTCTTAGTAATACTCTTACATACTAAGAACATTTATGTGAATTAACATTTGGGCAGGTCTCCCGTTCACTTGGGATGAAATTTGCAGGTTTTGTGGATGGGCTTACAGTATTCTTCTCAGTTCCTTAAGTATATATTACCTTTGTTCTCTAGCCTTGTTTTTTGTTTGTTTTTAGTTTGGAGGAGTTGTGTCTCTCATTGGAGGGATTGTACCAGTGGTAACTGTAGAATAGTTCATAGACCAATTTTATTGTCTAGGAAGATGAGAGACCTTGTCATTAACTTCCTGTAAGTTATTTCTGGTATATGAACCTAGAATATTTTTTGCTAATCTTCACTTGTGTGGGCTGTGTCCATTATACAGAAGGGGAAAGTGAGTCTGAAGAGATGTGTCTTGTTTAAGTCACGACATTGGCTGTGGTTAGAAGTTGTACGTTACTTCGTGGAGTAGACTGTAGTTGCAGCCTTAACCTGCCTTATCTTTTTTACAGAACCCCCTTCAGGTCCTGGTGAATGCCATCATCAACAGTGGCCCTCGTGAAGACTCTACCCGTATTGGTCGAGCTGGCACAGTGAGGAGGCAAGCTGTTGATGTGTCACCTTTGCGTCGTGTCAATCAGGTACGGGATTGTCCTGTAAGAGTTGTTTGACCGTGGAATGAACTCCCTTGGCAGGTGGTGGTGGTTTTCAAGCAGAGGTTGGATGACCATCTGTTGGGGTGCTTTAGTTGAGATTCCTGCATTGCAGGGGGTTGGACTGGGTGATCCTCAGGGTCCCTTCCAGCTCTACAATTCTGTGATTAAGGAAGAGCATTTTCTCACCTGACTCTGTATACCAATGTAATCTCTGTCTCCCCACTGCAGGCTATCTGGTTGCTCTGCACTGGGGCTCGTGAAGCTGCCTTCCGCAACATAAAGACCATAGCTGAGTGCCTAGCAGATGAGCTGATCAATGCAGCTAAGGTGAGAATCAACTAATAGCAAGTTCCTTCAGTGGGGTTTAAGTAGCATCCTGACAGTGGCACAGCTTTTTTACTGTTGTGGTTCGAGGACCCGTTCCCCGCGTAGTGGAAGGAAAACACAAGGACACGTGATATAAGGTTAATGGGCAAGAAAAGGCCACAACTTTATTGATTACAGCAGTGAAAAGGTATTGGCTTAGGCATTGGATGTCCAAAACAAAGGGGGTTTATTCACCAGTAGGTGGAGCCTGTTGATGCTAATCCAACTATAGGCTCTCCTCTGATGTCACCGAGGGTCGTGCCATGGCCTCCCATGGACACAGCAAGGCAAACCTGGATGTCTGGATTTTTAAAAGCAGTAAAGCAATGAGCGCATGCAAGCCTCCTAAAGTTAAAAGGCAAGCCAGGAACCAGGCAGCCTCCACACACACAGACCCCCCCAACTCCAAACCTCGTGGCTCTTCCCTGTGATGACTGTGATGACTCCTAGCTGATGACTCGCGATGGGACGACAAAAAGTGAGGCCAGAAGGCTGTTGCTGCAGCAATTTAGGCTGCTAAACACGCCCCCTCGCAGGCACCTGGTTGGGTGCCTGCCCGTGGGCGTGGGCACCAGCCAGGTGAGTGGGAGGCAGGGGGCTAATGCCCCCTGCTTGAGGCAGAGTCCGGCTCCCGACCACAACCACTCCCCTCTCTTGCAGGAGGAGAGTCTTTGTTATTCTAGTAGTGTTGTGTTCTTGTGTTTTATGTTTTAAGTTTTATGCAAGAGCAGCGTTTTCCTGAAAGGCGGTGTAGGAATAAGTAAATTGTTGTCACGTGGAAATCAGCGGCAGGGTTTTCAAAGCCAGGTGCAGGGATGGTAAATAGGGCTCTCATTATAACCCCAAGAGTGAATTGGTTTGCGGCGATAGTTGTCCTAAACGGCAAAATCTTCCAGGTGCAGCACTCCTTGAAGATTTTAGCCGTAGGTTGCCTTGTGCAGCATTAGGGACACTTCCTGAAGCTGAGACATTGTCACAGCAGCCCACAGTTGCTCTAGGTCTAGCTGTTAACAGCATTCTCAGGCAACATAATCTCTGTTGTAAAATGATTGCTTGACACGCAACCTGGTATTTGGCCCAAAAAGCTTACGGTGTTGTGGGATTGAAACCATAATCCTAAATAGCTGAAACGGCATCCATTATGTGTGTATGCCAGTTGCTGCAACTATTCTGTAGCAGCTCCTTCAGCTGTTCGTTGGAGGGGTGACTGTGTGAAGGTGAATGTGACTGGAATTGCCACCTATTGGGAAGAAGATATTTGAGCAAATTGCTTCAGGCTGAGATTGGGATCATGCTGCTGTGTGTGTATGTCTGTGTCTCACGGTTTTCTCCCATTTCTAGGGTTCCTCCAACTCTTATGCCATCAAGAAGAAGGATGAGTTGGAGCGTGTGGCCAAGTCCAACCGTTAAGAGCTGCTGCTGCTGCTGCTGGATATCCAAAGCAAATAAATTCTCATTTTCACACTGTTTTGCTTCTCTTCCTTGCGATCCACCTTCTTCTGAAGCATGCGGAGCTATGACCAAAAAGAGAATCTGTGTTGTGATGTAGCAGTTTAGAGGTAACAATGGCCGTCAACTTGGACGGCTTTTAAAAAAAGAGGATTGGAAAAATTCATGGCTAAAACTGTAAGGAACTACTAGCTATGATGGCTGTGTTGTACCTGACGCACTGTGTGTGCCTCTGAACGTCAGTTGCTTGAAATCACAAGTGGGGAGAGTTGCTGTCACACTCAAGTCCTGCTTGTGGTCTCTCTACAGGCACCTGATTGACTACTTGGAGAGCATGCGGGACAACATGGAACCATGATCAGATCTAGTTTGGCTGTTGTGTTCTTAAATAAATTACAGCAACAACCAACCCAGAACACAGCTAAAACTACTGAACGCTTAAAGCTAGCATAAACCGCACCCAATGGAAACTTGGTGCAGAAGTAAAGCACCCCTAGATTGTGATTAAAAACCTGGGAGAGAACAAGATGCTCTCCTTATCATTTGCCCTGAAATAACATAGCGCAGGCCACCAGGTGAGCCCCTGGTGGGGCTACCACTGAAAAGGTCCTCTCCCAACAACTGCCCTAGTTACTTCATTAGACACCTGGAAAAAGGCCTCTGCTTATCTGCTGCAAACCACCTAGATATCTACTTAGAAGACCCCAATTCACATTTTGCCCACTTCTGTTCTAAGGAATGTGGAAGAGTTGCTGTTCCCTGGAACTCTCTTGTCATTTTCATGTTTGCAGGAGCAGAAGTTAGGTTACCTTGTTTGTTTTACCCTCAGTCAGGGATAAGTTAGTACAGCTCAGAACTTTATGCTCATTTGGAATGCCATCCTTTGCTGCAAGCGATCCAGTCTGTGGACATTTTTCATTTCCAGTTTCTCTAGGAAGGCTGCATTCAGCTTATTTGTGTTCATGATCTGCAGAAGTCAAAAGGTTTCACAGGTCAGTCATGCCCGCAAACCACACAAATCTTGGGTTTTGAATTGCATCCGAACAAACTTCTCTCCTTTCTGTAAAACGTGGTCTTGCACTGAGCAAAATACAACAGGGTTATTTGTTTAGAAAGGGAATTCCAAATATGTATGTTTCTATTGATGCTGGGTGTGTATCCTTCATCCACCAAGTGCACTAAAAAAATTCCACGCCAAGCAGAGTTTCAACTTCCCCAAAGAATTTTTCATTCCACTTCCTGTGTTTACAGAAGTGACTTTGGCATGGTAAAAGTTGGGAAAGGGCTGTAACTTAGTGGTTCCAACACCTTTGTATCTGGAGGCCAGGTTTAATCTTTTTTTAAATTAGCAGCTCCAAGATGAGAGATTATATTGCAATTTGGTGTGCATAAATACAAGTTGTGAAATTTATCGAATGCCAAAAGATTAACAGGTGTCTAAGTTGGAGGCCCCTTTTTGAGCATGAGGCCCTGGGCCGAAGAGCTATCCACATCCCCTCCAATCAGCCTCTACTTCTGTACACAGAGGCCAGTTAGCTAACATGGATCATAGTTACAGGTCTGTGGAGCTATCTAAGCTGTTTGACTACGTCCTTGTCCTTTCACTTCAGACGATGGATGAGGAACATGCTGTCTCCCATTATCTCTGAGTATTGGCCATACAGGCTGGGGTTGATAGAAGTTAAGAGTTGAATGGCATCTGGAGAGCTGCAGGTTCACATGGAGGGAAATCGCCACCAAACAACTTTTTGAAAGGGGTTTGCTGAAATCCAAGGATTCTGGTGAATCCAGCGACTGGTACCACCTGCTCTGCAAAATATGTGTCCTTGTGATGGCAAACAGAGCAGCGTTCCCCAGTTGTCCCTACTAAGATCTTGTGGGGCAGGTCCTCCCTGTCTGGCTGCATGTCAGCTACCCAACACCACCTGAAGCAAGTCACAAGCACATACCAGGCCACTGGGTTTACCCCAGGGGTAGTGGCTTCCTGCTGGTCAAAAATGCCCTTGGAATGACGTGGGAGAGATCTTCCGGTTTGGTCCTGTCTCACCAGCATGTATGTTCCGCGTTCCAGGGTGGGTCCTTGAGGTGATTCCCTTAAGGGCAGGTTGGCAGAAGAGGCTGACTTTCAGGAGGATGCAACTTGTCCGGATGCTCTCCTATGGAAGCCCGATCGCAGTAACGCAAGGCAACTCATACACAGGTCCGGCTTAGAACAATAGAATTGTAGAGTTGGAAATGGACCCTGGGGATCATCTAGTCCAACCCCCTGCAATGCAGGAATATCTTTTGTGAATGAAGGGGGGGGGGGAATCTTTGGTCCTCTGAGATTGTGCCAAGAACGCCCATCAGTTCCCAGCAAGCATAGCCAATGGCCATGGATGATGGGAGGAGTAGTTTGGCAACATCAAAGGCCAATGGTACAGAACACCTGTCAAAGATTTCAATTCCGTAACAATGACATTATTATTGTGTATTATTATTTCATAAATTTGTATACCGCCCTGTACCTGCAGGTCTCAGGGCAGTTCACAACATAAAATCACAATATAAAAAACACCAAATATATAATAAATACAAGAACAACCCCCCCCTCCCCAACACATTTTAAAAGGGCATTGGATTTTAAAACCTCTGCAGCAGGGATTTCCGTGTGCAACCGAGGACTGTTACAGAAACAGCCCAAAGGTCGTGCAACACAAACATACACTATGCTTTTGCTAGCAGAAAATGCCCATTGCTTTAGGTAAAGGTGAAGGGGCCCCTGACCATTAGGTCCAGTCGTGGCCGACTCTGAGGTTGCGGCGCTCATCTCGCTTTATTGGCCGAGGGAGCCGGCGTACAGCTTCCGGGTCATGTGGCCAGCATGACTAAGCCGCTTCTGGCGAACCAGAGCAGCGCACAGAAACGCCGTTTACCTTCCCACCGGAGCAGTACCTATTTATCTACTTGCACTTTGACGTGCTTTCGAACTTGGCAGGAGCAGGGACCGAGCAACGGGAGCTCACCCTGTCGCAGGGATGGTTTAACCTACAGCGTGACCCACACCCATTGCTTTAGAGCTCACTAAAAGATAATGCCAACAGGTGGCAGCCTTCCTTAGTCAATGAGATAAAGCAGTAGAAGCTGGAGAGTTGTCTTGCTTGTGATTTACATAGTAACCACTTTGTGAAAGAGGGGCTGGGTTTTTAATTTAATTTTTGTTTTCTTGTGGGTGTATTCTGCAACATGTTCTAGACTAGTGTTTCCCAAACATGGGTCTCCAGCTGGTTTTGGACTACAACTCCCACCATCCTGAGCTAGCAGGGATGATGGGAACTGTAGTCTGAAAACAGCTGGGGACCCAAGTTTGGAAAACCCTGGTTTAGACACATAGGAACATGGGAAGCTGCCTTGTATTGAGTCAAACTAGTGGCCCATCTCAGCTCAGTATGGTCTGCACCAGCAGACAGTAGCTGTCCAAGATTGCAGACAGCAGCATCTCTCTCAGCCCTTCCTGGAGAGGCCTGGGATTGAACCTGCGACCTTCGGCATACAATTCAGATTGTCTGCCACTGAGCTACAGGACCTTCCCCACTATAGTGCATTAATGATGAATTTATTCTGCTTTGTGTTTACAGTCATACCTCTGGATGAATGTGCTTCAGGTTAAGCGCTTTGGGGTTGCTCTCCTTGGCAACCCGGAAGTAACGGGTTTTGCTGCTCGCGCATGCAGAGACACTCAAAATGACGTCATGCGCATGCGTGGAAGCGGCAAAACACGACACGCACAGACGCGCCGTCACGTCTTACGTTCCATTCAGGATGCGAACGGGGCTCTGGAACGGATCCTGTTCGCATCTCAAGGTACCACTGTACAGTGGTGCCCCGCAAGACGAATGCCTCGCAAGATGGAAAACCCGCTAGACGAAAGGGTTTTCCGTTTTGGAGGTGCTTCGCAGGACGAATTTCTCTATGGGCTTGCGATTTTTGTCTTGCGATTCCTGGGGTTTTTTTTTCCGCTCCCCACCCCCTTTTTCTAAGGCACTAAGCTGTTAATAGCCTTTTAGCAGCTAATCCGCTAATCCCTTAAGCCTTTAATAGCCGCTAATAGCGCTAATCCGCTAATGGGCTTGCTTCGCAAGACGAAAAAACCGCTAGACGAAGAGACTCACGGAACGGATTCTTTTCGTCTTGCGAGGCACCACTGTATTTACTTTATTTATTTTTACAGTTATACCACAGCTTTTCCTCCAAGGAGCTTGGGCTGGTGTACATAGCTCTCCACATTTTATCCTGTGAGGTAGGTCAGCGAGCATCAGGGCTAAGTGGGGATTTGAACCCTGCTCTCCCAGGTCTTAGATCAGCACTTTGACCACCCACACCGCGCTGGCTCTTGTTCTGCCATGGTTCCCCAATGCTACCATATTATTCCTGTATGAAAAATTGTATGAAAAATTGCAGGATTTCAACAGGATAAAGGTAAAGCACCCTGGATGGTTAAGTCCAGTCAAAGATGACTACAGTGGTACCTCGGGTTACAGACGCTTCAGGTTGCTCCGCCAACCCAGAAATAGTACCTCAGGTTAAAAACTTTACCTCAGGATGAGAACAGAAATTGTGCAGCGGCAGTGGGAGGCCCAATTAGCTAAAGTGGTACCTCAGGTTAAGAACAGTTTCAGGTTAAGAACGGGCCTCCAGAATGAATTAAGTTCTTAACCTGACGTACCAGTGTATGGGGTTGCGGCGCTCATCTTGCTTTCAGGCCGAGGGAGACAGCGTTTGTCCACAGACAGCTTTCTGGGTCATGTGGTCAGCATTGCTTCTGACGCAATGGGATGCCATGGCGGAAACCAGAGCGCACGGAAATGCCGTTTACCTTCCTGCTGGAGCGGTACCTATTTATCTACTCACACTGGCGTGCTTTCAAACTGCTAGGTTGGCAGGGGCTGGGACAGAGCAACGGGAGGTCACCCCATCGCAGGAATTCAAACTGCCGACCTTCTGATCGGCAAGCCCAAGAGGCTCAATTGTTTAGACCACAGCGCCACCCGTGTCCTGTTTCAGCAGGATATGCATTGGCTGGAAATGAAACAGCATGAGAGAGTGCCCCAGAACATTTGCAAGTGCCAATGGTGTTGAAATGATGATTGTGCATGACCACCCCAGTACTGTCGTGATGGATGCAGAATAAAATGGATGTCTGGAGGCGCCCACTGAGAATCAAATCCATGGATGAAGAACCCAAGGGGTGATCTTTTGAGGCAGTTGAGGAGCGGCTTTCTCACCGTTCTTCAGCTCTTGCTGAACTACAAGTCCCTAGCAGTGGTCATGCTTTGTGCCTTAGGCAGTCCCTTAGGGTGACAAAGGAGATGAAGGTTCCTGTACCTTTCACAGCTTTGTGAAAATGGGAATTTTGGAAGGTGCAGTTGGTGTGCCGGGGTGGTGGTAGGTGGGGGAGACAAAAGCACCAATCTGCACACACTCCTTCACCTGGGGAAGAAGAACTTGTGTCCCTCCATATTTTGTTGGACTGACTCCAACTCCTATCAGGTATAGCCAAGTTCAGGGATGCTGCAAGATGTAAGTGCAGAATTCCATCGCCCCTCCTCCGTTCTACACTATTAAAAAATGCAGGAGTGCAGTACTTCACTTGCCATGTCATTATTTCGCTAGATAGTGTGGAGCAGTATTTGCCAGCCAGGCACCCTCCCAACATTTTGGGCTACGAAACCCCACCTGCACTGGCTTTTGGGAATTGTAGTCCAACCTGGGGGCACCTGGTTGGCAAAGATCGGAGCAGAGGATCAAACAGGTTTCTCATGCACAGCACAAGGTGGCCAACGTGAAGGGGAGCTCTTCTTCAATGTTGAGGTTTCCGCCCCCCAGGTCCTCTTCTGAGTTTTTTTCCAGTCCTGGCAAGGGCAAAACAGATCCGGTTCTGTTGGCTGTGGGAGGTGTGGGCTGGTTAGGCAAGTCAGACTTGAACAGAGACCAGGCAAGTCTTCAGGAACCTCAGCCGTTTTGTGTTTTGCTGTTGGGGCAGATGTCGGGTGACACCCCTCCTTCTGAGAATGGGCAGGAGGCAATGAAGAGGTCTAGCTTCAGGGGACAGTCCAAGTGTTGTTGTTTTTTTTTTTTTTTGCAAGGGGGGGGGGGAGAGGATATTCTAGTAGCAAACCTGGGAACCTTTCAGCCTTTCAGCTTCAAAGTGTGTGTAGAAGTACAGTATATAAAATTTTGTAAATCAAACCTCCTTTGAGCTTCTATCCTTAAATAACGCGGGTGGCAGTTGTGCCCATAAAGAGAAAGAGAGAGAGATTATTTGTTTGTTTGTTTCTTTCCTATTCAATTTCCACCCCACCCTTCCTCTCAAAGAAGCCCAGGGAAACACATACGGTAACTAAGCAGCAAAACAATATAATTGGAACTACAGCACATTCATCCCTCAAAGGATTCTGGGTACTGTCGTCTCACAGAGTTATCATTCCCAACCATCCTTAACAACCTGCAGGGCCCAGAATTCTTTGAGGGAAAGAGCGTATTTTGGATGTGCTTTAAAGATACACCCAAAGTTCTGTTTCAGAGTAGACCATTAAAAAGACTAGACTAAGGTTACCAGATTTCCCCCCCAATGAATCCAGGGACACTTTTCAACTTCCTACTAAATAGATTGATTTTGTCAGGGGATTGATTTGTAAATCTGGAAACTGTCCCCAGGAAACCTTAGACTAGACCCAAGTTAATTAACTTCAACAGGTCTCCCCTGAGCATGACTAAAGTTAGAGGAAACCTACAATAAACAAAAGCATGTAAAATACTGAGAAAATGAGAACGTCTAAAAATGTGTGGAAACTGTCATTCACAGTTGGTAATGTCAAGGTTGCTGGGACCAGTATTTCACAGCCATTTGGTGCCTGGGTGAATAGGAATGTTTCAAAATCCCCCTGAAGGTTAATCCTGAGGGGAAAAGATGGACCTCAGCCCGGAGGGCATTCAAAAAATGAAGTGTCACCACTGAGAAGGCCCTGTCATGGATCAACACCAACTGAGGCCCATGTTTGCACTATACATTTAAGCACTATGACGCCACTGTCATGGCTTCTCCAATGAATCCTGGGAGCTGTGGTTTGTTAAGGGCGCTATTTCCCTCCCAGAGCTACAATTCCCAGAATCCCTCATGGAGAGGGAATGGTTTTTAACTACTCTGGGGACTGCATATTACTTGACTGATATATTAAGACTTTTCAGGCTTTGGTACTCTAGATCTAAGAACTTTGCCAGTGAATCTCATTTTTCAAACCATCTGAGGAAGAAGAGGACCCCTGGACCGCCGGTTGTAAACCACTGCTGTTCTCTTTGTGGGGTTTGTTCTACCCATCTGCTCTTTCCTCCGCGCACATCTTGCACCTCTGAAAATCAACATTTTTTTATTTTTTAAAAAATAATATTTATTGCCTTTTGTACAATTTAAACATTGCAAAACCAAAAAACAAAAACAGAAAAATAAAAACCAATACAATACAATAAAAAAAAAAAACTACATAACACTAAACACATTAAACTAAACACAACCAAACAAAGCAATTTAAAACACTCAAACAATTTCAATATCTTTCATTCACTTGTTTCACTGACCTCCTCACACCTCCCTTTTTGTATTCCACTTCTGTCAAATGTTTCAGCAATTCCTTTCCATCTTCCTCTGTTATCTGTCAAATAATTATCTTAACACATTCTAACCTTATTTTACTTTTAAAGTTCCATTAATCTATTTATACTTAAATCCTTATAACATTTCTACTAAAGCCATATAACTTCATTCCAACATTTTAACATTCATTAATTTTACAGTATTTCTGTAGATAAACTTTAAACTTTTTCCAGTCTTCTTCCACCGACTCCTCTCCCTGGTCTCTGAAAGTCAACATTTTGATATTTATGACCAGCTGTAATAATCTACAGTGGAGAAAAAGCATTAGGTGGCAGGGGACGGCTTATAAAATGATTTAGGGTGGGTTGGGGGCTCCATCCCATAGAATCCTTTGCACCCACTTTAATTTTTGGAAGAGTTCTTTCCTCACATAGTAATGCATGGCAAATGTGCTGCTGTCCACCTGCTGTAGGCCATGGATAAAAAGCTGACCAGTTTATAAGGCCAAAAGAGCCTCTGTCCTGCGAGAAGGACGGACTCTGCAGCTTGCAGTTGATGTCGCGGCTGGAAGGAGGCACTCTGGGAACCCTGAGGAAGGATTATGTGCCGGCAAATTCCTCCCCAAGCAGCCTGAAGGAGAGAATGTGGCGGCACCGGCTCGGCCACCCCTGCCTTGCCTCGCAGCAGGTGGAGCCCTGAGGTGGGGTGTGACCTGGGAATACATTCTCTCCAGGGGGCAGATTCCAGTGGCAGGGAGTGGCTGCGAGCAAGCGGGCGACTGGAGACACGAGAAGGTACCGTGAGACGGGCAGGAGCAAACCTGGCACTCAGCTAGCTGGAGACAGATCACTCTTAAAGGAAAACGTCTGCCGTTCGAGATCAGGTGAGGCTTTGCAAAGAACTGGCAGGGGTGGGCCAGGAAGCAACAGGGGCTGCAGACAGATGGGCAGAAGTTTGGGGTGGTGGTGGCAGAGATTGTGAAAGCGGGCAAGTCTTCCAAAATGGGGCCAGCTGAGAGCAGAAGGTGCTCAGTGCAGGAGCGAGAGAGAGGGAAGCCTTTTGATGTGGCTGGAAGCTGACCCACAGTATGCTGAAAACTATTCCTAGCGATGCACTCAGTGGATGCTGGATGCCTGCTTGTTTGTTTTGGGCAATGTATATATTGGCATGCGATTGTGATACCTTGGGTTTAAAACCGCCCCTCTGGGAAGGCGGTGGGCAACCATCCAGTGCTGAGAACCACCTCCTAAAAAAAGACAATGGATAGAGTACAAACTTGCTTCTAGTCCCCGTGGTTCCAGGAAAACCTATGAAGGCCATTTCTGCTAATGGCTTAATATTTAGAATGGAATTGGTAGACAAGGAATGGACGTATTGCATACATAGGGATTTCTAACGTCAGTCCATCCCATAACAAGGAAATCCCATGGTGGACATATGGGAGCTGTTTGTAGTTATCCAGCAGTGTGAGGGAAGTGCACTCTGCACATGCTCAGGGGCACTCTGTCACAGGTGTGTCTGACTTCACATATTCTGGGATTGCATAATCAATCTGGAAATTAGTTTTGTGGTCTGTGGGGGGTTCCAAGTCCAACAAAGCTCTGTATTTTGAGACCCCCCCCCCGCTTGGTCTCTGCTTCGAGGTCCTGTGATCCAGGGATGTGGCCCTCGTCGTGTTTTCAGGTGGTCCCTAGGACCACAATTGAGGGCGCTGAAAAGTCAGAGATTTCTTTGAAGAGGCTGTGCAAAAGAGAAAGAAAGAAAGAAAGAAAGAAAGAAAGAAAGAAAGAGCAAGCTAGCCTCTTCGGCAGCACCAAAAAAGAAAAGAAAAAAAGGCTAGCCTCTTCAGCAGCACAAACAGCAGCAGCCATGAAAACCTGAGAGCACTCCTGAGCTGTTTGCACAGTTCTCCTGTGTGTGTTTGTGAGCAGATAGCTTTGCTTGATCAGGGCTATAGAGAGGCCAGTAGTGGAAAATTAGGGAGCCTTTCTGGAAAGCAGGGGCCATGGGGTGGAATGGAGGAATGTAGTGGTACACAAAGAACAAGGCAAACAGAATAACTTATTGCCTCTGTTTATATGTACTGCCTTTGCTCTGCTTGCATCCCATATTCCACGTTTGAAGCCGCAGGTGAGCAATAATAGAGAAATACAGGACAATCTGTACGTGGGCCTATTACTCATTTCCCTGGCTAAAACACTGTCCCTCTGTTACCTTTAAAGGAAGTCTCTCTAGAATTAGTTTAGGATATCTTTAGGCGCCAGGCAAAAACATTCCTCTTCTCCCAGAACAATCTATGGCCTTTTAAACAGGATGGCGGTATTGTTTTTATTTGTTACTATGCTATGTGTTTTTGTGTTTTTATATTGTCAACCGTCCTGTGATCCTCGGATGAAGGGCGATATAGAAATTTAATAAATAATAAAAATAAAATCGCATGGGTGATTACACACCTGCACTAGAGTCCTCCAGGGCTGTGTATACATTTAAAACACATTCCTATTCCTCCCCTCACCCCATTAAAAAAAAAAATCGTCTGAAAAATCCAATTAAGAAAAATCCTGTGAAAAATTTCCGTTAAGAGTGCTGATAATTGGATGATTTTTGTTGTAACTTTGTATTACAGTGGTACCTCGGGTTAAGAACTTAATTCGTTCTGGAGGTCTGTTCTTAATCTGATACTGTTCTTAACCTGAGGTACTACTTTAGCTAATGGGGCCTCCTGCTGCCGCCGCGCCACCGCTGCGCAATTTCTGTTCTCATCCTGAAGCAAAGTTCTTAACCAGAGGTACTATTTCTGGCTTAGCAGAGTCCGTAACCTGAAGCATCTGTAATCTGAAGCGTCTGTAACCCGAGGTACCACTGTATTGCAATTCAAATATGAATCACCTTCTAAACCGCTGTCTCCGTGCGATTTACACGTGAGATCTACACAACCGTATCTGTGTGAATATTCTTTAAGGAGAGGGGTATGTGTGACTTAAAGTCTACGCAGGCCAGATTTCAGCATTCCTTCCAGAAGTGTCTCGGATATGGTTCGCCGAGTCCTGCGAGGAACGGTTGGAAGCGCTGCGTGAGTTTAGCCTGGATGGTCGCCTTCGAATACCTGAAGGGCTGTCATGCAGAAGATGTTTCTCCACAGGTCAGAACTAGAACAAATGGGAGGAAATGGCAAGGAAGGAGGTGTTGGCTGAATCTTCTCAACAGCCCAAGCTGTTTGACGGTGCAGCACACAGCTCTCCGGAGAAGGTTGGACCTTCCTTCCCTGCAATTATTTAGGAAGAGGCTGGGCAGCTGTCCCTAGCTGCATCTTGCAATGCAATCCTGTGTTAGGAACACAATGGCTCCTATGCTTGCCTTTTGAAGGATGCCCTGTTAGTTAGGATAGGTTGTGGGAGTTCCTCACTGTCTCCTCTGGTACAGGGATCTGAGGAGGCAGAGATTTGGTTTTTGTTGTTTTTTTGCAATATTCTTTATTGAGTTTGCTTATTAGTACAGTGGTACCTTGGGTTACATAAGCTTCAGGTTACATACGCTTCAGGTTACAGACTCCGCTAACCCAGAAATAGTACCTCGGGTTAAGAACTTTGCTTCAGGATGAGAACAGAAATCGTGTGGTGGCAGCAGCTGCAGGCCCCATTAGCTAAAGTGGTGCTTCAGGTTAAGAACAGTTTCAGGTTAAGAACGGACCTCCGGAACGAGTTAAGTACTTAACCCGAGGTACAGTTATTCATTTCATTCTTCAAAACATAAAAAATACATTAAAAACCCCCCAGAATAAAACAACATCTTTAACAGTGACTTCCCTCTACCACATTGCTGGTCCTGACTTCTTTTTTCTTTTTAACTGTGTCCATTTTCACCTTTCGATTCATTGAACTCACATGGCAAACATTATCTGTCTGTTAACTAGTTTGTGAAAATTACTCAAAGCGTATTAGAGGTTTTGTTTGGGAACAATGTTTTTCTAAGTATACTCTGTAACACTCCCATTCAGTTTTAAATTTTTGATTTGTTTGATTCATGATGGCCTCTGTCATCTTTGCTAGTTCTAACTATTCACATAATTTAATTTGCCATTCTTCCGTCATTGGAATTTTCTCTCCTTTCCAATTTTTTGGCAATCAACATTCATGCAGGAGGCAGCGATTTGTGTGCCATCCTGTGTTCACTGTAATCAGTGCTGTTTCCATTCCGCTGCAGTCTGGCTTCTGCTGAAATATACATTGATCGCAACTAATGTATTTCAATGGAAAGGAAAGGGCCAAAACAATACCGGGGACAACACAGTATTTATGTGTAACCTCCTGCGGACTAAAAAATCCCAACAATCGCAAATGCCACCCACATTCATTTTCAGTGTATCTGAAGAAGTGTACATGCACATACCAAGCTCATACCAAGAACAAACTTAGTTGGTCTCTAAGGTGCTACTGGACAATTTTTTAAATTTTTAAAATATATATTCATTTTTGTGGTTTCCGTTCCTGACCTTGGGCAAACAAACATGAGAATTGCGGCAATTTCCAAATCCCATTTCCGATGTCTTGAGCAGTGGTGGAGGAAGCTGCTTGGGTGCCTGGGGCGGTGTGCCCAGGGGCAGGGTGAGCCACACATAGGGGCTGGGCACACTGCACGGCCTCCAGAGTCTGTTTGCCTCCTCCCACTCAGCTGCCCTACAGCTGGTGGGGAGGCAGCGGGTGGACCATTTGGGCAAGCCAGAGCCTGTGTGCACCCGAGCCCCGCATCTCTCCTGGGGCAGGCCCCGCAGTGAGTGCCGCCCGGTATTTTGTCACCCTCCTCAGCGGTGACACCTAGGGTGGTCTGCACCCACTGTAGCCCCCTTCCTCTGCCCCTGAGTCTCAAGAAGAGAAATCTGGGAAGATGGTGCCCCTGGCCTCTAAGGCACATGCTAAAAGCCAGCTGCACCATTTGGCGGTCTGAGGCGGCTGCCTCAGGCAGCTGACTTTGGATGTCATAAAAAGGCAGAAAGCTGCTAGTCATTCAGTTTATTGCTGTACTTGTACTGCCAGGGAGGGGAGAGGTACTTCTGGGAATCTGCCTCTGGTGCCCCAGATCCCTTGACCTGCCTTGAATACTAGGCACTTTGTCTTGGGTCGGGGGTGTTATTTGTTCCTCTGCTGGCCCCCAAGGTTTCTTGGACTGGCCCTGACGAACGCAAGTGTACGGACATCAGCACTAAGACCTCATTGCAATACTCAGTCCCCTGTTTCAGTCTGGGTATTTCTAGTAATTGGCAGTTACAGTGTTTATTTATTTCGTGAAATTTATGTACAGTGGAACCTCGGGTTACATACACTTCAGGTTACATACGCTTCAGGTTACAGACTCCGCTAACCCAGAAATAGTACCTCGGGTCAAGAACTTTGCTTCAGGATGAGAACAGAAATTGCGCGGCAGCGACAGCGGCAGCGTGAGACCCCATTAGCTAAAGTGGCACCTCAGGTTAAGAACAGTTTCAGGTTAAGAACGGACCTCCGGAATGAATTAAGTATGTAACCAGAGGTACCGCTGTACTGCTTGAGTATAAACCTCAGAGTGGTTTACAAAAAAAAAAAAAGCAATAAAATTATCACTAAAAAATTTAAAACCAGAATCTAAAACATACGGAAAGTTACAAACCCGACAACAGAGCAGACTAAAACAAACTCATACGAACATTCTAAACATCTCGGTAGCCTTGTCTAAATAAGAATGTCTTCAGCAGGCACCCAAAAATGATAGAGGCTGGTAATATTGTAGTTGCTAATATTAGGAGTATTATGGGTTAAGATCCCTACCAATTACTGCAAGCCATTTACTGCAATATCTTTTTATCTGTATATTGCCTTTCATGCGCGATAACAAAGTGGTGTGCAGAAAGAAAAAATACAAGAGACCCACAAAATCCAGATCGAAACGACAGCCACCAGCTCGGGTGTGGGGAATCTTTTTCTGCCCAAGGGCCACCTTTCCTTTGAGGTGACACTCTGGGGTCCTCATGCTGGTGGTGGGTGGAGCTAGAGATAAAAGTGGGTGGAGTAACTCATGTCATTTTTACCTTTGTACAGTGTGTGTGTATAAGCTAGCTTACTCCAGCCTGGGGTGCTATGGGAGAGGTAGTACCTCTGGTGGGGGACACATTGTGCTCCTTCTGGGGTAGTTTGTTTACCTTTGGTCCCCACCCTGCACTCATCTCTCACCTGCGGCTCCTGGAAGCTGACAGTGGCCACACCCCAGGAAATGGCTTCGACTAGCTGGACAAACCAGGTGAGGGAAGCCAATGGGTCTCAAACCCTCAGTGAGTTAGGAATTTCCCTTGCATGATTGAACAGACGAGACCAACAGTGGGTCCAATGGTCAAGAAGGCAGTTTCTCCACATGCTGTAGAGGGACATGAGGGGCAGATGGGGCCTGCCAACCTGGGAAGGAAGCAATGGAAAACTCTGATGGAAACCTCCACTGCATTGAGGGCCATATTGGGGACAAGAAAAGGCTAAGGAGTAAACCCTACTACACAAATCTGGAGTTGAGGTCCCTAAGACGGTTGGATATGTCTTCTTCCAGCAACTCCTGCAACCCAGCTGGTGCCAAACACATAGCTCTGCTTTCTGTTGGACCACATCAATGAGGCTGAGAGGGGAGTCTTGTTGTATGGACAGTGGTTCTGCAGGAATAGTGCCTACTACAGAAAAGGCCATCCTTGCCACTAGAATAAGCCTCAGCAGGTTGAGGCACGACCAGGAGAGCGTCATCATCCTTTGAGGTTAGGGCAATTCTTTCTGGCTGTCAGTGGTTACTGGCGACAATTTTATTTTGTTTTATTGACAAAGCTGCTTGTGTGCCGCCATTCTGTTGGTGTTGCTTGGGAATTGGAAGAAACCGGAAAAGTTGGCGCCATCTTGAAATTAAAACCAGTGCAGGTTCGAAAGCTTCCATTGGGCATCTTGGTTCAAAAAAGATGGAGGATAACCTGCGCCTTGATCTTAGGAACCATCGTGCAGATTTGGGTTATGGTCTCTTAAAGGTAAAGGGACCCCTGACCATTAGGTCCAGTCGTGGCCGACTCTGGGGTTGCAGTGCTCGTCTCACTTTATTGGCCGAGGGAGCCGGTGTACACCTTCTGGGTCATGTGTCCAGCATGACTAAGCCGCTTCTGGCGAACCAGAGCAGTGCACGGAAACGCCGTTTACCTTCCCGCTGGAGTGGTACCTATTTATCTACTTGCACTTTGACGTGCTTTTGAACTGCTAGGTTGGCAGGAGCAGGGACCGAGCAACGGGAGCTCACCCCGTCGCGGGGATTCGAACAGCCGACCTTCTGATCGGCAAGTCCTAGGCTCTGTGGTTTAACCCACAGCGCCACCCGCGTCCCTCTTAAGAGGTGCCCAAATGCGTAGAAAAGGCAGAAACGACTTTTCAAAATTCTAGTAGAAGTGTGATTGTGGAGCAAGTGAATGAAACACACCATCGCTCTAGAAGAGAGTGCAGAAGAGGCAGGTTGTGCATGTGAAGGTGACTCCTTTTCATGAGTCTACCTGTTTGTTTTAAAAGCATCTTCATCCTGCTCTTCAGCCAAAGCAGGCTGCTCAAGCTGTTTGCAAGTAACAGAAACAAGGCAGTCCCTGCCCTGAGGCAGGCAATCTTAAAAACACAACACAAAAGGGGAAATTATTTCAAGGCGGGGAAAGAAGAACAGGTGGCTCGGCGTTTAGGTGCAGTAGCAGCCGATTGGGATGGAAAAATCTCAAGGAGAGGCGGACAGACGCTGCTGGTCTTTCAGCAGTGCCAAAGGAGAGGCCTGCCAATCCCTTTCTCACTCTCCTGAAGCCTGATGGACTGGAGTAGGTCTAGTTATTACACATACATCTGACCCTATTTTTAACCTGTGAAAAGCTGTCAAACATTAGCCTCAAAATCCACAAGTCATCATGGCACAGACTAAGGCCACCTTCACACCAAACATTTGAAAGCTATGATGCCACTTTAAACAGTCCAGATTTATGGGAGCTGTTAATTGTTAAGGGTGCTGAGTGTTGTTAGGAGACCCCCTCTATTCACCTCACAGAGCTACAATTCCTCGAGTGGTTTCAAAATCAATCTTCGCAGGGAATGCTGGGAAATCATAGCTCTGTCTGCTGGATGCGAAGGCTGCAAAAGTTGGCACAGGATTGGAGGGGGTTCCAAATTTTGGGGTTCGTAGTTAATTTTACTTCAGATATGGATTTCCCAGCAACCCTCAGCACCATGAACAAAGTACATATACAGAACATACACCCACGAACCTGAGAAGAGCTGGATCAGGCCAGTGGCCATCTAGACCTGCTTCGTGTTCTTACAATAGCCTACTAGATCCCCGTGGGTAATCCCCCGAGCAGGACCCGAGAGCAAGAGCTCTCTCTCCTCCTGCGATTTCCAGCAACTGAGATTCAGCAGCAATTCAGCCCCCAACCATGAAGGCAGAGGTCTAATAGCCATGAGGTCTAATAGCCATAGGGATGCGGGTGGCGCTGTGGGTTAAACCACAGAGCCTAGGACTTGCTGATCAGAAGGTCGGCTATTCGAATCCCCACGGTGAGGTGAGCTCCTGTTGCTCGGTCCCTGCTCCTGCCCACCTAGCAGTTCGAAAGCACATCAAAGTGCAAGTAGATAAATAGGTACCACTCCGGAGGGAAGGTAAATGGCGTTTCTGATTCACCAGAAGCGGCTTAGTTATGCTGGCCACATGATCTGGAAGCTGTACGTAAAGCGAGATGAGCGCCACAACCCCAGAGTCATCTGCGACTGGACCTAATGGTCAGGGGTCCCGTTACCTTTACCTAATAGCCATGGATAGACTTATTCTCCAGGAGATAAATACAATATTCACGTTATGCACTCTTTCCCCATCTGTATGGATTTTGGTACAAATTCTTTGGCTGGAAAACTCTATTGAAAAATTTGTTGTTAAAGAGTGTCATCTGTTGTTCTGGAAAGTCGAAATTTGATCAATTTGGCTTCAAAAACAAACCGACTTCCGCTGCCACCCCTGGTTGCCAGACTCAAATGAGATGAAGGCAGAAAGCGAGAGACATAATTTCAATAATTCTTTGTGTGCGGTTTAAGATCCTCGTGATGTGGAGCTTCCGGACCCCCAAGCAGAGGGCAGGGAGCGTATATGCATAAATTGGGGGGTGACATCATTTTAAAAAAGAGAAACCAGCAGCCCCTTCTGTGGTGCCTTTAACAGTAGCTTTCCATCGCTGCCTTGAGCAGGTGATAACGCTTATCTCCTTTCTGTGAAAAGCTTTACTTTCCTATCTGAGCAGAGCAGGGTCCTGTTAAACTAAGCCACAAAAGTTTTTCCCTCCTTCCTGCTCAAACTGGCAGCACTAGAGAGTTGCCAGAGGTTCATTTGTTCATGAGATTAATCCGGATTTTGAAAGGAAGAGTTCGTTACAGGAGAACAAAGATCTCGAAGGCAGAGTAGATGTTCTGTCTTTCAAAACACAAGAGCTCCTTAAGCTGATGGTAAGTCCTGAAATAGGATGGGGTGCACCTTTAACAGTGGGCCAAAACAGGGAATTTCCGCAGGGTGTCACTGATTGTGTAACCTGCAGCTGCTGGACTTCCCTTGTTGTACCTCAGTCTTAAAGTTGCCGCAAGGACACCTGTCCTCTTTCGCACCTGGCCTGCTACCCCAGCTGGGAAGAAGCAGTCAGGACTGAGTTCAGCATGCTGTCTTGAGATGAAATGTTTCCAGGAACTTCACAGGAAACGGAGAAGGGAATTTCTCAGGGTGGAGAGGGGGCGACGCTTTGCAGAAAGCAAAAAGCCTTTGCAGTCCTTGCTATTAGCATGTTTCTCAATCCCACAGGGCTCTGTGCCCCTTCCAAACCTGTGCGCGTGTACGTCTGTGGTAAAATGTTTAAGATCAAGCTTGCCAAACCAGTTCCTTTGTCCCAGGTAATGGCTTTGGCTGGGATCCCGCTTAGATTAACACACCTTCCCCCAACCCTGTGGAGGATGCTGCTGGCTTCCTAGAGAAAGCGGTGTTTGGCGGGTCCATTCTTGTGGAACATTTCTTCCAACAGAACAGGAACCTGTGGCTATCCCAACGTTTTGGACTACAACTCCCATCATCCCCAACCATTAGATGTGCTGGTAGGGGCTGATGGGGGCAGGAGTCCCACACCTGGAGGGCTGCAGGCTCCCTCCCCAGAGCTTTGCTGGAATGTGAGGAGAAACGTCTACAGTGGTACCTCGGGTTACAGACGCTTCAGGTTACAGACTCCGCTAACCCAGAAATAGTACCTTGGGTTAAGAACTTTACCTCAGGATGAGAACAGAAATCACGTGGCGGCAGCAAGAGGCCCAGTTAGCTAAAGTGATACCTCAGGTTAAGAACGGTTTCAGGTTAAGAATCGACCTCCAGAACGAATTAAGTTCTTAACCCGAGGTACCCCTGTACATCAGGGGTCAGCAAACTTTTTCAGCAGGGGGCCGGTCCACTGTCCCTCAGACCTTGTGGGGGGCCGGACTATATTTTGAAGGAAAAAAATAACGAATTCCTATGCCCCACAAATAACCCAGAGATGCATTTTAAATAAAAGGACACATTCTACTCATGTAAAAACACACTGATTCCCAGACCGTCCGCAGGCCGGATTTAGAAGGCGATTGAGTTGGATCCAACCCCCGGGCCTTAGTTTGTCTACCCACGATCTACATGGTTAATGACCCAAGTTGGGAAACGCTTAAGAAGCCTGCCTCAGATGAAGCGTAGTCTTTTGGGGTGGCAGTGCTAGGCCCTTCCTTTCTGGAAGCTGTTCTGTATTAAAATAATGAGCAGGATAATTCTGCCGTCCCTGCTAAGGATCAGAACAGCTTGAGAAGGCTATGGATTGGCGAACCAGAGAGGAATGGCAAACCAAGCTGACGGACGATGCCGAAATGGCAAAACTGACCGGAAAACTCAGAAACCAAGAGGGCAAAAAGTTTATAAAAGAATGGGGGGGGGGGAATTATAAGTTATTTAGGAGACCACTGTAGACAGATGGAAACATTGGCAGGATTTTGATTTCCCTTGTAGTCCAACAAATACCGTGGACAATATAGACTGATATAAAAGTTAAGAGTATGGAATAATATGCAGTTGTAAATGTTCAAAACAGGACCCCATGGGGGGTGGGTGGGGGGAAGTCGCGAGATTCAGAGAGGAATCTCTGAACATGGATTTATATTTGGATTTTTATAACCTTGTAGTTGTATAACCAAATAAAAATGATTTCAAAAAGAAAAAGAGAAGGCTGTGGTTTGGGATTGAGACGCCTTGTTTATGGGATGGGATGTGGGGGGTTCGTGGTAATGCCGGCGGTGAATGTTTAGAGTCAGTGAGATGCACTTTGATTATTATAGCAAAGAGGGCAGGCTATGGTAGCTGATCTACGCCAGGCTATGGTAGCTGATCTATGCCAGCATGCCAGCACCGTGGCCCCTGTGGAGTGGGATTGAGGAGGAACCAGCTGCTGCATCAATAGGAGTATAGCATCTAGATCAAGGGAAGTAATAGTGCCACTGTATTCTGCTCTGGTCAGACCTCACCTGGAGTACTGTGTCCAGTTCTGGGCACCGCAGTTCAAGAAGGACACTGACAAACTAGAACGTGTACAGAGGAGGGCAACCAAAATGGTCAAAGGCCTGGAAACGATGCCTTATGAGGAACGGCTAAGGGAGCTGGGCATGTTTAGCCTGGAGAAGAGGAGGTTAAGGGGGGATATGATAGCCATGTTCAAATATATAAAAGGATGTCACATAGAGGAGGGAGAAAGGTTATTTTCTGCTGCTCCAGAGAAGCGGACACAGAGCAATGGATCCAAACTACAAGAAAGAAGATTCCACCTAAACATTAGGAAGAACTTCCTGACAGTAAGAGCTGTTCGACAGTGGAATTTGCTGCCAAGGAGTGTGGTGGAGTCTCCTTCTTTGGAGGTCTTTAAGCAGAGGCTTGACAACCATATGTCAGGAGTGCTCTGATGGTGTTTCCTGCTTGGCAGGGGGTTGGACTCGATGGCCCTTGTGGTCTCTTCCAACTCTATGATTCTATGATTCTATGCTCTCAAAACTCTGCTCAGATAATATTTCTGCAAGTGACTGGATGTTTTTGAGGGACAGCAGAATCATAACCTTGCACTCGGATCCTGCTTGTGGGCTTCTCAAAGGTATCTGGTTGGTTGCTATGAGAAAACAGGAAGCTGGGCTAGACTTGCCACGGGCTTGATCCTGCAGGCTCTTCCTCTTCCTCCCTTTCATGTTCATCGTGACTTCTGAGCAGAACCCTGTGTGTTGACAGACGGTATGCAGGCAGGCTATCTTGGTTGTGCAAGTGGCAGGAGAAGATGAGAGCCACTTTTTGCACATTCAGTCACAGACTCTGCAAGTGTCCTGGGAAAAACAACAGGGCATCCCGTTTTGCCCTCCTGCAGGAGCAGAGCAGCCACTTTGGGCACCATGATCTTGCATGATTTTGTGCCAAGATCTCTCCCCCCCCCAAAGTGTTTTTTTTCAGGGCTGTAATCTTGTGGCGCTGTGGGTTAAACCACAGAGCCTAGGACTTGCTGATCAGAAGGTTGGCGGTTCGAATCCCTCCCATTGCTCGGTCCCTGTTCCTGCATCCCTAGCAGTTTGAAAGCACGTCAAAGTGCAAGCAGATAAATAGGTACCGCTCCGGCGGGAAGGTAAACGGCGTTTCCATGTGCTGCTCTTGTTTGCCAGAAGCAGCTTAGTCATGCTGGCCACATGACCCGGAAGCTGTATGCCGGCTCCCTCGGCCAATAAAGCGAGATGAGCGCCGCAACCCCAGAGTCAGCCACGACTGGACTTAATGGTCAAGGGTACCTTTACCTTAACCTTTAATCTTGTGCAGCACTTTAAAACTCATGTTTTGGGGCACTGTGCTCTCACTCCACAAAAAAGCATGTATTTTGGGCTCTGTGATCTTGCTCGGCCAGGAAGACACAAGTCCCGGTTTGGGGACTGAACATGTTGGAGGATATGCAGTCACACAATGTGTGGTGTCTGAACAGCAGCAATAAAAGCGCTCTTCGTACATTACACAGGAAGTTGCCTTATAGATGGTTAGGCCATTGGTCTCTCTATCCCAGTGCTTCCAACACCAGTGCTGGGGAATATCTGTCGCCCTCCAGATGTTTCTGCACTGCAACTCCCGGCCAGGGAGGATGGGAGTTGTAGTCTGACAAGCCACGGGTTCACCAACCCTGGTCTGGACTGGCTGGCTGGCTGAGACTCTGCTGGATTTCACACAGGGTTTTGTTTCTTGGCCCAACCTGGAGATGTCGTTGGGCATTGAACCTGGGGCCTTCTGCATGCAAAGCAGATGTTCTACCCCTGAGCTATGGCTGAATCGCCTCTGGGAAGGGGCATCACGGTTACCAAAGGGCTGCATGTCCAGCCCAGTTCTCAAGGTCACCTGCTTCCTTCCAGCTGTAGAGGCTCCTTGCACAATTAGAAGCCTGAACTTAGGGGGCTGAAAATTGTAGGGGGAGCCTGCATCAACTGAGAAGGTTCCTTGCTTCAGATATCATCCCTTAGCCCCTGAAGGCATGGTGCAACCTCGGGAGCTGGACTGAAACAGTATACAGTGTTGCTCCTCCGTACGAGTGGTGCATAAATAGGGCTGCAGTTTGGGGGTGGCACAAATCAGACTATTGTTCTTGTTATGTACTGAGTTGAAGAGGATCCAAAAGGCAGCAGTCTGATTGGTCCTAGAACAATAGGATTCAGAATGCAGCAGTCTGATTGGTCCTAGAACAATAGGATCCAGAATGCAGCAGTATGATTGGTCCGCAGGAGCCACCCAATCCAGCTCCAGGTGGAAGGGAATCCACAACCTGATTGGCCTACAGGAGAATCCCGGAATTAGCCAATCACGTGGGGCCCATTGTGAAAATAATGTATATAAGGCAGACATTCTGGGGGAACTTCCATTCCTCCTCACCACTATGAGCTGAATAAAGAGCATGAAATCCGCTCTCGACTCCATATATTTCAATTCTCAATTCCTGTGTTCCCCTTGGTTGAACTGGATAACCCTCAGGGTACCTTCCAGCTCCACAATTCTATGATTCTACTAACGCTGGCAAGCATAAAATATGTCAGACATGATTCCAGATTCAGGTAGGTAGCCGTGTTGGTCTGACGCAGTCGAAATAAATAAGGAAATTAAAAAATTGTCCTGTAGCACCTTACAGACCAACTTTATTCTGGGTATAAGCTTTCGTGTGCATGCAGCTTATACCCAGAACAAACTTAGTTGGTCTCTAAGGTGCTACAGGACAATTTTTTAATTTATTTCGAATATGTCAGACAGAATGTGTAAGAGAGACTAGGACCGTTTACATGCTCTTCTCTGCACCCACTGGGCTCCCACCACTGGTTTGGGAAGTGGTGCACCCATGAACATCAGACATTAGACCCATCTCTGTCCTGTCATTCTTTACAAAATGCTGTGCTTTGATGCACCCCCACAAACAACCCCAGCTTTAATCCCGACTGAGAACGAGAATTGCTTAGCTGCCTTTTGAGCCCTGTGCCGACTTTTAATGTGGTTTGCCTGGTTCCCCTCATCTGGATGCCCTTTCATGCTATCTCCAGATACAGTGAAACACCTCCCTTTTAATCCACATTGGGGAAGGTGGCTCCTGTACCAGTGTGGTTGTGCGGCCCCTTATCACCGGGGGGTAAATATTTGGCCTCTCTCTCTTTCTCTCCTTTCTAGAAATGTCAACACGGGCCCAACCCAAGTTTCTGGGGCGGCTGAGCCGAGATGCTACCTGCTGACACGGAACAGGAGGCCTCGGCCTCTGGGCGCAGCGTGGGGGCCAATGAGGCCATGGACCAGCCTGACGTCACCTTCCAGCCCGAGGCCTCGGCCCAGCAGCCAGCCTGCAAGGAGGAGGGGCCCAGTGCCGAGCCCAGCGCCCTCGACTGCGTTATCTGCTTCACCCCTTACGACCGGCTCTTCCGGCTGCCCAAGGAGCTGAGCTGCGGCCACATCTTCTGCCTTGAGTGCCTGGCGCGCATCAACGTCTCTTCTGAGGATGTCAACGCCCTCACCTGCCCCATCTGCCGGGCCCCTACGGCCTTCCCCTCCCGCAAGGGGTTGCCGGGCCTCCCCACCCGCAGCGACCTCCTGGAGCAACTCTCTTCCATGCCCGCCGTCCCCCCGGGCTCCGTGCGCTTTGACCGTCGCCGGGGGCTGCTCTACCTGCCGGGCAGGGGCCGAGGGGGCACCCCAGCCGGGCCCAAGCCCGGGACTTCCCTCAACACCGTCAGCCTGAGTGTCGACGTTGGCAGGCCTGCGCCGCCAGGAGCCAACCGCAACCTGGCCCTCTCAGGCTGGCCGTTCTACGTGGCCTTGGCGGTCGCCCTCCTGGTTACCATTGGCTTAATTACCTGTGGCATTTACATATTTTTGATGCCGTCCATGTACACTGTTTCCATGGGAGGCCCACATCACAGTAACCAGAGTCTTGGGCCAGGGTCAAACTGGACCTCCAGCCCAGCACCTGGTTCTGTACCCCAGGGCTAAAGAGGGGCGAAGGAGAAAGGCTCCCACTTGCCCTCTTCCTGTCTTCCAGTTGCCATTTGTAGCGGCTGCACCACTTGTAGCCTCCGATTGCACAGAGGCTGCTTGCCTCACTCAGAAGCAGGATACTGGGGAAATTGCCACGTGTCCAAGACTGGCTGAAGCTGTGGAGGCACTTGCACTTTACCAGCTGAATTGCTGCTTGAATGACCGGGAGAATTCCCACCGCAGCCATCTGGGGCCACGTTGCCTCAATATGGCGTAACATGCCTTAAATTACCGTCTATAATCTCGTCGCTGCACTCAGAAGCAGGGCAGTCCGGAGAGAACAAATCCACCTTCTCAATGCAAAATGAGTAAATGTGTGAATAGGACTATTGGGTTGGTCCAAGAAGGCGAGGGCAGAACCCCGAGGTGATAAGACTTTCTGGAGGAAGGGGAGAAGGGGTTGCCTTTTTGGAATGCTCTCCTGCATAAAAACATACCAACCTGCGTAGTAGGAAAATTAGTTCAGCAGCAGGTGGGTGAGGACAGAACCTTTCCCTTCTTGATGTGCTTGATTTCTAACTTGGGACAAAGGAAAGCAAATGAAGATGGGGACCATAGGGGCACAATCCACTCTACCATCTCTGTGTGTAGAGTTTGCAGCATAGGCTCTAGATCTTTGGTGGGGGCTGAGGGTGGGGAGGTTAACTTGGCCAGGGGGCCTCTCCCTGATCAGCCTCACCTCTCTGTTGCTACCCATTCACTCACCCTGTCCATCACGGCCCTGGAGGAGAGGGCAAGGGGATTGGAGGTGGCTACTTCTCCTTGGACCAGTCCCTGTTCACTTGCTGGGTGAGGGGGTCCCCAGGGCTTTGGGAGTCAGCAGTGGTGGGGTCCTAGCTAGGGAGTTGGGACCTCAGCAGATGCACAGCAATGCTGACTCCTTGTACCAGGGCAATGCGAGTACAGCTCCTAAGGGATGACCATTTCTCCAACTTAATTAACATGCTCAAGCATGAGGACTTGAGAGCCTAAGTGCGCATGCTTGCAACTTGACACCATGTTGGAGGAATGGACAGGGTCTCTTGACTCTCACATTTGCAACTGCTAGCAAGACAGCCAGCTTGCTTTCTGTGTCTTGAACAGCTGCATGGCCAGCAAAAATTCAAATTGCATAGCTGTGGCGATAGGTTGGTGGTAGTGGCTTCACCTGTTAAATTTCTACCTGCCACACAGCAATTAAAGGCACAGGAGCCCTGCGGGGGTGGGGGGCAGCCCAGCACAGGAGGAAGGATAATTTGGTTTGTATTTGGGATTTCTGTCTCCATCACAGAGTCGTCACAACTTGTTATTGGACTTAGAGGGCAAAATGATTACAGAAGAGACCAACTTGGCTCGTTTTGGTGCCTTTTTAAGATACAGAAATAATCTGATAAAGCACAGAAATGAACATGGTTGGCTGCCAGTTTCCTGCAGATCAGATTCCTGTCAATGTCACGCCAGTGGGGGTGCCACTTCAGAATTGGCAACCTGATTTCGCACCCACTCAAATTTAGTGCTCCAGCAAATTGTTTTCCATTTTATATTTCATGTCTTGCTTGTCTGCATTGGGCAGCTGGGCAAGAGCCAACATGACTTCCTCCCCTAAGTGATGCTGCTGGTCCAAAAACTCGGATATTCCTCGAAGACATAACCATATTTTTTTAAAAATGGAATCTACTACCAGCACAGGCCCACAGGTTTCTAAAGAACCCCTTGAGGATTTCTTCTGGATGGATGATATACCGTATTTTTCGCTCTATAAGACGCACCAGACCACAAGACGCACCTAGTTTTTGGAGGAGGAAAACAAGAAAAAAAATATTCTGAATCTCAGAAGCCAGAACAGCAAGAGGGATTGCTGCGCAGTGAAAGCAGCAATCCCTCTTGCTGTTCTGGCTTCTGGGATAGCTGCGCAGCCTGCATTCGCTCCATAAGACGCACACACATTTCCCCTTACTTTTTAGGAGGGAAAAAGTGAGTCTTATAGAGCAAAAAATACGATACTTATTTCTCTCTCTATGTGGCTTTCCATGAGCTGATCAAACTGACCTCCACTAACTAGAAACCTTGGGACAAAGGCTGGAAGCTTGATTATGGACACTTCCCATTGTTTCCCACGGGACTGATTGAAGGGACTCCCCAAATATTTGTCTCCCCTCCCTATTTGTCTCCCCCCCCCCAATAAAATTTGTTTTCCAGAACAGTATTCCGTTTTTTAAAAAAGTCCTGTGATTTCACAAATGGAATATAACACAGACCAAGGTAAACATGCAGAGATATATTGCATAGAGAAGAGGGCAGGACATGGGAAAATGTTAAGGCGTCTGGCATTCCTCTGCTGGAAAGGCCGCCACACATAACCAGGTATAAAATAGTGGCACATGGGCCAAAGCTAATTGCCTACCTCAGCTCCTAAAGCTCACACTGGGGCAACCTGTGTATGCAGGTACAAAACTACAGGTGTGTTACTACAGATTCTAACAACAAACTTTAGGGCGGGGGAAACCTCCTTTGTTATTGCTGCTCTTACGACAACTGGGAAACCCTTCCTGATCTACTGCAAATTTCTTCTCCGCCTGCTCTAGAGTTAGAGAAAGACTACTCTAGTGATAAGTTGGGTGGCCAGAGTCTTACGGGCTGAATGACAAACACAGACAGCTGTCTATGCAAAGTACAGAATATGTTAAAGGTAAAGGACCCCTGGACAGTTAAGTGCAATCAAAGGTGACTATGGGGTGCAGCGATCATCTTGCTTCAGGCCAAGGGAGCCAGAGTTTGTCCGCAGACAGCTTTCCGGGTCATGTGGCCAGCATCACTAAACCGCTTCTGGCACAAGAGAACACTGTGATGGAAACCAGAGTGCATGGAAACGCTGTTTACCTTCCCGTCACAGCGGTACCTAATTATCTACTCACACTGGTGTGCTTTCGAACTGCTAGGTTGGCAGAAGCTGGGACAGAGCAATGGGAGCTCGCCCTGTCGTGCAGATTCGAACCACCAACCTTCCGATCAGCAAGCCCAAGAGGCTCAGTGGTTTAGACCACATCCACACAATACAGTTAAAGCAGTTCCCAGGATTCTTTGGGGGAAGCCATGCCTGTTACAAGTGATATAAGAGTCACGGCTTTCCCCCAAGGAATCCTGGGACTTGTAGTTTGCTGAGCGAGCCGGCCACTTAGAGCCTTCCTTCACAGCTCCTCCACCCTCCCCTACAAGCATCTTCCATTCCTGCTGACTCACCCACCCCCCACCTGAGTTTTTCCATCAACCCGGCTACTGCAGGGCTTAAGTGACAAAGCATATATTGTGCATGGATCAGAAGCCTGTGTGTGCAGTTTCCGTTTAAGCTGAAGACAAGCACACCTTTTTCAGAGCCAATTTGGAAGCAGCCTTGCCGCCTTTGAATCCAAGCGCACCTTCCTTCTCCCGGAGCTGGGCTCTGAAAGAAAACGAGTTCTGCAAGTTTGCAGCAGCAGCAGCAACAGCCGGTTGTGGCTGGTGCAGATTGGCTGGCTCCTCCGATGTCACCGAGAAACCTCCTCCGCCCAGTCACCAGAGCAGCTTTGCGCTGTCCATTCAAGAAATTAAAGCACACTAATTTAGTGAATGGATACTTCATCTACCTCTTATGAGCGCCACCACCGCCACCCAAAGCTGGTGCAAGAAGAGAAAGATGGAGCGCAGGTTGGGGAAACTGTTTCATTCACAGATGACACGAGAGCCCAAATCTCATATTGTATTATTTTACTGAAGAACATCTGCACGCTGGATGGGGACACCTGGCAGGCACCTGGACTCCTCTTCTCTCCCCCGCCCCCCTTGGCAGCACCCACTGCTCCCACCCACATCTGTTGGGACAATAAAGTGCTCAAATTGGAAAAGTGTGGGGAGAAACAGGTGCTGACGCATGCATGCTTGCTTGCACACACACACATACACACAAGCTACTGGTCGAAAGGGAGCTGCGGACCCACATTTCCCTAATATTCACCAGCATCCTGCCCAGCTCTTACCCTCACTGTGGCTTCAGATCCTACATTCCTGGTGGGGTGAGAGATGAAGGCATTTGTGGCGAGTCTGGCAGAGAGTGTAATGCAGGCAGCAATCTCGTAGGCAGAGCTCAGAGTTGGCAAGCACACTGGAGGTGCCTCTGCCCACCCCATGCCCCGAAGAGCGACGCTTCCCTATGCACTTTGTTACAAGAGAACTGGCAAGGTGATTGTGTCTTCAGTGTCTGACAGCTGCCTCTGAAAAGGAAGCAACCTGGTTGGGTTTCAGCCTTCTTACACAGTCTCTGGATGTACCCCTGGGTGCCTGGATACAGTGGTGTAGCGTGGGTTGTCAGCACCCGGGGCAAGGCAAGTAATTTGCACCCCCTAACCCGTGGATTTGCGCCCCCTAACCCTAACCCCCAGATGTTGCACCCGGTGCGGCCGGCCCCCCCTGCACCCCCTACGCTACGCCACCTCTCCCTGTTTAAGAAGTGCATTCTGCAACTGAGAATGCGCAGGAATGCTGCAACTTCCACCGCCCTGCAAGCTAACTGCACTTGATCCCCACCTCCTTAACTTATGCCTTCAGTCTTAACATGCGCAGATGGGACTAGGTTGCAGTCGCGCACAATCCTGCGCTCATATACGCAAGCATCAAGGGAGGTCAAAATGAGGTTCGATGGCCTTGTGCAATGTGGCTTACACGCGCAACCACAGGAGGAATGAATATGTGTGTGTGTGTGTGTGTGTGTGTGTGTTTCTAGTTCCCAACACAAACAGCCACAATCAGAATGGGCAGGGGGCGTAGTTTGACCATTTCAATGCCAAACGACATACGAAACCAATCCATCGCAGTCTGACTGCCTGGAATTGTTCGGGGCTTGCACAGTACAAAAACGCTTTGGCCGAGCTGTGCAACAGGCTGGCTTGGCCCACAAGTAAATGGATTATCCCTTTTAATACTGTTCATACAGGCAGACTGTCTCAGAGCTACAGTGCCTACCTTTTCCAGACAACCAGAGGCGCCCGGAAGCGATATGCTTGTGGGAAGCAAGGAGGGAAAAGCTTCCACTGGTAACTGCAAGCACAACTGTCAGTTGCTATGCTGCAGTTGAAGTGTACTTCAATTGGGGCTTTTGTAGGCTGCAGCAGCCAAATAGCTGCATGGGAACAGACATTGCAGGATGCAATTGTTCAGAGTCTTGAGAGATTTACATACACACACACACACACACACACACACCCCAACCACAAAGACCCACAGAACCCTTATTTCTGCCTGATGCACACCGATCTTTCCAGAGAGGCACATTTGTCAAGTCACCAAGTGTGTATGTGCATTTGGGGAGGGGAGGGGCAAAACGGCGGTGTCCCCTGCAATCCGCTACTTCTAAAACAAGTCTCCATAGAGTTGGCACCTGGATTCCAGGTTCAAGGGGCACAGGCAGGTGGACGGACACAAAGGTATTTTACAAAAACCAGAGGTTATTATTTCTCTTCTTCCCTCCCCCCCCCTTAGAAAACGAACAAAAGAACTCTGAGCAAACCCCCCAGCCGGCTGTACAAGTCCCTACCCACTGGTTTCGTGAGCCTCTGCTCCGACCTGCCTTGGCTGCGCTGGCGCCACCCGCCCTCCTCCCCTTCTCCGTGTCGCTTGCCCAGGAAAAAATGTCACTTGTAGAGCAGGTGAACGCGGCTGCCATCGCAGTTGTTTCGCCCCAGCTTGTCAGCCTGCTCGGCCACCAGGCAGCGGACGAGAGGGAGGCTGGGCTGGTAGAGGTTCGGGGCGGTGGCTGCCGAGGCCGAAGCCGAGTTGTTGAAGTGGTTGTCGGCGGCACAGTTGGAGGAGCGCCGCCGGGACCGCAGCTGCTGCCGCTCTTTCAGCTGCTGCTGGAGCTCGGAGACCCGCTCTTCCTTCTGTTGGGTTAAAAAGAAAAAAAAGGTAAAGGACCTCTGGACAGTTAAGTCCAGTCAAAGGCGACTACAGTGGTAAAGGTAAAGGTAAAGGTACCCCTGCCCGTATGGGCCAGTCTTGACAGACTCTAGGGTTGTGCGCCCATCTCACTCAAAGAGGCCGGGGGCCAGCGCTGTCCGAAGACACTTCCGGGTCACGTGGCCAGCGTGACATCACTGTTCTGGTGAGCCAGAGCCACACACGGAAACGCCGTTTACCTTCCCGCTAGTAAGCGGTCCCTATTTATCTACTTGCACCCAGGGGTGCTTTCGAACTGCTAGGTTGGCAGGCGCTGGGACCGAACAGCGGGAGCGCACCCCGCCGCGGGGATTCGAACCGCCGACCTTTCAATCGGCAAGCCCTAGGCACTGAGGCTTTAACCCACAGCGCCACCCGCGTCCCGGCTACAGTGGTACCTCGGGTTAAGTACTTAATTCGTTCCGGAGGTCCGTACTTAACCTGAAACTGTTCTTAACCTGAAGCAACACTTTAGCTAATGGAGTCTCCTGCTGCTGCCGTGCTGCCGGAGCACAATTTCTGTTCTCATCCTGAAGCAAAGTTCTTAACCTGAAGCAATATTTCTGGGTTAGCGGAGTCTGTAACCTGAAGCGTATGTAACCCGAGGTACTACTGTATGGGGTTGCGGCACTCATCTTGCTTTCAGTCTGAGGGAGCCGGCGTTTGTCCACAGACAGCTTTCCGGGTCATGAGGCCAGCAGGACTAAACCGCTACTGGCGCAACGGAACACAGTGATGGAAACCAGAGCGCCTAGAAACGCCACTTACCTTACTGCCACAGCAGTACAGTGGTACCTTGGGTTATATACCCTTCAGGCTACATACGCTTCAGGTTACACACTCAACTAACGCAGAAATATTGCTTCAGGTTAAGAACTTCGCTACAGGATGAGAACAGAAATCGTGCTCCGGTGGCACGGCAGCAGCCGGAGGTCCCATTAGCTAAAGTGGTGCTTCAGGTTAAGAACAGTTTCAGGTTAAGAAAGGACCTCCGGAACGAATTAAGTACTTAACCTGAGGTACCACTGTACCTATTTATCTACTTACAGTAGTGTGCTTTCAAACTGCTAGGTTGGCAGGAGCTGGGGCAGAGCAATGGGAACTCACCCTGTTGCGGGGATTTGAACTTCTGACCTTCTGATCAGTAAGCCCAAGAGGCTCAGTGGTTTAGACCACAGCGCCACCCATGTCCCTTATTGTTTCTGGGGGGCAAGGAGGGGAAACAGGTGGCTGCAAGTGACTTAGAAGCATGAAAGAGCCGTATATCTCAATACCCCTAGGGCTGCCTCTCTTTCTCCAGGACTCCGCGTTCATAATCTGAGGCCGTTCTTTGTGTGCCTCCTCTGTGTGAGGTCCAGAGGGTGGCATGACAAGAACAGGGCCTTTTCCGTGGTGGCTCCCCCATTGTGGAATGCTCTCCCCAGGGAGGTCCGTCTGGCGCCTTCATTACATATCTTTAGGCACCAGGCGAAAATGCTCCTCTTCAACCAGGCCTGGGGCTGATTAATATTTTACAGCCTTTTAAATGTGTTTGTGGGGAGGGAGGGGGGCTGTTTTTTTTTTGTTTTAATAACAAAAACAACTGCCATCAGCCCCAGCCAGCAGGGGCAATAGTCAGGGATGATGGGAATTTTTTAAAAAACATTGTAGCATCCAGAGGGCTGCAGGTTGTCCACCCCTGAACGATTCCCCTTCGCAAACAGACCCAGGAAGTAATTAACAGCAGGCCTTAAGGTTGCCTGGCAACCAAATCAGGCCTCGTTCCCTTGACTAGCTGAGTCGTACCATATTTATTGGTACATTTGGTTTACTCAGATCGTACGCCAAGTACTTTGAACGCTTAAGGAAGAGTTATAGGAACAGTAAACATCGTAACACCGCCTTGTGTGCCCTGCGGGTGAGATCATGCCAAGTCATACTCAAGAATAGACCCACTGGTTATAACAGGTCTACTCTGAGTAGCTGTCATCACCCCTTATAGTACATTTGATGGCTTCATGGTGTGTGGCTTTATGTTTTATTGTATTTAATCTGATTTTAACTGTCGTTGTACTATATCCTGGGACTTTTCACGGCAGAGCGGGTTTATCAACAAAAGCCAAAGTAAAAAAATTCATTGGTTTGAGGTTTTCTTTCTGTTTTGTTTCAAAACATCTTCCCATCCCAACCCCCCATCTTATATGTGTATTTAGAAATGTAGGGGGAAATTGAAATGCTGTGTGCAATTCTGGCCCCCTCTCCTTAAAAAAAGAAACTGTGGAGCTGTAAAAGATTTCAAGTGCAACCAAGAGGGTGGAGCAACTGCCCTATGGGAAAATATTAAAACATTTCATAGAATCTTAAGAGTTAAAAGGGACCCCGAGAGTCTTCCTAGTCGAGGGGCCAGCAAACTTTTTCAGCCATAGGTCCCTCAGACCTTGTAGGGGGTCGGACTATATTTTGAAAATAAATCAATAAATGAATTCCTATGCCCCACAAATAACCCAGGCAAGCATTTTAAATAAAAGGACACATTCTACTCATGTAAAAACAGGCTGATTCCTGGACCATCCGTGGGCCAGATTTAGAAGGCGTTTGGGCCAGATCCGGCCCCCGGGCCTTAGTTTGCGTACTCATGTCCTAGTCCAACCCCTTGCAAAGCGGGAATCTCAGCCAAAGCTTCCATGGCAGATGGCCCTCCAAGCTCCGGTTAAAAACCTCCAGGGAAGGAGAGTCCACCACCTCGGAGACTGTTCCATTTTCAGCTTTTTAGCTTAGAGAAATGACGTGCAGCAGGTGACATGACCGAAAATTATACATGCCATGGAAAAAGTGGATTGGGAAAAGCTTTTCTCCCTCTCACATGGCGTTAGAACTTGAGGATATTCAACATAGCTGAACGTTGGAAGATTCCAGGCACATAAAATAAAGGGCTGGGACATGCAGCACACAGTTAAACTGTGGAACTCACTGCCACAAGAGGCAGTGACATCCGCTGACTTGGATAGCTTTAAAAGAGGATTGGGCAAATGCATGGGGGAGAGGATTACTGATGGCTACTAGCCATGATGCCTGTGTTCTACCTCCACTGTCAGAGCCACTTCTGAATATCAGTTGCTGGAAACCTGTTATGTACTGAGTTGAATAGGATCCAAAATGCAGCAGACTGATTGGTCCCAGAACAATAGGATTCAGAATGCAGCAGTCTGATTGGTCCTAGAACAATGCAGCAGTATGATTGGTCTGCAGGAGCCACCCAATCCAGCTCCAGATGGAAGTGAATCCACAACCTGATTGGCCTACAGGAGAATTCCGGAATTAGCCAATCACATGGGGCCCATTGTGTAAATAATGTATATAAAGCAGATACTTTGAGGGGACTTTCCTTCCTCCTCACCACTATGAGCTGAATAAAGAGCGTGAAATCCACTCTCGACTCCGAGTATATTTCAAAACCCCAGGAGGGGAGAGGGCTGTTGTGCCCAGATCCTGCTGACAGGCTGGCTGGCCACTGTGAGAACAGGATGGCCGGACTTGATGGGCGAGATCCAGCAGCGTTCTTCTTATGTTCCAGAAGAGACAAGCTACCAATGGCAGGAAGCACAGGGCAAGGGGGGGAGACTCACACCCAACTTCACCGGAACAAGTCACACCCTGCCTCACCTCTGCGATGATCTTCTCCAGTTCGCGGTTCTCCTTCTCCAGCATCCGCGATTTCTCCTCCTCGTTGTTGTTAGTGGACGAGCCCGTCTTCATGGTGTCCTGCTGCTCCGACTGCCACTCTCCCCGCGTGATGAGGCGCCGCATCTGAAAGAACAGGCCGCACACAAGCACATGGGGCTCAGCCGTACGACTGCACCTCAGCGTCAAGGGAGGAGGAGACTGAGCCTGGCAGCAAGAAGGGGGAACTCTGGTGCTGGGCCAAAAGTGCCAACCTCAGGTCTGAGAGCAGAGGACGAGATTGGAGAGATTCCTAAAAATGTGGGAGGGGGGCGCATGGGGGCCAAATGCTTCTCCGTTTGGGTCTTGGGACTCTCCCCAAGCCTCATCCCTCACTGGGTTGTTGTTGTTTTGGTTTTGTAAAACTCCCAAGCAACACTAGGCAAGTCTGCTATATACCGTATTTTTCGCTCTATAAGACACACCAGGCCACAAGACGCACCTAGTTTTTGGAGGAGGAAAACAAGAAAAAAATTATTCTGAATCTCAGTAGCCGGAACAGCAAGAGGGATCGCTGCGCAGTGAAAGCAGCAATCCCTCTTGCTGTTCTGGCTTCTGGGATAGCTGCGCAGCCTGCATTCGCTCCATAAGACGCACACACATTTCCCCTTATTTTTTAGGAGGGAAAAGTGAGTCTTATAGAGCAAAAAATGCGGTATTTTGGGAAATTGTTCCTTCGTCATCTCTTAAGATTTCGTAACCAAATGCTGCATGACGGAGTTCCTGAGATGAAGGGGCAGATTTTCCATCTACGCTTCGGCATCCTTTTGAATCAAGCCTTTCCTGCTCCTCTCCCTGCCTTGAGTGCTTTTGCCTGGCTGGACTATGCCCTGTGATAATGCCTCTGGCCTGCCTGGATGGAGAGATGTGTGTTGAGGAAACCCCTGGCTTTTGCGTGGCTGGAATGCAGCCCACTGTACAAAAAGGAAGCTTCACGCCAGTTTCTCCACCTGTTTGTTGCCACTGAACCTCACCCACCACGGCCACCCAGAAAGTTGCCCGTGAGAGAACGCAGCCAGCTATCCTGAGTAAGATGCCAGCATGGAAACTGGTTAAACTACTTCTGTTTCTGTGTCCCTGGATCTGTGGGAGGACTCGGTGAGATGCTAACAGGCATTAAGGTTGGGAATGGTGAAATTAAGGACTAAGGAAGTACAGGGAAATGTCAACAGCAAAATAGTCTGTTGCTGCTGCAAATCCCTTTATCTCCACCCAGTGTAACCAGCAGTGGCACCAGGGGGAAAAAACTGGGGTGAGGGACACAGAAAGGACGAAGCGTATTTCTAGGTGGGCAAGCTAAGTCTCTGGGGGGAAAAGTAACAGTATACACTGGACGCTCAGGTTGCGAATGTGATCTGTGCGGGAGGCACGTTCGCAACCCGCAGCATTCACAACCCGCAGTGTCGCGTCTGCGCATGCATGGGTTGCGACTCAGCTATTCTGCGCATGCGCAAAGCGCCCAAACCTGGAAGTAACCTGTTCCAGTACTTCCGGGTTCGGCGTGGCGCGCAACCCGAAGCGTCTGTAACCCGAGGTAAGACTGTAGAGGCAGCAACCATTAATAGGCCAACACATGGGTCCTTTTGGACTCCAAAGGAGGAAGAATGGGCCCCCCCATGCAAAATTGTCACTGCCTGTATGTTAGTGGGAGGGAGCTCCTTTTGGGGGAGCGCTTACCATCCCCCAATGTCATCCATGAGTATAACCACATCCTCATCTGTTTACTTGGAAGCAAATCACACTCATTTCAGTGGGGCTTACTAAGCAATAGACATGTGTAGGTTCGCAGACTTTATCTCAGCACGTTATCCGTGCTTTACGTCAGGGACTGTAAATTATGGGGACTAGAACCTTGGCTCCTTTTTGGGTAAGTGAAACCTGAGATTCTTGGGCACGCGCTAAGTTCTGCTGCATAGCACGCTAGGAGCCAGTTGCTACCAATGCGCAGCTCGATCCCGGCTTGGTTGTTACCTTGGGCACAAAGAGCACAACCAGGGTGATGTAAGAGGAGAAGACAATGGCGAGGGAGGCGAAAGCGAAGGCTGCATCCTGTTGACTGCTCAGGATCATGGTGACCGGGGCAGTGATGAGACACAGCACCTGCAGGAGGGAAGGATTAGAGACAGGGTCAGGGGGGCTGTGCAAGTCCGGAAAGCACACACTGCAGCCGTCATTAGAAACGAGGGCATGCAGGGATATTTTATTCTGTATCGCAAAATTGACATCTGTGCTTTATAGTCCAATCTTTTTCTTTTCATTTAATATTTATTAAGTTTTCATAATATAGTGTGGACAAAACAAAAAGAAACAAAGAAGGAAAAAAGGATACAATAAGAAAAAACAATAACATATAAAGAAACAATCACACAAAATAACAACATTTAAAAACAACTTCATCTTTCAAAACAAATCTTGCTTTTAGCTTGTTTCCTGGACTTCCCCACACCTCCCTCCTTTGTATTCCATTTCCATTGTTCGTTCAGCAAATCCTTTCCCTCATTTACTTTCGTCTCAATTTTTATCTTAATATTTTAGCTTTCCCTTTCCCTCTGTTGAACACATTTTTTCCATAAACTTCATAGCTTTGTTACTATAAGCCACTTAACTTTAATCCAGCATCATTCTAACATTCATTAATTTTACAATGTTTCTGTAAATAGTCTTTGAATTTCTTCCAATCTTCTTCCACCTGCTCTTCTCCCTGGTCTCGGATTCTGCCGGTCATTTCTGCTAGTTCCATATAGTCTATCACCTTCATCTGCCATTCTTCCACGGTGGGTAATTCTTGTGTCTTCCAATACTGCGCAATAAGTATTCTTGCTGCTGTTGTGGCGTACATAAAGAAATTTCTATCCTTTCCAATCTTGTCTGTTTAGCTCGGGGTGGATAATGGCACTGAATTCACACAATGTGACAACAAGACTGCACAAAGGCAGGTGGCTGGCACTGCGGCGCTTTACACTGAGACAGCAACTTGTCTGAGGCCACGTGGGGGTCATGGCTAGAGTGAGCCCAGATGTTCTAAGGGCCTGCCAGTCACAGAATCAACATCTTTCCCTGCAAAGTGGAGGCTGGGTCTGGGGAAACACAAAACTCATCTCTAATGCCCAAAGGAAAGACAGCTTGGCACCAGGGTACATAGGGATGCAGTATGCTGCCTTATACAGTGTCAGACCATTGGTCCATCAAGATCAGTCATAGCTACATCAGTGGTTTTCAAACATTCCCCCCTCTCATCCCACTTGGAAATTGCTGGGGGCCTTGGAAGATCACTTAATCATCTTGCTGCTTTCTTGTAACAACTCTAATGCGCTGTGCTGGATGCTGCTTGACTTTTCATTGTATTTTCGTTGCCCCTTTTATGTTTTATATAATCCACTTTGCTTCACTACAATCCGAATTCCACGGAAATCAAATTGTAACATGGCAAAATGCAATATATAAGAAATAGGAGGAGCGAAACAAATACACTTTAAAAATCATGGCAAACATTTAATGTGATACATATGCCAATGTATATCCCAAGCCGGAATTAAGATTGCCGGAAGAAATATCAACAACCTCAGATATGCTGATGACACAACCTTGATGGCAGAAAGTGAGGAGAAATTAAATAAACTTTTAATGAAGGTGATAGAGGAGAGCGCAAAATATGGTCTGAAGCTCAACATGAGGAACGGCTAAGGGAGCTGGGCATGTTTAGCCTGGAGAAGAGGAGGTTAAGGGGTGATATGATAGCCATGTTCAAATATATAAAAGGATGTCACATAGAGGAGGGAGAAAGGTTGTTTTCTGCTGCTCCAGAGAAGCGGACACGGAGCAATGGATCCAAACTACAAGAAAGAAGATTCCAGCTAAACATTAGGAAGAACTTCCTGACAGTAAGAGCTGTTCGACAGTGGAATTTGCTGCCAAGGAGTGTGGTGGAGTCTCCTTCTTTGGAGATCTTTAAGCAGAGGCTTGACAACCATATGTCAGGAGTGCTCTGATGGTGGTTCCTGCTTGGCAGGGGGTTGGACTCGATGACCCTTGTGGTCTCTTCCAACTCTATGATTCTATAAAAAAAAACTAAGATCATGACCACTGGTCCCATCACCTCCTGGCAAACAGAAGGCGAAGAAATGGGGGCAGTGAGAGATTTTACTTTCTTGAGCTCCATGATCACTGCAGATGGTGACAGCAGTCATGAAATTAAAAGATGCCTGCTTCTTGGGAGAAAAGCGATGACAAACCTAGATGGCATCTTAAAAAGCAGAGACATCACCTTGCCAACAAAGGTCCGTATAGTTAAAGCTATGGTTTTCCCAGTAGTGATGTATGGAAGTGAGAGCTGGACCATCAAGAAGGCTGATCGCCGAAGAATTGATGCTTTTGAATTATGGTGCTGGAGGAGACTCTTGAGAGTCCCATGGATTGCAAGAAGATCAAACCTATCCATTCTAAAGAAAATCAACCCAGAGTGCTCACTGGAAGGACAGATCCTGAAGCTGAGGCTCCAATACTTTGGCCACCTCATGAGAAAAGAAGACTCCCTGGAAAAGACCCTGATGCTGGCAAAGATGGAGGGCACAAGGAGAAGGGGACAACAGAGGACGAGATGGTTGGATGGTGTTCTCGAAACAACCAGCATGAGTTTGACCAAGCTGCGGGAGGCAGTGGAGGACAGGGGTGCCTGGAGTGATCTGGTCCATGGGGTCACGAAGAGTCGGGCACGACTAAACAACAACAACATATGCCAATGCCTGACTTGAACCACAAATCCAGACAAGCCACGTGGACCAGTTTAGGACCCCTGGTCTATAATGACTGATCACAGCTCTCCAGGGCAGACTGTAAACCAGGATGGCTCAAAATCAAGCATCCGCATCCAGGAACACACGGCAAAACTTTGCTCTTTCTCCCCAGAGGTTGTGGGGTCAGGAGGACTTGACTGACTTGACTCTCTCTCTTGACTGCAGTCCAGGTTTGATTTCCCTCTCTCAGAAAGCCCACTCAACAAGAGCATGAGATTTTCAAGCCAGCCCAGTGGTCTGGACATGTTAGAGACAAGCGACTCACAGCCACATTGTAGATCGCCATGCCCACAGCGCGGTGGTCGTTGATCTTCTCCGTGGAGACTCCCTTTGTCTCATAGGCAAGGAAGATGCCCAGAAGCAAAAGCAGCCCTTTGAAGCCATAGAAGATACCTGTAGACAGGGAGAGAGAAAAGAAGGGGTGAGCTGGGGCCCTCGGGGTGGTAATGGAGGAGAAGGTGAAGAGGGAAAAGGCCACTGCAGTGGGCAGTGGAGACTCTGCACACGGTTTATTGCTGACTGATAGTCATGCCCTTCATTTCTATGTGTTTCCATTACTTATACTCCACTTTTCCTCCAAGAAGCTGAAGGTGGTTTGTAGATGGTTCTGCTCCTCCTACGCTGATTATCCTCACAACGACTTTGTGAGGTGGGTCACCAGTGAGTTTCTCATATATATATATATATATATATATATATATATTATTGGAATTTTATTTACAACATAACATAACATAACCCCCCAATACACAATCCACCCTCATTAAACGTGAACATAACATACAGTGAGCATAACATACAACAAAACAAACAATGAAATAAAAGACTTCCTTTATCCTGTATCCTTATTTACTTCTTATAAACTGTTTCCTTTACGAATAATTATTACAATTTTTCTAATTATAACTTAAATATCCACAAAGTCTCCTGCAGACATTAATCGAAACAAGTCCAGGTACATATTCTAGGGCACTGTTTTGTGAAGTATTCTCTGCATTTCCCCCATGCTTTTTGAAACTCTTGTCTAGTGTGATCTCTAATCGCCTCTCTAGCCAGTTCAATATACTCTAGCAGCTGGTCACCCAGTGAGTTTCATGGCTGAGTGGGGATTTGAACCATGCAAGAGGAACGTCTGAGAGCACAAGCCGTGAAACAGGAATTGCGTTGCAGGAAACCAGGCTGGGAGAAAGAAGGAAGGATGGGTCGCAGTATGTGTGGGATGGTGAACTGAGTTGTTTTGGGTCCTCTCCAGACATCCTTTTTAATTGCGCATAATCTGTTCTTCTGGATCGTCTGTGTGTATCCTCAAAATAGACATGGTCCCTTTGCTGGAACAATAGGTTAGGAAATGGTTTTGTACGTGAAGCTTGGCCACAATCAGCTTCCTGTTTTCTGAAACCAGAAGTGCTGCTTTCTCCCTAGCATATATGGTGTTTAATAGCAAGCAGTTGTGTTCAAATCTGGTATTATAGCACCAATTCTGAAAGCCATGTTTTCAGAATGGAGGAATGGGTGGTCCATGGACATTAATATAACAAACTTTAAAAGAACCTTGTTCAAACTTACCACCAATTTGCCTAGTCTGGAGACAGTTCACTGATAGCTCAGTCGGTTGAGCATGAGACTCTTAATCTCAGGGTTGTGGGTTTGAGCCCTAAGTTGGGCAAAAGATTGCAGGGGGTTGGACTCGATGACCCTCGTGGTCCCTTCCAGATCTAGGATAATTATTTGGGTTCATGGTGCTGATGGGGTGGTTATACCCAATGTGCTTTTCAACACTCTGCCTGCCAAAGGTTTATGGGAAGTCATACTGCTTCATTTCCAACCAGTGCATGTCCTGCAGTTGGTGTGTCCCTTTTATGGTGCGCTGTAATGTTAAAGTGTCCTTCCAGATGGGAAGAATGCAGTAGCACTGTGGAAGCAGAAGAGATCCATTAAAGGTAAAGGGACCCCTGACCATTAGGTCCAGTCGTGGCCGACTCTGGGGTTGCAGCGCTCATCTTGCTTTATCGGCCGAGGGAGCTGGTGTACAGCTTCTGGGTCATGTGGCCAGCATGACTAAGCCGATTCTGGTGAACCAGAGCAATGCATGGAAACTCCGTTTACCTTCCCACCGGAGCAGTATCTATTTATCTACTTGCACTTTGACGTGCTTTCGAACTGCTAGGTTGGCCGGAGCAGGGACCGAGCAACAGGAGCTCACTCCGTCGTGGGGATTCGAACCGCCGACCTTCTGATTGGCAAGTCCTAGGCTCTGTGGTTTAACCCACAGCGCCACCTGCATCCCCAGAGATCCATTCTAATTTACTATTATTGCACCGATGACATGTTGAAGAAAACACACACACACACACACACATATCCCAGTCTGGCAGGGTCTCTAGCAGTCCTGGGATGGGGAGACAGGTATTCCAGAGGACAGGAAGGAGGGCCCAGGCATAGGGAAGAGGGGAGGGGCAGAAGCTGGACAAAACCAGCCCCCCAGCAGCATGGCTGAAGAGCCTCACCCAGCCAAGTGTTCATCCTCTCCGAACTGCAGTGCTCCAGCTTAGGGAGAATCAGCACGTCGATGTCACTCTTGGGCTCCTCTTTGGTGAATTCCTGCAGGGGACACAGGAAGGAAGGGTTTAATCACTGAGGAAGATGCGAAACACCTGTTAACAACGATGAGTCACAGTGCCAGCCATTTATTTAGTTGTTGCCTTGTGTGGGCCAAAGAGCGTGTGACGCCGGGCAGAGTCAGGCCTGCCCCAATCACATGCCCAGGAGCAGGCGGAGATGCGGTTCAAACTGGAGAACAGGGCATGTGGCAAATGTGTTTGAACTAGGCCCTCTTCATGCCTGCTGCCTGTCGCTGGGTTTATCTTTCAAACCACGGCCTGGGTTCCACCCTTCCATGTGCCTTTTCTGAGGCAGAAACTGTGGCAAGCTTTCAACACCTCTTAGAAGACCCATCTATTTAAGCGGACTTTCTCCGGCTTGTTAGATATATCCCAACGCTCTCTTTTATGACCTGTTGAAATTTGCCCAGATGTTTTACCGGCAGGTTCTCTGCTTTTATACGTTTGCTTACGGTGTTGTGTATACATCTTTCTTTTCTCTCTTAATGATCTCCGGCGGATCTACCATGTAACTAACAGAGCTTAAGGTTCAAGGCCCCTAATCCTGGAGGGAGCCCCCAGAAGTGACTTCAGCCCACATCGCTTTAAAAAAATTGTGTGTAGTAGACCCCGTTTGAGTTGCACGCTGTGGGTTAAACCACAGAGCCTAGGACTTGCCGATCAGAAGGTCGGCGGTTCGAATCCCCGCGACGGGGTGAGCTCCTGTTGCTCGGTCCCTGCTCCTGCCAACTTAGCAGTTCAAAAGCACGTCAAAGTGCAAGTAGATAAATAGGTAAATGGCGTTTCCGTGCGCTGCTCTGGTTCGCCAGAAGCGGCTTAGTCATGCTGGCCACATGACCCGGAAGCTGTACGCCGGCTCCCTCAGCCAATAAAGCAAGATGAGCGCTGCAACCCCAGAGTTGGTCACGACTGGACCTAATGGTCAGGGGTCCCTTTACCTTCCTTTTACCTATATTTCAACATCCCCAAAGCTTGAGACTCCGTAGCACAGATGTTGTAAAAGTTTTTGTAAACAACCCCACAGAAGAAGATAACAGTGGTTACCTAGACCTCGGTGGTGGTTTCAAAGGGCCCCCCATAACAGTTTGAGCTTCAAGGCCTCCAAAATGTAGGTCCGCCCCTAGATCTCATTGCGTTTTATGTTGAAAATCCCTTATGGATTTTGTATATTAAGCAGCAGGTAAATGGGGATGATGAATGAATGAAAAATTACTCTGCGATCAGACCATGTGGATAAATGTGGCACCGGGCTTGACTGCCATTCACTTGCACCCCTTTAGTACTGTAAACTGCAGACCCTGATTTACAAATGATGGGGGGCAGAGTGGCTGCTTAGAGTCTGCAGAAGAGCTGTTGCTCAAGGGTTGAGCACCTGCTTTGCATGCAGAAGGCCCCAGGATCAAACTCTGGCATCTTCAGGTACAATTGGGAATGTCCCCTGGCTGAAATCCAGCCCACCAGCAGTGGCTGATGCCCATTGGGCAGAAGGCAGGGAGGCCAACAGTAAGTGGCGCTAGAGCCAATGCTATGCCAAAGCCCAGTCCCTGACTGGATGCAAGACGGCAGGCTGGTGGGACCCGACTGAAAGTAGACTGAGGTTGAGGAGGGACAGGGGGCCAGTTGCCCCAAAGCACCAGCCTCTGCTGTAGCCATCTGAGCTAGACGGATTGTGATGGCCTGGAAATCGGATTCAGAGGCTGAACCTGAGGAATCCCAGCCTGCACAGGAGTCCCCGCCTCCAGGGCCGGCTGAGCCGGGGCTGGGGCTTGAACCTGAAGGGCCCTCACCTGTGCCGGATCCTCAGGAGCAGACACCAGCTGAATCCGCTCTGGCTCCAGAGGTGATTGAGGACCCATTGCCTGCAGGTGTGCCTCTCTCAGCCCTGTCAGGGGAAGGTGAGGTTGCCTCTGGGTCCAGTAACCCTCCAGCCTCTCCGGAGCTGCAGAGGCTCAGGGCAGAGTGGCGGAGGGAACTAAGTTCTATCAGGAGGAGTGCTCGCCTTAAGGCCAGGAGAGGCGGGTCACCTGTGGACTGGGGCCGCCCTGGGCCTCAGAGGAGATAAAGGCCAGCCAGCCCAGTCCCAGGTTGCGGGAGCAACATCATTGGTAACCTGTTCCTGCCGGCACCCTGACCTGCTCTCCTGCCAGAGTTCCTGACCATGCCCGACTCCTCGCTTTGGACCTCGCTTCGCCCCTGACGTACAGCCTCCATACCCTCAACCTAGAACCGGACTTAGACCATGCCGCACGGTAACCCCCCCTCCCAGGACCATCACACGGATCAACAGTCTGACTCACTCAAAGCCAGGTTCCTATCTCTTGCCTCTTGGTAGTTGCAACACAGGCGATATTATTAATGTTCAGGCATCTCTATCTGACTGAGAGCCACATGCCAACATGATGCAAGAGAGACTCATTGAACAAAAGAAACTCACCAGTAATTCATCACTTATCTGTCAAAGGGCAGAGGTTTGCAAACTTCCCGGTTCCACAAGGGTTGGAATGCAAAGAGGCTTTCCTTAAACACTTAGATGTCACATTCCAAGCCCCCACGGCTGCTTCCTCATCTTGGCCATTGGTTGCCCTCAAATCTCAACTTCTGAATCCTGTGGGCCTTGCTTGACTCACTGTCCTCAGCAGAGGGTTGATAGGCTGAGGAAAGTTGTGTAGCTGTTGCTTGAGGGTTTTAGGGGGCATGTCTTATAGAACAAATGAGAAGAACAGCCGTGGAGCCCCCCCCCCCCACCTCAGGAAGGGCTATGGCTCAATGGCAGAGCACCAACTTCTTATGAAGAAGGTTCCCAGGTTCTCCAGATTCTCTAAGCTGGGACGCCCTGCAGAACTGCTGCCTGTCTATGTAGATAATGCTGGGGTAGGTGGAGTAATGGCGAGTCAGCTCATTGATCCATCTAGTTCAATGCTGTCTGCACAGACTGGCAGTAGCCCTCCAGGATTTCAGACATTCCCAGTCCAACAACTATCTAGGAGGCTGAGAAACGTTGTGTAGCTGTTGCTTGAGTTTGAGGAGGAGATGACGGGTCATCTAGCAGCAGACACACAATTATATCCAGCTCCAGGGGACCACAATTCAAGCTGGGCATGGACAACCTTTGGCATCTCAGGTGCCAAAGAACTGAGCAAAGTTAGGTGTGCCTTCAGAATTTGCGTGAAGATGTACAGTGAAGAAACACTAGTGAATGGCATGGCTTAGGGGCTGCCATAGGGAATGTCCTCTCCTGGGCGGTGCAGCTGTAGAGAGGGCTTCTTTTGCTGGTCTTACCACAGATACCTGTAAGCACATATCTTTATACGTGAAAACACAAAACCCTGTAAAACTTCTAACCCTTCTGGAATCAGGAAGTTCGCAAGCCTCGGCCTTTGACAGATTAATTATTGGTGACTTTCTTTTGTTCCAAGTTGTCCCTCTTGCATCACGTTGGCCATAACCGTGGCTAATAACTGCTTGTAACACTTGGTCAGATAGAGATGCCTGAACTTTAATAGCACTGTCAGTGTTGCAACTACCAGGCGGTGGAAGATGGGAACCTGCCTTATAGTGAATCAAACCATTGGTCCATCTAGCTCTCGACTGGGCGGGCTGCAGTGCAGGCTGGTCCACGAAGGGAAATGGCACACTGTCCCATCAACCTTCGTCTGCTCTCAACTGGACCCACCAGCCTGCTGTCTCACTACCAGTGAGGGTGGGCTCTGCCCCTCGGCTCTGGCGCCACCTACTGTCAGTCTCCCTGCCTTCTGCCCTATCAGTCCAAAAGGGCAACAGACACCGCCGGTGGCTGGAAGTGACTCTCCTGGATTTCAAACAGGGGACACCCTCAACCCTATCTGGAGATACCGGGGATTGAACCTGGGACCTTCTGCATGCAAAGCAGATGCTCTACCTGCTGAGCCGTGGCTCTTCCCCAGATCTGTGATTGGACCACCTGACTCCCTCACCCCTAACTGGGTGGGATGCTTCTGCAATGGTTGTGGAGAATGGACCATTCTGTTGTGCTGCTCCCCTGAGCTAAATCATCTTGTAAAACAGTTGTTAGGCCCACAATTTTTTTTTGGGGGGGGGGGTATTATATCTGCCCTTTCTCCACTGCTGCTCCAAAAACTGCTTCCGGGGGTGGGGGGCATTTTAGACTGGGGAAATACCCCTTCTCCCAGCATTGGTGCTCCGATTGCAATTGCAGTGTGCCTCCCCAGCTGTATTAAAATGTGTATTGGGGACCATAGGGAGAACATATCATTGACCTCCTGCGTCCATTTCAGTTCTAAGATGCCAGCCTGGGTTCTGATAAATTTGATATACAGTCGTACCTCGGAAGTCGAACGTCTTGTGAGCCGAACTTCTTGGCTCCTGAACGCCGCAAACCCGGAAGTGAGTGTTCCTGTTTGTGAATGTTCTTTGGAACCCGAATTTCCGACACAGCTTCCGATTGGCTGCAGGAGCTTCCTGCAGCCAATTGGAAGCCACGCCTTGGTTTTGGAAGTCGAACGGACTTCCGGAACGGATTCTGTTCAGCTTCCGAGGTACGACTGTAATAAATTTGTATATCCTGCATCTGTAGATCTCAGCGCGGTTCACAATGTAAAATACAATACAAAAACACAAATATAAGGACGGTCCCCTAACTGTCACCTTGCAGGATAAGGTAAGGCTGGAAGAGGTTCCCCTTTAAGGCTTTCAGAAGGTATTAACCGACTGAAAGTATCCCAGGTTTGCAGAATGTCTGCCTATAAAGAAAGGCGGTGATGGCAGGTGGAGGACCCAAGAGTCACTTTAATAATAATAATAATAATAATAATAATAATAATAATAATAATAATAATTTATTATTTGTAGCCCACCCATCTGGCTGGGTTTCCCCAGCCACTCTAGGCGTCTTCCACAAAGACCAAAAATACACTAATATGTCATACATTAAAAACTTCCCTGAACTTTAACCGATTCTAGAATTTTCACACGCCCGGGAGTTCCACATGGGAATTCCCCAGGAAGGTTGTCCCATGTCAGGAACCAATGGTTACAATAATATCCGTGTGCAGCAAGCGGGGCGTGTTTGTGTGCCAGTGACAAAGTGCGCAGAACATGAAGCAACAGCTGTAAATTCTTAAAAAGCAGATTGAACTGATCCTTCGACAAACATCTTAAAACTGCTGTCCGCTGGTGACGTCTTGCCACGAACCCCACGTGTGTCAGAGAGGAGGGAGGGAGAGAGGAAGAAGCAGACAGACAGATGAGAGACGGGCAAAAGGGGAGTCAGGATCATTAGGGTGGGAAGGAGCCAGGAAATTTTGGTGAGATTGGCAAGCTGTGGGAGAACAATGAGTAGAGTTAGGATCAGGTAGTGGAGGGGAGGGGGGGGGGAACAAGAGGCAAAATGGGAGGTGGAGGAAGATTCTTCCATGGTCTGCAGCTCGGGATAAGTGTTCGTGTAGATGCTTATTAGTGAAAACCATCACTACAGCCCTTCCTGCAAGGTCACACAGTCCACGGAACAATTTGCCTACTGTGAGTGTAGCATTGCCCTCTTCCACTGCAAAAACAGACAAACCTGTCAGCTCTGTTTTAATAAACAATGCTCTGTCCTCAAAAGGGAGTCAAGCGTAGCTGAAAACCTTGCCGCCTGCATTGGACATCCTGTTCCATAACTCTGAAATATATGTAGGCAAGCTGCAGTTGCTCAGGGGTGGGCATAAAGGCACTCTGTATACACTCAGTGGTACTGTGGTACCTCGGGTTAAGAACTTAATTTGTTCTGGAGGTCCGTTCTTAACCTGAAACTGTTCTTAACCTGAGGTACCACATTAGCTAATGGGGCCTCCTGCTGCCGCCACGCCACCGGTTTCAGGCCTAGAGGGAGGCCTTTCTCATTGCCTAATAATAATAATAATAATAATAATAATAATAATAATATATTATTTATACCCCGCCCATCTGGCTGGGTTTCCCTAGCCACTCTGGGCAGCTTCCAACTGAATATTTAAAACAATACAGCGTCAGACATTAAAAACTTCCCTAAACAGGCCTGACTTCAGTTGTCTTTTAAAAGTAAAATGCAGTGGTACCTCGGGTTAAGTACTTAATTCGTTCTGGAGGTCCGTTCTTAGCCTGAAACTGTTCTTAACTGAGGTACCACTTTAGCTAATGGGGCCTCCCGCTGCTGCCGTGCGATTTCTGTTCTCATCCTGAAGCAAAGTTGTTAACCCGAGGTACTATTTCTGGGTTAGCGGAGTCTGTAACCTGAAGCGTCTGTAACCCGAGGTACCACTGTATTCCTCTTCGTTTTTTCAGTCCACAGGATCCTGCTCCCTATGCTATTTAACACATACATTCAGCTGCTGGGAGTGGTCATCTGGGACTTTGGGCTGACGTGTCATCAGTACGCTGGTGCTACCCAGCTCCATTTGTCCATAGCATCTGAATCGGGAGGAGTCCTGGACCAGTGCCAACACTTGGTGGTGATCTGGATGAAACTGAATCTGAGTCCTAGAAAGAAGGAGGTGCCGTGGGGGGTGACTCCTGAGACGAACTCATTGGTCAACTGGCTGCTATGGGCGGGGTCTCTCTGTCCCTGAAGGAGCAGCTTCATAGAGGTGGTCCTGGATCCATCTGCGGAATCACTGATAGAGGCCCAGGCGACCTCGGTGGCTGCCTTTGGCCTGTTTCAGCTGGTAAGACAACCACAGCCATTTCTGGAACAGGGCAGCCAGACCCCTATCATCCATGCTAATCCCCGGGCTGGATGACTGCAATGTGAGGCTGTCCTTGAGGCTGACCTGGAAGCTGCACCGAGTGCAAAATGCGACGGCTCAACTTCTGACGGAATATCGCCCTCGTATTATGCAGCTGCTGAAAGAATTGCACTGGTTGCTGCCACTAAGAATCATATAATCATAGAGTTGGAAGAGACCACAAGGGCCGTTGAGTCCAACCCCCTGCCAAGCAGGAAACACCATCAGAGCACTCCTGACATATGGTTGTCAAGCCTCTGCTTAAAGACCTCCAAAGAAGGAGACTCCACCACACTCCTTGGCAGCAAATTCCACTTAGCAAGTGAAAACCTTGCAAGGCTCAAGGTGTTGGTGTCGGTCTACAAAGCCTTATGCAGTACAGCTTGGGACCAGGATACCGAAAAGACTGCCACACCCTCCTGATCACTGTGTTCTGCAGATGGGATTTTAAATGGGGAGGGGGTGGAAAGGATGGGGGAGGGCTGAGCAGCAGTAGCTCAACCCTTTGCACTGGGCCAGCTTTCCCAACCTGGCGCCCTCCAACTGTTGCTGGACTGCAACTCCCATGATCCCTGCCCGCTGCTCCCGCTGGGAGAGGCTGATTGATGCTGGAAGTCCAGCATCTGGGAAAGGCTCTTAGATGGCCAGGCTGCTCACCAGAACACAACAGTTTGAGCATATATCACCAATCCTGGCCCGGCTGCACTGGCTGCCAGTTGGTTTCCAGGCCCAGTTCAAAGTGCTGGTCTTGACCTGTAAAGCCTTACAGGACCTCAATACCTTAAGGACAGCCACTCCCCATACAAACCGACCCACACCCTGCACTTGTCATCTCAGGCCCTTCTCTATGTCCCCCTTCCCCAAGAGGTTTGGGGGGCGGCAACACAAGAACCGGCCTTTTCGGTGGTGGCTCCCCATCTGTGGAATGCTCTCCCCAGAGAGGCTTGCCTGGTGCTGTCATTACATACCTTTAGGCGCCAGGCGAAAACATTCCTCTTGGCCGTTAAATAATCTATGGCCTGTTAAAGCTGTGGGGTTGTTATGATTATTTTATTATTACACTGTCTGCTATTATGCCTTTTATGATGCTTTTATTATTGTGCGCCGTAAAATGAGTTCTTCATGTTGTACACTGCTCTGGAATCTTTTGATAAAACGGGGTATACAAATCAAATAAATAATAGTAATTAAGGCCTTGTACCGAAAACTGACTTCCTAGTTTGGTTCTGTCACCAATTAAGCACTGGGCATGGAGCACCTTGTGTATTTGTGGGTGTGACTTGTGTTCCATCGCCCTGCAAGCTATTTAAGCCTCCCAGCATGAGAGCCACACGCAAGGGCATTACCTCTGTGGTGCGTTTCAGTGGGTTGACAATTTGCCAGATGGCCAAGATGACGAAGTCAAGCCCGACAAGCAGCCCAACCGTGGCATAGAGCTTCCAGGGCTCCAGAGTCTGGAAGAGAAGAGGAAAGACAGAATGAGGGAACAAGAGGCCTGAGGGCACTTCCAGACGGTTGTCATTTGGGGGTGGGATTCAGTCCCATTGTGGCTGGCTTAGGTTGTGTAGTTATAGCTGCCTGGGAGGCCTTGTGCAGCAAACCCACTTTCCCAAAGGGTTGGGCAGGTTTTTTTTGTATATAATTTACATTTACTGTTTTACTATTCAAACATCCTTAAAATATCAAGGACTTCCCACCTTCTCTTTCCATGGTTCATTTTACATATCATAAATCCCTGTATATTTTACAAAAAACTAAACCATTCAGTATTCCATTATTACATCCATCAAAACTTATTTACACTGTTGAATTTATCTTAATGCCGCCAACGTTTTCAAGTGTACAGTTTCCCCCCATAGTATACTCAATAAACATTTTACAATCTTCTCTCATCGTATGTTCTTCTCGTTCTCTCTTTTTTTTTCCAATTTTTTTTTCCAATGCAAAATCATAACAAAAATTACAAACATTGAGTCCAAAAAAATACTATACAAACAAACAAAACGGAAAATACAAAAAAAAAAAAAAAAAACAGAAAAAAGGGGAACAAAACAGAACCAAACGAAAACGAAAAAGCACACATTTACAGGGGAAAAAAAAACATATCACTACGTACATTTACACATATTGACTTCCTTCCTTGGTTCTAAAACCTCAGTAAATTTACTCTTACTGTATTGTTGTGTCTGGTTAAATTACTTTCATCTTTATACTTTTTTTTATATATATACACTGTTCTTCTCGTTCTCTTATTCTATACGTTAAGCTGTGCATTTTTTGTCAATTTAAGTTGCCATTCAGCGTTGGGCGGGGGTTTTTTTGAGAAGGAAAGCAGTGGGGAAATCAGTGGGAAATGTGAGATAATGCTTGCTTTGACGCAATGCCATCTGCCCCCCCCTGCACACTGTGATAGGAATTTTATGGTCTTAGATATATGGTAATGTTCATAAGTGTACCAACCAAGCACATACATAGATCAGCACAGGAAGGACAACCTGGAACCATTTTGATTCCTAAACTGACCAAATGTTTTCTCTGCAAGGTCAAAGTGGGAAACGTCCCCATTGTCTCTTTCCTCACAAATCCTGTCTTTAGGACACATTTAAGATATGAATAGGGTGTGAGCCTGTGACCTGGCCCAGGAACTAAGTACTGTATTTATCACTACAAAAGAATGGTGGGCTCCCCAGGCAATCCAATCAAGTAACCTGCCAGACAGGAGAAAACAACAGGAGAAAACAACAACAGGAGAAAAACAAAATTCAAATTTCTGTTTTAGACCACCTTTTCTGTGATGTAGGTGTGATGTATCTGAGGGGTGGTCTTAGGTTACACCCCTTCTGTGATGTATGTATGATGTTTCTGGGGGTGGTTTTGATCTACAGGGTGGCAATTTCAAAAGTCTTTATAAGGCCTTGCACGCCATTTTTCTGGGTCCTCCTCCTCTCCTGCGGGTGAGGGGAGCACCCTGTTGCAACAGATCAATAAAGATCAAGCTTACTAGCTGCTTTGCTTCTCAATATTCTCTGGTTGGCCTCTGTTATTTTCTCCTACCAATAAGGAACCTATGTAAGGACTCTATATGGGCTCTTGGATACCCCATAAGGGGAAAGGGCAATTTTTGTTTATAACAACACAATTCGGAATGAACGCTCAGTCGACACCCAATGTCCCCTAATCTCCCAGCAAACGAATCAGGATGAGTGCTCAAAAGAAGGGGAGAGCCCTGAGTCAGCTGAAAGGGGTGTTCCAGAATAGGCAAAAAAACATTCACAGAGGTCAAGCAGAAAGGCTCCCCTCTATGGCACACCTGAGATTCGCTATATTGTATGAACCGCTCCACCCAAAAGCCTTTAACCTAGAGACACGCCTGCCAGATATGAAGTAGGCAACTATAATCTGCATTAGCAATTCTGAGACCAAAACAAGGGAGCGGTGGTGTTGATTTCAGATAAGTTTCTTCTGAAATGGGTGGCTTCGGTCTTGCGATCACCCCCAAAGCCCCCACCCGTAAAATGCTGGGAACTATAGTTTGCCTCTCACAGAGCTGCCAGGGTCCCCAACAGCCTTAACAAACAACAGTTTCCAGGATTCTTGGCGGAAGCTGTGCAATTTACAGGTATGGTGCATGCATAGTTTTCGCCCGATGCTCCCAAGGTACCGTATTTTTCACTCTATAAGACGCACCAGACCACAAGACGCACCTAGTTTTTGGAGGAGGAAAACAAGAGAAAAAATATTCTGAATCTCAGAAGCTGTGCAATGAAAGCAGCAATCCCTCTTGCTGTTCTGGGTTCTGGGATAGCTGCGCAGCCTGCATTCGCTCCATAAGACGCACACACATTTCCCCTTACCTTTTAGGAGGGAAAAAGTGAGTCTTATAGAGCAAAAATTACGGTATCTTCGCACACCATCTAGCCAGTCACAACTGTTTCATAAATAATGGCGTTTCAGCACCAAACGGCTGAGCTCTCTCCCTACAGTGTTACCTGCAACTGAAAACCTCAAAGTGTCTTGCGGCCAGCAAATCTTATTACAGCAGAAACATCCACAGACTAGAGCCCACTTCATCATCATCAATTAAATTTATATACCACCCTTTATCCAGAGATCTCAGGGTGGTTCACAAGATAAAAATGCAGGATAAAAGCACAAAATGGAAAGTAAAAACAAAAACACCCCCCCAGCCATCCATAGAAGCTCACGCCACAAACAAATTGTGAACCTTTCACGTGCGTAAAAAAACAGACTATTTGTATCGCTTCTTGGCCTTTTGACTAAGATTAAGTGTGAAAAAAGACTATTTGCTGGGTTTTGCCATAGCGCAGACTTAACATGGCTACACCTCTGAAAGCTAGAAGGGGGAACCTGAGTTGGACTCCAACTCCCATCAGCCCTCAGCCGGCATGGCCCAAGGGTCATGGATGATGGGAGTTGTAGTCCAGCCACGCTTGAAGGGCCACACAGGCTGCCTCATCCTTGCTAGGCAGTTCGTCTCTGGCGGCATGTTAAAGCAGGTCAAAGCGCCTCACCTTCCGCCGTTCTTTCTTCTCTTCTTTCTTGGTGAAAACCGTGTGCACCCACCAGATCTTGGTGAACATGCTGCCGTAGCCCAGGCTGAAGCCCAAGCCCAGGAGCCAAAGACGAGCCTGTGGATCGGAGAGCCCAAAACAGCAACAGAAGAGCATGGTTAAGAGCACTGCCACATTTGGCCCAACATACCCAAGAACTGCCAGACATTCCCACAAAGCTGCAGCACAAACTAGACATTATGGAGGGAACCTGGATGGAAAAGCCATGTGGTTGCCAGTCTAGAGTGGAGATGGGCGCACAACCCTAGAGTCTGTCAAGACTGGCCCGTACGGGCAGGGGTACCTTTACCTTTACCTTATTGTCTCTGTATCGCGGGTGGCACTGTGGGTTAAACCACAGAGCCTAGGACTTGCCGATCAGAAGGTTGGCGGTTCGAATCCCTGCGATGGGGTGAGCTCCCGTTGCTTGGTCCCTGCTCCTGCTAACCTAGCAGTTTGAAAGCACATCAAAGTGCAAGTAGATAAATAGGGACCGCTCTGGCGGGAAGGTAAACGGCGTTTCCATGCGCTGCTCTGGTTCGCCAGAAGCGGCTTAGTCATGCTGGCCACATGACCCGGAAGCTGTACGCTGGCTCCCTCGGCCAATAAAGTGAGATGAGCACCGCAACCCCAGAGTCGGTCATGACTGGACCTAATGGTCAGGGGTCCCTTTACCTTTATACTACATTTTAAAGTAGTATCCCTACTACTGCGGGGATTTGAACTGCAACCTTCTGATTGGCAAGCCCTAGGCTCTGTGGTTTAGACCACAGTGTCAAACACTGACAACTGGGAAATACTGGCCTACGAGCGCTCCAGTTGGAGAACAGCCTTTACCGAAGGTGTCATGGGCTTTGAAGACACTCAAACTCAGGACGAAAGGGAGAAACGTGCTAAGAGGAAGGCACACTTGGCAAACCCTCACCGTGATCAACTCCCGCCCGGAAACCTAGGTCCCCACTGTGGAAGGATGTGTGGATCCAGAATTGGCCTCCACAGTCACTTATGGACTCATTGTTAAAACCATGCCTATGGAAGACAATCTTACTCGACTACAAGTGATCGCCAGAGAAGAAGACTTCCAACTCTATGATTCTAGGAAAGTAGAGGTAGAACATAGCCATTGTGGCTAGTAGCCAGTGATTGCTTTGTCCTCCATGAATCTGTCTAATCTTTCAAAGCCATCCAAGTTGGAGGCCATCGCTTACAATTCTCTAATGGAAGCGTCAAGACTGCCACCTACTTTTCCCCATTGGTAAAATACAGCAGGATGTACCAACTTTACTTAAGCTTCAATGGTCAATTAAGATTTTATATTGTCTGCTCTGCTAAATAATATTCCCATGCTGCTGACTGAATGGGTGTGGCAAAAGAAGAGAAAGAGAGCATCTTACAGCAGCCTTGCAATGTAGCTCTGACGCAGGCAGTGGCGTAGCGTGGGGGGTGCAGGGGGGGCCGGCCGCACCGGGCCCAACATCTGGGGGGGGGGGTGCACTCACAGCTCTCTGCCCCTACCTGGCTCACTCACTCTCTCTCACTGCAGTGCTGGCTGTGCGAATCCGATCCGAGGCGGCGACCACTGTGGAGGGGAGGGTGCCAGGCGTGCGGTGCGGTGCGGAGAGAGAGCGAGGGACTATCTGGGGGAGGGACAGTGCAGCGGGGGGGGGGGGCGCAAATTACTTGCCTTGCCCCGGGTGCTGACAACCCACGCTACGCCACTGGCGGCAGGGTTGAGGCTAGTTTGGTTTGCAACCCAAAATGGTCCTTGGAGCGGAAACCTTGCACTCCATCGAGTTGCATGCATATACCTCTAAACATGTTTTAAAATTAAAAAAGGAATCAATTTCCCCACAGATTCCTAGTTAGAAAGCGCATCAAACCCTCCACTGCCTGCTACCTTTTGCTCTCTTTTTTCGGTTTGGGAGGAGGCAGATTGGTGACTGAGTGTTGCTATGTCAAAACTTGGATTTCATCTATCAATTTCCATGGGGAGCTCTCGCTTCTATCCCAGGGGAAGATGGAAAAAGAAGAGAGCTACGGGTCTCAGAAACAGCCCTATGCATGATCTAACTGGGAGGTCTATGTCCAACAGACGATGCCCCAGACCTCTAGAGAGTCTATCATGTACCTGGCAAACGAAGGGGAAGAGGCCCTTGCTGATGTGGAGGCCATCCAGTCCAAGCGGGAAGACAGACGCTTGCGCCAGTGCGCAACCCACAGCTGTCATGTTGTTGAGGTACGGCTGTGAGTTCTGGATGTATCTGTGAATGAACGGAAGGTGTGAGAGATCTAAAGCGGGGGGGGGGGGTTTGCATCTGAAAGGATCTAAACCCGGCTGCCCTCTATGCCCACATTATGGAGTTGCAGTTACTTGTATATTTTGTGAGATGTATTGTATGATATATATACAGTGGTACCTCGGGTTACAGACACTTCAGGTTACAGACTCCGCTAACCCAGAAATAGTACCTCAGGTTAAGAACTTTGCCTCAGGATGAGAACAGAAATTGCGTGGCGGCAGCGGGAAGCCCCGTTAGCTAAAGTGGTACCTCAGGTTAAGAACAGTTTCAGGTTAAGAACGGACTTCCAGAACGAATTAAGTTCTTAAGCTGAGGTACCACTGTATATATATTATTTTGAAGTGTCTTATTTGTACATTGTATATTTTGAATGACATCATACCGATTATATATTTACTAACAGTTATTAGCCAGCGTGTTGTGCTTGCATTTTTGTAGATTGTCACATTTTGCAACACAGGGGTTTGTGTTTGTTCACATTATGGGGAGCAACAGATTAAAGGTACGTCGTCCCGGCTTTGCATCCTCAAGAGCCATGGTGGTGTCGGATAAATGGTGTCTAACACAGAGTCTTGCATAGGGGGATAAGGCAGATGCCAAGTCCTTTCGGAAAATGTATAGATCTGCATCCACACTGGGAACCTAGCCTCACATGTTATTAGCTCACTTTTTATAAGGCATCTGCATGACATCACAATCAAAATATACCATATTTTTCCCTCTACAGGATGCACCAGACCATAAGACGCACCTAGTTTTAGAGGGGGAGAACAAGAAAAAAAATTCTCTCCCTCTCTGCGCAGCGCCCCTTCAGCGAAGCAGCAGGAGAAACGGAGCCCCTTCCATTTCTCCTCCCGCTTCACTGAAGGGGCGCTGCGCAGAGAGGGAAAGCTGCTCAGCACCTCTCCAACGAAGCGAAGCCAGGTGTGCAAGAGGGATTGATGTGCACCGATCCCTCTCGCTCTCCAGGCTTCAGCGAAAGCAATGCGAAGCCTCCGAAGTGCAGCGGGAGCGCTCCTGCTGCGCTCCGGAGGCTTCTTGTTGCTTTCGCTGAAGCCATTGAGCCTGCATTCGCCCCATAAGACGCACACACATTTCCCCTTAATTTTTGGAGGGGGAAAAGTGTGTCTTATAGAGCGGAAAATACGGTACTCCTCCCATGTTTTCCCTTCTCAGCTTCTATTAAGGCTTCGCCCCATGCCCAGACTTTACAAAATCCAACTGAATGGAGCAGCTGCACAAGTTCTTCAAGTGCAGATGACACGCTGAGCTGCTATTCCATAGGTCTGCCAGCAGAAGAGAGGGTGACTAAGTAGGTTGAGGGTTACCCACCTGACGTGCCCGTTGTAGATGTTGAAGGCCAAGCAGATGATGGCCAACAGGATACCCACGCTGGAGAGCACTGAGACAGAAATGAAGAGCTTCTGGGAGAGGTACCGGAAAGTGATGATGACCTTTGTGTAGTCAGCCGGCGGGACACCGCCTGTAGGGTATGGGGGGGAAGAACAGAGAAACTCAGGCACCGGGGGCACCTCATAGTCCTTTCCACCATTAGCAACCAGGAAGACTATGTTCTTTTTTCCCCATAAATGGTTTTGCTTGCCCCTTTCTGTGACCCTGGAAGACAGAGGACAAGTTGGCACCAGCCAATCTGACAACAACAAGGCCGCTGTGTGCATGGATGTGGCTGTGTGGCAACTGCCCTGAATGGCTCAACAAGTGCATAGGCTGCCTCCTGACTCAACCCAGCTTCACGTATTTCCCAAGGTCAGAGCTGTCAACTTTTCCCTTTTCTTGCGAGGAATCCTATTCGGAATAAGGGAATTTCCCTTAAAAAAAGGGAAAAGTTGACAGCTATGCCCAAGGTGCTTTACAGAAGCTTGGTCTCAGCAGACACTGGGACTTGACATGTTTTAAAATATATCTATCTCTCTATGTCTCTATAAGGGACGCAGGTGGCGCTGTGGGTTAAACCACAGAGCCTAGGACTTGCCAATCAGAAGGTCAGCAGTTCGAATCCCCGCGACGGGGTGAGCTCCTATTGCTCGGTCCCTGCTCCTGCCAACCTAGCAGTTCGAAAGCACGTCAAAGTGCAAGTAGATAAATAAGGTGGGAAGGTAAACGCCGTTTCCTCTGCTCTGGTTCGCCAGAAGCGGCTTAGTCATGCTGGCCACATGACCCGGAAGCTGTACGCCGGCTCCCTCGGCCAGTAAAGCGAGATGAGCACCGCAATCCCAGTGTCGGTCACGACTGGACCTAATGGTCAGGGTTCCCTTTACCTTTACTTATGTCTCTATCTATCTATCTATCTATCTATCTATCTATCTATCATCTATCTCTATCTATCTATCTATCATCTATCTATCTATCTATCATCTATCTATCTATATCTATCTATCATCTATCTATCATCCATCTATCTATCATCTATCTATCTAATCTATCATCTATCTATCTATCTATCTATCTATCTATCATCTCTATCTATCATCTATCTATCTATCATCTCTGTGTGTATGAGTAGTAAGAGAACCATGTATGGCACCTTTAGCTACTAGGAGGAAAGATGGGATTTAAATGCAGTAAATAAATTACACACACACACACACACAGTCTAATTTTTCATTCGCTTTTGTGAATAGCCACACATATTTACAAATAAAATGCACCCAAGAAGTAAGGAAATTGAAAGTATTGTATGAACTGTTTTGTATGCATTATATCCCCTTCATGGATCACTGCCTTGTCGTGACGAAGGGGCTTGAATAGCTATGAGCTATGCCGTGCAGGGCCACCCAAGTCGGACAGGCCATAGCCGAGAGTTTAGACTACATGTGATCCACCTGGAGAAGGAACTGGCAATCCACGCCAGTATTCTGCCAAGAAAACTCCATGGACATAAAAAAAGGAGAAGCTTTGAGAAGAAAGCGAGAGTTTCCAAGGCATGCTCTGGTTCATGGGGTCACGGAGAATCGAACACGACTAAGACGACTAAACTAATGTTACCAGATGTCCCCGTTTCCTGGGGACAGTCCCTGGATTTACAAATCAGTCCCCTGACAAAATCCATCTATGTAGTAGGAAGTTGAAAAGTGTCCCCGGATTCACTGGAAAAAAATCTGGTAACCTTAGACTAAATAACAACAACATGCATTATATCACCACTTATTTTTATCTTGGGTCCTGTGAGAGTCACACAACTGGTTGCCATGCCTAAAAGGTCAGTCTCTTACCAATCCATTTTTCATTGTTGTACCAGGAGAGATTATCCTTGGTGCTGTCGTAATACCCGATCTTCTTATAGATGCCATCTGTTGGCAGAAGGAGGCATTACATACAGTAGGGAGGTGAAGCCTTGATGCTGGGTAGGAAAGTGGAACAAACCCCTAGCCGTGCAGGGGATGGGCCTGAGGCTCTCAACTTAAATTTCATGCGGATGCGGGGAGCATGGAAGGAACGGGGAGGGGGGAGAGAAAATGAGGGGGAAGCCTAAATGGATGAAAGGGGGGGGGGTGGAGTCCAGACCTTTGGCTGGGTGGAGAGAGAGATGTCAGAATGAGAGAAGGAGAAAGAAAGGGGTGTTAAAGAAGTTAACAAATAATAAGACAATGAATAATGGGAGGCTGGGATTGATCAGGAGCAGTACTGCACAGTGGCATCTGGGGTCTGCCCAAACTATCATGGGACACAGAGAACAGGAATCTCAGAAGAGAAACCAACACACCCAGCACAACGACAATGATCCTTGCTCACCCTGAAGCTGCTCGATGAGGGTCCAGGCCATCCGAGAGCCGCTGGCGTCAAAGACCACATGTCCCTGGGGGGGGAAAGGGAAAAGGAGTTGCATATTCAATAGTTGGGGCTGGTGAGCCCTTCATGTTCCCAATTCCTATAGTTATAATTTGTGCGTTGCCATCTGTTTTTATTCTGATCTTAATCTGATTTTAAGCTGTATTTTAATTGATTGTTTGATTTTATGTGTTGATTGTATTATATACTCTGCTGTTAGCTGCCCTGAGCCCGGTCCTGGCTGGGGAGGGTGGGATATAATAATAATAATAATAATAATAATAATAATAATAATAATAATAATAATTTTCAGTGCTTGTGCTTTTTCGGGGGAGGGGGTGCAGGGGTACGCATACCCCTAAACATTTTGTGAATCTTTGTACTTTTGCCCATTGACTGTACAGTGGAACCTCGGATTGCGAGCATGATCCATGTGGGAGGCATGTTCGCAACCCAGAGCGCTGCATCTGTGCATACGCAGGACGTTATTTTTGTGCTTCTGCGCATGCGCAAAGCGCCGAAACCCGGAAGTAACCTGTTCCGGTACTTCCGGGTTTCGGCGCATCTGTAACCTGAAAATGCGTAACCCGAAGCATCTGTAACCAGAGGTACCACTTTATTTATTTTCCCCGATTTGAACTATAAAATGGTGATTTTCTTGAGTCAAAACGAGAGTACCCCTAAACATTTTTTAAGGGAAAAAAGCACTGTGCATATTAATACAGGGTCTCCCAAGTTTCAGGGTGGCATACAAATACTGTACAGACAGACAGACAGATAGATATGTGGGCATTTCTAAATCCCAAACATCCACATTCTGCCCCGAGGAGATCAAGTCCAAGAGCCACGCACAGAGACTCCCTCAAAGGCTGAAGAGTTGAGGGCTCGGTAGATCTCATCTGTGATAGTCCTGTTGTTATAATTGAAATCTTCCAGCCGCAGGCCCTTCTTCACCAGCTCCGTGGAGGTCTTGTTGAGTGCTAGTGCCAGGGCCCAGATGGCATCATAGGCCAGCGGAGCCTCCTGGAAGCCTCCCGTCTCCTCTGGGGATTTTTTCACCCGCTTCGTCAGCTTCTCAATGAACTCCTGCGATGTCTGTAGGGGACAAAAGAAAGATTGAAAATGATCCCCAGACATGTAATTAAGGTTAAGGTTGGATGGATAATGTGTTCCCTCTGTACAGTGGTGCCTCGCAAGACGAAATTAATTCGTTCTGTGAGTTTTTTCGTTCTACGAGTTTTTTCGTCTTGCGAAACACCAATGTGTATTGACGGTTTCCCCTAGGAATGCATAGGCGGTTTTAAGAAAAAGGCGCAAGATGTTTTCGTCTTGCAAAGCAAGCCCATAGGGAAATCCGTCTTGCGAAGCAACTCAGAAAACGAAAAACTCTTTCGTCTTGCAAGTTTTTCGTCTTCCGAGGCATTCGTCTTGCGAGGTACCACTGTATCACGATTTGATTTTGCAAGGGGATTGAGCCTTAAAGTTGCAGCAAAGTCTTGTTTTTTCCAGGCACCCCAGTCCTTCCACCCCATGTTGACTCTATAATGGCATTTTAATGTTTTAATGTTGTATTTTAATCTGGTTTTTAAGTTGTATTTCAATCCATTTGTTTTTATATCAATTGTTAGCCGCCCTGAGCCTGGTCTAGGCTGGGGAGGGAGGGCTATAAATAATAATAATAATAATAATAATAATAATAATAATAATAATAATATGTAATTTAATCCTACCTAGTAAAAAAGAAAAAAAACAATGGCTTCTCAAAGATCTGGTGTAAAATTCTTAAGACTGAATAAAGTTTTAAAACTACTAACTGTCACATGAATCAACTTTAATATACAGAAATCCATTAAGATGAAATCTTGCTTAAAAAATCTGGGAGGGGGGAAGCGGGTTTTTAAATTTTGGTTTTTGTCTATTTGGAATATTACAAAAGTTTCTCATTCCCTTTGACAGTGTATATTGCTTTCACTATTGTCCATAACCTGCAGCTTGAGCAAATGCCTGGTTTCTGTTTTTTTTAATCACCTCTCAGCTTGAACCAGACCTCTCCAGACTTTTGCCTTGGAGCTAGCTCTCAACAACAAGAGTTAGGCTTGGGACATTTGACAACATTTGTTCCTTAGGACCCTCGTATCTACGGGACCGACTCTCCTGGTATGCCCTGCTGAGGACCTTAAGGTCCATGAATAACCATAGTTTAGAGGTCCCGGGCCCTAAGGAAGTCAGACTATCCTTCACCAGGGCCAGGGCCTTTTCAGTGATGGCTCCGACCTGGTGGAATGCTCTGTCCCATGAGACCAGGGCCTTGCAGGATTTAACCCCCTTCCGTCAGGCCTGTAAGACAGAGCTATTCCGCCTGGCCTTTAATTTGAATTCAGCCTGATCTTTTATTTCCCTTCTCTTCCCTCCCCCTCCCCTTTTATGAAGATTACCCGCTCTGAGACCCCACAGCTAATTCTCCCCTGGCCTCCTTGCTGGCCCAAGTAGGACCAATTCAGCCAGCTAGCCCTGGGAATTATCTAATTGATTTTTGAATTTTATTGTTATTCATGTTTTTATACCGTATTTTATACTGCTTTTATAATTAAGTGTTTTAAAGTGTTTTGATTTTGTTGTTAGCCGCCCTGAGCCCGGTTTTTGAACCAGGAAGGGCGGGGTATAAATAAAAAAATATATTCCTTTGCAGGCAACAAATCAGAGCCCGCCTCTATGGCGAGGGTTTCCAAACATCGGAGTGTGATTTCCAGGCAAGCTTAAAAACCCCAACATTTGACTTTTAAAAAGGTAAAGCGACCCCTGACCATTACGTCCAGTCGTGACCGACTCTGGGGTTGCGGCGTTCATCTCGCTTTATTGGCCGAGGGAGCCGGCGTACAGCTTCCGGGTCATGTGGCCAGCATGACTAAGCCGCTTCTGGCAAACCAGAGCAGCGCATGGAAACGCCGTTTACCTTCCTGCTGGAGTGGTACCTATTTATCTACTTGCACTTTGACATGCTTTCAAACTGCTAGGTTGACAGGAGCAGGGACTGAGCAACGGGAGCTCACCCTGTTGCGGGGATTCGAACCGCCGACCTTCTGATCGGCAAGTCCTAGGCTCTGTGGTTTAACCCACAGCGCCACCCGCACCTCCCTATCCCCCCATGCCCTCTGAGACGCTCCCTCACCATATTGGAGATGCTGCGTGTGTTCTCTGGGTTCAACATGACGATCTCGGTGGTGATGTGGCCCTCCACGGCCTCCCTCATCTCCTCTTCCGTGCAGTTAATATTCGCATCCTTGATGCGGAACCAGTTGTCGGCATACCAGCCAATCAGGAACCAGACGTACTTCTTTCCAAACAAGCGTTCCTTGTAGACCTGTCCCCAGTGCCGCAAGAGAGGAGAAATGAAGGTTTGCCAATAAGTAGAGTGGTCCAGTCAGGGCCATGCCATGGCTTGCATTTCATCTCAAGCCTCCTAGTGTAGGGCCGTAGCAAACCCCCCCAAATGCCTTTCTTAAAAAGGAGAGGTCCGTCAGGAGAACAAGGCTGGCATTGATGGAACAGGCTCAAATGTTTATTATTCAAGGTTGTAAAGAGATAAGCAAACTCAGGAACGCACATGGCCGTGGTGTAGTGAGGCCATGGCAGGAAGGAGGGGGCCAAGACCTTACATGGTAATAGGAACTTACTATAACTTTCGATTTCCCAGAAATCAGGTGGTTTACAATAAATCAGGTGGTATTGTATTCTGCAAATGTATAAAAAGCTGGCTCGCTTAGAATTCAGGGCCAGACTCCGAACATGAGCTGGTCTGTGCCTTTGTGTCCAAGCAATTGCTACACAAAATAAAAAAAACATTTTTTCCTGCTGTCGTTTGACTCTTGCAGCGTCCTTGATGCTCCTAGTAACAGATAGGGACCTACCTAGATAGGTAGGTCCTTCACCTTCACTACCACACATTCTAGGAGGAAGGGCTGTAAGTCAGTAGGTAAAGCTCTGCTTTGCCTGCCGAGAGTCGCAAGTTCAATCCCCAACATCTCTAGTTAAAGTTGGGAATGAAGGAAGCTCCTTCGTTGTAGCCTCTTGTATTCCCAGAGAGGAACCTCCGCCCTGGGCACCCACCTCACAGAAGACCTTCCGCGCCTCCGTCTCATAAAAGAGTCCAACGATGATACGGGCATCTTGGCGCTGTAAGGGGAAAAGTAGGGTCAGGTGGCTGGAGGGCGTTTCCACAGAGTCAAGCATGATCAGTTACCGTATTTTTTGCTCTATAAGACTCACTTTTCCCCTCCTAAAAAGTAAGGGGAAATGTGTGTGCGTCTTATGGAGCGAATGCAGGCTGCGCAGCTATCCCAGAAGCCAGAACAGCAAGAGGGACCGCTGCTTTCACTGCGCAGCGATCCCTCTTGCTGTTCTGGCTTCTGAGATTCAGAATATTTTTTTCTTGTTTTCCTCCTCCAAAAACTAGGTGCGTCTTGTGGTCTGGTGCGTCTTATAGAGCGAAAAATACGGTACTTATCACAGATTGATTGGTTATATTTCTATGCCTCTTTTCGTTCAGACGAATCCCAAAGCGGCTTACAAGCAACAGATGACAATAACAGAGCAGAATGTCCCAAATACAGCACAAATCATATAGAAGAACTAACAAATCGTCAGCAAAACGACCGCAAATGATCAAGGAAACAGTTACCGCCTATGAAACAGAACTACTAAAAATAAGGTAAGCAATTGCAACAAAAAACGCATCACAGGATTCACAAAGTGCTACAGCATTCATAATCTATAAAACAACTGTATTAACAACATTCCCAAAACAGCAACCAAAAATAAACGGAGCATTGCTTAATTCACGAACACATTCTCCTCACTCCCATAACCCAAACTTTCATGTATCTTTTAATGAATTGAACATATGAACACGGAGTTTGCTTCACACACACACACACCTGGACCAAAGGCCCATCTTGTCCAGCATCCCGGACCCTCCAAGTGTCCCTATTTTCCAGGGAAAGTCCTGGATTTACAGAAGCCATCCCTGATTAGATTTCTGATTTGATCCCGGAATGTCCCCCTTTTCCTTAGGAAGTCGCTATTTTCATCAGAGAAATGTTGGAGGGTGTGGAGTCATGTGAACCCCCTTCCCAAGCCAAGGAGGTAAGTAACTTTACAACCTTTAGAAGATATTTGAAGGTAGCCCTGTATAAGGTAAAGGTACCCCTGCCCGTACGGGCCAGTCTTGACAGACTCTGGGGTTGTGCGCCCATCTCACTTAAGAGGCCGGGGGCCAGCGCTGTCCGGAGACACTTCCGTGTCACGTGGCCAGCGTGACAAAGCCGCATCTGGCGAGCCAGAGCAGCACACAGAACACCGTTTACCTTCCTGCCAGTAAGCGGTCCCTATTTATTTACTTGCACTTTGACGTGCTTTCGAACTGCTAGGTTGGCAGGCGCTGGGACCGAACAGCGGGAGCGCACCCCGCCGCGGGGATCCGAACCGCCAACCTTTCGATCGGCAAGCCCTAGGCGCTGAGGCTTTTACCCACAGCGCCACCCACGTCCCGTAGCCCTGTATAGGGACGTTTTAAAATGTTTAACGTTTTATTATGTTTTTATATATGTTGGAAGCCGCCGAGAGTGGCTGGGGCAACCCAGTCAGATGGGTGGGGTATAATAATAATAATAATAATAATAATAATAATAATAATGACATCCCAATTTTCATCGGAGAAATGTTGGAGGGTATGGCAGCCTGTTCTCTCAGTGGCCAAACAGATGCCTCTGAGAATCCCCCAAGCAAGATCGGAGCTCTCCCTGCTTATAGTTCCCTAGCTTAGCGTTATGCTTCCAACAAGCAGAGGCATAGGAAGGTCAGGTGGTACCCAGTGTGGAAACATTTTTGTCACCCCCCCCCCACCCCACATGGACGTTTCTTATTGCCTGCAAAAATGGTTTTACGTTATTTCATATTTTCTTACAAAGGAAACAACAACAACAACAACAACATTTTTAATTTATATCCTGCCCTCCCCAGCCAAAGTCGGGCTCAGGGCGGCTAACATCAGATACATAACATTGGTATAAAATCAAGCAATAATTAAATTACCTCCTAAAAACATGTCAAAATCAAATTAAAGTCCAATTAGACGGCTTTCCGCAGGGTTAGGATTGGGAACAGTAAGTGCTCCACTGAATTGAAATTTCAGCCTTCACGACATAGTTTACATGAGTAAACAGCTATTTTTGTGGAGGAGGGTCAAGATATTAACTGATATGCACGAAAGTTCATATAGAGCTATATAATACCTAGTGTAGTGAGATAAGATCTTTGGAGCAGACATTTTCAAAAAAAAAAAAAAAGTTTTTGATGAGCCACCCTAAAAAAGGTAAAGGTAAAGGGACCCCTGACCATTAGGTCCAGTCGTGGCTGACTCTGGGGTTGCGGCGCTCATCTCGCTTTATTGGTCGAGGGAGCCGGTGTACAGCTTCCGGGTCATGTGGCCAGCATGACGAAGCCGCTTCTGGTGAACCAGAGCAGCACACGGAAACGCCGTTTACCTTCCCACCGGAGCGGTACCTATTTATCTACTTGCATTTTGACGTGCTTTTGAACTGCTAGGCTGGCAGGAGATGGGACCGAGCAACGGGAGCTCACCCCATTGCGGGGATTCGAACCATCAACCTTCTGATCAGCCAGCCCTAGGCTCAGTAGTGCCACCCGTGTCCCATTATGAAGCACCCTAGTAGGGCAGTAATTGTTACTTGATAATTTGTCACCCCCATGATGGCACCTGGGGCGGCCCCTCTGCCCCCACTTCCTACTCCCCTGCCAACAAGCTGCCTCTCTGAAGCAGAGGATGAAAGTGATGGTTGTTCTCCCTTGTTTGTCCCAGCAGACAACCACTGCTCAGTGGTACGCTACTATCTCTTGTTATGGGAGTGCTATTTATGAGCAATCTGAGTTAGTCTGATTCTTTCCCAAAAAAACAACAACCCCCAAAACCATCAAAGCTACTGGCGTCACCATCTAATTGCGGTCCTGAATTCCTGCGCTGATTGTACATTGTGCAGAGGAGAGCTTTCTTTTGTGCGCCCTGAACTCACTGCTGCACATCACGCTGGCGCACGGGGCGGCTGGCCCAATCTAGCTGCGAATTCTGCATATTTGAAGGAGACAAGGCATTTGATGAGAGAGACGCGCTGCCTCTTGCTTGGGGTTCCTGCCTCTTGCTCCTGCAGCGCGAGCGCCAATGAATCCGAAATGCAGTTTTCATTAATGTTTAATAGACCTTTCCCGAGCAGCCTGGTGATCTGAAGTCACGATGCAAAACACCCTGTTTCTGGGGTGAGGGGAAAAGGGGCCACATTGCCTATAAGCCACCCTGGCCCCATAGGGTCCCAACCAGCAGAGGGAGCCGTCTTTGGGGTAGGCAGGAGATAAATTTTGCACCAATCAAACAGCCCTCCCTCCAAGATATACCGTATTTTTCGCTTTATAAGATGCACCAGACCATAGGATGCACCTAGTTTTTGGAGGAGGAAAACAAGAAAAAAAATATTCTGAATCCCAGAAGCCAGAACAGCAAGGCTTCTGGGATAGCCTCTTGCTGTTCTGGCTTCTGGGATAGCCGCACAGCCTGCATTCGCTCCATAAGAAGCACACACATTTCCCCTTACTTTATAGGAGGGGGAAAGTGCGTCTTATAGAGAGAAAAATACGGTGTGTGTATATATATACAGTGGTGCCTCGCAAGACGAAAAGAATCCATTCCGGGAGTCTTTTCGTCTTGTGGTTTTTTCGTCTTGCGAAGCAAGCCCATTGACGTAGTAGCGCTATTAGCGCTATTGGCTAAAAAAGGGCTAAAAACGGCTTTTTTGGGGGGGGGGATTAGCGGTTTTGCTGCTAAAATGCTTTTAGCAGCTTAGCGATTCAGAATAAGGGGTTTTGGAGCAAAAAAAAAAAATCGATTTTTTTCGTCATTTTTCGTCTTGCGAAGCAAGCCCATAGGGAAATTCGTCTTGCGAAGCGCCTCTGCAGACGGAAAACCCTTTCGTCTTGCGGGTTTTCCGTCTTGCGAGGCATTCGTCTTGCGGGGCACCACTGTATATATATATATATAGAGAGAGAGAGAGAGAGAGAGAGAGAGAGTGCTCTTGTTTTCTTCTGCAATGATAAATGCAGCCACTCGCTGACATGAAAAGGGAGCAAGGCAGCTATATTCCGATTGCTGCTGCTGGATGCTTCTTGCAAGCGTTGACTGCCTGTTCTTTTTTTAAAAAGAGAAAACCCAACCCAACAGGGGAGGCGAAGTGCTGCGGCAGTATCTGGCTCATTCATTCTGGTGGCATGAGTTCTCCCCTGAGCAGAAGCTGTCAGGAGGATTGGGGGTGGCGCTGTCTGTCCATCTGTCGGCTCAGGGGATGGCAGCTGCCGCCAGAACGAGAAAGGCACTGAATTTCAGGGGTGGCTTCTTTCTTCCTCACCCTGCCTTCTCCCCCCCACCGGCCTCCACCAGCACGTGTGTGCGCCAGAAGCACCTACCAATCGTGCTTGGCTTGGAGCATGAGGCGACAGTGTAAGCCCATCTCATAGATTACATAGATTACACTTTTTGATATACACTCTGCCTTTCCACAAAGGAAACCGAGTTCAGAGGTGCTTAGGGTGCAGAAAGTGGACGGGAGGTTTTTCCCCCTCTGTTAAAAATTTGAAGGAAGAAGAGAAGAAAGAGTTGGAGCAAAGTATGGAGAAAGAAGTCCATAAAAAGGTTAAATATTTAGGGATATGCTTAGCATCAAGAAATATAAATATCTGCAAAGACAATTATGAAAAAGTGTGGCTCGAGGTAAAAAGGAATCTAGAAATATGGAGCAGAATGAATCTCTCCCTGTTGGGAAAAATAGCAGCAGTAAAAATGAATGTTTTGCCAAAAATGCTATTTCTTTTCCAGTCAGTCCCAGTAATGGTGAAAGACGATTGCCTCAAAAAACGGCAGAAGGAAATTTCCAAGTTTATCTGGGGGTGCAAAAGGCCAAAGGCCCCTCTATGGAATCTACAGCAGGTAGGGATAGCCACCTACTATTTGGAAGACAAACAGACAGACAGACACCTAGACAGACGACCTTGTGGAAGATAAGGCTATCGCAAGGAAGCAGAGTGGCTGTTAAACTCCTGTCCTACTTGCCTGACAAAGTGCAGGGTAAACAATATCTACAAAATTTAATCCAAAAGCGTTCCAATTACAAGAGCAGCCATGCATTTCAAAGGCAACATCCATGTTTTAATAATATATTGGTAACTGCTAGTTAAAAGCTTTCACTAACTCGCATATACGGTCGAATCTTGGTTTTCGAACAGCATAGTCCACAAACCACTTGGAACTCGAATGCCGCAAACCTGGAAGCAGGTGTTCTAGTTTGCGAACTTTGCCTCAGAAGCCGAACGTCCGGTGTGGCTTCCGCAGCTTCCAATTGGCTGCAGGACGCTCCTGCAGCCAATCGGAAGCCATGCCTTGGTTTCCGAACGTGTCGGAAGTCAAACGGACTTGCGGAACACATTCTGTTTGAAAACCAAGGCACGACTGTACTAATAAAGGAAGCATTTAGTTTATTAATAGTCATCCCTGATCCAGGCTCGTTGGAATCTCTACGTTCTTATAATTAGAAAACTGCCACTCAGATAATGTTAACGAACGTATCTAAGAAATGTTGCATGATTTAACTCCTAGTTCCTTTATCTCTCCCCCTTTGTTTCCTTTTCTTCTCTTTCCTCTGTTATTAGATTGCAAATGTATAAGTGTTGCACATTGTTAAATTGTTATAAACTGAATATGTATATATGTGTGTGTGTGTGTGTGTGCACACATACACACACCAAAAATTTCTGCATAGGTTTTCAAAATCTAAGGATTGCATCCAACTAAGTTTTATTCAGGATAGACCCACTGAAATGCATGGACCTAAGTTAGTCCTATCTATTAATTTCAAAGCATCTGATCTGAATGGGACTAAGATTGGATGCAACCCTAAGTGTTAAAAAGCATCATTGGTAGTTGGCCAAGTAATGGGGGTTGGGACGAGGAAGCAAGAAAGTTTTGACACCCTTCCTTCCACCCAGATCGCCTCCCCCACATACACACACACTCTGTCACTTGGAGTAATATAACACACTGCCCCCCCCCCCCCAGCAAGGGCATTCTCAAAATTTCAGTCAATTAACCCTCCATTCCCATCACTTGGGAAGACAGGCGAGCTAATCCCAGTGTACTGGAAGAAGCAAAGATCACCAGTGTCAAAGCAATGATTCTTCAACATCAGCTTTGTTGGACTGGTCATGTTGTGTAGAGATGCCTGATTATCTTCTTCCAAAGCAACTATTCTATTCTGAACTTAACAACGGAAAGCGTAATGCTGGTGGTCAACAAAAGAGGTTTAAAGACTGTCTCAAGGCAAATCTAAAGAAATGCAGTATAAACACCAAAAACTGGGAAACACTTGCCTGCGAGCACTCCAATCGGAGAACAGCTTTTACCAAACTCAGGACGCAAGGGATAAACGTGCTTAGAGGAAGGCACGCTTGGCAAATCCACACCGTGATCAACTCCTGCCCAGAAACCAATGTCCCCACTGTGGAAGGACGTGTGGATCCAGAATTTGCCTCCACAATCACTTATGGACTCGTTGTTAAAACCGTGTTTATGGAAGACAATCTTACTCGGTTACGAGTGATTGCCAGAGAAGAAGAAGAAGGATCACCCTGCGGATATATGTCAAACGATTAACAAGTGGGTCCCCAAACGCATGTTTGCGTTAAAGGTGGGCCCTGGGTCTGAAAAGGTTGACAATGCCTGCTCTAGCGGTTAGCCGAGGCCAAAGGGATGTGGCTCGTGGTTATGAACCCTCCTTGCGGCTGCCACCCAGAGCACACTTACTCGGGAGAAAGCCCCACTGAAGACACTGGAGCTTATCTTCCAGCAAACACGTCTAGGATTCTGCTGTCCGTTTGCGATATGTACAGTGGGACGAAACTTTTCACAGCTCCGCACGAGCCCGTCCCTGCCCCACAACAGCCTGAAGCTGTCCCAGGCAGCAAAAAGCACAGATCTGGCACGTACAAAAAGCAGAGATTCAAAGCAATCCAAATACAGTGGTACCTCGGGTTACATACGCTTCAGGTTACATACGCTTCAGGTTACTTACTCCGCTAGCCCAGAAATATTACCTCGGGTTAAGAACTTTGCTTCAGGATGAGAACAGAAATCGTGCTCCGGTGGCGCAGCGGCAGCAGTAGGCCCCATTAGCTAAAGTGGTGCTTCAGGTTAAGAACAGCTTCAGGTTAAGTACAGACCGCTGGAACGAATTAAGTACTTAACCCGAGGTACCACTGTATCCCACCCACCCTTGTTGAAGGGGGTTTGGATGAAGCAAAGCTGAGTCCCTCTGCCCTCCCAGCCAGGATCACCTTCAGATTCTTGACGGGCACAGCAGGGTCAGAGAAGAAGCTCTGGCGGAAAGTGATCTCGATCCCGGCTTCTTTGACTCGCTCTTCCAGGTCATCCAAGGTCTATGGGAATGAAGAAGGAGGCACAGAGATAAGGAAGGAATAGGTGATGTTGGAGTGGAACAATGGGTCAGTGTAAAGGTAATGCTAAAATAGGGGGTGCAATGGTGGTTTAGGATAAGGGTTTTAAAAATCAGCAGTGCACGTTCCCTGTGCTTCTACAACCTCACTGGTAAAGTACCTTTTGTAAAGGTAAAGGGACCCCTGACCATTAGGTCCAGTCGTGACCGACTCTGGGGTTGCGGCGCTCATCTCGCTTTATTGGCCGAGGGAGCCGGCGTACAGCTTCCGGGTCATGAGGCCAGCATGACTAAGCCGCTTCTGGCGAACCAGAGCAGTGCACGGAAACGCTGTTTACCTTCCCGCCGGAGGGGTACCTATTTATCTACTTGCACTTTGACGTGCTCTCAAACTGCTAGGTTGACAGGAGCTGGGACCAAACAACGGGAGCTCACCCCGTCGCAGGGATTCGAACCGCCGACCTTCTGATCGGCAAGTCCTAGGCTCTGTGGTTTAACCCACAGCGCCACCTTTTGTATCCAACAGCAAATGCAGCTTCCTGAGAATCTCTGTTTCTATTTTATTCAAAAAAAATTCTAGCCCCTGTGGCTGTAGGGCAATACCTGAAAAATATTCAGAAACCTTTTGTTGTTGTTGTTGAAGGAGAGGGGACAGCTTCACTGGACAGGATTTCCCCATAACTCCTTGCCTCTTGCCATGGCAATCAAAACCAATTTTGCGCAAAACATAGGTGACAGCTAATTTGGCTCCTCTTAAGAGCCAAATTACGCATTACGTTAAATGTGCTTAAAAAACAACAAGGATGATGATGGTGATAAAGAAGAGGCAATGTAAGGGCCCCACCCCACCCCCAAACCAGACAGGAACTGCAGCATAGAAGTTACCAAAAAGATATCCTTTCCTTCTTGCACTGGTTTAATGAGAATCGCCCCCAAGCTATTAGCTCTCCACTGGGCTATTTGCTTGCTGTGAGTAATAGCCTGTTTGCAAGTAAAGGCCTAGGCAGGGAACAGGCAGGACAGGAAAGCTAATTGACAAGAGATGGGGAGGAGGAGGATAACAAGGAGTTTGCTGGCGATCCTTTATCAGCGAAAGACAGGCAGGAGTCTCTGGAGGAAAAGTTCTGAGTGTGAGGAGAAGTGTTTACTGTCTCAACCTCAACCCCTTTTCCAGTGCCGGATTTACGTATAAGCTAAACAAGCTGTAGCTTAGTGCCCAACTCTCTTGGGGGCCCACAACAAATTTAAAGGGGGAAAAAACACCTGGATGTACATTTCCAAAATTTAAGATAAAAAACAAATTACATAAAACCTACATAAAGCAACAGTGTTTTGTGTTGTGTAGGCTCCTATGGTGTAATGGGCCTCACCTGCTCCCTAAAATATCGCTGGTTTGCTCATTTCTATACATAGGGATGCGGGTGGCGCTGTGGGTTAAACCACAGAGCCTAGGACTTGCCGATCAGAAGGTTGGCGGTTCGAATCCCCGCAATGGGGTGAGCTCCCGTTTTTCGGTCCCAGCTCCTGCCAACCTAGCAGTTTGAAAGCAAGTCAAAGTGCAAGTAGATAAATAGGTACCGCTCCAGTGGGAAGGTAAACGGCGTTTCCATGCGCTGCTCTGGTTTGCCAGAAGTGGCTTAGTCATGCTGGCCAAATGACCTGGAAACTGTATGCCGGCTCCCTCGGCCAGTAAAGCGAGATGAGCGCTGCAACCCCAGAGCCGGTCACGACTGGACCCAATGGTCAGGGGTCCCTTTACCTTTATACTTAGGGTGCCTACATTCTGCATGGACTGGTTGCAAGGCAACATGTGCAAATGGCTTTAGAGACCTATTAGGTCCATAAATTACCATATAGCATATATTCAGCACAAGAAACAGTGACAATTTGTGGAAAAAGGATAGCTGGACATATAAAGTAGCTTAGGGCCTCATCAAACCTAAATCCAGCCCTGCCCTTTCCTCACACTTAGCCATAATCTATTCACTTATTTATTTTTATCTAACACGGGGTTGGGATGTTCCTGGACTCCCATCTCCCATCCATCCCAGCTAATAGGCAGGGACTGGTTCAGTCCAGAAGCTTCTGGAAGGCCACCGCTTCCCAAGTGACACAAACTTAAACACACCTAACGCCATTAGCATAAAGTCTACAGAAAGTTCACTGCCTAGGAAAATCCACTGGATAAAGGGTGGTGCAGGGTAGCGCTCTGGGTTAAACCACAGCGCCTAGGGCTTGCCGATCAGAAGGTCGGCGGTTCAAATCCCCGTGACGGGGTGAGCTCCCGTTGTTCAGTCCCTGCTCCTGCCCACCTTGCAGTTCGAAAGCACGTCAAAGTGCAAGTAGATAAATAGGTACCGCTCTGGCAGGAAGGTAAACGGCGTTTCCGTGCGCTGCTCTGGTTCGCTAGAAGCAGCTTAGTCATGCTGGCCACATGACCCGGAAGCTGTACACCGGCTCCCTCGGTCTATAGAGCGAGATGAGCGCCGCAACCCCAGAGTCGGCCATGACTGGACCTAATGGTCAGGGGTCCCTTGACCTTTACCTTTAGCATACCTCAGTAGCAGAGCTTCTGCCTTGCATGCAGAAGGTCCCAGGTTTGGTTCCTGGTATTGCCAGTTAGGGCTGCAGCCCAGAAGATCTGCTGCTGTCAATCAGCGTGGTCAATACTGAGCCAGATGGCCCAATAGTCTGACTCAGTAAAAGGCAGCTTGCTATACAGGTGTTGAACGTAAGGAGCGTGTCCTCTCTCTCCAAGATAAAAAAAAACAGTTCGTTTAAGCACGATTTCGAAAATGCATGACTAATGTAACATGGAAGTTTGGCGCCTAACGGTACAGGAATCTGTGCTGCATTGTGAGCCTGGTGTAAATAATAATAATAATAATAATAATAATAATAATAATAATAATACGCCCCCCAAGATTCTGTAAGAAGCATGAGATGGTTTCTGTGACCAGTCACGCACTGGGCCTATCAGTACAACTATGGTCAGACAAATTTTCTAATTGGCTCTTTTTAAGGACTGAGATTAGACAAAGGGTTTTCTTCAGCCGCAGGAGAATTGCCCGGCCTTGTGGGAGCTTGTGGAAATGTACCACAATGAGGCACGGAGGGCTGCAGCCCATTTGCTTATCGCGGTCCACACAAAAATAGCTTCATTAGCTTAACATTTGCATTAATGTGATGGACATGTCGGAGCGCAGCTGGTAGAAATGTTCTACTTCTTTTGTCGGTGCGATTTCCTTCTCTGAAACTGGAAGTGGTAATTCTTCTTAGGACATCTTGGAGAGGGAACAGCACTCAGCAGAGATCTTAGATGACATTTATTAAGATTCAGTAGGAAAAAGGGACCGAGAGATATGCTTCATGCCAGAGAGAGCAGTCTAGAGGCAGACTAACAACATCCCTGCCTCCTCCTGTTTTCATTTTATCCATGCCTCTCCTATCTCATTCTTTTCTTCTCCTCTCTCTCTCAGCTGCCTAACCTCAGACTGCAAGCTCCTTGCAGCAGAGACCTCTCTCCTTGCTGCTTATATTACCCAGCACATTAACAGCCTGCATAATATTGATAGGTAAAGGTAAAGGGACCCCTGGCCATTAGGTCCAGTCGTGGCCAACTCTGGGGTTGAGGCACTCATCTCGCTTTATTGGCTGAGGGAGCCAATGTTTGCCCGCAGACAGTTTTTCCGGGTCATGTGGCCAGCATGACTAATCCGCTTCTGGCGAACCAGAGCAGTGCACGGAAACACCGTTTACCTTCCCACAGAAGCTCACCCCGTCGTGGGGATTTGAACCGCCGACCTTCTGATCGGCAAATCCTAGGCTCTGTGGTTTAACCCAGAGTGCCACCCGCGTCCCATTAACAGCCTGCATAATATTGATACAATTGTACTAATCAAGCACAAGCTGATGTGTTTGACATTTTAGATCGTTTTTACTGTAATACTGTGGTTTTAGTTTGTCTACTTTCTTCTGATTCTTTTTTACTAAGATGAAAGCGAGGTTTAGAAGCATTAAAGTAAAAGAAACAAATAAGGACTTAAAGATAGCTTGGGTCCTCATAAGGACTAGAAACTTATTTTGAAAGAAAGCTGAAAGTTTCAAGGTTCTAATATTACGGTATAGTGCATGGATTTGTGTGTGTTCAGGATAAAGCAATGATTATGTTACAGCTGAAGGAAACATCACACACAGATGAGGATTTTTAAGAAAAAAGGCCTTGAAGGGGTTTTTGTGCTATGAGACAAACAAACTCTGATAGCCTGCTGAAGTTTGGGAATTCACAAGATCAGTTCCGGTAGATAAACGACTCCTTAAAACAGCCTTTCCCAACTTGGTTCCCTCCAGATATTTTGGACCACAATATCCATCAGCCCCAGTTTGGTGTAACAACCAGGAGAATAGCTGCTGGCACTAGAGAATAGATTGGCTCTGACACAGTATCAAGAAGATTATTGTGTTCCACAAAATATAGCCCATTTGTTTGGTGCCACAGAACTTAATGGGAACCCTTGAAAAGCAACTCTGTTCTTGGCTGTTGCCAGAATCAAGCAAATACTGGGGACTGGTTTGTTGCTGTTGTTTAAATAAATGCAAATTACAAGGACAACCTCATGACTTGCACCTGGCACCAGGGGACTCATTGGGGATGTCCCAGAGGGTCCAAGCCCTGGGACTTGTATGGTGGTTCTCCTGCCCCCTTCCATCCCCTTTCTGTAATGGGAAAACACATTTCTTTAAACCTTGCATGTAGGGCGTTAAGGTGACATTCACACCATACAGTATATTGAAAGCACTCTTATACCACTTCCACAGTCATGGCTCCCACTCCCCACCAAAAATCTGGGAATTGTAGTTTGTTAAGAGTGCTGGGAACTGTAGCTCTGGGAGGGGTCTCCTGGCAAACTCTCAGCGCCATTAACAAATTAAGAGATCCCCCGGGGGAAGTATTGTGCAAACAGCGACATGGCTGGGACCTTCTTACTTTCCTAGAAGTTTGTGCAAATCTTGTTCAAATCCGTGGTAAAATGTAAAAAAGGTAAAAGACCCCTGGATCGTTAAGTCCAGTCAAAGGTGCTCATCTCGCTTCAGGCCGAGGGAGCCGGTGTTTGTCCTCAGACAGCTTTCCGGGTCATGTGGCCAGCAGGACTAAACTGCTTCTGGTATAACGGGACACCGTGACGGAAACCAGAGTGCATGGAAATGCCATTTACCTTCCCGCCGCAGTGATACCTATTTATCTGCTTGCCCTGGTGTGCTTTTGAACTGCTATGTTGGCAGGAGCTTGGACAGAGCAACGGGAGCTCACCCCATCATGGGGATTCGAACCGCTGACCTTCTGATCAGCAAGCCCAAGAGGCTCAGTGGTTTAGACCACAGCGCCACCCGTTCCCCTATCAAATCTGTGGTCCTTTTAAGTGCTTAAGCAGCACCGCTGTCTGGTTTTTTTTTGGGGGGGTAGGGTTGGGCAATGCTGCAGGATGTCCCAGGATGCCCGAAAGGTGTGTCAGGTGGGGGATTTCTGCTCAGGGCTGGGGTCTCTCCATACCGAGGTGAACACCTCTGTGGTCTGCTGTATGGTGGCGATCTTGGTCCAGCTCCACTTCTTGAAGAGCTGCACTCGGGTGGGGTTGTGCAGAGTGGCTGACGGGTGCGTGCGGAAGAAGGTAGGGAAGCGCTGGCGGTTGGAGAGGGCTGGAGAGCTGGAGCCGTAGGACAGCTGCAAGGAAAGGAGGAAGAGACGGGAAACAGGGCTTTAAAAGGCTGAGACCGCCAACACTGGCCTCATTCAGTCTATGGGTTCAAAGTTCCCCACCCATCGTTAACTCTGGCACAGAGACACCACCCAACCCTTCAAATCATAGAACCACAAAGGGATCGCGAGGGTCATCTAGTCCAACCCACTGCAATGCAGGAATCTTTCGCCCAACGTGAGACTCGAACCCATGGCCCTGAGATTAAGAGTCCCATGTTCTATTGATGGAACTATCCCTCAGGGCCTTGCTCTCAAACCTGCTTTCTAGAGGTGCTGGCGTTGGATGCCAGATGCTTCCAGGAGGCCTGTTTATTGAGGATTCTTCCTCGTTTGTTTGCAGGGGGATTAGATCAGGAACGGATAAAGCGTTTGGCAGCCCAAGGGCCGCATTGTCTTCCGAGGGCCAATGGTGGGTAGCACCACACCTGCTATTTAATGTGCATTCATTTTGATTTGTTTTGTGGGGTGTTAGAGGACATTGTGTCAAAGCAAGCGCCGCCTCTCACATTTCCAACATGTTTTCTTGCCACTTTCCTTACTGCAAACAGTCCGGTTGTGTTTTCTTTGTTGTGCAAGACCTTCTAAACAGCTATAATGGTTTAACCCCAATCAGCTGGTGGGTGACTGAATCCCACCTAAAAAGTGTGACTGTCTGGAAGCACCCACTGTGGGGCTCCCACCCCCGCAGAGAGGTTTCACCTGGAAACCTTATCTCCCAATCCTAGGCGTGGGCTGTGCTAGCTTAGTGTCTACAGAAGTGCACTCTGCACACGCTCAGAGGCACTCTCGCCACAGCTTCCAGTTCTGAGAACAGGTTGCTGAGCTGAACCCTACTTCGTGGGCATCACACACGCACCACACACACAAACGGATACACAAAGTGCAAGGTATGCTCACCACAATGAGGTTCCACATGCGTGCTGCTTCGGCCACCAGGGTGGAGACGCTGCTGCAGCCTGGCATGAGGATGATCTTGATGGGGTCATTGTAGAGGAGCTCGTAGAGGAATTTGGTGGCCACGCCTGGTTCGCACTGCACGGAGCGGGGCGGACAGAGAACAAATCCCGTCACAAAGGGTGGCAAGGTATATCCCTAACCTGCACGCAAACACTCCCGACACACTCGGGGGAACAAATCCAGGAGACAGCTGGGAGGAAAGGCTAAAATCACATACTAGGCATTGCACACGACGCGGACGCAGGACGTGGCTCCTATCCAAAAGAGCTGCCGTCGACTTAGCAGGCACGGAAGGTCAGTGCTTGAGAAGGCAGCGGTGGAGACAGGATGGGAAAGGGTCAGGTGGCCGTGAAAATTTGGGCAAGGCGATGTGCCATGGGATGAAAGAAGCCTTGCTAGCAAAATGGATCTGCAGGATGGAGAAGGGAGCTTGACGAACAGAGAGGCGAAAGGCCCTGGGGGTATGGGGACTGTGGCTCAGTGATAACTAGAACATGATGCTGTGCATGTAAAAAGTTCAACCCCCAGCACAGTGCATTGCTGACTGAGACAGACTAATAGTTCCCTGTGTTCCTGGGGGTGCAACGCTAACCTGCACACTCAACTGTGTTTCCTCGGTTTCACTCCTATGGCTGGTGAGAGGGAGAGTTGCAGATGAGCTTCCCCCTCTCAAATGCCTTCTTTTCCTATCCCCACGCTATGAAAACAAGCGTAAACATCTGGAGAGGCCTCAAGTGCTCAGGGCTTAAGGAACAAGGCGAAGAGCGGTGGACCAGAGTGCTTGGTTTGATGCAGCAACCGGGAAGCTATTTTCCTTTAAACAGGCCATCTACACATCTGCCCTGAGCAGTAAGGAATACGTGAGGGCGGGGGCAGAATCGTCCCTCTGTTTGCAAAAAAACGTAAGACGACAAAGCCATACCCTGTGCAGGTTTGTCAACAGCTGCTGAGATTTTGATGGATGGGTTTCCTCTTCCCTTAGGTCTTGCATGGGGCTGGTTTGCCCACCTTTCTGTTGCCATCGTGCAAAAGGAAAGGTGGGGCAGGAAACGCAGGCCAAGTTGTTGCATAACAAGAGATGGCTTTTTCTTGCCAAAGGGCCCATCTCCTCCTGCACTGGTCCTGCTTTTAATGGCCAGTGGGAGGGCTGCCCCTGCACCCTCTTCTTCCACCAGCACAGCATAATGGGAGACCATCCTCCCCTGCCAATTGGGATTGGAGATAGCCTATCCCTGACCATGGAGGCTCCATTCTTCGGCATCACAAGCACGGCACAGAACAACGTGGCCTGCCGGCGTTCTGAGCAGCAGCTTGGGGAGGCTGGTTCCCAAATATAGCTGCCAATTTACCCTCCGCTTCCGAAGGACTTAAAGAGGCAACGAACGCCTTTTTCCCTTTCTGCGCAGCGAAGATCTTCCCACACACCCCACCTGACCTCCGCCCTGCTGCGTGGCGCTTTCTCTCTTTCTCTCTCTTTCTCTCTTTGGGCAAATATACTAGGCATCCCACCCTCTACTTCTCCCCCCACTCCAAGAACCGCCAGGGCTGCCCATCCTGCTCCTGGCTGTGCGCCTCCACCGCAAGGGGATGATGAATTATTCAGGGCATAGCCGCCCGGGAAAGAGGATCAGTTTCCATGGCAACCCCATCGCAGGCGCTGCCACGGCAACCTGTCAGCGCCAGGGAGCGGGGCTTCAATTGGGAGGGAACAAAGGGAGGAACGCGGGGCGCAGGGCGGGTGGGGGACCAGGAAGCACCCAGGGTAGCCAAAGAGAGAGAATAGAGAAGAATCGGCATAGCAAAGGCAGCTTTTTTCGGGGTGGGGGGTGGGTGAGGATTGATGCATATGTGTGGGAGGAGGGACAGACGAGACCACGGAGATTGACGGAGGGGCGGATGGATGAGTGGCTGTGAATTCGGGGATCGGGCACGGAACAGAGCAGCGCTCCTGGAAACGATGGCTGGGGACAAGGAGACGGGCAGGACAGACGGAGAGGCGACAGACTCGGTTTTGTGGGTGGACAGAGAGATGGGGGCGCTTAGGGTGAGGTGCACAGCGCTGGATGTGGAAGGAACACGCCACTTCTGGCAAGAAGCGTGGGCAGAGCCAGACAGAGAGTGGGAGGGCACGTGTGTTCGTGGAAGGCGGAGTGGCCACGGAATAGGCACTGGAAGCCGATTCGGCTTTCCGTAGTCTGCCCGTTGCTTGCACCTGCAAGTGAAGGGGAAGAGCGGCTGTTGCGTTTCAGGGACTCCCCACAGGAATTTAATTTCATTTATTAAATTTGTATGCCACCCATCCTCCACTGATCTCGGGGGCCTTTTGCAGCAGAATAACACACAGCCCATAATAGAAAAAAGGAAAAAACTGTGACAGCAGGATGCCGGGCTCCATCGGTCTGTGGTCCAATTCATTCCCAAAGGTCTCTTCCTACGTAGAAAACATGAGCTGCAAACTCAAGTCTGCTGCAAAGGGCCTTTTTGGAAAAGATGCAAACACACACAGAGAGGTCTGTTTTTACCCATGACCACGCTCAGGGCAATGCAAGCAATCTACAGGCACCTGCCACTCAGAAAGCCAAAGGTTCGTATACTCCAGCAGATGCCATCTCCCAGTTTGGGGAGATGAGGAAATGTGGCCTGGTTTTATTGCAACCTGGGAAACAGAGAAATACGATTCAATGGCCTTTCCAGTACTACCAGCGAAAGCCAAAGAGCTTGGCAACAGCAACAACAGCATGGCTTCCTCCCAGGCCCTGCTTGGCTGTGATGAAACCCTAGAAGGCTGAAGCCGTACAGCGAGAGCTCCTCTCTCCCCTTGTGTTGCCAGTTGGGTTCCTCTTCTTGTTCTTGACCTCTGGCACATTTCGATGCTCAGAGAAAACTGGCGACGAGAACAGAAGAAGGGCCTGCTGGATCAAGTCAATAGCCTATCTAGGTCATCAAATCAGATGCGTGTGGTAAATCTGCACGCAGGACCCAAACAAAAGAATCCTTTTCCCTCCTGAGGTTTGCAGCAACTGGTGTTTAGAAGCAGGGCTACCCCTGGACTATATTAGCAGAGGGAGGTGTCCTGCTGCTATCCCGAAAGTCATAGAATGTAGAAGACAGAAGTGTGAAGAGCTGGGTGGGTGTTTAGGAGCATGGGTGAACTGCTAACAGGTACGAATGCACGTAATGGAAACCAGACAGGATTGGCACCTGGAGAATGGCACAAGGTACCTTAAAGAGGGAACACCAGCCCCGTTGAGAAAGGGGCCGTAGCTCAGCAGGAGAGCATTTTGCTCTGCAAGCAGGAGGTCGCAGGTTCAATCCCTGGCGCCTCCAGGTAAGACTACAAACGGCTCCCTGTCTGAGACCCTGAGGAGCGGCTGCCAGTCAGTGTTTTTGTCCCCTGGTGGAAACTCTGGAGACCCCCTGAGAGCCAGCATAGATGGTACCGAGCTCGGCAAGACAAATGGTCTGACTCAGAACGAGGACGCTTCCGATGTTCCTGTAAACACACGGCAGGCACAAACGCACAACAGGCAGAGTGAATGAGTACACAGAGGCATGAATGCGCAGGGAAAGAAAACAAAAAACAAGAACGGGAGAGAAAGAGAGAGCACGTGGCAAAATCTGGCTGTACAAACCACCATGCTGTTTGCCTGTGGAATCAAATTGGACAGAGCCTTTGGTAGCCGTTCCATTGCATCCGTACCTAAATGGCTAAGTTCCACTTGCGCAGGACACCGACTTAGAACAGCGTATATGCAAATACACAGTAAAGCTGTTAGAGAGTGAGAGGGCAGAATGCCTGAGAAGGCTGAGCATTTCTCGAGGCCCAGATCTGCCTGCAACTGTACTGGCAGCTCAGGGGGAGACCCTGGGACAGGTTCCCAGTTCAGGCAAGACCTGGGCCAAGTTGGAAGTCCTGCCTTGGACAGTTTGCCTCTTGAGGATGCTGCAGTGCCTTCTAGATTTGCACACCCCTCTTAATTCTGTCTCATACTGCCTGTGACACACACACATCCTGGAGCGGGGAAATTCATTTATGACTTTGGCTCGAAAGGTACCTCTAGGAAAGAAAGAACTGACAGGGTTAAAAAAATGCTGGGATTCTTCCACCACCCTCCACCTTCTGCCGCCATAACTCCTTGCTGAATTCTCGTCAATGTCTAACCTTGGATCCCCAGATTGCTACCATTCCCAACACTGGGTAAATTGGCTGGGGATATAGCTGGACTGCAACGCCCATTATGCCCAGCCCACTTAGCCAAGGGTAGGAATGATGGGAGTTATAGTCCCAGTGGCGTAGCGTGGGGGGTGCAGGGGGGGCTGGCCGCACCGGGCACAACATTTGGGGGTTAGGGTTAGGGGGCGCAAATCCATGGGTTAGGGGGCGCGAATTACTTGCCTTGCCCCGGGTGCTGACAACCCACGCTACGCCACTGTATAGTCCAGCAATGTATGGAGACCCAAGGTTAAAGATGAGTGCTCTTAATGGAGGTCATCAATCCCAGAAACAAGCTTTAATCAAGCTCACGGCTCTAGGAAGAGGCAGCGGAGAGCCAAGTGCAGGTGAGCTTCACCTAGGCTGTGGCTCAGTGGAAGAGCTTCTGCTTGACAGGCAGGAGGTTGCAGGTGGTCCCACCCCTGCCATTACAAGGTGAGGCTGGGAACGTCCCCTGCCTGAAACCCTGGAGAGATGCTGCCAGACAGTGCAGACAGCACTGAGTCAGAGGAACCAAGAGTCTGACTCTGAATAAGGCAGCTCCTGGTGCTCCCTCTCAAGTGGACCACTTGCCCTCCTGCAATCTCTACCCCAGGAAACTGATCCACACTGGCACTGGCGACCACCTTGGTGCCACATCATCTCCCACCCCTAGGACCTCTCGTTTGGATCCCAATCCAAGGGATAGTCTTCCCCTTAGAGACCACCAAAGTAGTCATCACCCACAGTCTGGTCCATATTGCCAGAGGGAACACCAACACACAGAGAGGATTCCTTCTGTAGCCCTGGCACACAGGACTCCATTGACACCATCAGATCTAATGCTGCTCTTCCGAGTCACACTTCCCATAGCCACAAACAGTAGCACCATCCCTGCATGCCGATCCTTCCATTCCCTTGACGGAAGCGAGGTCCTGCATCTCCCCAGCTCCCCCCACCTTGCAAGGAAAAAAGCATGGGGCGGGGGGAGCACATCTCCCTATGCCTCCTTCTGTCCACACCATCAGTGGGTCACCTGGTAAGGCTCAACGCGAATCTTCCTCTCGTGCAACCTGCCTTGCATCTACGTCCCTGGAAGCCCCCCCCCCCCACTTCCCACCAGCTCCACTCCCCCAAGACTCTTCTCCCACTGCATGCACTGCTGAGACAGCTTCTTCCCTTTGCAGACTTCTTGCCTCCCTTTTCACCTTGACTGCTGCTGCCATGTTGGGCCAATCACCCCACTTTGCAACCCTGGCTTGCATCTCTCCCAAAGCCCTGATATATCTCTGTGGCACGTCCCTCACTCCCAACACCCCCTTTCCGCTTGGAGCCCACCAAGCCTTCCCATGCCCAGTTTCCCCCCAGCCCTCTCTGCCTTCCTCTCTTGGCAGCTGATGGGACCGCAAGGTTCTCTGTCCAAAGGAGTGCTCTGGCCCCACATGAAAGGTGAGCGGGCAGAAGGGACCATCCGCGGCACTGCCCCGTTCAAGCTTGCATCCCTCCGGCCTTGGCCAGCTCCCTCGCCCCTCACCTCCCAGCTCTCATGGGGTACTGACTGGCTGTCTTGATACCTTCCCACACATCTGCTTCCTACTTTCAAGGTCTTTGGCTCCTTCTCCCAGGGGCATTCTAGTGGGAAGGCTGGACAGCCCTTGGACAGCGCAGCCTGGGCTCTCCATGCCCCTGTAGAATCTGCGAGGCAGTGGGTGGAAGGATGCAGAGCAGCCCCGGCACCTCAGTTACTCCTGTGAGTCCATCCACCCAGGGCTCACTTCGCTGCACTTGCACCAGGAGGTGCACCACCAACCCCTGCCGATGCCCCCCATCCTGCCCGTCCAGTGTGATGGGATGTCGCCGTCCCCCCGTCCCTCTATGCCAGCCTCCAGAGCCGCTCATCCCCGCAGCGATGCCCACGTGTCGCCCCTGAACGGGCCGGGGGCGCTTGGGAGGGTGGGGTAAGGCTGGGACGGGTCGCAACGTCGTCTCACCTCGCTGTCGCGGTGGTCGAGGCGCAGCTCGTAGTCGGGCAGGATGTCCCTACGGCTGTTGACGTCGTCGAGGGCCATCTGGGCCGAGGGCAGGCAGGCTTGGCCCCCGGGCCACCCGCCGGTCATGGGGAAGAGCGCGCCGATGTGCAGCCTCTTCTTGCCTGCGCCCAGCGGGGGAGAGAGCAAGAGCCAGCCCGTGAGCACCAGCAAGGCCGCCTGGGCACCCCCGGCGGGGCGCGGGCCGGGCCAGGCCATGGTGTGCGGCCGGCCGGAGGTCAGGGGCGGCGGCGGCGCTGGCGGCGAGGGCGCGCGGCGGCGGCGCTGGCTGCACTGTGCGGCGGCGGCGAGGGCGCCAGAGCCGGCTCCTCCATGGCGCTGCCCGGCGTCGGTGCTGCAGTGAGCGAGCGGGCGAGCGAGCCAGCCGAGGGGGGAGGGGAGGAGGAGGGAGGAGGAGGAGGAGGAGGGAGAGCGGGGAGGGGAGGGGGAGGAGGAGGAGGAGGAGGAGGGAGAGAGGGAGGGGGCTGATGTCAGCGCGGAGCCGGCGTTAGTCCGGGGCTGGGGAAGGGGGTTGCAAGGGGAGCCCACCGCGGCACCACGTCCCGGCGCAAAGGGGTGGGGATGGGGACCAGGGCAGGCGAGGCGAGGGAGGTAGAGGCCGAGGAGGCGGTGGAGGAAGGAGAGGGGGAGGGGGGCCACAGGAGGAGGTGTGGGGAAAGATGGGGGTGACGGAGAAGAGAGAGGGGTGGAGGACGGGGGATATGGAAACAACTTGGGATGATGGAGAGAAACAGGAAAGGAAGGACGGGGCGCTGGTGGAGAGCAGCGAAAGTGGCAGGGTGATGGAGCGATGGGGAAGTCAGGTGAAGGAAGCGGGGAGCACAGGTGTGCGTGTCTGGCTGCGGGGAAGAGATGGAGGAGCAGAAGACATCCACGGATGGGTGGAGGAAGAGGGCTGGGTGGCTAGAGGCGCTCAGGGGTGGAGAACTTGAAAGGTATAGATTGGGAAGGGAGGAAGGATCAGAATAGAAATCAAAGAGGGGTGGATGGGAATGAGGGGCAAAGAGTTGGGGTGAGGAGGAGGGGGAAATGGCCTGTAGTGATGGAGCAAGAGCACGTGGTGGAGGAGCGCTAGGAGATTGTGGGGGAAGTGAGAATAGGATGGAGAGAAAGGGAAGGAGGCAGGGGGAACCGGCTGGTAAGAAAAGATGCTTGGATGGAGACTCGGAGTGAAGAGGCAACGGAGGCCCAAGGGATGAAAAGTCAGGGGAAGATGGAGAGAAAGAGGCAGGTGGAGAAAAACAGAAGTGGATGGATGATCAGAGAGAGGGCGGGCATACTAAAAAGAGGAAGACTAGAAGGACCTCAGGCTGGCTCCAGGTCTTGCTGGGGTCCAGCTCCCATGAACATTGACCATGCTGGGTGGAGCTGATGGGAGTTGGAAACCGACAACCTCTGGAGAGCCACAGGTGTCCCACATCCCTGTGTTGAGGGGATGGAGAAGAGTCTGGTGTAAAGAGCCAGTGAGGAGAAGGTGCATTGAGGTTTGTGGAAGGAGGTGGCACAGGCCTAAAGTATGGAGGCGAAAGAGATGAGAGAGGGAGAGAAGGGAGACTGAGATGGATTGAAGGGCTGGAAAAGCAGCTGGTGGCGAAGCCGGGCAGAAAGGGAGCAGACGAGACCGGGAAAGATGGAGCTGGGGTTGAGAGCTGGGCTGCTGCAGGGAGGGAGGGAGAAGGGAAACTGACAGGGATGCAGAGATTCAGAGATAGGAAACACAGCGATGGGGTCAAGGATGAAGGAGGGTTGATGAAGAAGCTGGTGAAAGGTGCCTCCAGACTCTCCCTGCTTTTCTGGAAGGAGTTCGCTCACATCCCATAACTTTAGGTTTGCGCTATCAACGTGGATGGAAGGGCTCTGTGGCCCTAACAAGTCCACTTTTTTAAAAAAAGAATTGGGAGGTTTTTTGTAGTTTGGAAAAGTGATGGGGAAATTCACTGAAAAGTGTGGGGTGAGGAAATGTCAAACAAGAAGACACAGAAATTAAATGGACGCAAGCAAATCAGGAGAAACGCTTAATGTCGTATAACTGCCCCACAAACTAATGCCCAGTGAAGCCTGGATGTAAGGCATTTCCGGACGGACAGGCTGTTGGGCATTGTTTGCAAGGAGATTAGATGACACACTGGCTATTTAATGAGCGTTCACTCTGATTTGTTTGTCCGGAGGCTGGACGACGACATTGCATCCAAGCCAATGTCACTCCACTTGCCTTATCACAAGAGTCCGATCTTCTCGGGAATCAGGGTTTAATTTCAATTACCTATTTTTGCACAAGAGCTCCCGTAGTTGTGCAACCTGAACGTGCTGATATGCGACTGGATCCCACCCCAAAACAAGCGAGAGCCTGGAAGTGCCCGTAATCTAACCTCTGCGTAAACTGGGCGCAAGCAAATGAGGACAAATGCTGAATAAACGGATCGCCTGGAGGCAAAGCAGAGAGAGCAGGGAAGAGAGGAGACGAGATGGGAGAAGCTTTGTGGAGGAGATGTACAGAGATGGGGGGGGGCAGGGGAGGAGGAAGAGGAGAAAAGGCAGATGGGATCGATCAAAACAGTTGATACCGAGGGAGAAGCAGAGGCGCAGTCTGAGAGGTGCGGAGAGCACTGACACAAGGAACAGCTGAATGAAGGACAGGGGTTCACAGTCATCGGGGCAGGGTGTGGGGAGCAAAGGGACCCCAGCCCCACATGCAGACGGAGCTCCATCTAAGGGGTGCATCATGCTTCTCAACTTCCAGCTGACCAGAAGAAACTCTTTCTATATATTAGTTCAGCAACAGATAAAGTGGGGGGGGGGGGACGACCTGATGTGAAAACAAGCTAAAAGCAGTTGCTTTGAACTGCATCAGATCTGTTCCCTTTCCTGCTGTGTGTGGGGCGGGCGGGGGGGGGGGGGGAGAGAACAGCTTTCTGGTTTAGAACAGAGACACTGGGGGGTCAGGATTCCTAGATTCGCTGGAAGGGGAGCCCAGATGATACAACGATGGTGGTACGTGTGTGTGTGTGTTTGGTGGTACTGGTGGAGGGGGGGGGGCGCACTGTGAAGTCCTCGGCTCTTTTCCCAGCTTTGGGGAACGGGGAGGAGGTGGTGTATGTCACCAGCTCCCCTCCCTGCTGGCTGCTGACATTTTCCTGGCACGGAGACATGCGGAGGTGGCTGGGAAAGGAACGGAAGCAAAGAAAGGAATAAAAGAGCTTCCCTGCAGATCAAATGTACTTTCACCAGCCGCTCGCTGGGGTTCACCCCTGGCGGGGAAACGGAGTCTCTGGGAGAGGAAAGGGCACGCACAGAAGAAAACAGGGAGTGGGAAGGGAGGGGAAGTGGAAGCAGAACTGAGCAATTCTTGGTTCTCCAAATCTCCCTGCTCTCACCCATCAGGGTCTAGGGATAACCAACGTGGCGCCCGCCAGGTGTTGCTGAACTACAACTCCCATCAGAGGCAGCATAGCCAACGGTCAGGAATGAAGGGAACTGTAGTCCACTAATCACCAGAGGGCACTTCATTGGCTACGCCTGTCCTAAGCTAGCCTTCCCTCCTCACCCTTCCCTGGCTGTTTTAGACTACAACTCCCATAAGCCCCGGCCATTGGAAACTGCATTTCAAAACATCTGGAGGTAGCCAGGTTGGTGCAGGCTGCCCTGAACCCTACTAATCTTTCATGGAAACTAGGGGTTTGGGGTGTCCTCCCAGAGTTAGGAATAGGATATCTTCCCAGAGGGACAAGGGGCCTTGCTTTTTCCACATGCGCCCAGAAAAACATAATGGACTGACTCTTAACATAGCTGGAGGGAGACATACAGGGGACTCCCATATTTATTTTGGGGCCTAGAAGAAAGTTTTAAGTGCCATCTCCAAAATAAAGGTAAAAGCAAAGGTACCCCTGACCGTTAGGTCCAGTCGCGGACGACTCTGGATTTGAGCGCTCATCTCGCTTTATTGGCCAAGGGAGCCGGTGTACAGCTTCAGGATCATGTGGCCAGCATGGCTAAGCTGCTTCTGGCAAACCACAGCAGTGCATGGAAACACTATTTACCTTCCCGCCGGGGTGGTACCTATTTATCTACTTGCACTTTGACATGCTTTCGAACTGCTAGGTGGGCAGGAGCTGGGACCGAGCAACAGGAGCTCACCCCGTAGCGGGGATTCAAACTGCGACCTTCTGATGGGCAAGCCCTAGGTTCTGTGGTTTAGACCACAGTGCCACCCGCGTCCAAAATACTTAACTTTTAAAGCACATCTATGGGCCCAAAGCTATGGTCTGCCATCACCACCTCTGGGGAAAAAAAATAGAGCCTCTCAAAAGCCTAACAAGTAGGTCACTTGGCAGGTCGTTTGCCCCTCTAAAGACCTGTGCAGTCACTGAGATCTTCAGCTGCTGGGTCAGATGGCACGACTGGGATGCAGCCTAACATAAGGTAAGTTACATCAGCACTATTGCCACCAGATGAATATATGGTAAAGAAAATATGAAGTGGGTACCCAAACACATCTTTGTGCCAGAGGTGGGTCATAGATCTCAAGAAGCTGAGGACTACTGACTTAGATCATCTAGGGAACTTTTATTCATGGGACCCCACCCGACAGAATATGAGACCGGTGACTCCAAATGGGCCTTTTCCAGCATAGCTCCTGCATCATGGAATGCCCTGTCCCTCTGCCATATGTGAAATAGCATTGATCCAGTGGCTTCTGATGTCTTGTGAAGACATTTTCTTCATTTGCCTAGAATTTCCCTGACCCACAAGAATCTCTTGTTTCCGAATTCCTGCTTTAACCTGCCCCTGGTTTTTATCTGTTTTCAAACCGACGGTTTACTGCTTTTAGTATGCTGTTTTACTGTTTTACAGTTATTTTTGTACACCACTTAGGGATTTATTTATTTATTTTAGATATATAAAATATCATGCAGCTTAGGAATGCTTTTAAATACAATACAAAGAATTTTTAAAGTGATGTAAAACAGCATAGTGCTTACTCATCCCTGGCAGAGGATGACGAATTTTTAGAGAGAGGCAGTCACATGGGCCTGTGGTGGTCTTTAAAACCCCAAAGGACGGATGCCAAAAGAGAGGCAAACAGCCCATGAAAAACAAGGTGGTTACCTCATTGCTTGGTATTCAGTAATCTGATGTCATTACCTAAATGGATGGACACATTCTGGCTGGGAAGGAAGAGGTCATTTTGCTGCTTTTTGGCCTAGGCAAGCCACACACTCGATAGCCGTGTGGGAAGGGGGACAAGAAGACACCTAGAATCATCCCCTACCCATGCCCTTCTTGTAGCTCCTTGAGAAGTCCCATCTCACAAAAAGAGGGACAGTACTGCAGATAAGAGAAGCTGATAAGAGAAGCTACCTGGAGGTGTTTGTTTGAACACATTAGCTGTTGATGGGGAGCCCAACCACTAGGGAAGCTGGCTCCTGAAGGATAAGGCTGTGAAACCAGAGCACGTTTGATGTGAAAATGCCGTTTCCAAAAACAGCCTTCCCATAGCATGTGTATATATATATATATATATAAATCTGCGCTCCAGCTGGAACGTATACAGTTTCATGCATTAATAACCTCAAGGCTCAGTTATTGCAAAGCTTGGGCCTGGTCTGGAGGCTGCCACTTGTGCGCCAGTCCAGATGGTGGCTAGACTGCTGGTGGGGGCAGACTATCCCTGGCACATTTCTCCAGGGCTTGAAGGCTTGCACCGGCTACCTGTATGCTGTCAGGCCACCTCCCTTGAGCTTCATGGTTGAGTTGGCTTTCAAACCTACGTCTCTGTAGCCCAGAACCCATCTCTGATATACGGCGGAAATGATCAGAATGGTGTGCACCCTAAGGGCCAAGGCTGAGAACTTTAAAATATGGGTATTGGTCCTAATCTTTGTAGAGAAGGGAATATTACCTACTGCAGGCAGGGGAAGAGATGCACCTCAGCTGGTAGATCACCTGCTTTGAGGGCTTATTTAACCCCTGGCATTCTTGGGTTTGTGGGATGTGAAACACAAGAGCAGTCAAGTACAACGTTCCTAGAGTGAACATGTTTACACATGGGGAGGAATGTTTGTCCAGCCAGCAGGTAAACTTCCTGTTTCCTTCTAGACTGGGACAGACTTCCTCTGCATGTTACTAGAGGTGGGCGTGACCTCACCTGTGCAGGTAATGACGAGAGCACAGGGCAGGGAAGCCATCTCTCTCTTTTTGACTACATGCATCGAAGAAGCAACATCTGCTTAGCCAAAGATGCTCTCTTGGTTTCCAGCCAAGAGAGGACAAAGGGACTGTTTCCTTATGGGATAGTTTCTAGGTGTATGTTACTTTTCTAAGCTATGTCTGCCTTCTGGGATCCGATTGTGAACAGAATGTGAGTAAACTCTTTTTATACTTTTATAGAAGACTGTGTCGTGTCTTATCTTTTATGAGGAAGAAGGGGTAAATACCAGAACAGTTATTATAGAGGCTTTAGCGAGCCTGAGCAAACACATCCGCTGTAAGTTTAAAATGGGGAATGTTACTCTGCTATATTGTGAACTTGTTTACACAAGTTGGAAAGGCTGTAATCAAATAATATATCCTCTCCTGCATCCCTGAACATTCCCACAGGGTTGGTAAGACTTCTGCAGGAAACCCTGGAAAGTCATGGGTGAGCTAGATGGAGCAATGGTCAGATTCAATATCAGACAGCTTCCAGTGATCTTCCAGTGCCTGCATGCTCTTTTTTAGTCAACACAGTGCATCAGAGCTTCTAGGGCAGCGGTTCTCAAACTGTGGGTCCCCAGATGTTGTTGGACTACAACTCCCATCATCCCTGAGCTCTGGCCTTGCTAGCAAGGGGTGATGGGAGTTGTAGTTCAACAACATCACAGTTCAAGAAGGACACTGACAAACTGGAACGTGTCCAGAGGAGGGCAACCAAAATGGTCAAAGGCCTGGAAACGATGCCTTATGAGGAACGGCTAAGGGAGCTGGGCATGTTTAGCATGGAGAAGAGGAGGTTAAGGGGTGATATGATAGCCATGTTCAAATATATAAAAGGATGTCACATAGAGGAGGGAGAAAGGTTGTTTTCTGTTGCTCCAGACAAGCGGACACAGAGCAATGGATCCAAACTCCAAGAAAGAAGATTCCACCTAAACATTAGGAAGACCTTCCTGACAGAAAGAGCTGTTCGACAGTGGAATTTGCTGCCAAGGAGTGTGGTGGAGTCTCCTTCTTTGGAGGTCTTTAAGCAGAGGCTTGACAACCATATGTCAGGAGTGCTCTGATGGTATTTCCTGCTTGGCAGGGGGTTGGACTCGATGGCCCTTGTGGTCTCTTCCAACTCTATGATTCTATGAACATCTGTGGACCCACAGGTTGAGAAAGGTTGTTCTAGGGGGAAAGACAGGCTCAAGCCTCCCCACCCCCTGATCTTTTCCCTTCTTAGAAAACTTTCTCTTTTGTACACATTCCTGCTCAGGTGTCCATATCTGGCACCACGAGGCTGATGGCAGTGTGCATCTTAAGAGACATTTCCCACAACATTCCATATGGATCCTCAGAGCTAGAAGGGTCACAAACGCAGAAACCCACATGCCACAAAAATGGTATTGTGAAGATGTGCTGAACTTGTGTATCTAGCAGCAGGTTATCTGCTTTTGTTGTGCTTGTTCAGAACACACACAAGCCTTGCAAATCAGTACGATGAAGCCTAGTTTTGATCTCATGGACAACACCCCAAAGACCTCAGGTTCAAAGATCTCATGGACAACACCCCAAAAACAGGCACTAGTAGCCTGTCTGAACGGCAGGAAGCAGCAGGGTTGGAGGGGAGCAGGTAAAGAATTGCCCCGACTCAAAGAAACTTGACTTGTAAATCTAACACGGACTCCGATGGCAGTGTTGGCTAGTGCCCATTGGGACTGGTAGGGCAGAAGGCAGGGAACCAGCCAGTAGGTGGCGCTAGAGCCAATGCAAGGTGGAGCTGACTCATTCTCCTCCTTCCTGTTGATTTCTAAGGAGGAGGAAGCTGACAGGCAGTGCTGTCATTCCCTGGAACAGAATAATAGAATCACAGAGTTGGAAGGGACCCTCAGGGTCCTCTTGTCCACCCCTTGCAATGCTGTGGGAAGTTAGAAGGCAGGCAGGTCAGGCTGGCCAAGGCCAGATTGAAGCTATTAGGGCAGAGCCCCATATCCCTACTGGATCAGCCTCCACTGTTTGAGGGATAAGTTAAGGATTAAGAACATATAGAATCATAGAGTTGGAAGGGACCCCCCCCACCAAGGATCATCTAGTCCAACCCCCTGCAATGCAGGAATACAGTGGTACCTCAGGTTAAGAACTTAATTCGTTCTGGAGGTCTGTTCTTAACCTGAAACTGTTCTTAACCTGAAGCACCACTTTAGCTAATGGGGCCTCCCACTGTCGCCATGCTGCCAGAGCACAATTTCTGTTCTCATCCTGAAGCAAAGTTCTTAACCTGAAGCACTATTTCTGGGTTAGCGGAGTCGGTAACCTGAAGCGTATGTAACCTGAAGTGTCTGTAACCCGAGGTACCACTGTACACAGTTGGCTCACGGCCTTGACGTTATCAGCACCATGCTCTAACCAACTGAGCTAGCCATATAACCTAAACAGAGACTCCTGGATGAAGCCAATGGGCCACAAAGTCCAGCACCCTGTTCTCCCAATGGCCATCCAGATGCCTGGGGGAAACCCACAAGAGCACACTCCCTTGTCCTGCCATTTCCAGCCACTGGTTCACTGACCTGAGGTGATTCATTGCCCTTAGGGCCAGTGGCCACTCCTGCGTGTGGATGTCAGGTATAAAACCCTTGTGAAGGTGCTGCCAAATGGTGATCAATCAGGAACAGCCGCAGCTCAGTGAAACAGGAAAAGCTTTGCATGCAAAAGGTCTCAAGTTCAGGTACTTGAAAGATCAAGTACATTTCCGAGCACAATTCAAAGTGTTGGCGCTGACCTTTAAAGCCCTAAACGGCCTTGGTCCTGTATACCCAAAGGAGCGTCTTCACCCCCATTGTTCTGCCCGGACACTGAGGTCCAGCTCCGAGGGCCTTTTGGCGGTTCCCTCACTGCGAGAAGCCAAGTTACAGGGAACCAGGCAGAGGGCCTTCACGGTAGTGGCTCCCGCCCTGTGGAACGCCCTCCCAGCAGATGTCAAGGCAATAAACAACTACAGTGGTACCTCAGGTTACATACGCTTCAGGTTACAGACTCTGCTAACCCAGAAATAGTGCTTCAGGATAAGAACTTTGCTTCAGGATGAGAACAGAAATCGTGCTCCGGTGACGCGGCAGCAGCAGGAGGCCCCATTAGCTAAAGTGGTGCTTCAGGTTAAGAACAGTTTCAGGTTAAGAACGGACTTCCGGAACGAATTAAGTACTTAACCCCAGTTACCACTGTATTTTACTTTTAAAAGACAACTGAAGGCGGCCCTGTTTAGGGAAGTTTTTAATGTCTGACGCTGTATTGTTTTAAATATTCAGTTGGAAGCTGCCCAGAGTGGCTAGGGAAATCCAGCCAGATGGGTGGGGGGTATAAATAATAAATTATTATTATTATTATTATTATTATTATTATTATTATTATTATTAGGCAATGAGAAAGGCCTCCCTCTAGGCCTTCTTGCAAACCTACAAAGTGCAAGTAGATAAATAGGTACCGTTCCGGAGGGAAGGCCTGAGACCCTTGAACGCTGCTGCCTCTCAGGATACACAACCAGCAGGCAGCGGCTTCCTTTGGCTTCTGGAGCCCACCTGGGTGAAGATTCCCAGCGAGAAGCTATAGAGCAACCCTGGTGTCTTCCATACCAGTTCCTGGCGACTGTGGGGTGGGGTTGGGGGTTGCACGTGAACAATGTGTGTCAAGAGACTCGAAACCGGAGAGCTTCTGACGGGTGAGAGGAGAAAAGGAGCCAATCTGACTTTTGACAGCATAAAGAATGACCCAAAGGGAAAGAACAGAGGAAGTGGCATCGTGACAAGAAGGCTCAGGCTTGACGGAGAGACGAAGTGTGCATGCAGATGGGCCCCGATGGAGACAGTCTGGCCACATCAGCAGTGGCGGCTGCTCTGTTAAGCACCACCAATCATCAAGGATTCTGGGCAGGTGCGCCCCACATTGGGGGGGGGGGAGAGAAACGGACTCTTGCCCTTGAAAGCAACAGTTGAGATGCATCAGTGATTCATGGGGAACACTGAATGCTGGCCGGTACAAGAACTGGGGTGGGTAGAGGGAGAGAAAGGTTTTTTACCCTTTAGGCTATTTTCAGCTGGAGTCACGGCCTGAAACTGATTCTGCAGCCAACCCCCCGAAATGCCCTTAAAACCAGGGGAGACAGAACGTTATGGAAAGGTTCAAAGCACAAGTTGAAAGAGAGAAGCTGGTGCTTTCGGATGCATGGATGAGAGATAGTTTTAAAGCGGAACGGTTAAGATGTTGGCTTGAGAAAAGGGAGTAAAAGGTAAAGGGACCCCTGACCATTAGGTCCAGTCGTGACCGACTCTGGGGTTGCGGCGCTCATCTCGCTTTATTGACCGAGGGAGCCGGCGTACAGCTTCTGGGTCACGTGGCCAGCATGACTAAGCTGCTTCTGGCGAACCAGAGCAGCGCACGGAAACGCCGTTTACCTTCCTGCCGCAGTGGTACCTATTTATCTACTTGCACTTTGATGCAGGAGCAGGGACTGAGCAACGGGAGCTCACCATGTCACAGGGATTCGAACCGCCGACCTCCTGATCAGCAAGTCCTAGGCTCTGTGGTTTAACCCACAGCGCCACCCGCGTCCCGAGAAAAGGGAGAGCCGGGTTCAAATTGATGCTCAGTCATGGACTTCACGGGATGACCTTGGGCCAGGCACTCTCGATCAGGCGAGCCTACCTCGCAGAGCTGTTGTGAAGATAAAGTGGCCTGATCCTGAACTCCTTGGGGAGGAAGGGTGGGGTCTACACTTAGGTAAAATGAGTGCCATGTTTTCTAACCCATAAGCCATCCTGTATCCTAGATTTCATTATTATTTTATTAGTTTTTGTGTGTTAGCCACCCTTCACTATAGGGTTCCCAGGGTGGGTTACAACAACGAAATATACAATTTTTAAAAGAAAGTAAAACTATTTTGATTATAAAACCAGTAAAACTGTTCCAAATGGAACCGAACAGTATAAATTCAGCCAAGGACAGACCCCACAAAACAAAGTAACTTCACTATCACAGGTCAGGGTAAAGATGCCTATGAATTGACCAAGGTCAATCAGCCGAGAAGGAAAGGCACTCTTTGTGTGCTCAGAGCTTAACGTCCACAATTTTTCATGTTCCATGTCACATCTGTACTATTCATCTTCTCACAGAACTACAATTCCCAGAGTTGTTTAATAAACCAGCCTCTCATCCCTGCGGAGCTCTGTGAGAAGAAGAAGAAGAGTTTGGATTTGATATCCTGCTTTATCACTACCCGAAGGAGTCTCCAAGTGGCTAACATTCTCCTTTCTCTTCCTCCCCCACAACAAACACTCTGTGAGGTGAGTGGGGCTGAGAGACTTCAGAGAAGTGTGACTGGCCCAAGGTCACCCAGCAGCTGCATGTGGAGGAGCGGAGACGTGAACCCGGTTCCCCAGATTACGAGACAACCGCTCTTAACCACTACACCACACTGGCTCCCTGTGAGGGGAACAGGGGGTCTCCTAACAACTCTCAGCACCCTTAACAAACTACAGTTCCCAGAATTCTTTGGGGAGAAGCCATGACTGTTAAAGTGCAGGTGCGCGCACCAAAACCCTCTCTTCTTTGTAGCTAGTTATGGTGAAAGAAACGGCATCTGCCACTGCAATCTTATGTAGAGCCTTCCCTTTGGGGTGGTAGCTTTCATTTATTAAATTGCAAAGGCTTGTTTCTGCCCTCAAGGAGTAAAGTGGGGAGAGTTCCCTGAAATGTATCATTTCAGGCTGTGTGTGATATATCAGTATATTTGAATACTGCCTCTTCCCCTTTTTTTCTCTCTCTCACACATCTCAACCTCCCTGCATGTGAAAATCTAGCCTATCAGGAGGAAGGTTTCCACCGAGCCTTCTCCTTGATCTACAGTATTTCTATATACAGTGGTACCTCGGGTTAAGTACTTAATTCATTCCGGAGGTCCGTACTTAACCTGAAACTGTTCTTAACCTGAAGCACCACTTTAGCTAATGGGGCCTCCTGCTGCCGCCGTGCCGCCGGAGCACGATTTCTGTTCTCATCCTGAAGCAAACTTCTTAACCTGAAGCACTATTTCTGGGTTAGCGGAGTCTGTAACCTGAAGCGTATGTAACCTGAAGCGTATGTAACCCGAGGTACCACTGTACAAGGAATGCTTCGCCCTGCCGACATGGAGGAGCATTGAAAATGCACCCCCTCCGCTCGCAGCCTTTAATGGAATCGCCCACAAAGAGCTTTTAACACTTACCATTTTACTGGTAAGAGAAAGTATTTAAGCAGATTGATTTGGATGTGGTGGGTTCATTTTTAAAGGCAGATGAATCAGTCGTCTACAAATCCTCCCATTGGGCCTCCTTTCCTCTGCGAACTTTGACCGCAGCAACAGCACTTGTGGCCAGCCTGGTGTAGAGACATGTAGCTCTCTAGTATTTGTTGGACTTCAATTCCCACCAGCCTCAGCAAGCATAGCCAGTGGTCAGGAATGATGGGAGCTGTAGTCTAGCAACATCTGGCGAGTCCCTTTTCTGCCCTAGCCAAAGGGACACAAGACTGAGCCGGCGTTTGAACTCCCATCTTCTCCCTAAAGCAACCGCTTGCCTATTCCTTCTCCTTGCTTGTTATCTCTGCCACGTTATCAACCCTCTACTTTAGCTTGGTCCAAGAAGAGCTTTGAGCTGTGTGTTATTCCAGCAAGGGGATGTAGGTCAGCCTGGGATTAGGGAGGGATGTGGAATCTGTATGTAGTCCCTCGTGATGCTAAGGCACCTTCCTTTCTCCAGACGTCTACTCAAATGTAAGGTCTGCTGAGTTCAGTGGGACCTACTGCCAGGCAGGCGTGTGTACAAGTTTGCAGCCTGAGTCTCACTACTGGGTTCAGGATCCCATTGGGGCAGGGAGGGGCGTCAAAGCTCTGTCTACTATCAAGTCCTTTAGGGTCAGCTGGAGTTGGTTGCAAGAAGCAAAGGCAGCCGTTTGTCACAAGGAAAACCACACAAGCCAAGGCCAAGGATTCGGCAAAGCGGAAGGGTGAAGGCGAGACATCTTTGCAGATGTGGGAGAGCAAGGGGGAAGGGCAGTCAGAACACAACTCACCTGCTCCAGGTGTGTAAACAGGAGGGCGCCACACTGTGGAAGGGAGCAAGGTAGAAAAAGCCATCAGAACCAAAAGAGAGGTCTGTCCCCAATATTAGGCAAACTGAGGCAACTGCCTCAGGCAATGGGCGTGGCAAATTTTCACCCCAGGGGCCTCCATGAGCTTTTTTGCCGGCCAGCCCACACACCCAGTTCCTGTGGGGACATGCAGAGCATCTATCCCACCCCATGTTTCCCTTTGAGGAAGAGGTCCTTTGTCAGAGCAAGGCATTCTGGGTAAGTTGGCCTGAGAGAGTGTCTCAACCACCACTGGTGGTTTTTTCACAGCAGGTAAGGTTTTTTTTTAAATAGAAATTTTAATTAAGTTTGTAAGGACAGATTAAATGATGCAGAATTGAGGGAACTCTTATCATCCTGTCAGCACAATTAAAAATACCTAGGATCATAAACCTTAATTGATTTAATTGGTATATAAATCTACTTTAATGGATCACTCAGGCATGTCCCAGCTGCAATCCCAAAGTGCGAACTTCTATTATTAAGGCTGAGGATGAAGTTCCTGCTTATTTTTGGAAGCTGTTTTGGTTCTGGTATGTTAAGGACAACCTTCTTCCATATGGTCCTCCCCCCCCCCCCACGCTCTGTTCAACATGAGGCCTTGCTCCAAGTACCACTTCATATGAAACGCAGCCAGCAGCCACCAGGAGCAGGGCCTTTTTGGTATCAGCCCCACTCCATAGATGTCATGACCCCAGACCCTAGGCCCTTGCAGTGTGCTGCAGAATACTCAAGACCATGAGATTTAGGCTGCTTCCTCAGTGGGGGAGAACCATCAGTACAATTTCCAGGAGCCTCCTGGCCAGATAACATAGCATCACCACCGCCCTCAGAGTCCACAGCTGTCTCTCCCGATCCCCAACTCTGCAGAAGTCAAGGACTGAAAAGTCAGACGAAGGCCAGTATAAGGCGACTTCCTCTGTGGACAGTGTACTATGTGTTCAGTTGGTTTTAGCTCCCAGCTTGGTACATAAGAGCTCCAGTGACGCTTGGAGCTGTCCTTGGTCCTGATTTTCTCTGCTTTCTGTCTAAGAGAGTTTCTGACCAGACTTGGCCTGCCTTGATCCAGCCTGTTTGGGGGTGACTTGGTTTTGCCGACCTAGACTGGACTTTACCTGCTTGATCTGGCCTTGCCTGTCATGGCTTAAGTTCACTGGGTACAACCCACTTGCCCTGTGAGGTTCAAGAGCCTATGGGACTGGATAATGGGATGTGTACTCAAAAGAAAAAATTATCAGGGTCCGACACTTCGTCCTTTTTAGAGTCTGCCCAAGACATGGCTGTTCCAGAAGGCCTGTAATTGATTGCTCTCTTTACTTTGTTATTTTTGAGATGTTTACCACCATTACTAATGTTTTACTTGATGACATTTGATGTCATCAAATTTCATATTGCCTCTTTTAAACTAACTGCACGACGGGCTCTTATGCAAGCCTCTGTGAATTCCACTTTGTGCGAAGGGCAAGATATAAGGAAGCTCATAATAAGGGATCTCGGCAAAAGCCCTATTATGCCAACCAATATGCCTCTGCCAGGACAGAGATGCCAAGAGAATGGCTATAAGGGGCCAAAGTGGTGAGCCCTTCTTCATTCTTTGTCTGGCTCTTCCCCTTTGTCCTTACCTCCTTGGGTGACCCTGATGGGAGTATGAGACTGTGAACTCTGTACCCCAGGAATGGGGAGACTGCCACCCTCCAGGTGATGGGAGTCCAACAATTCTTGGGTGCTCACAAGTTTCCCATCCCTGCTGTACACTTTCTGTTAGGATATTTTCGTTCCACCTTAAAAGGGAGCAGGCTGTGTGAGTCACAAAGTCTGCGCATTTCCTGTTTTCACAGGATGTTTATGTTGTGTCTTTGCTTTCGTTTCTCTCTCTCTCTCTCTCTCTCTGCCGGAGACACTGAAGCAGGCAGTCATGTTTTTCTTTGTTCTGACCAACGCTGAATAAACTTGTAAATAATGCTCTCCTGACTGCATCTTTCGCTGTGCATTATCTGCTGATAGAGCGTGCACGGCTCTGGAATGTGGCAAGCTATTTCTGGAGCTCGTGTCGCTAATTGCTGATACTGCGTGTCTACGGGAGATCGATGGACGTCCGGAGACGACGTGGAGTCATGATGGACTTTGTCTCCCTGGCAGTATCCCAACACCTTCAGCCTCTGTCAGTGGTGCAAATTTACACCGGCCATCTATTGTGTGGCCACCAGTTTGCTGGCACAATCCAGGGGACTAGAGGCTTTCCTGAACCCCACCCCCAGCTCTTTCCATCCCAAAGCCTTTCTCACAACCCCATTCTTGCAACTCATCTCCTATATATTTTGGAAAGTTGCTTGCTTGTTTGGCATGCATTGGCACATTTCTTAAGACACCATAACCAAATATCCCATGATGATTCCTGAGATCCAGAAGCAGGTTCTTGTCTATGTTTAGATACAATTGGTCACTCTTTTTAATCAAGATGGCAGCCTGACCCTATCAGACCTGCACTGGTTTTAATCACCAGTATAAAAGCTGCACTGATTTTTAGTTTTCTTGAAATTCCCAAGCAAGTGCCTTATATTCCAGAGTGGGGCCCCCCCCAATAAAAATACCTGTTCATTCCTTACTCTCTCAGCAGAGAAGAGGAACAAGAGCCAGAGTGCATCATGTACCAAAAAAGTATCAAATATAACTGTTGTTGTGTTAATTCTAAGCCCATTATAACTATATATTTTAAAAATTCCTGGAAACTTCTGCTAGAGTCACAGATCCACACACTTTTTTCCTGAGTGAGAACTCTCTGCTCCAAATATAGTTACAGGTGTCCACAGGGGGTGCTGGTCGTGAAAGTAAAGTGCCGTATTTTTCGCTCTATAAGACGCACCAGACCACAAGACGCACCTAGTTTTTGGAGGAGGAAAACAAGAAAAAAAATATTCTGAATCTCAGAAGCCAGAACAGCAAGAGGGATTGCTGCGCAGTGAAAGCAGCAATCCCTCTTGCTGTTGTGGCTTCTGGGATAGCTGCGCAGCCTGCATTCGCTCCATAAAACGCACCCACATTTCCCCTTACTTTTTAGGAGGGAAAAAGTGAGTCTTATAGAGCAAAAAATACGGTAAAATACTGAAAGGGGAGCAGCAGGCCAGCTTCTCACTGAAAAAGATGGAATAATAGGACCTGTGCCTTTTTCGTTGCACATTTCAGGTTCCACAAATGAGAATCTAGGGGTTATGGTTCAATTATTGGGGGGGGGGGTGCAATTGTCGTTGTCGTCCCCCAACCCAGGACATCTATCCATTTGCCCTGATCCAACCACTCCACCCGCTGCCCTGCTTTGTGACTTACATTCGCAGACAGGCTTGGAGGAACTCCAGCGGCCCACCTTGGTGCAGTTGCTACGTGGGCTGCCCACCAGGTGGAAGCCAGGATTGCAGCGATACTCCACCCAGGTGCCCTCCACAGGCACCCGCTCAATCGCCCGGACATGCACTTGCCCGTTCTCCAGGCTCAGATGCATCTTGGGACAGGTGCGCACTGCAGGGGGAAAGAAAGAAGCAGTCATTTGAGAAGCACGGCCCGATGACTAGAGTATGTAGCTTGGCTTGGTAGCATAAGTATACCTGAAGGGGTGTCTCCACCCTCATCGTTCAACCCAGACACTGAGGTCCAGCGCCGAGGACCTTCTGGTGGTTCCCTCACTGCAGGAAGCCAAGTTACAGGGAACCAGGAAGAGGGCCTTCTCAGTAGTGGTGCCTGCCCTGTGGAACGCCCTCCCATCAGATGTCAATTAAATAAACAACTATCTGACTTTTAGAAGACATCTGAAGGCAGCCCTGTTTAGGGAAGTTTTTAATGACTGATGTTTTAATGTATTTTTAATCTTTTGTTGGAAGCTACCCAGAGTGGCTGGGGAAACCCAGCCAGATGGGTGGGGTATAAATAAATTATTATTATTATTATTATTATTATTATTATTATTATTATTATTATTATTCACTTAGAGCTATTTACACTTGGACATCACGTGATCCCGTTGAATCAAGGAGAGCTCCCCAGCCGCACACCTGTGCTTTCAGGATGCCAGGTATAGGAGTTCCCATCTCCCTTCTGGTGGCTCACCAATAAGAATTAACGAGCATTTGGTAGATTTAGGGTCTTTTTATTACAACATTCTGTTACCAGCACAGACAGGCAACTCTCTGCAAATACATTAGTTGCCTCCTCTGACTCCTCCTTGCGATTTCTGCAGCAAGAAGCGCGCCAAACGGAAGTTCCTCCCCCCGTGTTTCCTTTGCTGTCTGACACTCTCGGACCTCTGAGTTTGGGGGGAGGGAGGGGATTCCCTCCTACTCTTGACCGATATATTGCCCAGTTGCCCCCTCCCTTCTGGTTGCTTAGCTACTATCTCAAAGCTGGGCAGCTCCTCTCTCAACTGTGCAGCTTGTGTGTCTGCCTATCTCCCTGCTATTCCACCTGGCCTTTAATTTGAATTCAGCCTCATCTTTTATTTCCCTTCTCTTCCCTCCCCTTTTATGAAGATCACCCGCTCTGAGACCCCACAGCTAATTCTCCCCTGGTCTCCTCGCTGGCCCAAGTAGGACCAATTCAGCCAGCTAGCCCTGGGGATTATCTAATGCATATTTCCCCTAAATTGATTTCTGAATTTTGAATTTTATTGTTATTCATGTTTTCATACTGTATTTTACGCTGATTTTACAATTAAGTGTTTTAAAGTTGTTGTTGGCCGCCCTGAGCCCAGTTTCTGAACTGGGAAGGGCGGGGTATAAATAAATAAATAAATAAATAAATAAATAAATAAAGGGGGTGGGCGAATATTTCCTTTCCTCTTCTGTTAGGATCTGACCTTCCTGCGATTGCATTTCCCAATCTTCCAATTCAGACCAGCCCCTGGCACAGGAGGGGTGTCATCCCATCCAAAGCAGGTAAAACCCCAGCCTCAAGAGCTACCAGACCACTTGCCAAGATTCAGATTCAGCTTAACTGACCCTCATCCAACTCATTGCTAAGTCTGGACAGTGGTTCAGCCCCTCTCCGCAGCCTGGCCTGGCTCTGGGGGCAAGGAGAAAGACATGCATGGCAATAACTGTTATGCACTGAAGTTCTCACCCTGGGCCAGCAGGGGGATACTGTAGATAGTTATGCAAATAAGGGATCGAAAGTGACGTTCAGTGATTGGATAGTTTTAGAAAATTGTTACAGTTACGTTGTACTGGAGCTCTATATAAGCAGGCTGGCTGAGCCCTTCAGTTCAGTTCTGTTCTGGCCTCTGAATAAACAGGAGCTGTTTGAAGAATCGCTGTGTCATCTGATATGTTCACCCACAACTTAACAATAACAACTCTTCCCCCTCTGCCACATGGGACTCACAGCAGCGGCTCTCGACATCGCTGTCCGTCCAGGTGCCGTTGGACAGGCACTTCCGCACTTTGGGCCCCACGATCTCGCGCTCGGGCCGGCACACGTATTCGATCTCATAGTCAAAGGGCAGGAAGCGGGCACTCTGGACCTGTTCGCGAGTCAAGCCTCGGTAGCGGATGCCGCCATCCCAAGGAGGGAAGATGAGTTTGCAGCCTGGGAGGGGAGAGGGAGAAGAAGAGGTGGTGGGAAGGGGGGAAGGCAAGGTAGAGGAGGGGAAAAAGAAGAAGGAAACAATTCAATTTTATTTTATTTAAAGCAGTGATCAGCACTGGTTTATAAGCAGCCTGCACCATGAGAATCTGTGTGCTGTACTGCTTAGGATCTTGGATGCCTGAGTTCAAATCTCGATTCAGCCACAATGCTTTTCGGGTGACCTGGAGCCTATCATTTTTTGACCCTACATAACTCCATTCTTATCCATTCTGAAGGAAATCAGCCCTGAGTGCTCACTGGAAGGACAGATCCTGAAGCGGAGGCTCCAGTACTGTGGCCACCTCATGAGAAGAGAAGACTCCCTGGAAAAGACCCTGATGTCGGGAAAGATGGAGGGCACAAGGAGAAGGGGACGACAGAGGACAAGATGGTTGGACAGTGTTCTCGAAGCTACAAACATGAGTTTGACCAAACTGCGGGAGGCAGTGGAAGACAGGAGTGCCTGGCGTGCTCTGGTCCATGGGGTCACGAAGAGTCGGACACGACTAAACAACAACAACAACAAACTCCACAAGGCTGTTGTGAGAATAGAAAGCACATGATTTCATTCATATATGCCACCTTATGGAATCTTACGGAATGAAAATAATAACTTCCTTCTTTGGAGATTTTAAAGCAGAGGTTGGATGGCCATTTGTCATAGATGCTTTAGCTGAGATTCCTGCATTGCAGGGGGTTGCAGGACTAGACAGCGGTTCTCAACCTGCGGGTCCCCAGATGTTGTTGGACTACAACTCCCATCATCCCTGAGCTCTGGCCTTGCTAGCCTAGGGGTGATGGGAGTTGTAGTTCAACAACATCTGGGGACCCACAGGTTGAGAAAGGCTGGGCTAGGATGACCCTTGGGGTCCCTTCCAACTCTAGAATTCTATGATTCTATAACACAATTTTAAAAATGGGTCCCCCTCTAAATCTGTCCTGGGAGGTCCCCCAAGCCCTCCAGAGCAGATCTATGGATGCCACAGGCCACATGCGAAAGGAGGAGAGATTCGGGGAGTCCAGCTACCCAAGCGGAAGTTGTTCCACTGCGTGTTTGCTGAGCTGAACGCTGCCCAGCATGCTAGAAATAAAAGAAGCATTTAAAATACAATTAAAAAGTACACCGCATCTAGCACAGCACATTGCAACTGCTACAACAAGCAGAAACATCATGAAGTGGTCATCCAAGACCCTAAGCAATTTTCAGGCGGCCCGTTGGAATAAACGTTTGGGAGCCAATTCAGGCACGCTACAAAAATCTTTACACAGCGAAGGAAATCTTTGGCGAAGGAATTCTGCCACATGCGATGTGAGTTATTTTACATAGATACCCTCTAAAGCAGGGGTCAGCAAACTTTTTCAGCAGGGGGCCGGTCCACTGTCCCTCAGGCCTTGTGGGAGGCCAGACTATATTTTGAAAAAATAATAATGAATGAATTCCTATGCCTCACGAATAACCCAGAGATGCATTTTAGATAAAAGAAGAAGAAGAAGAAGAGTTTGGATTTGATATCCCGCCTTTCACTCCCCTTCAGGAGTCTCAAAGCGGCTAACATTCTCCTTTCCCTTCCTCCCCCACAACAAACACTCTGTGAGGTGAGTGGGGCTGAGAGACTTCAGAGAAGTGTGACTGGCCCAAGGTCACCCAGCAGCTGCATGTGGAGGAGTGGAGACACGAACCCGGTTTCCCAGATTACAAGACTACCGCTCTTAACCACTACACCACACTGGCTCTCAAAAGCACACATTATGCTCATGTAAAAACACACTGATTCCTGAACCGTCTGCGGGCCAGATTTAGAAGGCGATTGGGCCAGATCCGGGCCCCGGGCCTTAGTTTGCCTCTCCATGCTCTAAAGGTTACCAAACTGCATCAGCACAGAGGGAATACAGAGAGCCATTTCCCAAGTTGATAACTACTCCTCAGTGAGCAGGCAGCCACCTGGGGTGCTGATCAGCCATACTGCCTGCCCACCTGGAGAGGGTTTTTATCGCACTTCCGCAACCAATTAAGGAATCCAGGGAAGAAGAGGAGCCGGTACAGCTCTCCTCAGCTCAGCGCTTGGGCGGATGCTCCAGGCAGATGGTGGCTCCCCGTATGGATTGATGCCCACAAGTTGCTACTTCGTAAATGGCCATCTGCATACGCCCCTAAATATAACAAATTATTCTATATGCTCCAGGCAGAAGAAGGGAGAGGCAGTGCATTAGCACTGTATATCTAGGGAAAGGGAGAAAGCGGGTGGGTCACAAGACCAGAGGAGGATGGAATATTCAGACCAGGGAGACCTGGATTCAAATCACCTACTTAGGGATGTCCCAACCTGGCTCACACTAGAGGAATGTTTGAAAGAGCTGGGTATGTTTAGCTTGGACGAGAGATTAAGGGGAGGCACTTTACAATGAAAGCGACATTATGGGACTTTGAACAGTTTGTAAAAGCTGCTGAGAGTTGTTAGGAGACCCTCGCAGAGCCACAGTTCTCAGAGAAGTTTAACGGTCAGTCCTACTTCCCAGGGAATCTGGGAATTGTAGCTCTTTGACGGGAATTGGGAAGGGACAACTCTCAGCACCCTTAACAAACTGCAGCTCCCAGGAGGCTGTGGGGAAAGCCATGACTGTTCAATTAGCAGCGGGTGGCGCTGTGGTCCGAACCACAGAGTCTAGGGCTTGCTGATCAGAAGGTTGGCGGTTCAAATCCCCGTGACGGGGTGAGCTCCCGTTGCTCCTGCCAACCTAGCAGTTTGAAAGCACGTCAAAGTGCAAGTAGATAAATAGGTACCACTCTGGCAGGAAGGTAAACGGTGTTTCCATGTGCTGCTCTTGACGAGGGCCTGCTCGTCGTCCGCAATAAATCAGTCTCACACCAAGATAGATTGAAGGAATCTCACAGCCTCAGGAGCTGTTGCCCACATTTATTTTGTACAGTACAAGCATACAACATTGTATCAGCCGGCAGACAAAGACAGTACCATACCTGGGCATCATGCCACCCTCAGGCTATGCTACGTGGACCAATCATTGAAATAGCATGAGCTGTTCACGCGCTGTTCATGCTCCAAGCAACGCTTCTTGCTTGACCCTGTAATAAACTTTCGCCCATGCCCTTATGCACAAGCAACCATTTCCCTACATGCTCTGGTTTCACCAGATTAGCGGCTTAGTCATGCTGGCCTCATGACCCGGAAGCTGTACGCCGGCTCCCTCAGCCAATAAAGTGAGACGAGTGCCGCAACCCCAGAGTCGTCTGCGACTGGACCTAACGATCAGGGGTCCCTTTACCTTTACCTTACCTTCAAATATCTGAAGGGCTGTCATTACAGAAGAAGATGGAGCAGAGCTGTTCTCTGTTGCCCCAGAGGGCAGGACTAGAAACTAAATTGCATTTCAACTGAATGCCAAGAGAAACTTCCCAACGTGGGCATAGCCGGGGGGGGGCAGGGAGGGGCAGCTGTCCCACCACCAATAAAAATCAATAAATATATATAGCAAACTGAGGTTCTGCCCACTCCCCCAAACAAAAGGCCACCCCCCTAATAAAAATCCTGGCTACGCCCATGGTAGGGCTTGTTTGACCATGGGACAAGCTGCCTTGGGAGGAAGTGGGCCCTGGAATTTGCTGCCAAGGAGTGTGGTGGAGTCTCCTTCTTTGGAGGTCTTGAAGCAGAGGCTTGACAACCATATGTCAGGAGTGCTCTGATGGTGTTTCCTGCTTGGCAGGGGGTTGGACTCGATGGCCCTTGTGGTCTCTTCCAACTCTATGATTCTCCTTTGCGGCAGGTATTTCAGCAGAAGGACAGTGGCCACCCCTTCCGTGTGCTGTAATTGCATCATCTGGCAACGCTGATCTTGCGTCGAGTGAGGGGGTCAGGCTGGATGACCTCCATGGTCCCCCCTCGGCTCTCTCAGTCTGTAACCTGGGTGACCTCGATGGCACAATTGCCCTTCCTTAGCAACAAGCAGCCATTTGCCTGCTCACACACCGCGGGTAACTAAATCAAGGCTCCCTGCAAGACCGTAGCCCCTACTCAAAGCGAGTGACCTCATCTGACAGTGAGTAATTCTGATGCAAAGAGGCAGCGCGATTACCTGCCCATAAAGGAAATTGCCTGTTCGTTTCTTTGCATTAGTCACCACTCTTGGCCTTACCTCTTCCAAGTTGAGGCACCCACTCAGAAGAGAGAGCTGTTTCCATCTCAGCTGGCCATTAGGAAAACGCGTAACGAAAGAACAGGTATGTGGTTTTTCTTATTTCCTCCTCCCTCCCAATTCGATTTTCCTCTGATGTCGTGCCTTTGTAGATTGCAAGCGTGGTGGGCAGGAACTGCGTTGTGTTTATTGACTTGTAAGCCACCCCAGGAACCTCTTTTTAGGCTCCAAAATAAGCAACTCTTGGGAACCTTTTTTAAAAAAGAAAAATCGAAGAACGGGATAAAAAAAAATCTTTACACAATGTAAGAGGATACCTGCTGGGTCAGAACAGAAAGTTACCTTAGCAGCATAGCATCTTGTTTCCAACAGAGACCAGTAGATGCTTCTGGGCCTCTCTGGCTCCCCAGCAAATTGGCAGTCAATGAGCATTGACTATGTCTGAACATGGAAGTTCTGCATTCTATGGTGCCTCGTGAAGAAAAACTAGGGTTGCTCTTCCTTTAGGTTAAAAGCAACCCTTTTTTCAAAAGAAGGAGGAAACGGTGCCTCCGATGTTGATTCAGGAATAAGAAGTGTGCTCTGGCTTTCCTTAAACCGCACGCGGTTGATGTGAGAATAAAAGGGGAGAATTTGACATGGTTTGCTTTGAGTTCCTGCCCAGTGCTTGTCCGGAAGGGTTTGAAGATGCATAACTCTGCAAGAAAGAGAAAGAGGCCACAGGCTGACATGGAACTGCGGGGGTGGAGAGGGAGGGAAGAGCAGGCATCCAGGAAGGCTCATCATGAAAGGCTTTGTATTTTATTTTTTAAAATGGTATTGTTATCAGATAGGAATAAAACGGAGCTGTAATTAATCACCAGACACAAAGGTGAGGCTCTTAATTTAATAAAGCTAATTTAAGGTTCTGCCGAATGACCCCTTTATTCAGCATTCATCCTGATCTGCATATTGGGCATTTACTGAGCATCTCTTCTGATTAGTTTACAGGGTGTTTACATGCCATGTAATCATAGAATGTAGATATATAAATGCAACGTAATTAGAAATATTATATTCGAAATTTAGATAAATTTATATATAGCAAAATGGGACGCGGGTGGTGCTGTGGGTTAAACCACAAAGCCTAGGACTTGCCGATCAGAAGGTCGGCAGTTCGAATCCCCGCAACGGGGTGAGCTCCCGTTGCTCAGTACATGCTCCTGCTAACCTAGCAGTTCGAAAGCACGTCAAAGTGCAAGTAGATAAATAGGTACCACTCCGGCAGGAAGGTAAACGGTGTTTCCGTGTGCTGCTCTGGTTCACCAGAAGCAGCTTAGTCATGCTGGCCACATGACCCGGAAGCTGTACGCCAGCTCCCTCGGCCAATAAAGCGAGATGGGCGCCGCAACCTCAGAGTCGTCTGCGACTGGACCTAACGGTCAGGGGTCCCTTTACATTTACCTTATATATAGCAAAGGGAAGTCTATAGCAATTAGGTATATTTTAATCTAGTCAACTATGTGATAGGCTCATGTTACAGAACAAATGTGGATTTTGAATTTGATGTTTGTAATTCTTTTTCAGTTTTGGAATAAAGTTTAAAAATAAGAATAAAATCATAGAATTGTAGAGTTGGAAGGGGCCCCAAGGATCATCTAGTCCAACCCCCTGCAATGCAGGAATATGCAGCTGCCCCACACAGGGATCGAACCTGCAACCTCGGCGTTACCAGCACCATGCTCTAACCAACCGTCAATAGTCCGTTCACCCTACATTTCTCACTTCATTTCCCCATCACTTTCCAAACCACATAATATCTGGTCCCTTGCCCCCAATATTTAATTGTTTTCACATATTCATACAAGAAGCAACAACCAGTATTCAAGAACCCCACCCCCACAGACGCACCAAATTGTGTGTGTGTGTTTTAAAGTGGATTTATTATGCTAGGCAGGCAGATCACTTGAATCTGCTTTGATTATGCAAACCTAAAGTTCCGAGAGCTGCTAAAATCCTGCCCGGAAAATATAATCTGTCTGCAGATACCCTTATTAAGATAGTGAGGCGATAAATTAAAATAGAAGAAGCCGATCTAGGGAGATGGCTTCCGATGGATTTTAGGCTGATATGGCTGGTGAATCATCCAGCTAGGAGTGGGGACCCCCTGGAGATACCTGCTCTCATGATGTCTTCAAAAAATGGCGTGTGAATACAAATTCCTCTTTAAGCCTTCTCATTGGGAAGAACTGGCCATTTCTTCTCCCTTGGCAGGAGCCAATCACATGTATAAGAAAGGCTAATTATAACCCCCCTCCTAGGTAGGTTCTGGTTAGGAAGAAATGAGAACATAGAATGGAATTGTAGATCTGCAGAGCTGGAAGGGACATAGCTCAGCTGGTTAGAGCACCGTGGTGACAATGCCAAGCATGCAGGTTCGATCCCTGTATGGGAGAGGTGCATATTGCTGCATTGCAAGGGGTTGGAGTAGATGATCCTCAGGATCCCTTCCATGGTACTTTAAGGGAGGCTGTTTCTTTAAGATTCTGGAGGAGGCCCTGGGCCTATTTTCTTATGCCAATGGGACTGTGTTACTGGACAAGGTGTAGTAACTCAAGTCCCAGATACCTAAAAGCAGCTTCTGTTGAGCTTATCTATATCTACTTGAGGGAGAGAATGGGAGTTGTTTTCTGCAAATGGCTGAAGCACGGTCGCTGAGGTCTTGGCAGGCAGGTTGACAATGGCTCAGCAGCAATCCCTGTGCCCAGTTCTGGGCACCACAGTCTAAGGAGGACCTTGACAAGCTGGAATGTGTGCAGCGGAGGGCGACCAAGATGATCAAGGCTCTGGAAAGCAAGCCTTATGAGGAACGGTTGAGGGAGCTGAGTATGTTTGCCTTGGAGAAGACTGAGAGGTGATATTATGGCCATCTTCAAATAGCTGAAGGGCTGTCAAATGGACGGTGGAGCAAGCTTGTTTTTGGCAGCTCCGGTGGGGTAGGACCATAGCTGTCAACGTTTCCCTTTTTTAAAGGGAAATTCCCTTATTCCGAATAGGATTCCTCGCAAGAAAAGGGGAAAGTTGACAGCTATGTGTAGGACCCAATCCAATGGATTCAAGTTATAGGAAGGATATTCTGACTGAATATTAGGAAGGACTTTTTGACAGCAAGCGTCATTCTGACAGTGGAACAGACTCCCTTGGAAGGTAGAATCATAGAATCATAGAGTTGGAATAGACCACAAGGGCCATCGAGTCCAACCCCCTGCCAAGCAGGAACCACCATCAGAGCACTCCTGACATATGGTTGTCAAGCCTCTGCTTAGAGACCTCCAAAGAAGGACACTCCACCACACTCCTTGGCAGCAAATTCCACTGTCAAACAGCTCTTACTGTCAGGAAGTTCTTCCTAATGTTTAGGTGGAATCTTCTCTCTTGTAGTTTGGATCCATTGCTCCGTGTCCGCTTCTCTGGAGCAGCAGAAAACAACCTTTCTCCCTCCTCTATATGACATCCTTTTATATATTTGAACATGGCTATCATATGGTGATGGACTCTCCTTCCTTGGAGGTTTTTAAACAGAGGCTGGATGGCTATCTGCCAGGGTTTCTTTGGTTTTGATTCCTGCCTTCCAGGGGGTTGGAATAGATTACCCTTGGGGGTCCATACAACTCAACAATGCTGTGATTCTATGTGGAATGATTGGAACGATGCAAGTTAATGAACAGAGTGGGGCAAAAAATGGTCCAGGTATTCAGCATGACAGAATGCGTGAACCGCGGAGAGATGATGTGTCGGTTCGTGCGAGCATGAATCTCCTGATTCTTGTTCTTTGGGTTTGCCTGCACCAAGCTTACAGGGAGCTTGGTTTATACCGAGTCTTTATTCGGCATTTATTCCGATTTGTTTATAGGGCGCTTAAGCGACAATAAGCGTACGTCCTGATTTGCTTGCGGGGTGTTTAAACCGTCTTTCCGTTAATCATTCATTCATCCCACGCTTTTTAATGCACTTCCCCTGTCACTGCCCAAACCACAAAGAGTCTGTCGCAGCTTTAAAAAGAAGAAGGGAGAAAGGAGTGGATTTGTTGCTCTGGGGCAACAGAGCCCTCGAATCCACTTCAAATGCGCAAACCGGCGAGCGCACGCTCATATCCCTTCTGCAGAAAACGGTGACAGTCTAGAGGCGTCCCGTGTCATCCCCTTTCACTTGACAGATTGCATTTCTATGCAGCGTTCCATTCAACGAATCCCAAAGCGGCTTACAAACAAGCAGCAACAACAACAGCAACATGACAGAACATCATTCTACTGGCACAACTTATATAATTGTAATATACCGCTCCACCTCAAAGCCAAGGGAAAATACCAACACAAAAGCCTTTGACCGGCCTAATGCCACTATGGCTTATATATATATATTATTTAAGAAAAACAGGAAGCAGGCCTTTCTTGGAAGGTTGCTAAGGAAAGATGCGCCACCGGTTTGGTTTTGTGCCTTGGCTGAGCCAAGCCAAAAGGGAAGAAACAGGTGTGCTCAGTGCAGGAGAAAACCTGAGCTGCGCATGCAAATCGAGCAATTACTGTACCATGTAGTTGAGAAAAACACCCATTGGGGGAACTGACTTTCTTCCACATTATGGGAAGGATAAGGAATGATTGGGGGGAAACAATGAGTTCCTGATTACCATCAATACCTCACAGGGAGATTTATTCCTATGCTCACAATGTAGCTGCATTTATGTATGGATTTCTTTCTTCATCAAGAGGCTGCCAACTTTTCAACTGGCCCTGATAGCTGTGCCTCTAACAGCAGCATCATTTTAAGAGACGAAGATGTTGCTCTTCCGTACCTGTGAGTTTGTCCCGGAAGGCAAAGGGACTGGCTGGCTGGCTGCAGCTAGTGGTGATGGTGTTCCTGAGATACCACTTCAGGTTTCAGCTCTTGCTCCAAGTAGGAACTGTGCTCTGTCGGACTTTAAAGGTAAAGGAACCCCTGACCATTAGGTCCAGTCGTGGCCAACTCTGGGGTTGCGGCGCTCATCTCGCTTTACTGGCCGAGGGAGCCGGCGTACAGCTTCCGGGTCATGTGGCCAGCATGACTAAGCCGCTTCTGGCAAACCAGAGCAGCGCACGGAAACGCTGTTTACCTTCCCGCCGGAGTGGTACCTATTTATCTACTTGCACTTTGACGTGCTTTCGAACTGCTAGGTTGGCAGGAGCAGGGACTGAGCAACGGGAGCTCACCCCGCTGCGGGGATTCGAACCGCCGACCTTCTGATCGGCAAGTCCTAGGCTCTGTGGTTTAACCCACAGCGCTACCTGCATCCCTTGTTGGACCTTAGAAAGGGGTATAAAATGGTCATGAGGAGCAATGGGAATAGGGCTCTCCCAAGGCCATTCAAACGAAACAGGAGGAAAAAGCAGGTGCCAACAAGGGTGACTGGGTCAGCTGGAAGGAACACAATTCCCAGAGTTCCCTGGGAGGAGGGATTGACTGTTGCAGCACTCTGAGAACTATAGCTCTGCGGGGGAACAGGGGTCTCTTACCAACTCTCAGCACCCTTAACAAACTTCAGTTCCCAGGATCCGTACCACTTTAAACAGCCAGGTCTGTTTAAAGGGGTATGATGCTGCCTTGAAAATATAGTGCCAATGGGGAATCTCTCTAGATCAGGGACTGGCAACCTAAGGCCCATGGGCTCCCGAACTGAGCCGCCCAGTCAGCGAATCCCCTCGCGCTGCGCTAAACTGGCGCAGCGTGGTGACTTGCTTCCACGGCACCGGAAACAGTGTCTGTGCATGTGCAGATGCCGGAAATTGCATCTGTGCCGATGCCGGAAATCGCACCTTCGCAGACACAGATGCCGGAAATCGCGTGTGTCTGCACAATCCAGCCCATGGAGGGATCTCTGCTGAAGTGAACCGGCCCAGGCGAGATAAACCTTGCTGACCCCTGCTTGGATCTGCCAGGATCTGTAGGCAACTGCCCTGTGGTGTGAGCAACTTTAACAGCAGGTAGCAAATTCCCAGTGAAGCATTTTTGAGCCCAGGAATGACTCTGCCCTATAAATCCCCAAAATTTTCAGACCCAGGGCCTAGCAGTTTTCAGGCAGTATATAAAGAATATTTGTTATTGTTATTAGGCAGCATTCAGATTAGCAGGCCTATTAAAAGGAATGGACAAGGGGTCTAGATTCAGCTGTTTTCTCAGAGTAATCTATTATTGTCCTTATCCTGCCTTTCTTCTAAGAATGTGTCCAATCCGCTTTTAAAGGCTTCCAAGGTGGTAGCCACCATTGGTTCCTGTGGCAGTGAGTTCCATAGTTTAACGATGTGCCGCGTAAACTTTTCTTTTTTAACTGAGCAGCTTTGGTCCTATTGGAAGCCCTGGAGTTGGCGTAACCTAGAAATTTAGCAGAGTAAAATACACCGTCTCCCAAAGTTGCAACATTAGGAACTTAAGAACTGCTGCGCTGGATCAGATGACAGGCCCATCTAGTCTTAGCACTTAGTAACCAGCAGTGGGCAGCCAAAAGCCCCTGGGAAGTTCAAAAATAGGGTATGATGGAGATGGCTGTCCCCTGCTGTTTGTCCCCAGCATCTGATAATTATGTTAGCCCGTAATGAAGGCAAACCTCTCAGCGGTCTCCTCAACAAAGAAAATTGCCGTGTAATTAACAGGCATTCAAGTGGGTTTCCTTTCCAGACAAAGAAGCAGCAAACCACCAACCACATTTTCGTATTCATTAAAGGCATTTATCCCCACATACCGAAAAGGGGGGGGGGGAGAGAGGAGGGAATGCAAAAAAGGAAGCACAGATTTCGGCTATTGTTGCTTGCTCCATTGAGTTCTGAAAAGCTTTTGACTCCATCTGGCCTCCTGAACCAAACCTTAAATTGCTACCATGTGGAGTCTGAGGCGAACATATGACCTTATCAAATCCAATCTCTCAGTATGATTAAAGAACAAACAAACTGGTGCTTTGGATTGAGGGAGAAGAATAAATCAGGGGTGTAACGCCAGCTTAGTCCCAGCTCCGCTTTCAACCTGCGTATCAACAAACCACAATCTCCACCCCCCTCCTTTCTTCGGCTCATCTTTAATAGAAAAATAAAGGAACCATATGGACTGAACTGGATGATCAGCATCCAGCCAGTTCTGGGCACTTGCAAGCTGCGCTGATCACCTTAAGAAAGCAGCAGATGAAGAGAGAGGCTGATTTGACGTAGCAGGGGATGGACCTGCTCGCAGGAGCAGATTGCTGCAAATGTGTTACTCTGCTGCAGAGAGAGCTCCATTGGGTGGTCTTTTCCCCCTGGGCCAGGTTCAAGGTAAGGTAAAGGGACCCCTGACCATTAGGTCCAGTCGTGACCGACTCTGGGGTTGCAGCACTCATCTCGCTTTATTGGCCGAGGGAGCCGGCATACAGCTTCCAGGTCACGTGGCCAGCATGACTAACCCGCTTCTGGCGAACCAGAGCAGTGCACGGAAATGCCATTTACCTTCCCGCCGGAGTGGTACCTATTTATCTACTTGCACTTTGATGTGCTTCTGAACTGCTAGGTTGGCAGGAGCAGGGACTGAGCAACGGGAGCTCACCCCGTCGCGGGGATTCGAACCGCCGACCTTCTGATGGGCAAGACCTAGGCTCTGTGGTTTAACCGACAATAATGCGCAGAGCGCTAAACAACTTGGGCTCACCGTACCTTGAGAACCACCTGATCCCTTGTGCTCCATTCTCCATCCCTGAGATCCACTGAGGGGACACTTCTGGTGGTTCCCCACACCCCTGAGACGCAAGACAACAGCCTTTGGGGCAGCAGGCCCTGCATTCCCTTCAACATTCATCAGATGGAAATAGGGACATTTCTCACGCCGCCGCCACCACCCCAACTGACCCTCCTTGACTCCACCATGTTTTGTTTCCTCGCCTCACAGAGCATTTCCTATGAGAAGAAGGGCAACTGTGACCACCACTTCACCAACGGGACACAGCACACAACCCCTCCACTGTCCTGAGAAAACCGTAGAAATCCTGATTTGATTTTATTCTTTGGTAGATTTACAAAAAGGGAGACACACACTAATAAATGAATTTTAGGAAGGGGCAAAGTGGTTTTTTAAAACCAAGACTCCTTGGCCTTTGTCCTATATACCTGAAGGAACGTCTCCACCCCCATCGTTCAGCCCGGACACTGAGATCCAGTGCCGAGGGCCTTCTGGCAGTTCCCTCACTGCGAGAAGTGAGGTTACAGGGAACCAGGCAGAGGGCCTTCTTGGTAGTGGCACCTGCCCTGTGGAATGCCCTCTCTTCAGATGTGAATGTAATAAGCAGCTACCTTATCTTTAAAAGACATCTGAAGGCAGCCCTGTTCAGGGAATTTTTAATATTTAATGCTGTATTGTTTTTAACATTTGATTGGGAGCCACCCAGAGTGGCTGGGGAAACTCAGCCAGATGGGCGGGGTATAAATAACAAATTATTATTATTATTATTATTATTATTATTATTATTATTATTATTAGAGTTTGGATTTGATATCCCGCCTTTCACTCCCTTTAAGGAGTCTCAAAGCGGCTAACATTCTCCTTTCCCTTCCTCCCCCACAACAAACACTCTGTGAGGTGAGTGGGGCTGAGAGACTTCAGGGAACTGTGACTGGCCTAAGGTCACCCAGCAGCTGCATGTGGAGGAGCGGAGACACGAACCCGGTTCCCCAGATTACAAGACTACCGCTCTCAACCACTACACCACACTGGCTCTCCATTATTATTGCACTCCCCCCTGCTCCTTATTATTATTATTGCACTCCCCCCTGCTCCTCCTTTCTTCCTGCCCAGGGCAGCCGTGTCCTCTGCCTGCACCTCAGAGCCAGTTCATCACATGGGGCAGGGCCTTAATAGTAGTGACCTCTCCTCCTCGCCCATTCTCCAGCAGCCACTACAGGCTGCCCAAGAGAGGAGGCTGGCAGTGGTGGCCATGGAGAGGCAATGGGTTGTCTCCTTGCAACTGCTGCCTTGGACGAGTGGTGGCTCCTGCTCTTCCTTGAGCTCAGCAGCGGCAGCATTGCTAGGGGCAAGAGGGACATTCCAAGATCAGATCAAAAACCGGGATGGCTTTCATAGTTCTGGGACTGTCCCCGGAAAATTGGGACTCCCTGCCAGCAGAGATTTGGCAGGAACGGTCCCTCCGTCCTTCCTGACGTCTTTTTTATTTTAATATATCTTTATTAATTTAAAATAAATACATTTATGGAAAAACAGACATACATCCAAGTAAACAAACATACAATCAATCAATCAAACAAATAACAGAAATATCAAACAAACCACCACACTATAAGATACAAGAAGAGTAATATAATTATCATCATATATACTCCTGATACTGAACACAATTATAAAACTTATAGAGAAGAAATTTAAAACTGACTTCCAATTAATCTCACTGTACTTTATCTATCCATTACTTTATACCGCACGGTTCCATATTTCTTATATAATTTCCCTATGAACTTATAGTTATACAATACAGGGATCAGTCTAATTGTGCCAAGATGTTTCCTTTTATTCCATAGTTTTCTAAATATTCTTTAAAGATTCCCCAATCCTTCCTGACGTCTTTTGAAAGCTATATTGTTTAGACAGGGCTTTGCAATACTGATCTTCTCTTTTTAAAAACTGTCAGAAAGCTCTTCCTCATGTTTAGTCGGAATCTCCTTCCTTGTAACTTGAATCCATTGGTTCGAGTCCCACCCTGTTGTCTGGGCAGCCCAGGACCTCCATCCCCACTCCCCAGGCTTGTGTCCAAGGCAGGTCACTTCCGTGCTGCTCATGAAGCCATTTGACTTCACCCCTGGAAGAACACTCCATTGTCTCTTGAGACAGACAGATGCCAAATATTGCAACAAAGAAACTGGACTTGGACCAGCGATGGCCCTTTAAACCAAGGACAGGCTTCTCTAAATTAGGACACATAGCCATAGGGACGTAAGAGGGGCATGCTGGATCAGGCCAGTGGCCATCTAGTCTAGGATCCTAGAATCATAGAGTTGGAAGAGACCACAAGGGCCATCGAGTCCAACCCCCTGCCAAGCAGGAAACACCACCAGAGCACTCCTGACATATGGTTGTCAAGCCTCTGCTTAAAGACCTCCAAAGAAGGAGACTCCACCACACTCCTTGGCAGCAAATTCCACTGTCGAACAGCTCTTACTGTCAGGAAGTTCTTCCTAATGTTTAGGTGGAATCTTCTTTCTTGTAGTTTCTTGTAGTTTGGATCCATCGCTCCGTGTCCGCTTCTCTGGAGCAGCAGAAAACAACCTTTCTCCCTCCTCTATATGACATCCTTTTATATATTTGAACATGGCTATCATATCACCCCTTAACCTCCTCTTCTCCAGGCTAAACATGCCCAGCTCCCTTAGCCGTTCCTCAGAAGACATCATTTCCAGGCCTTTGACCATTTCTCGCATCCTGTTCTTGCAGTGACTCATGGGAAGCCTGCAAGCAGAACCTGAGCACATTCCCAGTCACGGGCATTCAGAGGCATAAATTGCCGCATGTAGTGGAGGCCATGCCACTCGGATAACATTATGTTGTCCAGGCAACATACAGCCATTAGTTTTCAAAGAGAATTTAAAGCATGGTACAACAACACCGCAAGAAAATTCAATATAGAAATCCCACATCAACCTAGGGAGATAGGCAGCAACGACCATAATCCAAGAGCCTCATCGATTGAACGTGCTGAACAACTTCATTAAGGGTGTTTTTTTTAAAACCTCAAGAAACTTCTGTTAAGACCGAGGGCGCTAATATTCAACCCAGTCTTTCCACGGTGCTAAAATTATCTTCAAAAGGTGTTCTTAAAATGTCAGAAGGCATTAAAAAGCTCGGGAGAACAAGGACGTATTTGCCTTGCGTTGATAACAACGTCGGTGCCAGGCTCTAGGGAAACTGTTCCACAAATGGGGCAGGTAGCACTGCTATAAAGTCCCCCTTCATCATAGCCACCGTCTGCGCTTCAGACTGAGGGAGCACCTGGGGAAAGGTCTCTGTGGATTTTAGGACAGGGGTGTGGCCATGGCTCAGTGGTGCAGCAACACCAGATTCAATCTCCAGCATCCCCTGGGAGGGACTCCCTGCCTGAATCCCCGCAGAGCTCCTGCCAGTCAGTGCAAGCAATTCTGAGCTAAAGTAGATGGACCAGTGGTCTGACTCATCAGCAGAAAGCAGCATCCTAGGTTCCTATGGGAGCAGGCAGTTCTATGCGAAGTAGGGCTGTTGTCAGGAGCTGAAGTCAGGGAGTGGTCAGCAATGAAACAATACAATAAATCACCCCAAGTCAGGAAAGTGAGCTCTTTATTCAAATAAACGGAACAGCTCAGTCCTAGCGGTCTCAGCCACCCTTCCCAGTAGGTCTTGCCCCAATGAGGCACCTGCGCTCTCTAAGACTCCACCCCTAGTTCCTTTCCCAGCAGCCGAAGACTCCTTCGCTTGGTCTCTCTTTGCTCCACCCTCTTCATTTCTCTGTGTGTTCTGGGAGACCAGGGGAGAACGGAGCTGGTCACAGCAGGCGGGGGAGACTCCCTAGATTCTTCAGCAGCCTCTTGACATGTGCTGGTCCTGGGGGCTAACCGAGAGGTGAGGTCTGAGTCCAGTCCGAGGTCGATGGTGCAAAATGAAGGCAGTCCATAGAAGTCGAAGCTGGGTGCAGGGCAGGGCGTCAGGTGAGGTCAGGAGCTCCGGCAGGGAAGCAGGTAAGGGGCCAGGCTGGAACTGACAACCAATGATGTTGCTCCTGCAACTTGGGACTGGGGCTGGCTTTTATCTTCCCCGAGGCATAGGGAGGCCCCGATCCTCAGGTGACTCGCCTCTCCTGGCCTGGAGGTGAGCACTCCTCCTGCGGGAACTTAGTTCGCCTCTCTGCCCTGAGCCTCTGCAGCTCAGGAGTGGCTGGAGGGTTACCGGACCCAGAGGCAACCTCAGCTTCCTCTGACGGGGCTGAGGGTGGAGCACCTGCAGGCAATGGGTCCCCCATCCCCTCAGGAGCCAGAGCAGACTCAGCTGGTGCCTGCACCTGAGGATCCAGCGCAGGTGAGGACCCTTCAGGCTCAGGCCCCAGCCCCGGCTCAGCTGGTTCTGGAGGCGGGGACTCCTGTGCAGGCTGGGATTCCTCAGGTTCAGCATCCGAATCCGATTCCCAGGCCATCACATGACCCTTCTCCTCTCCAGCCTCTGCTTCTGCCTCTGCTTCTGGACTGCTCTCTGCCCCAGCTTCTTCCTGCTCACTAAACCCTATTGCCCCTTCAGCTTCCGACGCCTCCTCCTCCTATTCTGCTCCCTCTTTACCCTCTGGCCACCCATCGTAGTCCCACCACCAGTCCCCTGGCTCTGAGCCTTCTCCCCCCAGGGGTTTCCCAGCTTGTACCTCCCACCACCTTTTTTCTGCATCCAGCCAGCCCATGACAGCGGTGCAGGCCCACCCCCAATCTAATTCAGAGCCTTACTCAGCACTTTGGAGCAGCCGCAAACCAAATCTAGAGCCTTGCACAATCTTTTAACTGGGGCTCAAAAACCTAACGAAATATACATTTGGGAGGGAAGAGGAGACACACGCAGGCAGCCTGCATGCTGCTGCTCCTCTCTGCTGGGCCGCCTCCCCTCCTTTGACAGCTCCGGATCACTCCTCAATCAACTCTGGCCAAATCTTGGGCTGCAGACAAATCCTGGGTCAACCTCAGCTGGCCCGATTCAGCTCAGGATCTGGCATTCAGCTGGAATAGGTGCACAGCCCTAATACAGTGGTACCTCAGGTTACAGATGCTTCAGGTTACAGACTCTGCCAACCCAGAAATAGTGTTTCAGGTTAAGAACATTGCTTCAGGATAAGAACAGAAATCGGGCTCTGGTGGTGCGGCGGCAGCAGGAGGCCCCATTAGCTAAAGTGGTACCTCAGGTTAAGAACAGTTTCAGGTTAAGAACGAACCTCCGGAACGAATTAAGTACTTAACCCGAGGTACCACTGCATGTACGTTTCTGCTGCCTCTACTTCAATTGTACAAAACAAATGAAATACCGTGAAAATCCCTGAAACGAGAATTAATTGGCTAGAAATATTATCTTATGGAAATAAACTAAATAATAAAAAAATCAAAAAGCTTAAGGAAAAAATTAGAAAAACCTAAGATAGAACAAAGCCTTAATGGGATGCTGGCTACAAACCTCGTTTCACTGAACTATTCAGTTTCCTCAGAAGGAAATAGAAAAATCATAAACTTTAAATGACCACAATTAAAAAAAAAAGGGTAGAACTCCCCAAAATTCTGAAGTATTCTAATCCTAGCTCAACCTAGGTAAAGCATAGTGCAGTAATAAAGGATTGAGGACTCAAAAGTACAGTTTCTAATACTGAATTTACAAAAAAGGGTTTGAAAACCTAAATGGCAAGTTTTAAACAAAGCCCAACTTGAAGAAAACAAAGCACAGTAATAAAGGGTTGAGGACTCAGCTGTGAAAATTCTAGGGCTGCTTTTACAAAAAGGTTTAAAAACCTAAATGGCACAAATTCAAAGAAAGGAATACAAGATAAGCTGTTCCAGATTTTCAACCAACTCAAGAACAGGGCTGAGAAGCTCCCATGGTCTGGATGTTAAAGGTAAAGGTAAAGGGACCCCTGACTCTGGGGTTGCGGCGCTCATCTCGCTTTATTGGCCGAGGGAGCCGGCGTACAGCTTCCGGGTCATGTGGCCAGCATGACTAAGCCGCTTCTGGCGAAGCAGAACAATGCACGGAAACGCCGTTTACCTTCCCGCCAGAGTGGTATCTATTTATCTACTTGCACTTTGACGCGCTTTCAAACTGCTAGGTGGGCAGGAGCAGGGACCAAGCAACGGGAGCTCACCCTGTCGCGGGGATTCGAACCGCCGACCTTCTGATTGGCAAGTCCTAGGCTCAGTAGTTTAACCCACAGCGCCACCCACGTCCCTTGGTCTGGATGTTACTGCTGATGTTAAAGATGTTAAAGGGATTTTCACGGTATTTCATTTGTTTTGTGCAATTTCTCAGTTCCCCGACTGTCTTTCTTCTATTGGCCTTTACTTCAATGCCTGCCCTTCTCCTGCTTTCTTAAGGTTCTTAGACATGGCTCCCCTTTGAAGGCAAAATTTTGCCAGCCCTTACTCTGCTGCGATTCCCATAAGGCTGCCAGCTCTTGTGCAGGCTCCTGTAGCGATTCCTTTGATCCGCAGCAGTTTACGTTTTAACTCTGATAAAAGCACAAGAGCAGGCCGGACCATTCGTTTCTTTAATTCTAGCCATCTGCTGATTCTACAGCAACCTGACGGTCAGGAATCCAACAGGTGACCTGACATGGGAACAGCTTCACCTGTTGAATTTCCGCTATCTGCACGAGCGCTGAAACATCACAGGAGCTCTGCCAGATAACGAAGCGGAGAGGTAATCGCCTCCCTTTGCTATAAGCTCTTCCTGCCTTTGCCTCTGAAAAAGGCCAGCGTTTCAGATAGAGTTCTGGCCCTTATATGGGTCAGCTCAGCGATCAGTATTCTAAATAGGCCTCCGACTGGGATTTGAGGAGAGAGCGAGAGAGCGGCCACTGAATTCTAAGTTGCAGGGAAAATGAAAAGAGCCAGGGCTGGGCTGCACCCTCACATTTCAAAGCTCTTCCGATGACACGTCCAAAGGCAGGGGTCTCCAGGGAAGCAGAGTCCTTGCATTTGCTCCTGCTTAAAGTCAAGGATGCTGATTTTCATTTGTAATACCAGTGACATACCTGTCATTCAGAAGGACAGGCATACCAACCATGGACCCCTTTTTGCTGGGGGCTCTTTCCAGGAGAACCACAAGCCTGCCTTTCCCACCCGCCTTGAAATCAAGGGCAAGGAACCATAGGAGCTGAGGGGTCTTCGTCCCCTATTGCAGCTATTGTTCTACCAACTTTTCTGTATGCTTGTGAAACATGGATCACTTATAAATGGCATCTCCAACTCCTTGAAATGTTCCATCAACGGTGTCTCCTAAATTTTTTACACATTTCCTGGGAAGACAGGAAAACTAATGCCAGTGTACTGGAATAAGCAAAGATCACCACTGTCGAAGCAGTGATTCTTCAGCCTCAACTTTGTTGGACTGGTCATGTCGTTCGGATGCCTGATTATCGTCTTCCAAACCAACTACAGTGGTACCTCGGGTGAAGAACTTAATTCGTTCCGAAGATCGGTTCTTAACCTGAAACTGTTCTTAACCTGAAGCACCACTTTAGCTAATGGGGCCTCCTGCTGCTGCCACACCACCGCCGCACAATTTCTGTTCTCATTCTGAGGTAAAGTTCTTAACCCGAGGTACTATTTCTGGGTTAGCAGAGTCTGTAACCTGAAGCGTCTGTAACCCGAGGTACCACTGTACTCTATTCTCAACTCACTTATGGACTCACTGTTAAGACCCTGCTCATGAAAGACAATCTTACAAGTGATCGGAGAAGAAGAAGACTGCAAAACTGTATACAAAACTAGTTGGATACTCCTTAGCTTCCTTTCCCTGCAAAACTCTACCCCCCCCCCTTGCCCCATACAACCATTTCTAGGTCCCTTAAGTTCCTTCTCAACCATCAAACAGAATTCCATGTCCACTGAGCATGCTCAGTCCTCATTAGCCTGTTTTGGACGGTTTCCCTGTCCTTCTATTCAGCTCTTTTTTCTGTTTGTGTGTACACAGACAGACAGAAGTGTACCCATCCCCAGCTGCATCACAGTGTTTCATATCTCCGTTAATGTCTATGGGCAGCTCTCTTGCTCTGTCCCTCAGGATGTTTACAAAAGAGCTGCTCAGCAGGAGCAGGAAATGACCTATCCAAAAACGGTAATGAGACGACCCTTTCTAACCTTTCTATATCTGCATTTCTCTGTCTGCAGTGTTGCAGGAAGTCTTATTCCCCCACCTCCACACCGTCCAGTTGCCAGGTTTATTTCCTCTCAGTCTTTCAATATTCCACAGCACCAAGTTATTATGGGCCTGCGTTTTCGGAGGGAGCTCCCCCGCTTTAGGTTTTCTTGCTAAACCTTTTAAAAATATGGCCATGTACCTCGGGGTCACCCCAAGTCAGCTCCTGCCATTCTTTTGTTTGTGGGTGGTGCGGCTTTGCTTGCAAATTCATAGGCATCTGGAAGAACTGAATTGGTATTAGACTCTGGAGACTGACTATTTTGCTGCGTCAATGCGCCCTAAGCTGAAAGCACGTGGCTTCCTCCAGAGAGTCCTGGGAGCTATAGTTTGTTAAGGGTGTTGGGAACTGTAGCTTTCTGAGTGGTAGACAATGGTTCCTAGGACAGTCATGTGCTTTAAACGCAGCCTGACTGTTCAGACAGAGTGCATGTCCATGCCATTGTAGCAGGAAACCCCCCCATCATTCAGTTTGTACAAACTTCACACACACTCACACACTACATACACTACACTTCTGTTATAAATTCATAGAAAATCAACCATACATTGGATTTGCACTGTTCCACTTTTATTTTACTCCATGAAGGAAAGACTACAAAATGGGGAAGGTTTGATACAGGGCACCATAATCCCTTCACCATACCAGCACATCCACAGGAGCCCTGCCCAGTTGCTATGCCAACCCTGATGATCCCAGACAGAAGACAATCAAGATAACAAAGAACTTGCTTATGGGAGTGGATTCAGCATAGACTGGAACAAAGGACAATGATCAGATCTTCCCTCAGGGGGCAGGAAACTGCGACTACCTTTTGTCTTCAGAAAATGACTCATGGGGAGGGGTAGAAGGGAACCAGCCAGGTGACAGGACACTCAGGTTACCACCACAACTCCTCCCTCAACCCCTCCTTTCTGTAATGTATGCATGATGTTTCTGGGGGTGGGCTTGACCTAGAGGATGGGAATTTCAAAAGTTTTTATAAGGTCTTGCACACCATTTTCTGTGTCTTTCCTCTCTCCTGCAAGTGAGGGGAGCACCCTGTTGCAACAGTTCAATAAAGGCCAAGCCTACAGGCTGCTGATTTGCTCCAATTTACTCTGGTTGGTGTCTTTACTTTTTGTCCAAGGGAGCCCTCGGATTTTTCCGGTAACACATAGCAATATGTGGATTTGCACCAACCTGTTCCTCCATTAATCATTGGAGGAGCGTTATGAGTTACCCCCGATGTTACAAAGGCCAGACCGGCCTTAGCCAGAAGGCAGGCATTTAGCATTGCCAGGTCCATGCTGTGGAACAGTCTTCCGGCGGGGATTTGGCAGGCTTTTTCTTCGGACGTCTCTTGAAATCTATTATTATTATTATTATTATTAATATTACAGTCATACCTCGGGATAAATACGCTTCAGGTTGAGCACTTTCGGGTTGCGCTCTGCGGCGACCCGGAAGTAACGGAGCGCGTTACTTCTGGGTTTTGCCGCTCGCGCATGTGCAGACGGTCAAAATGACATTGCGCGCATGCGCGGAAGCGGCAAAACGCGACCCGCGCACACGCGCTGTCTTGTCTTACGTTCTGTCCAGGATGCGAACGGGGCTCTGGAACGGATCCAGTTTGCATCCCGAGGTACCACTGTATTATTATTATTATTATTATTATTATTATTATTATTATGCCAGCAGACCTATGCAGCTGTTTAAAATGCCCCATTGAGCAGCGAGCCATTTTCATGATTGCTTTGTATTGCTTTTACATATTTTTATGCTGTCATAAGCCACCCTGATGTTTTGAGAGGGGACGGTGTATAAACACTTTTGTAAATGAAAATAAATAAATAGAAACATATGTAGGAATTCTCCCCATCACAGCTGTGTCCGGGACCTTTCACCTTCAAATGTGGGATTTCCCCCTCCTCTCACAATGTCACACACACACACACACACACACACCCTGTATACGTAAAAACAAAGGACCTACCCACAGTGGTGCTGACACAACCCCCCCCCAACACTATGCAACAGAAGGAAAGAAGAACAACACCTTGTGAAAAAGACTCCATCAACTGAAAGTGGAGATGACAAATACTTCCCCCTGTTTATTTGTTTTGTAGCACAAGAAAATCTTAAATAGAAAGCGACACTTGGATGGCGGAAGACATCATGCTCTGGTGCGGACAAACCCACAGCCCCAATGATATTGCTATAGAAGTAGGGAGGGACCCCCCCAAAACCCTAGAAATTAATAAATGCTAGGATTTGGGGTACTTTGTGATGTGAAGGGAGAATATAAGCTGCAAGGGGATTCCTGGGCTGCCTTACACAAACCAGTCTGGCAGGCTGAGGGAAGGGTAGAGCTGTTAATATTACCATATAGTGCCAGCCACGGTTTGCAACAACTCAGTGTCCCAGGTGTGACCAGAGGCTGGAGATTTGGAAGGTTGCCAGGGTAACTGCTCTGGGGGAGAGGCTTCTGGGAAGAAGAAAGGGGCGTTCTTTCTTGGCGAGGTGGAAGGAAGGACTGCCTGCAATGCTCTGGACCATGCTGTACGTTCTGGACCCCCTCCAAGCAGACCAAGGGTGTAAATACCGTATTTTTCGCTCTATAAGATGCACCAGACCATAAGACACACCTAGTTTTTGGAGGAGGAAAACAAGAAAAAAAATATTCTGAATCTCAGAAGCCAGAACAGCAAGAGGGGTCGCTGCGCAGTGAAAGCAGCAATCCCTCTTGCTGTTCTGGCTTCTGGGATAGCTACGCAGCCTGCATTCACTCCATAAGATGCACACACATTTCCCCTTACTTTTTAGGAGGGAAAAAGTGAGTCTTATAGAGTAAAAAATACGGTAGGTGAACAAACCCTAGTTCTTAAAGCATGACAGTCTCTGCCGTGTCTTCTGTTCTCAAAAGGGACACAGACCCAGAGATTCCATGTGCTCTCGCCAGGGCTTGGCAGAAAGAAGGACAGGCGCTGGGCATTTGTAACAATATTCTAAGCATTTTAAGTGTTCCTGTTTAATTAAAGTATGGTTTGCCAAGCTGTGACTTCATGCGCCTCAGACATTTGGGGGGAGGGGGGAACATCCATCGATTACCAGTGCTAAAAATAAACTCCAATCTGATGAATTTCCCCAACTCTGAAATAACAGACTTTTAAGATATAGAAATTCATATGCAGATATGTGATCAGGACTCGTTCCCCCATCCGAAAAAGCTTACCGTATTTTTCGCTCTATAAGACGTACCAGGCCACAAGACGCACCTAGTTTTTGGAGGAGGGAAACAAGAAAAAAAAAATTCTGAATCTCAGAAGCCAGAACAGCAAGAGGGATCGCTGCGCAGTGAAAGCAGCAATCCCTCTTGCTGTTCTGGCTTCTGGGAGAGCTGCACAGCCTGCATTCACTCCATAAGACGCACACACATTTCCCCTTACTTTTTAGGAGGGAAAAAGTGAGTCTTATAGAGCAAAAAATACGGTAATTTAAGGCTGTGTATACAGCATTCATTTACAGAATCTTGGGAACTGTAGTTTGTGACAGGAACTTGGAATGGTAGCTTTGGAAAAACTACAGTTCTTGGGATTCCTTGGGGGAAGCTTGTGCTACAAATGTACTGTATTTTTCTGTGTATAACACGCCCCCGTGTATAAGACGACCCCTATTTTGGGGGGATTCCAAATTGAGGAAATGGGGGGAGATTGTCCAGAGTTGTTAAGCTATTTTTTGGGGGACGACGACAATCACTCATCCGCCTGACTGCAGCTGCCCATCACTTGCATTGATGAAGCCACCAATCGTCTGCCCGCTCGCCACCAGCCGAAAACCGCCCGCCCAATTGCCGCAGCAGCCATTGCCAGCAGACCTTGCCACAGCCACCAATCACCCGCCCAAACGCCACTGACAATCTCCAGCTCGCGGCAGCCACCAATTGCCCGTCCCACCTTTGCACTATCTGTGTATAAGACGACCCCCAATTTTTAGCATTTGTTATAATAAAAAACCAATAATAATAATAATATTAAATTTTATTTATATCCCGCCCTCCCCAGCCGAAGCCGGGCTCAGGGCAACTAACAACACTAAAATAGTGCAACATTATAAAAACATTATAAAAATTAATTAAAATCAAAATTGATGGCAACCATAAGCTAAAGTTCTGTAAATATTGCCAAAGGAGGGAGTCAGGCTGCGCCCTGACCAAAGGCCTGGTGGAACAGCTCTGTCTTGCAGGCCCTGCGGAAAGATGTCAAGTCCTGCAGGGCCCTTGTCTCTTGTGACAGAGCGTCCCACCAGGTTGGAGCCGCAGCCGAAAAAGCCCTGGCTCTAGTTGAGGCCAGCCTAATCTCTCTGTGGCCTGGGACCTTCAAGATGTTTTTATTTGAAGACCGTAAGTTCCTCTGTGGGGCATACCAGGAGAGGCGGTCCTGTAGGTCCCTTGTCTTATACACGGAAAAATACAGTATGCATGCAAGCAGCAGGCAGCACCAGTTTGGCTGCAGGAGTTGCTAGAAGGAGGGATACAAGATACCATCCAACCACCTTTCGGACTCCACTCCAGATTTGTGTATGGTTCTCTACAGTCACAGCAGGCGCTGCAACCTTCCAACAGCTTAACCTCATCCCAAAAAGCGCCCTGCTCCATTATCTCCCAAGACAGATGGATGCCAGCAACATGCAGCAGTTACAGCTGGATATATGCTGGAATATCTAGCTAAAGTCAGCTTTTGGGGGTGGGGTGGGGAGTAGGGGTTCCACTCTATCTGAATGGGTGTTTCTCCAGTGTGGTGTAGTGGTTAGGAGCGGTAGTCTCGTAATCTGGGGAACCGGGTTCGCGTCTCCGCTCCTCCACATGCAGCTGCTGGGTGACCTTGGGCCAGTCACACTTCTCTGAAGTCCCTCAGCCCCACTCACCTCACAGAGTGTTTGTTGTGGGGGGAGGAAGATAAAGGAGAATGTTAGCCGCTTTGAAACTCCTTCGGGTAGTGATAAAGCGGGATATCAAATCCAAACTCTTCTTCTTCTTCCTTCCCCAAACAGTTTAATTTATGTTTACAATGGTACCTCAGGTTACAAACGCTTCAGGTTACAAACACTTCAGGTTACAAACTCTGCTAACGTGGAATCAGTACCTCAGGTTGAGAACTTTACCTCAGGTTGATAATGGAAATCGTGTACCGGTGGCGCGGCGGCAGCAGGAGGCCCCATTAGTGAAAGCGCGTCTCAGGTTAAGAACGGTTTTGGGTTAAGAATGGACCTCCGGAACGAATTAAGTTCGTAACCCGAGGTACCACTGTACTTGGTCATGCTTTCAGCTAAACAAGGGAGAGAAAGCAGAGGAACTTGAAAAGCCCCGGAAAAGGATTGCAACAGCAAAAAGATGCCAGAGCAGGTGAAAAACAGATCCCTATCTTTGGCAACCAGCTAAGCCAGGAAGGGGGGGGGGGAATTGGCACATCCTTAAATGTACACACAGCCAGTACTTTCCTGACTAGCTGATGGATGTGCTGTTGGAGACTTCCTCCGTCATAAAAGAGCCACTCGGCAGAGCCAACTTCCCAATAAAGAACATTTTAAAATAATTATTCAGCCACAAAATCCATACTGTTTTACTGTAAGGGCCACACTAGACAAGATGCTAAATGCATCACTAGAAAGCACACCATGTTTTTTAGAAAAACCAATAGCAGAGGGAAAGGTTAAAACGCCAGTGTCTACAGGAGGAGGTGAAAATCTCTCTCTCTCTCTCTCTTTCTCTCTCTCTCTCTCTCTCTCTCTCTCTCACACACACACACACCTTAAAAAAATGCCAGCCACAGCATGCTTTCTTATGAAACATTCAACATTCAACATTCAACAGCTTTGGGCAAAACTAAACAACTTTTGTGTCCAGATTTTCACTTTTTGAAATATGGCAACCCTAAATATTAAATAACTTTTGTCATGTTTGTAACCCCTTTTGAGTGTTTTATCCTTAGCTCTGTTTTCTCTATGGATATATATTTTTCTTGAGGAGAGCAGAACTGCCCCCCCTTGTGTCAGAAACTCCCATGTTTATTACAATTCTACCTTATCCTTCCCTAAAGATGCTCAGAGTAGTTACCACATTTTACTAGGTAAAGGTTAAGGACCCCTGGACAGTTAAGTCCAGTCAAAGGCAACTATGGGGTTGCGGCGCTCATCTCACTTTCAGGCCAAGGGAGCTGGCATTTGTCCACAGACAGCTGTCTGGGTCATGTAGCCAGGAGGCCTAAACCGCTTCCAGTGCAACAGGACACCATGACAGAAACCAGAGCGCACGGAAACACCGTTTACCTTCCCGCTGCAGTGGTACCTATTTATCTACCTGCACTGGTGTGCTTTCAAACTGCTCGGTTGGCAGTGGTGAGGTTCATGAGAGAGGGGTGGGTGGGATTTGAACCCAGGACTCTCCCTGGTCCTATAATGCACACCCATCATTCTTCTTGATACCGTCTCAGGAGTGGGTGGCAAGTAGAGTTGCCCTACGTCCTGAATTTCCAGGGCATAGTGAGTAATGTCCGGACGGAAATCGCTTAAATGTCTGTGAAAATCTGGAAGTATGGCAGCCCATGCTGGTAGTGTAGATTTTGGTGAATTCCATTAGAAATAGCTGAAACATTTATTTACAAAATCTCCACAACTTTGGCAAACAAGAAGAAGCAGCCCCTGCAGTAACAGCTGCAACGCTGGATGGATTTGCTTACAGCTCAGTCCTCATAAATATTCTTTTATGCTGGCTAAAAGAATGTTCCGCATCAGGTTTTTACCACAAACAAAGATCCCTCTTTCCATCATAAAAGCATCACATGCTGAAATGAGGAAACAGCACAAAAACTCCATCCAAAATATAATCAAGCAACAACTCCAGGCCAAATACGCCACAGCTCATGACAACTAACAGAGGCAACAAGTGGCGAGGGTGGCCCTGTGTCCTACTTTATGGATGGCAGTCCTCCATTTTACCTCAGGGGACTATCCTTTATTTACCGCAAATAGTTACCAAGCTGTTTCCTGTAGCCTGTTTCTGATTTCAGGTTGTGAACTGCCCTAAGGATCTACAGAAAAGGGTATACACATCAAATAAATAAAAGTAAAATAATACATAATAGTTAAAGCAACTGTAAAGCGGGGCAAAGGATGACTGTGACAACTACTGGCGTGACCGCCTGAAACCTTCATGAACATTCCAGCTTCTTCAGGGAACAAAGCAGTTAGGCAGTTTGCAACTCAGATTCTCTGAGGGAAGGGAGAGTTGTCGCTTTGGCTGGCGTTAAACCACACAGCTTTGGACAGGGGCAGACTAAGGACTAGAAAGAGGTCCCAGAAACGCAGGGAAACTGTGGGGCGGGGGATACAATGGATACACAGAGAGCAGACAATGGACTGAGAGGCAGGAATTTGAGGGAAGGAGGACTGGTGGGCACACACAACATGGTTAGGCAATTCTGGGGGACCAGAACAACAACAACAAACCTATGGTTACGTGAAACATACCCAGTTCATTCTCTAGACAGTTCATTCATAAGGTCCATACGTGTATAAGTGTCTATTCAACCTGTCTGTTCATAGAGTCCAATAATCCACATGAAGGGTTGTTACAGTTCCACAGAACCCTTTCACAGACACTTATACATGTATGTACCTTCTGCATGAACTGACTAGAGAATGAACTGATCCACTGGGTGGCTTCGAGAACACTGTCCAACCATCTCGTCCTCTGTCATCCCCTTCTCCTTGTGCCCTCCATCTTTCCCACCATCAGGGTCTTTTCCAGGGAGTCTTCTCTTCTCATGAGGTGGCCAAAGTATCGGAGCCTCAGCTTCAGGATCTGTCCTTCCAGTGAGCACTCAGGGCTGATTTCCTTCAGAATGGATCGGTTTGATCTTCTTGCAGTCCATGGGACTCTCAAGAGTCTCCTCCAGCACCACAATTCAAAATGAATTACAATGAATAGTATACCTTATTTATTCAAAAGTATAGTCGGTTACATCTTGTGTGTTTATTGAGTTCTGGGGGTCCAGCATCTAAGCTGGGCCCTGCCACCTGCTACTGCCCCAACCATTCAGTTCAAATTTACAGAGGGGCAGTCACAGGCAGGCAGAAACCCACCATTTTGACATTCCCACAGTGCCTCAGAGCAATGCAACTCTGTGGGCATTGTGCGAATGTCAAAATAGCTGGCGCTCACATGAGCCCCTCTCAGAATGTGGTGATTTGCAACCTGGTGTGGTGGCGGCAGCGATAAATCTGCCGATTGAGGGAGTACTAGAAGTAAGGTGGGGCAGATCCACTTGTCCAGGGAGGTCCTCACACCAGGAGGAGTCCTTGGAGGAAAGGTTGGGTTGAAAACAAAGAAGGCTTGAGGAAAAGGTCAAAGCGGAGAGGGATCTGAGGTAAGTTCAGCACACGCGCTTGGGCCTAGCCGCTCGGTATCCTTCGGCTGCAGGCTTCTCGGCAATATTTTAACTGCTGAATAAATAATAAGAAACGCTAACAATGTCAAAGGCACAGGAACACAACGAGAAACGGTTGTTTGCGCAGACGTTTAATGTGTGATGCAAACTGGGAGAAGTGTCTGGGAAGAACCAGCCTTCAGCTGTTCATTCATATGCACCCCACAGGGAATTCAGCGAGCCAGAATTGCAGCTCCTTGAGCAGATGTGGGGAAGCCGGGAATGGGAACAGAGGTTCTTACCTTCGGAGGTGTTCAGGTGAAGCGCCCCGTCGCCAGGCAGCGGTGTCGTCAGCGCCAGCAAGCTCAGCACCAGGAGAAGCGGCATCTGAGGACAGGAAGAGAGGAATGTGACCTTAGGAACGGTACACATTTGCATATATTGACCAATTTTGCATGGCTTTATTCTCTGTCCGGTCACCAAAGAAGGCCCATACGTCACACAGTCGTACCTTGGTTATGGAATGCTTTGGTACTCAGGCATTTTGGCTCCCAGATGCCACAAATCTGGAAGTGAGTGTTCCAGTTTGTGAACATTTTTTGGAAGCTGGATGCAGGAAGCTCCTGCAGCCAATCGGAAGCCGTGCCTTGGTTTTCGAACTGTTCCGGGAATCGAACGGACTCCCGGAATGGATTAAGTTCGACAACCAAGGTACCACTGTATATATATATATTTCCTGTACTGCTCCAGTGCTGGACATGTGGCCACTCAGAGCAGGTATTCTGCTTCTAGGGGGCTTCTAGGTGCAATCCTGCCTCTCCCTCACACATTCACTGAATGTGGAAGGGCATTCATTGGAACATCCATGTGAAGTCAGAACATTCATCCGTCTAGCCGGGGTTGTCAGCTCTCCCCAGCAACATGGTGACCATGTTGACCGATGGCAGTGGGGACTGAGAATGGGGACATAACACAGATGTGCTCATCTATTTCCACAACCTTAAGGGGCAAGGCCATAGCTCAGCGGCAGAGCACCTGCTCTGCAGGCAGAAGATTGCCAGTTCAATTCCTGGTATTCCCAGGTAGGGCTGAGACAGACCCCTGTCTGAAACCCTGGAAAGGTAGTCAGTGTAGACAATATTGAGCCCAGATGGGCCAAAGATCTGGTTCAGTATATCGCAGCTTTCTATCCTATGCTCCTGTTTTCTAAGTGCAAATTCGCTGGAGGCCAAAGTGCTGTGCCCAATACCAAACTCTGCATTTGTACAGTGAGATTGTAGCATAACAAAATACAAGCGACCCTGTTTGTAATCTCAGCAATATCCCACATTTTCCAAGTTGCCATCTTCCTGAAAGCTCTGACCTTCTGGTAGCTGAACGCATGGCTCAACAGCATACTCCGTGCATATGATGTGTTTTCCTAACAATAAGCAGTAAGAAGGTAATCCTTTTCTTTTAATTTAAACTTTAAATACTATTTTCCATTTCCTTTCCTTTTAATTTCGCAACATCTTGATTCCATAGTGCACAACAACAGGAGAGATCTGATTAAATCCATCGATTTAACTCCCCTCCCCTTCTGCTCATATCATGATTTAATTTTGCCTTAAGGACATTGTCTTGTGCTTTATTTATCTGTTCCTTAATAACTAGGTTTTTTTTGAATAAATAAAAAAATAACCACTATCTGGCACACACAATCCTGACAGCTGTTATCATAAAAGAGGCCAGTTCTTTCCCTATAAGAACATAAGCACCATCTTAAGTGCATATTAATAAATCCAAGAATCTTTTCAATTTTCATTATTTATTTCCCAGCAGCGCTTCTTTGTTAGTCGACCATCTACATTATAAATGAAACAAATCTCCTTTGTGTGTGCTTCTGTACTTACAGCCCCTTGAAAATGTTGTTCCCACTTGCGATATTGCAATATGTATGGGGTACTGTACCATCTGGGCAACATTGTGAAGCGGTTCTCCCCCCCCCCCTTTATCCATATTCAGCGAAAAGCAGTGCCCAATTCCTCAAAAATATTACCACACATGCATAGGTAGCTTTCCAGATATGGCTGGTTTGCCAGCTACAGCTTGCTTTTGAACAGAGATTACGTGGTCGCTGTACTCCATGCTCTGGTAACTTCCAGACTGGGTTATTGCAATGCGCTCTATGTGGGGCTGCCCTTGAAGATGGCTCAGAAACTCCAATCGGCCCCAAATACAGCAGCTGGCTTGATGGCTGGGTTTCCATTTAGATTCCATATTACCCCGTTTTTAAAACAGCTGCACTGGTTGCAGGGGCACCAATTTTCAGTGAGGCGGCCAGCCCCCCTCAATATTCCACAGCATACAATGAGCCCTGGCAGGCTTTCCTGCAGCTACATTGGGCCCCTCTGGGCCTGCCTGTGGCTGCGACAGGCCTTGTGGAGCCTGTTGACATTTCCTTAAGGAACAGACTTGGGATTGTTACGTGTCACATGTCTCTTTACATTCCAGAACAGTATGCTGGGAACTTCCCTTGTGTGTATAGCTTTTGCTTTTAGCTGTTCTCTCATGCTTCTTTGTCCTGATTTATGATTAATAAATCTGTAGTTGTAGTATGCTTCCACAAGCCTCACACCTATTCTGTGCGCCCTGGCTCAGAAGCCCGGGTCGCTGATTTACGGAGCAGAGGTGTGTTAGGATATTTCCGTTCCACCTTAAAAGGGAGCAGGATGTTTGTGTCACAGCCTGCGTATTTCCTGTCTCACAGGATGTTTCTGTTGTGTCTTTGCTTTCGTTTCTCACTCACTGCCAGACATCTCTAGCAGACAGTCATGGTTTTTCTCTGTTCTGATCAACGCTGAATAAACCTCTAAATAATGCTCTCCTGGGTGCATCTTTTGCTGTGCATATCTGCTGATAGAGTGTGCAAGAGCTCTGGATCTTTGGCAAGCTATTTCTGGAGCTCCTGTCGCTAATTGCTGATACTGCGTGTCTATGGGAGGTCGATGGAAGTCCGGAGACGACGTGGAGTCAAGATGGACTATATCTCCCTGGCAGTATCCCAACAAGGTGATGGTCTTCGCAGCAGGACGGCTGGAAGGAATGACTTCCTCCCGCTGCATGACATCACATGCTCATGCCAGCCCCCCCCCCAAAGTTGGGCGGAAACCAGCACATGTGACTGCTTGCCAGTTCATCTCTGGGCCCACTTCAAGATGCTCACATTGACGTTTAAAGCCCTAAACAACTCAGTCCGCAAATACCTGAAAAAGCACCTCCTTCCCCACAGACCTCCTTGGATGCTAAAATGAGCCCTCTCGGTTGTTTCGCCACCCTCAGATGCACAGGTGACACAGGAGAGGGCATTCTCTGTGGCAGCAACTGAGTTGTGGAACTCTTTCCCCACATTTTGCCTCCATTAAACCGTTCCTGGGCAAATGCTGAAGAAAAACCTCTTTACCCTGACATTTGACACCAGAGAGATACCTTCTGAAGGCCCACCTTATTTCTGTGTTTTCAACATTGTGTTTTTATTGTTGTGACCCATCCTGGAATTAAAGATTAAGGAATCGGGCAGGTGATTAATGATGATGATGATGATGATGATAAATTGGGTGATGCAAGTTGAAAGCCTCCCCCACCCCACCCCAGGTCTCCAATTCCTGTCAGTTTTCTCCTCCAACTGCCTTCCCCCAGCCCTGCAACCCACACGAACCTAGAGGGTTGTCTGACTCTCAGAAGCAGCTTTGGGTAGTTGGAGGGTGGGAGGGGCTGCAATGGGAAGGAAAAGGAATTCTACTCCCATATCTGCACAGTCTGCACCACCTTTTCCACCTTTCGCCACTTGTTGACATGTGATTGTCCAAATCTGCATTCATACATGTAGGAAAAACGAATTCTTCTTTAACAAAGTGGAAAGGGAGACGGACTAAAAAAAGAATAGTCTTCAAACAAAGGAGTGCTTACTGCCAAGGCAGGGGAAGCTGTGGCCCTCCAGATGTTGGCGGACTACAACTCCCATCATTCTTGACCACTGACCATGCTGGCTGGGGCTGATGGGAGCTGGTAGTTCAACAGTATTTAGAGGACCACAGGTTCTGTAGAATCATATTATGGTAGAGTTGGAAGTAACCCTCAAGGGTCATGAAGTACAACCACCGGCAATGCAAGAATCTCAAATTCTTGCACACTCATTTTCCCTCTTAATTTTGTTGTATGTGAATGCCCTGTTATCCTCAAACAAGTCTTCTTTGTACCTTTAGATCACAAGAGGATGGGGGGGGCAGAATTCTGGCAAAAAAGCAGTGAGGAGGGTGCTTAGCCCTTTTTCCACAGGTGATTTTTAATTAATTAATTAATTAATAAATAATAATAATAATAATAATAATAATAATTTTTTATTTATATCCCGCCATCCCCAGCCAATGCAGGGCTCAGAGTGGCTAACAACAATAAAAGTAACACAGTTTACATAAAATCACAATCAGTTAATTGAAATGCATTCTAAAATCAATTCATTTTACACTTCCAACACGCATGACCTCCACACACACCCACACCCGCCACAACGCACTTGGCTTTCCAGATCTCCACACCCATGTCCTTCTGCGAAATGGTTACTTTCCCATCTCTTGTGTAGATGGTTCTGTAATAAGGTGACCAGCTGGCCACTTATGTGCTGCTGCCAAGGGAAAAAGAAAAAAGAAATGCGTGGCTAAAAATGAGAATACAGATTTGCCTGAAATTTGCATTTGTAGGTGCAAAGCTAAATAGGACTGCTACCTTTTAAGCTGGAAGGTAACACATCTGCCACAATAGTGGGGGAAGACGGCGAGCAGGTGGCCTGTGTGCCTGGTTTGCCCACTGCCTGGGCTCTCACCGTTGATTGGCAACCTCAGGACCCCTCCTGCTCTCCCTTCTTCAGATTACAGTGGTACCTCGGGTTACAGATGCTTCAGGTTACAGACTCCGCTAACCCAGAAATATTACCTCGGGTTAAGCACTTTGCTTCAGGATGAGAACAGAAATTGTGCTCCGGCGGCAGCAGGAGGCCCCATTAGCTAAAGTGGTGCTTCAGGTTAAGAACAGTTTCAGGTTAAGAGCAGAGCTCCGGAACGAATTAAGTTCTTAACCTGAGGTAAAGGTAAAGGGACCCCTGGCCATTAGGTCCAGTTGTGGCTGACTCTGGGGTTGCGGCGCTCATCTCGCTTTACTGGCCGAGGGAGCCGGCGTACAGCTTCCGGGTCATGTGGCCAGCATGACTAAGCCGCTTCTGGTGAACCAGAGCAGCGCACGGAAACGCCGTTTACCTTCCCGCCAGAGCGGTACCTTTTTATCTACTTGCACTTTGAGGTGCTTTCGAACTGCTAGGTTGGCAGGAGCAGGGACCGAGCTCACCCCGTTGAGAGGATTCGAACCGCTGACCTTCTGATCAGCAAGCCCTTGGCCAGGGGTCTGCAACCTTTAAGACAAAAAGAGCCACTTGGACCCGTTTCCGAAGGAAAAAAAAACTGGGAGCCGCAAAACCATTGTGACATTTGAAACAAATATATCTCCGGAGCCGCGATCTGACAGCGGGCGGGAAGGTGACGTCGGGATGGTGCGTGACTAATGCACGCACCGCCCCCATGCGACGTCACAGCCAGTACAGCGCCCACCACAGTAGGGAGTGTCGGGGTCCCCTCGCTAGTATCCGCCCCGGAGCCGCAGCAAAGGTGTAAAAGAGCCACATGCGGCTCCGGAGCCGCGGGTTGCAGACCCCTGCCCTAGGCTCTGTGGTTTAACCCACAGCGCCACCTGCGTCCCAGAGGTACCACTGTATAAAAAAACATAAGAACATAAAAAACTAAATCAGCCCACTGGCCCTTCTTGTCTGGCATCCTGTTCTCACAATGGCCTTGTGGGAAATCTGCCAACAAGGACCTGAGCGCAACAGCACTCTCTCTTCCAGCAAATAGAAGCACTATCAGCTCCAACTGCAGAGGTCTTTATCTTTATAAAGTGGACCGCTTTCCAGAAAAAGGGCTCCTTCAAAGAGAGGACCGCCCTCCGCTAAGTAGGACATGATGGTGCAGCCACTTTTCCAATGCAATCTGCTCTCTCTCATGTACACACACGTCGCTAATTCTGAGCCAAGGCTGCCGAGACACTTCTCCCAGCACAGACAGTGGCTATTTATATGATCATCTATTGACAGAGCACGGAGGGGAAAGTGAGGGGGAGAGGCGAGATGGGCCCCACACAATGAATGAGCTGGGAGGGACAAACTCTCCACGGCCACGAACAAGACCTCTGAATCCCCAATCACGTCATTGTTCCTAAAGACATTCTATTCCGTGAAACAATAAGAGAGATGAGAGGAGAAACAAGCGTGACGCAGACGCATCGCTTGTTATTGAGCACAGTCTGGAAATTAAAAGGCGAGGAGAGCACGTGGAATAGCAATGCGGAAGGAGAAAAGCGCGGCTGCCTCCTAGTGGACGTTCCTGTTAATAGTTGCTTTTTTAAAAAAATCCTTGCATCTGCTCCCCTCGTGTGGTCATTGGCTATCATTGCGAGTACACAGGATAGGTTTGATTTGAGGAAGTGATGCTTTTGTATTATGGTGCTGGAGGAGACTCTTGAGAGTCCCATGGACTGCAAGAAGATCAAACCTATCCATTCTGAAAGAAATCAGCCCTGAGTGCTCACTGGAAGGACAGATCGTGAAGCTGAGGCTCCAATACTTTGGCCACCTCATGAGAAGAGAAGACTCCCGGAGCAACTAACGCTTGTTGGTTTTCAAGAAGCTTTGTGAAAAAGATTGATAGAAATGTTGTTTAAAAGAAAGGTTAAGACTAAGAGAGATAAAGTGCAATATAAATGTAAGAAATGTGAGATGTAGTGAGATTATGGAGAATTGTCAGATAGGCTGATGGAAGTCCAAAAGATGCTTATGTTAAAACAAATGTTAAATTTGGATAAAATATTTGTTGGAAATTGAATAAAAATTATTTATAAAAAAAAAGAGAAGAGAAGACTCCCTGGAAAAGACCCTGATGTTGGGAAAGATGGAGGGCACAAGGAGAAGGGGACAACAGAGGACGAGATGGCTGGACAGTGTTCTCGAAGCTACCAGCATGAGTTTGACCAAACTGCGGGAGGCAGTGGAAGACAGGAGTGCCTGGCGTGCTCTGGTCCATGGGGTCACGAAGAGTCGGACACGACTAAAAGACTAAACAACAACAAAAACAAAAAACAAAAACCAGCGCCTGTTTTTTCAGCACTTTCGCTAGTTGCTGGCTTGTGCAACACAATATACAGAAGCTCGTCTCGTCTCAGAGATGCCTCCCTTCCCTTACTTAAGAGAGCAGTTCCTGCAATGCAGGGGGTTGGACTAGATGACCCTTGGGAGCCCATTTCAACTTTACAGTTCTATGATTCTTTGAAGGAAAACAAGACCTGGCCTGGTAAGTGCCAGTCGCCCCACCCCATATATCTGAAAACGAGGTCTGCGATCGCACCTCCTACCCATCAGGCTTGTGTAGTTTAGCAGGGGGGCAATATTATCACAATACCCATCATCTGATAGGCAGTGCATGCTTTCAGAAACTTATAGGAAGAACAAGGAAGAGGTTGTCAACCCAGCCTAACTCTACCTCTAGAATTGGTCCATGCCAGGGGGCAGATGGGAATGCAGATCTTATTGGCACACTCAAGAGAGAGAGAGCAGCACATGATTAAACCATGGAACTCACTCCCACTGGATGGCCACTGAAATATACTCTGTCGTGATTTCATGCTCTTTATTGCAGCTTGTAAAACAGTGACTGAATTGCCCCCCAAACCTCAGGCTTTTATATACATTATTTACACAATGAGTCCCGTCTGATTGGCTGATTCTGCTTCCCTCCTGAAGTCTGATTGGTCTTTTCCTGCAGTCCAATCAGTTGCTGCATTCTACAATCCTACCAGCCTAATAGGCTGATTAACTTCTTCCTGCAGCCTGATTGGTCTTCTCCTGCAAGCCAATCAGTTGTTGCATTCTAGCATCCTACTTGCCTATTGTTCTAGGATCCAAGGTTAGTATATAAAGGTAAAGGGACCCCTGACTATTAGGTCCAGTCGTGGCTGACTCTGGGGTTGCGGCGCTCATCTCGCTTTATTGGCCGAGGGAGCCGGTGTACAGTTTCCAGGTCATGTGGCCAGCAGGACTAAGCTGCTTCTGGCGAACCAGAGCAGCACACGGAAACGCCGTTCACCTTCCCACTGGAGCGGTACCTATTTATCTACTTGCATTTTGACGTGCTTTTGAACTGCTAGGCTGGCAAGAGCTGGGACAGAGCAAGGGGAGCTCATCCCATCGTGGGGATTCGAACCACTGACCTTCTGATCAGCAAGTCCTGGGCTCTGTGGTTTAACCCACAGTGCCACCCGCATCCCAGGTTAGTACATAACAGCCACCCATTTAAAAGAGGGTTGGACCAATTCATAAAGGACAGGCTCGTCAACGGCTACCAGCCTCGATGGCTATGTTCTGCCTCCACAATCAGAGACAGAAATGCTTCCCAATATCAGATGCCAGAAAGCGCAGGAGGGGATAGTGCGGCTCCTGGGTTCGAATCCTGAATGCTGGTAACCCACAGGTAAGCCACAGTGAGAGCAGGATGCTGGACTAGATGGGCCGCTGGCCTGATCCAGCAGGCTCCACTTTTGCTCTCACGAAAGTAAGACTGCATGAAAGGAGACCGTATTTGCACCCAGATCAGATGTGCAATTCTGAGCCACATTTGAATGTCCATTGACAGGTTGACAGTGTTGGGATACTGCCAGGGAGACAAAGTCCATCATGACTCCACGTCGTCTCCGGACGTCCATCGATCTCCTGTAGACACGCAGTATCAGCAATTTGCGACAGGAGCTCCAGAAATAGCTTGCCACATTCCAGAGCCGATGCACGCTCTATCAGCAGATAATGCACACAGCGAAAGATGCACCCAGGAGAGCATTATTTACAAGTTTATTTCTGCGTTGATCAGAACAAAGAAAAACATGACTGCCCAACAAATATTTAAGGATGAAGAAGGAAGAATTATTGCTGTACAGATCATTTGGCAAGGCGAAAAACTGCTAATAGTCGGGATCTATGCACCTAATGGAAATAAAGCTGATTTTTATAAAAAGCTGGAAGAAAAATTGTTTGAGTATATGGATCAAAAAATAATTATGATGGGAGATATGAACGGGGTAGTCTCAACAGAAATGGACAGGCTAAGAGATAAAGGGACGAAAGAAGGTAAATTACCTAAATCTTTTTTTGAAATGTCAAAAAACTGCAATTTGATTGATATTTGGAGGCTGAGACACCCACTTGAAAAACAATTCACGTTTTACTCAGAACCAAACCAGTCAATGTCCAGAATTGATCAAATTTGGATCTCCAATGATTTAACCCCAAGAATCATGCAAATTGAAATCCAGCCAAAAGTAATCTCAGATCACAACCCAATTGAATTGAAATTAAAAAGTTTTGAAGAAAGAACTTTTAGATGGAGAATGAACGACTACCTCTTAGATGATCAAAAAACTTTACAAGACGCGCAAAAGAAATTGACGGAGTATTTTGAAGATAACTGTAACAAAGGTACAAAGATGAGTATTGTATGGGACGCTAGCAAGGCGGTGATGAGAGGGTTCTTTATACAAAGGAACTCAATTAAAAGGAAGAATAGAGAAAAAGAAAAGAAGGAGATTTTAAAACAAATAATGGATAATGAGCAAAGACTAATCAAAAATCCAAACGATCCTAAAATCAAACAAAGTATTAAAGTGCTACAAACACAATTTGCTATGATAATAAATAAAGAGGTGGAGTGGAATATTAAAAAGCTAAGACAGAAAAATTTTGAATTTGCCAACAAATCCGGGAAATGGCTTGCTTGGCAAATTAAGAAGAGAAAAGAACTAAATACAATAAACAAAATTTCAATAGATGGAGAAGAGATAACCAATCCGAAAGGAATTAGAAAGGGATTTTCGGATTTCTACAAACAATTGTACAACAACAAGGATAAAAATAATTTGAGAAAAATAGAGAGATATTTAAAAGAAAAAGAGGTGCAGAAGATCCCGACAGAAAAGAAAGAAAAGCTGAACACCCCAATAGATAACGAGGAGATAATAGAGACTATAAAAGAGCTGAAAAAAGGGAAGGCCCCAGGACCAGATGGATTTACAGCAAGTTATTATAAAGAGTTAAGACAGACTTTGATGGCACCACTGAGGGAAGTAATGAATAATATTCTGAAAGAAAAGGAAATACCCGAGACATGGAAAGAAGCCTTCATAACCTTTATTCCAAAGCAAGATGCAGATCTAACACAAGTAAAGAACTACAGGCCAATCTCTTTGTTAAACACAGATTATAAAATCTTTACAGGAATACTAGCGAAAAGACTGAAAAAGGTTCTACAAGAAATTATCCATGATGACCAAGCGGGCTTCCTTCCAGGCAGACAGATGAGGGATAACGTCAGGAACATAGTTAATATTATAGAATACCTGACAGCCAGGAATGAGAAGCAGGCAATTCTGATGTTTGTAGACGCCGAAAAGGCTTTCGATAACATCTCATGGGACTTTATGTTAAAAAATTTAGAATACATGGAGGTGGGGGAGGACTTTTTCAATGGAATAAAGGCAATTTACACGGAACAAAGAGCAAAATTGATGGTGAATAGTGTAATTACGGAAGAGGTGGAAATATCGAAAGGTACCAGACAGGGATGTCCGCTCTCGCCTTTGCTGTTTATACTAGTTCTGGAGGTTCTACTAAATTCAATTAGGAAAAATGAAATGATAAAAGGGGTATCAGTGGGCCAAAATAAATATAAAGTCAAAGCCTTTGCTGACGATTTGGTGTTAATGATGGAAGACCCGATGGAGAGCGTAAAAGAAGTGTTAAAGGAGATTGATCAATTTGGTAAAGTAGCAGGGTTTATATTAAACAAGAAAAAAACTAAAATCATGGTAAAAAATATGGCTCAAACACTGATAGAAGATCTGCAACAACAAACGGGTATTGAAGTGGCGAAAAAAGTAAAATATTTGGGAATATGGATGACTCCAAAAAATATTGATTTGTTTCAGAATAATTATATACCTGTGTGGAACGGAATTAAGAAAGACCTAGAGGTGTGGGGAAGACTAAAACTATCCTTCTGGGGGAGAATTTCAATGATTAAGATGTGTGTACTCCCAAAAATGTTATTTTTATTTCAGATGATTCCAATACTTAAAGGCACGAGGATATTCAAAGAGTGGCAAAGAGGAATCTCAAGATATATCTGGCAGGGCAAAAAACCGAGAATCCAATATAAATTACTAACGGATGCAAGAGAAAGAGGAGGTTTTGCCCTGCCAGATCTGAAATTATACTATGAGGCCTCATGCCTTTGCTGGATAAAAGATTGGATAAAATTAAAGAACACAAAATTGCTAGACCTAGAGGGATTTGATAACAGATTTGGGTGGCACGCGTATCTATGGCGGGAGAAGAAAAAGGGCCACAAAACTTTTGGAGACCACATCTTTAGGAATCCATTAAAGGAAGTATGGGAGAGATATAAAAATTTATTGGAACCAAGGATCCCACACTGGTTGTCTCCACTAGAGGTTATGTGTGTTAAAAAAACCAATATGAGAGGTAACTGGATTACCTATGGAGACCTAGTGGTTAAGGATGGAGAAAAATGGAGATTGAAGCCATATGAACAAGTAAAAGAATATGTGTTTGATTGGTTTAATTATTATCAAATAAATGATATGTTTAAAAAAGATTTGAAAGAAAAGGGGTATATAGAGAAAGATTCAAGATTCCAAATGGAAATAGTAAACAACGACAGTAAAACAATTTCAAAAATGTACAAAATGCTATTGGAATGGTACACGATGGATGAGGAAGTTAAGTCGGTAATGATCCACTGGGCTAGGGACTTTGGGTACAATATATACCAGGAAGATTGGGCGAAAATATGGAATAACAACTTGAAGTTTACAGCATGCACCACACTAAAAGAAAACACGATGAAAATGGTATACAGATGGTATATCACACCAGTTAAATTAGCAAAGATGTTTAAAACTAATAACAAGTGCTGGAAATGTAAAGAGAAGGAGGGAACCTTTATTCATATGTGGTGGGAGTGTAAAAAAGTGAAAGGGTTCTGGGAGAGAGTATATAATGAATTAAAGAAGATGTTAAAATACAGTTTTGTAAAGAGACCAGAAACTTTCCTTTTAGGAATAATGAGGAATGAAATCAATAAAAAGGACTGTAAACTTTTCCAGTACGCGATAACAGCAGCGAGAGTATTGATGGCCCAGAGGTGGAAACAAGAAGAATTACCGACTTTGGAGGAGTGGAGGATGAAATTAACAGATTACGCAGAATTGGATAAATTAACTGGGAAAATTAGATACCAACGAGCCCATAAATTCATTGAGGACTGGAAAAAATTTTCAGAGTATTTGAAAGGCGTATGTGAGGAACAAACAACGCTAGTAGGTTTTAAAGAAGTTTTGTGAGTAAGATAAGGAATATTGCAAAAATGTAAACAAATTTGTTAAGATATTTATTTATGTATTTACTTGTTTACTTTAAAAGAAAAAGGAAAAAAAAGGAAAGGAAAAATGGTGATACGGAACTTGAGAAATGTGTAGAAAAATTTTTTTATTACGGATGATTGGCAGAGAAGTTGTGGGAAGTCCATATGAAAAAACTGTAAATATGTGAATGGGAAATTTGTACGACTATATATATTTACGTAAAATTTGAATAAAAATGAAATGGAAAAAAAAAAAGAAAAACATGACTGCCTGCTTCAGTGTTTCCGGCAGAGAGAGAGAGAGAAACGAAAGCAAAGACACAACAGAAACATCCTGTGAAAACAGGAAATACGTAGACTCTGTGCCTCACAAGGCCTGCTCCCTTTTAAGGTGGAACGGAAATATCCTAACAGACAGTTCATGGCTTGTGGCCCAGCAGGTGACCTGCATCATGCATGGAAATTTTAGCTGCATTCAAGAAGGAGCATCCTTTTATTTGGAGCAATGGCAATGGAACTTTGGATGGAACCACTCTTATCAATGGCTGTTTTGCTATGATGTAAAAATGGAACTTCCATGTTCGGAGGTACTATACCACTGACTACCAGTTGCTCAGGAAGAACAGTGGTAGAGGGCTGCAGCTTTGACCCCCAGCTTGGGGGATGTCAGGAGTTTATGCAGGAGCCAGGCCCTGTGACCAGTAGGGCTTTGCAGGACTGGGGCCTTCCTAAGTTTGTTCTGGAGAGGCAAGGCATGGCCACACAGGTGAGGCCTCTTGGTAACTCACTGCACCTGGTGGCAAGAGCCAGGAAGGGATATAAGGTCAGCATTTCCCTTCGGCTCTTTGCCACAGCAACACGTTTCCTGCTTTGCTGCGTTTGGCTTCTTGCTTCCTGATCCTCAGACCTTGACTTTGTGACTCCCTGCTTCCTGACCCTCGGACCCCTGGCTTCTGGACTCTCGTTCCTGCTCCCTTCCTGCCATCTTGCCCCCGGTCCCAACGACCTCAGCTGGGACTTCGATCGCCCGTAGACCGGACCGTGACAGGGGCTTCCTAGAGGCATCTGGTTGGCCATGGTGAGGAGCAGGACGTTTGACTTGTTAGAGTTGTTTGTGTGGCAGCACCTAGACTTTGGAACTCCCTGCCACTTGACACCAGGCAGGCGCCTTTGCTGTACTCTTTTATGCACCTGCCAAAAACATTTTTGTTTATAGGCAGGCCCTGTTTTCCGAATACAATTTCTGAGATGTTTCATCCTCTCTCTCTCTCTCTCTCTCACACACACACACACACACACACACACAGGAAAAAAGAAGGCAGCTTGGCAGAATTTTCTCTGAATATTCCTCTCGGGTTTTTGGTAGTGTTATGTATTGAAATTCTCACCCTAGCCACCAGGAGTATCGTGTACCGTGGTACCTCGGGTTACAGACGCTTCAGGTTACAGACGCTTCAGGTTACAGACTCCGCTAGCCCAGAAATAGTGCTTCAGGTTAAGAACTTTGCTTCAGGATGAGAACAGAAATCGTGCTCCGGCGGCGCGGCAGCAGCAGGAGGAGGCCCCATTAGCTAAAGTGGTGCTTCAGGTTAAGAACAGTTTCAGGTTAAGAACGGACCTCCGGAATGAATTAAGTACTTAACCCGAGGTACCACTGTATATAGTTTTCACTCAGGTCCCCGTCAGTTACTTTAGGAGGGAAACCCTGGGTGGTTGTTGTTACAATGTTGACAGCCGCCTGCCTATAAAAGCAGGCTGGCTGAGCTGTTTGCTGTTCAGTTCAGTTCCAGCTTACTATAAAGAACCACTCGGAGAAATCTCTGTGTCAACTGCTTTGTCAACCCACTACTTAATAGGCAGGTAGATGCCATTCCCCACTCTCCACGCCCTGAAACACTGCCAGGTCCAAGGTTTTGAGGAGGATGCCAAATGGTGCCCAGGCTGCCCACTCAGATACTGCTGCTGCTGCTGTCCCTTGCAGCTGCAGCAAAACCAAAACCAAACCATAAGCTTAAGGTGAGGGGGAAATAACCTGTGCTACTTCTGCTGCTTGTGGTGACCCCCACTGCCAACACAATATTGCCTAATTTCTATCCCTGCTCGGAAAATTCATTGATCAGCCACACTAGCTCAGTCGGTAGACCATGAGGACCTTAATTTCCGGTGGTGGGTTTGAGCCGCACGTTGGGGTTGGACTAGATGACCCTTGTGATCCCTTCCCACTCTCCAATTCTCTGATTCTATGAATCTATGATTCCCCCCAATCTCTCGGCTCACAAACAGGGCTAAGAATTTCAATGGGCTGTTCATGCACTCTTCTAAAATGTAAGCATATGAAATGTAAATCGCCCTGAGACCTGCGAACCGGTATATAAATTCAATTAACAACAACAATAATTCCCAAGGGTTATGGTCAGTTTGCTAACACATCCTGCCTGGGAATTCAGATTATGGACAGGGCATGTGGGTTTGTTTATTCATTTAGCAAGATTCAAATATAAGATATCTAAGGGCTTTCCCATTAAACAGTATAAAATATTCATTCAAACTAGCAATAAAAGCAGACTCTGAAAAACAAAAGTACAATAAAACCATGAAAATACAGATAAATCAACGGAGTTCGAAAACAAATGTGCATGATGAAATTACATAGTGAATGCATAATAAAAAGTAGAATACTACAGGCAGAAAATAATTTTCTGCCGTGTCACAGGAAAGAGGAGAGGCCCTGCAGCCCGGTTTCTCATCTATTACCACCTAGCAGACTGGAATAATGACACCTACGTCCCTCCAGGTGTTATTGGACTCCAACTCACATCAGCACCCGCCAGCATCCATCACAGGTCCAGGATGATGGAGCTATGTAGAGCTGCTCTAACTAACTGAGCTATACATCATTCCTGGAGAAAGAGCAGGAGCCATCACAGCCCTTTTCTCCATTGGGGGGAATCTGTGGCTCTCTGTGGTTGGGGAACTACAATTCCCATAAACTCTGATCCTTGGTTATGCTTGCTAGTGCTGATGGGAGTTAGAGTCCCACAACATTTGGCGAGCCAAAGGCTTCTGCCACCTGCCTTTCATCCAGAGTAATTTCTTCGACCTTTAACTTGTATGGTACAATAACAGCAGAGGGCAGCAAATGCACACATTCTCTCTCTGTGTGCTATACAGTGGTACCTCGGGTTAAGAACTTAATTCGTTCCGGAGGTCCGTTCTTAACCTGAAACTGTTCTTAACCTGAGGTACCACTTTAGCTAATGGGGCCTCCCGTTGTTGCTGCCGCCGCCGCGCGATTTCTGTTCTCATCCTGAAGCAAAGTTCTTAACCCGAGGTACTATTTCTGGGTTAGCAGAGTCTGAAACCTGAAGCGTCTGTAACCTGAAGCGTCTGTACCCTGATGTAACACTGTATCTGAAAGTCAGAAGCAGAGGCACACTGGCCCAAAATGAAGTGGTTTGACCAATCATCAACAAGCTTTTCTGAGTCTGGGGCCACCTTTGGAAACCTAAGAAACATCACATAATGACAATCCAATAGAAGAAAAACAGGTAAAACACCACACACACACACACACACTCCAAAACACAGACAAAACCAACAGCCCCCCCCCCCAAAACAGGAAGAACCCACCCCAAACTAACAATAAAAATTGTTAGGTAATACAAATCATGCCGCCAGAGCATGATTTCTCTTCTCATCCTGAAGCAAAGTTCTTAATCCGAGGTACTATTTCTGGGTTAGTGGAGTCTGTAACCTAAAGCGAGGATTTCTTTTTTTTTGAGCTGCTCTGGACTTTTTGGGGGGTGGGGGGTGGGAAGTGGAATGGAAACCCTTGAAATAAGAATAAAGAATAGAAATTTAATTATGTATTCTACTACAGCGGCAAGAATGCTACTCGCCCAAAAGTGGAAAGTAGCAGAAGTCCCAGTAAAAGGACAAATGGATACAATAACTTATGGAATATGCAGAAATGGTGAAACTTACCGGAAGAATAAGAAATCAAGATAACAAACCTTTTTTATAAAAGAATGGAAATGGTTTATTGAAAATTTACAGATAAATTGCAAACAGAAAAGAACAATGGCAGGATTATTACAATCAGCTGCAGTTTCATAAGAGTATATATTTAAAGTAGATGAATAAATGGGCAAATTAAACGAATTTGGATATGCAGAAGATATTTAAAAACAAATTTAAAGAACGGCAGAAAGAGGGGGATGGAAGTCAAGTTTTGAAATGTCAAAAGGATGGTAAAACTAATGACATGTATAAACCTGAAAAGTATAAATAAAAACCTAAAATAAAAATGAAAGAATAATAAAGGGAAACAAAAACCTGATGGAGGTGTAGCAACACTACGAGCAGTTACATCCATGCCCACGGGACCAAGGGCGTTGGTGTGGCTACAACACACAAATATGCATCCAAAATCCCTTGTGAATATTGGCTAAGAACATGAGAGTCAGGCTGGAAGCAGCCAATACTTTTTAATAATAATAATAATAATAATAATAATAATAATAATAATAATTTTTATTTATACCCCACCCTCCCCAGCCAAGGCCGGGCTCAGAGCGGCTTACAAGCAATAATAAAAACAAGATGAATGATTATAACTCAAAAACAAAAGTAAAATACAACATTAAAATAATGGAACATTAAAATATTAAAATGTAGCCTCATCGCAGGAGGAGAAGGAAAAGAAAAAAGAGAGGGAGGGAGGGAATCAAATTGGCTCCAAGCCAAAGGCCAGGCGGAACAACTCTGTCTTTCAGGCCCTGCGGAAAGAAATCAGATCCTGCAGGGCCCTGGTCTCATGAGGCAGAGCGTTCCACCAGGCCGGAGCCAGAGTTGAAAAGGCCCTGGCTCTGGTTGAAGCTAATCTAACTTCCTTAGGGCCCGGGACCACCAGGGTGTTGTTATTTATGGACCTTGAGGCTCTCCGTGGGGCATACCAGGAGAGGCGGTCCCGTAGGTACGAGGGTCCTAGGCCGTGAAGGGCTTTAAAGGTCAAAAGCAGCACCTTAAATCTGACCCTGTACTCCACCGGGAGCCAGTGCAGCTGGAAAAGCACTGGGTGAATATGCTCCCATGGCAGAGACCCCGTGAGGAGCCTCGCTGCAGCATTCTGTACCCGCTGGAGTTTCTGGGACAGCTTCAAGGGCAGCCCTGCGTAGAGCGAATTACAGTTGTCAAGCCTGGAGATGACCGTCGCATGGATCACTGTGGCCAGGTCGGGGTGGAGATGGTGTGAGAGAGCCATTTGGGTGTAAGAGGAGCCCTGGTGGATCAGTCCAAAGTCTTAACAAGTCCCAACATCCTGCTTCCCACAGTGGCCAGCCAGGGGCCTCTAGGAAGCCCGTGAGCTTGGCATGAAAGCAGTGGCTCTCTTGCATTGTGTCTTCCCAGCACTTGGCACTTGGCCATATACTGCCCCTAAACATGGAAGTTCCATTTTGCCACCATACCAATGAGCCATTGCCCTGAGTAGTACAAAAGCCCTCCCAAAGTTCCATTTTGGCCATTGGTCTAAACTTGGTTAAGATGCTCCTCCTTAAACCCAGCTGAGAAGATTTGCATGCACAGTGCAGACTTCTCTGCTGGACCACAAGTCGTCAATTGGGCGGGCATTCGAATGTGGGTCAGGGCTGCACATCTGACCCACATTATGCAAATATGAGAAGAAGAATCTGCTGTTGCTCCTCAGGAATGGGTGTTTGGTGGTACACTTACTCTAGGGTTGCCATATTTCAAAAAGTAAAAGAATCAGGACACCCGAAAAAGTTGTTGAGTTTTATTTTACAAAAACACATACACACAAAAAAACCACCTCACAATTTTTGGACTGACTTGCCTAAGATCCAGGACAAAGCACTTCTGGAAATTCCCCCTGGATGTCAATTCAGCCTTTGATATCCTGGTACTGTCCAGGAAAATCCAGACATATGGCAGCCCTAACTTCCTCTAAACATGGAAGATCAATTTTGCCGTCATAGCAAACTTATTTTGGCCTACTCTATGGCCCAGTGGGTACATGACCATCAGGCAAGGTGGGCTTTCATCCAGAGGAGCTGATGCCATAATTTATTTGTTAGTGTTTAAGGTGCCCCAAGACTCTCTGTTCTCTTTGCTATCAATCTCCTTTGTTTTTTAGTCATGTCCGACTCTTCGTGACCCCATTAAAAGACGCCTGCTTCTTTGGAGAAAAGCGATGACAAACCTAGACAGCATTTTAAAAAGCAGAGACATCACCTTGCCAACAAAGGTCCGTATAGTTAAAGCTATGGTTTTCCCAGTAGTGATGTATGGAAGTGAGAGCTGGACCATAAAGAAGGCTGATCGCCAAAGAATTGATGCATTTGAATTCTGGTGCTGGAGGAGACTCTTGAGAGTCCCATGGACTGCAAGAAGATCAAACCTCTCCATTCTGAAGGAAATCAGCCCCGAGTGCTCACTGGAAGGACAGATCCTGAAGCTGAGGCTCCAATACTTTGGCCACCTCACGAGAAGAGAAGACTCCCTGGAAAAGACCCTGATGTTGGTGAAGATGGAGGGCACAAAGAGAAGGGGATGACAGAGGACGAGATGGTTGGACAGTGTTCTCAAAGCTATGGCCCCGGCCCACTATGTCTGAAAGAGCATCTCCAGTCCCATTGTTCTGCCCGAATGCTGAGGTCCAGCGCTGAGGGCCTTCTGGCGGTTCCCTCACTGCGAGCAGCAAAGCTAAAGGAACCAGGCAGAGGGCCTTCTGGGTAGTGGCGCCTGCCCTGTGGAACACCCTCCCATCAGATGTCAAGGAGATAAACAACTACCTGACATTTAGAAAACATCTAGTTCAGGGTAGTTTTTAATGTGTGACATTTTAATATATTTTTAATCTTTGTTGGAAGCTGCCCAGAGTGGCTGGGGAAACCCAGCCAGATGGGCGGGGTACAAATAATAAATTATTATTATATTATTACTAACTTGAGTTTGACCAAACTGTGGGAGGCAGTGGAAGACAGGAGTGTCTCTTACCTCTCTGTGGAAACATGAAATGATGCAAAGGGTGTCATGATAGCAAGGGGAGGGTACTGCCAGAGTAGCGGCCAATCCACATACCAATAGGAGGGCACTCATAGCATCACGCTGTGGGCTTGAATCATCCATGTGTCCTTAAGCAAGAAGAAACACCCTCACAGCTGTGCATAATCCTCCTTATGCCGTCCTCGGAAACCTGCGCATGCATTTTGCCATCTAGCCACTAGAGTGCAGTAGCGTCAGTAGCATGGGCACAACTGCTACACAGCAGCCAGAAATAGATTTAAGGAGCAGGTTTATACTTGGATAAACTCTGATGCTTCACTCCTGCTTGTCACAGTAAACATGAAGAGTGTGAAGGGGAGATGCTACTCTGTCTGCCTCCTCCGGCTTTGGGGAATGAGCACTTGCATGTTTATCTTGAGTACCTGTAAGTATCAAGAGATCTGAAAGACCAGGCAACAATTCCTCCTATACAGTGGTACCTCGGGTTTCATACGCTTCAGGTTACATACGCTTCAGGTTACAGAGTCCGCTAACCCAGAAATAGACCTCGGGTTAAGAACTTTGCTTCAGGATGAGAACAGAAATCGTGTGGCAGCAACAGGAGGCCCCATTAGCTAAAGTGGTACCTCAGGTTAAGAACAGTTTCAGGTTAACAATGGACCTCCGGAACGAATTAAGTTCTTAACCCGAGGTACCACTGTATGTCCCTGGCAGCAGGATCACTACGCACGTGCGCACGCACACACACAGCAGCAGCAGCAGCAGGAGGAGTCATGGTTGCAAAGTTGCCACTTTTCCCACTTGCCCTGCTCCTGCGTCTTTAACCGCAGCCTGACCCAGAGACCTTAAACAGACTTAAAAGGTAAAGGTAAAGGACCCCTGACAGTTGAGTCCAGTCGTGAACGACTCTGCGGTTGTGGCGCTTTACTGGCCGAGAGAGCTGACGTTTGTCCGCAGACAGTTTTTCCGGGTCATGTGGCCAGCATGACTAAGCCGCTTCTGGCGAAACCAGAGCAGCGCACAGAAACACTGTTTACCTTTCCACCTATTTATCTACTTGCACTTTGATGTGCTTTCAAACTGCTAGGTTGGCAGGCGCTGGGACCGAGCAACGGGAGCTCACCCCGTCGCGGGGATTCAAACCGTCGACCTTCCGATCGGCAAGCCCTAGGCTCAGTGGTTTAGACCACAGCGCCACCCGCGTCCTTAAACAGACTTAAGATTTTTCAAAGGAGGGAGCAAAAGCAATTTGTTTCTTTGTGAAACTAATTCTTATGCATCAAGCTGCTGTTGATGGCATAGGAGCAGAGCTGTTGAAAAAGAAAGAAAAGATAGGTGGCAACCCCTGAGCACAGAGGTCAATTGCAAGGAAAGAACCTTGGAAGTCCATCTGACATGGATGCTTTCCTTGAGATTCCTGCATTGCAGGGGGTTGGACTAGATGACCCTTGGGGTTCCTTCCAATTCTATGATTCTATGAAAAAAAAATTTAAAAGAAAGTTCGTAGAAAGAAAGAACAACACACAATGGTTCGCAATAACTGTGCAGCCTGCGAACACGTAATACATTTTACTCATTGTATTTGTTTATTGCATTTATATCCCACCAAGAAGAACAAGGTGGCATACATGGTGTCCCCCCTCCTCAATTTATCCCCAACAACAACCCTGCAAGGTAGGTTAGGCTGAGAGGCAGTGACTAGCCAAAGGTTACCCAGTGAGCTTCATGGTCGAGTGGGGAATTTGAACCCTCGTCTCCCAGGTCCTAGTCCGGCTCTCTAACTAACCACTGCACCACCCTGACTCTATACATGAGACAAGTTACAAGGAACCAGGTAGAGGGCCTTCTCGGTAGTGGCACCCGCCCTGTGGAACGCCCTCCCACCAGATGTCAAAGAGAAAAACAACTACCAGACTTTTAGAAGACATCTGAAGGCAGCCCTGTTCAGGGAAGCTTTTAATGTTTAATAGGTATTTTAGTGTTTTGTTGGAAGGCGCCCAGAGTGGCTGGGGAAACCCATCCAGATGGGCGGGGTATATTATTATTATTATTATTATTATTATTATTATTATTATTATTAACAGCAGGACTCAATCAGATGTGGAGGAGGGGAAGAAAAGAAAAATTCCACAGAGCATCTGTCAGATCTGGTATAACGTTTCCGCAATGACAATTTCCGCCCTCCCTTCCCCACTGGTGGGCGGGGTTTGCCGCACCAAGTGGGGCTCATCTGGGTGGTGACTCCCACCTGTTTGGGCTGGCCTTTGACCCGCCCTCGGCCATGGAGGACAATGGAGGGCCAGCCGGGGGTGGGGCTAAGGCCAAAGAAAAGAGGCTGACCCCCTTGTCCAAGCCTCTTTTGGTTTTCTTCCTTCCAGGACAAATGAGCTGGTATGGGACAAGATGCCTCTATATTATTCCTAAAATAAGGAATAAATTGAAACCCGACCTTATCAAAGTGGTCTCCTTTAGAAGATCCGCTAATCACCTAGCAATGAGGAGCAATATCCGCCCTCCCTTCCCCACAGGTGGGCGGGGTTTGTGGCACCAAGCGAGGCTCACCTGGGCGGGTGCCACCCACCTGCCTGAGCTGGCCTTTGACCAGCCCCCGGCCAGGGAGGACAATGGACAGCCGGCCGGGGGTGGGCCTAAGGCCAAAGGAAAAGAGGCTGACTCCTGGGCTCAAGCCTCTTTTGCTGCTCTTCCTTCTGGGATCACCCACCCTCCCTCAATTAATATTTCTTGCCTTTTAATTTCAGCTTAGGTCAGTGATCTTCAATTTAACGATTTCTTCTTTACAGGCTAATATTTTGCGTTCCAGGTCAGCGGGCGCTGCCGCGGTCGTAAGATGGTTGCTGTATTCAGAACCGGGAAGGAATTTCCCCTGCATTGGCAGGTTTCGCCTTCCCCGTAGCAATTTCGTCACAACTTTGGTGGTTTTAGGCCTTGGCAAGGTAGCCTTTAGTCTAACATCAAGTCGGGGGGGTGCGTTCATGCTCCCTCCCCATGCGGCGGCGCTTGCAGGGCCCGTTAAAGGGCAAAAACCCGGGAGTCCCTGGCCATAGAGCGGCGGCACGTAGGTCAAACTCGCCGGGCGAGGTCAGTGTAAGGGCATGCTGTGTAAGTTTGCGCTTTGCAGTCCCCTCCCACTGGGTCTCAACTGCCTGCATATCCTCAGCCAGGCGGGCTGAGAGGGTTATCTGCCAAGGCCTGTGCCAAGTTTCCCACTTCTAAAATTCAATAAAGTTGTGGCCAATTTGAACCCATACTCTGGTCTCTTGTGTTATCATTTGGGAAAAGGGGTAGGCACCACAGACAGGGTTTAGCGCGTGTGCCCGCAAATCATTCTGCAAGAGGCAATATTCCCTGCTTTGGAAAACCAGGAATATTGGAACAGAGAAGCAAAGGACTTCCAGGGTCCCACCACCATCCTGGTTGCCACCAAAAGTGGAAAGGCCCATGTCTTTTGAGAGGCAGGTGGATTTGCATCAGATTGCAAGGGTAGCAACACTAAAGCCGGGTCTGGGAATCACCTTTGGCCAGTAATCTCAGATACTGTGGAGAAGACCTTGGTCCCAAAGGAACCCGTCACACTGCATTCCCATCAAATAGATGGTAGACAGATGGAGTGCCTCTAGTTGATTGCACGCGCGAGAGCTTGCTGTGTTTTAAAACGTTCTTATAGTAGGTTACTTTGGAGACGTGTCAAGAGAAGGTGACTCATGCCTCTCAAAACGACAAGCGCAAAATTATCCTGGAACGTCGTACTGCTTGAAAGGACCACGGCGGTCATCTACTCCAACCCAACCTGTTCGCTGCAGGAGGCAAGAGGCTGAACTCCTGACAGAGGACCATCTAGTTCCTCTGCTTGAATGTCTCCAGCGAAGGAGAGCCCACCGCCTCCCCAGCTAATCTGTTCCGCTGCCAAACAGCTTGTATCATTAGGAAGTTTAATGCTGAGCCAAAATCTGCGCACCCATTGGCTCCAGTCCTGCCCCCTCTTCTGCATGACACCCCTTAGCAGAAGAATAGCCCTGTTGGATCCTGTTTCCCTCCGGATGCCTTTGGAAAGCCACATGAAAGGAAGTGCTTCTTCATATAGCGCATTGTTAAACTGTGGAACTCACTGCCACAGGAGTCAGCCATGACCATCAACTGGGATGCCTTTAAAAGAGGGCCGGATGAATTAACAGAGGGCAAGGCTATCAATGGCTACTACTAGCTATGATGGCAAGACACAACTAGGCAGGATCCTTCCGAATACCAGTTGCTGGAAACTGCAGGAGGGGAGAGGGGTCTTGTGATGCTTATGAGCTTCCCACCAGCATCTATTTTGAGAACAGATGGGCACTGGGCCTAACCTAGCAGAGCTCTTCTTATGTTCTTATGAGTGTGTGCACAGACTTGGTTACCACTTTCCAGACCCCAGTGCCATCCTGGTCACTCACCTTTGGACACAGCCCAGAGTGTCAACCTCCATCTTAAAATATGGTGCCCAGAACCGGGTCCTGTACTCCAGTTGGGAATAAGACAGGAATATACAGCATGTGCTGCCCTGAGCTCATTGGTAGACAGATGGAGTGCAAATATGAGAAATGAAAGGCGGAAACTTTGATTGATTGTGTTTGTGGGCTCCCAGCTATGGAAGAGGCTGTAATCACACCCCGCTCCATCCTTTTCAAAGATCATGCATTTAATGGCTTTACCTGATGGCTGTTGTCTTTTAAAAGCCAGGAGCCACCTTTTAGAATACAGTAATCAGATTTTTTAGGTTGCCACCTTGTCAGACAGCATGTTAATTTCGTTTCACGCTTTGTCAATTTTACTCTCCCTTAGTAATTTCGCTTTAGCCATCTCTGTTGCTGACAACTTGACAGCACGGCTTCTATTTAAAGAAAGGTCACAAACATGACTAGGAAAAGTTATCCAGTGGGCCATTAACTTGGCGGGGGGGGGGCTGCTTGGGAGGGGGGGCTACAATGCCTTAAACACAAATACTTAAGAGGCTTTGAGCAATCAAATTGCCAGCGGAGTCATCCACATTTGCTGTGTGTGTGTGTGGACTTCAGAATCTTCACTGGCCTGTTCTCAGTCATTCTAACAAAAAAACAGGTCAGGCGAGCCTTTGTTATTCTCATATTGCAGATGGAAAAACAGAGGCTGAGAGAATAGCGGCTCACCCAAAGTCACCTGAATGAATTCACAACACTGATGAGATTTTGAAGCAGAGACTGCCTGCTTGGTAAATACTGGCTGATTTGCAAAATATGGTTAAAGGCAAAGGTAAAGCAATGACAAACCTAGACAGCATCTTAAAAAGCAGAGACATCACCTTGCCAACAAAGGTCTGTATAGTTAAAGCTATGGTTTTCCCGGTAGTGATGTACGGAAGTGAGAGCTGGACCATAAAGAAGGCTGATTGCTGAAGAATGGATGCTTTTGAATTATGGTGCTGGAGGAGACTCTTGAGAGTCCCATGGACTGCAAGAAGATCAAACGCATCCATTCTTAAGGAAATTAGCCCTGAGTGCTCACTGGAAGGACAGATCGTGAAGCTGAGGCTCCAATACTTTGGCTACCTCTTGAAAAGAGAAGACTCCCTGGAAAAGACCCTGATGTTGGTGAAGATGGAGGGCACAAGGAGAAGGGGACGACAGAGGATGAGATGGCTGGACAGTGTTCTCGAAGCTACCAGCATGAGTTTGACCAAACTGCGGGAGGCAGCGAAAGATAGGAGTGCCTGGTGTGCTCTGGTCCAGGGGGTCACGAAGAGTCGGACATGACTAAATGACTATACAACAACAAAAGGACACCTGGACGGTTAAGTCCAGTCAAAGGCGACTATGGGATATGGTGCTCTAGCAGTTTGAAAGCATACCAGTTGTGTGTGTTTTTTTGGGGGGGGGGGTGTTAATGCAGCTCACTGTTTTAAGCTGGTGCTTTTTAGAATGCAAAGTCAGCAGCCTACAAAACGGTCTCCATCATTTAACTTGGGGTTGCAGGGAAGGCTGCTGACTTTGATTGTGCATCTCCAAGGCTTGAAAAAAGGCCCAGAGCTCTCCCAGATGGTTCCAGGAGGATTCCTGCCGCAGTGCCAGCCTTTGGCTCTTGGCCAAGGGAGGCAGGAAAGGGGTTACCGTTGTTTGTGGGAACATTTCTGTGTGTCTGTCTTGGAAATGCCTCAGAACGTTTCAAACAATCTGGTGCCCCAAACCAGACAGAGATGAATCAATCATGGGAGACTGAGGGCAGTGGGGACTCACTATGCCATTGTATAAGATGCAGGGCCTTCATCCTTGATGCCCCCCACCAGGCTGTCTGAATTCCGCCCAAGTCTTGGGTAATGCTCCAGGGCAGGCCTCGCCAATGTGGTGTTCTCCCTGTTGCAGGAATTTATGTATAGGTTGGGGGGGTTGCCCCTCCAGCAGATACGCACATGCAGCCCACTACCAAAATCACTTTTGTGACTTTTGTGATTTGTCCTCACAAAACACTTCATCAGAGTTTCTTGATGATCTATTCAAAGGGCCTCTGCTGCACAATGCCAAATGATAAATGTATCTATGTATAGTTTGAAGCTCAACATCAAAAAAATGAAGATCATGGCCACTGGGCCCATCACCTCCTAGCAAATAAAAGGGGAGGAAATGGAGGCTGTGAGAGATTTGACTTTCTTGGGCTCCATGATCACTGCAGATGGTGGCAGCAGCCACGAAATTAAAAGACACCTGCTTCTTGGGAGAAAAGCGATGACAAACCTAGACAGCATCTTAAAAAGCAGAGACATCACCTTGCCAACAAAGGTCCGTATAGTTAAAGCTATGGTTTTCCAAGTAGTGATGTATGGAAGTGAGAGCTGATCGCCGAAGAATTGATGCTTTTGAATTATGGTGCTGGAGGAGACTCTTGAGAGTCCCATGGACTGCAAGAAGATCAAACCTATCCATTCTGAAGGAAATCAGCCATGAGTGCTCACTGGAAGGACAGATCGTGAAGCTGAGGCTCCAATACTTTGGCCACCTCATGAGAAGAGAAGACTCCCTGGAAAAGACCCTGATGCTGGGAAAGATGGAGGGCACAAGGAGAAGGGGATGACAGAGGACGAGATGGTTGGACAGTGTTCTCGAAGCTACCAGCATGAGTTTGACCATACTGCGGGAGGAAGTGGAAGACAGGAGTGCCTGGCATTCTCTGGTCCATGGGGTCACGAAGAGTCGGACACGACTAAATGACTAAACAACAACAACAATTGGCTCACAGGGAAAACTTCAGAAATTCATATAGACATGTGAGCTCAGCTACTCAGCAGCCCCTCTGCCTGAGTGATAATTCCTGGCATCCTGATACCTGAATGCCAGACCGGTAGCCATTCCAGAAATAACAAACCCAGATGAAGACAAAAGGGTGTGATTAACTTGGCTGGGAAACAGGGAAATGTAAATATCTCTTTTGTTACACTTGATGGAGGGCAAGGAGAACCATGGGGCAGGGTCCAGGATGCTCAGATAACTGCCACCAGACCTCCCCTTTCATGATGTAACCATGATGCATTAGTGATGTAGTTTGGAGAGGTGTAACATGGGGATTAGCAGCTAATAAAAGTTTGGGAGCTCTTTTGTTTGGGGTTTCCATCTTGCTTCGTCTTGCAGTGAGCTGGAGTCCTGTCGCGACAGTCTCAATAAAGACCAAGCCTACTAGTTGCTGTTTTGCTCCAATTTTCCTGGTTGGTGTCCTTGCTTTTTGTCCAAGGAAGCCCTCATATTTCTCCGTTAACATCCAGATTTGTTGGACTCCCATTTCCCTTCAGCCCTAGTCTGAGATTTTCAGAGAAAAATGTGGGTTTTTTGTCCATTTATCCCCCAAATCAGGTAAAATTGATGGGAGGAGTGCACTGATGTAATGTAGATTGCTGCCTTTGAAACCTCAGTGTTGGTTGCAAGAGCCTTGGCTTCCGTTATCTGAAATGAGCCCTCCCTAGTCATTGGTTCAGCTGCTGTGACGTAATGGAATGTTCAGGAACTGCTGTCCAATGAAAACAACAACCTGCCGTCCCCTAAGGCCTACAGCAGGGACCACACGAGGCTGTTTGCTGCCAGTGAGAAAAGATTTAGTGCAGAGCAGCATCTGCGACACAAGTGAATTATCGTCCAACTGGGCTGTGCATGAATGTTGTATATGTATGAGAGTGAACTGTGGCTGGCATATGAGAGCAATGCCTATATATTTATAAGAAGGAACTGAATGTGACTTGTGTGAATGTGTGTGGGATGTGTGAGGAAGCGAAGGGGGAGTGAGCAAAAGAGAAGATACTAAATGGATTGTCCAGCACGTCTTTCGAATTGCTGCAAAACTGCGGCTGAGTCTCTTATATCTTTGCTTCCACAAAGATGTGAGGCTCCTGAGTTCTGGGCTTCGCTATGGCTGCGTGTTGCCTCCCTGCGATTTGTAAAGTGAAATGTCAGGAACTTGTGTTTCCTTATCTTTCGGAGCCAGACCTTTGGCAAAAAAAGAAAAGGTGGGGAGAATAAAAGAGGGGAGATAACAAGGAAGCCTGGCTTCCGGAAGAATTCAGATCCTAATCGGGCCTTCTTAACTACTGGCACAGGGGAGCATTTCTTGAGGGGAATATGAATGGTGGGAGAGAAAAAATACCTTGGTGGCAGCCTGTAATCCAGCAGCAGGTGCGAAATTAAGCTTCTCTCAGACTCCCAAGACTTCAAGAGTGAAGGGGAATTTGAAAAAGGAAATGTCTCCTCCGCAGGTGTCTGGTCTGCATTGTATTGTTTTCCAGCCGATCTTGAGTTGCCGCTTTTTGCTTTTCATTATATATTTCGTTTCTAATGTAAATTGCCTTGAGTGTCAAGTAGAAGGCAATTCATAAAATAATAATAATAATAATAATAATAATAATAATAATAATATATGGGAATTAGCTCAATATGATGGAGGTAACATACTTGTGCATGGACAGTCATACCTCGGGTTGAAGTAGCTTCAAGTTAATTATTTTCAGGTTGTGCTCTGTGGTGACCTGGAAGTAACGGAGTGCATTACTTCCGGGTTTCGCCGCTCGCGCATGCGCAGACGCTCAAAATGACGTCACTCGCATGCGTGGAAGCGGCAAAACGCGGCCTGCGCACGCACAGACACGCAGTCGCATGTTACGTTTACTTCAGGATGCGAACAGGACTCCAGAACGGACCCCGTTCGTATCCAGAGGTACCACTATATAGGATTATTTTTGTTGTTGTTAGAGATGGACACTGTTTTTTGTGGAATGTATGAGATAAAGTAGTTTAAAGATTATTTCCTCTGCAAATAATAATTACTGTGTGTGCTCACTCTCATGCATACATAAGGAAGAGGGAAGTATTATATTTAGATTCCCAGGAAACCTAAGATGCACAGAAGCAAGTTTCTAGACCCTGTGGTTGTGGATTTGATTGAAAATGTCTGCAAAATGCCACATCTCTGCAATCTGGGTTCCAGAGACAGTCTTTAAATCACAAAATCAGGCAGTTTCTGGTGTTCCCCTCTATCACACAGAAAAAGTGCTGCTGTTTTTACCCCCCCCCCCCAACACACTTTTGAAACAGGCAAGAGAAAAGGTCATTAAAAGAGTTTCACTGGTATACCAGAGCAGGCCCCCTGAACAATTTGTGTCAGTCAGAAATGCCATTCCTTTCTATTCTTATGTAGAAAAAAGATAAAGTTTTAAAATAAAATGGTGAATTTGTAGTATCTCTTTCTTGTTAGATTAGGTCCAAAAACTTGCAGTAGAACTACAGGTGATTCTGGCAGATGTATTTGCTAATAATGCCTAATAGTAATACAGTGGTACCTCAGGTTAAGTACTTAATTCATTCCGGAGGTCCGTTCTTAACCTGAAACTGTTCTTAACCTGAGGATGAGAACAGAAATCGCACGGCAGCAGCACAGGAGCAGCAGGAGGCCCCATTAGCTAAAGTGGTACCTCAGGTTAAGAACAGTTTCAGGTTAAGAACGGACCTCCAGAACGAATTAAGTTATTAACCCAAGGTACCACTCTACTGTATAGAACACTGTAGAAGCTTCACAAATAATCACCAAAATTCAACGTTTTGACTGATTTCCTTGGCTCCAAGTGCTAATGACTCCTCTGGAAGGCTCCCCCTGCCTCCATAACACCTTAAACCTAAGGTCACATACCCCTTGCCCCTCCAATAAGGCGTCAACTTAGCCTCACAATAGGATGCAGGAGGCAATCAAGGGCAGCACATGCCTCAGACGGAAATCCATGGGATGGTGGATTGAATCCAGATATGTTCAAAGAAAGAGCGCAGGAAAGGCTTGCAACTAGGGGGATGTGTAAATACTTTTATTGTTCTTTGGGGAAGAGGGTAGTTAAAAGGTGTTGGGAACTGGGGTGATTGACAGGGGTGGGTGATGGGCTCATGTTTCTACATGCCAAAATGTTCCTACTTTGTGACATATTTGTGATGTATCGGATGATGCTGTTGAAAAATGTAGTATGGGTAATGGGGAGAGGTCTTGAAAGTTCATGCAACCCCACGCACAGGGTTCCTACTCTTTGTGTGTTTGCAGCAAATAAAGACCACTGTTTTGCTTCTATAACTTGGCTGGAGACGCCTTCTTTTGCTGACTGGTAAAGGTAAAGGTACCCCTGCCCGTACGGGCCAGTCTTGACAGACTCTAGGGTTGTGCGCCCATCTCACTCAAGAGGCCGGGGGCCAGCGCTGTCCGGAGACACTTCCGGGTCACGTGGCCAGCGTGACATCGCTGCTCTGGCGAGCCAGAGCCGCACACGGAAACGCCGTTTACCTTCCCGCTAGTAAGCGGTCCCTATTTATCTACTTGCACCCAGGGGTGCTTTTGAACTGCTAGGGACCGAACAGCGGGAGCTCACCCCGCCGCGGGGATTCGAACCGCCGACCTTTCGATCGGCAAGTCCTAGGCACTGAGGCTTTAACCCACAGCGCCAGACCCGTAAATCCCTGCACCCTAGGATTTTTTCCTTATCATCTGGAATACAATAAATCCACACAAATGTTTGCTTTGTGTATGAACCCTTCCTTCTACCTACCAGTTCTCCTTTACACCCCCCCACACACTTCACATTCGAGAACGGTGTTCTCGAGGCTACCAGCATGGGTTTGACCAAACCGCGGGAGGCAGTGGAGGACAGGGGTGCCTGGCGGGCTCTGGTCCATGGGGTCACAACAACAAATGCCCCTCCTCCCCCTCTCCTCCCAAAAACCCTGGGCTCATTTCCATACTCAAAGCCAGCTGGGGTCAAAATGGGTTACATTCCTAGGAGGGGTGGTTGAGAAAATTGGGGAAAATGTGGGGGGCGGGATCTAAGCACTCCCTCCTGCTGATAGTGCCTTTCAAATCCTGCTCCCCTCCCTGTGTTAGCATCAGGCAATGGTGTCCAAATCTTTTTCAAAGAGGGCCAGAAGTGAAGGGCCGTGAGGGCCAACTAAAGGGCCAACCAAAATTGTTGACCTTTAGGATTCAAGTTGTTGACCTTTTTTTTTTTAGGGTTGAAGTTGCTGAGGGGTTGAAGTTGTTGAGGGTTTTTTAGGATTTTACCCCAGGAAATAAACTGCCACAAGGGCTGGATTAAACTGAGCGGCGGGCCGGATTAGGCCCCTGAAACAGACTTTGGACATGCCTGGCAGGAGATAATCAATGTTGCCATCTCATGGGGGAATCATCCAAGAGTCATCCTGGTCTAAAGGCACCTTGCGGCATGCCTCTCCATCACCTGATGGCTTGCAGTGAGCTTTGGCACTGCCTCCTATCACCTCGAACCACAATGTTATCAATGAAGCTCATTCACACATTCAGCTGTGAGAGCCAAGGATTAATGATTGCTTGGCTCCTTTGAGCACTTTGTGGGGAGGGAAAGCCCCTTTAAACTCAAGGTGTGGAGGGAGGCTTGATTTTTAGCAGGGCAGCATTGCACATTATGAGAAATCAGGTGACGGGCCTGGCACCCCCTGTGCCATCTAGCCATGGTGGGCCAGATTCTTCATAGAATCATAGAGTTGGAAGAGACCACAAGGGCCATCGAGTCCAACGCCCTGCCAAGCAGGAAACACCATCAGAGCACTCCTGACATATGGTTGTCAAGCCTCTGCTTAAAGACCTCCAAAGAAGGAGACTCCACCACACTCCTTGGCAGCAAATTCCACTGTCGAACAGCTCTTACTGTCAGGAAGTTCTTCCTAATGTTTAGGTGGAATTTTCTTTCTTGTAGTTTGGATCCATTGCTCCGTGTCCGCTTCTCTGGAGCAGCAAAAAACAACCTTTCTCCCTCCTCTATGTGACATCCTTTTATATATTTGAACATGGCTATCATATCACCCCTTAACCTCCTCTTCTCCAGGCTAAACATGCCCAGCTCCCTTAGCCATTCCTCATAAGGCATCGTTTCCAGGCCTATCTCCACACACCCCACTGATTTACAAACTGATTTGTAAAAATGTTACATGGGGGGGGGGGAATACGAGAGAGAGACATTGCAAACACTTCTGTAAATCAAGAAAATCTTTAATAAATAATAAAAAAATAGAGAATAACCTTCCCATGCTCACGTTGACACATTAGCCATAGATTCCGCCTACCTTCCTCCTTGGGATCATATCTCCCCAGACTCGCTGGTGGGATGTTCCAGACCCAGGTCTTCGTGTGTTTCCTCTCCAGCCTTGATGGGATAAAGAGGGAAGGGGAGATTTGCTATTAATTCTAAGGTTAACCTCCTCCCCAGGTCACAAATTCTGGTCGGGGAAATATAAGAACAGTGCATTTTTGCAAGAGGGCAGAGTTCACTCATTCAGCTTCCACTTTTAAAGTGGGCAGGGATTGAGTATAAAGAATTCCGTATATATTCGTGCAGGTTTGAGAACCAGAACTGAGAATCTTCTCACCAAACACAGAGCTTCACTGACTTCAGTACCCACAGGTATGACTGACCTGTGGCTCTCCTAATTTTGTTGGACGCCAGCTCCCCATCAGCCCTAGAGCCAGTATGGCCAGCGGTCAAGGATGATGGGAGTTGTAGGCCACCCAATCGGCGGGTTCTCAAGCACAGGCAATGCCTCCTCTGCTTTACCAGGGAGAAGTTGGAGGGTACCTGCACACATGTGTGTCAAAATGCACATGCATGGCTACAAAATGTGCCTCTTGATCCTTTTCCGCCCATGCCCCAGAGCAGCTTCACTGAGTGGTTAAGGTTGCAGGATGTTGCGGCTTTCCTGTAATAAATGCTTGTTCTGCTTAATGGCTAGGACAATAAAACCGAGCCAAGACGAATTACAAGTGCTCCGGAACATCCATTGTGAGAATAAACATTCTCTGGAAGCGGCCATATATAACAACCCCCTAACACCCCCTCCTGCAGTTTCAGCTGCCAGACCAGGAGAGCCCATTGCAGACACAGTATTTCGGCTCTTGTGTAATGATCCTTGGTATGAGGAGAGGTGTTATAATGTCCCCGTTTGCTTCTGTGGAAATGGTGGCGCAGGGTACAAGGCTTCCAGTGGAAAAGCAGCAGCTCCTAGAAGGACCCTGATCTCAGCCCATGGACGCCTCTGACATGGAATAGAGGTTAGACCAGGGGTCACCAAAGTTTTCAGCAGGGGGCCAGTCCACTGTCCCTTAGACCTTGTGAGGGGCTGGACTATATTTTTTTTTGGGGGGGGGGGAATGAAAAAATTCCTATGCCCCACAAATAACCCAGAGATTCATTTTAAATAAAAGCACAGATTCCACTCAGGTAAAAACACGCTGATTCCCAGACCATCCGTGGGCTGGATTTAGAAGGCTATTGGGCCGGATCTGGCCCCCGAGCTTTAGTTTGCCTACCCATGGGTTAGAGTGTTGAACTAGGACCTGGGAGACCTGGGTCCTGTATACCTGAAGGAGCGTCTCCACCCCCATTGTTCAGCCCAGATACTGAGATCCAGCGCCGAGGGCCTTCTGGCGGTTCCCTCATTGTGAGAAGTGAGGTTACAGGTGAAGGGAACAAGTGTATGAGTGGAAAATTACTGAGGGGGAGGTTGTAGCCAGGGCAGCAGGGAGGGGGAGACAGACACATACAACAAGCAGACCATGCAAAAGGCGGGAAAATAGAGCCAATGAGAACGTGCCAAGCAGGCAGTAGTAGTGCCAAATAAGGGAAGGGGCAAAAAGGGTGGCCTGGATTGGTCAAGGGAAGGAGTGGGGTGGTGGGGTGATGTGAAGGGTATATAATATGTTTGATTGCTTTTGTGGGGTGCTGCCAGCCTTTGGAAGCAATTCCGCTGGTAGTCTCTGTACAGAGTTAAATAAATCCTTTCTCCGTGAACTGCACCCTGGTGTTCTTTGACTCTCCTATCTCACTCAACGTGGGGCCACGTGCGAAGGGACACGGGACCAAGTAAAAAGGCTTCATTTCAGTGGGGGCTCGTCCGGGATCCCGCGCTCCCCCACGGGGATCGAGGAGGGGACCAGGCGTGACCGCGGTGAGCAGCTCGGATTGGCGTCAAGGTTCCAGCGCGCACCCTGCCTGTTCGTAGGGGGAGCCAGCCACACCGCTCCTGAGTGGAGACACCCGGTCGCGGGAGAAAGGAGACGGCCGAAGGGACGTGGGTGACCTCTGGAAGTCAAGGTAAACTCCGGGAAGGGAGCTTAGGAATAGCGGGGCTTGATCCACCCCGGCTGGCCGTGACAATAAGGTGTCGCCAGCTAGGTAAGGAAGGAAAGGGAAAAGGGAACAGGGAGGAGGAGGTGTGTGTGTGTGTGTGTTGAGCGAAGATACTCCAGTGCGTGTAGATGAGTGAATGAGAGGTTGGGGCTCAGAGCCACTGGCCAAGCGACGTGTGGTCCTTGAGGTGCGGTTCCCGGCAGCGCGAGCTCGTCCGGGCCACTGACAGGACGTGGAGATTGGAGCGTGATTGATTACTGGATTAGGTGCGGAGTATCTTATACCATGGGGTCAGGCGATAGTAAATGCACCCCTTTGCAATGTTTTCTAAACAATTGGAAAGCCGCCACAAAGGATGATGATTGGGGATTTAAATTGAAGAAAGAAAGATTAAGAACTCTTTGCACGGTAGACTGGCCCGCCCAAGGGACTGGATGGCCTTTTGAAGGGACCTTTGATGAAAACCTAATAAACCCATTATGGCAGAACATTATTAAAGTACACCCTGACCAGGTGCCATATATTTCAACCTGGAAGACAAATGTAGATAAAAATCCCCCTTGGTTGAGGGCGTGCCGGACAATCCTACCCCAAGCAAAGTTGTGCAGTGTACAGCGTGAAGTCAGGAAACTCCCACCAGTGATCCCTGACCCCCCCGATGAAGAGGGAGGTGCGATTCGCCCGCCTCCACCATATGTGCCATCAATTGCACCCCCACCGGCACCGGCAGCTCCAGGGCCTAATCCGGAGAACACCGGTGCCCCGGGTCCCTCCCCCGAATTAGGAAAGCTTACCCCCGCCTCAAAGGACGATCCACAAGGAGCGGAGTTAGGAGAGGAGGAGGATGAGGAATTTCGAGAGAAACTAGGAGGCCTGACAGAGGTGTGGACAGAAAAACAAATGAAACGGGTGCAGAGTTACGTGGACCCTTACAAAACTGAAGTGGACGTTAGTCCCCATTTACTTTCCGCGGCTGGGTACCTCCCCCACCAATGGAGAAAGAGACAGGAGAAGTGGTTGAAGGCATGGGACAGGGCGGCACTGCATCGCGCCCAGGAAAGGGAAAAGGGGAGGCAAAATGTTCTAGCACCCCTCCGTAGGGTTTATGACCCGCCGGGACCGCCTGGCGTGGATGGGGTGCCAGCAGAACGCACCTACACCATGCAGCATGTGCCGTTTTCCAGTGCAGATGTGTGCAATTGGCGGAATCAGAACCCTGCCTTTGAAGAAGACCCTGCAAAGATAATTAGATTATTTGAGGGAATTTTTAAAACTTACAAGCCCACCTATGATGACATACAACTCCTGCTAGACTCCCTCCTAACCACAGAGGAAGTCAGGAAGGTACACACAGGGGCCAGAGATTATTTGAGATCCCAGAATAGGACAGATGCAGACATAGAGAATGAATACCCTAGGAGAACTCCCAATTGGGACTACAATGACCCTGGTGGAATAAATGCCCTGGAAACTTACCATAGAACAGTAATAGAGGGAATGAAGAGGGCAGCCAAGCGCCCTATTAATATGGCCAAAATTGCTGAAGTTGTGCAGGGCCCTGATGAGCCACCCGGTGTGTTTCTAGAACGGCTGAAAGAAGCATATAGGAAGTACACCCCAGTAAACCCAGATGATGAGGCTCAGGCGCAGCTTGTAAAGTCTGCCTTCGTGGCGCAAGCAACTGCCGATATTCGCCGAAAAATCCAAAAAACCGAGGGGTTCATGGGACACAGGCTAGAATGGATGTTGGATGTAGCTCAGACCACTTATAACCAGAGGGAGGAAGAAGCACAGAAGAAGAAGGAGAAATACCAGGCTAAAAAGCTTATGGCTCTGAGGGGCATTACCCCACAGGAAGCAGGCGCTGCCCGGGGAGGAAGGAGAGCTCGCCTGGGTCGTAATCAATGTGCTATATGCCGCCAGGAAGGCCATTGGAAAAGGGAGTGCCCACACGCCCAGAGAGAAAATCAGGGTGGGACGCCTGCGGGCACTGGAGGCCAGGCCCTGAACCCACGGTCACAGCCATGGGTTCCAAGGACCCAGGGGAGAGGAAGAGGACAGGGTCCTTCGTGGACCCCACCCCACCAACCTGGGGCCATGGCCCTGAGAGAAGGGGAAGATGCCTATTAGGATAGACCGGGCCCAGCTGATGTAGGTTCCCGTGAGCCCATGGTCAAAATTCAAACAGGGAACCAGCTCATACCTTTTATGGTCGATACCGGAGCCGCTTATTCGGTCATCCCCACCCCCGTGACCAAGCCTACCTCTGAATTTATCAACATTGTGGGAGCTACTGGAAAATCCCAGCAAGCACCCTTTCTGCGTCCAATCACCTGCAGATTGGGAGGCCAAGTAGTACAACACAACTTTCTATATGTACCAGAATGTCCCGTCCCTTTATTGGGAAGAGACTTGCTAACAAAGCTGCAAGCCCAAATTACTTTTAAGCCAACCGGGGAGGCCATAATGTCCACACTGCCCCCTGGGGAGTTAGTGATGGAAGCCCCATTGAAGGAATACTGGTGCCTCATGATGGTACAAGAAGAGGAGGGTCCTATTCCCGCCTGCATTCTAGAGCAAGTAAATCCAGCTGTATGGGCAGAAGGTAATCCTCCAGGGATGGCTAAGAATGTACCACCCTTGATTGTGAGGCCCAAGCCTTTTGCAAATCCCGTAGCAGTGCCCCAGTACCCTATCCCCCGCGCAGCTGCGGAAGGGGTATGGACCCACCTAAGCAGGCTCCTACAACACGGCATCCTGAGACCGTGCCAGTCTCAGTGGAACACCCCCTTGCTACCCATAAAGAAAGAGGGAGGGGGTTATCGCCCAGTACAGGATTTGCGGCTTGTAAATGAGGCCGTGGAGACGCTTCACCCAAATGTTCCTAATCCCTACACCCTGTTGAGCCTTATCCCACCAACAGCAAAATACTTTACTGTGCTGGACTTAAAGGATGCCTTTTTCTGCTGCCGGCTGGCTGAAGAGAGCCAACATTTATTTGCTTTTCAATGGACTGATCCCTGGACAGGGACTAAACTCCAATATACCTGGACACGCCTCCCACAGGGTTTTAAGAATTCACCTACCCTGTTTGGGGTGGCTTTGGCATCAGATTTGGCCAGCTTCCCCACTTCCCCCAATAGGGTTTTGTTGCAGTATGTAGATGACCTTTTGTTGGCTTGTACAGGTGAAGGCACCTGTCTAAAGGCAACCCAAGATTTGCTGAATCATCTGGCAGGGGCAGGTTACCGGGTATCCAAGGCCAAGGCACAAATTTGCAAAAGGACAGTCAAATACCTTGGCTTCAATATTTCCCACCAACAGCGGACCTTACGAGATGAACGAAAGCAGGCCATTGTTCAGATCCCTGAACCCCAAAACCGCAGGGAACTGCGAGGGTTCCTTGGGTCAGCCGGATTCTGCAGAATCTGGATACCGAACTACAGCACCATTGCCCGGCCCCTTCATGAATCTACCCGGGGAACGGAAAAGGACCCTTTTGTATGGGGCCCGGAGCAGCAGCAGGCTTTCTGGCAACTTAAGGAGGCCTTGCTACAAGCACCAGCGCTGGGAATACCAAACCCAGAGAAACCATTCACCCTCTATGTGGATGAGGAGCATGGAACAGCGAAAGGTGTCCTCTGCCAAAAGTTGGGAAGTTGGCAACAACCTATAGCCTATTTGTCTGAGAGGCTAACCCCCACCGAACAAGGCCTGCCTCCCTGCATGCGAGCAGTGGTAGCAGTGGCCACTTTACTGGCAAAGGCTGACAAATTCACCTTCGGACAGGACACCATGTGCATCACCCCACACGCAGTGCCGGCCCTGCTGGACATGAAGGGAACATATTTTTTATCCCAGGCAAAGATGATGAAGTGCCAGACACTGTTGATGCACCCCCGCCTAAAGTTTCAGGTTACAGATGCCCTCAACCCAGCCACCCTGTTACCAGCCACACAGGGTGCTACCCCAGCTCATGATTGTATGCAGGTAATGGATGAAGTATATTCTAGCAGACCAGACCTCAAGGATGAGGCAAACCCCAAGTGGCCGTCCTGGTTTGTGGATGGAAGTAGCTTCATAGAGGAGGGGCAGCGGAAGGCAGGGTATGCAGTTGTGGCGCTTGAAGAAGACGTTATTGAGGCCCAGCCACTTTCGCCAGGAACTTCAGCTCAATTGGCAGAAATCATCGCCCTAACCCGTGCCCTACAGTTGGCCCAGGGAAAAGACATTAATATCTACACGGATTCCAAATATGCTTTCCTCACTCTGCATGCCCATGGAGCTCTCTGGAAGGAGCGAGGACTGCTTACCTCTAAAGGCAGCAACGTGGCTCACCCCCAGGCTTTGATGGACCTTTTGGATGCAGTGTGGATGCCCAGACAAGTAGCAGTCATACACTGCTATGGACACCGCGTGGGGCCCAGTGAAGAGGCCCGTGGAAATAGGCTGGCTGACAAAGTCGCTAAAGAAGTAGCACGGCAGCCATTTCCAGTGGCTCTCGTCGCCTCCCTGGTACCTGAACCAGCTTTGGACCCATCCTTGCAGCCACAATATACACCCCAGGAAATAGCAACGGCAGAGGCCCAGAAGTTAGATACCTCTAGGGAAGGGTGGTACGTTACCCCAGATGGCCGAATATGGATACCTGAGTCCTTGTCCCGGCAAGTTGTCCAACGTTACCATGAATCCTCACACATAGGACCGGACGCCATGACCAAACAGTTGGAGAGATGTTTTTACCTTACTAACCTTCACCAGATAGCCGCTCAGGTCTCCAGAAGGTGTGTTCTCTGCCAAAGGAACAACCCGAGGACTGGACGTTTGCCCCCTCCTGGGGTTCAGCGCAGCGGTACAGCACCCATGGAGGACCTTGTCGTGGACTTTACTGAATTGCCCAGATGTGGATTGTACCAATACCTTCTAGTGGCTGTATGCACCTACACCAATTGGGTCGAGGCTTGGCCAACAAAAACCGAGCGAGCATCTGAAGTTGTGAGGTGTTTGTTGCGGGAGATCATTCCCCGCTATGGCTTGCCCCGATCCATTGGGTCAGATAATGGCCCTGCCTTTGTACATAAAGTGCTGCAGGAATTGACTAAAGCCCTACAAATAAAGTGGAACCTGCACACTGCCTACCGACCCCAGAGTTCAGGGAAGGTAGAGCGCATGAATAGGACCCTGAAAAACCAATTGGCAAAATTGACCCAGGAGACAGGGTCAAATTGGGTCTCTATGTTACCACTAGCCCTCCTGCGTGTGCGCAGCCTCCCTTCTAAGCGAACCCATCTCTCCCCATTCGAAGTGATGTTTGGAAGGCCAGTGCCCTTTGTGCGCATGACATCCCCCACTCCCCTTCATGATATGCAAATAGATCAGTATGTTCAGTCACTCTCTCGAGTTCTCTCCTCTCTCAACAGGTGGACCCAGGCTCGCACTCCCTGTGTCTTAGTCGAGCCCCTGCACCACTTTGAACCTGGTGACGAAGTGTGGGTGAAAGACTGGTCTCAGACTCCACTACAGCCTTGCTGGAAGGGGCCCTACACCGTGCTGCTCTCGACGCCCACTGCTGTGAAAGTTGCAGGCATCACCCCTTGGGTCCACCATACTCGTGTAAAAGAAGTCATCGCTGACTGGACTGTGATTCCTGATTCCCAAAACCCTCTCCGGCTGACCTTTACCAAACTCCCGGCAGACGACCGCCCTGCTGGTGTCACTCCAGGGGCTGACACCTCTACGCACGGCTGAAGAGGCCATCAGGACCAAGAGGTGGATGGGAGGGACGCCCGCTGGCAGCGTCTCCAACGTTCCAGTCGTACAGATTTGATCCTATCCGGGCTCCTGTGAGTGTTGTGTGGGTGGATGGTGTGCCAGTAAGAGTTCTTATCTCAGTTACTCCAAACTATACATTCGTGCCACAATCTCTGGCAGTCCTCACCACCCCATTGTTTAGGAAAACCCAAGAAAACAGGGCAACTGAATCCTACCCCCTACCAGTACCACCTAGGCTACCATGGTTTGGATTAGTCAGCAGTGGTGGTTGGGATGCCTGGGCGGTTCATTGATAACCTTGGGGCTGATCTTGATCTGCCTGTGGAAGCGATCCATGTTTTGTGGACAATCTCCCATAGTATTGACCCTTGTGGCTATTTTCATAGGGTTTGCTGCCTGCGGCCAGCAGATCGCCACCCAGCCTCCGCCCACCACCTTGACGGACCAAATGCATGTTTGGGGAGCTCACAACTCTTATAACCATTGGATGCAGTTGGCCGAAATGATGGCCAAGACTGCTAATAAAACTAACTGTTCTGTTTGCACCCTTGGCCCCGTGGATGCAACTGGAGGTATGCCACTGCTACCCCTCCCTTTCAACCGGTCTCTTATTCACAGCCTTTCTAAATCATCTGATCCCCAACTTTGGCCCGGGTGGAACCATCCTCCCACCCTACGGGTCCACATGGTTAAGGGCCATATCTGTCTGTACCAGGGAGAACATAAGGGTAAGACCAAGTCCACCCCTGTTGGTACCTCCCTTTGCACTTGTTCTTGTGACTTTGATAATGTTACCTCTGTTGGCGGTAGGGTTACTTACCTCGGGTGTAACGGTTCCTGCCAGGATCTTCACCGCCTACAGAACCGAGTTCTTTTCAATCATACCGCTAGGCGTCTCACTAACGCCAAGGGTGGTATACATTGGGTCTGTGGACCCACGGCTTACCGCCTTCTCCCCGATTATTGGTATGGTACCTGTTTTCCCGCCTTTCTTTTGCCCCCCATGTGGATACCCTCCACTCAGCCACAGCGCCACCGCCGGAGTGTAGACATCTTTGGGGTAGCAGGGGGAAGCACCCAAAAGTGGGGAGAGAACGAATGGCCCCCTGAGCGGATAATAGCCCATTATGACCCCGCCTCATGGAACCCTGATGAGTTGGTAGCTGGCGCCAGAGGACCCATTTATAACCTGAACCGCATCATCCGCCTCCAAGCAGTGGTTGAACTAGTGGCTAATGCCACGGCTACTGCCCTCCGCTTGGTCGCCACCCAATTAACCGAGACCCGCACTGCTGTCCTTCAGCTGCGCCTAGGGCTGGATTATATTTTAGCCAAACAAGGTGGCTTCTGTGCAGCTCTCAACCTAACTGGTGGGGCCTGCTGTTTTAACATCTCAGATCATGGCGAGGCCATTCGAGACCTGGCTGCAAGTATAGAAAAGGTGGCACACGTCCCTGTTCAAACTTGGGAGGGCTGGGACATGTCCTGGTTGGACAAGTTCCTACCGAATGGATGGTTTCGGGGATTCTTTGCCATGTTGATGGGGCCCCTGCTAATTCTACTTCTCCTCTGCCTTTGCATCCCTTGCTTGGTGCAGTGCTTACAAAACATGATGCACCGGATGGTCTCGCGCATGATGGGACCACGTGTGATTGCCTTTATGAAGGAATACCATCCAGTCCCTGCAGACGAGCCTATCGGCTGTCTCGAAGAAGAGGAGGGAATGAAGGGAACAAGTGTATGAGTGGAAAATTACTGAGGGGGAGGTTGTAGCCAGGGCAGCAGGGAGGGGGAGACAGACACATACAACAAGCAGACCATGCAAAAGGCGGGAAAATAGAGCCAATGAGAACGTGCCAAGCAGGCAGTAGTAGTGCCAAATAAGGGAAGGGGCAAAAAGGGTGGCCTGGATTGGTCAAGGGAAGGAGTGGGGTGGTGGGGTGATGTGAAGGGTATATAATATGTTTGATTGCTTTTGTGGGGTGCTGCCAGCCTTTGGAAGCAATTCCGCTGGTAGTCTCTGTACAGAGTTAAATAAATCCTTTCTCCGTGAACTGCACCCTGGTGTTCTTTGACTCTCCTATCTCACTCAACGTGGGGCCACGTGCGAAGGGACACGGGACCAAGTAAAAAGGCTTCACAGGGAACCAGACAGAGGGCCTTCTCGGTGGTGGCGCCCACCCTGTGGAACACCCTTCCTTCAGACGTGAAGGAAATAAGACATCTGAAAGCAGCCCTGTTTAGGGAAGTTTTTAATATTTAATGCTGTACTGTTTTTAACATTTGATTGGGAGCCGCCCAGAGTGGCTGGGGAAACTCAGCCCTCTGTCTGGTTCCCTGTAACCTTACTTCTCGCAATGAGGGAACCGCCAGAAGGCCCTCAGTGCTGGATCTCAGTGTCCGCGCTGAACAATGGGGGTGGAGACGCTCCTTCAGGTATACAGGACCGAGGCCGTTTAGGGCTTTAAAGGTCAGCACCAACACTTTGAATTGTGCTCGGAAACGTACTGGGAGCCAATGCAGATCTCTCAGAACCGGTGTTATGTGGTCCCGGCGGCCACTCCCAGTCACCAGTCTAGCTGCCGCATTCTGGATTAATTGCAGTTTCCGAGGCACCTTCAAAGGTAGCCCCACGTAGAGCGCGTTGCAGTAGTCCAAGCGGGAGATAACTAGAGCATGCACCATTAATCGGATTACATTTCCTTTCAGGAACCTCAGGGGCAGCCCAAGCGGAAGCCATTATCTGTGTGGAGGCCCTCACCAAAAAGGGAAGCTTGTAGGAAGCGGGCGGATGGAAGGGTTTTGCTTTTCGGAGAGCTCAGTCATGAGGAAGCAACTGGCCCTCTCCCCGAAGACTGGAAAAGGGCGAGTGCGGAGTCTGCATCTTTGCACGCAGATACACACACAGGAAGGCGGCAAACCTGGGAAATTACAGCTCTCTTAGCTCAACTTCTGCACCTTGGTGTACATTAGCGGAAATGAAAACACAATTAAGGGGCAATCCACATCCAATTGGAGTCAATAGCAGAGCCCCCATTGATTTTGACGGAGCCGGGCTGCAGCCTTAATGTATCAGCACTCAGAGAAAATGGAGAGATTACGAGCCAGCCAGCATGGCTTTATTAAGCACAAATCATTCATGCCAGAAACCCTACTTTCCTTCTTAAAGCTGGTTTCAAAAGACAAAGGGAACGCAGCTGGACTCTTCACTTAGACCCACGAGGGCATCCTGAAAAGAAAGGTGGAGCGACATGGGAAAGGGCCGTGGCTCAGAGGCAGAGAACCTCCTTTTGCAGGCAGGAGGGCCAAAGTCAAATCCTTGGCATCTTCAGGAAAGAATCCTGCAGATGCTCCAAGGGTTCCTAACTTCCAGGGACAGTCCCGGATTTACAGAAGCCATACCAGTTTCTGATTCGATCCTGGATTTCCCGATTTTCCTATGACGTCCCTATATTCATTGGAGAAAGGTTGGAGGGTATGGTAAAGGTAAAGGGACCCCTGACCGTTAAGTCCAGTCATGGACAACTCTGGAGTTGCTGCGTTCATCTCGCTTTATTGGCCGAGGGAGCCGGTGTACACCTTCCGGGTCATGTGGCCAGCATGACTAAGCCGCTTCTGGCGAACCAGAGCAGCGCACGGAAACGCCGTTTACCTTCCCGCTGGAGTGGTACCTATTTATCTACTTGCACTTGGACGTGCTTTTGAACTGCTAGGTTGGCAGGAGCAGGGACCAATCAACGGGAGCACACCCCGTCGCGGGGATTCGAACCGCCGACCTTCTGATCGGCAAGCCCTAGGCTCTGTGGTTTAACCCACAGCGCCACCCGCGTCCTTTCAAAGGGAAGCCTGTTACATAGATTACCTAAATTAAAATATATGTAATTGCTCTAGGCTTCCCTTTGCTGTATGTAAATACAATACAATTAACAAATTATATTATAAATGATATTATAGGTTCCCATACACTCCCCTTTACCCATGTGTGATCTCAATATTTTACTTCTTCCATCTTGTTGTATTCTTATAATTTAATAATTATTCAATTGATTCTATTGTTATTTTCTTGCTTACCCCTGCACGTTTTACACATTCTCTATTAAGATTTCAATTCTGGAACCATATTTTTTCATGTATTCTTTCACTCCATCCCACTCTCTAATTATTCTCTGATTTGACTGGCTAGTAATTGCCATCAATTTTGCCGTTTCTACAAATTCGCAGAGTTTGTTTTGCCATTCTAATAGTGATGGGATTTTCTCCCCCTTCCGGTTTTTTGCAATCAATATTCTGGCAATATTTCCCACTTTTCCTTAGGACGTCCCTAAATTCATTAGAGAAAGGTTGGAGGCTATGGAAGGTGTGCAACCCCCAAGCTAAGGAGATGAGTAACCATGCGACCTTTAGAAGACATCTGAAGGCTGCCCTATACTTTTTTTATGTTAAATGATTTATTATGTTTTTATAAGTGTTGGAGGGTGGCGCTGTGGGTTAAACCACAGAGCCTAGGACTTGCCAATCAGAAGGTCGGCGGTTCGAATCCCCGCCACGGGGTGAGCTCCCGTTGTTCGGTCCCAGCTCCTGCCCACCTAGCAGTTCGAAAGCACGTCAAAGTGCAAGTAGATAAATGGGTACCGCTCTGGCGGGAAGGTAAACGGCGTTTCCGTGCGCTGCTCTGGTTCACCAGAAGCGGCTTAGTCATGCTGGCCACATGAACCAGAAGCTGCCTGTGGACAATGCTGGCTCCCTCGGCCAGTAAAGCGAGATGAGCGCCGCAGCCCTAGAGTTGGCCACGACTGGACCTAACGATCAGGGGTCCCTTTACCTTTACCTATAAGTGTTGGAAGCCACCCAAAATGACTGTGGCAACCCAGTCAGATGGGTGGGTTGTTATTGCTGTTGTTGAATAGGACATCCCTATTTTCATCGTAGAAATGTTGGAGGGTATGATCCTGCCTAAAACCCCAGAGAGAAACTGCGGGTCAGTGAAGACAATACTGAGCTAGATGGATTTGTTATAAGGGGATAAGTCAACTACCTAGGTTCCTGTGGACTCAACAACAATGCAGTGGTGGCTATGAAACCGTCTCTGTCTGGGAAACGGGCACACTCACTCACTCGCTCACTCAAAGTAGCCAATCGATTTAACTTAAATGAGCGTGCTGTTCTGCAGGGAGAAAGGCTGGTCCCAGGGCTGCTTAGAATCACCAGGAACGACTTGATTGATTGACACAGCGCACGTATCAAAGCCTTTAAGGAGCGCAGTTGCACCACAGACTGCAATGAAGCTGAAAGTTGGAAGATTCGGGACAGGTTAAAAAAGAGAGAAAGGGCTTCTTCATGCAGTGCGTGTTAAACTATGGAACTCACCCCCACAAGAGGCACAGGGACGGCCACCAACTTAGATGGTTTTAAAAGAGGACAAAACCGCAAGAGAAAAGAGTCTCCTTGCAGGTTGCCCACAGCCATCAACTTTAGAACAGGACGCGGGACTAGATGGGCCTGATCCAGCACCTATCAGGTGGGTGCCATTGCCAGTCTAAGAGAACAATGGAGGCGTTCATGTTGAGTTCCAGACTCCAGCGCCTCTTTTTTATGGAAAAATAGCATTGGGAAGGACTGTAAACATTTTAGAGAACAGACTAAAGGAAAACCTGAGATGATTTCAGTCAACTGGTGATGTGGGTAGTGAACAGCAAAAGGGAAATGTAAAAAAGATTCGTATTAATAGCAGCCCTTCTTTGAAAGATTTAAGATTTCCTGTTGTTTAAGAGACACAAAGTTCCCAGAAGAAGAAGGGGGGTGGGGAGGAATTAAGACGCTTAGGCACTTACATTAGTTTTACAGTTCTGTGTACTTTGTTGCGCATGCATTATTGACTAAAATCATACGCTAATAAGACTGATGAGGCCTTATTGATTGATAAAGTGCACCACTTATGGCATTAAGCAAATCCCATAATACTAATCCAGAAGTCAATTAGCGCATAGAGAGTCTATAGGCAGGGACGCCGAAATGCTATTATGATGTTTGGAAGCTAGGATCTTGGGGGCATAACCCATAATAATGGGATCATAGGACTAAAGGAGTCTAGACATCCCCGTGCTAAAGGGGGCCTGGTAAGTGGTCTGGATCCCACTTGGAACAGTCATAGCCTCCCCAAAAGAATTATGGGAGCCAGGGGTGCCAACTTGAATAATTTTATAGGGGGGGGGGCACAAAGGGACCTCTGCCCCCAGGAGTTGGCTCCTATGATGGGAGCTGCAGTTTCTTGAGAGTGCTGAGGGTTCAGAGGAGGCCGCTATTTCCCCTCATAAACACAGGGCCCCCATTTCAGAGCTGTTCTTCATAGAGAACTCTGGGAATTGAATCTCTGTGAAGGGAATATATTTGTCTCCTCACAACTCTCGTCACCCATAGCAAACTAAAGTTCTCAGGATTCTTTAAAGGGAAGCTGCGGCCATTTTAAAGTGGCACAACAGTGTACAGTGGTACCTTGGGTTACATACGCTTCAGGTTACATACGCTTCAGGTTACAGATTCCGCTAACCCAGAAATAGTACCTCAGGTTAAGAAATTTGCTTCAGGATGAGAACAGAAATTGTGCTCCAGCAGCGTGGCGGCAGCAGGAGGCCCCATTAGCTAAAGTGGTGCTTCAGGTTAAGAACAGTTTCAGGTTAAGTATGGACCTCCGGAACGAATTACGCATTTAACCTGAGGTACCACTGTACAATCGTACCTTGGAAGTCAAATGGAATCCGTTCCGGAAGTCCGTTTGACTTCCGAAACTTTCGAAAACCAAAGCGCGGCTTCTGATTGGCTGCAGGAAGCTCCTGCAGCCAATCGGAAGCTGTAGAATCCCCGTTGGACATTCGGCTGCCAAAAATAGTTCGCAAACCAGAACAGTCACTTCCGGGTCTGTGATGTTCGGAAGCCAAAATGTTCGGGCACTAAGTTGTTCAAATTCCAAGGTACGTCTGTATTAACCATACAGTGCGAACCCCACTCCCTCTCACACACAAACAAAACGCCCTGCATTTAATTGAATGCAACTAACCACGCTCTGGGCTCTCCAACCTCTCGCACCGCCAGCAAAAAGAAAGAAACAGATAAATAAAGAACCTGTCCTTGCAAGGCTGAAAACAAAAACTATGCACATACACTAAGCAAAAGAATGAAAAATCACTACCCTCCTTCTTCGGTGTCTCACACCAAATTTAACTGACCTGTAATATTAATTTATTATTTATACCCCGCCCATCTGGCTGAGTTTCCCCAGCCTCTCTGGGCAGCTCCCAATCGAGTGTTAAAAACAATACAGCATTAAATATTAAAAACTTCCCTAAACAGGGCTGTCTTCAGATGTCTTTAAAAATAAGATAGCTGCTTATTTCCTTGACATCTGATGGGAGGGCGTTCCACAGGGCGAGCGCCACTACCGAGAAGGCCCTCTGCCTGGTTCCCTGTAACCTCGCTTCTCGCAACTGCCAGAAGGCCCTCAGCGCTGAACCTCAGTGTCTGGGCTGAATGATGGGGGTGAAGACGCTCCTTCAGGTATACTGGGCCGAGGCCGTTTAGGGCTTTAAAGGTCAGCACCAACACTTTGAATTGTGCTCGGAAACGTACTGGGAGCCAATGCAGATCTCTCAGGACTGGTGTTATGTGTAGAAAGGACTATGAATTTAAACAGAAAATCCTTTAATAAAAACATTTATCTATCTATCTATGCATCTATCTATCTATCTATAGCTGTATGGTGCAAATGTGGCCATAACGTTGGAGCACAAGTGGAGTACCAGATCTGTACCTGGTTGAAGACCACAAGGAGCCGTCTATAAATTGCCCCAAGAACTCTGAAGAGAGAGCTGGCTATGAGAATATTTTATTTTATTTCAACATTTATTGACCACCCATTAACTGCGTTCTCAGAGGCCATTCAATAAAACAAAACAAAAAGAACCAGTGAAATATGCAACGATAAAAAAAAGTTAGAACAATAAGGCCAACACAAGTATCCTTTAAAAAAAAACCCAAAATCCAATGCAATCAGCAAGAAAATAATAATAATTCTAAAAGAGCATTTAAAACCTAGCAAAAAAGGACTAAGATGCACTATAGCATGATTCAGGAACCTACAGCGTCTGGGCTAGGTGCGGCCCTTGAAGACTCCCCATCTGGCCCCCAGTGCCTCCCGTCCCTGGTCCCTCCTGCTACTGCTGCTTGGCTTCTGTTATCAGTGAAGAGAGGAGGGGAAGCAGCACATTGCAGAAGCTGGTGTCCTATCCAGATTGGGACACTGGCGAGGGTGGTAGAGGAATCATAGAATCATAGAATCATAGAGTTGGAAGAGACCACAAGGGCCATCGAGTCCAACCCCCTGCCAAGCAGGAAACACCATCAGAGCACTCCTGACATATGGTTGTCAAGCCTCTGCTTAAAGACCTCCAAAGAAGGAGACTCCACCACACTCCTTGGCAGCAAATTCCACTGTCGAACAGCTCTTACTGTCAGGAAGTTCTTCCTAATGTTTAGGTGGAATCTTCTTTCTTGTAGTTTGGATCCATTGCTCCGTGTCCGCTTCTCTGGAGCAGCAGAAAACAACCTTTCTCCCTCCTCCATGTGACATCCCTTCATATATTTGAACATGTCTATCATATCACCCCTTCACCTCCTCTTCTCCAGGCTAAACATGCCCAGCTCCCTTAGCCGTTCCTCATAAGGCATCGTTTCCAGGCCTTTGACCAGTTTGGTTGCCCTCCTCTGGACACGTTCCAGTTTGTCAGTGTCCTTCTTGACACGTTTCCCGGAGATTGGATAAAGTAAAGGGACCCCTGTCCATTAGGTCCTTTCGTGACCAACTCTGGGGTTGCGGCACTCATCTGGCTTTATTGGCCGAGGGAGCCGGCGTACAGCTTCCAGGTCATGTGGCCAGCATGACTAAGCTGCTTCTGGCGAACCAGAGCAGTGCACGAAAACGTTTACCTTCCCTCCGGAGCAGTACCTATTTATCTACTTGCACTTCGATTGGCAAGTCCTAGGCTCCGTGGTTTAACCCACAGCACCACCCGTGTCCACTTTGTGTCAAATCAGGGGGGCCCAGGTCAGCAATCTGCTTTGCCCAAAATAGAAATGGATCTTTCTTTCTTTCTTTCTTTCTTTCTTTCTTTCTTTCTTTCTTTCTTTGTAATGGATATAGCTTGGTTTTCTCTCCCCCGTACCAATGTATTTGTAACCTGCTCCATTGAATATATTCAAACCCAGAGCAGGGAACAATAAAATAAAATAGGGTTACCAGACATCCCCGGATTTGCAAATCTGTCCCCGGGAAACGTGGCAGTGGCAGCCTCAGCAGCCTGGAGCCAGCCTGGTAACACAGTTCAGGAGCTGTTTGCTGCCATGGCGCCCGCCATTTTTCCTCGCCAGAAGTCCCCATATGATGTGTTGCGCACAAGACACATCATATGGGGACTTCTGGGAGGCAAACTGGTGGGCGCCACGGCAGTGAGCAGCAAACCGCTCCTGAAGCCAGCTAGAGCCAACTGCGCAGCCAGGCTGGCTCCGGGCTGCTGACTGCCGCTGCTGAAGGGGAACGTCCGGCGGTACAGATCTCCTGCCCCCTTTGTTTTGACTGATTGGGGGAGGCTTGGGAGTTGCGGGCGGGCGGCCATTGCCTAGTTTTTAAAAAACTCTTCACATTTATGTTTCACAGGGTGTGAAAGAAGAAGAAGAAGAAGAGTTTGGATTTGATATCCCGCTTTATCACTACCCAAAGGAGTCTCAAAGCGGCTAACATTCTCCTTTCCCTTCCTCCCCCACAACAAACACTCTGTGAGGTGAGTGGGGCTGACAGACTTCAAAGAAGTGTGACTAGCCCAAGGTCACCCAGCAGCTGCATGTGGAGGAGCGGAGACGCGAACCTGGTTCACCAGATTACAAGTCTACCGCTCTTAACCACTACACCACACTGGCTCTTTGCACCTTTATACAATATGCATGTGTGCTTGGGCCCAGGGTCTTTTGCCTCACCATCCCCACTACTGACTCCCTGTTGCTACTCAGCTTAAAAAAAAGTATCCCTGGATTCATTGAAAAAAATCTGGTAACCATAAAATAAAGTATTAATAGAAATATGAGCATTCAGGATAGTAATAAGAAAGCACTTCTTCACAAAGCATATGGCTAAACTATGGGACTCACTCTCACAGAAAGCAGTTTGGATTTGGATTTGGATTTGGATTTGATATCCCGCTTTATCACTACCCGAAGGAGTCTCCAAGCGGCTAACATTCTCCTTTCCCTTCCTCCCCCACAACAAACACTCTGTGAGGTGAGTGGGGCTGAGAGACTTCAGAGAAGTGTGACTGGCCCAAGGTCACCCAGCAGCTGCAAGTGGAGGAGCGGGGAAGCGAACCTGGTTCACCAGATTACGAGTCTACCGCTCTTAACCACTACACCACACTGGCTCCCAGTGACGGCTACCAACTTGGATGGCTTCCCCCCCCCCTTTTTAAATAACTTTTTATTGGGTCAAGGATCCTAAGAACAATAAATAATACAAATACATAGACCAGGTTTTCTCATGTAATTTGTATAACACCAAAATATCATTAAAATTTTGCAGTAGTATATGCGGCATATGGTTTGTTATTATTGGTCAATGTGCAACTTCTTGGCTTGTGAATTGGTTTAAATAAAAACAGAAACAAAGGGGAAATGGAATAGAGCAGAGTGAACAGATCCCATTTGATATTGCAGAGCCAAACTCCTAATTGAGAGTCCTTGTGGTTGTGCTTAGGTGAAGCATGACTAATAGCCATTTTTCCTCTTATGTTACCATTGGAACAATATAAAGTGTTGGTATATTGATGGACGTGGGAGGGGAGTTCAAAGTGAAGATAATAAAATTACATGTTTAAATTTAAATTTAGATCAACCAGATTGAGCCAAGTCCTGATGGGTGAGATTGTTTATTTTCTGGAATACTGGCATATGTTATGAAATTAAACCACACCGGGCTAAGGCCATCTTTCTTAATCTGTCCACATGTCAACTGTAGTTTATTTGTTAATTTGGGCTGTTTCCCAAACCGGTCTGTACAGTGTCTTGCATCTCATCACTTGTAATAAATGGCTTCTTAATTCTTCATTATATATACAGTGGTACCTCTGGTTGTGAACGGGATCCGTTCCGTTCGCAACATGAAAAGAGCACAACCCGCAGTGGCGCGGCGGCGCATGCGCAGGTTGCAATTCACTGCTTCTGCACATGCATGTGACGTTGTTTCGTGCTTCTGCACATGTGTGAGCGGCGAAACCCGGAAGTAACCCTTTCCGGTACTTCCGGGTCACTGTGGGACGTAACCTGAAAGAACGTAACATGAAGCAAATGTAACATGAGGTATGACTGTATCCAGATTGTTGTTTTGGAATAAAGCTAATTTTGGTTCAACTTCTAATTGTTGTTGTTGTGGGGTTTTTTTTGCTAGTTTCTTGGAATATCAAATTCCAGAAAGGCTGGATTACTGTACATTCCCACCACATATGGAGATACATACCTGGTGGGGGCAAGGCAGCCCCTCCAACAAAGGGGTTGAGAGACAAAGGCAGAAAGCCCAACCAGCAGCCAAGCGAAGCCTCAAGCGGTGGTTCCCACAGTGCAGCAACCCGGCAAAGGGGATGCAGCAAGGAAAACCACTGTCACCTCTCCGCTGGGAAGCGCTGAGCAAAGGCGAGTCCCCAGGCAACATGGCCGACTTGATCAGAACCAGGCATGCAAGCTCCACCCCCCAGTCATTCTTAGACTCCTTATTGGGTGAGCAACGCAGCCAAACAACACAATTGGAGCCTCCCTCCTCCCTGGCCGGCAGGGAGGGAGGGAGGGAGAGGAGCTGCTTCCTTTGAAACCTGGGAAGTTTAAGGGACATCGTCAGTAAGGGACAGCAGCTGGACACGGCACTGGGATAAGGGAGTTTCCCGCCAAATAAGGGACAGTTGACAGCTATGGGTTAGGGATGCCTCTACCTCCTTCCATTGTGAGGAGCTCCAGGAGCTTGGTGGCTGACGGTTGGTGGGGGAACAGAAAACCAGAAGGAAGGATGGACTTTTAAAAGGGTAAAAGAGTATTGGGAAATGATTCACAATGAATTGAAAAAAAATGTTTAAAAGTCATTTCCCAAAAAACCCAGAGTCCTTTCTGTTGGGGATAATTCAGACTGAAATTCCCAGGTGTCAAAAAAGGTTATTTATGTATGCAACAACTGCAGCACATGTTTCATTAGCCCCAAAGTGGAAAACGAGTGAGGTCCCAACCAGAGAAGAATGGCAACTTAAGTTGACAGAATATGTGCAACTTTGCAGCACATAGACACATAGAATAAGAGAGCAAGAAGAACATACATTTAGAGAAGATTGGAAAACATTTATTGAACATATGGGAAATAATTGTGTGCAGCTGAAAACGCTGGCAGCATTAAGATAAATCCAACTGTGTAAACAAGTTTTGATGGATGCAATAATGGAATACTGAATGGGATCGTTTTTGTAAAATATGCAGGGATTTATGATATGTAAAGTGAACCATGGAAAGAGAAGGAGGGAAGTCACTGATCTCTTAAGATGAGAAATGAGTATTTTAAATGGTAAGACAGAAAACTTAATAAAAATGATATACCGAGAAAACTAGGAGGAACGGAACGGAGAACCACTAGAACTTGTGGACATCCAATGTTTGAGGACCCAGGACAGATAAAAGAAAGCATTGAATAGTTAAACTATGGAACTCACTTCAGCAGGAGGCAATGGCGGCCACCAAATTTAAAAGGCAGCTTTAAAAGAGAACTGGAGAAATTCATAGAATCATAGAATCATAGAGTTGGAAGAGACCACAAGGGCCATCGAGTCCAACCCCCTGCCAAGCAGGAAACACCATCAGAGCACTCCTGACATATGGTTGTCAAGCCTCTGCTTAAAGACCTCCAAAGAAGGAGACTCCACCACACTCCTTGGCAGCAAATTCCACTGTCGAACAGCTCTTACTGTCAGGAAGTTCTTCCTAATGTTTAGGTGGAATCTTCTTTCTTGTGGTTTGGATCCATTGCTCCGTGTCCGCTTCTCTGGAGCAGCAGAAAACAACCTTTCTCCCTCCTCTATGTGACATCCTTTTATATATTTGAACATGGCTATCATATCACCCCTTAACCTCCTCTTCTCCAGGCTAAACATGCCCAGCTCCCTTAGCCGTTCCTCATAAGGCATCGTTTCCAGGCCTTTGACCATTTTGGTTGCCCTCCTCTCATTCCAGTTTGTCAGTGTCCTTCTTGAACTGTTCCTGGCGGTAAAAGCTATCAGCAGCTACGAGCCATGACAGCTGTGCTCAAACTCCACAAGCAGAGGAGGCAATGCTCCTGAATGCCACTTGCTGGAACCGCAGGAGGGGAGAGGGCTCTTGAACTCAGTCGTCCTCGCTGGTTTTCCACAGGCATCTAGGGAACAGGATGCTGCACAAGCTGGGTCATTGGCCTGATCCGGAAGGCTCTTTTTATGTTCTTGCACTCTTTAAACCAAGGGTCAGCAAACTTTTTCAGCAGGGGGCTGGTCCACTGTCCCTCAGACCTTGTGGGGGGCTGGACTATATTTTTTTTGGGATGGGAATAAACAAATTCCTATGGCCCACAAATAACCCAGAGATGCATTTTCAATAAAAGGACACATTCTACTCATGTAAAAACACACTGATTCCCGGACCATCTGCGGGCTGGATTGAGAAGGTGATTGGGCTGGATCCAGCCCTCAGGCCTTAGTTTGCCTACCCATGCTAGGAAGAAGAAGAAGAAGAAGAAGAAGAAGAAGAAGAAGAAGAAGAAGAAGAAGAGGAGGAGGAGGAGTAGTAGTAGTTTGGATTTGATATCCTGCTTTATCACTATCCTAAGGAGTCTCAAAGCAGCTAACATTCTCCTTTCCCTTCCTCCCCCACAACAAACACTCTGTGAGATGAGTGGGGCTGAGAGACTCTGTGAGGTGAGTGGGGCTGAGGTCACCCAGCAGCTGCATGTGGAGGAGCGGAGACGCAAACCCGATTCACCAGATTACGAGTCTACCGCTCTTAACCATTACACCACACTGGCACACTGAATGAAACGTGCTGACTTCAGCAGTACAGTGGTACCTCGGGTTACAGACGCTTCAGGTTACAGACTCCGCTAACCCAGAAATATTACCTCGGGTTAAGAACTTTGCTTCAGGATGAGAACAGAAATTGCACGGCGGTGGCACGGCAGCAGCGGGAGGCCCCATTAGCTAAAGTTGTACCTCAGGTTAAGAACAGTTTCAGGTTAAGAATGGATCTCCAGAATGAATTAAGTTCTTAACCCGAGGTACCACTGTATAGCATTCGGTGTTTTCGTATCCAGGACCTACTAAACATGCATTTAGGAACCTATTTTTAATTCCGTTATACCATATGTTATAAATGCTGCCACCGCGTGACCCAGCTTACATCAGGCCACAACCTAGTAGTGGATCCTGACCCGCCAGCTGAAAACCAGCCGAGCCAGCAGACATATTCTCAAGATCATGAATTCTCCCATAATATGCACGTGCCATCTTTTAGCTAAACTGGGTTAATGAGGGTTAAAGGCTGGATTACCCTCGCATGCTTCCAATGCACATTTATGGGATGGCGTTGGGTTTTTAAAAATTCTATTATAATCCTCTCTTTAATGTTTTATCTGAAATTAATTAACCTTGGGCACTTTCATAATCATTATGGTGGATTAGAACGATCCCTCTGCCCTTTAGATGCTCTTTGGAAGAAAAGCAAAACCCACCTTTTTGTCACTCTTTAACATGGGAGGAGTTAAAATGCAGCAAGCCTTTTGGGGTGCAAAGCAGGAGAGCAAGAGTCCTTTTGCAGACCCCAGATGGAGAGGATGTGGAAGAAGAGAAGAAGAAGAGTTTGGATTTGATATCCCGCTTTATCTCTACCCGAAGGAGTCTCAAAGCGGCTACCATTCTCCTTTCCCTTCCTCCCCCACAACAAACACTCTGTGAGGTGAGTGGGGCTGAGAGACTTCACAGAAGTGTGACTAGCCCAAGGTCACCCAGCAGCTGCATGTGGAGGAGCAGGGAATCGAACCTGGTTCACCAGATTACAAGACTACCGCTCTTAACCACTACGCCACACTGGCTCTCAAGGCCGGACAGTGGCATTTTGCCCATGTCCTTTAGAGATGTGGATGGAAATGTACAAGCAGGCTTCTGGCTGGCCAGAGCAATAGATCTGTTGACCTGGTGGAAGAATGGGGAGATTGTACCCTGCAGAATATCAAAATCCAGTGATGTGGAAAGAGACATTTTCTCCAACTGCCCTGCCATACATGAAGCGGCAACTGTTAGTGGCTTCAGGTGTCCTACAATGATGTTTTGCTCAGGCTTCCTTTGACCCGTAAGATCAGACCCTGCGGTATGTGTCTGAAAACCCTAATGCCTGTTTTGTATGCTTTCATACTGCTGTTTTATTGGTTTTAGGCTGTGTTTTTAAAATGACTTTTTAAAAATATGTAAAAAAAAATATTGTACCCACTGAGAGGCTTTCAAAATATTAAGCACTTTATAAACGCTTTAAGTTAATTAATTATGTAAGGAAATAATCCCGTGTCAAGCAATGGAGACAAAGGCCCTGTTGTCACAAATTGCTGAGCTGTGTCTGGAGGAGTCTATACACGGCTGCAGACCGTAGCTGAATTTCCCCTGCGTTCATGGATTTTAGAATCACAAACAGTAAAACACCAGCAAGGCAGCAACACCCATAACTAACAACAACCCATTCCATGCAGTATCATTAAAACGTATAAAATAATTCAGCGGCAGATCGATTAACAGCGGCAGAAAATGCTTATCAAAGAAGGGCCTTTTTTGGAACAAATAGGCCATCAGGGACCTTTTGAAGGCTTGCAGTGCTGAAGCAGACATGTAAATGATTGTGCTGTAAGTTTCTTACAGGTGAGAAAGAGTGCTGCGGCTTTTAACAGCTTTGTTTATGCATGTATATAAGCAGAGTATAAGGTGAAACAAAGAAACAGAACATACTCCAGAAAACAATTTGCATAGTCTATCCCAGACACACCCCAAATTTCAGCGAATCAACTTTTGTTGTTGTTTAGTCATTTAGTCGTGTCCGCTTATTCGTGACCAGAGCACGCCAGGCACTCCTGTCTTCCACTGCCTCCCGCAGTTTGGTCATACTCATGCTGGTAGCTTCGAGAACACTGTCCAACCATCTCGTCCTCTGTCGCCCCCTTCTCCTTGTGCCCTCCACCTTTCTCAACACCAGGGTCTTTTCCAGGGAGTCTTCTCATGAGATGGCCAAAGTATTGAAGCCTCAGCTTCACGATCTGTCCTTCCAGTGAGCACTCAGGGCTGATTTCCTTCAGAATGGAGAGGTTTGATCTTCTTGCAGTCCATGGGACTCTCAAGAGTCTCCTCCAACACCAGAATTCAAAAGCATCAATTCTTCTGCCATCAGCCTTCTTTATGGTCCAGCTCTCACTTCCATACATCACTACTGGGAAAACCATAGCTTTAACTATACGGACCTTTGTTGGCAAGGTGACATCGCTGCTTTTTAAGATGCTTTCTAGGTTTGTCATTGCTTTTCTCCCAAGAAGCAGGCGTCTTTTAATTTCGTGACTGCTGTCACCATCTGCAGTGATCTAGAAACACTCTTTACCTACCTACCTACCTACCTACCTACCTACCTACCATCTGTTTGTCTCTCTGTCCATCCATCCATCTCTGCCTCTCTTTGAGACTCCTGGGGGCGCCAGAGTGGCACTTTCCCGTTTTGGCTCAGTCAGCAAAACAGGACACACCACCCCAGCTCCTGTGGATGAAATATTAGCCAATCATCCTGGATGATTACCGTATTGGCCTGAATATAAGCCTCACTTTCCTCCCCAAATTCCAACCATGAAAAGTGTGGCTTAGATTTGCAACCTTGCAGCCAGGAGTGTGGGGCAAACAGCGCCAGGAGTGCGTCAAAGCAGTGTGCACCCTGTGTGTAGTCCGTCCTCTCTCCTAAGGCCAGGAAGGGAGAGAGCGAGGAAGGGGAAAGTCTGCCAGCAATGCAGCATGGCTCCCCCTGCCCCCAATATTCAGCCAGGAGCAGCGAGGAATGGAGCGGCTTATATTCAGGGTGTTTTCCCCCCTCCTTCCCCCTCAATTTTAAAGGTGCTGCTTATATTTGGGCCAATACGGTAACCACAAAGATGCCTAACCAAAGAATGGTGCACAGCAGAAGGCACAGGGCAAAAGAACATGCTACAATAGGCTCAGAGTAGCACCATATACACATCTTCACTTCCTCTTCTTCCATAACATGGAGCACATCCCATGTTATAAGACCACTATGGGGTGTATTTCCCTATCCCTGGTCTCCATAGTGTGTGGGTGCGTGTAACAAAGACTTCCAAGTCCTGGTCTAACACTCTAACCCAGGGGCAGTGGCGTAGCGTGGGTTGTCAGCACCCGGGGCAAGGCAAGTCATTTGCACCCCCTAACCCGTGGATTTGCGCCCCCTAACCCTACCCCCAGATGTTGCGCCCGGTGCGGCCGGCCCCCCCCTGCACCCCCCACGCTACACCACTGCCCAGGGGTCAGCAACTATATTTTGAAGAAAAAAAAGAAGGAATTCCTATGCCCCACTAATAACCCAAAGATGCATTTTAAATAAAACTCATGTAAAACCACGCTGATTTCCGGACCGTCCTCGGGCCGGATTGAGAAGGAGATTGGGCCGCATCCGGCCCCGGGCCTTACTTTGCCTACCCCTGCTCTAACCACTGCAGCACACCAGTTCAGGAACTCTTGCTTAGAATCATAGACAAGGCAGCGCATCCTTTCTCTACTTGAGGCGAAAGGGGAAGTGCCACACGGCTTTGCCGCTCTGCCATGCCACCTCTGCCGCCACACGTCTCACCTCCGCTGTACTGCCCACCTCCACTGGCACCACTCCCATGCCACCTGCACCACCACCTCTGCTGCCAGCATTGGTGCCAATTTCTGGGGAGAGACGATGTTGCTTCTTCGCCAGGGATGGAGGTGGCAAGGTGGTTGGGGTTCTCATGGGGGGGGGGCAGCCCTGATCATAGAGCTGAAGGGTTGGATTGGAAGGGATTGTCTCTGCCTTTGTTCCGGTGCCTGCAAGCTGTGAGCTTCTCACTGACTCTAGGCCATGGGTAGGCAAACTAAGGCCCGGGGGCCGGATCCGGCCCAATTGCTTTCTCAATCTGGCCTGTGGACAGTCCAGGAATCAGTGTGTTTTTACATGAGTAGAATGTGCCCTTTTATTTAAAATGGATCTCTGGGTTATTTGTGGGGCATAGGAATTCATTCCCTCCCCCCCAAAAAATAGTCTGGCTCCCGACAAGGTCTGAGGGACAGTGGACCGGCCCCCTGCTGAAAAAGTTTGCTGACCCCTGCTCTAGGCCATGCCCATTGGCCCCATCCACAAAGCCGGCGTTTATTTACCTTTTTGTGAAATCCAAAACTGGGCATCTGCAGAACATTTACAGGTGCTGGAAACGCGGTTTGTTAAATGCATGTTGTCTGTGTCCTTTTGGATGCTCATTGTCTGAGATTCAGAACTATTGGAATATGGCTCTGGAGGTAATAATTACAGGCTGCAGGTTCAAGAAGGAGCCTGCTATTATATTGCTGCATCCTGGCCAGTTTCTCAGTCGGTGGGGATTTTCCAGGGACACAGCTCCACCTAGGTTAGTTGTCTTCACAGGCGGGGAGCACTGGAGCAGCAGGAACTTATTGCAATAACGCTTGCTTTATTTACAAAGACACAAGCAGAGCCGTGGGCAGAGGCAAACAAGCCACTCCAACAATGCCAAAGATCTCCCAGAGATTGGATTTGGGCAGACACGCCCCGATTCAGCTAACTCCAAGACAAGAAGCCTCCAGTCTCTCCCCCTGTCTCTGGTCAGAGTCACACCACACACTTAAAACACATCCAACACACATAAAAATCACTTGACTTCACTCCCCGAAAGAATTCCGAGAACGATGGTTTTCCCCTCACAGAGCTACAAATTCCCAGCACCTACAGTTCCCATGCCTGCCAACCTAGCAGTTCGAAAGCACCCCCGGGTGCAAGTAGATAAATAGGGACCGCTTACTATCGGGAAGGTAAACGGCGTTCCGTGTGCTGCGCTGGCTCGCCAGATGCAGCTTGTCACGCTGGCCACGTGACCCGGAAGTGTGTGCGGACAGCGCTGGCTCCCGGCCTCTTGAGTGAGATGAGCGCACAACCCTAGAGTCTGGCAAGACTGGCCCGTACGGGCAGGGGTACCTTTACCTTTAACTTTACAGTTCCCATGATTCTTTGGGGGAAAGCCACCTGCTTTAAATGTATGGCATGGATCTTCTTAGCTCAAAAATCGACCTCTCTCTCCAAACATGTGCCAAAGTTTTGCAATTGTTTTGCAGCGTTTTGCAGCAAAAACCCAGTGATTTGCAGCTCCCCACAAACCGAGTAATTGATACATCAAATATGGGAATTGTACTTAACATTAACCATGAACCCCAACATTTGGAACCCCCTCCAAAGCTGTTGTTTTGCAGCAAAAAAAACCCCTATGCTTTGCAGCATCCCGCAAACTGAGCAATTGCTCCTCAAATCTAGGGCCATAGCTATCACTCCAAAACCCAACGTTGTCCTATTCACTCCAAAACAGTGCTGATGTGTGGCAACAGTTTTGCAGCATTTTGCAGCATCCCTGCCCCCCCCCCACCTGCCCAATCTCCTCAGCTGGAGGAGAGTCACTTTCCTTTCAGCTCTCCTGAATATTTCAGAGTGCCTCCAGATTGTCAGTATTTTGCAGGGTGACTTTTTACTGCATACTTTAGGTTTGCACATTTGGATTAAAGTGGATTAAAGGGTTCTGCCACCACACAAACAAATCAGAAGGAATGCTGGAAGATGAAGACGAAGATGAAGACGAAGACGAAGAAGAAGAAGAAGACGTGCTCAAGAAAGACTTGGTATAATTTGACCTCCACATGAACTTTAGGAATCAGAATTGAATGCTCAGTTAATCATCATCATCAAACCTTTTATTGGCATCACATCCAAACATCCAAAACAAGCTCAGTTAATAGTAGGTGGTCTGGACTGGAGAATGCTATTGCAAAAACACAGAGAGATTTTCAGCAATCAAAAGATCATTTCCTAACCATTATCTCCCATTGATGAAGCATCAGTCCAGCTATCCTGGACTTATCTGTAGTACAAAGGACAGACTGGTCAGTAGCCTAAACAATGTTACTCAGATTGCTGGAAGTAGTATGCTAAAGAATTTGTGATGAATCTACCAAAAATAAAAAAGGATATGTTTTTGTTGATACTTACCAAAAGATATACAAAAGTTGATACCTAATACAAAGTACCATTTTATAATATCCTGGAATAAAAGAAATTCTTTAAAAATCTATTTTAAAAAGGAAGAAGAAGAAGAAGAAGAAGAAGAATTGAAAAATATTTGACAGAAAGCCAGTATTGTGCAGTTATTAGAGTGTTGGGCTCTGAGCTGGCAGTAAGGTAAAGGTAAAGGGACCCCTGACCATTAGGTCCAGTCGTGACCAACTCTGGGGTTGCACGCTCATCTCGCTTTATTGGCCGAGGGAGCCGGCATACAGCTTCCGGGTCATGTAGCCAGCATGACTAAGCCACTTCTGGCGAACCAGAGCAGCGCACGGAAATGCCGTTTACCTTCCCGCTGGAGCGGTACCTATTTATCTACTTGCACTTTGACGTGCTTTCGAACTGCTAGGTTGGCAGGAGCAGGGAACCGAGCAACGGGAGCTCACCCCGTCGCGGGGATTCGAACCACCGACCTTCTGATCGGCAAGTCCTAGGCTCTGTGGTTTAACCCACAGCGCCACCCACGTCCCTTCACTGAGCTGGCAGACCAGGGTTGAAATCCTTTGCTCTGTCCTGTGGCTTTCTGGGTGCCCTTGGGCCCAGTGACTGCCCCTTAGCCTAACCCACATCACAGGGTTGCTGTGAGCATTAAATGAGGAGGGGTAGGGAGAACAATTCACGCCATCTTGAGCTACTTGGAGAAGAAAAAACAGGATGCAAATGCAATAAATAACACCAATGGTACTCTTTTAATTTTTTTGTTAAGGCCCTACTGATTTGTGCCATTGCTGCAGGGGCGTCTTGATGCCTCGCAACCCCCCCCCCCGGCAGCTCTCTGCACCTGTGCTGCCCTCAGCACATCTTCATCTTCATGCCACAAAGCCTGCACAGCGACTCATAACTATGCAGCTTACGCCAGCATGGAGAATACTGGCCAAACACGGCACACTTGGCTGCCCAAGCAGAGGCAAGCACCCCTCTGGGGCTCTGGCCGGCTGCTTCCCTGAACATAAGTCTTTTAAAGCTTCCTCTGAGAATAGGAAGCCTTTGCGAAGCCGGGCCAGGCAGGTGGAGGCGGTGGAGGGGTGAGGAGGCCAGTGAGGAACTGCTATGCGCTGAATGGCAGCTCAGGGAGGAAGCAGGTCCGGGAAGTCTAACCACAACCCGCTGCACGGCGCGAAGCGGGAGAGCACTAAGTGGGAAGCCGTGTTCATTGCCGCAGGAGCGGCGTCCCCCCACGGAGGCTTCCCGGCAGCCAGACATCCCCTATTCATTATTCATACAATAGCAGGGGCAGGCGGGAGAGAGGCAGAGGGGTGGGCGACCAGCAGGCAGACAAAATAATCCCCGGGTTGCAGCCTCCTAATCGCGGGTTCCTGAAAGGCTAATCTGGAGCCGGAGAAACATACACAGTGTCAGAGAAATAAGCACACATTCACACACGAGGCGAAGGCAGAAGAGCAACCACTTGTGAGTCGAGGACCCACCACCCGCATAGGAGTATGCTAAGATGCATTTGTTGTTGTTGTTGTTTAGTCATTTAGTCGTGTCCGACTCTTCGTGACCCCATGGACCAGAGCACGCCAGGCACTCCTGTCTTCCACTGCCTCCCGCAGTTTGGTCAAACTCATGCTGGTAGCTTCGAGAACACTGTCCAATCATCTCGTCCTCTGTCGTCCCCTTCTCCTTGTGCCCTCCATCTTTCCCAACATCAGGGTCTTCTCCAGGGAGTCTTCTCTTCTCATGAGGTGGCCAAAGTATTGGAGCCTCAGCTTCAGGATCTGTCCTTCCAGTGAGCACTCAGGGCTGATTTCTTTCAGAATGGATAGGTTTGATCTTCTTGCAGTCCATGGGACTCTCAAGAGTCTCCTCCAGCACCAGAATTCAAAAGCATCAATTCTTCGGCGATCAGCCTTCTTGATGGTCCAGCTCTCACTTCCATACATCACTACTGGGAAAACCATAGCTTTAACTATACGGACGTTTGTTGGCAGGGTGATGACTCTGCTTTTTAAGATGCTGTCTAGGTTTGTCATTGCTTTTCTCCCAAGAAGCAGGCGTCTTTTAATCTCGTGACTGCTGAGAGCAAGTCCTGTTGAGCTTAGAGGCACTTACAGAGCCCTGTGGCATGTTGAGGACCAACGAATGTATTTATCATAGCACAAACTTGTGTGGTGCTATTAAGGTGCTACAGAACTCTCCATTGTTTTTTCCCCTGCAAAAGTCTTACGCAGCTACACATCTGGAAATAGTAACTTCTGGGCAGATGGGCATAGGACTGCGCTGCAAATTCCACCTCATAAAAGGAAGTTCGTATATGTTACAATAACAAACAAATATTCGGCTTTCAGATAAAATAGCATGCAGCCATTGTAATGAATATGCAGATTATGAACCAAAGAATGAACCGGATTCTGAATGCTCATACAATGGAGGTAGAATATCTCTCTCAGTCTAGGCACACACGCACAATCTAGGAAATACCTTTTTTTGTTTTTTTGTCTCACTTCATAAAATCTGCATTCTTTGAAGCTGCTAATTATACATAAAGAGGACCATTTTTCGCTCTGTTTCAAGCAGAACTAGGTCTAGTAGCACTTGTCTCTTGCTGTGTGGCACTGACTGAAGGGGAATTCATTAAAAACAATTTGTATTTATAGCAACAACCGAAAAAACACAGATCTGCTTGAACACCATGTGGCCATTTGAGAGGGAGGAGGAATTGGGGGGGGGGGAAGAGACTACAATTTTACAACATTCCCATACCATATGATTTAAAGAGGTATTCATTTGAGAGCCACACAAGAAGAAGAAGAGTTTGGATTTGATATCCCGCCTTTCACTCCCCTTCAGGAGTCTCAAAGCGGCTAACATTCTCCTTTCCCTTCCTCCCCCACAACAAACACTCTGGGAGGTGAGTGGGGCTGAGAGACTTCAAAGAAGTGTGACTAGCCCAAGGTCACCCAGCAGCTGCATGTAGAGGAGCGGAGACGCGAACCCGGTTCACCAGATTACAAGACTACCGCTCTTAACCACTACACCACACTGGCTCCCGCCAATTAGCCTCCACTCATTTTGAGTGTCATTGTCTCAAAGGGATGCAACACTCTCTCAACAAAATCAGTTGTGCAGCCTGATCCTATGAGCATCAATGGCTGCTGGCCAGAATAGCTCTGTTCTTCTGAGAATCACAGGTGCGCAGAGTGCTGCTGTGCTCAGCTCCTGCTTGCAGGCTTCCCACAGGCATCTGGGTGGCCATTGTGAGAACAGGATGCCATTGGCCTAATCCAGCAGTGCTCTTCTTATATCTTTCTGTTTAATAATAATAATAATAATAATAATAATAATAATAATAATAATTTTATTTATACCCCGCCCTTCCCGGTTCAAAAACCGGGCTCAGGGTGGCTAACAACAAATTTAGAACACTTTAAAACACTTAATTATAAAAGCAGAATAAAATAGGTATAAAAACACAAATAACAATAAAATTCAAAAATCAATTAGATAATCGCCAGGGCTAGCTGGCTGAATTGGTCCTACTTGGGCCAGCGAGGAGGCCAGGGGAGAATTAGCTGTGGGGTCTCAGAGTGGGTGATCTTCATAAAAAGGGGAGGGGAAGAGAAGGGAAATAAAAGATCAGGCTGAATTCACATTAAAGGCCGGGTGGAATAGCTCTGTCTTACAGGCTCGACGGAATGAGGTTAAATCCTGAAGGGCCCTGGTCTCATGGGACAGAGCATTCCACCAGGTCGGAGCCATCACTGAAAAGGCCCTGGCCCTGGTGGAGGATAATCTGACTTCCTTAGGGCCCGGGACCTCTAAACTATGATTATTCATGGACCTTAAGGTCCTCTGCGGGGCATACCAGGAGAGGCTGTCCAGTAGATACGAGGGCCCTAAGCCACGAAGGGCTTTAAAGGTCAAGACCAGCACCTTGAACCTGACCCTGTACTCCACCGTGAGCCAGTGCAACTGGTAAAGCACTGGGTGAACATGCTCCCATGGCAGAGACCCTGTGAGGAGCCTCGCTGCAGCATTCTGCACCCGCTGGAGTTTAGACTCCAGTGGGACTAATTCCAAAACAACGGTTGTGCTCAGCTTTGCAATCCTGTGCAGAATTACTTTGCAGAAAGCCTCTTGAAAAGAATGGGACTTATTTCTGAGGAAAACTACCACCACCTGTGTAGGAGCTTGCCAGCCTTCTCACCAACCATGCCGGCTGTGGGACTGATGGGGGAAATAGTCTGAGACGTCTGGAGGGCAACCGGTTGAGGAGTGCCACACTGTGCTGTAGATCTAACGGCTCTCCAAAGCTTCCCTGCACCCCAGATTCATCTGTGTTGTATCTCTTTCCCAGGTCCCTTTCAACACACCTGGAGACAGTTCTAAGGAATGTACCCGCGCTTTGCATGTTATTCTATATTATTGCAGGCTTTCTGTGACATCCCCGGCGCCCAAAGGCATTTCAGATTGCACAAGGCACTGTCTGCAAACATTAGTCAGTGCATTCTGCAATTACATGTGCAGCCATTGATGGCTTGACTCAGGCGGATGAGTCCGAGCCAATTGTGAATAGAGCGCGGGAAGATCTTCCTCATTCAAGACCTCCTTCGGATAATGTAATGCCTTGCGCTCTTCCCCCACAAACAAGTTGTTCTCAGTATATGGTGTTGGGTTACCCAATGCCATCCCTGCCTGCCGGTCATTAGGGCTAGGCGAGGGGGAGGAATTCTGGCCCGACACCCCCCTGCAGCTGCCTGCTGCAATATTCTAGCAAACTTGCTGCAGGTGATGTCTTTGAGCATGAGCTGTGTGGCTCAGTGGTAATTAGGGATGGATGGATCTACCAATTTCGCTGTCTCTCCTCTTCTCGTTCTTCCAGTCTTAAACTCTGCCCTCTACATTTCTGCAGCATTTTGCGATTTGTTCACTTTTTGACCTTCAAGAAGGACACTGACAAACTGGAACGTGTCCAGAGGAGGGCAACCAAAATGGTCAAAGGCCTGGAAACGATGCCTTATGAGGAACGGCTAAGGGAGCTGGGCATGTTTAGCCTGGAGAAGAGGAGGTTAAGGGGTGATATGATAGCCATGTTCAAATATATAAAAGGATGTCACATAGAGGAGGGAGAAAGGTTGTTTTCTGCTGCTCCAGAGAAGCGGACACGGAGCAATGGATCCAAACTACAAGAAAGAAGATTCCACCTAAACATTAGGAAGAACTTCCTGACAGTAAGAGCTGTTCGACAGTGGCATTTGCTGCCAAGGAGTGTGGTGGAGTCTCCTTCTTTGGAGGTCTTTAAGCAGAGGCTTGACAACCATATGTCAGGAGTGCTCTGGTGGTGTTTCCTGCTTGGCAGGGGGTTGGACTCGATGGCCCTTGTGGTCTCTTCCAACTCTATGATTCTATGATCCTCATGAAAATCCATCAGTACATTACTCCTAACACCTGCGGTGAAATTTTTCGTAGGGGAACAGTTAGGGCAGGGGTCGGCCCATGAACTACCCCTGAACTGAGCCATCCGCTCAGCGAGTCCCTGCATGCGGCACTAAACCAGTGTGGGACAGGGACTCACTTCCACGGTGCTGGAAATCGTGTCTGCGCAGACACAGACGCCGGAAATCACGCATGGAGGGATCTCCACTGGAATGAACTGGCCCAGGCAAGGTAAACTTTGCTGACCCCTGAGTTAGGATCAGAGGCACCAGCTTGCAAGGGGAGATTGTGGGTGGGGGGACATTGCACACGTGAGGTCACGACGTCCTGACTTCGCATGCATGAGCAGCGTGCCTCCCTCCCTAAGCTGGGCAGAAGCTTCCTGGGCTTTGGGAAGGAGGTGCCAGGGGAAAATTTAGGGCAGGGGTGGCCAACTCCCAAGAGACTACGATCTATTCACAGAGTTAAAAACTGACAGTGATCTACCCCCTTTTTGGTCAAAGTTGTTGGGCTTTTTTTAGAGAGGAGGAGGAAAGGAAAACCCGCTTTTTAAAAGGGAGGCAAAGTTGTTGAGCTTCTTCGGGGGGGGGGGGGGACCAGTGATCTACTAGTGATCTACCACAGACGTCCAGTGATCACGATCTACCTGTTGGACGTGCCTGATTTAGGGGACTAGCTATGTGAATGACTGGCTGCATTATTTTCAAATTAATGAGATGTTTAGAAAAGATTTAAATCAGAGGGGGTTTGCTGACAAAGAATCAACATTTCAGACAGAAATATTGAATAATGATTATAAGAATCTAGCAAAAATGTATAAGATATTACTGGAATGGTGTACGAAGGATGAGGAGGTAAAATCAGTTATGATCGACTGGGCCAAAGATACAGGGCATAATATTCAAATGGAGGATTGGGAAAGACTTTGGAAAGATGGTTTAAGATTCACTGCATGCACAGTTATAAAAGAAAATGTTATGAAAATGATGTACCGATGGTATGTAACACCTGTGAAGTTAGCAAAAATGTATAAGATAAGTAACAAATGTTGGAAATGTAAAAAAAAGAAGGTACCTTTTTTCATATGTGGTGGGAATGTAAGAAGGTAAAATGCTTTTGGGAAATGATTTATAATGAATTGAAGAAAATGTTGAAATATACATTTGTTAAAAAACCAGAAGCATTTTTACTAGGCATTACAGGTAATGAGATAAATAAGAAAGAAAAGAAGTTATTTTTATATGCAGTGACAGCAGCAAGAATATTGATGGCCCAGAAATGGAAACAGGAGGAATTACCTACGATAGAAGAATGGAGAATTATGATGGATTATGCAGAACTGGACAGAATGACAGGAAGGATCCGGAATCAACGAGATCAAAGATTTACAGAAGATTGGGAAATGTTTATCCAATATATGCAAAAACTGAGTGATAATAAAATTACGTTTGTAAGCTTTAAGGAAGCTCTGTGAGGGGAACAGGTTAAAAGGGTAGAAATGTGTAAAAAGTAACAATAGGAAGGAACGGCAGACAAATTGAGGGAAGTCAAAAAAGAGAAGTATGATGTAATTAAGATGTATGGAATGTATAAATTTGTTTTTGTATTTGAAAACTAATAAAAATATAATATATATATATATAAAAAAGATTTAGGGGACTAGCCTGGTCCCCCATGTCCACCGACGACACGCCACTGCTTCCAATATTTAATTTCTTTTCTTGATTAATGTATATAGTGTCCTTCTTGAAAGTAGCTCAAGACAGTGTACCTGGGTGGGTACTTTGCTCTCACAACCCTGTGAAGTAGGTTGTGCTGAGAGCTTGCAAGTCAACTAATCATCTTTGAGGCCAAATGGGAATCTGAATACGGTTCTCCTATATCCACTACCTCAGGTATCTTCAGCCTTTTCAGGCTGAGGATCCACTTTCAACCCAAGCATGCATTTGGGGACCCGTGTCTTAATCTTTTACTGTTTATCTACATGGTGGAAGTGCTCCGGTGCAACAACCCACCTTGGATCAGGTCATGACCCACTCCTGGGTCCCAATCCAGCAGTTGGAGACCAGTGCACTGCACCACATTAGTGCTCTCCATTGAAGTTCATCTGAAAGTGCCACCCCAGTAAGATTTCCTCCAGCTTGGAGGAAATCTCTTGGCACTCATGCAAGACTCGTTCTGTTTCCCTTGCTACTGGTAAGCGAGATGACCAGTGGTGTGTTCTCGCATATCAAAAATAAATGACACTCTGCTTAAGACATTCTTACCTGACAATTACCGAGACGGAGCAGATGATATTGCTTTGTCTCCTTGTGATTCTGGAGAGATTTAACCTGTGTCGCTAATTTAAGCTGTGTCGCTAATTTTCTAATTCCTGTTGGAACTCATAAAGTTCCAACTCATAAATAGTGCCACTGTATTTTGCTCTGGTCAGACCTCACCTGGAGTACTGTGTCCAGTTCTGGGCACCACAGTTCAAGAAGGACACTGAGAAACTGGAACGTGTCCAGAGAAGGGCAACCAAAATCGTCAAAGGCCTGGAAACGATGCCTTATGAGGAACGGCTAAGGGAGCTGGGCATGTTTAGCCTGGAGAAGAGGAGGTTAAGGGGTGATATGATAGCCATGTTCAAATATATAAAAGGATGTCACATACAGGAGGGAGAAAGGTTGTTTTCTGCTGCTCCAGAGAAGCGGACACGGAGCAATGGATCCAAACTACAAGAAAGAAGATTCCACCTGAACATTAGGAAGAACTTCCTGACAGTAAGAGCTGTTCGACAGTGGAATTTGCTGCCAAGGAGTGTGGTGGAGTCTCCTTCTTTGGAGGTCTTTAAGCAGAGGCTTGAGAACCATATGTCAGGAGTGCTCTGATGGTGTTTCCTGCTTGGCAGGGGGTTGGACTCCATGGCCCTTGTGGTCTCTTCCAACTCTATGATTCTAGGATTCTAAGTGTTGCAAGCCGCCCTGAGCACAGTTTCTACAGCGAAAGGGAGGAGGGATATAAATCCTCGGTTCAGGAAATGAATAACGAGAGGCAGACACTCCTTCTCATTGAAGCTAGCAGGGATTCCTTTCTGAACACAAAACACATGTACACACACAAAGCTGCTCAGTATGGATTGTCACCATTGATCCACCTAGTCCAGTCCTGTCTTTGCTGTGACAGACAGCTCTCAAGGCTTGCAGGGCAGAGGGTGGTCTTTTAAAGCCGTGCTGCCTGAGAATGTGGATATGTGTGTGTGTTTATGAAGCTGGATATTCCAAGGATTGGTCCTGGGGAAAACCGAAAAGTGAAGTAAAAAAAGAATGGGAGTGCCTAAATGAATACCTCAAAAGTCAAGTTTCGAGGGCAGAAATATGGCTGAGTCTGGAATAACCTTGTGAAGTGAAAGGATATGAAAGAAGGTTTTATATCTGGATGCTAGGATAGAGATGATAAGGAAAACAGGAAGACACAATGAGAGATAAAGGAGGTGTTGTGGGATTGGTGGAAGTCAATGTTTGTTTTTATTTTTAGTGTTTATAATATTAACTTGTAAGATACGGATTTGTTTTTTTGTTTTCATAGAATCATAGAGTTGGAAGAGACCACAAGGGCCATCGAGTCCAACCCCTGCCAAACAGGAAACACCATCAGAGCACTCCTGACATATGGTTGTCAAGCCTCTGCTTAAAGACCTCCAAAGAAGGAGACTCCACCACACTCCTTGGCAGCAAATTCCACTGTCGAACAGCTCTTACTGTCAGGAAGTTCTTCCTAATGTTTAGGTGGAATCTTCTTTCTTCTAGTTTGGATCCATTGCTCCGTGTCCGCTTCTCTGGAGCAGCAGAAAACAACCTTTCTCCCTCCTCTATGTGACATCCTTTTATATATTTGAACATGGCTAAGCCAAAACCTTTATTGCATTAGCAAACTGCCATAGCAAAATAAGACAATACAAAAAAGAAAAAAGACAAACTAGAGACAAGCAACCCAGCAAAGTTCAGGTGTTTTGGCTGGCGTAGTGACATTTAAGTTACCCGAAGACAATAATGCAAAGATATAATAGCCAGCGCCCAAAAACTAGTATGCGGGTATATATAAAGCACAAAATGGCCCCGGAACAGACTCAGCATATTGAGTTAAAAGTAATAAAAAGATTAAAACAGGTCCAGGTCTAGGGCACGCTACCCTGTCAGAGTAGCCCTGAGTTTCAGTGCCTGCACTATGAATATTGCCACCCCACGTGAGATTTGGGGATTTGCGTCCACAAGAAGCGATTTCAAACAGTCTTCCTTAGATGTAATGGTGGACGGGATCAAAAGGAGGAGCTTAGATCTTATTGGCTCATAAATAGGGCAGTAGAAAAAGAAATGTATGAAGTCCTCTACTTCATTCATTGTGCATGGACATAGACGCTGGGTAATAGGGGTCTTAGAATAAATCCCCTGCAGGAAGGCCGTGGGTATAGAATGGAAGCGGGCCATAGTAAACGCTCTTCTCAAGTTGGGCTCCGTCAGGTCTATCAAGTAGTTGGCAAGTGATCTTACCACTTTCACTTTAGGGAGCCACATGGAGAGGCGAGCTGAGGTGGACTGTGCCCGGTCCATGGCCTCGTCTCTTGTAAGAATCCAGGCCCGGATTTTATGTTTGTCCCAAGAGGACAGCGAGTCAAGATTTGGGAGAGAGTAGCGTGCAGTAATAGTCACCATGGCCTTGGACCATTTATTGCTTTGAGAACACGTTAAAAAGGCTTGCCTGGCTAGTAGGGGACCTGGGGCATTGATTAATTTACAATAAAAGCTAATAATTCTAATGTGGGCTCTCGCAACAATGGAGGGGAGGCCCAGTTCTGTTCTTAACTGTGCTGCAACCGAGCCCTTGGGGAGACCCAGTATCTTCCGTGCAAAAGAGTTTTGTAGAATCTCCAGCCGTTGTAGTGTTTTTAAATTCCACCCCCAGATTTCAACCCCATACAATAACATCGGGAGGACTTTGCTGATAAATGCTTTTCTGATTGGTGGAACCAGCTGGCCGCCTTTTGCATAGTAGAATTTCTCCAAGGCTTTGATGGTTCTGCGGGCAGCCAGGATGGTTGTATTTAGGTGAGCTGACCAGCTAAGCCCATGCTGAAAAATGATACCCAAATACTTGAATGCTGAACAATGTTCAATAGAATGGCCCTCAAAATTCCAGAGTGACTTCCGAGTTTTCATGCCAAAAGTAAGAATTTTGGTTTTGGCGAAATTAATTTTAAGGGAGTTGGTATCACAATATGTCATGAGCCCTCTGAGCATGTTGTTTAAGCCCAGCTTGGTTAATGACAGTATCACCATGTCGTCCGCATAGAGTAATATGGGGATCTTGAGCTGTTGTAAGGAGGGGGCAGATTGATTTAGGGCCTTCGTAGTTGTGACGATGTCATTGATATAGAAATTGAATAGAAAAGGGGCCAAGAGGCAGCCCTGTTTGACCCCTTTATTCAGAGGGAAAGAATCAGAAAGAGCTCCCAGAGGGCCGAATTTTACTCTGGCCGATATGTCATTATGAATTTCCATAAGAAGGAGGAGGAGTCTCTTATCTATGCTGGTGTGACTAAGCTTCTGCCATAGCCTATCTCTGGGAATGGAGTCAAAGGCGGAGGTCAGGTCCACAAAAGCCGCGTGTAGTTTGCAGTTGAACCTGTTTAGGTATTTATCAATCAGGGTAAGTAGAACAAGACATTGGCCAGATGTGCTGTGACCTTTGCGGAAGCCAGCCTGTTCCGGATGGAATAGCTTTGTTTCTTCTGCCCACTCAATTAATTTCTCTAGCAAGAATCTAGAGTAAACCTTGTATGATATGTCCAACAGGCTGATAGGTCGGTAGTTGCGCGGATCTTGTGGGTCCCCCTTTTTATGTATTGGGATAACTATGCTCTGTTTCCAGTTAGGTGGAATCTTAAGAGTAGCATTAATGGTGGTAAAGAGAGATGCTAAGATAGGGGCCCACCACGACTGGTTCGATAAGAATACCTCAGGTGGTATCATATCCTCCCCCGGGGATTTATCCCCTGATAGCATGCTAATTAGTTGAGTACATCTCTCTGGGGAGACTGGCTCCCAGGTGGGCAAGGCAGATGCTGGAAGGGTGGTGACTACATTTACGTCAGAATCTGAGGTGGAATACAGCTGAGCAAAGTGAGAGTGCCAGCTGGCTGCTGTGATGTTATTAACAATGAATGAGGGGGGTCTTAGACCTGCATTAATTAAATTCCAAAATTTCTTGTCGTCACGGGTTTTAATGGCCACTGACAGAGCCGACCAGCGTTCTTTCGCAAAGAGCAATTTCTTATGTTGGAGCAGCTTCTTATAGTATGAACGAAATTGGGCTAACTCCCTGATTTTGCTCTGAGTGCTGTCTGCTTTCATGTCTGACTGGAGAAATCTAAGCCTACTTCTGCACTGTTTGCATTCTTGGTCGAACCAGGTTTGATTCTTCCAGGATAGAATCGCACGGGAAGGTTTCGTAAGCGAAGGGAGCAAGTAGACTAGAATTTGCTGGAAAATTGAGAAATGATTCACATTCGTTGTTAACAGCTGAGCTTTCAGGGCTAGGATCTCAGGGGAATTTAGGAGGACTTTTATGTCTTGCTCCAGGTAGATGTCCCACTTCTTGCGTCCGGGGGCCAGGGTCGATGAATCCTGGGGGTGTGGTGAGCTGGGAGGCCCCAGCTGTGTGTGGTGAAAGGAGATGGCAATTGGAAGGTGGTCACTTTCGGTTCTGTTGAACACATTGAAACAGTATGCCTCATCATTAAATGCTGAGGAGGACCAGATGTAATCTATAACACTTGCCCCTCTAGATCCTAGAAAAGTATAGTATCCCCCGGACCAGTCTTTGGGTGTGCCGTGCAAGCTGTGCAGCCCGCAGTTTATAGTGAACTCCAGCAGTATGATGCCAGCCCTATTAATGGTCTTGTCCTGTGAATTCCACGTAGGAAACCACTCCTCTTCTATGAATAATTGCGACTTATCGGTGAATAAGCTTATATCTGCTCCGATTCTGGCATTGAAGTCCCCCATTATAAGGATCTCTGACTTTGGAAATTCAGCCCCAGATTTATCTAGAATAAATCTTAAATCCTCCCAAAGCTGATTTGAGTGAGAGGAGGAGTAGGTAGATGGATTGTACAAGTTTACACATATGAATTCCCCAAGCGAGCTGTTAGTGATGTGCAAAGTTTGAATGTAATTACTCTCTAACCAAAAGATAGGAGAGATATTAAGCTGAAGCTCCTGCGAAACAAATGTTGCCAGGCCTCCACTAGGGCGCCCATACAAGTGTGTTTTGGTCGCAGGAATCACAAAGGCGTCATAGCCCGGTAGGGATGGGGGGGGTGAAGATTCTAAGCACCAGGTCTCTTGTATACCCATAATCTGGAATTTCGCTAAAAACTCTTTCATATCCCCGTCATCCTGTTTGGACGTCCATCCTGCCACATTCCAGGATAGCACATTAAAGCAATTTGAGGAGGGACTATGTGCTAGTCAATTGCTCTGGTTGCTGGTGGGAAGGACATTGCCAGGGGTCTGAGACAGCTCCAGGCGAGGTACTACCGAAGGTATCGAAGGGGTGGTGAGTTGATTGATGTGACCAGCAGGGTCTTCAGTAAAACCTAAGTTGTCTCTTTGCACAGTGGGTTCCTTAACGTTTATATATTGGCTTGAAAAGGTTGCGGATAAATGAGGTTCTACCAAAAGAGGTTGACTGGCAAAGGACGAGGATATAGAGTCATTTGACTGGACCGCACTGAATGAAGACTCCAGGTCAGGCATAGAAGAATAGGACATTGACAGATTACCAGGATGAGGTGTGTTTGGCGCGTTACTCTTTAAGGCGGAGGACGAGGTAGTTGATTGCAGATCTATTAGTAGAGGTGAAGGGGGTCTGCGTTGCGACGGTGTATGAGGAGCATCCGCCAGGCAAACTGCCAAATCATCCGTTATTGGAGTCCCAGTATTTGGCAGGGGTTTCTGGGGTGTTAGCCCCTTCATAACTGGTTTCCTTTGATTTAATAGGTTGCTATGTCCAGGATTTGAGGAGATTTTCTCTTGAAGTACATGTGTAAGATGCTGCTTGAGTGTATCAAGCCTGTTTATAACTTCCTGCTGTTCTACTAATGGCAACTCGCCATAGGATGAAATAAGGTCCCTCTCCTCTGAGATATCCAGATGGCTGGGCCCGCTTTGGTCATGCTTCTTTGTTGCTGGAGTAGATAAACCAGGAAGCTTGGGCTGAGAGGGAGGGTGAGGTTCCCGGGTGGACAACTTGAGTTTCAAGACTGAGTCGCGCCTGTCTGGCGGGCAGCTACCTTTTTGTACGGTGCTGCGGAAGAGAGGTTTAATCCTGGTGTCATTAAAGACTCTTGTTGGGAAGATGCCCCAGGTGGCCAGAAACGCTTTACGCCTAACCAGTATGGAGGGAATTTTTGGAGACTGGAAGGAGAGCAATACTTTTTGGAGCCGATGGTGGTAGTTTAAAAGTTTCACTGTACTGAGGTCTATTAGCGGAGGCCAAATCTGAAGGAGTTGCCTCAGATGATCTTTGACATCTCTCGAATTATTCCACCTTGGGGACCTGGGGTCCCTACTGTGTATAGTTAGACATATTTTGTTTGGTTGTAAAATCAGAGATTGAGAGTCCAATTGAGTTTTTAGGAGGTGACCACCAGTACCACTTTCATGTCTAATAAGGGAGGTATACCTCTGTCCCTTTAAATCCCTCGGAGGCAGAGTGTGGTTGAGCTGGAGCTCTAGCAAATGGGCCTCAAGCTTTTGGTGGAGATTATCCACCTGCATGGAGATCCCATTTATGCTCTTAAAGATGCAGCGCAGGGTCCTGGTTATTAATTGGAAATGATCGAGTCCCATGCCAACGCCGAGGGCCAACTCGGGCTCCCCCTTCGAGGTGGCTCTCACCTCTTTGTCATTATCGTTGGCATTATTCGTTGTCTTCGAGTTCACCCCCTCCACTTCTATATCGGCTGCGAGGTCAATTAAAGGATTAAAACGATTGTGAGTTTCAACCATGTAGCTAACTTCCTCATTATTTCTATTACAGTTAAGAAAAAAAGTATCAATCTTGGACTGTTTGGGCCTCGGGGGAGGCATTGCCTCATCCAGGTCCCTTGGCCGCTTGCCATGGCCCATAGTGGAGATTAGAAGCAATATCCCCAATAATTGGAAGTATCCTAATACACCTTAGAGAGTATTGTAGGAAGCAGGGGAGTGGAGAGCGTAGAAGAAAGAAAAGTAAAGTTCGTTGCTTACTTACAATTCTCAGTCATTTCGGTTCAATGTCTTAAAGGTCAGACTTAGCAAGAGTTATTTTTGTGAGTATGCTTCTCTCCATTTTACCTCTTAAATTTCCTTGGCAGCAAATTCCACTGTCGAACAGCTCTTACTGTCAGGAAGTTCTTCCTAATGTTTAGGTGGAATCTTCTTTCTTCTAGTTTGGATCCATTGCTCCGTGTCCGCTTCTCTGGAGCAGCAGAAAACAACCTTTCTCCCTCCTCTATGTGACATCCTTTTATATATTTGAACATGGCTATCATATCACCCCTTAACCTCCTCTTCTCCAGGCTAAACATGCCCAGCTCCCTTAGCCGTTCCTCATAAGGCATCGTTTCCAGGCCTTTTTGTTGTTGTTGTTTTGTTGTTTTGTTTTGTTGTTGTTGCTTTTTTAGTTTTCTAATGTTGATTTTTGTGTGTTGTGTATTGTTATTTTTTGATATATTTCGTGTTGTTGTTGTGTGGAAAATACCAATAAAATTTATTATATATATATAAAAAAGGGAACTTCAAAATATGAGGCATATGAGACAGAAAGGTCTGTTACTGTAAATGTTAAATATGATATATTTCCGTATTATATCTACTTTATTTCTTAGGTGGCGGACACCACATACATGTAAAGCACGGGACTTCCTCAAAAGAATCCTGGGAACTGTAGTTTGCTGGGAATCATAGCTCTGGAAGGGATAAACTACAATTCCCATGATTCCTTGAGGGGAAGCAATGTGCTTTAAATGTATGGTGCGTATGAAGCCAACGCTGCCCAGTCACAGAAGGGGTGTATGCGCACCCTAGGTGAGAGACAAGGGTGGCTTGATTTTTCTGTTTCTGTGCCACAAGACTAGCCGGCATATCAAACATGCACCCAATGTAATTGATGGGCATTTTGTGCTTTTGTTATTTTACATTGTTTTGATTGGTTGTATTTAGCAGACTTCCACTGAATATTTCTTATCTGCTTGTTGATTGTAAGCGAACTCCTAAGTGGTTTATAAACAACAACAACAACATTATTAAATCGGCAAAAAGGACATTAAAAACAGGTATTTTTAAAAATTCAAAATATAATTAAATTTAACCAATTAAGCTGGAAACTGATTAAAATGCATGCCAATTTCTTTTTTCTTCTTCGTTTTCTTAGCAAACAATAAAACATATATTGGTCTTAACACTAAAGACCCAGCCTCCCGTCTATTCCATATTTCAATTTCATATTACTTATTGCCAACACACACTTTTATCATAATTAAACTTATTCTTAATATATCTAATTTCATGCCAATCTCTGCCTGTCTGGGTAAGCTTGCCTGAACAAAAATGTTTTTAGCGGGCACCGAAACGAGTACAGTGAAGGTTATAGACGATATAGATATGTACGCAGAAAGATAGATGTGGCGATATATATATAAATACGTACACAGGCACACAAAAAGCAGCAGGACACAGCAAAATGCCCTGCAAAGAACTATTTGGGTCAGCTGACAGTCATGGAATTGTGAATTGGCAAAGGTCACTGCTGCCTCCCAGGAGGGAAGAAGAAGAGTTTGGATTTGATATCCCGCCTTTCACTCCCTTTAAGGAGTCTCAAAGCGGCTCACATTCTCCTTTCCCTTCCTCCCCCACAACAAACACTCTGTGAGGTGAGTGGGGCTGAGAGACTTCGGAGAAGTGTGACTGGCCCAAGGTCACCCAGCAGCTGCCTGTGGAGGAGCGGAGACGCGAACCCGGTTCCCCAAATTACGTGACTACCGCTCTTAACCACTACACCACACTGACTGAGGGGAGGAGTGAGGCAGCCTGGTGCAAACATGCCGGTTGAGGCTGTTGGGGCATTTGCGCCGTGCCAGCCTCCTTCCCTTGCAAGTGACAGCCACCAACCTGCCAGGAATAGTGCCACTGCCCCACCTCGCAAGCTGCTTCTGGGCCGGGGAGACCTGGCTTCCCAGCCCTGATCAGCCCTGAAGTTCAACAGATGACTTTGAGCTCTTCACCCTCTGAGCCTAGCCTGCTCAGAAAAAGAGGGAACATTTTATCACATGTGGTGGGAATGTAAAAAGGTGAAATGCTTCTGGGAGATGATATATAATGAGTTGAAAAAAATGTTGAAATATACATTTATAAAGAAACCAGAAGCATTTTTACTGGGTATGGTTGGAAGTGATATAAATAGAAAAGAATGTAAGCTCTTTTTATATGCAATAACAGCAGCAAGAACGTTATTGGCCCAAAAATGGAAGCAAGAAGAATTACCGACGATTGAAGAATAGAGGATGAAGTTAATGGACTATGCAGAATTAGATAAACTAACAAGAAGAATTCGAAACAAGCGGGACCAGAAATTCACGGAAGACTGGAGTAAATTTACGGATTATTTGAAAAGTATTTGTGAAGATCAGATGACTTTTGTAGGTTTGCAAGATGTTCTGTGAGGAGTATTATTGGAAGTATTGCAAAAATAGATAAGGGGAAGGATAATTTGTTAAGAGATTTAAAGGCAATATAAAGTTAAGAAATGTATAAGAAGTGGACAAAATGGTGGATTACCAGAGGTGCTGATGGAAGTCTAAAAAGATTGTGTAAGTGATAAGTTTTGTGGTACATTTTATAATTTATATGTTAAAATCAATAAAAATTACTATAAAAAAGAGCCTAGCCTGCTCAACAAAGGATGGTGCCCCACGCCAGAGCTGTCCTTCAACTCACCCCAAGCTCACTGCCCTGTCAAATACCACTCTGGCAGGCGGGCGATGCCCTTTGCTCCTGCTGTGAAAAGCAGTTCTGGGGTTCCACAACAGCACTGGCAGAAAACCACACCATTGCATTCTGGGATAGCTCATCCAGGTCTGGCGCCATCGCCTGATTTTGACGCCCAACGGGAGCACAGCATGGCTTTAAAGCCAAGATGCAGAAACCAGTGGGACCCTCTAGATCAGCCTTTCTCAGCCTGTGGTTCCCCAGATGTTGTTGGACTACAACTCCCATCACCCCTAGCTAGCAAGGCCAGAGCTCAGGGATGATGGGAGTTGTAGTCCAGCAACATCTGGGGACCCACAGGTAGAGAACTGCTGCTCTAGATGTTGGTGGGCCACAGTTCCCATCCTCCTCCTCGGCTATTGACTATGTTGGTTGGCCAAGGGCCTTTGAAGGACTCACCTGCCTTAAAAGAAACCCTGTTTCCCATGCTAGGAAACACGACGCTACACGTTTTCTGGGTTCTTTTTTCTTTTCTTTTGACTGAAGGAGCAAAGCGGCGTTCATCCTCTTATTATTCTCCTCACAGCTTCGTTGGGTGTGCGAAAGCGTTACTGGAGCAAGTTTAAAAAGGTAGCCGAATGATCTGACCCCCGTGAAGCTGCCTTTGAGTGAGTCAGGCCACTGATTCATGGAGCTGAGTGCGTCTCCTCTCAGCTGCAGCAAACGGTTCCCCAAGGTCTCAGGCAGTTACGAAAGAGGGAGAGGAAAATCCGACCATCCACCTTCCCCACTATTTTATCGTTTCCCATCGTATCACGCCCTCCTCCACCCCCAGCCATATTTTATTGTCGAAACCAAAAAGCTCCAGACATTTGCAGGGAAGAGTCTGTAGCCCCTGGGTCATTTTGATCATGTCATTCTGCATCTTTTCCAGCTCTGTATATGTTAACATTGTAATCTGTCCTGGGATCTTAGCCTGAAGGGCAGGTAAACAACAACAACAACAACAAATCATTTTATTTTATTTTATTGAGATAGGGGTGACCAGAATGGTACAGACCTTTCCAAATGCAAACCCATAATGGATTTATGTAAAACGCGCCGCAATATGGGTAGCTGCCTTCACAGTTATAGGTAAAGGTAAAGGCACCCTTGACCATTAGGTCCAGTCGTGGCTGACTCTGGGGTTGCGGTGCTCATCTCGCTTTATTGGCCGAGGGACCCAGCGTACAGCTTCCGGGTCATGTGGCCGGCATGACTAAGCCGCTTCTGGCGAACCAGAGCAGCGCACGGAAACGCCGTTTACCTTCCCGCCGGAACGGTACCTATTTATCTACTTGCACTTTGACATGCTTTCGAACTGATAGGTTGGCAGGAGCTGGGACCAAACAATGGGAGCTCACCCCGTTGCGGGGATTCGAACTGCTGACCTTCTGATCAGCAAGTCCTAGGCTCTGTGGTTTAACCCACAGCGCCACCCACGTCCCTTGCCTTCACAGTTATAGTATCGTAGAATTGTAGAGTTGGAAGGATCCAAATGGGTCAACGAGTCCAGGAATATTTTGCCCAACATGGCGCTTGAATTTACAACACTGAGATTAAGAGTCTCAACTGAGCTATCCCAGATTCTTTCCTAAGCATGGAATTTGCCTTGTTCATGTTTACTGAGGGTCATGGTCAGTCACTGCCAAGTCTCTCTCTCTCTCTCTCTCTCTCTCTCTCTCTCTCTCTCACACACACACACACACAGAGAGAGATTTGCCTCAATATGACTAGCTTTACACTTACTTGCACTGATTTTTACTCAACATTTTGTTGCCTCTAGAACCTTCCTGCTGCTGTGATTGTATTCATTTTACTGCCGCTGTCAATTTTATGGCCTTGTTTTATTGTGGTTCGTGGGCGGATGCTTGTTCTAAATTACTTTCCAAGTCACTTTTGGCTCCCGAATGACAAACAACAACAGGGTAACAAATAACAAGCATACACAAATGGAGGGCCTGGCTCTTGTCCTATGACCATTGAGTTCACTCATGAGCATTTGGGGGAGGGACCTCATCACAAGCAATTGTGAGGGAAACCAAGGTGCCTCTTGTCTCCTTGATCACTGCTGCCTACATCCATACTGACATTTGCAGCAAATGCTAAAAGGTTGGTGAGGCTGGCCTTCCTTTTCCAAAAGCCATGCTGATCCTTCATCAGCGAGGCTTGTTTATCTATAATTCTAGCTTACCCAGGGAAAGGCATTAAGTTGACAGGCTTGTAATTTTCTAGCTTTGCCCTTGCTATGCTGTTAAAAATTGATGTTATGTAGGCTACCTTCCAATTGTCTGTTAAGGAGGCTGATTACAGCGGCACGTTGCAGGCTGTTATTGGGAGATCAATAATTTCACGTTTTAGCTCCTACAGAACTCCGGAGTGCTCTTCACTGCACACACACACACACACACACACACACCCCTACAACTATATTATCAAGGCTATGTTAAAAATTGTCAGGGTGGACTTCGTGCTGAACCCTATTCCAAGGCCCTCTATGCCTCTGACAGATAAACAATTCATCACGTATGCAGCCTTGCTCCATTTTCCTTCTCTCCTGTCTTCCTTTATGTCTGAAATCTTCTGCAACACCAACCGGACGACTGTTCAGAACGATATTCAGAACTCTCCTGCAACCTGAAATGTAGCCGCTTGTTTCCCTTTCTTTGCGGCAAGGAAGCAACTTCTATGGTACGACCTGCCACACACATGAAATAAGCCCCAGCAAGGGGCAGGGTGGCCAACTGCTCTTTAACATCCGGCAAACTCCTGCTGCGGTGATTATTACAGCAAGGGCTGCGGTGTGGCGACAAAGATCAGCAGAACAAAAGGAAAACGACACAGAACAAAATACAAAGGGTCAGAAAGGTTTAGGCTGGAAATGTCTTCATCAGGAACAGAAAAGGTATCTGACTCACTGCCAAGGGAGGAGAGTGCCAGGCAAGAACCAAGGGTCACTGCTGGTGGGCACCTACCCGGGCCAACACTCCAGAAGGCACCTGGCCTGGCTGTTCCTCCTTGCTGGTGTTACTACCTGTCCCACTGTCCTCCAAATTTTGTGGTGGAGGAGCTCAGGGCCCGGGGTCACATGCAGCCCTCAGTGGTAGATCTTAGGAGAGCCAGTGTGGTGTAGTGGTTAAGAGCAGTAGACTCGTAATCTGGTGAACTGGGTTCGCGTCTCCGCTCCTCCACATGCAGCTGCTGGGTGACCTTGGGCCAGTCACACTTCTTTGAAGTCTCTCAGCCTCACTCACCTCACAGAGTGTTTGTTGTGGGGGAGGAAGGGAAAGGAGAATGTTAGCCGCTTTGAGACTCCTTCGGGTGGTGATAAAGCGGGATATCAAATCCAAACTCTTCTTCTTCTTAGGCTCTCAAATTTCAGCAGTGCCCTACGCAACGCTGAAATTTGGAGCTCCGTTCCACAGCACGGTGCCTGGCTCAACCGCACTGGTCACACTACCCTAAAACTGCCTCTGTGGCCCTCCAGACCTCTCTTTCTGGCCCTTGACATCTTCACAGGCCATCCCCTCTCCCTCGGCCACACCACTCACTAGCCTTGCCTCGCACCTTGAGCATTTTTGCCTGGCTGGGGCACGAACTCGAAGTCTGGTAGTGCCTCTTGCTTGTTTGAAGGACAGAAAGGGATGGTAGAAACTTGTCCAGTGCACAAAGGTCAAATGTGCAGCCATTGCTCCGCCCACTTTGGCCCCGCCCACCACTGGCATATGGCCCCTGTGAAGCTTGTGTGGGAGGGAGTGTGGCCCCTGGGCTGAGAAAGGTTCCTATCCCTGGTTTATGCAACTGGTAAAAGGAAATGTGCCCACTCAGGTGTGGTGTGGGGGTACTGAGAGCAGCCAGAGAAGAGGCAGCAGAACAGAGGCAACCCTATTTCCAGCCTGTTTTAGGTAGATGGGAATGTGGGCTGTAGCTCAGTGGTTGAGCACATGCTTTGATCCCGGGTTCAACCCTTAGCAGTTCTAGGTAAGGCTGGGGAAACTTATCTTGTCAGAAACCCTTGAAAGCCACTGCCAATCGGTGTCAACAATAGTTAGATGGACCAATAGTCTGAAATTGTTGTAAAGCCTACACTCAGCTGTTGATTTTCTTCTAACCATGGTTCCCTGTGCCTGCTTTTATAAAGCAGTCTCCCATGTCCTTACACACAGCTGTTGGTTTTCTTCTAACCATGGTTCCCTGTGTCTGCTTTTATAAAGCGATCTCCCATGTCCCTACACACAGCTGTTGGTTTTCTTCTAACCATGGTTCCCTGTGTCTGCTTTTATAAAGCAGTCTCCCATGTCCCTACACAAAGGTGTTGATTTCCTTCTAACCATGGTTCCCTGTGCCTGCTTTTATAAAGCAATCCCTCAAGTCTCTACAAACAGTTGTTGGTTTTCTTCTAACCATGGTTCCTGTGTCTGCTTTTAGGAGGCAATGGAAGATGACCTGGTCAATCCTTTTCTTAATGCCGGTGTTTTGTGAGATACGCACAAACTCACACACACAGCAAGGGCTTTCACACAACTGCCTGAGAATCTCCACATGTTGACTTGTGAAACAGATTTTTGGAACTGGGCAAAAAGATACATAAGGCAGTCTTCCCCTTCAGAAGTAGAAATTCCAGGCTGGAACACGGCTCCAGCCCAAAACAGTCTATGCAGCAACATAAAACTTTAGAATCGAAATGTTGTCATGACTTATTTGCACAAATCTAAGCATTGCTATTATTGCGAGGTAACAATATTCACTTGTTGCGCCTAAATGGAATCAATAAAAAGTCAAATGATATAAAGGGAGGGAAAACTAAATATGTTTTGACAGTCTAGCTGTAGCTTTAAAATCCAGTAAAGCACATTTCCATTCTTCATATTTTTCCTTGCAAGGCCAATATTTCTCCAGTGTAATTTACTCAAACTTCACCTCTGCCATGAATTCACTGTATTATCTTATGACGACCAGCATCCCTCAGCTTCCGCCCAAACACCACCAAATATATTTCAGTGATAGTACTGGCCTACCTTACAAGTTTGTTGTAATAAATACTGAAATAATGTAAGTGAAGCATATTCTGCATACAGACCACACAGTTGTAGCACATGGCTTCCTCCAAAGACTTCTAGGAACTGTAGCTTATTAAGGGTGCTGGGAATTATAGCTCCCTGAGGGGTAAACTAAAGTTCTCAGAATTCTTGGGAGGGGAAGAATGTGCTTCAGATGTATGGTGTCTATGCAGCATACGTTTCACTTACATTATTTCGCTACTCATTACAACAAACCTGTAAGGTAGGGCCAGTTTTAAAACTCAAAAATGCTATAAGGTGATAACAACAACAATGGTATTATATAATATTATAATTGTCTAACAACAACAACAAGAAGAAAGCAACTTTGTGCCACACATTTCAATTACAGAGCTGCGTTCAAAAGAGTACATTATATTGGGATCAAACTATGATATTGTCCATGACTACCAGTGTGAGTTCTAGACATGGAGGTGCCTGAATTCATATATCTTTTATGGGCTGGAACTGGAATAGTACAGAACAAGAGGAGAGGAGAGGAAAGCTGTGGAACATAGGGAGAAACCACAGAAGCTGAGGAAGAGGAGGACACATCCTCCCAAAAAAATATTGTCACGTGTCTGTGTGTGGCATGTGGGATATAATAATGGGGTTATAAAATTCTGCCCTGTGAGGAGAAAGCAGGCGAAAGAGAACCTTTTTTCTTCCGCCTTCTTATCGTTAGAACTGGCAGTCAATTCAGGACAGACCAAAAAAAAAAAACAAACCAACATTTATCCACACAACACAAAATGAACTGATGGAACTCACTGCCACAAGATGTGACTATGGCGTCTGGGCTCAAATTCCTCTGAAAGGGAGAACTGGGCAGTATGTCTCTGGATTCCAGATAGCCGGAGCAACCTCAGGGGAGGACTGTGGCTCACACCGTAAACCATGGGTAGGCAACCTAAGGCCCGGGGGCCAGATCCGGCCCAATCACCTTCTCAATCCGGCCCACGGACGGTCTGGGAATCAGCGTGTTTTTACATGAGTAGAATGTGTCCTTTTATTTAAAATGCATCTCTGGGTTATTTGTGGGGCATAGGAATTCATTATTTTTCCAAAATATAGTCCGGCCCCCCATAAGATCTGAGGGACAGTGTACCGGCCCCCTGCTGAAAAAGTTTGCTGACCTTGCGGCGTAAACCCATGGGAACATTTGCCTGACAGGAAGTCACTGAGTGGATGGGATCTTCTTCCATTGTTGGGCCTGAGGTAGGCCTGACTGAGATTAGAGAGTGGTTTACATGTTGGAATTGTCAGAGTTGGGGGGAACTGCTATGTATGTATTGGTGTGTTTGTGTGTGTGTGTGCGTGTGTGTGTGCACGCACGCAGGATGCACAAAGCTGTCAGAGGGGCCTTCTCCCCCACAGGTGCTCTGTCTCCTGACCCCAGCGGGGTAATTAACCCAGGCATTAATAAAAGCTGACAACAACCGCTAAGCCGGTTGCCTAGCTACGCACTCTGCCACAGGGCCTGGGCACACACACAGGCCTCACAACAGGCTCCTCCCAGCTGCACCTCTCCTGCTTCCCTTCCGGCACCTTCTTGGGTCCCGCAGCACTCCACGCGCAGGGCAACGCTTGGCGAAGGCACCGCAGCTCCTAAAGCCAGGGCGCGAAACGCCACCAAAGGTTTCAGCCAGACGCTGCTGGAAGGAAGCTCTCGCAGCAAATCTCCAGCTGCCCAGTTTCCCTTTGGGCACTGCTGGAAGGAAGCTCAGAGCGGTGCCCCAGCCCTCCTCCTCCTCCTCCTCCCCCTTCTCCACAGCGCCATCCTGGCCACTGACAGTTCCTTACCCTTGAAGCCCCAAGAGACAGAAGTGATCAGGGCTGAGCCCTGGGAAACATCCGCTCCCGGAATCTATTTAGAGACCGGAGGAATCAGCACTTTGCCAGGAAACAAATAAATGCAATCAAAGAGCTTCTCCGTTACTTCTGCCACCTTGGTTAGTTCAGCCATTAATATTAATCAGGCTGCTGTCCCACTTTTCTGCGTGCAAAGTGCTTTACAGTCCTCGACGCATTTATCATCGTAAGAGCCGTCCTGGGAGGCAGGCAGGGATGGCAACGTTTTGCATTTAACCTAGCACTTCAAATCTTGATGGTTTTTTAAAAATAATTTTTATTCATGTATTTTGCACGCGTTCTAACCCAAAATAGTCCATGCCACCACAACATAGACTTAGAATCAAGATATTGTCCCTACTTATACACACAAAGCTAACAGCAATAAGTTACTAGGTAACACCTGGCCTGCATGCTATGCTTATGATTAATTGCATTTTACATTGCGAAGCTTTTTTTCCTTGTTTTACCTTTGAAGGTGATAATAAAATTACTAACTTAAATTACTAACTAATATGGGACAGGGGGAGAGATCCACCTCATCAAATGATTTTTTTGAGGTTGCTTACTAATAAAAATAGCAGCAATGATGTTGTCTTGGCTAGCTTTCCAAGAACTATACATGGTGGGCAAACGTGATTAGTATTATCCCCATATTACAGACTCGGGGATTTAAGACTGAAATACCAGTTTAGCGAGCTCACGGCTGAGGTGACCTTTGAGCGAGGGGTTTCCTGGCTCAAGTCTCATACGCTTTACCACTTTTCAGATTAAACCTCAACACAGTGGGGGAAACTAGTGAGTCATACCTGCATAGCCAAACATCCCAAAGGAAATATGCATTTTGAAGGCAACCATGCTAGTCTGGTTACAAGCAAAGGCAAGGAAGGGTTTTTTGGCACCTTTAAAAAAAACCTAGTTGTTGCGGCACGCACGTCCGTGCGTGAGAGTTCACCTCTTCAAATGCCTGGAGTGCTATCCTCAAACGATAGACGCACACAAATAAATCCACAGATACATTCCACACTGATAATACGCGTCGTGTACCTAGCAAAGTGGATTCTAGTCCATGAAAGTTTATGCCGTCCAAAATCTGCGCAACAAAACTCCACTGAATTTAATCTCCGTTCAGTGTACCTGGTCTGAGGCTATCGGTCGGTACCCACCTATCCCAGGTTAGCATTGACCCCTCGTTCCCCATCCACAGTCTCCATTGTGCTTGCAACCTGCCCTGAAGTGTGGGCCATTTGTCTTCATGTGACACTTCGATGTGGGATGCAGCCACCCCTGAGTGAATGCTTGCTCAGCTCTGCTGAGCAGCCTCTAGTCAGTGCCCAGAAGCATGCTTGCAGCTGCCTGGAGGGCTAAGATGTACGATAGCCACGGTTTCCTAAACACAGGCAGGATCAAGGGGGGAACTCTTGGCCACAGTGGCTCAAGGGAGGAGTGTGTGCGTGCGAATGCGGACGTGCAGTTTTGAAGGGGTGTGTGGGGAAGCTCTTAGCACAAGGAAGAACGTGGTTGTGGGAAGAAGACGCACAGGAGTCAAGGGTGAGATGAAGACCATCTGGTCCAACTCCTGCCCTAAGATATCAGGGGTGGCCTTCAAGATGCCGTAGGACTCCAACTCCCTACAGCCCCAGTCAACATGGCCAATGGTCAGGGATGATGGGAATCCAAATAACATCGGGACGGCCACAGGTTAGCAACCTCTGCTGACCCCCTTGCAGACATAAACTCCCTCTTTTTCCAGATTTGATGGCTGTGCTGCAAGGCAAAGGGCCCTAGTGGCAGAATTGTCTACTCTACCCTCAGGGAATCATAGAACTGTAAAGTTAGAAGGGACCCCAAGGGTCATCTAGTCCAACCCCCCTGCAACGCAGCGATTTCAGCTAAAGCATCCATGGCAGATGGCCATCAAGCCTGTCATAGAGTCGGAAGGGGCTGCGAGGGTCATCTAGTCCAACCCCCTGCAATGATGCGATGAATAATGGCAGGAGCAGAGAGAGCCAGTGCGGTGTAATGGTTAGAGCGTCAGAACTAGGACCTGGGTTCAAATCCCCACTCAGCCATGCACAGAACTCCCCGAGTGACCTTGGGCCAGTCACAGTCCTCCACCCAACCTACCTCACAGGGTTGTTGTGAGGGGGGAAATGGGGGAGGGAGGAGCAAACCACCACATACGCCAACCTCGAGCTCCTTGGAGGAATGGCGGGATACGGATGCAATAAATAAAGAGCTGATAGTAAAATACCGCTGCAACAAATTGCTCAAGCCAAGGGCTTTTTTGAAAAAAGAAGAAGAAAATATTTCTCTGGGTTCATAGGGAGCAATAACTCATTTGGCCATCACACCGTGTGGGTGGCAAGCACCCTCCAAGTACACAGGGAGGGAGGGAGGGAGAAGGTGAGGCGTGTCCAGACAGGAATGTAGGGTAGAGCAGGATTGTAAGTGGTGGAGGGAGCAGAGGAGCGCATCAGAACCAACTAGGCCTTAATGTCACCCCATTGGTGCCCTCCCTAGAGATTCAGGCCTCCTCCTTACCCCTCTGCACTCCCCCTCCCCCTCTGCTCCGCAAATGCCAAGTGAAACAGGACTAGTGAGAGCCCCTGATTAAGCTGTCTCCCTGGCCTAGCTCTGGGGACAGGCGTAAATCAAGCAGGCTGGCACCAGGCATAAATCCAAGCCTTGCTACAAAGCACCCGCTCTGTAAATCGCTGCCCTGCCCACAGGGGATGGCCCTGGCGCTTGGCCACCTGGGCAGCAACGCCGCCTGGTGTCCTGAGCTTCCCAGAAGACCAGAAATTCACCCCCCCTCCATCAAGAAACACACACACACACATAAACAGACTTGCCCTCCCCTCCTGCTCTCTCCCTCTGCCCCCTGCCTAGAGTCCATTGCCCAGCCTTCTCCATCAATTAACCCAGGGCAACCTGTTCCCGATTGCCACAGCGCTGAGTGCCAGTAGAGGAAGGTGTTTGAGGGGGGGACAATAGGCAAGAATCGGGGAAGAGCTTTTGCCTCCATAACCACCACCACCACCAGTACTACTAACGCCACCCCCGGCTCTCTCCCCCCCCCCCCCCCCCGCACGGTAGGCCAAAAAGCAACTGAATCCTTACCTGGGGCGCTGTCCGCGGTAGCCGATTTTCCAGGCGAGGGCGAAGGAGGCGCCCGAAGAGGCGGCTCTCTGGTAGAGAGGTGGGCAGAGTCCCCTTGGTGATGGAGAGCGAGCGATCCGAGGAGAAGCCAGATCCCAGTCAGCGAGGGGTTCCCAGCGGCGGCTGAGCCATCCCAGAGGCTGAGAGAGCCGGCGGCAGCGGCGGCGGCGGAGAGACCGACGCACGGGCGGGCGGATGCGGGAGGTTGTGGAGAGAGAGAGGGACAGCCCTCTTGGTGATGGAGAGATCCCAGCTGGAAGAGGAAGCAACCTCGCCTGGCAGCGCGGGCGTGTTGGTGATCTGGTGCGGGGGGGGTGAGTAGGCAGGACGGCGGTCTTGGTAGATCCCAGCGCTGGATCCTAACAGATCCAAGACATGAGGAGGAAAGGCTGGGAGAGGTGTTGGTGGCGGTAGTAGTGGCGGTAGTGGCTGGGATCTCCCCGAGCAGCAGCTGGGGACCCGGAGCAGCGACCGCGCAAAGCCGAGAGCGGGAGGGGGAGGGTGCCCGGTGCCGGGAAAGGAAAGGAATGGGAGGGGAGGGGAGGGGCCGCTCTGTCCGTCTCAGCCCGCCTCCCCCGCCCGCTTGGGCGGCTGTCGCTGCTTTCTCCGGAGGAGGATGGATAAAAGGATGATGATGATGGAGGCGGGGAGGGGCCTGTGAGAGAGGGAGAGAGAATGAGAAAATGTGTGTGTGTGTGTGTGTGTTTGCGCGCCCGCCTGTATCCCTAAATCAATGGGCAAAGGAAGGAGGGTCTTTCTTTCTCGGGGGTGAAGTGGAGGGGGCGGGGGAGGTCTGTCCGGGCAGGACTTTGGGGCAGATGCCCAGGACCCCGCGCAGAGGAGGCTCCCCCACCCACCCCAAAAATGCACGCGTGGGACTGCCTTACCCACATTTGGGGGAAAGCGAAGTAGCGCACGGCTACAGAGGGGGTGGTCCCGATCAAGTGCGGAGTCAACATCTCTCTCACACGCGCGACACCCCTTAGTTCCACAGCCTCGAATTGCACCCGTGGACACGGCCCACGGGTGGCCAGGGAAGTGTCAAAGCGGCGGCGGCGGCGGCAGCAGCAAAGCGCGCAGCCTGCAGGAGGCGGGAGCTGTCCAGGGTGCTGAACTGCCGAAGGGCGGCCCGGGCGTGCGAGGGAGGGAGAGGTGGGAAGCGCGAAGAGTTGTGGCGGCGTGAAAGGCGACCGAAGAAGCGCCTCCCCGCGATACCAGGGGTCGTGTGAGCGCTTTCACGCGGGAGACAAAGCGTGGATCTGGCGTGGAGACTCGAGTTATCTCCCAGGGGCGAGTTCAAGGAAGACACGTTTCCCATGTTGTGAGACTGCGCGCAGGAAGGCAAATGTAAACAGAAAGGAGTCTTTGTGGGAAGGGTGGTACGTTCACACACACACACAATGTGACGCTGAGAACACCTTGGAAACTGGAACTCGAGTCTGGACACTTGTGAATGCGGATTATGGGGGACACCAGTAAGTGTAAGAGAGTTCCTGCTTTAAAATGGAGCGCTCGTTCTATTTAGTGTAGGCTTTACTGCCAAATGACAGAACAGCGGAGAGTTTGCGAGAGCTCTTCTTTCAGCACCGCTTCTGCAGAAGTTATTTGCGCTTTTTCTGAAATGGTGCCCACTTTGGGGGGATCCTGCACTAGTCACTTCCTCCAACCTTTCTTTCTCTCGGGTTAATAATTTTTATTTTTATTTTGAATGGGGCTGTGCTGCTTCCAGATGGTTGGTGTGGTATGTGTGTTTTAAATCTCTGGGGATGATGGCTTTTTCTTTATTCCAGCAAACTCTGTATACTGCTTAATCACAGCCGCCTCTCAGCAGAGCACAGGAGAATGTGTTTTAAAAAATCAACTAAAAATTAAATTAAATTATAAAATTATAAAATCAGAATTCAATTAAAAAGCCTGCCGGAATTTTAAAAACAAAGTGTTTGGCAAGTGCTAGAAATTCAATAGGGAGAAGACATTTCTGACATCAGCTGGAGCAAATAAAATTGGATCTGAGCCATGCATCTGAGCTGTGGGGGGCCACTAACACTGACTCCCCCAAAGTGATTGAGCATGGATAGAAGGGATCAGGCGGTCCCTGAGGTATTCTGGACATTATTATTATTATTATTTATTAAATTTTTATATCACCTTTTGTTCTAATATCACAACATAAAAATACAAAACAGAGTACATCATCATCATCATACCAATAACTCCCCTCCCATAAACACATTTAAAAGGCTATAGAATGTTTAATTAGCCAAAGGCCTGGTTAAAGAGAAATGTTTTCCCCTCACATCTCAAGATATGGAATGAAGGTACCAGGCGAACCACCCTGGGGAGAGCATTCCACAAACAGGGAGCCACCACAGAAAAGGCTTGTTCTTGTATTGCCACCACCTGGACCACTCATGGAGGAGGTCCTCAGATGATGCTTGCAGGGTCCAGGTTGGTTCATATGGAAAGAGGCGGTCCTTGAGGTATTGCAGTCCTGAGCTGTTTAAGGCTTTATAGGTCCAAACCAGCACTTTGAATTGGGCCTGGAAACTAACAGGCAGCCAGTGCAGTCGAGCCAGGATCAGTGCAATCTTCCCAAACCATCTTGCCCCAGTGAGCAACCTGGCTACCGAATTCTGCACCGGCTGAATTTTCCAAACCGTCTTCAGAGGCAGCCCCACAGATAACATGTTGCGGTACTCTAACCTTTGAAGTTAGAAACTTGAACCTGGCGCAGTAGCATAGGAGTAGTCAGTGCAAGCTTTTGAGCACTGAAGTTATGAGAAAGCAGTAGTCTGTCCCCATCAACAGTCGAGCCACAGAATATTGCACCAGTTGGAGCTTCTGCACCAGGGACAAGGGGAACTGAGGCATCCTGTTACCTGTGCATCCAGTTTATCCCTGTCCAAGAACAGCCACAGCTAGCATACCAAGCCATAGCTTGTAAAAGACAAAGATACATCCTCAAACTCTGATGATTTTACGCTGTTTTGGATTGCCACATTCAATGGAGTCTAGTGTTATTTTGTCCTCATGTCCTAGTACAGTGGTACCTCAGGTTAAGAACTTAATTCGTTCTGAAGGTCCGTTCTTAACCTGAAACTGTTCTTAACCTGAGGTACCACTTTAGCTAATAGGGCCTCCCGCTGCTGCCACACCACCGCTGCACGATTTCTGTTCTCATCCTGAAGCAAAGTTCTTAACCCGAGGTACTATTTCAGAGTTAGCCGGGTCCGTAACCTGAAGCGTCTGTAGCCCGAGGTACCACGGTATGACTAAAAGAGGTGCTATGCAATGGATTTTTAAAAATGCACCACTACTGATGTACCTCTGCTCAAAATTGTGGGTGTAAATGGATGCCTGGGCCAAGGTGTGTGTGTGTGTGTGTGTGTTCAGGCAGACTTTGTGTGATGGTATGTGGAGGTGTTGCGATGCGAACACCTCCATGTTTGTGACTGGATGTGTGCCAGCACCAATTTCATTTTATCTATTTCTCTCTCTCTCTCTCTCTCTCTCTCTCACACACACACACACACACACACACACAGACAAAGAGTTACCACCCTTCAGAACAGTGTGTGCTTATGGAATTAAAAGTGCAGGTCCACAAAGAAAATTGAATAGATGCAGATTTTCACAGCCAAAGAGCAACAGCCACCATCTACCTGAATCTAACGGTGATGTATCTGCCTGTGGAAGTGTGTGCGCCAGTTATTCGCGGCTGTGCATGCCCTTCCATGCTCGTGCCTTGGAGGGATGTCTCAGAGAATGCGCAGCGTCGCCTTATTCTGTCAACATAGGTCTGGGGTGTTGGTGTCTCAAGGCTGTGCGACAGTGCGACTCCACACCTGCCTGTTGTGGAAGCTGCTGGCATTGTTTTTTGCCGAGTTGTGAGCTCCGGTTCTGCACATGTTTGTGACATGCGAGTAAAGCTACCTGCTATTTGTGTGAGGTTCCCTTAGCCTGTGCGCAACTCGCTGGCAATTTCTCCTCTGTGTGCCATTTGTTGTTGTTGTTGTTTAGTCGTGTCTGACTCTTTGTGACCCCATGGACCAGAGCACGCCAGGCACTCCTGTCTTCCACGGCCTCCCTCAGCTTGGTCAAACTCATGCTGGTAGCTTCAAGAACACTGTCCAACCATCTTGTCCTCTGTCGTCCCCTTCTCCTTGTGCCCTCCATCTTTCCCAACATCAGGGTCTTTTCCAGGGAGTATTCCTGTCTCATGAGGTGGCCAAAGTATTGGAGCCTCAGCTTCACAATCTGTCTTTCCAGTGAGCACTCAGGGCTGATTTCTTTCAGAATGGATCGATTTGATCTTCTTGCAGTCCATGGGACTCTCAAGAGTCTCTTCCAGCACCAGAATTCAAAAGCATCAATTCTTTGACAATCAGCCTTCTTTATGGTCCAGCCCTCACTTCCATACATCACTCCTGGGAAAACCATAGTTTTACTATACGGACCTTTGTTGGCAAGGTGATGTCTCTGCTTTTTAAGATGCTGTCTAGGTTTGCCATCGCCTTTCTCCCAAGGAGCAGGCGTCTTTTAATTTCATGACTGCTGTCACCATCTGCAGTGATCATGGAGCCCAAGAAAGTAAAATCTCTCCCTGCCTCCATTTCTTCCCCTTCTATTTGCCAGGAGGTATTTCAAGTGCAGGCAGATTGACCAAAATCGGAGTGCTGGGAAACTGTATGCAACAAACACACACGTAGATATACCGGTAAATAATAATCCCCGCCCCCCCACATCCCTTCCTTCTCCCACTTTGCCTTTCCCAAGGATGCCCTGGCAGAACCTCCGTGACGCAACCTATAAGCTTTGGGGGCTGCTAGTATGCTCTCCTTCCTTACTTCCCACAACAGCGCAAAGAGTGCCACAACCCCATTCATCTTTCCCATCTGCCTGTCCTTCCTCTGGGATTCCCCTCCCTCCACCCTCAAAGGATTAGGCAGATTATGGGATTATCTGCTCTTGGCAGCCCTGGGCACTGCAGAACAGAGACCCAATAGGACTCATTAGCCACCCCTCTGCCCCAATTTGCAAGAGGCCCGGAAGGATGACGCCACATCTCAAAAGAAGGCCTTGAGAACCTCAGGCCGAATGTGGCCCTCAGGCCTTTGCCTGGCCCTCGGAAGCCTCCCCAGGGCCACACCCCTCGCTGGCTCTTCTTCACACAAGGAGGACTTTCCCTGGTTGGAATGTGTCCTTGAAACCTGCTAGTGCCTCTTGCCTTATCTAGAAGAGGGAAGAGTGTCAAAATTAGCCTGCCTTATAAAGGCAACGTTTATTGCTCCGCCCAAATTGCCTCTGACCCCGCCCACACCTGTCATGTGACCCGCAGAAGGTTGCTTAAATTCTAGAAGCGAATGTTGCCCTTGGGCTGAATAAAGGTTCCCCACTGAGCGGCTGCTGTTAGTTTGCACTTCAGTTTTAAAATCACCAGGTGACCTGGGGCCAGTCACCAATTCTCAGCCTAAAGGTTGCAATCCTAAATATTACAAGAGCACTGTTCTTGGGGCCTCAGGATCTGTACTGGACTACAACTCCCATCATTCCTAAGCATGGGTTAAGATGGGTGGGAATGATGGGAGCCAGAGTCTAACAGTGTCCAGGGAACCAAGGTTCAAGAGCACTGTATGCGCTGTTGGACTCTCTTTATATACATAAAAAAGTAAGCATTCATATGATTGTGGATGCAGGCGACTGACCCATGAACCAGGAAGCTCAAATTGCATCTTTACTGTATAAACTGAGCCTGCTTATTGGAGAGCAAGCGCCGTTGAACATAGTGGGACGGGCTTTTTCTGAGTAAACATATGTCTTATAGTGCCATGAGGCTAATAATAATAATAATAAATTTTGTTTATACCCCGCCCTCCCCAGCCAAGACCGGGCTCAGGGCGGCTAACACCAGATATAAAAACAATTGATTGAAATGCAACTTAAAAAACAAGATTAAAATACAACATTAAAACATTAAAATGCAGCCTCATTTTAGTGGAAACTCAAATCAAAAACTTTGGGGGGGGGGGTGTGAAAACGTCAAGTCTTCACCAAGGCTAACTATCCAGACTGGTCCTACGTGGGTCAGAAAAAAGCCAGGGAAGTCCCCAAATAGGAGTTCCATCACAGAAGGAGAAAGGAAAAAAAAGAAAGAGGGGGAGGGAATCAAGTTGATTCCAAGCCAGAGGCCAGGCGGAACAACTCTGTCTTACAGGCCCTGCGGAAAGAAATCAGATCCTGCAGGGCCCTGGTCTCATGAGGCAGAGCGTTCCACCAGGCCGGAGCCAGTACACATTCCCTCAACCTCAGCTCCTGATCTGCAGCTTGGAGGGAGGGGAGCTGACCTTCCTTGAAGGATGAAAGGGTTAAAGCAAGATAATGGGTGTGAAGTGCTTTGAACACTTTGATAACACTATATTATATATTTATTTAGTGCATGGATTTGCCCCCCCCCCCTTTTCCTCTATGGAGCTCCAAGTGGTGAACATGATTCTCCTCCGCCTCCTGTTTCATCCTCACAACAACCCTGTGAGGCAGGTTAGGCTGAGAGACAATGACTGGCCCAAAGTACTGAGTTGAATAGGACCCAAAATGCAGCAGTCTGATTGGTCCTAGAACAATAGGATCCAGAATGCAGCAGTCTGATTGGTCCACAGGAGCCACCCAATCCAGCTCCAAGTGGAAGTGTATCCGCAACCTGATTGGCCTGCAGGAGAATCCCGGAATTAGCCAATCACGTGGGGCCCATTGTGTAAATAATGTATATAAGGCAGACATTCTGGGGGAACTTCCATTCCTCCTCACCACTATGAGCTGAATAAAGAGCATGAAATCCACTCTCGACTTCGTGTATATTTCACCCAGCTTCATGGTTGAGTGGGGATTCCAACCCAGCCCTCTCCTGTCACAGCTAGGAGCTCTAACCACTACACCCACTGGCTTTGTGCAAGAGTAACAGCAGCCCCCGAGGCATGGGGGGGAGCACCATTTGGAGTGGTTGCAGGATCTGCCCTCTACCCCAGGCGACCCCTGTGTCTGCTGCAGGAAGCAGATTTTGCTGTCGCTGCAAGCGGGTCTCCGATTTCAGTGCAGCGGCAGAAATTCACGAGAGTGGCCAAGATCTGTCGCCTCTTGGATCTAGGGACTTTGAGGGGAGCAAAGGTTTGCTGTTGCAGCCGCTCCCTTCTAGGTCCCCCATCTCCAGCGAGAAAGGTCAAAAGAGCAACGCCCGTTCGTTCATCTCCAGAGCTGCCCCGGAGGTTGCAGGAGGCTTTGGGCAAGGCAGGGTTAAGGAGCCAGCCTCCCGCTCCCCGCTGAGCCCTGATTCAGCATCTAGAGCTCCTGGAGTGCTTTGATCAACAAACAGCCAGTGCTTCTGATCCCACACAGCAGGCAGGGACAAGGAAGCAGATGGAGGGACGCAGATGCGCAGCCCTTGGAACCGGCTGAGGCACAGGCCCTGCTGGCATCCGCTACTGCACAACCTCCCCCTGGCATCCTGGCCTTTGCCCTACGAGAGCTACGGGGCTTCGTCCAAGCCTGCGTTCTGCCCCGAACATGGCACACTCTGAAAGTTCCAGCCCAACAACCAGGAACCTCACCGAAACCTGAAATGTAAAAAAGCCATGCTGGCTAGGAAACAGCATCTCATCCAAGGGTGAGGGAGTTTTTTTTACTCGAGGGCCACTTTCCTGTCTTGACAACCTTCCGAGGGCCACATGCCAGGGGTGGGAGGCTGGGACCCACCCTGGTTCAGTAAGTGCCACACTTTTTAACAACAGTGAAAAAGAGGTGCCAGTACTGCGTGCCCTTGAGTGGGTGGGATGTGGGTGGTGCTGTGGTCAAAACCACTGAGCCTCTTGGGCTTGCTGATCAGAGGGTCGGCGGTTCAAATTCCCGCGACGGGGTGAGCTCCCATTGCTCTGTCCCAGCTCCTGCAAACCTAGCAGTTCAAAAGCATGCCAGTGCAAGTAGATAAATAGGTCCAGCGGGAAGGTAAACGGCATTTCTATGAGCTCTGGTTTCCGTCACTGTGTCCCGTTGTGCCAGAAGCGGTTTAGTCATGCAGGCCACATGACCTGGAAAGCTGTCTGTGGACAAACGCCGGCTCCCTCGGCCTAAAGTGAGACGAGCACCGCACCCCATAGTCAAGTCTGACTGGACTTAACTGTCCAGGGGTCCTTTACCTACCCTTGAAAGAAAACACTACACCCACCCACAGGCTGGGACTCTCAATGGTGCCCCTCTGGAGGCGTCACCCAGGGCAAAAAACCTGGCTAGCCACATCCACCCTCCATAATAATAATAATAATAATATTAAATTTTTATTTATACCCCACCCTTCCTGGTTTAGATAACCAGGCTCAGGGCGGCTACCAACAAATTTAAAACACTTAATTGATGCAACATAAAACAGCATAAAATACAGTATAAAACGTGAATAACAATAACTTCAGAATTCAACAATCAATTTAGGGGGGAAATCCCTCCAATAAACATTAGATGATCACCAGGGCTAGCGGGCTAAATTAGTCCTATTTGGGCCAGCGAGGAGACCAGGGGAGAATTAGCTGTGGGATCCCAGAGCGGGTAATCTTCATAAAAAGGCTCTGCTATGAGAAACGGGATGCTGGAGAAAACAGGCTTCTGGCCTGATCCAGCACCGCTCTTTTCTGTTCTCGTTAGGACTCCACACAGGTGGCTGACTAGATGCTCACAAGCTGAACCTGAGTACAACAGGGCCATAGCACAGTGCTAGTGCAGCTGCCGATGGTCTTGGTTCAAACCCCTGTGGCTTCTCCAGTTAGCACTGGGAGAGACCACCTTTGTGTTAGACTTCCAATCTACTCAATTGCAATTTCTTTCCACTTCTATTACTTTCTTTCACACACCTTTAACCTAATTTCATGCTTCTTTTTCTATTACACATTATTATCCATCTTATTTAGTATTCCAGTATTTAAAACTGAACTTGTTTATTCTAATAGGAGTTCTGATTTTTCAATATGGTTTTGCAAGTATCTTTTAAACACCTTCCAGTCCCTTTCTATCTTCTCTTTTGAGATCCTTCCAATTTCTCCCATTGTTTTGGATATATTGTAGTACTCCAATAATTTGGCAAGCCACTCTATTTTTGTCGGTATAATACCACTTTTCCAATTTTTCGCAATCAATAGCCTTGCGGCTACTGTTGCATATAAATATAATGTCTTGTCTTCTTCCTTTAGACTTCCTGGTACTATTTCCAATAGAAAACCTTCAGGTGTTTTCCTAAATGAATATCTGAACATTTTTTTCATTTCGTTATATATTGTTTCCCAAAATTGTTTGAATGTTTAAACAATTCCACCATATATGTATCATAGTACCTTTTCCAGTGTTGCATCGCCAGCAGACATCACTACAATCTTTATTCATTTTTGCTATTCTTTCAGGTGTTAAATACCATCTATGTTTTATTTTGAGGTAATTTTCTTTCAATATATAACACATAGTGAATTTCATATCTTCTTTCCACAATTTCCCCCATTGTTCAAGCAGTACGTTTCCGAGCACAATTCAAAGTGTTGGTGCTGACCTTTAAAGCCCTAAACGGTCTTGGTCCAATATACCTGAAGGAGCGTCTCCACCCCCATCGTTATGCCCGGACGCTGAGGTCCAGCGCCGAGGGCCTTCTGGCGGTTCCCTCATTGCAAGAAGCAAAGCTACAGGGAACCAGGCAGAGGGCCTTCTCGGTAGTGGCGCCTGCCCTGTGGAACGCCCTCCCAGCAGATGTCAAAGCGATAAACAACTACCTGACATTCAGAAGACATCTGAAGGCAGCCCTGTTCAGGGAAGTTTTTAACACGTGATATTTTACTGTATTTTTGGTTTCTATGGAAGCTGCCCAGAGTGGCTGGGGATATAAATAATAAATTATCATTATTATTATTATTATTATTATTATTATTATTATTATAACATTTCCCCCAATATCTTGCGCCCATTTAATCATGGATGCTTTAACCAATTCATCCTTTGTTTCCCACTCTAAGATCAGACTGGGGTGAGGGGTGGTGGATGGAGATGGGGAAAGGAATTATCTGTGGGATTGAGAGTAGGTATGTTTGAACATTTTTAAGGATTGTATGAAATGTATGTTTGTATATTCACAATATGTGTGTATTAATGCTGAATTGTTTTAACAATAAAAACTTTTCAAAAAAAAAGGGGGGGAGCACTGGGAGAGACCACTACCTGAAACCCCAGAGCGTTGCTTACCGTCAGTGTAGACAATACTGATCTAGATGGACCAAGGGCCTCAGTCTCAGGCTGCCTCCTGCATTCCTATGTAACAGGCGCTTGCCGATTCCCCTGTTGCTAATCCTTTAATGATGATTTTATCTCGCTCCTGGTTTTATTGTATTTGCAGTTGTTTTATTGGACTCTAATTGTTTTACTGCAGAGCTGCTTTGGGGTTTTCAGGGCTGAAAAGAAGCAGCATATAAATGCCTTCATAAATTTTAGAAACAAACAAAATTTCTCAGCTTCGCAGCCTGATAACCTGGTACATATAGTCGGGTGTAAATGCCACTAATTTACACGAATGGGTTTTTCTTCTTTGTAGAAGCCACCTGATTCTCTGAAGCAATTTCCCTTGCGGTCAAGGGGGTTTAATTCCAGGCAGCATTCCGAGGCAGCTCAGAGTCCGCCCCATTGCAAAAAGTAAGACTTTAGTCCTGAGTAAAAGGTAAAGGGACCCCTGACCTTTAGGTCCTGTCGTGGCCGACTCTGGGGTTGCGGCGCTCATCTCGCTTTATTGGCCGAGGGAGCCGGCGTACAGCTTCCGGGTCATGTGACCAGCATGACTAAGCCGCTTCTGGCAAACCAGAGCAGCGCACGGAAACACCGTTTACCTTCCCACCGGAGCGGTACCTATTTATCTACTTGCACTTTGACGTGCTTTCGAACTGCTAGGTTGGCAGGAGCAGGGACCAAACAACGGGAGCTCACCCCGTCGCAGGGATTCGAACAGCCGACCTTCTGATCAGCAAGGCAAAATAAATAGCAAAAATAAAAGTGCCGGACTTAATCTGTTCCAGAAGTCCATTTGACTTCCAAAATGTTTGAAAACCAAGGCACAGCTTCTGATTGGTGCAGGCAGCCCAGAAACAATAGCTGAGAGCCAGATCGGACGTTCGGCTTCCACTTACTTCCTTCCGGGTTTTCGGAGTTTGAGAACCAAAGCATTTGAGAACCAAGGTGTTTGAGAACCAAGGTACCACTGTACAGTGACATCAACAGGCAGGGAGTTCCCAAGTGTAGGTTCAGCCACACTGACAGATGGACTTCTTGCAAGCGCAGAGCAGTGCTGCAGTGCCAGTGCCGCAGATTGAAGCGGGCAGGGCGACCTCACAGCTAAACTACTCCCAAGTTGTTAAGGGTTTTAAATACTGATAGTAACACCTTGAGCTTGGCTCCATAGCAAATCAGCAACCAATGCAGATCTCTGAGCGCAGGTGCTGTATGCTGACAGAGTCTCAGTTCTGTCAGCAATAACCTTCCACGCAGGGCTGTGATAGGAACAATATTATAACACAGGTTGCATGTTGAAAAATGAGATGTAAAATTATGAAGAAAGGGCCTTTTCCCAGTCTCACCTTGTTGGCAGATTCTCTGCATTCTGCTATTTCTACATAAGAATATAATCTATTTTCCTGCAGAGGAGAGCAGGTTTTTTGCCCGGTGCACTGAAGAACTCATTATTTTCTTCCAGCTGAAATGTTTGGTGACATTCCATTGTAGGTGTGCATGCATATATATATATATATATATATATATACACACACACACACACACACACACACACATATATATATATATATATATATATATATACACACAGTGATACCTCGGGTTAAGAACCTAATTCGTTCTGGAGGTCCGTTCTTAACCTGAAACTGTTCTTAACCTGAGGTACCACTTTAGCTAATGGGGCCTCCCGCTGCCCCTGGAGCACAATTTCTGTTCTCATGCTGAAGCAAAGTTCTTAACCCGAGGTAATATTTCTGGGTTAGCGGAGTCTGTAACCTGAAGCGTATGTAACCTGAAGCATATGTAACCCAAGGTACCACTGTGTGTGTGTGTATCAATTTAAACAGATTTCCAATGCAAACAAAATAATTTCCAGGTACTGTAAAATATTTTGATTTCCTGGGGAGGAGGGGGTGAGGGGGGGGGAAGACACGTCAGCTCTTTTCTTCTGGCTTGTTTCATTTGTTTGTTCCACTAGGTCACCTCAGATCTGAAATAAGAAAACAATAAGCCTGACAACGTTCAGACCTGCATGATGAGATGCTAAAGCAGACCAGCAAAACCTGGTGCAAATTAAATTCAGAACAAGGTAATCAAAATGGTTATCGATGCTAAAGAGTGTTCTGCAAATCCAATCTCTGTTTCGCCACAGGAGGAATAAATCAAATAACCACCCGGAGGAGGCAGATCTATTGCAAAGGAAGTTCGAAGGAATGTCGCTGGAGTAAGAAGCAGATGTGACACCGTCCCACACGAGGTGCAGACACCCTACCCGGTTCGCGGTCTCTCAGCCTTAGCCCTCCATCCGTTTGAGGGTAATCGTTTGGGAACTAACACACAGAGGCTTTCTGAGGACTAATGTATGAAAAGTCAAATTTCCCTAAAGAGTAGCTGCGTGTTAGGATGGAATTGTAGTTCAGCGAACGGAGTGCAGGCTCTGCACGCAAACCATTCCCAGGGGGGCAGGGGGTGAACTTACAGTCTGTCACTGTTTTCGGGTGGGGTTTGATCACATATTAGCAAATTCAGGTTGGGCAATTGAAGGCCCCATCTGCATTGTGCATTTAAAGCATTATCATGCCACTTTAAACAATCATGGCTCCAGTGCCAGATTTACGTATAAGCTGGGGCCCCCAAAAAAAAATTAAGGGGGGAAAAACACCTGGATGTACATTTCCAAAATATAAGATAAAAAACAAATAAAATAAAACCTACATACAGCAACAGTGTTTTGTGTTGTGTAGGCTCCTATTTGTTATGTGCAAATGGCTTTAGATACCTATTAAGTCCATAAATCACCCTATAGCATATATTCAACACAAAAAAACAGCGACAATTTGTTGTTGACAAAGGACAGCTGGACATATAAAGGGCCCCATTACCTTCAGTAGCTTAGGGCCTCAGTGGATTTGTAACTGGCTGGCTGACCGAACCCAAAGGGTGCCTCTTCATCCTGGAGAAGAGTGACTAGTGGGGTGCCACAGGGTTCTGTCTTGGGCCCAGTCTTATTCAACATCTTTATCAACGACTTGGATAATGGACTCAAGGGCATCCTGATCAAATTTGCAGATGACACCAAACTGGGAGGGGTGGCTAACACCCCAGAGGACAGGATTACACTTCAAAACGACCTTGACAGATTAGAAAACTGGCCCAAAACAAACAAGATGAACTTTAACAGGGAGAAATGTAAAGTATTGCACTTGGGCAAAAAAAATGAGAGGCACAAATACAAGATGGGTGACACCTGGCTTGAGAGCAGTACATGTGAAAAGGATCTAGGAGTCTTGGTTGACCACAAACTTGACATGAGCCAACTGTGTGACGCGGCAGCTAAAAAAGCCAATGCAATTCTGGGCTGCATCAATAGGAGTATAGCATCTAGATCAAGGGAAGTAATAGTGCCACTGTATTCTGCTCTGGTCAGACCTTACCTGGAGTACTGTGTCCAGTTCTGGGCACCACAATTCAAGAAGGACACTGACAAACTGGAACGTGTCCAGAGGAGGGCAACCAAAATGGTCAAAGGCCTGGAAACGATGCCTTATGAGGAACGGCTAAGGGAGCTGGGCATGTTTAGCCTGGAGAAGAGGAGGTTAAGGGGTGATATGATAGCCATGTTCAAATATATAAAAGGATGTCATATAGAGGAGGGAGAAAGGTTGTTTTCTGCTGCTCCAGAGAAGCGGACACGGAGCAATGGATCCAAACTACAAGAAAGAAGATTCCACCTAAACATTAGGAGAACTTCCTGACAATAAGAGCTGTTCGACAGTGGAATTTGCTGCCAAGGAGTGTGGTGGAGTCTCCTTCTTTGGAGGTCTTTAAGCAGAGGCTTGACAACCATATGTCAGGAGTGCTCTGATGGTGTTTCCTGCTTGGCAGGGGGTTGGACTCGATGGCCCTTGTGGTCTCTTCCAACTCTATGATTCTATGATTCCATGAAAACTAAATCGGGCCCTACATAGCTCCCTTCCCACCAAAGAATCCTGGGAATTGTGGTTTGTTATGGGCACCGAGAGTGGTTAGGGGTACCCTATTCCCCTCATAGAGCTAGAATACCCATAGTTCCCTGGGAGGAGAGATGGACTGTTAAACCACTCTAGGAATTATACACATGCTCTATCCTCCATCCCAGCAAGCAAGTGAGGCATTATCAAAGTACAAGGACATTGCATATTAAACAGTGCAAAAATGTTACTGGAATACATGTGAATTTCTACGATCGTGCCAGAAGCCCAGCAGTACAGAGACCAGAATACCTTGCAGACTCCCTTCCCCAGACCAGACCAACCCACTCAGGAAAATCTTGCAAGCAGCTCCTGCTAGCCTTTCCAGGATGAGCGATTTGTCACGTGATAACAAAGTGGAAGAGGGCCTTCTTAAGGTTTTATGTGTGGTGCAGTGCAGGGACAAGGTTAGAGTGTTGGGCAAGGACCCAGGAGACCAGGGTTCAAACCCCCACTCAGCCGTGAAGCCCACTGAGGCTGCATCTATACAGCTATTTAAAAAGGCTCTGAAAAGGCTCTGGGGGAAAATGTAAAGCTCACAATAGAAAATTTCCTAAGTTCTGATTTCCGCTCTACAGCGCCATCTGGTGTTACACAGTGTTATAACACATTTATAATGTTTATTTTTTTCTAATGCAGCTGATTCCAGGTTGAGCTTGGACCACACTGTGTCAGTCTTTCTTCAATATCCCTGCACCAAGCCCTTTTTTGGGCCTGCGGTTCAGAACACCCCTCAGTTCATGTTTTCTCTCCCCCTCCCCCCAAAACATTTTTACAATCTTTTGAAAGAGATGTGATGCAAACTTTGTGTGTGTTGATATACCGATATGCAGAGAATATATATTGGTATACAAAGGTGGCTAAGTCACTGTACTACTTTCTATTTTGCCTATTTCATTCACAGGCAAATGAAACCTGGCAAGGGGGAGCGGCACAGCCCTACAACATCCATGGGGCTGCCCCAAGGGGAGTTGGCCTGAGAAAACACTCTCAGGGATACGCACATAGGTAGCAAGTGCTTGAGAAAGGCATGCTCGGTGCACAACGAACTGCAAGTTCTAGCAGCATGCACTTCAGCGCAAAAGAGGTGTGGGACAATAACAACACAGGGATGGCTTCACATGTGCAGGACACCAAAAGGGCCACTACAGTGAACACTCGGGTTGCGAACATGATCCGCGCAGGAGGCACGTTCACAACCCGCAGTGTCCGCAACCCGCAGCACCACGTCTGCGCATGCGCGGGTTGCAAATTGGCACTTCTGCGCATGTGCAAAGTGCGATTTAGCGCTTCTGCGCATGAATGAGCACTAAAACCTGGAAGTAACCCGTTCTGGTACTTCCAGGTTTCGGCGCATCTGCAACCTGAAAACGTGCAACCTGAAGCGTCTGTAACCCGAGGTATGACTGTACATCCAGCACCAAATGCACATTATCACGCTGTGTGTGCAGACCTTTCTTCTCTGGGTGCAGATCCTTATATAGCAAAAAATAATAATTCTGGCACTTTTCCCACTCCATGAGGAGGTGCCACCAGGCTTGGGGGTGAAGAGCCCCCAGTGGCGTAGCGTGGGGGGTGCAGGGGGGCCGGCCGCACCGGGCGCAACATCTGGGTGTTAGGGTTAGGGGGCGCAAATCCACGGGTTAGGGGGTGCAAATTCCTTGCCTTGCCCCGGGTGCTGACAACCCACGCTACGCCACTGAGAGCCCTAATTCATAGCTGGTGGTGGTGGTGGGAAATCAGGCTTCAACACCTTTGTGTTGCTGCTAGCGAATCGTCCAAGCCTGGAGAATGTGACTGTTTCTGCCGGGCTCAGCACGTTAGTCTGCAGCAGCAAGAAATCCCATCCGATGTGAAACTCTGCGAGTGGCGTCCCTGCTCCTGTCTCCCAGTCACAAGGGCACTGAGGAAGATGCTCCCCCAGGGCTTCCTTAAAGGAACAGAGGCATGATGCTGAGGCACGTGGATCTGCTGGGACACATCTTTCCCACCAGCAAACACACACATGTGCACGCATGCGAGGCAGGCCCCGGGGCGCTCTGCAGAGAAAGGCCTGTCAAGTCGGGCTGTTTGGGTCGAGATGATGGGATACAATGCTACAGGGGGCAGCGAGATGGGCTCAGTGAAACGGAAGCAGACAGGCGAGACACGCACACAAAGAGAGGGAGGGAGATCTGTAGGGATGCGTTGTTGGCGCTGGAGAGGCAATGGAGCGTGCCTCCAAGGGTGAGGTCAAATTGCTGTGTTAGCAGCACTGAAGTGACCAGCCTGAAAAGTGTGTATGGAGGTCCTGGGCTGCCCAGATGACAAAACACACACACACCCCTCAGCCTGTGGTACAAAGGAAAACAGAAGAAGAAGAAGAAGAAGAAGAAGAAGAAGAAGAAGAAGAAGAAGAAGAAGAAGGAAGAAGAAGAGGAGGAAGAGGAGGAGGAGGAGGTTTGGATTTGATATCCCGCCTTTCACTCCCCTTCAGGAATCTCAAAGCGGCTAACATTCTCCTTTCCCTTCCTCCCCCACAACAAACACTCTGTGAGGTGAGTGGGGCTGAGAGACTTCAGAGAAGTGTGACTGGCCCAAGGTCACCCAGCAGCTGCATGTGGAGGAGCGGAGACGCGAACCCGGTTCACCAGATTACGAGTCCACCGCTCTTAACCACTACACCACACTGGCACCTGCTTGGCTGCAGGAGTTGCTGGAAGGAGACGAACAAAGCACCATCCAAGTATCTTAAGGACTCGACTCCGGATTTCTGTAGGGCTGACTCCTTAGCCATTTCTTCTCCCAAAGATATCCAGGAAGGCTGCAAGGGTTTAACAGGGTAGGCAACCTAAGGCCCATGGGCCACAAGTGCCCCACGGGGGTCGTTTAACTGGCCCACGAGCCAGACCCGAACCCAGCCGCCCGCTCGGCGAGTCCCCGCACACTGCACTAAACCGGCATAGTGCGGTGCAGGGACTCGCTTCCGTGGCACCGAAAATCACATCTGTGCAGACGCCAGAAATCGCAGGTGTGCACGCACAATCCGGCCCACAGAGGGCTCTCTGCTGCAGTGAGCCGGCCCAGGCGAGGTAAACTTTGCCGACTCCGGTTTAGGATAATAGTTTTCATGCTTTAAGCAGTCATGGCTTCCCCTCAGACAATATTGGGAACGGTGGTTTGTTAAGGGTGCCCCTAAAGGTAAAGGGACCCCTGACCGTTAGGTCCAATCATGGCCGACTCTGGGGTTGCGTCACTCATCTCGCTTTACTGGCCAAGGGAGCCGGCGTACAGCTTCCGGGTCATGTGGCCAGCATGACGAAGCCGCTTCTGGCAAACCAGAGCAGCTCATGGAAACGCCGTTTACCTTCCCGCCGGAGTGGTACCTATTTATCTACTTGCATTTTGACGTGCTTTCGAACTGCTAGGTTGGCAGGAACAGGGACCGAGCAACGGGAGCTCACCCTATCGCAGGGATTCGAACTGCCAACCTTCTGATCAACAAGTCCTAGGCTCTGTGGTTTACCCCTTCTGAATTCCTAGACCGGGTTAACAGTCAAAATCCCTCTTCCTAGGGATATCTGGGAAATGTAGCTCAGTGTGGGGAAGAAGAATCTCCTGACAACTCTCAGCACCCTTAAGAAATTACATTTCCCATTTAGGGGAAGCCATTATTGTTTAAAGTGATATGCTACTGCTTTAAATCTATAGTGCTTTCCAGAAGAGTCCTGGCTAGGGCGGATTGGAATCGTAGTCCAAAATATCTAGAAAGGAGCAGGTTGGCGAAGATTGCCTTATGGCAAACAGATGACTTGTGGAACGACTGAGGTAGTTGGGAATATATATGATAGGAAAATATCCAGGGGCTACACATTTAAATTGCTGATGGAAATTATTGATAAAGATGTGGTGGGGACACTTGCAAGCTTTCCTCTAAAACCAGGGCAAACACTGATCCCTGTACATTTGATTCCTACAAACACACACACTCAAAATAAAGGAAATCATTCCAGAGTTTTCCTCCCCTGACATTCTCAGTCTGCTTTTTTCTTAGATGAGCGGATATTTCACGCTTCTGCATTTTGGAAATATTGGCTGAAACAGAAATGAATAATCACAAATCCATCCTGTGGAAAATACGACCAATATTGGTTGGTTTAAACATCCATACACGTCTCCAGTAATTCCACCCCCGTTTCACCCAGCGCTGATCTCTTAGGGAGCAAACCCCCACTAAAGACCTGCCAGCTGAGATACAACATAGGATTTGGTGGAAGCCCTACAACTTCCTGTGGGAAATCAGCTATGTTGCCATCATGTGGGTGAGCCCACCAGGCAGGACTTCCAGGGAAAAGTCCATTCAGGAGAAGGCTGGTGTGACCCCCTCCAGGAAAGACCACTTCGGCCACAGCTGGCTGGCCTGTGGTGTCCAGGGGCTCAATTTCGGCACGTATGACTTGACTCTTTGCCACCAGCCTTTTCAGCGCATTGATAGCTGAAGGGAAAGCATCTCTATATATTGAGAAGGAATGGAGCCTGTCATTTCTCTGGCTTTATGATGGGCCGTTTGATTCCCAGAGTTGGCAGCACCACAGAGCTGCCCTTCCCTCCGCCACAATACGTGAAACATTGTCCATCGGTTGCCTGAGAGGCCTTGTGAAGAGATGTCTTTTTGTGTGTGTGTGTCCAGGCTTTCCTTGACCCACCAGAGTAGGCCCTGTGTTCTGCTTTCATAATACAGCTCCATTGCTTGTTTTGTTCCGTATCTCCATTTTTAATGGTTCGTTTTATTGTGCTTATGCTGTATTTTTGCGTAGTGCTTAGAGGTCTTTTTTAAGGGATGCGGGTGGCGCTGTGGGTTAAAGCCTCAGTGCCTAGGGCTTGCCGATCGAAAGGTCGGCGGTTCGAATCCCCGCGGCGGGGTGCGCTCCCGCTGTTCGGTCCCAGCGCCTGCCAACCTAGCAGTTCGAAATCACCCCTGGGTGCAAGTAGATAAATAGGGACCGCTTACTAGCGGGAAGGTAAACGGCGTTTCCGTGTGCAGCTCTGGCTCGCCAGAGCAGCGATGTCACGCTGGCCACGTGACCTGGAAGTGTCTTCGGACAGCGCTGGCCCTTGGCCTCTTTGAGTGAGATGGGCGCACAACCCTAGAGTCTGTCAAGACTGGCCCGTACGGGCAGGGGTACCTTTACCTTTTAGAGGTCTTTCAACACGAAGCAGTTTAGGTATGCTTTCAGTTAATTCATCGATCTTCTCCGTCCTTTAAAACCCAACTCTCTTTGACTCTTCTTATCAACCAGGTTCAGTTCCGCCATTACGGGGAGGCCTCAACTTGCCATGCTGCCTTCCCCTTAGGCCTGAGCGAGCCATTTGCCCAGGTGAAGCCTCCCTCAAGAGAAATTCAAGGGCGAGGTCCTGCGCTTTGTAACTTTCCCAGGGGAAAGTGAAACACCAGCCAGCCAGCTTGCTTTACTCCAGGGTCCCTGAAGTGCTGTTCCTAAGTAGTTCTGTATCTTCAAAGCTCTCTCTCTCTCTCTCTCTCTCATTCTCTGCATGCATCTCTTCCTCCACAGGCACATCCATTCCTCGCGAGGACATTTCTGTCTCCTTCGGTTTCCTGCTAGCCCTGCTCACCATCTGCTCTTGACTCCTACAGCTTTCGCTCCACCTGGACTCTGCTCCTCCAGGTCTAACCGCAGAGAAGCCTCCACCAAGATTAATGGTTGCTCTGGAAACTGACGCGTTATTTTTGTCCTAATGTGAGGAGCGGTGTGTGTGTGCGTACGCTCCACACCCTTGGTGACCACAAACGCCCCATTTAATAAACCAGAAAGGGAGGTGTGATGGCCTCATCCCGCTTCACACCCATTGTGATGATCACAGATGCGTCAGAAGCACTGACCCCACTGCGATATTACAATGTGCCTCTGCGGAGGGAAGGCAATCCTATCCCAAATGTTGAGCAGCTGCACACCAGACACTTTCTCCCCTGCTTGGCTCCTGCGGATGATGTGGCACTTAACCTGCTCCGTACATTTCAAAGGCTGTCTTTGGGAGATGGGCAATTTCCACCCCTCCTGGGGCTGAAGACTCCCCACATTAAAATTAATGAGCCTCTCCTTTTCATCTCAGCCCATCCAGAGCTTCCTGCTCCAGCATCTTGAGCTAATGGCAGGAGTCGTTAAAGCCTAAGTACCTTATTCACCAGCTGAATTTGTCTTTCTGGTTCTTTGTCATTCTGGGCTTTTTCTCTGTGCAGAGAAACAGAACCAGACTAATGATGAATTACCTGGTCCTCTGGAATTTGGGAAGTGGATACACACACACCTGGCAGTTTTGAGGTTATAGATATGAGATGTGCACCTTTCATAGAATTGTATGGTTGGAAGGGGCCCGAGGATCATCTAGTCTAACCCCCTGCAATACATTGTTATGTTTCAAACTTCCTATCATCGGCTAGGGAATGAGTGCTAGGAACTCTTCAAAAGAGGAAGCTGGGGATCCTGGGATGCTTGAGTTCCTGTATTCACAACCCTGTTTTGTAACACCGCGGGCTACAAGACATGGGTGGCGCTGTGGGTTAAACCACAGAGCCTAGGACTTGCCGATCAGAAGGTCAGCGGTTCGAATCCCCGCGACGGGGTGAGCTCCCGTCGCTCAGTCCCTGCTCCTGCCAACCTAGCAGTTTGAAAGCACGTCAAAGTGCAAGTAGATAAATAGGTTCCACTCTGGTGGGAAGGTAAACGGTGTTTCTGTGCGCTGCTCTGGTTTGCCAGAAGTGGCTTAGTCATGCTGGCCACATGACCCGGAAGCTGTACGCCGGCTCCCTCGGCCAATAAAGCGAGATGAGCGCCGCAATCCCAGAGTCGTCCGCGACTGGACCTAATGGTCAGGGGTCCCTTTTAACACTGCCTTGTAGGAAAACCTCATTCACTCTAAGCAGCCCACCCACCTCCTTTGCCCTGGCCGCTCCCCCTATAAGCCAGTTTGCAACAACCTCCAGATGTTTTTGGACTACAACTCCCATCAACCCCAGGCAGCTGTGCGGATCTATTCCTTATTAGTTTTATGCATTGCCTTTATAGCACTCCTTTTCTTCCAAGGAGCGCACATGGTTCTCCCCAGTGCTTTCCCCCCTAGAAAAATAGGTGTCGTTATGATAAATGTCACACTTTTTAATAACAATGAAAAGAGGTGCCAGTACTGCTTGCTGTCAAGTACCGCCTGGGGGGGGGCCGGAAACCACTGGATCTCCCACTCCTCAATGAATCCCCACAGCAACCCTGTGAGGGAGAATTATCTGAGGGGCAGTCACTGTCCCAAGGTGGGGATTTGAACCCTAGTCTCCCAGGTCCTGGGACGCGGGTGGCGCTGTGGGTTAAAGCCTCAATGCCTAGGGCTTGCCGATCGAAAGGTCGGCGGTTCGAATCCCCGTGGCGGGGTGCGCTCCCGCTGTTCGGTCCCAGCGCCTGCCAACCTAGCAGTTCGAAAGCACGTCAAAGTGCAAGTAGATAAATAGGTACCGCTCCGGTGGGAAGGTAAACGGCGTTTCCGTGTGCTGCGCTGGTGCTGGCTCGCCAGATATGGCTTTGTCACGCTGGCCACGTGACCCGGAAGTGTCTTCGGACAGCGCTGGCCCTTGGCCTCTTTGAGTGAGATGGGCGCACAACCCTAGAGTCTGTCAAGACTGGCCCGTACGGGCAGGGGTACCTTTACCTTTACCTCCCAGGTCCTAGTCCAGCACTCTAACCACTGCACCACACTGCCTCCGATGACTTTTCAATGAGAATGCATTGCAGGGGGTTGGACTAGATGACACCTTGGGGTCCCTCCCAACTCAATGATTCTACGAGATTCACCATCCCGAACACCCAGAGGGCCGTGTGGGAGAAGGCTGAAGCAACCTTAACAGAAGCAGGTGTCGACAAGAACAAACTTGCCCTGAAATGAAAGCGAAGAAACCAGGCAGCAAAGGAAAAAGGTTCAGTCCTCCATGGAGAGACTCAGAAGCGGGCATTTCTCTTCTCATTTATTTTATTGCTGTGGCAGCCCTCTGGGGCGCCTTGGTTGGTTGTCCCGGAATCCGGGCGGACATGTCCCGGTGTCACCGCACCGCTTCCGAAAGCAGCGCACGGAAGCCTCCAGAGCAGAAGACCCAGCTAAATGCTCAGGCTCAATTATTAATTAGGCGATTAGCATTCTCCCTCTATGCTCCACTTGCTCCTTAACTGGAAACCTGCCCTTCCCATCGGATCGCGCAACCAACTTCTCGTCCTGGGCGGCACTCATTTGTTAAGAAGGCGGCTCGCCCCCTTGGCTTGGCACAAGAGACACTCTTGTCAATTACTTGCCGAGTAGCAGCAGGGCCATAGCCAAGGGGCGTTGCAGGCAGAAAATGCCAGGATCAATCCCTGCCAGCTCTGAGTACGGCTGGGAGAGATCCCTGCCTGCAATTCTGGAGAGCCAGTGCCAGTCAGGGTCAACAGTACTGAGCGAGACCAGTGATTTGGCTCAATATAAGACAGCTTCCGAGGGACGCGGATGGCGCTGTGGGTTAAACCACAGAGCCTAGGACTTGCCGATCAGAAGGTTGGCGGTTCGAACCCCCACGACGGGGTGAGCTCCCGTTGCTCGATTCCCAGCTCCTGCCCACCTAAGCAGTTTGAAAGCACGTCAAAGTGCAAGTAGATAAATAGGTACCGCTCCGGCGGGAAGGTGAACGGTGTTTCCGTGCGCTGCTCTGGTTTCGCCAGAAGCGGCTTAGTCATGCTGGCCTCATGACCCGGAAAAACTGTCTGCAGAAGCGGACAAACGCCGGCTCCCTCGGCCTGTAAAGCGAGAGGAGCGCCGCAACCCCAGAGTCATTCGCAACTCTTTTTCAACAATGGGAGTGAGTTCGAATCCTGATGGATCGGCTGCATGACCAAGTTCCACGGGGAAAGTCAGCCGTGCATCCAGTCCCTGCAGAAAGCTGCTTTGCCACCTTGGTGCTTCGCAGAGCATAGGGCTGGCAAAGCCCCCTGCGCTATGGTTCCCAAGCATCTGAAAACCAGCTGGCTGCCATGCAGTTGGGTAAAGCTGTGCAAGGGACTCGGATGAGAAGGTGGGACAACCCACCTGTCAGTTCAGGTGATGGACAGGCAGACCTGTCAGAGTTGGATAAGGATCAGTGGGGCAGGCATTGGCCAAAAAAAGTCTCCCCTCCTGGGGGAAACCCGGGGTCCACTGTGCTTGCTGAGCGAGCTGCCATTTCTCAGCCTGACCTAATTCATAGGGTTGTTGCAATGTTAAAAGTGAAGGATGGTAAACACCACCCTTTGGAGGAAAGTAGGGCTAAAAATAAACGCAGGAACCATTCTGTCCGTTGAAAAACTAAATTACAGGATATCAGGGGGAGAGAAGAACCTGTCCGAGGTACCATTTCATTATGCATCACTGAGGCGGCATTAGCCGTTGCAAACTGCGAGCATAAAGATGGTTATTCGAGTGCTCTAAAAATACACAAGAAATATGACAGGTGGACCATTCGACACGTTTCACATTGTTGTTGTTTTTCCTCCAAGTAAGAGAGTGATTATAAACTGCCCCCTTAGTCATTAGTGTTATTCCTTTGTTCCATCAACCCTGGAACTAATTTGTGGAGGATGGGGAAGCTGGGAAAATGTGGGCTGGATGAGGTAACTGTTAGGTGGATTTGCAGATAGCTGGTTGACTGACAGAACCCAAAGTGTGCTCATTAAAGTGGGGTATTGCAGGGTTCAGTCCTGGCCCCGTTGTTGTTCAACACCTTGATCTGGATGAAGTAATTGAAGGGATGCCCATCAAATTTGCAAATGACACAAAACTGGGAGTGGGTAGCTAATGCCGCAGAAGACAGAATCAGAATTCAAAATGACCTTAATAGATTGCAGAACTGGGCCCAAACTTACAAAATGAATTTTAGTAGGGACATAGGTAAGGTTCTACACTTAGACAGGAATAACCAGCTGTGCAAATGTAAGATGGGGGATGCCTGGCTTGCCAGTGGTGAACTGAGGTGGATTTAGGGAAGAAGAAGAAGAAGAAGAAGAAGAAGAAGAAGAAGAAGAAGAAGAAGAAGAAGAAGAAGAATTAGGGAGTGTGCCTGGTTGGGGTGCCACAACTATGATGCAGAATGGAAGGAGAGAGCCCCCCCTCCAAATTTTCGGCATAACACAGGGCGCTGCTAAAGTTTGAGACCCCAAGATCTGCCACTGATATGAAAAGAAACTAGGGGTCTTGATGGACCACGAGCTTAACATGAGTCAACAGTGTGATGCAGCAGCAAAAAAAGCTAATGCTATTCTAGGCTATATCAACAGAAGTACAGTGGTACCTTGGGATGCAAACGGGGTCCGTTCCGGAGCCCCGTTCACATCTGAACATAACGTAAGATGCAACAGCACGTGAGCGTGACGTCATTTTTACCGTCTGCGCATGCGCGAGCGGCAAAACCCAGAAGTAACGTGCTCCGTTACTTCTGGGTCACTGCGGAGTGCAACCCGAACGCGCTCAACCTGAAGCGTATTTATCCCAAGGTATGTCCAGATCAGGGAAAGTAATAGTACCGCTCTATTCTGCCTTGGTCAGACCACGCTTGGAATGCTGTGTCCAGTTCTGGGCACCACAATTTAAGAAGGATGTTGAAAAGCTGGAATGTGAGCAGAGGAGGGTAACCAAGACGATCAAGGTCTGGAAACCAGGCCTTGAGAGGAACAACTGAGGGAGCTAGGCTTGTTTATCTAGGTATGGTCATCCTCTCGCAAATGACCGGCAGCAGTCACCAAATCAGCACTCTCCTGGGATCACAACATCCTGACTCTGCTTTTAAAAGACAGGAGCTAATGCCTTTCGTTAGCTTCTTGCCAAATAGAAGAGAAGAGGCAACCTAGGCGGCCCCAAAGGAACAGACGCAGCCAGAGGCCAGAGGCATTATATAAACAGCAGCTAGAAAGCAAGAAACACTTTCTATCAACAGTGATTAACTTGGCCATTAAATACATGGCAAGCTCTGCCTTGGGTGGCTGGAAGGAGCTGCTCTTATATGGCTTCTGTATAACATTATTATTATTATTATTATTATTATTATTATTATTATTATTATTTACAGCCGAGCTGAAATTTCTCAGAAGGCATCCTCTGTCCCAGAAGAATTCCTGAGATGGGTGGTGGTGGTTTGGTTTTAACTCAACCCCTCTGGAAAAAGAAGGCTGCTTTCCATCATTTTCTATGAGTCTTCTCCACCATTCATCCTCCCTCTCCCTCTCCCCCTCTTTTTGAGGCAGATGCTGTTCTCCACCGCCAACACATGGCCGTGGAATGGCATTTGGTCCTGGGCATTGTGGAGGATGCAAAAGGGTTGCCAAGCTGCCAGCACAGTTGCAGCTGTTGCCTCTTGTAGCAGCAGCATCCAAAAAAAAAAGGGTGGAGGAAAGGAAGGAAAGGAAGGAAAGGAAGGAAGGAAGGAAGGAAGGAAGGAAGGAAGGAAGGAAAGGAAGGAAGGAAGGAAAGGAAGGAAGGAAGGAAGGAAGGAAGGAAGGAAGGAAGGAAGGAAGGAGAGATGTGCTCTTTCTGCTGCCAATTGTGACTCCTAGACCTTGAGAAACTGTCAGATAATTTTCCACACCAACTGGAGAAAAATCAGTGAAATGGTCCACTCAGTTTCTCTAACCACAATTAGGGTGGAGACATTTTGAAAGACCAAGTGCACCCCTCTTGCATATTAGTTGTTGCTGTTGTTGTTGTTGTTGTGATAACTTTATTCTCACCATTCCTCCAAGATGTTCAGGGCAGCATATATGAACCATATTACCCTCACCGTTAAAGCTATGGTTTTCCCAGGAGTGATGTATGGAAGTGAGAGCTGGACCATAAAGAAGGCTGACTGCCGAAGAATTGATGCTTTTGAATTATGGTGCTGGAGGAGACTCTTGAGAGTCCCATGGACTTCAAGAAGATCAAATCCATCCGTTCTTAAGGAAATCAGCCCTGAGTGCTCACTGGAAGGACAGATCCTGAAGCTGAGGCTCCAATACTTTGGCCACCTCATGAGAAGAGAAGACTCCCTGGAAAAGACCCTGATGTTGGGAAAGATGGAGGGCACAAGGAGAAGGGGACGACAGAGGACGAGATGGTTGGACAGTGTTCTCGAAGCTACCAGCATGAGTTTGACCAAACTGTGGGAGGCAGTGGAAAACAGGAGTGCCTGGCGTGCTCAGGTCTATGGGGTCACGAAGAGTCGGACACGACTAAACAACAACATTCTCACAACAACCCTGTGAGGTGAGAAATAGACAGAGAGACACAGACAGACAGACAGACCCCAAGGCACCAAGTGAGCTTTCTGGCTGAGCGAGAATTTGAACTCAGGCCTACTCTGTCCCAGAGGAAGCTGGTCTGATCCATCAGGGGAAAAGAGGTGTTATGTACTGAAGTTCTCACCCTGGGCCAGCAGGGGGATACTGTAGATAGTTATGCAAATAAGGGATCGAAAGTGACGTTCAGTGATTGGATAGTTTTAGGAAACTGTTACAGTTACGTTGTACTGGAGCTCTATATAAGCAGGCTGACTGAACCCTTCAGTTCAGTTCTGTTCTGGCCTCTGAATAAACAAGAGCTGTTTGAAGAATCGTTGTGTTATCTGATATGTCCACCCACAACTTAACAGGAGGCACTGCCCAACCAACCTCAGCCGGATCTCTGCCACTATCTGTCTAGCTGCCTGCCTTCTTACTTACAGACAGACCCGGGGGTGGTCCTGGCTGTCAGCCTCCTCCTCCTTGGTCTCAGTGTTGCCTGAGGAGAGGCTTGAAACAACACTGGTCTGGGTTGCCTCCACCTGTCCTTGCCTCTGACTCCACCTACGGTTTGGGCTCCCTGGTTCTGTCCTGCCAGAACATAAGATGAGCCCTGTTGGGTCCATCTGATCAGCAAGTCCAAGAGTGGTTTAGACCACAGTGCCACCCACATCCTAACATGGGGACATGTCTTATATTGGCACTTGCACACCCTGGACCACCAGAAGTGATGCCGTTCATTCTATATCTTGCTTCCCTCACCTCATTCTGTTGCATGCGTAGGCCAAGCCAGACATAAAACCACAGAGTTTGAAGGCCACTTTTGTCCCATTTCTTGCTTGATGCAGCCGCAACAGATAGTTGTTCAATAAGGCCCTTAGTGAGGGTAAACCCTCCACCCTGCTAGTTGGTCCATTGTTGGTTCATTGTTTGAACTGTTCTTACTATAAGAACATGAGAAGAGCCCTGGTGGGTCAAGCCAATGGTCTACTTCAGGGGTAGGCAACCTAAGGCCCAGGGGCCCGATGCGGCCCAATCGCCTTCTCAATCCGGCCCGCAGACGGTCCAGGAATCAGTGTGTTTTTACATGAGTACAGTGGTACCTCTGGTTACGTACTTAATTCGTTCTGGAGGTCCGTTCTTAACCTGAAACTGTTCTTAACCTGAAGCACCACTTTAGCTAATGGGGCCTGCTGCTGCTGCTGCTGCTGTCATGCCGCCGCCGCACGATTTCTGTTCTCATCCTGAAGCAAAGTTCTTAACCCGAGGTACTATTTCTGGGTTAGTGGAGTCTGTAACCTGAAGCGTATGTACCGTAACCTGAAGCATATGTAACCTGAGGTACCACTGTAGAATGTGTCCTTTTATTTAAAATGCATCTCTGGGTTATTTGTGGGGCGGTGTTTTTACATGAGTAGAATGTGTGCTTTTATTTAAAATGCATCTCTGGGTTATTTGTGGGGCACTGGAATTTGTTCATTTTCTTTTTCTTTTTCAAAATATAGTCCGGCCCACCACATGGTCTGAGGGACAGTGGACCAGCCCACTGCGGGAAAAGGTTGCTGACCCCTGGTCTACTTGGTCCACCATCCTGTTCTCACAGTGACTAACCAGGTGAAAAGCCCACAAGAAAAACCACAAGAAGCAACAGCCACTTGTGATCCTCAGCAACTTGATATTCAGAGTCCTCCAGTGGTGGAGGGAGACGTTATCAAGAAGCTTCCAGAAGCTTCTCCCAATGTTCAACTAAAATCTACTCTCGTACCATTTTTAAGTGCATTAGATGTATTCCTACCCTCTGGGGAAGCCGAGAACAAGTTTTTGTATGACCCTCCGCTCACCCTCAAAAGTGCCATATAATTGCAAAATAATGCAGGTTGGGTGTGATTGAGAGAAAGAAAACAGCACTACCAGGAATCTGGGACAATAGGATGGACTGCAGCCTGTCTGAATCTTCCTTTGAATATCACAGCTCGGAAGAAAGTCATCCACTTCGCTGACTATCTAGGCCAAGCAAGGAACAAGCGAGTGACAGTCTTCGCTGTTTTCACCCTTAAGCAATTTAGCTCTAGGTACTGCAGCATCAAAAAAGCGTTCTTTCTAGCCAAAATGCCTTCCTTCCTTCCTTACATTTATAGCCCATCTTTCAGCCCATCAAAAGATCCTTTTTCAAATCATCAGTTGCTAAGACCTACAAGTGCATCATCCTAGGGCATTCATAATGCTGTATTCCTGCAATTAATTTTGTCCATCAAAAGAAGGTGGGGAGGTTGTTTTATGGGAAACCCCCCCCCCACACACACAAAACAAACAAACCATGGTACATCAGCGTTTTGGTTATGACTCTCAGCACAAGCAAAGGAAGTTGGTGGGCTTATCTCCTCTGTCCACTTAAAGGTAAGCATTTTGCAGTGAAAACCCTGCTCCTGCCCACCTAGCAATTCGAAAGCACATCAAAGTACAAGTAGATAAATAGGTACTGCTCCGGCGGGAAGGTAAACGGCGTTTCCGTGCGCTGCTCTGGTTCGCCGGAAGCGGCTTAGTCATGCTGGCCACATGACCCGGAAGCTGTACGCCCTTGGACAATAAAGCGAGATGAGCGCCGCAACCCCAGAGTCGTCCGCGACTGGACCTAATGGACAGGGGTACAAAACCCATGTTTGATGTAGCAATTGCTCAGTTTGTGTGGCACTGCAAAACACTGGGTTTTCACTGCAAAATGCTGCCAAAAAACCCTGCAAAACTTCAGCACAGTTTTGGAGAGGATCCCAAAATTCTGGATTCGTAGTTTTGCTGCCCACATGACCATCACACATTGGGCCCACAGCAGGAGATAGGGCCTGAAACCAGGTTAATCATTATAAAAGGCTACACTGATAGCAAATATTTGTTGATCTAAAATGGACCAGTTTTTAAAATTCGGTATATAATTAGAGGAAGCCAAGTTTCCAGTTTCTGACTGGACCAGCAATGTCAGACTAGGATTGATGAGATCCAGATTCGAATCCCTACTCCGTCCTCCTTGAGCCAGCCATTTCCTCTCAGCCCAGCCAACATCACAGGGCTAGTGTGAGGATGCGGAGAACCATGTATCCCACCTTCCTTTAGCAGGATGTCACTGTGTTTGGGAAGACCAAGTTCTTCCGCATTTAGTGGTAAAGTCCATTTCAGCTTTACGTGATGAATCTGCTTGCTACCATCCAAAGATAACAAGGCACAACATTCCCCTTTTAATCAGAGTTTGGTTCACTTACACAGAGGAGGTTGTGAGTAGAAAGCGTTATGAGTTTATTAAAAAGATGTTAATTACCGCTCTTACATTAATAGCCAGCTAATGGGGGGAAAGCAATCTCCCTTCTGTCTATGAGTGACAAAGTAAGTAGCTACAGCACACAGGAAAGAAAGTGTGAGGTTTGCTCATCTCATTCAAAGAGACAAAGCACAAAGAGAATATGCTTATTTTAGTCAAACATTTTGGATAGAAAGGAGCTCACAGCCTAACAGAAGCAAGGATCATATAATAGACATGCTAATTATACAGCATATTAACAACTTAATTGCATAATAAGTATACATTTGCTTTTCGATTTTGCATAGATGTATGCAATCCAACATGTCTATATAGCTCCAAATGATTTGGTATGGCTGGCACTCTTGCTTCTCCCTCTCTTTAATTTTTAAAAAATACATATGTAAATTCACCCTAAGCATTTTTCAAAAGGAAGTATTGTAGCCTTCCTCCCCAAGGTTTAAATTGCATTGGCACAATTAAGGAAACCAGTGTTCCTCTTAATGGCAATTTGAACTCCCAGCAATTAGCAGGTGGTAATGTTTTGCTCCATGACCTGAAAAGCTTCCAGTCCTGGTTTCTGCATAACAAATCTCTCTTTAAATAGCTTGGAGCAGGTCAGTTGGCAGCCCCCTAATTTGGTTGACTGAGTCTCAGGGGGCAGGAACTGAGGTTTGTGTTACAGATTGTTGTTGTTTAGTCCTTTAGTCATGTCCAACTCTTCGTGACCCCATGGACCAGAGCACGCCAGGCACTCTTGTCTTCCACTGCCTCCCGCAGTTTGGTCAGACTCATGCTGGTAGCTTCGAGAACACTGTCCAACCACCTCGTCCTCTGTCGTCCCCTTCTCCTTGTGCCCTCCATCTTTCCCAACATCAGGGTCTTCTCCAGGGAGTCTTCTCTTCTCATGAGGTGGCCAAAGTATTGGAGTCTCAGCTTCAGGATCTGTGCTTCCAGTGAGCACTCAGGGCTGATTTCCTTCAGAATGGATAGCTTTGATCTTCTTGCAGTCCATGGGACTCTCACAGATAGGTAGCCGTGTCGGTCTGCCATAGTCCAAACAAAAGAAAAAAAATCCTTCCAGTAGCACCTTAGAGACCAGCTAAGTTTGTTCTTGGTATGAGCTTTCGTGAGCATGCACACTTCCTCAGATACCAAGGGGTTTGTAGTTTGCCATCTCCTTGGTGGAATGCTTTAAATTTACATTCCATCTGATTCCTTTTAAACATCTTTTCTTTTTTTTAATTGACTGGTGGAGAGGGAGGTACTACCATCTACCCGACGCTAGGACAGGTTTAGAGTTGCCAGCTACACTTTGGATGGAAACAATGTGCATTCCATGCCCAGAGGAGGATGGCAGATGCCCTGGAGACCAAAAGCTTATTTTGTAACAAGTTGAAGGAGCTAGGTATGTTTAGCACGGGAGAAGAGATGATTAAGTGGCGATATGAGAGCTGTCTTCAAATATTTGAAGAGCTGTCACGTGGACTTGTCATTTTAGCCTACATAAAAAATATATATCCTGTCCTTTTTTGGCGATTACTCATAGCTGAGCAAGATCATCTTCCATGAACACAGTCTTAACAGGGTGTCCGTAAGTGATGTGGAGACCAATTCTTCCTGGTGTTTAGTCAGAGATGGACTAATCTTTGCAAGAGGTTTTTAAACAGAAGGTGCTGCAGCGGCGCATTTCCTGCATTGGTAGCGGGTTGTACTAAATGATCTTATGATGCGCTGCAGCTCTTCAGCAGAGCATCTGCAAGTGCATGCAGAAAGTCCCAAATTCAAGTTCAACCGCTGGCATCTACAGGTAGGACTGGGAGTGACTCTTTTCTGAAAATAGGGACGTGGGTGGCACTGTGGTCTAAACCACTGAGCCTCTTGGGTTTGCCAATCGGAAGCTCGGCAGTTCGAATCCCTGCAACAGGGTGAGCTCCCGTTGCTCTGTCCCAGCTCCTGCCAACCTAGCAGTTCGAAAGCACACCAGTGCGAGTAGGTAAATAGGTACCACTGCAATGGGAAGGTAAACGGCATTTCCATGCGCTCTGGCTTCTGTCACGGTGTACCGTTGCGTCAGAAGCAGTTTAGTCCTGCTGGCCACATGACCCGGAAAGCTGTCTGTAGACAAACGCTGGCTCCCTCAGCCTGAAAGCAAGATGAGCACCGCAGCGCCATAGTTGCCTTTGACTGGACCATCCAGGGGTCCTTTAACTTTTTTTAAGTAAAGGTAAACGGACCCCTGACCATTAGGTCCAGTTGCAGATGACTCTGGGATTGTGGCGCTCATCTTGTTTTACTGGCCGAGGGAGCCGGCGTACAGCTTCCGGGTCATGTGGCCAGCATGACTAAGCTGCTTCTGGGGAACCAGAGCAGTGCTTTCAAACTGCTAGGTTGGCAGGAGCAGGGACCGAGCAACGGGAGCTCACCCCGTCGCGGGGATTCAAACCGCCGACCTTCTGATCGGCAAGTCCTAGGCTCTGTGGTTTAACCCACAGCACCACCCACATCTCTTTTAACTCCCAGATAGGCAGGAATTAAAACGCCTCCATCTTTTTCAGCATTTGGATGAAGTTGTGCCTATTGCAATGAACCTTGGTTGGCCAGCCGAGCAAATCCAAGTAACTAATGGATGGATTAAAGCTGCCTGTTCTGTACTGCTCTAGTAGCACAACCCCATTCATGAATATCATCTCTGATGCCCACTTCTTTCCCTGTCAGGGTGAAACCCAGCTTGCATATTTTTCAATATTTCAAGAGTTTGCTAAGTAAGGAATCAGAGGCCATTCCTTTTACCAAAGCTCTTCCATCAGAAGTAATGGCTCCCCCTGCTGACAGTTATGAAGAATTACCACTGTTATTATATACTGTATTTACCTTATCTATCGTTCTTAAGTAGGACTGTCAACTTTTCTAACCCAGCTTCAGTGCTTTTATCACCTGCACAGCTAGCAGATATTCAGCAAGTGGAGCTTGTCCTAGCATGCAGTGGCTGGGGAAAGAAAGAAAAAAGCTTCAGTTGCTGGATTTCTGCTGGCTGTTTTGTAATGAGCACTTTATGCATTGACAGATTAAACCGTAACCTCATCTTTCTCCCACCCATCAACATTTCTTTCTGTTGTGCCTCATCATACAACCAGCCAGTCCACCCAGCTTGCGCTTTTGCCAGTTGCAGTAAGAAGTACTGTATCACATTTGCTCTCCAGTTAGAAGAGAAGAAATACTTGTTTTCATACTCCAGACAGACACTTGTCTAGTTTTTGCTCCCCACCCTTTTTTAAACTCTGTTTTGGGGTACTTGCTTTGAGACGTGATGGCCAGGTACCAGCACTTCAAGGAACAAATCCCAGTATACTGGTTCCTCCATCAGGGTTCACAATGAGCATTTTTGGTGCTGATCTCCTCCCTTCTCTCAGCCAAGAGGGGCTCAGGCTAAGGGAGCGTCTCTTAAGAAACCTCCTCTGACCCTCTCCCTAAGGAAGCTACTTCAGAATTTTTTAAAATAACTTTTGTGCCAGGGTCAAATATGCTTAAAGCCACTTCACCATTGCTCCGAAATATGTGGTTAATCAGATCCAAGGCGACACAACCTGAAGATGCTCAGAGAGACACTTGAAATTAAATAATAATACATACAACATACCTACACTCAATCCCACAGATAATTCCCATCACCATCCACCACCCCTCACCCTTTGTGTTAGACTTCCAATCTAAAAGGTAAAGGTAAAGGTACCCCTGCCCGTACGGGCCAGTCTTGACAGACTCTAGGGTTGTGCGCCCATCTCACTCAAGAGGCCAAGGGCCAGCGCTGTCCGAAGACACTTCTGGATCACGTGGCCAGCGTGACATCGCTGCTCTGGCAAGCCAGAGCCGCACACGGAAACACCGTTTACCTTCCCGCTAGTAAGCGGTCCCTATTTATCTACTTGCACCCAGGGGTGCTTTCGAACTGCTAGGTTGGCAGGCGCTGTCTACTCAATTGCAATTTCTTTCCACTTCTATTACTTCCTTTCACACACCTTTAACCTAATTTCATACTTCTTTTTCTATTACACATTGTTATCCATCTTATTTAGTATTCCAATATTTGAAACGAAACTTATTTATTCTAATAGGAGTTCTGATTTTTCGATATAGTTTTGCAAGTATCTTTTAAACACCTCCCAGTCCCTGTCTGCCTTCTCTTTTGAGATCCTTCCAATTTCTCCCATTGTTTTGGATATATTGTAGTACTCCAATAATTTGGCAAGCCACTCTATCTTTGTTGGTACAGTACCACTTTTCCAATTTTTCACATGTATGTAGGTATGTTGTATGAAATGTACGTTTGTATGTGTATTAATGTTGAATTATTTTAACAATAAAAATTTATTTTAAAAAAAGAAATTAAATAATAATAATAATAATAATAATAATAATAATAATAATAATAAATGTCCAGTAGCACCTCCAACCAAGTTTGTTCTGGTATAAGCTTTCGTGTGCATACACACTTCTTCAGAGAGATGCTTGAGATCATCTTGGGCCAGGATCAGACTCAACTCTGGAGCTTTTCTTTCTTTCTTTCTTTCTTTCTTTCTTTCTTTCTTTCTTTTCTTTTCTTTTCTTTTCTTTTCTTTTCTTTTCTTTTTGAATAACAAAGAGTTGGCCCTGGTGGGAGTGGCAGGGGGAAAGAACAGAAGTCAAATGCATGGATTCTAGGAGAGGTCGTTCCACTAGCAGGATATATCTAGTGTGGGGAGTGGGGGCTTTTTATGGATGTATTTTTAAATTATTATTTAATTTCTACTCAATAGGTTTTTTTTGGGGGGGGGGGTCCTTACCAAGTTCCCCATTCCCCTCTGTCGTTGAAATGGTTTCTTCCACCTCTAGCTTCATGTTCACTCTTCTCTCGGGACGCGTCGGCACTTTGCCCCCGTTTTTCTTCCACCTTCATGAGGTCTAGCAGCGCGCAAGTTCAGCATCCTTTGGTTCCTTCCACGCATCGCTCCCCCTTAAGTCGTCGGAGGCGTTGATGCTGCCGAGCTCCCCTTCCTTCCTCCCACTTGTAGGATTTTGTTTGGGGCTGGCGCTGGGAACGGAGGTAGTTGGTCAACCCAAGGAGCCAGTCCGCTTTACCGATCGCCTGTTGCAGAAATGCTGGAGCGAAGACACGCTTCGAGTGCCGACGTCCAAAGTGGAAATTTTGCAAAGGCTGCAGGAGATCCTGAGCGGAAAGATCTTGAGGTACAGCAGTGTTGGGGGACGTGGGCAAGCCTTAAGCTCTCTCTTTGGCCTGGGTGGCCTTCAGGAGGTTGAAAAGGGCAGAAAATGAGACACTCTTAACCCAGCGACAGAACATCTGTTCTGCATTCAGTAGGTCTCATCTCCAGGCAGGGTTAGATTCTACTTCTGAAATCCAGGAGATCCAGAACTGCCAGTCAGTGTAGACAGTTACAGAACCAATGGTCTAACTCGGTATAAAACAGCTTGGGAAAGCAAATTTCTGTCCCCTCAGCAGCATCCACACAATTGCACCCAATGAGTTGAAAAGTCAGTGGGATTGGGGTCAGATGGACTCAAGATTTCAGGCACAAATCTGCCACCCCTGAAATTTCCCCTTTTTTCTTGTTTCCAGAGAGTTTTGTGGCAGCTTTAAAAGACCAGCTGATTTACCACCACATAAGCTTGTTTGTGATATTCTAAAGGTAGATCTTTTTCTTGCCAATTGCATGTAGAAGTGGAGCCACGAAGCTTAGATGCTTAAAAGCATCCTAGCTGTGGCAGCTATTCTGGAATAATAGATCTGGAAAAGTGGTGTGTAATTGCATGTATTTTACCTAGTTGGTTTATTAATATTGGCCGCCTAGTCATTTTGGTCTCTCCCTTCCTTACAGTTGAAATTTAGATTAACTTCCTCACCAAAGGAACCCACGTTTATTTGTTTGTTTGTTTATATTAAATTTGTATACCTCCCTTCATCCATGGATTTTAGGGCAGTTCACAGCAGCCATGATTAGTCTGCAAAATGCCAAATACTTATATAATAATAAATAATAATAATAAATTATTATTTCTACCCCACCGTTCCCAGTTTAAAAACCAGGCTCAGGGCGGCTAACAGCAAATATAATGGTCAAAGGCCTGGAAACAATGCCTTATGAGGAACGGCTAAGGGAGCTGGGCATGTTTAGCCTGGAGAAGAGGAGGTTAAGGGGTGATATGATAGCCATGTTCAAATATATAAAAGGATGTCACATAGAGGAGGGAGAAAGGTTGTTTTCTGCTGCTCCAGAGAAGCGGACACGGAGCAATGGATCCAAACTACAAGAAAGAAGATTCCACCTAAACATTAGGAAGAACTTCCTGACAGTAAGAGCTGTTCGACAGTGGAATTTGCTGCCAAGGAGTGTGGTGGAGTCTCCTTCTTTGGAGGTCTTTAGGCAGAGGCTTGACAACCACATGTCAGGAGTGCTCTGATGGTGTTTCCTGCTTGGCAGGGGGTTGGACTCGATGGCCCTTGTGATCTCTTCCAACTCTATGATTCTATGATTCTATAAAACATTGATTAAAATGTGATTTAAATACAGCATAAAAACAACATAAAATACAACATAAATGCAGCCTCAGTGTCAATAAAATTCAAAAATTCAGGGGTCATTTTTTTTTGGGGGGGGGAACCCTAGTCAGTAGACATCAAATGATCACCAGGGCTAACTGGCCAAGTTGGTCCTACTAGGGCCTTCAAGGAGACCAGGGAAGAATTTAAATGGGGGGTCCCAGAAAGGGTTTCTTCATAGAAGAGGAAAGGGAAAAGGGAATAGAGGATCAGGCTAATTCAAATTGAAGGCCAGGCGGAATAGCTCTGGCTTACAGGCCCTGCGGAAGGAGATCAAGTCCTGGAGGGCCCTGGTCTCATGGGACAGAGCATTCCACCAGGTCGGAGCAGTCACTGAAAAGGCCCTGGCCCTGGTGGAGGATAGTCTGGCTTCCTTAGGGCGCATTTCTTGGTGAATATTATCATCAACATCTTTATTGCTAATATTAGTGTAGTTGGGGTGCCCAGCCGTGAATGATATCTTCAGAAATCCGAAAATGAGGAATCACAGAATTGTAGAGTTGGAAGGGACCCAAGGGTCATCTAGTCCAACCCTCTGCAATGCCTCTTAAATTAAGTACACAGGACGCTGCCTTTAAACTGAATCAGACCATTGGTCGTCTAGCGCAGGATTGCCTACACTTACAGGAAGCAGCTCTTCAGACAGGGAGTCTCTCTCAGCCCTGACTGGAAATACCGGGCATTTGAGCCTGAGACTTTCTACCTGCCAAGCACTTGCCCTACTGCTCAGCTGAGGCCTTTCCTATTTTATTTTATTTTTTCATTTCAAAACAATTTTTTTTTAACAAAGATCAAATTCAAAATCCATTTTAATTTTCTGACATAAGCCTATTACATAGATTACCTAAATTAAAATATATCTAATTGCTCTAGGCTTCCCTTTGCTATATGTAAATACAACGCAATTAACAAATTATATTATAAACGATATTATAGGTTCCCATATACCCCCCACTCCCCTTCACCCATGTGTGATCTCAATATTTTACTTCTTCCAGCTTGTTGTGTTGTTATAATTTAATAATTATTCAATTGATTCTATTATTATATTCTTACTTAACCCTGCACGTTTTACACATTCTCTATTAATATTTCAATTCCGGGACTGTATTTTTTCATGTATTCCTTCACTCCATCCCACTCTCTAATTATTCTCTGATTTGAGTGGCCTCTAATAATTGCCGCCAATTTTGCCATTTCTACAAACTCACAGAGTTTGTTTTGCCATTCTAATAGTGATGGGATTTTCTCCCCCTTCCAGTTTTTTGCAATCAATATTCTGGCAGCTGCTGTTGCGTAAAGGAATACACTTTTCTTATCTTTGGGAATGTCATTGGATATTAGGCCTAACAGCCTCTGGCTTTTTTAAAAAGAAATCTTAAATCTCCCTATTTGTTAACTGAGCTGCTGTTAAAGTTTTTCAATACACATTCCAAACTTAATCGCTCCACAAAATATTGGGGCGGGTGGTGGTGAAAAGAGACGAAGCGGCAGGAATCTGGAATATCCAAGATTATATGTATCCCAATTTGAGAGTGCAGAATATCTTTCTCTTTCTGCAGATCAACTTCAATGAATCTCAGCCCCCAAGCGGCAGAAGAAAAATGGACACAGCTGCTGAGCAGCACCGTGAGGTAAGACAGGAGAGGAAGGGGGTGCCAGGGTCAAGGTTTTTGTGCACTGATAGGATCGGGGCTCATCTATGCTGTCATTCCATGCAAACAGTAAGCTTTCTGTACCTCCATTATCTCTTGTCCATATGGTGGTCCTCTAAATCCCTGTCTTCCCATGCTTTCCTCTCTCCAGATTCTCTCATCTCCTAACCTTTTTGGCATATCCTTGGCATGAGAAAATCCGGATTGAAGGGGAGGGAGGAATATGGGAAGGCAGGGATTTGGAAGAGAACATCATGCAGACGGCAGGAAATTGATGGGTGTGCAAGAAACTTACTGGCCACATTAAAGGACAAGATGGAGGAGCCCTTAGGGCTGGGCAATCACTGCAATGAACAAGTCAGACTATTGGTCCAGATAACTATCATCTATGGTGGCGCTGTGGTCTAAACCACAGAGCCTAGGGCTTGCCGATCAGAAGGTCGGCGGTTCGAATCCCCGTGACTGGGTGAGCTGCCGTTGCTCGGTCCCTGCTCCTGCCAACCTAGCAGTTCGAAAGCACATCAAAGTGCAAGTAGATAAATAGGTACCGCTCCGGCGGGAAGGTAAACGACTTTTCCGTGTGCTGCTCTGGTTCGCCAGAAGCGACTTAGTCATGCTGGCCACGTGACCCAGAAGCTGTCTGTGGACAAACGCTGGCTCCTTCGGCCTATAGAGTGAGATGAGCGTGCAACCCCAGAGTTGTCCACAACTGGACCTAACGGTCAGGGGTCCCTTTACCTTTACTAAATACCATCTACCTGGACTGGCAGTGGCTGTCCAGGATTCCAGGTAGGGAACACTTCCAGGCCTACCTAGAGATGCTAAAGGCAGAACCTTGGAGCTGCAGCCCTTCAGGACTACTCAGAAGGAAGCTCCATGTAGTTCAAGGGGACTTATTCCCAGGCAAGTCTTAACAGGACTTGCATCTGAGTAGATCCATCTATGTAAGACAAAACACACAAGTTGTTTGTTCAGGACTATGTGTCTCATGACGCTGGTTGCTAGCAGCATTTTTCAGATCAGTGAACATGTTTTTGGGGATGGGGGGGTGATAAGATCAGGGCTATAGCCACTCTTTCTGCTCATGACTGCCATCGCCCTTGAGCCAGTGCCACTAACTGGACTCATCCACTTCAGCCTGACTGGGCTAGGCGAGCTGGGTAGCACTTCCAGAGACCACCTTCTGCACAGGAACAGGTCAAAGTGCTGTGGACTCACAGCTTAGAGTTGTGAGCACCGGATTCACTTCCACAAGTAGACAGTCGTCGCACAGCAGAGTCCAGCAGAGTATATAAACAACTCAGAGAGCAGCTCTGTAGAATATCTTCTTTATTCTATCTACAACTATTATACAACTATATACAGAGCTAAATGAGCCTAAGCATAAATGAATGCTAAACCGCACTGAGTGTCTGCAGCTGCTCTTAGCAGCAACCTTATCTATACACACAATCTCTAACACTCAGTCTCTCTCCGACACATTGACTGACTGACTGACTCACTGACCGACTCATTCACTGACCGACTCTTTGATGTGGTGCTGGAGCAGAATAAGTAGAGAGCAGAACACGCCTCCTCCTCTCTGCAGAATCAGCAGACTCCTCAGGAGATTCTTGGATATGGGAGGGGTGAAATCTCCTCAGTGTTTATATGGAGATCTGAACATAGTATATGTACCTGAACCTATATACGGCCTTCCATATGTTTGGGCCAAAACTCCCATCAGCCCTCACGGTGGTGGTGGTTGTTTTAAAGTTTCTTTCTTTCTTTCTTTCTTTCTTTCTTTCTTATTTATTTATACATTTCACTAATTTTACAATCATTTCGACATTTCAAAACTTGACTTCCTTCCCCCTCTTTTCTGCGGTTCCTTAAATTTAATTTTAATATCTTCTGCATATCCAGATTAACTTAATTCACTCAGTTATTCATCTTTAAATATATACTCTTATAAAACTGCAGGTTGTTACAATGATCCTGCCAATGTTTTTATCTGTTAAATATTCAAGAAACCATTTCCATTCTTTTGTAAAAGATTTGTTATCTTGATTTTTTATTCTTCCGCTGGGGCGATGGCAGTTGGGATCCAAGAAATTCTGGAGGACATTAGGTTGAGAGCAAGTCAACATTGGTAGGAAGTCAGCCACCTGCTTTTCTGATCATTCCATAAGTGCAAGCATTCCTCTTTGTGCCCTGTTCTGGCCTCTCTCTTACACACACTGAGAGAGAACCAATTTTGGGGGCACCAACAGGGGAGGAAGGAAACCCCATTGTGCAAGCAGAAATCCCTGCTCAGGGCTTCAGCTGATGTGACTCCTTAGGTAGGTTTATTAGCAAAGCAAGTCCTACCCAGATTGGAAGGTTGGCGGTTCGAATCCCTGCAACAGAGTGAGCTCCCGTTGCTCTGTCCCAGCTCCTGCCAACCTAGCACTTTGAAAGCACGCCAGTGCAAGTAGATAAATAGATACCGCTGTGGCAGGAAGGTAAATGGTGTTTCCGTGCGCTCTGGTTTCCATCACGGTGTCCCGTTGCGCCAGAAGCGTTTTAGTCCTGCTGGCCACATGACCCGGAAAGTTGTCTGTGGACAAACACTGGCTCCCTCTGCCTGAAAGTGAGATGAGTGCTGCAACCCCATAGTCGCCTTTGACTGGACTTAACCGTCCAGCCTGCACCTCTGAACTGTACACCTGAACTAAGCCCACCTGGGTGTGGGAGGGGCTGGACTGCAGGCATTCTTCCTCTCCCACCACCTGCCCTTTTGAATCTAAAAACACAGTGCTGATTTTGGGGCTCTTTTCCCTCTGCTTTAGGGGCCTACAATCTTTGAAGAGGTATCTGTGGTTCTCATGGAAGAAAAGGAGTTCACCTTGGATCCTCACCTGCTTGCCCTCAGTGGGAATAACATCCAGCAGTATTGCACCATGCTGTCCTGGCTGGGTAAGTCTTGCATATTCCAACAACAATTTATTTATATCCCACCCACCTGGCTGGGCTTCCGCAGCCACTCTGGGCGGCTTCCAGCAAAATATTAAAATACAGTAATGCATCAAACATTAAAAGCTTCCCTAAACAATTACAATTTATGAAGCATTTCTCCCAGCCATGCAGTTTGGTTTCACAACAATCCTGTGAGGTAGGTTAATTGGAGTGATCGTGGTCTTCCCCAGAGCCGGATTTAGGTGTGATGAGGCCCTAAGCTACTGAAGGTAATGGGGCCCTTTATATGTCCAGCTGTCCTTTGTCAACAACAAATTGTCGCTGTTTTTTGTTGTTGAATATATGCTATAGGGTAATTTATGGACCTAATAGGTATCTAAAGCCATTTGCGCATGTTGCCATGCAACCAGTCCATGCAGAATGTAGGCACCTTATATATAGAAATGAGCAAACCGGTGATGTTTTTGGGAGCAGGCTAGCAGGCGGGGCCCATTACTTACATCAATCATAGGAGACTACCAACACAAAACACTGTTGCTGTATGTAGGTTTTATTTTATTTGTTTTTTATCTTATATTTTGGAAATGTACATTCAGTCCCCCCCCCCTATATTTTTTGGGGGGGCCCCCAAGAGAGTGGGGCCCTAAGCTATAGCTTGTTTAGCTTACATGTAAATCCACAGTGTGGTTCTGTGCGCTGCTCTGGTTCGCCAGAAGCGGCTTAGTCATGCTGGCCACATGACCCGGAAGCTGTACGCCAGCTCCCTTGGCCAATAAAGCGAGATGAGTGCCGCAACCCCAGAGTCTGTCACGACTGGACCTAATGGTCAGGGGTCTCTTTATCATTACTAACTCTCATCTACCTGGACTGGCAGTGCCTGTCCAGTATTTCAGTAAGGGTCAGGGGTCCCTTTACCCTTTACCTTTACTGGCTCACTGGGAAAAAACTTCAGAAATTCATAAAGACAGGTGAGCTCAGCTACTCAGCAGCCCCTCTGCCTGAGTGATAATTCCTGGCATCCTGATACCTGAGTGCTAGACAGGTAGCCATTCCAGAAATAACAAACCCAGATGAAGACAAAAGGGTGTGATTAACTTGGCTGGGAAACAGGGAAATGTAAATATCTCTTTTGTTACACTTGATGGGTGTTTGGTGGAGGGCAAGGAGAACCTTGGGGCAGGGTCCAGGATGCTCAGATTACTGCCACCAGACCTCCTCTTTCATGATGTAACCATGATGTATTAGTGATGTAGTTTGGGGGGGTGTAACATGGGGATTAGCAGCTAATAAAAGTTTGGGGGCTCTTTTGTTCGGGGCGTCCATCTTGTTCCACCTTGTGGCAGGTGGGAGTCCTGTCGTGACAGTCTTCAATAAAGACCAAGCCTCCTGGCTGCTGTTTTGCTCTGGTATTCCCGGCTGGTGTCCTGGTTTTATGTCCAAGGGAGCCCTCAGATTTCTCCGTTAACATTTGTCAACATAAATGCAGCAAAGACAACCCAACCCACCCACCAAATATAAAACCATGTCTTTTCATAAGCAGTGACATCTCTCTCACTCTCACTACTGTCTCCCCAACTTAAGCTTATGTCAAAAAGCGTTGCAAAATTCCACCCTCCTCTTTGCCTGCAGTTCCCACCCAGTACTGTACTACTGGAGATACAGAACAACTGCAGGAATATGCATGGATATCAAGAAAGGGAGAAGGTTCTTCCTCCCCATGACAAATCAAGAAAAGGAAGCCACAATGATCCATAATGAATGGGGGAAAATGTTTAAAAGTACTTCCCTCCCCCCCAAAAAAAAACCAGAGTTCTGTTGAGGATAATTCAGACTGAAATTTCCAGGTGTCAAAAAAGGTTATTTACGTACGCCATTACTGTGGCCCGTGTTTTGTTAGCCCCAAAATGGAAAAGGAACGAGTTCCCAACCAAAGAAGAGTTAGCAATTTAAGTTGATAGAATATGCTCAGCTTGCAGACTTAACATATAGAATAAGAGAACAAGAAGAACATACATTTAGAGAAGATTGGAAGACGTTTATTGAATATATGGGAAATAACTGTGTACAGCTGAAAGCCCTGGCAGCATTCAGATAAATTCAACAGTGTAAATAAGTTACGATGGATGTAATAATGGAATACTGAATGGTACTGTTTCTGTAAAAATGCAAGGATTTATGATATGTAAAATGAACCATGGAAAGAGCAGAAGGGAAGTCACTGATATCTTAAGGATGTAAAAATAAGTACTTTAAATTATAAAACAGAGAATTTAATAAAAAAAAAATTATGTACAGTGGTACCTCAGGTTACATAAGCTTCAGGTTACATACGCTTCAGGTTACAGACTCCGCTAACCCAGAAATAGTGCTTCAGGTTAAGAATTTTGCTTCAGGATGAGAACAGAAATTGTGCTCCGGCGGCGCGGCAGCAGCAGGAGGCCCCATTACCTAAAGTGGTGCTTCAGGTTAAGAACTGTTTCAGGCTAAGTACGGACCTCTGGAACGAATTAAGTACTTAACCTGAGGTACCACTGTATATAAAAAAAGGAAGCCACAAGAATAAGTGGGGCAAATTCACCCTAAGCATGTTGACTCAGAAGTAAGCCCTCTTTGAGATTAGTTGGTCACTTCTTGCCAAATATTCACGGATGTTAGGTTATTAAAAAGTGTAATCCTGCAATATTATATTTTGAAACTAGGTCATTTCTGAGTTTGAGGGCAGGTAGGAGTTATAGCTGACAACAACTTTGAGGGCACCAGGTTGGGGGATGCTAACCAGCAGCCGTTCTCCATGGTTTCAGGCTCAGATATTTCTGAGACCCCTTAGCTGAAGATGATAGGAATTGAACTTTTGACATTTTCAGTGAGAAGCATGTGGTCTGCCGCTAAGCTATGTCTGCTGTAGCAGAGAGTGAGCTGAACCTCTCCTAAGATTTTTGTTCTCTCTCTTTTGCTCTCTGGCTGAACAGAATTGAAGAATCCCAAGCCTGAAATTTACTTCGAGATGGAACAAGGCCTCATGTTGCCCCTCTCGCTGGCCCATATTGTCGAGGAGTTTGAGATTTTGCCGTGCTTATCCCAAGGTGAGGAATGGCGTGTTCGTTCCTGAACAGAGCGGCCGAGCAGGTCGCCCACATTACAGATGAGGAGAGTGAGGTAGAAATGCAGAGATGCTTAATTGTTCCACACTGAGAATCAATTCAAATGGACAGAGAATATTTGGTACAGTCCGGTCCTCCCAGAGCTGTACAGTGGTACCTCAGGTTACAAACGCTTCGGGTTACAGACTCCGCTAACCCAGAAATAGTACCCCGGTTTAAGAACTTTGCGTCAGCATGAGAACAGAAATTGCACAGTGGCAGTGCGGCGGCAGCGGGAGGCCCCATTAGCTAAAGTGTTACCTCAGGTTAAGAACAGTTTCAGGTTAAGAACGGACCTCCAGAACGAATTAAGTTCTTAATCCGAGGTTCCACTGTACTACTGCAAGAGGTTTCCTTGTAATTTGTAATGATAGCGAGTGGTACCAGGGTGTGTCGCAAACACGTTACAATTAAAACAGCTACAATTTAAATCCTAAAATAAAATCACAAACAACCAAGGGCAAAGTAGCGAAACAAACAGGTTGGTGCGAGGATTGCGTATTTGAACATTCACCTTTATAACAAGAATGCCCCGCACACAGAAATATAGCTGGTCAGGGTGAAGGCAAGGCCAGAGCCTTGCAGGGCAGCGGCTGAAGAAGGAGCCAAAAGGGGTTTCTTGTGTGTGTGATTCTTGTGGCTGATTAGCTGCTTTCCCTGGTCAAAGGTCAGAGGGGGCAGGGTTTCTGTTGAGGCAGGTGATTAGCTGTGGGAGGAGCTTATCAGTGTTTGCAGGGCAGCGGCGCGCGCCTATTGGCGCGCGCAGTTTGAACCATCTTTTAGATTTAGGGGAGCTAGTCTCAAGCCCAACGACACATTCTCAAGATGGAGGGGGAGGGAACAGCTGCAGTCGCCTGCGGGTCCTGCGCAATGTTTGCCATCTTGCCAAAGGTTGCAGGCAGCTTTACGTGCAGCAATTGCATGTTGATTGCCCTCCTAAAAGACAAAGTCCAGCAACTGGAGGAACGTGTAGCTACGCTCCAAAGAATTAGAGAGCTGGAGCTCTTCTTGGAAGCAACAGAGCACACCGTCTCCACCAAGGAGGAGACAGGGGACTCCCCTGAGAAGGAGGCTAGTTCACCAACACAGGAGCCCGATATGTGGAGAAACGTGACTCAAAGAAGTAGGAGGCCCAGGGTTCGCTCTGATTGTCTAGAAATACACAATCGCTTTGAGGTCCTCTCCCCTAACATGGAAGACGAAGAGCAGACTCCATTTGAGGATCTCTCCCTCATTACAGTCGATCACGTATATAAAGATGAGCAGCAAAGTCAGTCCTCAGGGAATGTGCAGGCGACCTTGGAATGGACCGCTCACGGAAGAACCCTGACCAAACCTAAGAGAAGGCGTGTAGTGGTGATAGGGGATTCCCTACTGAGGGGAACAGAAGCAGTGATCTGTGGGCCTGACAAGATGTCTCGGGAAGTGTGCTGTCTCCCCGGGGCTAAGATCCAAGATGTAACTGAACGACTGCAAGGAATCATAAAACCCACTGACAAATACCCCTTCCTCTTGGTTCATGTGGGAACCAATGACACTGCAAGCAATAGCCTCCAGAAGATCAAAAGAGACTACGAGGCTCTGGGCAGGAAATTGAAGCAATTAAATGCACAAATCGTCATCTCATCTGTCCTCCCAGTTGAACGACGTGGCCCAGGGAGAGAGAGGAAAATAGTGGAAGTAAACAGCTGGCTTCGCAAATGGTGTAAACAGGAACAGTTTGGATTCTTAGATCACGGACTGCAGTTTCTTGAGGATGGACTTCTGGCAAGCGATGGGCTGCACCTCACAACGGTTGGGAGGAATGTTTTTGCCAAAAAACTAAGAAACCTCATCAGGAGGGCTTTAAACTGACTAATGTGGGGGAGGGAGACAGTGCTCCTGAAGGTAGGAGTCTATTAATTGATGAAGATGATCACCCAAATGTCATAGACCAAATGGAGCAAACAGCAAGCAGACCTAGTGGTGGGAGGAAAAAAGCCTTAAATAAGAGACACGGGGGAATGACTAATGGACTTCAATGTCTGTACACTAATGCACAAAGCATGGGAAATAAACAAGATGAGCTTGAGCTCTTGGTACAGCAAACTAAATATGACATAATAGGCATCACTGAAACCTGGTGGGATAAGTCCCACGATTGGAATGTAAAAATGGAGGGATACAATCTATTTCAGAGAAACAGACCAGACAAGAAAGGAGGAGGAGTGGCGTTATATGTCAGGGATGTGTATACCTGTGAAGAGATCCAAGATTTAGAACCTCAAAGCCAAAGTGAGAGCATTTGGGTCAAAATTAAGGGAGAGAAGAATAATAGTGACCTCATTGTGGGAGTTTACTATAGATCCCCAAGCCAAACAGAGGACATAGATGATGCCTTCCTGGAACAGATGGCCAAGCATGCAAAAGGAAGGGAGATAGTAGTAATGGGGGACTTCAATTACCCAGATATTTGTTGGATGTCAAACTCAGCCAAGAGCATAAGGTCAAACAGATTCCTCACTGGCCTTGCAGACAACTTCATTGTCCAGAAAGTGGGAGAAGCAACAAGAGGAACAGCCATTTTAGATCTGGTCCTAACCAATGTCGATGACCTGGTTAATGGGGTAGAAGTGGAAGGATCATTAGGCGCAAGTGATCACGCTCTTCTGAAGTTTACTATACAACGGAAAGGAGCAGCCAAGCATACTAGGACTCAATTTCTTGACTTTAAGAAAGCCGACTTCATAAAACTTAGGGAAGTGCTGGGTGAGATCCCATGGACAGTAATACTAAAAGGAAAGGGAGTTCATGATGGCTGGGAGTTTGTTAAGAGGGAGATAGTAAAAGCACAACTTCAGGCAATACCAATGAGACGGAAACATGGAAGGTGCCTAAAGAAGCCAGGGTGGCTATCTAAAGAACTTTTAACTGAGTTAAGATTAAAAAAGGATGTGTACAAAAAATGGAAAAGGGGGGAAACCACCAAAGAGGAATTCAAACAAATAGCCAGCACGTGTAGACACAAAGTCAGAAAAGCTAAAGCACAGAATGAACTCAGGCTTGCTAGAGAGGTTAAAAGCAACAAAAAAGGCTTCTATGGGTATGTTCGTAGCAAAAGGAAGAACAAAGAAACAGTGGGGTCACTCAGAGGAGAAGATGGTGAAATGCAAACAGGGGACACAGAAAGGGCTGAACTCCTCAATGCCTTCTTTGCCTCAGTCTTCTCCGATAAAGAAAACAATGCCCGACCTGAAGAATTTGGAGCAAATGATTCAGCAGAGGAAACACAGCCCAGAATAACTAAGGAGATAGTACAAGAATACTTGGCTAGTTTAGATGTATTCAAGTCTCCAGGGCCAGATGAACTGCATCCAAGAGTATTAAAAGAACTGGCAGATGTGATCTCAGAACCACTGGCAGTCATCTTTGAGAATTCCTGGAGAACAGGCGAAGTCCCGGCAGACTGGAGGAGGGCAAATGTTGTCCCTATTTTCAAAAAGGGGAAAAGAGAGGACCCAAATAATTACCGCCCAGTCAGTCTAACATCAATACCAGGGAAGATTCTGGAGCAGATCATTAAGCAAACAATCTGTGAGCACCTAGAAAGGAATGCTGTGATCACCAATAGTCAGCATGGATTTCTGAAAAATAAGTCATGTCAGACTAACCTGATCTCATTTTTTGACAGAATTACAAGCCTGGTAGATGAAGGGAACGCAGTGGATGTAGTCTACCTTGATTTCAGCAAGGCATTTGACAAGGTGCCCCATGATATTCTTGTAAAGAAGCTGGTAAAATGCGGTCTTGACTATGCTACCACTCTGTGGATTTGTAACTGGCTGACTGACCGGACCCAAAGGGTGCTCATCAATGGTTCCTCTTCATCCTGGAGAAGAGTGACTAGTGGGGTGCCACAGGGTTCTGTCTTGGGCCCGGTCTTATTCAACATCTTTATCAACGACTTGGATGATGGACTCAAGGGCATCCTGATCAAATTTGCAGATGACACCAAACTGGGAGGGGTGGCTAACACCCCAGAAGACAGGATCACACTTCAAAACGACCTTGACAGATTAGAGAACTGGGCCAAAACAAACAAGATGAATTTTAACAGGGAGAAATGTAAAGTATTGCACTTGGGCAAAAAAAATGAGAGGCACAAATACAAGATGGGTGACACCTGGCTTGAGAGCAGTACATGCGAAAAGGATCTAGGAGTCTTGGTTGACCACAAACTTAACATGAGCCAACAGTGTGACGCGGCAGCTAAAAAAGCCAATGCAATTCTGGGCTGCATCAATAGGAGTATAGCATCTAGATCAAGGGAAGTTATAGTGCCACTGTATTCTGCTCTGGTCAGACCTCACCTGGAGTACTGTGTCCAGTTCTGGGCACCACAGTTCAAGAAGGACACTGACAAACTAGAACGTGTACAGAGGAGGGCAACCAAAATGGTCAAAGGCCTGGAAACAATGCCTTATGAGGATCGGCTAAGGGAGCTGGGCATGTTTAGCCTGGAAAAGAGGAGGTTAAGGGGTGATATGATAGCCATGTTCAAATATATAAAAGGATGTCACATAGAGGAGGGAGAAAGGTTGTTTTCTGCTGCTCCAGAGAAGCGGACACGGAGCAATGGATACAAACTACAAGAAAGAAGATTCCACCTAAACATTAGGAAGAACTTCCTGACAGTAAGAGCTGTTCGACAGTGGAATTTGCTGCCAAGGAGTGTGGTGGAGTCTCCTTCTTTGGAGGTCTTTAAGCAGAGGCTTGACAACCATATGTCAGGAGTGCTCTGATGGTGTTTCCTGCTTGGCAGGGGGTTGGACTCGATGACCCTTGTGGTCTCTTCCAACTCTATGATTCTATGATTCTATGATTCTATGAGCCCATTTCCATTTGTGTGTGCTTGTGCAAGTGTGTGCAAAGTAGCTCTTAGGATTCTTTGCACCTTTTAGAATTCTGCAACTCTATTTAAAACAAAAAAGTCTAAACAAGACTACTGTGTAGACACCCTCATTAATTCCAATAGGTCTATGCTGAGTGGGACTGTTAGGAATCCTTGAGCTATTATTGCCTTCTGGATAGAAAGGAGAGCAGTTGAAAGAGCTGGGTATGTTTAGCCAAAGATTTAAGGCAGGTGTGGTGGGAAACCTTTGAGCCTCCAGATGTTGCTGAACTCCCATCAGTCCTAGCAAGCATGGCAAGGGATGATGGGAGTCGTGGTCCAGCAACATCTAAGAGCAGCGTTTCCCAGACTTGGGTCTCCAGCTGTTTTGGACTACAACTCCCATCATCCCTAGCTAACAGGACCAGTGGTCAGGGATGATGGGAATTGTAGTCCAAAAACAGCTGGTGACCCAAGTTTGAGAAACTCTGATCTAGAGGACTGACCCCAGACCTGATTTAAGGAGAGACATGGCAGCGGTCTTCAAGTATCTAATGCGGGGTAGGCAAACTAAGGTTCAGGGGCCAGATTCAGCCCAATCGCCTTCTAAATTTGGCCCGCAGACAGCCCGAGAATCAGTGTGTTTTCACATGAGTAGAATGTGTCCTTTTATTTAAAATGCATCTCTGGGTTGTTTGTGGGGCCTGCCTGGTGTTTTTACATGAGTAGAATGTGTCCTTTTATTTAAAATGCACCTCTGGGTTATTTGTGGGGCATAGGAATTCATTCATATTTTTTTCCCCAAAAATAGTCCGCCACCCCACAAGGTCTGAGGGACAGTGGACTGGCCCCCTGCTGAAAAATATAATAGTAATAATAATAATAATAATAATAATAATAATAATAATAATTTATTTATACCCCGCCCATCTGGCTGAGTTTCCCCAGCCACTCTGGGCGGCTCCCAATCGAAACAATACAGCATTAAATATTAAAAACTTCCCTAAACAGGGCTACCTTCAGATGTCTTTTAAAGATAGGATAGCTGCTTATTTCCTTTATATCTGAAGGGAGGGCGTTCCACAGGACGGGTGCCACTACCGAGAAGACCCTCTGCCTGGTTCCCTGTAACCTCACCTCTCGCAATGAGGGAACCACCAGAAGGCCCTCAAAGCTGGATCTCAGTGTCTGGGCTGAACGATGCGGGTGGAGACGCTCCTTCAGGTATACAGGACCGAGGCTGTTTAGGGCTTTAAAGGTTTGCTGACCCCTGATCTAAAGAATTGTTTTCAGTGGCTCCAAAGGGTGGGTCTAGAACTAATAGGTGGAAACGGAAAGCAAGCAAATTTTGACTCGAAAATGGGAAGAGCTTTTCATCCGTGGAAGAGAGGCTGCCATGGGAGGTGATAATGGATCCTTCATCACTGGTGGTATTTAAGCAGAGACGGTCACAGGGATGCCATAGTTTCAGATTCCTGTGCTGGGCAGAGGGCTGGACTACATTAGGGGTGGAGGACCCTACAAATGCTGCTGAACTACAACTCCCATCATCCCAGGTCATTGACCAGGTTGGCTGAGACTCATGGGAGCTGCGGTCTGACAACCTCTGGAGGACCACAGCTTTCCTATCCTTCATCCAGCTCCCCCACCGTTATACATTTTGTGTTTTAATAGGCAGATCTGCCTCTGGCATGCTTTATGCCCAAGGCTGGATTCTTGCTCTGTTTTCAGAACTGGGTCACGCTGACTCATTCCTGTATTTCCTTGTTCTCCAAGCAGACAACAGGACACTGCAGACCTCGGAGCCCGAATCCCCGCAGCAGGAGAGTGCTGCCATGCCGCTGGTCCGACTGCAGTATAATTTTGTGCCCAAATTGGAAGGAGGCGTCCTCCAGGGGAAACCTTCGGCCGGCAGGACCGTTTCAGAGATCCAGCAGGGGACCGGCCTTCAGGCGAGGAGCGAGGAGCCCGTTTCCTCTGGGAAAAACCCTGGCAAGCCTCCAGAGGCGCTGAAAGATCATTCTGATGGGGAAGGACTGGTGGGACGTTTACAGCAGGAAGGCTCCCGGCAGCCAACTGCAATGTGCTTTGCCAAGGCGACCGTTTCACAGGGACCTGAACGGAGCGATGCCCGAGATGTTGCTGGGCCGAACCTGCTTCTGAGAAAGGGAGGGCATCGCTTCTGCGGTGGCACTGCTGAAGAACCCACCATCCACGCAAGGAAAGGAACTTCTCACCTCTGCAGCAATGCGCCTCTGTCTTTCCAGATTCGTGAGGGAGCTTGTACCAGAGATGGATCTCTCTCGGATCCCGGAGAGGGAGGCAAACCCACTCTGAAGCTAAACCCCACCGCCCCCCGGCTGGTCCCCCCTGAGCAGACCCACAAAGGCCACGACGGCAGACCCCCTGTTAGTTTTAGCGCAGCCAGCCTTTCCGCACACCAGAAAACCTTCACAGGTGAACGGCAGAAACTCTTCAGCCCACTTGGCCTCCAGGGCCTTCCCAGCCCGGCAGGAGACATGGTAGAAAAACCATTCAAGTGTCCTGACTGCGGGAAGGGCTTCTTGCACCGATCAAGCATTCCCAGACACCAGAATCTGCGTTGCTTGGGCTCCCTGCCCCATCGGAAGAGCCCCTGCGGGGAGAAGCCCCTTCGTGGCCCTGGCGGTGGGATGGGCTTGATCAAAAGAAATCAATGCAGCGCTTGCAAGCAGCTCTCCCTCCCAGCTCCGTGGGTTCAGAAGAACCGGGCAGCTGGCGAGAAACCCTTCCGCTGCCCCGAGTGCGGCAACACGTTCACCGATAAGTATTCGATGATCAGGCACCAGGCGCTGCACCAAAGCGAGAAGCCCTTCAAGTGCCCCTGCTGCGACAAAAGCTACACCCAGAGGTGCCATTTGAAGAGGCACCAACAGACGAAGCACGCGGAGATTGCCTGATAACAGAGGGCAGCTTTGGCCCCGTGTCCTTTTGTTGTGGAGCTCATGAGAATTGTCCGTGTGAGGCTATAGTTTCGTTCCACCTTAAAAGGAACAGGCATGACTGTTGTGTGTCACATGCCTGTCTCCGTGGCTTCTCACTTTGTGGAGTCGAAATATATACCGTCATGTGATAGACAACAATCCCATGACTGCAATCACGGAGCAGGAATTCTAACAGCCCAGGGAACGCAGCTGTCTCTCTTTTCTTCACTACCAGAGTGGAGGGCGTGAATACTTTCATCAGAGTCCTCCAGCCTGAGCCTGGCCTTCCTGAGATCAGGGCAAGGAGGCCTTCCTGGAGGTTCCTGGACTTCAACTCCCATCAGCCTCAGCCAGCATGGCCAGCAGTCGGGGATGATGGGAGCTGCAGTCCAGCAAATGTCCAGAGGACCAGAGGTGCCTGCCTCTGATCATTGCTAGCATCCTTCAATCTCCACTTAAATTTCTGTCTTTTTTGGGGGTGGGGGGGAGAAGTCAAGGAATCTGCCCATCAACCTGCCGGATACAGCACCTGTTCACTTCGAGGCTGATCTGGACCCTCTAGACTTTGGGATTATTTTCCTCTCCGAGGCAGGAGGCTTCTGATATTCAGAAGAAGCAGGAAACTGGGGCTTGTTATCAGCCGCGAACAATGAAACTTCCTTCTCTCACATGCAAAGACCCCTGAAGAGCACGCAATGCTCACACTCTCATACTCGTCACAGCAAATAACAACGCCAGCTGTTGTGCTTTGGTCCCAAAGGGTCAGAGAAGCACTCTAGCAAGTGCCACATAATTACAATAATTGTGCTTTCAGATCTGCAGAGGAGACCCGTCACCCAAGCCCAGGGATGAACATAGCTCAAGGGATAGTAATAACAGGGAGGGCCTTAGCCCTTCCGTGGAGCTGTCACTCACAGTTGGCTCCTCCCTTACTGAGTTTCAGGCATGGCCTGAAAGCACCCCTCTTTAAGCCAGACGGGTGCTGTTTGTTTTTTTATTAGGATTTCTGCTGCATTTTTTTTAATGGTTTGTATTCTTTAATACCAGGACTTCTTAGTTTGCATTTTACTGTTTTATCGTGCATTTTAACTGGAGGGATGCATAAAATCCCCTGGGTTCTTTCTTTTTTTGATGAAGGGTAGTTAAAACACTGTAAACAAATAAATATTTTGAACACACAAGCCTGGCACAGATGCTTAAGCGCAAACTCAAGCCTCAGTCAACTACTGCTTTGGCTGGAAGGAGCGTAACTTATATTTATAATAATAATATTATAATAATTTATTATTTATACCCCACCCATCTGGCTGGGTCTCCCCAGCCACTCTGGGCAGCTTCCAACAGAATATTAAAATACAATAGTCTATTAAACGTTAACAGCTTCCCTAAACAGGGCTGCCTTCAGATGTCTTCTATAAGTCTGGTAGTAGTTGTTGTTCTCTTTGACATCTGGTGGGAGAGCGTTCCACAGGGCGGGGCGCCACAACCGAGAAGGCCCTCTGCCTGGTTCCCTGTAGCTTTGCTTGTCTCAATGAGGGAACCGCCAGAAGGCCCTCGGAGCTGGACCTCAGCGTCCAGGCAGAACGATGGGGGTGGGGACGCTCCTTCAGGTATTTAAAGGAAAGGAAAGGAAAAATGGTACACTGCCGGAAGACAGAATGGCTCGTCAAAATTCAAGCTGTTTTCTGCTGACCTGCTAAAGTCTGTGGATGTTAGAACCACAAAAAAAAACCTTTGCCAGTGGTGGTTGGGGCAGATAGGAGTTGTAGTCAAAAACTCCAGGAGGGCGCCATGTTGGCAAAGGCTGCCTTAAAGGTTAAGGGCTGTGTGAGCAATGAACCTATTATTATAAGAGCCAGGCTCCACACCCAGTGTGGCCAAACCGGTCATTACTTCCCTAAATCTGCCTCTGCCTGGAGCCCCTCAACCAGCAGGACCCCAGTGCAGCGGCCACTGCCCACTAGCAAGAATCACTGCAACTGGTATTCAGAGGCACAGAGCCTCTGGTTACTGTTGCAAACAAAATCTGCCCTTTTTCCCTTATGGGGTATCCAAGAGCCCGTACAGAGTCCTTAAGTGGGTTCCCTATCGGTAGGAGAAAATGACAGAGGCCAACCAGAGAATATTGAGAAGCAAAGCAGCTAGTAAGCCTGATCTTTATTAAAGCTGTTGCAACGGGGTGCTCCCCTCACATGCAGGAGGACGGAGGAGGACCCAGAACAAAGGTGTGCCTCCCCTTATAGAGACATTTTAAATTCCCTGCCCTGGAGCTCAAGACCACCCCTCCATACATCATACATACATCATAGAAGGGGTGTAACCCAAGACCACACCCCACAAACATCACAGAAAAGGTGGTCTACAACAGAAATTTGAATGTTGTTGTTTTTCCTGTCTGCCAGGTTATCTGATAATGCCTTATCTGATTGCCTTTCCTGGTAGTCTGGCCATTCCTTTGAAATGGTGATTACTAAATTCCTGTAACAAGGAAGTGGTTTTTTTCACCTCTTCCCTCCTTGCATAGAAACATTTGGTCAGCTTGGGAGTCAAAATGATTTTAGGACTGTCTTCCTGTGCTGCTTCAGACATGTGGTTTATATATTTATGTACGTGTTTGCTTGGTACATTTATGAACATTTATTATATATCTAAGACCTTAAAATTCTTATAACATTACAACAGCCACCATGGTTAATATTTTATTTATTTACCTCATTTATAGCCCACCTTTCCTCCAAGGCTGTGTACCCGGTTTTATCTTCACAACCACCCTGTGAGGTAGGTTAGTCTGATAGGAAGCTACTGGCCCAGATGTCACCCAGTGAGCGGGGAATTTGAACCCGGGTCTCCCAGGTCCTAGTCCGACACTAACCCAGTGGTTCTCAAAGTTTTCCCTCAGGGACCACACTTTCAGAATAAACATTTGCTCACACCACACCAAATTTGTCTGACACCCCCCTCCCCCCTCCCCCCCCAGGTACCTTCCAACTCTACAATTCTATTGTAAGAAATATATTGGAAAACCAAAAAGAAACAAGTCCGAGCAGTGCTTGATTTATAACACAGAACACAACTACTTCACAATATAATCACGGGGCATTCAGAACGTATAAAACAACGCAGCTACCTAAGTTCACAAATCATTCCCAAAATATAATTCTAAACTAGCCTCATACTTATGTACCTTAAGTATGTATAGTAACTCAGTGGGAGATGTGAGCTTGCTTTTGCCAGGTAACCTCATTTATATTGGGTCGTAATTCTCATCAACATGAAGAAACCTTTCTTTCCCCCCCTGAGTTTTCATATTTGTAAGAGTGGAAAATCCCCGTTCACAACAATATGTCATGGAGAACTGTAGAAAAATAGCTAACACTCTTGAAGAGGGGTGTGGGTCCTCTTTATGGTTGTGTATCCAACAAATTCTTTTGATATACCGTACTAGAGCTGCCATATTTCAAAAAGCAAAACTCCTGACACCCGCAAAATTGTTGAGCTTTCTAAACCCAAATTGTGGCGCTTTTTGGGGTCAACCTGCCAAAAGAAGTGATTTTAAGCTTTAGCAGCCGTTTCCAATTATTTTCCCATCCCGTTGCCATACATCCGAGGTGGCAAAAATACCCTCTGACGTGGTTTTTACACCCGGAAACCAGGACATACCAGGAATTTTCCTGACTTATAATAATAATAATAATATATTATTTATACCCTGCCCATCTGGCTGGGTTTCCCCAGCCACTCTGGGCGGCTTCCAACAAATATTAAAATACAATGGTCTGTTAAACATTAAAAGCTTCCCTAAACAGGCAAGCCTAGATATACTATACTGTACTATACACTGCACTGCAATGTTTACATGTTTCTTTTCTTGCCTTTGAATATTCCCGCCGCGCTCCCTATCCTCTCCTGCCACGCCCTTTTGAGAGCCTCTGCTCTAACCACTGCGCCACACTGTCTCTCATGACCCATCCCTAAGCTGCATATATTTTCTCCAAGAATCCTTCCCAGTCAAAACACGAAGGCTGTGAGGTTTTGTGTCTTTGTGTGTGTGTGTGTGTTTTTGCCGGGAAGAGTGATTTTATTCCTTCTTTCCTTCCCCCCCAGAGCTCTTGCTCCGCTGCCACCAGAGGGCTCTGGCCAATTTAAAAGGCTCGGGAGCCTGGTCTCTCTCTCCCTCTTCTCTTTGTGTGTCTTTTTTTTCCGCTTTTACGCGCAGCCTTTCTCGGGATGAGTTTCCTGTATCAGGCGCTCGCTGCATCCGGATCAGCGGGAGCGAGCCTCGCACCGGGAACTGGATCAGCCGCCGCCGCTGCCGCAGTTGCTCGGACGAAGCGACGCCCGATCCCTTCCCTTATTCCCCCCACCCCCAACCCCCTTCGCCGGACCGAGGTGGGAACTCCCTCCGGCCAAAGCGCGGCTCCAGAGGGCTCCGCCCAGGCTCCCTTCTGCAGCCATTCAGCCCCAAACGCTCCCTCCGCCCCCCACCCTCCTGCGCCCCCGGGAGGAGGGATGGAGAAAGCCCCCCCCCCCCACGAGGATGATGGCCATTTGTCCGACACCCCCAGGGTGGGGGAAAGGAATAAGGCGGTGGGTGTGGGGTGCGGTTCCCAAGGGAGGTGCAATTCACTAGAGAAGCGGGGAAGGAGCCACGTCGTCCAGCATCCCAAGAGAGGAGCCTCGTTTTTTTGGAGGAAAAAATTCCCCTCCCTCCGCTTCTCTGGCTTCCTTAATCGTGCTGTTTTCAAAGTCTGCCTGGGAGGCTGTTTCTGGCTTGAGAAAAGGGGCTGGGTCTCTTATCCGAAGGATAATATACTGGATGGAACAGGGATAAGGACCTTCTTGTTAGGCTACTGCAGTTTCCGATCTCCCTGGCGATTAGGGCTAACAGTGGGGGGTTGGCATTCCGCAACATCTGGAGGGCCAGAGGTTCCCCATCACTTATTATGGGAAAAGGGAGTGTTTAGGAGACATGCCCCTCTGGGGAATCTCGATGAGCGAGGGATCTCCCTTTCCCCCTCCTCTTGTAAAGCATTTTCCCCCTAGGGTGGGATTTCACATGCTTTGGGGCACGAAGGTTGCGTATGATCTGCATTGTTAATTTATTTAGGGCGTTTGGATCCCCGCTCCTCAGCCAAAAAGGCTCCCCCAATAGCTTTTGTGCAATCTACAAGGCAAAGCCCCTTCCTGCAGCCTTGCAGTTGAAAAGTCAGGGCACAAAAGGAAAAGGGGACCTGGAGGGAAGAGGAAAGATGCAAACTCCTGACAGGTGCCTGTTCTTAAAATTAAACATTGCTTTTTCCACCTCCGCCATCAGAGGCAGTATGCAAGTTTTTCCTGGGTGGGATGCACAGAGTTGGGTGAGGTGACAACCCAGAAGGGGTGGCAGACCGAGTCCTCAAGTGGGTCTAAGGCAGGCTTTCTCATACTCGGTCCTCCAGATGTTTTGGGACTACAGCTCCCATGATCCCTAGCTAGCAGGCCCGGTGGCCAGGGATGATGGGAATTGTAGTCTCAAAACATCAGGAGTTTGAGGAAGCCTGGTGATAGGCATGCGTACATTGAAAGCGCATTTCCTCCCCCAAGAATCCCGAGAACTGCAGTTCACCCCTTGCAGAACTACAGTTCCCAGGCTTCTTTCCTGGAGTTAGCTTAAATAGTTGGGTGTGTCAGCATCCTCACTCTTGAAGGCAGGAGGCCTGAGCGCTAATTCAGCCGAGCAAGGAGGTGTGTTGCACACTCTTCATTTTTAAAATATTTGCCTTGGCTTTCGGGTTTCTGTGGGGGGGCTTAGGGGCCCGAAAGAGGCGAAGCAACAGGCGGTGCACATTTTCAAAGGTGTGCAATAATCATGAGGCCTAGAGATGGCTTAAAATCCAGGGCAGGCTGTTTTAAGAAATGCAACTCTTGGTTCTGTTTGTTGTTTGCACAAAGAACCTTAGTAGACCAAAGTCCTGCCTGCATTGCGGGGGGGGGGGCACAGGAGAGTATTAATGGGGTGGGTGTTGGCGTGGGTGGCGTAACTTGAGCAGTCCCTCCAGGCTAGATGATTCCTCCCCTCAAAAGCCCTCCTCGCAGTTGCATAAAGCCAAGCTAATTACGTCAGAAAAGTTAATTAGCAGGCTGAAACAGGCTCCCCGATCAACACCTGCTTAACCAAAGGTTATTTTTCAATGCAGAATTGGGTATTTGTGCTTTGGTGTGAATTGAGGTTGGCGTGAGATGCAGAGCACTTTGCTTCCCCCCGCCACACACACAAAAAAAGGGGATACGATTGACGGTTTGTGTGCATGTTTTTCCTGTCGCTTTCCTTTTTACCTGCGCAATTCTGTTGGTAGGTTAGGATCACAAGCTTGTGAGTTCTGCTTTTGCCTTCTGTATTTCCATTTATTCTGGGTGCCGGTGCCGTGAGAAAGCATTGCTTGCTTAAACAAGCCTGCCCCGCGTGGTCACCTGAGAGTGCGACAGCTCGCTAAAGGTGTGGCATTCTTTTAAATTGTTGTTATTTCACAAAATCGATAGACCGATTGATCGTAATGAAGCCTCACAAAGTGTTTTACGAAAAGAAGAAGATTCGCAATGTGGATTTTGCTTTGTGGGTGTGTCTGTCCCAGAGTCGGACACGATTAAACGACAACAAAGGTGTGAGACTGAGATGCCTCTGTGGAAGAAAATACGTTTGCACTGACCCACACAGTCCAAGAATTATGCTGCAGGAATACGGGAGCTCGCCTTACAGCGAGTCAGACCATTGGGGGGGGGGGTATTATTGCGTTATTGTGTTTATTTTGATTTTATATACAGTGGTGCCTCGCAAGACAAAAAGAATCCGTTCCAGGAGTCTCTTCGTCTAGCGTTTTTGTCGTCTTCCGAATCAAGCCCATTAGCAGATTAGCGCTATTAGCGGTTTAGCGGCTATTAGCGACTATTAAAGGCTTAAGGGATTAGCGGATTAGCTGCTAAAAGGCTATTAGCAGCTTAGTGCCTTAGAAAAAGGGGGTGGGGAGTGAAAAAAAATCGCAAGACATTTTCGTCTTGCAAAGCAAGCCCATAGAGAAATTCGTCCTGCGAAGCACCTCCAAAACGGAAAACCCTTTCGTCTAGCGGGTTTTCCGTCTTGCGAGGCATTCGTCTTGCGGGGCACCACTGTATTGTGATCTTTTTTTGCAAACTGCGAAAAGACCTCCAGGTAAATTCAATCAAAATCAATCAATCAATCAATCAATCAATAATATCACCTACACTGACTGGCAGTAACTCTCCAGGATTTGAGACAGGGGTTTCTTGGTGCAGCTTCCAGGTCATGTGGCCAGCATGACTAAGCCGCTTCTGGCGAACCAGAGCAGCGCACGGAAACGCCGTTTACCTTCCCGCCGGAGTGCTACCTATTTATCTACTTGCACTTTGCCGTGCTTTCAAACTGCTGGGTTTGCAGGAGCAGGGCTGAGCAACCGGAGCTCACCCCATTGCGGGGATTCGAACCACCGACTTCTGATCGGCAAGTCCTTGGCTCTGTGCTTTAACCCACAGCGCCACCCGCGAGTAGCAAACTCCAAAAGAGGCATCCTGTTTTTCACCCTATTCATGCAGGTTGGCTGCCAACAGGAGAGCCCTGCAGGATCAAGACCAAGGGTTCATTTCAACCAGCGTACCATTTCAAACATTTCCCCGCAACATGGCACTGCCAGCTTCATTTGCAGCCTCTTCTTAAGGCTTTCTTTTCTCTTCACCCTGCTGATGCATGCCAGCTGATATCTCCATTGCGCTGCACCGCACAATATCAGGGTTTCCCTTCCTGGAACTTTTTGAACTCCCGCTATGTCTGTTGCACGACCAAATCTGCATCTAGACAAACCGGGGTTGATCTTGTGACACTTGCCTCGCATGCAAAAAGTCCCAGGTTCAATCTAGGTAGGTTTGGGAGTCTGCCTGGCCTGAGTCCTTGGTCAGCTGCTGCCAGCCAGTGTAGGCAGCGCTAGCTAGATGGAGCAAAGGGCTGACTCTGTATAGGACAGCTTCCTATGTTCCGTCTTTGCTTACAATGGGTTCTGTACACTGCAGAGTGCCATTCCAATGACACCCCAGCCACCTGCCCTCTTCATCAGGCAAATTAAGCCCTGACAGTGTGTGCCGGGGGGGGGTGTCTCTTCCTACCCCAGTCTCAAAGTCAGCCTACATGTGCATATTTAAATGTAAATTAGCACGTGTGTGTTTCATGCCACTTTGTTGTTAGAGGCTCAAAGTCTTCTAAATACCTAGATTCGCTCGCTGCGAGAAGCAAAGTTACAGGGAACCAGGCCTTCTTGGTGGAGGCACCTGCCCTGTGGAACACCCTCCCACCAGATGTCAAAGAGAAAAATAACTACCAAACTTTTAGAAGACATCTGAAGGCAGCCCTGTTTAGGGAAGCTTTTAATATTTAATAGACTATTGTATTTTAATATTCTGTTGGAAGCCGCCCAGAGTGGCTGGGGAAAGCCAGCCAGCTGGGCGGGGTATAAATATATTATTATTATTATTATTATTATTATTATTATTATTATTATTATTATTATTATTATTGATGTTCTCATGGGCCAGACATTGGGGGAGATCACAGATGTTGAGACTTTATCGCTCATCTTGCTGGCCTCTCAACATGCATGCGCCCTCCATAATCAGATGCCACATGATGACACCAAGGAAGGTGTTGGACTCCAAATCCCATCATCCCCAGTCGGCATGGCCAACAGTTGGGAATGATGGGAGTTGTAGTCCGGCAACATCTATTGCAGAGGTGGCTGATATGGTTTCCCCCAGATGTTTCTCCCGTCATCCCTGGTCATTGGCTGTTCCTCTCTTTTTTTGAAATAATTTTTATTTGATTTCACAAATACAAGGTTCTAAAAATCCAAATACAGTGGTACCTCGGGTTAAGAACTTAATTTGTTCTGGAGGTCCGTTTTTAACCTGAAACTGTTCTTAACCTGTGGTACCACTTTAGCTAATGGGGCCTCCTGCTGCTGACGCACCGCCGGAGCACGATTTCTGTTCTTATCCCGAAGCAAAGTTCTTAACCTGAGGTACTATTTCTGGGTTAGCGGAATCTGTAACCTGAAGCGTATGTAACCTGAAGCATATGTAACCCAAGGTGCCACTGTATAAATCCATATACAGAGATTCTTCCAAATCTTGCGACTTCCCCCCACCCCCTCCATGGGGTCCCACTTTGAACATTTACAACTGCATATTCTTCCATGCGCTAACTTTTATATCACTCCGTATTGTCTATGGTATTTGTTAGACTACAAGTGAAATCAAAATCCTGCCAATAATAGTAATAGTAATAATAATTTATTATATATATCCTGCCCTTCTGACTGGGTTTCCCCAGCCACTCTGGGCAGCTTCCAACAAAATATTTAAAAAGTCCTTCAGATATTAAAAGCTTCCCTAAACAGGCTGCCTTAAGATGTCTTCTGAATGTCAGGTAGTTGTTTATCGCTTTGACATCTGGTGGGAGGGCGTTCCACAGGGCGGGGGCCACTACCGAGAAGGCCCTCTGCCTGGTTCCCTGTAACTTCACTTCTCACAGTGAGGGAATCACCAGAAGGCCCTTGGCACTGGACCTCAGTGTCCGGGTAGAACGATGGGGGTGGAGATGCTCCTTCAGGTATGTTTCCATCTGCTTACAGTCGTCTCCTAAATAACTTATAATTTTCCCCCATTCTTTTATAAAAATTTTGTCCTCTTGGTTTCTGAGTTTTCCAGTCAGTTTGGCCATTTCGGCTTAGTTTGCCCTTCCTCTCTGGTAGGGGCCTTCTCATCTTTTAATCTCTGGGCTAGTAACATCTGGGCAGCTGTTATTCCATACATAAAAAATCTTTTTGACCATTGGCTATTCTAGCTGGGGCTGAAAGTCTTAACATCTAGAGAAAACCATGTATGGTCCCTGATCTATGATGGTGCGGTGGTTAAAGCATTTGAGACATGAACATCCATCACCATGAGCCAGGAATGGCGAGTGTGTGGCAGCCCAGATTTTGTTGGCCTCCACAACTACCATCAGCCCCTAGCCAGCATGGCCAATGGTTGGGGATGCCAGGAGCTGCAGTCTAGTAACATCCGGAAGCTACAGGACCACATCTGGAGGTTCATCTGCCACGCAGCAATGGGTTGCCTTTCAGCAAAACAGGACCGATTATCTTGAGCATCTAAAACAGGGTCTCCGGCTGTTTATCGAACTACCGTTTCCATCATCCCTGACCACTGGTCTTGCTAGCTAGGGGCGATGGGAGTTGTAATCCGAAAACAGCTGGAGACCCAAGTTTGGGAAGCACTGATTTCAGGAAGTATAATCACAAATATAGTTCACAAGTATAGTTGTGAATATGGCGTGACTTCTGGACTCTCCTTGTTTATCCCAGCAGGTGATGGAACAATGAAGGACCCAAAAGGAAAGACTCTTCAGGAGGAGGAGGAAGAAGAGGAGGAGGAGGAAGAGGAGGAGGAGGACTTTGGGCCCCAAGTCGAACTGCACTTCACCATCTTGGAAGAATCCGAAGGCGGCATTTCTCAGGGGAAGCTCTGGCACTGCGAGATTGATGCTGAGCTACAGCCCGCCGACTCCTGCCAGCCAGAGCTGGACGATGACTCCGTTTACTCTGACCAGTCACGCTCCCCATCTCCGGAACTCCAGGAGGTCCTCCCACACCCTGACCGGGGAGCCAGAGAGAGGCGGGCGGACGTTTATCCTCCGCAAGGCCCCGAACAGCAGGTGGAGCTTCATTTCACCATCCTGGAGGAGTCGGAAGGTGGCATCTCTGAGGGGAAGCTCTGTGCGAGCGAGGTCAGGCCGGACGAGCCCCTGCAGGCCGGCTACCCCGAGCGTCCGTGGGACAGGCCCGTTCCCTGGAGCAGGAAGCTCAGCCCGCCGTCGGAGGCGGCGAAGCCTTCGTTCCTCCCGGCTGAAGGCCGTCCGGAAGGAGAAACCAAAGGCGAGGCCCCCGCGCAGGAGGCCTCCGACCAGCAGGTGGAGCTGCACTTCAGCATCTTTGACGACCCCGAGGAAGCCAGCCTCTCCCAGGGCGCTGAGGATTACCCGATGTGGGAGAGCCCGTTCAAGCCGGCCATGTACCCGGGGAACTACCCCAAGGAGGACTGGGATATGTCCATCGACAGCCTGGGGGACGCCTTTGAGGCGTCTTTCCAGCAGCAGTTATACCCCGGCGGGCGGGCGTACCCGTGCACCGAGTGCGGGCGGGTGTTCAACAGGAAGTCGACGCTGACGCGCCACTGGCGGACCCACACGGGGGAGAAGCCCTACTCGTGCCTCGACTGCGGGCGCAGCTTCAGCCTCAACCTCAACCTCCTCACCCACCAGATGACCCACACGGGAGAGAAGCCCTACAAGTGCCCCGACTGCGGGCAGAGCTTCACTCGCAGCACCAGCGTCACCCGCCACCAGCGGAGCCACCGGGAAGAGGACGGCCCCTACAAGGGCGACCTGTGGGACGAAGCTTTCCCCTACATGTTCCCGGGCCCGTTCCCCTACCCGATGCCCCCCATGGTGGAGGAGCGGCCCTATCTGTGCCCCGACTGCGGCGAGGCCTTCGCGCACAGCGGCAGCCTCAACCGCCACCTGCGCATGCACCGGGGGGAGCGGCCGTACAGGTGCGTCATGTGCGGCGAAGGCTTCTGCTCCATGTCGAAGCTCTGCCGCCACGAGAGGATCCACATGGTGGAGAAGCCCTACCACTGCGAGATCTGCGGGAAGAGCTTCGCCGTCAAGTCCACGCTGACCCGGCACCAGATGCTTCACCAGGCCGAGAGGCCCTACATGTGCCCCCACTGCGACAAGGGCTACGTCCAGCGGAGCCACCTGGCCAGGCACCACCACAAGGCGCACCCCGGGGTGCCCTTCAACCCTGTCAAAGCGAACAGTATGCCCGCCACCATCTTGGATTCCGACAACCTCGTCACCTATTTTTGGGGCGACGAGGAAACGGACGGTCCGGCCGAGCCTTTCCCGACTCAGCTGATCTACTCGGGGGCAGACTCCTGAGAGCTAAGCCGCGCCTGAAGCTACGGGTGCATCTTCCATCCGCCACCCGGGAGAGAAGCACTTTGGACATGCCGGTCTCTTCCACTCGGTCCTTTTTTTTGGGGTGCTCGGTCTTTTTCCTGGGGATCCTTTGGATCTGAAGAGCTTGAGGATTCAGCCCCCCAGAGTTGATTCCCAGCACGGGGTTTTGTTACGGACTCGGTGCCAAGATTCCTTTCTCGCCTTGCTGCTTTTTTGACTTGGAGTCCGGATGCCAGTGTGGTGCCAATGGAGCCTATGCTCCGACCCACGGTCTCCCTGCCGTTGGCGCCGGCATCAAAGGTTCTCCTGCCTCTTGCGGCAACTGGAGCCCATCACTGCAGCAGGCGATGGACAGACTGGGTTCACACGGACTGCTTCTCGCGCTGCTTAACGGATCGGAAGCAAAAGAGCCCCCCACTTTGGAGGGGAAAAGGGGGAGCAGCCTGCCCTGTAGGAAAATGTCTAGTGTTAGGGGAGGTGGGCAGTGACTTGGGAATTCACCTGAGTTTGTTTTTCATTTGGGGTAGGGGGGATTATTATTTTTCCTGAAAAGAAAACTATGCCTTGTTTTATCTCCTTAAGCTTCTAGCGAGAACGCTTGAATAAATTAGTAAAATATGGAAATGGAGAGAACAAAAAACAAACAAACCCCAGAGCTAAAATTCATGTGGCAGTGGTTTCCTTGTCATTTATTTTATTTTATTTTTTTGCGAGGGGGCAGGGATGCTGGAGGTTTCGGATACTGCAGCACCAAGGCTTCCCTCAATTTATCCTCAAAAGTGCTCCCTTTCTTTTCTACCCTTCCCCCTGCACAGCTGTAGCAGATTTTTAGGAGACCGCAATGAAGGTGGAGCACACTCTTGCCTTGAGATTTGCCTCCTCCATAGGCAGAGTGGAAGACTCCTAGGGATCATAGGATCAGGCCCTTAATGCCCGTGTGGACATTTCAAAAGGTGGGTACCCTTTTTGAGGATGCAGACTGGGAGAGAGAGAGAGTGGGATTATTATCAATTAAATAAGGTGTAGAAAAGAAAGAGTAATATTTTCTGTTTTAAAATCTAGAACGTTTCCTTTTTTTCCTGCACAGTACCAAAGCCAAAATTGGTGGCTGAATTCCATCAGTATTGTGGAGAGGTATAGGTGCAAAAGTCCTAGTAAAATCATTAGCATGGTTATATCTATATCACCCTAGCAGCCTCACACATGGCGTTTTGGGAATTCTGGGAAACAGAAAAAAATCAGTACAAGATTTATATCGGTGGTAAAAATCAGAGCAGGTTTGAAAGGTTCCACCTGCCACCTTGATTCAAAATTGTGCCCAGTTGTATCCTAACGTGGACAAAATCTGCCCCTTGATTTAAGGAACGATCCTGCAAAATGTGGCTAAAATCAGGGCACTTCTGGAAGGTTCAGTCGGCTGTCTTGATTCAAAATGGCATCCGATTGTATCCCGACAGAGGCAAAAACTTCACAGGAATCGTTTTGTTACAGTACAGTGGTACCTCGGGTTAAGAACTTAATTCGTTCTGGAGGTCTGTTCTTAACCTGAAGCTCCACCTTAGCTAATGGGGCCTCCTGCTGCTGCTGCACCACCAGAGAACGATTTCTGTTCTCATCCTGAAGCAAAGTTCTTAACCTGGGGTAATATTTCTGGGTTAGCGGAGTCTGTAACCTGAAGCGTCTGTAACCTGAAGCGTGTGTAACCCCAGGTACCACTGTATCTTCACAGGCATCCAAATCCTTAACAAATTAGCAGCTTTCCAAAATACATAGTAGATTTAATTTATGGCCCGTTTCCTTCTATGGTAAGCCTCATGGTGATGTGTGGAGGGTTTCTATGCCAGGGATGCTCAGACCCCTAACCTGATCGGCTTCAACAAGGTTGGCGCCTGTGTCTTGTGCCTTCAGACTGTATTGCCAAGGGCACTTAACCTTTGAGTCTTACTGCTAAGAGGAAACTCACACGTGGGTTTTCACCAACAGACAAAAAATACAGTGGTGCCTCGGTTCTCGAACATAATCCATTTCGGAAGACCCTTCGACTTCCAAAACGTTTCAAAACCAAGGTGCAAAGGGAGGTCTGCAAAAAACTGAAAAAAATAACACATGCACACAGCGAAAGCCGTTCAACTTCCAAGGTGCGTTTGAAAACGGAAGCATTTACCGTATTTTTTGCTCTATAAGACTCACTTTTTCCCTCCTAAAAAGTAAGGGGAAATGTGTGTGCGTCTTATGGAGCGAATGCAGGCTGCACAGCTATCCCAGAAGCCAGAACAGCAAGAGGGATTGCTGATTTCACTGTGCAGCGATCCCTCTTGCTGTTCTGGCTTCTGAGATTCAGAATATATTTTTTCTTGGTTTCCTCCTCCAAAAACTAGGTGCGTCTTGTGGTCTGGTGCGTCTTATAGAGCGAAAAATATGGGACTTTCGGGTTTTCTGTGTTTTGAAAACTGAAACGTTTGGCTTCCGAGACACTTGAAAACCTAGGTACCACTGTACCTGCTAGCTTGCATACAAACTTGAAGGAAAAACCTCCGGGTTTCTTTTCCCCATCAGAATTGGCACAGGCAGGGGGAAAGCCCGGCACATGTGTGCAAATTGCCCAAGACATTGCACGGTACCCCCTGCCTGTGAGGTGTTGTCGCTCTTGTTCCTCCTGTATGTTGAGATCGTTGGTGCATCTATCACATTATGGGGGACGCTGGGCCCTCCGGATGTTGTCGAACTACAACTCCCATCAGCCTCGGCGAGCACGGCCAATGGCCAGGGATGATGGGAGCTGTGGTTCAGCCACAACTGGGAAGGCCAGCAGTTCCCCACACCTGGTTTGCAGCCGAATGCAGAGAAGCTGTGGCCTTGCAGATGTTGGGCTCCCAGCTTCCATCAGTCGCGATGGCTGAGAGTCTGTGAGTGCCATTTTCCTTGCTGTGTAAAGCAGGGGGTAGGTCACTTTCCCATGGGAGAATGGCGCGGCCTTAAGGCGATTTCTCAGCGAAGCAGAAAATGAGAACTGATCGTATCCTGGAATCTTAGAATTACAGAATGGGAAGGGACCACCCCCTGGTTATCTAGTCCAACTTCCTGCAGTGCAGCATTTTTTTTTTGCCCAATGCAGGACTCGAACCCGCGACCCTGTGATTAAGAGTCTCATGCTCTTAACAACTCAGCTATTTCAGCTTCCAAGAGATGGCTGTGAGCAGATGTTGCCATCGCAGAATGTGGAATATGCCGCAGGCTGTCATTGACTTAGGTCGCTTCTTCGCTGAACGCTTGAGGAAGGATTTGAGCTGTAGAAATGCAACATTTGCGGATGAAGCACGCAGGCAGATAAACTGAGACTTCTTTTTAAATATATATATATATATATATTTGGTTTTTCAAATTACAGATTTACAGTCACATGTCCAACTTGCAACACAAAAACAAGATTCCAAGGAATTTCTTAGACTTCCCACCTCTCCTTTGTGGGTCCTATTGTTAATCATTTCCTCCGGCGCCTCTTATGATAATCCAAAATCTTTTACCTCTCCATTATGTCCAAAATTCACCATTAAACTACAAGTGATATTCCAGTCCTACTACAGTGGTACCTCGGGTTAAGTACTTAATTCGTTCCGGAGGTCCGTTCTTAACCTGAAACTGTTCTTAACCTGAAGCACCACTTTAGCTAATGGGGGCTGCTGCTGCTGCGCCGCCGGAGCACGATTTCTGTTCTCATCCTGAAGCAAAGTTCTTAACCTGAGGTACTATTTCTGGGTTAGCGGAGTCTGTAACCTGAAGCGTATGTAACCTGAGGCGTATGTAACCCGAGGTACCACTGTAATGATTTTAACTGTTTGCAATGGTTTTTAAGATAAGTTATAAATTTCCCCTGTTCCTTATTAAAATTTTGGTCTTCCTGATCTCTGATTCTTCCGGTCATTTTGGCCATTTCGGCGTAATCCATCAACTTGATCTGGTAGAGACTTTATCTCCATTCCATCTCTGAGATGGAAGCTGAGATTTCGACATGACAAGACAATATATTATTACACCAGCAGCCTCGTACCTGGAATTCCTTGGGACTAAGCAAAACGTTCTTAGTTGTGTTCATGAATGTACACAGTAATGTTTCAGTATGCTAAGAACACAAGAAGAGCAGACTGGATTAGGCCAATGGCCCACCTAGGCCAGCATCCTGTTCTCATTGTTTCCTCCCAGAGGCCTTTGGGAAACCGCCAGGCCGGACCTGAGCCCAAGACCCCTCTCCCCGCCTGGGTTTCCAGAAGTTAATATTCAGAAGCTCTACCTCCTCTGACCATGGAGGCGCCTTCGTGTTCGCCTTATCCATTCTTTATCTGTTAAGTTCCTCTGCATATTTATTCTAGGAGAACAACAAACGTATGGTTACGTGAAACTTACTCAATAAACACACAAGACGTAACCGGCTGTACTTTTGAATAAAGAAGGTATACAGTGGTACCTCGGGTTAAGAACTTAATTCGTTCCGGAGATCCGTTCTTAACCTGAAACTGTTCTTAACCTGAAGCACCACTTTAGCTAATGGGGCCTCCCGCGCCACCATCACCCAATTTCTGTTCTCATACTGAAGCAAAGTTCTTAACCCGAGGTACTATTTCTGGGTTAGCAGAGTCTGTAACCTGAAGCGTGTGTACCACTGTACTATTCATTGTATCAAATTGTAGATTTCAACAGAAGTTTCATAAAGTTCAACGAAAAAAGAAGACGACCCAGGAGGTCAGTTCATTCTCTAGTCAGTTCATGCATAAGGTCCATACATGTGTAAGTGTCTATTCCACCTGTTTGTTCGTAGAGTCCAATAATCCACATGAAGGGTTGTTACGGTTCCACAGAATCCTTTCACAGAGTCTAAGATAAGGATTTCTGGAATATTAGCCTTGTTTCGCCATCCTAGGCTTCATCAGTAGAACAGGCTCATATGTAATATTACAGGATAGTGGATCTTCTAGCATAGTAGTGGTTGAAATCGTTGTCTTAGACTCTGTGAAAGGATTCTGTGCAAGTAGATAAATAGGTACCGCTCCAGCGGGAAGGTAAATGGCATTTCCATGCGCTGCTCTGGTTTGCCAGAAGTGGCTTAGTCATGCTGGCCACATGATCCGGAAGCTGTACGCCAACTCCCTCAGCCTATACTCCCTCGGCGCCGCAACCCCGGAGTCGTCCGCAACTGGACCTAATGGTCAACCCAATAACAACCCAATAACATCCCCCCAGAAAAGAGCCATACAGTATTTTAAAAGGGTATAGGATGTCAGACAGATAAACCAAAGGTACCCCTGCCCGTACGGGCCAGTCTTGACAGACTCTAGGGTTGTGCGCCCATCTCACTCAAAGAGGCCAGGGGCCAGCGCTGTCCGAAGACACTTCCGGGTCACGTGGCCAGCGTGACATCACTGCTCTGGCGAGCCAGAGCCGCACACGGAAAAGCCGTTTACCTTCCCGCTAGTAAGCGGTCCCTATTTATCTACTTGCACCCGAGAGTGCTTTTGAACTGCTAGGTTGGCAGGCGCTGGGACCGAACAACGGGAGCACACCCCGCCGCGGGGATTCGAACCGCCGACCTCTTGATCGGCAAGCCCTAGGTGCTGAGGCTTTAACCCACAGCGCCACCCGCGTCAACCAAAGGCCTGGTTAAAAAGGAACGTGTTTGCCTGGCGCCTAAAGGTGTGTAGTGAAGGCGCCAGGCAGGCGAACTTCCCTGGGGAGAGCATTCCACAGGCGGGGAGCCACTGCAGAGAAGGCCCTGTTCTCATGTTGCCACCCTCCAGACCTTTTGAGGAGGAGGCACACGAAGGAGGGCCTCAGAAGATGATCTCAGGGTCCGGGTAGGTTCATATGGAAAGAGGCAGTCCTTGAGGTATTGCTCAATGTATGCTTAATAAAGACCATACGTAAGCTCTCCTCTCGAGGAGGAGGCACACGAAGGAGGGCCTCAGAAGATGATCTGTTGATGAAAGGTAGTATACAAATTTTATAAGTAGTGGTAATAACCACTGCTGTTTTTCTAGAATGGCAACAGCGCTTACCTGAGAGGTGCCAGAGCTGAGCTCCAGCCAGGGACATAGCTAGCTGCTCTGGCACCTGGAGTGGCAGGAATCCACACACAGGGGTGTCGCGGCAAGCTGCCCATGGAGTCCGCCTAGCGGACACAAGCCCCACACTGACATTTCGGGCAGTGCGGGACTCCAAGCCACCGCGTGACTCCCAGGAGAGGTGTGTAGCTCGGGCACGCTGCAGGTCAGGCCCCGCCCCCACGGTGCGCCATTTTGTCACCCCCCTCAGGGATGACACCCGGGGCGAACTGAACCCACCCACCCCCCTGGCACCCCCCTTCCTACACCACTGGCTCAAACAAGTTCCGGCTGAAAAAAAGCCCTGGTAATAACCCTGTTATATTCTGTTATATTTTGGATTCTTGCTTCCAGGAACTTGTCACTGCGTGCCCGTAAAGGTGCCACTTTGAGCAAAAGCTTCTGTGCTGAACTTTGCACAGTGGACTTGGGTCCACTCTTGGCACGCTTCCCAAGCAGTGCCTTTCTGCCACATGGCGCTACCTTGCCCTGGCGCAGAGCCCAGCAGTGAGAAGAACCAGCAGCTGCGCTTTCGCTTCTGAAGGGATTTCTCGAGCAAGGGAAACGAAACCTAAGCCTCCTGCGCGTCCTGGAGGGGAGAGATGGCTGAAGCTCCTGCTTCGAAGCCGGCCTTCAAGCCCAAACCCCGGAGGCCTGTCTGTGCCCTATGCCAGGGGCCCTACAAAACTGCCGTGGTCGTCGCAGGGCAGAAATTATGCCGCTTCTGTTTTTCTCGCATGAAGAGGGAGGCCGCAGCCAGCGGGCCTTCCCCGAAGGATGGGGAGGAGAAAGGAGGAGACGGGGAGGAGAAAGGAGAGCAGGAGAGAGGAAATGGAGAAGAAGAGGAATGTCAGAGTCTATGTGAGGAGCACCAAGAAGACCTGACATGGTTCTGCATGAAGGACAAAGCTCTCCTATGCAAGAGCTGCAAGGCCTCTGAGGTTCATGTCTCTCACTCTGTGGTGCCTGTTGAAGATGCTGCCCAGGAATACCAGGTGGGGTTTCCCCCCCTTCCTTCTTTCCTACAGTCCCATTGTGTCCCTTCCCTTCCCTTCCCTTCCCAGCCTGCCCTTCTGTAGTTGTAAATATCTGAGGCAGCAAACGCAGCATCAAAACCAAATGGAACATCCAACTAAAATGAGAAAACCCCTCAGACATTCATAGAAGTTAGGGAATAAAGCTGCATTTTCCTTTCGGCTGTGCCGGAGATGGTGTTCCGAGAGCAGGGTGCCACCACAGGAAAGGCCCCGTCTCTAGTTGAACACCTGCCTAATGGCGCCTCGTCCGCTGGCAGCTGGGGAAAAAGCCTCTGAAACAGACCTTGAGGGGAAAGGGGTGTAGCTACGTGGCAGAGCATCTGCTTGGTTCCAGGTTTAATACAGGGCGTCTCCAGGTAGGGCTGGCAGATAGCCCTGTCTGAAAGCCTGGAGAGGTACTGCCAGTTGGTGTAGGCAGTGCTGACCAATGGTCTGACTCACTGAATAGTGAGTGAGGTTATTAAATTCAGTTCTGGAGAATGCCAGTAGCTCAGGTCACCCTTAATATATTTGTCACTGTTATAAGGTGCATTTGGGGGAAAGGATGGTATGTTGTGGTGGTAAAAATAACAGTGTTATCTCATATACACACACACACACACACACACACACAATGGGACTGACTCTCAGGTGCGTACCTTTGAGTTTGTCACCTAGGTCACATAAAGTAGCTCTGGAGCAGTTCAGTTGCTCAGCTTGATGGGTGGAAATCTGCAAGTCACTTTGCCAATGCCAAACCAATGGGCTGAGTAGTTTGGTACCAACTGAGGCTGCATACACCAAACATTTAAGGTGCCTGGGTTCCCCCAAAGAACTCTGGTGTGTTCAGGGTGCTAGGAACTGTATCTCTGTGGGGCAAAATACAGTTCCCATGGTTTTTGTGTAGGGGTGTGTGTGCTTTAAATGTATGGTGCGTACGCAGCCTTTGCTGAGCTACGAATTAAGCTGCCAGGGTTCTCTGGAAGCGACGAACTGGTCTGAAAGTACTGAATGGAATTGGCTTGGGGAAAACCAAGGCAGAATAAACAAACCTGATTTGCTGGCAATTCTCTTCCCATTTTCCTGCCAGGGGAAGCTGCAGCAGGCCGTATCTTTGCTCACTCGACAACTGGAAGAGTCTTTGGAGCAGAAATACGAGGAAGGAAAGAAAACAGCTGCATGGAAGGCAGGTGCCAAGTTTGTGTTGTTGTTTAGTCATTTAGTCGTGTCCGACTCTTCGTGACCCCCTGGACCAGAGCACGCCAGGCACTCCTGTCTTCCACTGCCTCCCGCAGTTTGGTCAGACTCATGCTGGTAGCTTCGAGAACACTGTCCGACCATCTCGTCCTCTGTCGTCCCCTTTTCCTTGTGCCCTCCATCTTCCCCAACATCAGGGTCTTTTCCAGTGAGTCTTCTCTTCTCATGAGGTGGCCAAAGTACTGGAGCCTCAGCTTCAGGATCTGTCCTTCCAGTGAGCACTCAGGGCTGATTTCCTTCAGAATGGGATGCGTTTGATCTTCTTGCAGTCCATGGGACTCTCCAGAGTCTCCTCCAGCACCATAATTCAAAAGCATCAATTTTTTGGCGATCAGCCTTCTTTATGGTCCAGCTCTCACTTCCATACATCATTACCGGGAAAACCATAGCTTTAACTATACGGACCTTTGTTGGCAAGGTGATGTCTCTGCTTTTTAAGTTTACAAGTTTACAAGTTTGCAAGCCTCCAAAGATTTCCCCCTGCCGTAGGGCGCAGGTGGCGCTGCCTGAAACCCTCCTCCTCCTTAGTCTCCGTATTAATCTTTGCAGAACTCCACAGGAAGCAGAAGGAGGAGGGAGGGAACAACACAAAAATGAGTCAGCTCTGTCCTTGGTTCTGGTGCGACAGACTTTTGGAGCTCCCTGCCAGTCTCAATGAGCATCAGCCACCACAGGGTACAGGCACACACCGGTTCTCCGAGGGCCTTTCTGAAAACAGCCCCTTTGGAGGCAGCAGGTAGGGATGGCCCTGCTTTTAGAGCAGTGCCAGATTACCAAATAGGCAGAGCAGACACCTGCCCACAACAGTGGATCAAAATAATATTGCGTAATAAAATGGGTAAAATAAAATAAAAAGTTAGAAGATAATTTGCGAGGGGCCCCCCGAGATTTCGACTGCCTAGGGGCCTCTACCGGGTTTAATTTGGCACTGCATGAGAGAGAATGAGGCAATTGCTTCAGGGGAGGCAGTGTTGGCAGCCCTGTCCAAAGCTGGAAAAAGGTAAAGGTCCCCCTGGACGGTTAAGTCCAGTCAAAGGCTACTATGGGGTTCATCTCACTTTTCAGGCCGAGGGAGCCGATGTTTGTCCGCAGACAGCTTTCCAGGTCATGTGGCCAGCAGGACGAAACCGCTTCTGCTGCAACAGAACACCGTGACGGAAGCCAGAGTGCATGGAAACGCTGTCTACCCTCCCACCACAGTGGTACCTATTTATCTACTTGCACTGGTGTGCTTTTGAACTGCTAGGTTGGCAGGAGCTGGGGCAGAGCAACGGGACCTCACCCCGTCCTGGGGATTCCAACCACCAACCTTCCAATCGGCAAGCCCAAGAGGCTCAGTGGTTTAGACCACAGCATCACCCGCATCCCTGTCCATTGAGGGGCTGATAGGGCTGACTAGTGGATGCAGAAGGACCCACACAGCCCAAGCAGTTCTCCTTTGAAACTGGCCATCATAATCCTATCAGGGGCTATTAGCCACAATGGCTATGCTCTGCCTCCAGGATACCAGTTGCTGGAAAGCTTAGGAGGCTCTTGTGCTCAGATCCTGCAAACAGGTTTCCCTCAGGCATTTGGTTGCCCACTGTGAGAGCAGGATGCTGGCCTAGGTGGGCTGATGGCCTGATCCAGCAGCCTCTTCTTATGTATATAATATTCATGATTTTCAGTTTTATACATTCAATAATTTTACAATCATTTTAACATTTCAAAACTTGACTTCCTTCCGCCTCTTTCTGTGGTTCCTTAAATTTATTCTTAATGTCTTCTGCATATCCAAATTAACTTAATTTGCTCATTTATTCATCTACTTTAAATATATACAGTGGTGCCTCACAAGACGAAAAGAATCCATTCTGCGAGTCTCTTCGTCTAGCGGTTTTTTCGTCTTGCGAAGCTAGCGGCTTAGCGGATTAGAGCTATTAGTGGTTTAGCGGCTATTAGCGGCTATTAAAGGCTTAAGGGATTAGCGGATTAGCTGCTAAAAGGCTATTAGCAGCTTAGTGCCTTAGAAAAAGGGGGTGGGGAGCGAAAAAAATTCGCAAGAATCGCAAGACATTTTCGTCTTGCGAAGCAAGCCCATAGAGAAATTCGTCCTGCGAAGCGCATTGAAAACGGAAAACCCTTTCGTCTTGCGGGTTTTCCGTCTTGCGAGGCATTCGTCTTGCGGGGCACCACTGTACTCTTATAAAACTGCAGGTTATTACAATGATCCTGCCAATGTTCTTATCTGTTTATAGTTTGTTTGTAAATTTTCCAGAAATTATTTCCATTCTTTTATAAAAAGTTTGTTATAATAATCATAAATAATAATAAATTTTATTTATACCCCGCCCTCCCCAGCCAAGCCCAGGCTCAGGGCAGCTAACACCAGATATAAAACAATTGAAATACAACTGAAAAAACAATATTAAAATACAACATTAAAGCAACATTAAAATGCAGCCTCATTTCAGCAGAAACTCTTGGGGAAAACTTTTGGGGATGAAAATGTCAAGTCTTCACCAAGGCTAACTATCCAGACTGGTCCTATGTGGGCCAAAAAAAAGCCAGAAAGTCCCCAAGTGGGAGTTCATCACAGGAGGAGAAAGGAAAAAAGAAAGAGGGGGAGGGAATCAAATTGGCTCCAAGCCAAAGGCCAGGCGGAACAACTCTGTCTTACAGGCCCTGCGGAAAGACATCAGATCCTGCAGGGCCCTGGTCTCATGAGACAGAGCTTTCCACTAGGCAGGAGCCAGTGTTGAGAAGGCTCTAGCTCTGGTTGAGGCTAATCTAACTTCCTTAGGGCCCGGGACCTCTAGGGTGTTGCTATTTATGGACCTTAAGATCCTCCGTGGGGCACACCAGGAGAGGCGGCCCCATAGGTATGAGGGTCCTTGCTTTTTTCATTTTTCCAGTAAGTTTCGCCATTTCTGCATATTCCGTAAGTTTTTGTATCCATTCTTCTTTTGCCGGGACTACTTCTTCTTCTTCTTAACTCTTCTGACATTCTTAACCAAGAGCTGAAAGTGCTGCTGAATCTCTCTGTCTTCATCTTTCCTTTGCTGATGAAGGACAAGGTGCACAGTCAGAAGCAGCGGGTGGAAAGCGAGTTTGCAAAACTGTACAACTTCCTGGTTGAGGAAGAAGAGGAACTCTTGCAGAGGCTGAAGGCAGAGGAGAGGCAGACCCTGAAGAGGCTGGATAGGAATTTAACCCAACTCTCAAAGCAAAACTCCTCGCTGATTAAGCTGGTTAAGGAGATCAAGTCGAAGAGCCAGAAGGCGCCTGCTGAACTTTTGAAGGTGAGACGAGGCATAGAATCAGACTTGTAGACATGGCAGGGACCGCGAGGGTCATCTAGCCCAACCCCCTGTATTGCAGGAATGTTTTGCCCAACGTGGGGCTCAAACCCATGACCTTGAGATTGAGAGCCTCATGATCTACCAATTGAGCTATGCAGGGTATCTGGGAGGCAGCCCCACTGAAACCAAAAGGGTTTGTGAGTAAATGTTGGGTTTCCTGCTTGTGTGAGTTCAACAAACTTTTAATTGTTGCCTCTTTTTTTCAGTTTGAAATGTATGTCACACACACACACACACACACACACACACAACTTTTCAAGTTTATACATTTCACTAATTTTACACTCATTTTGACATTTCAAAAGTTGACTTCCTTCCCCCTCATTCTGCAATTCCTTAAATTTGTTTTTAATATTTTCTGCATATCCAAATTAACTTAATTTGCTCATTTATTCATCTTCTTTAAAAAAATATATACTCTTCTAAAACTGCTGGTTGCTACAATAATCCTTCCAATATTTTTATCTTTTTTATAATTTATCTGTAAATATTCAACAAACCATTTCCATTTTTTAATTAAAAAAAAAAATGTTATCTTGATTTCTTATTATCCGGTAAGTTTCTCCATTTCTGTATACAGTCATACCTCAGGTTACAGAGGCTTCAGGTTGCGTTTTTTTGGGTTACAGACGCACTGAAACCCGGAAGTACTGGAACGGGTTACTTCTGGGTTTCAGCGGTCGCGCATGCGCAGAAGTGCTAAATCTCGCTTTGTGCATGTGCAGAAGCGCCAAATTGCAACCCGCGCATGCACAGACATGCCGCTGTGGGTTGCAAGCGTGCATCCCGCATGGATCACGTTTGCAGCCCGAGTGTCCACTGTATTCCATAAGCTTTTGTATTCATTCTTCCTTTACTGGGACTTCTGCTTCTTTCCATTTTGGGGCAAGTAACATTCTTGCCACTGTAGTAGCATACATGAATAAGTTTCAATACATTTTAGGTAGTTCTGTCCCTATAATTCCTAAAAGAAAAGCTGCTGGTTTTTATTTTTACAAAGGTTATTTTAAATTTGATTGCTGCCTCTTATGGGGAAGGACCACAAAACTCAGTGGTAGAGCATTTGCATAGTAGTAGTAGTAGTAGTAGTAGTAGTAATATATGTGTAACCCACCCATCCAAGCTACTTTGGGCAGCTTCCAGCAGAATATAAAAACACAACTAAACACCAAGAACTGGAAATTTTGCAGTAGTGGATGTTTGAAGACCCGGGGGTTACCCACACTTCCCTTTGCAGCGCTGCTTTCTCCTGGGAAATCTGATCTTTAGCGCTGAATCGGAACAAACAACAATCGGGTTTTCAACAGATTGCCATTTGTTCCTATTTAGCACTAAAGAGCTAAATAGAAAGAACCCCTTCTGATTAAAGCGGCAGGGCAACTGCTAAACCGCTTGGATCCGTGCCTAGGAAGAGTAGGATAAGCACAAAACCACTCAGATCCTGGGACAAACCAAAGTGTGAACGAACCCTGAGTTCTCAATTCAAACTATTGGAGATACAAAATGCATCATCTGGAGAGTGGAGATGTTTTGTATAGTACATATTTGTTTCCGTGTTAGGCATGATCATTTCTCTTGCTTAGTTTTAAGCTGTTAAATTAGATTGGCTTGTTTGTATTGGTTCACGCAAAGTTGAATACCACAATTTTGTGGGAAAGTGGCATGCAAGTAAACAGATGACATTGATGGCATTGGACAAATAAAAAACTGGTTCCGTTGGGCTTGTTTAATTCATCTTTAGGCAGGCCCAGGGAGGTGACCGTGAAAATAAAATGCATAGGCTATTTCAAAACTAGCCAGGCAGCAACACTGCATGCGGCTGATTTAAGAAAATAGATGAGGTATACTTTTAAAAGCGTTCAACCATTATTATTTTTTACAAAAAGGAAATAATAGCAACTTATTTCTCTCTTCATTTTCCGGTTGCCCAGGATGTGGAGAATGTGTTAGCAAGGTAAGCTTGTCAGTTTGCTTTCCAATTAAAAGGTTTGAAATATCCGGCAGAAATGTCACACAGTAATCAAGCCACGAAGTCTGGCTTCTAGGTGTAGAATCTGAGCCCTTTCCTCTAACTGATTTATTTAAAGCATTTATTTTTTACTTCACTCTTTAGCCGAAAAGGCTTCTAGAGTGGCTTACAATCATCTGCATTCGGACAGCCTTTGCCCTCAAGCTTACAATTTAAAAGACACGACACACAAGGAAAAAGGGATGGGGAGGGAAGAGGGGGCTTAAAGTTTCATTTCTTACCATAAGCAGCAGGGATAAGAAACAGTTCCGGCAGCTTGATGGCATCACAGCCTACAAGGCAACATTGGAGGGAGCCCAAGGCAAGCTGGTCCTTGAGCAAAGGCAATGCTTCTGTTGTCTCCCTCTGCTTTGCAGTCTGATGGCTTCCTAATTCTCAGCTCACACCCCGCTCCCCAGTAATTGTTTGGGGCAGGGCTGACATTGCGCAACCGGATGCAGAAATCAGTAGGGACCTTTGCAGGAAGTAGGGTCACCCTGTCAGTTCCTTGCCCTCTCTCTTCCCCCACTCCCAAGAGTTTCTCAGCTTCGTCACCAAGGGCCCCAGTGTGGTGTAGTGGTTAAGAGCGGTAGACTCGTAATCTGGTGAACTGGGTTCGCTTCCCCGCTCCTCCACATGCAGCTGCTGGGTGACCTTGGGCCAGTCACACTTCTCTGAAGTCTCTCAGCCCCACTCACCTCACAGAGTGTTTGCTGTGGGGGAGGAAGGGAAAGGAGAATGTGAGCCGCTTTGAGACTCCTTAGGGTAGAGATAAAGCGGGATATCAAATCCAAACTCTTCTTCTCTTCTTCAAATTGTTGTAAATAAAAATATGCATCTGTTGTAAATAAAAAATGCCCTTTTCCCTTATGGGGTATCCAAGAGCCCATATAGAGTCCTTACATAGGTTCCCTATTGGTAGGAGAAAATAACAGAGGCCAACCAGAGAATATTTAGAAGCAAGGCAGCTAGTAAGCTTGATCTTTATTGATCTGTTGCAACAGGGTACTCCCCTCACACGCAGGAGAGGAAGAGGACCCCCAAAATTGCTGTGCAAGGGCTTATAAAGACTTTGAAATTCCCATCCTGTAGATCAAGACCACCCCCAGAAACATTATGCAAACATCACAGAAGGGGTGTAACCTAAGACCACCCCTCAGATACATCCCACCTACATCACAAAAATTTAAATGTTGTTTTTCTCCTCTCACAGTTTATCTCCTGTCTGGCAAGTTACTTGATTGGATTGCCTGGGGAGCCTGGCCATTCTTTTGTAGTGGTAAAATACTTATTTCCTGGGCCAGGTCACGGGCTCACACCTTATTGAAACAGACATATCCTGGAGACAAGATTTGTGAGGAAAGAGACAATGGGGAGGTTTTTCCAGTTTAACCTTGCAGAGAAAGGATTTGGTCACTTGGTCAGTTTAGGAATCAAAATGGTTCCAGGTTGGTCTTCCTGTGTTGATCTATGTATGTACAGTTATGAACATTACCATATATCTAATACCATAAAATTCCTATCACAAAATATACCAGGTGTAGAGAACCTGTGACCCTTCAGATGACTCCTATCGGTCGCAGCCATTATGCTCAATGATCAGGGGTGATGGGAACTGCAGTTCAGCAAGATCCGGAGGGTCCCAGATTCCTCAGACCTGCAATATTTCTTCTCCCACCATCATGATACAATCCCTCTTCCCCCCCCTTGGTATTCTTCAGAAGGAACGCGATTCACAGGGCAGACCATTGTGCACTGATTGCACAAAAAGAACAGTTTCCCCTCTCTGCATTTCGCAGTTAACAACTGTTAGGGGAGAAATCTGAGGGCTCCCTTGGACAAAAAGCAAGGACACCAGCCGGGAATACCAGAGCAAAACAGCAGCCAGTAGGCTTGGTCTTTATTGAAGACTGTCGCAACAGGACTCCCACCTGCCACAAGGTGGAACAAGATGGACGCCCCGAACAAAAGAGCACCCAAACTTTTATTAGCTGCTAATCCCCATGTTACACCCCCCCCCAAACTACATCACTAATACATCATGGTTACATCATGAAAGGGGAGGTCTCTGGTGGCAGTAATCTGAGCATCCTGGACCCTGCCCCATGGTTCTCCTTGCCCTCCACCAAACACCCATCAAGTGTAACAAAAGAGATATTTACATTTCCCTGTTTCCCAGCCAAGTTAATCACACCCTTTTGTCTTCATCTGGGTTTGTTATTTCTGGAATGGCTACCTGTCTGGCATTCAGGTATCAGGATGCCAGGAATTATCACTCAGGCAGAGGGGCTGCTGAGTAGCTGAGCTCAGGTGTGTATATGAATTTTTGAAGTTTTCCCTGTGAGCCAGTACATAGCTACATTTATCAGTGAATTATTACATTTGGTATCCTGCAGCAAAGGCCCTTTGAATAGATAGGAAGAAACTGTGATGAAGTGTTTTGTGGGGACAAATCACAAAAGTCACAAAAGTGATTGTGCTGATTTTGGTACTGGGCTGCTTGTGCATGATATCTGCTGGAGGGGCAACCACCCCCCCAACCTATACATAAATTCCTGCAATACAACAATATGGTGTTTTGAATTTACTTTGGTTTTTATTGAAGTTTCTCACAATACGGTTAAGATATAGGAAACTAACGTAAATTCAAAAACCAGAAAAGAAGAGAGGAAAAGGAAAATGTGGTGTTTTGGATTTACTTTAGACCAGGGATGGGGAACCTGTCACCCTCCAGGTATTGCTGGACTCCAGCTCCCATCAGCCCCAGCCATCATGGTCAACCACCAGGAATTATGGGAGTCGTAGTCCAACGACGCCTGGAGCCCACAGCAGAGGCGGTTTTAGGGTAGCACAGCCAGTATAGCCAGACTGGGTGTGGTTGTCGCAACAATGGTGTCGATAGTGAAGGGGGGGGCGATGTTTAGTGTCACACAGGGCGCCACTGAAATGGGAAAGCCCAAAGTCCACCGCTGCCCATGAGTTCCTCCTAATTACTTTAGAACACTCTCTGCACCACCTCCCCGTTAGCCTCATAGACGGGAAATGCATACATAAATGAAATGATTATCCTTTTGTGTAGGGCGGAAAACGTCACCCTGTTCGAGCCTCAAGTTGTTCCTACTGAACTGAAGAACGTTTACAACATTCCTTGCCTTGACATTATTCAGATCTTAACAAAATTCAAAGGTACGTGCACACCAGTGCTTGGATTTTCACTCAGGATACATTCCCATTTGCTTTAGTGAAAGGATGGGGGAATTGATGGGCCTCCAGATGGACTACAATTTCCATCATCCCTGCTCATTGGCCTTGTTGGCTGGAGCCGTTTGGACCCAATGGCATTGGGGGCGGGAGGGGCACAGGTTCCCCAGCCATTGTGTAGACAAAACTGAACTAGATGGGCTAAATCAGATCCCCCCCCCCAACCTGGTGCCATCCAGCTGCTTTGAACTACAACTCCCATCAGCCATACCCAGCAAAACCAATGACCAGGGATAAATGGTATGGAGCAGTACGTTAGCCAGTGTATTGTCCAGATTAGGTCCTGGGAGACCAGGGTTCCAATCATTGCTTGGCCCTGAAGCTCAGTGGCTGGCCTTGGACCAGTCATCAGCTCTCCGCCTAAAACCTATGCACAGGGTTGCTGCGAGGATAAAATGGCAAGGCAAGAACCACATACAGCACCTTGAGCTCCTTGGAGACAATGTTGGGATATATGTGTGTGTATGTGTAATGATAAAATAAATAAATATATAAAAGTTAAAGGACCCATGAGAGTTAAGTCCAGTCGCAAAGAACTCTGGGGTTGCGGCGCTCATCTCGCTTTACTGGCTGAGGGAGCTGACGTTTGTCCGCAGACAGTTTTTCTGGGTCATGTGGCCAGCATGACTAAGCCGCTTCTGGTGAAACCAGAGCAGTGCACGGAAACACCGTTTACCTTCCCGCCAGAGCGGTACCTATTTATCGCGGGGATTTGAACCGCCAACCTTCCGATAGGCAAGTCCTAGGCTCTGTGGTTTAAGCCACAGCACCATCTGCGTCCCAAAATAAATATATAGAGGAAGCCTAAACAGCAGATGGAGGGCACTAGGTTTGGGCCTGGACTAGAGGACCATTAGGATCGTTTCCAGCAGTTCTTGTTACGGGTTTTGTGCCTGTCCCCTGTCCACTACCCCTTTTCCTATATCTCTCTCTCTCTCCATCCTCTAGTGGACGTGTCTCTGGATCCAACCACAGCGCACCCAAGTCTTCTGCTCTCCAGAGACAGGAAAAGAGTGGAATACAGAGGATCCCGGCAGCTGCAGCCTCAGGATGACAACAACACAGAGAGATTTGACACCTATGTCCTTGTTCTGGGCTCCGAGGTGTTCACCTCCGGGAGACACTACTGGGAGGTGGAGGTGGGAGACAGCCCAGAATGGGACCTGGGGGTTTGTAGGGAATCGGTGAGCAGGAAGGGGCAGAGAATCATTTTCTCCCCCCTAAGTGGGTACTGGAGGCTGTGGCTTCGGAAGGGAGACCAGTACAAGGCCTTGATTTCCTGCCCTACGCTGCTTCCCGTGAACACAAGGCCAAAGCGGGTGGGAGTTTTCCTGGACTATTCCGAAGGGGAGGTTTCCTTTTACAATGTGACCGAGAGAACCCACATCTACACGTACATCGGGACCTTCTGTGGCCCCCTCCGGCCCTTCTTTAGCCCCTGCCGCCAATGGAAAGGGGCAAGGGGGGCCTACTCCTTGCTTATTTGCCCAGGCCCAAAAGCAAGAAAGAGCAAAAAACCTCTGCACTAAACTAGACCCATGTCATTCATGTTGATTCAAACAGTTAGAGGCAGCCATTGCCAGCTGCCCTAGACATCCCCTCCTGTCTTCACCTCTGTCCTGATTGACAGGTAGGCTGCCCCACTGTTGCAGCCCCCCTAATTATTGTCCCTCACTTTTGACAGGAGAAACGGTCCCTCTAGACTCCGAACTCAGGGGCCGTGTTTTGAAAGCAGAAACAGCCCCCATCCATTTCCGCTTTCCTTTCAAGGGGCAAGATTTAAGATAAGCTTTTTTGTCCCTCTCCCCTCCAGACAACTTGCACGCTTAGCAGAAAAATCCGTAGCAAATTTGTCTTGAAAATCCATTTTTGAAGACCCAACAACTTCTGAATATAATCACCCCCCCACTTTGAGGTTTCAGTGTGGTAATAATGAACAGCTTCCCTATAGGCCTGAAGGCCCCTGCCCATAGCTGTCAACGTTTCCCCTTTTTAAAAGGGAAATCCCCTTATTCCGAATAGGATTCCTTGCACGAAAAGGGAAAAGTTGACAGCTATGGCCCTGCCCTGCTTCTCTCCACCTGGCATGGAGCGGGGCCTGACAGGCTCCTTAAAAAGGACTGCCGCTGCTTCTGGGCAAAGAGAGCTGAGTTTTTGTTTTTTCAAATTGCTTTTATTTTTTATCTATGTCATTTTAAATTGTGATTGATATTAATGCTGTATTCTTAATTTTAGATTTTATGATTCATGTGGAAATTGTTTTCCATTTGGTTGTGTACTTTTTGATGTGTTTTATTGATTGCTTGTGACTTTTTGTTATGTTGGTAATTACTGTATGTAAATCTTGTCATGTTTTAAGCTGCCTTGAGCATTGTTTTAACTATGGAAAGGCGGCATACAAATAAATGATGATGATAATGCCCTGTGGGTATAGGGCAGTATATACATTCATTTAATAATAATAATAGTAATACTACTACTGCTACTACTACTACTACTACTAATAATAATAATAATAAAAAGACTTGATTCTACCTTATTCTCTGTATAATAAAAAAACCCTTATCATCAATGGATAAATATGAAGAAATCTGGAAGGAATATTTAAGCGATAAGGCGGACGGTGGTGGGAAGTAGGGGGAGGAGAGGTGGGGAAATATTGTTAAAAAGGTGTAGTCATTGGTATATCAGTATTCAAATCTGAATTGTCAAATTGTGTTATTATGGTTTTTGTTGTACAGTGGTGCCCCGCAAGACGAATGCCTCGCAAGACAGAAAACCCGCTAGACGAAAGGGTTTTCCGTTTTGGAGGTGCTTCGCAAAACGAATTTGCTATGGGCTTGCTTCGCAAGACGAAAATGTCTTGCAATTCCTGGGGGTTTTTTTTCCCTCCCCCCCTTTTTCCCAAGCCCCTAAGCCGCTTAACAGCTGTTCGCTAAGCCGCTTAACAGCTGATCCACTAAGCCCGCTAAGCCGCTAATAGCCTTTTAGCAGCTAATCCCTTAAGCCTTTAATAGCCACTAATAGCCGCTAAACCGCTAATAGCGCTAATCCGCTAATGGGCTTGCTTCGCAAGACGAAAAAAAACCGCAAGACGAAGAAGAGACAGATTCTTTTCGTTTTGCGAGGCACCACTGTATGTGTCTTTTGCAGTTGTTGTTTGTATTGAAAAAATGATTAAATAAATTAAAAGTAAATCCTTATCATGAATCTTCTTGGTAAAGTACTTTATAAAATCATAATTTTTTAGTGTTGGAAGGGACCACAAGGTTCATCTAGCTCAACCCCCTGAGATGCAGGAATCTTTTGTCCAACGTGGGGCTTGAACCCAGGACCCTGAGATTAAAAGTCTCCTGCATCTTCATTCCAACTTACCGTATTTTGTGCTCTATAAGACGCACCAGACCACAAGACGCACCTAGTTTTTGGAGGAGGAAAACAAGAAAAAAAACATTCTGAATCTCAGAAGCCAGAACAGCAAGAGGGATTGCTGCGCAGTGAAAGCAGCGATCCCTCTTGCTGTTGTGGCTTCTGGGATAGCTGCGCAGCCTGCATTCGCTCCATAAGACGCACACACATTTCCCCTTACTTTTTAGGAGGGAAAAATTGAACCTTATAGAGCAGAAAATATGGCATTTAATAAGGACAAGCAATGGCTCATGAATGAGTGTCTGATATCTCTTGGCACAGAAGACCAGCGCTGTTTTCAACATTTGACCCATTTTATTGATTTTTTTCAAAATCCCCCGAGCTCTACTGGATCGAGCCAACGGTCAGCATTCGTCCCTTCCCACCCCGCCCCCTTATCTCAAGTCCGTGATTTCTTCCCCATCGCCCCTGCATGAGTCCTCTGGTGGATGGTGAGGTTTGAGGCCCGGCTGAAGCGCTTTCCGCACTGGGAGCAAGGATAGGGCTTCTCCCGCGTGTGGCCCCTCTGGTGAATGGTGAGGGTGGTGCTGCGGGTGAAGCTTTTCCCGCAGTCGGCGCACCGGTAGGGCTTCTCCCCGGTGTGGGTCCTCTGGTGCGCGATCAGGTTGGAGTAATCGCTGAAGCGCTTGGCGCAGTAAGTGCAGCTGTAGGGCTTCTCGCCCGTGTGCAGCCGGTGGTGGGTGATCAGGACCCCAAACTGCCGGAAGGTCTTTCCGCATTCGGGGCACGGGAAGCACTTCTCTTTCCTCTTCTGGGCGGCTGCCTTCGCGCGGCCTCCCTGACCCGCGCCCGTCGCCGGATTAGTTCCTTGCCACCTTCCCGTTGCAAAGGCGGCTTGGCCTGCGCCCACCCGCTCACGACTCTCGGGAGCGCTGCATTCTGAGCGCGGCGGTCTTGTGGCAGGGAGTTCCGCCGGCTCGTGGCCGTTCTGCTGCGGGTTCTCTTCCTTGATTCCGCCCGACAGCATAACACTTGCTGGAATGAAAAGCGCACAAGGAGCCAGGGGATGAAGGAGGAGAGAAATGAACTTGGATAACCATCAAATTGTACCCAACAATGTGTTCCCTAATTGTTGCTGCACTCAAACTCCCATCATCCCGGGTCACTGGCCCTGATGCTGGGGGCTGATGGGAGTTGGAGTCCCCAAACCCCACCTCAGTGAAACAAGTGGGGTCTGGGGCTCCTACCTGCAGGGATGCCATCTTCCTCTTCCTCTTCCTTGATGGTCCTGGCGATGGCAGCAGTTGTGAGGGCCGAGTCCACCGGCAACTCCTCTGAATGTACTGCACTTCTCTTGCAGGCTGTCAACTCCTGAAACACCAAGAACAGGGATGGGAAACTTCAGACTGGCCCGGGGGGGGGGGGCGCAACTGTGCCCCCCAAATCTCTTTATCCGGCCCTTGGCGCTGTCCCCCACTAACTTTAAGAACATAAGAACTCTGCTAAATCAGTCTCATAGCTCCTTTAAATTCCTGGGAGTTTACCTCAGTGAGGACCCCACTTGGAAAATCAACATAACTCAGGTGGTCAGAAAGGCCCAAAGGAGACTCCATTTCCTCAGGGTCTTGAGAAGGAATGTTAAACAATAATAATAATATTTTTTTATTTATACCCCGCCCTTCCTGGTTCAAAAATCGGGCTCAGGGCAGCTGACAACAAATTTAAAACACTTTAAAACACTTAATTATAAAAGCAGCATAAAATACAGTATAAAAACATGAATAACAATAAAAACCAATTAGATAATCCCCAGGGCTAGCTGGCTGAATTGGTCCTACTTGGGCCAGCGAGGAGGCCAGGGGAGAATTAGCTGTGGGGTCTCAGAGCGGGTAATCTTCATAAAAGGGGAGGGGAAAGGAAGAGAAGGGAAATATAAGATCAGGCTGAATTCAAATTAAAGGCCAGGCGGAATAGCTCTGTCTTACAGGCCCGATGGAAGGAGGTTAAATCCTGCAGGGCCCTGGTCTCATGAGACAGAGCATTCGACCAGGTCGGAGCCATCACCGGAAAGGCCCTGGCCCTGGTGGAGGATAGTCTGACTTCCTTAGGGCCCGGGACCTCTAAACTATGGTTATTCATGGACCTTAAAGTCCTCAGCGGGGTATACCAGGAGAGGCGGTCCCGTAGATACAACAACTGATGAACTCCTTCTACTGGTCCACAACAGAAAGTGTCCTTTCATATTGTATCACAGTGTGGTATGCTGGCCTGACACCCACAGACATAAAGTCTCTACAGAGGGTGGTGAACACAGCGCATGATATCATGGGCTGTCCCTCGAGTCCGCTGGATGACATCGCAAGGGATCGTTGCCTTAGGAGAGCGAGAAAAATTCTCAGGGATGACTCAGCACCTCTTTAATCTTCTACCCTCGGGCAGGAGATATAGAAGTATAACCAGCCGTGCCAACAGGCTAAAAAATAGCTTCTATCCGTGGGCTGTTAGGCTGTTGAACGAAAAAGTAACATAGTGAAATTGACTTGCGAGGTGGTGTGTTGTTTGATAAGAGATTGAGTGGGCAGGGGGCTCGTTTAATTTCATCGTGCACAGGTTATACAATGACAATAAAGGTATTATTATTTAGTCCAGAATCCTATTCCTACAGTGGCTGCCCACATGCCTGTGGGAAACCAGCAAGCAGGATTCAAACGCAAGAGCCCTCTTCTAGATCAAGGGAAGTAATAGTGCCACTGTATTCTGCTCTGGTCAGACCTCACCTGGAGTACTGTGTCCAGTTCTGGGCACCACAGTTCAAGAAGGACACTGACAAACTGGAACGTGTCCAGAGGAGGGCAACCAAAATGGTCAAAGGCCTGGAAACGATGCCTTATGAGGAACGGCTAAGGGAGCTGGGCATGTTTAGCCTGGAGAAGAGGAGGTTAAGGGGTGATATGATAGCCATGTTCAAATATATAAAGGGATGTCACATAGAGGAGGGAGAAAGGTTGTTTTCTGCTGCTCCAGAGAAGCGGACACGGAGCAATGGATCCAAACTACAAGAAAGAAGATTCCACCTAAACGTTAGGAAGAACTTCCTGACACTAAGAGCTGTTCGACAGTGGAATTTGCTGCCAAGGAGTGTGGTGGAGTCTCCTTCTTTGGAGGTCTTTAAGCAGAGGCTTGACAACCATATGTCAGGAGTGCTCTGATGGTGTTTCCTGCTTGGCAGGGGGTTGGACTCGATGGCCCTTGTGGTCTCTTCCAACTCTATGATTCTTCCTTCCTGTGGTTTCCAGCAATTCAGAAGCATCGCTGCCTCTGACCAAAGAGGCAGAGCATAGCCATCAGGGTTAGTAGCCATTGATAGCCATCTCCTCCATGATTTTCTCCAATCCTCTTTCAAAGCCTTCCAAGTGGGGGCCATCACTGCCTCCTGGAGCAGTGAGTTCCACAGTTTCAGTACGCGATACATGAAGAAGTACTTTCTTTAATTTATCCTGAATCCTCCAACAATCATTGGATGTCCACAATACTCCATTCCATTCCCCGTGGTTTTCAGTTTCCCCATCAGCAGTCAGAGCCTTCTCGGTAGTGGCACCCACCCTGTGGAACACCCTCCGATCTGATGTCAAGGAAATAAACAACTATCCGACTTTTAGAAGACACCTGAAGGCAGCCCTGTTTAGGGATTTTTTAAATGTTTGATGTCTTACTGTGTATTGATTTGTTGGGAGCTGCCAGGATTGGGATTGGCTGGGGCAAATCAGGCAGATAGGTGGCATAATAATAAAAAAATAATGATAATAATAATGATGATGATGATGATGATGATGCATTCTGTGTTCACTGAGAACACTTCCTTCTCAATGGTTTTGTGAAGCTCTCTCCTTTTACAGATCTTTTGTTGTACTTCTGCCAACCTTGGGGTTCCCCTTAACCTGCAGATACATCCCCACTTGTGTGGATGATGCTGTTTTTTTCCTCTACAGTGGTACCTTAGTTCTCAAACTTAATCCATTCCGGAAGTCCGTTCCAAAACCAAAGCGTTCCAAATCCAGGGCGCGCTTTCCCATAGAAAGTAATGCAAAATGGATTACCGTATTTTTCGCTCTATAACACGCACCCGACCATAACACGCACGTAGTTTTTAGAGGAGGAAAATCCGTAGGCATGGCACCCGTAGGCATTTCCTCCATAACACGCACAGACATTTCCCCTTACTTTCTAGGAGGAAAAAAGTGAGTGTTATGGTGCAAAAAATACGGTAATCCATTCCAGACTTTTAAAAACAACCACTAAAACAGCAATTTAACATGAATTTTACTATCTAACAAGGCCATTGATCCATAAAATGAAGGCAATAAACAATGTACTGTAGTCACACAATCAATCAATCAATCAATCAATCAGTAGCTGAACTGGGTTCCATGCAGTCACAAAAAAATAAGAGCCACAAGAACAAAAATGCAAAATAAATAGCAAAAACAGACAGACCTCAGCGTAACTCTCAAAATGGAAGTGTGGCACTCAAATCGGAAGTGTAACACTCAAAACAGAGCACGTTCGGCTTCCGAAAAAAGTTCGCAAACCGGAACACTTACTTCCGGGTTTGGGTTCCAAGTTGCTTGAGTACCAAGGCGTTTGAGAACCAAGGTACTACTGTAACAGGATCCACACTTGCCTCTGAACTTTGGAAACAGAGAGAACGGTTAAGCAACATTTAATAGGGAAGGGTCTTAGTTCAGTGGAAGAGAATCTGGTTTGTATGCTGAAGGTCCTAAATTCATCTTCATGCGGGGCTGGGGAGCTGCTGCCAACCAGTGTTGACAAGACTAAGCTAGATGGACCAAGGGATCCGACTTCCCAGGTTCCTAATGCTTGCTGCTCTCTGAAAACCAGATACCTGGATCACGTCCGCTGCAGATGTTTTGCTTCTGTTTTCCTGGGGAGGATGAATCTGAAGTGAGGGTGTTGTTCTGTAGCCTGCTTGAGCAAGAAGGGTAAAGGGTGAGATTCTGGTCCATAGGAGAGGAAATAAAATCTTCCTCATTCTTGGGCTCTAACTCTAGAGACATGGGACAGGCATTTTATTCAGCACAGAGGCCTAGGAAGAGGAAGCAACATGGCTAGCCAAGTGAAGACAAGCCTTTGCTTGGAATATTCCACTGGGAATTCTGTTTGCTTGCAATTCATTAGCTCCCCTGAACATCAGTGGGTAGGAATGAAATTTGGTAAACATATCTGGGACACCATTTTTTACATTTCAAGTTCAAATGGCAGCTCAACCTCCCTGCCCGCCCCCCGTCCCGGCCTGCTTTCAAAGTGGGGGTGGGGGAAAGAGGAGAGAAAGCAGAATACAGTGGTACCTCAGGTTAAGTACTTAATTCGTTCCAGAGGTCCGTTCTTAACCTGAAAGTGTTCTTAACCTGAAGCACCACTTTAGCTAATGGGGCCTCCCACTGCCGCTGCGCCGCCAGAACGTGATTTCTGTTCTTATCCTGAAGCAAAGTTCTTAACCAGAGGTACTATTTCTGGGTTAGCGGAGTCTGTAACCTGAAGCGCATGTAACCTGAAGCGTATGTAACCTGAGGTACCACTGTACAGTGCAAAACGCCTTCCACAAATTATATAAACATACACACAACAACAGAACAGGAATTGGGGTAAGGGTCCAGAACGAAGATGTGGACCACCCACCCTTCTATTCTCCAGTGGGGAGAGAAAGATCTAACCTACATATTTCCCCCTTGAAGACAGAAAGAGAGGTTGGCATGCGCGCTCAGAATATCAGTATTTTAAAAGCACATATCCTTTTGCACCTCTAGTACAGTCATACCTCTTGTTACGTTCAGTTCAGGTTACGTCTTTTCAGGTTGCGTCCCGCGGTGACCCAGAAGTACCGGAAAGGGTTACTTCCGGGTTTCGCTGCTCGTGCATGCGCAGACGCTCAAACTGCGCATGCACAGAAGTGGCAAATCGTGATCTGCGCAGACGCAGGTTCTGCTCATGTTGCGAACGAGGCTCCGGAACGGATCCCGTTCGCAACCAGAGGTACCACTGTACATACACCTATCTCCCCTGCATTTCCATTACAGTGGCACCTCAGGTTAAGTACTTAATTCGTTACAGAGGTCCGTTTTTAACCTGACACTGTTCTTAACCTGAAGCACCACTTTAGCTAATGGGGTCTCCTGCTGCCGCCGCGCAGCCAGAGCATGATTTCTGTTCTCATCCTGAAGCAAAGTTCTTAACCCGAGGTACTATTTCTGGGTTAGCGGAGTCTGTAACCTGAAGCGTATGTAACCCGAGGTACCACTGTATTTTGTCCCTTCAGAGCATGCGGAATTTAAGACGAGCAAAAGTCAGGGATCCAGCAGTTAGCATTTCAAAGGCGTAAAGGAGCAACACAGATCAAGTGGGAAAATATATTATGTACAGTGGTACCTCGGGTTAAGTATTTAATTCATTCTGGAGGTCTGTTCTTAACCTGAAACTGTTCTTAACCTGAAGCACCACTTTAGCTAAAGGGGCCTCCTGCTGCCGCTGCGCCACCAGAGTACAATTTCTGTTCTCATCCTGAAGCAAAGTTCTTAACCCGAGGTAATATTTCTGGGTTAGTGGAGCATATGTAACCTAAAGCGAATGTAACCTGAGGTACCACTGTATAGCGAGATCAACCTCTTCATCCATCAGTGTCCTTTCGTGTCATCTAATGCCCCAGAGACAGCCATTATCACTTACCTATGTCTCCATCTACTTCCACGCAGAGATTCTCTGGAGGAAGAAAAAAATAAGGTTGTAATCGAAACTCACTTCCTTGGGAGGAAGCCCCATTGAGCTCAGTAAGGACTTACTTCGGGGGGGGGGCATGCATAGTCAAGGAGGGAGGAGAATTAAACTCTCACAATAGAGGGGGTTCTAAATGATTGCTATAATTTACGAGACAAAACAATCCTTGTGGTCTGCTGATCTAGGCCACTGAGATTGGATCTTTCTGTAAGAGGAGTCAAGAATGGAACCAAGGGCTTGGATTTGAATTCAGCAGCACAATCTCATGTGTGTTTGTTCAGAAATCGGTCTGCCTGGTTCACACACAATACTAAACCATATTTTATTAAACCATGGTTACATGAACCATGGCTTAGCAGCATGTATGAACCCAGCCCTAGCTATGGTTTGTTTACTGTCAACAAACCAGTCTGAAACAAAGGTTTGCTGTTAGTAAAGACAAAGTTTGTAAGTTTGTAAAGCTTGGCGTTATGTGTAAACCCAGCACCGTCCCTTAACCATGGTTTCATACACCACACCAGCTGCTGACGCTCACCAAACCGCAAAGGAACGAGGCGAAAGCAGCTGGAGACAAACCTAACTTTGGAGAAAGAAGTGATGGCTTGTTTGATAATCTGTGGGACAAGTTCTGGTTAAGTTTGTGGCTCAGAATGGTGGGCAAACCATATCAGCTCATAACGCAGACGGTCCCAGGAGAGCTTTTCAGAAAATAACCCTCAAGGTGCCCAGCAAACTAGGTTTTTCATGGGGTTTTTTAACATTTGGAATATCAGAGATGAGGAGAGTTGTAGTCCAACAACATCTAAAGAGCACCATGCTAGCAGACTCAAAAAGCCACAAAAATCAACACCACCAACATGGCTGCTGGTATCACGCAAATAACACAAGTCCCATGAGGCAGTGCCGCAGCAAGACTCCTGTTTACCTTTGAATCGCAGCAGCGCCTCCTGCAGGATGGCCCGTTTCCTGGAGAAGTTGCTGAGTCTCTGTTTTAGCTCTTCTACAGCAAGGTCTGTCTTCAACATGCCATCTTCCATGCTGAAGGGTGAGGAAGAAGAGAGATGATCCCAAAACCCAACATCCATTTCTCTGCTTGTTACAAACCCAGCGGAGATGCAGAGGGAAGGGGTCAATATTTACCTGCTCCTTGTTCTTCCAACACCCTAAAAGGAAAGATAAAAAGAGATTTATGAGCACGTGAGTCAGGGAAGCATACCTACCAGAATGCAGCAACTAGACTGGTGACTGGGAGTGGCTGCCGAGGCCATATAACACCAGTCCTGAAAGAACTACATTGGCTCCCAGTATGTTTCCGAGCACAATTCAAAGTGTTGGTGCTGACCTTTAAAGCCCTAAATGGCCTCGGTCCAGTATACCTGAAGGAGCATCTCCACCCCATTGTTCTGCCCGGACACTGAGGTCCAGCTCCGAGGGCCTTCTGGCGGTTCCCTTGCTGCGAGAAGCCAAGTTACAGGGAACCAGGCAGAGGGCTTTCTCGGTAGTGGCACCCACCCTGTGGAATGCCCTCCCATCAGATGTCAAGGAAATAAACAACTATCTGACTTTTAGAAGACATCTGAAGGCAGCCTTGTTTTGGGAAATTTTTAATGTTTGATGTTTTATCGCTTTATTATTATTATTAATAATATTATGTTGGGAGCTGCCCAAAGTGTCTGGGGTATAAAAATAAATTATTATTATTAATTATTATTACTACTACTATTACTATGATTATTATTATTACTTCAAAGCCACAAATATGGACCGTTGCGAAAAATGGCAATCACTGGGCCACCGTTAAAAGTACAACAGCTCTACTAAAAATAGGAACCAGCTTCCAAATTGAATGAGACACGCATGCTGCATTCAGATGTTATAAAACACAAATACAATTACAGTATTATTATTTAAATCACCAGCATGTTTCAACCAGGAAAAAGCACCTGGTTGGCGCATTAGCCCCAGGTTCCCCACCCCTGTTGCAGAACTTACAGGAGACACTTGGCTGACCTCCCTGTACGGTTCCTGCTTCAGAGGATCCTCACTGAGCGTTTTGGGGGCTCCCTGGGCGATGTCTCTCTTGAGTTCTTCCCAATGGTTCCTCAAATGCCTCTCCTGCTCCTCCAAAAAGCCACGCAGCTCCTTCCATTGCTGGGTAAGCTGCTGTCCTTCCACTTCCGCCTGCTTCTGCAGTGACAGGATCGAGCAAAACAAATTGAGTGTGTGGCAAAGGAGAGTTCCTGGAAGAATCGCCAAGGCAGCATTCCCCAACGTAGCTCTCAGGCCTTTCAACAGCTGCCTGGCAAGCAAGAATTCAGCAGGCAAGGCTCCTCCTAACACACAGTTAACCTGCGGGGAAACTCCCCAGGCTAAATTTCTACCTGCAACATGCAACAGCCAGCACAGAGATGGGGGGGAACCGGGAGCTGTTCAGGTGAAACAGGAAAGATCGACTGGATGCAGCCAGCATGGCCAATGGTCCAGAGATGGTGTGGGGAGCTGTGATGGACTGGCTGGCTCCAGAGGAGTGGTGGGAGGCACCTGCCGGGGAACCCCCAGGGGGAGAAGACTAAGAGGCAGGGGAGTGGTGACAAGGAGGGCGAAGAGGGAGCAAACCAGGAGATGGTGGTGTCAGAAGCTGAAGGGGCAACAGGATTCAGTGAGCAAGAAGAGGCTGTGGCAGACAGCAGTTCAGAATCAGAACCTTGCAACTCATTCAGGAAAGGTCTGGGAAGAATTGATGCTGTTTTGGTTTCTTTGAATAAAGGGTTGACTCCACTGACACTACTGTTCATTTATTGCTGACCCACTCCAGCTCCTAACGATGAACACCCAGAGCCCCAGGCTCCCTGTCTCTGAGTTAGAGCATCAGGACAAAGACAGATCCAAACGCCCTCTCAGAGCCACGGAGCTCATTGGGAGACCTTGAGCCAGTCTCCATCTCTCAGCCTAAACTACCTCACAGGGTTGTTGTGAGGGCGGCAAGAGATGGCGGAGAATTGCACACTTCCCTGTCTTCCCTGAAAGAACAGTGGTGTGTGTGTGTGTGTGGGTACAGTGGACGCTCAGGTTGCGAACATGATCTGTGCGAGATGCACGTTAGCAACCAGCAGTGTTCGCAACTCGCAGCGGCGCATCTGCGCGGATTGCGATTCAGCACTTCTGCGCACGTGCAAAGTGCAATTTAGCGCTTCTGCACATGTGCGACCGCCGAAACCCGGAAGTAACCCGTTCCGGTACTTCCGGGTTTTGGGAAGGTCTGTAACCCGAAAAAACGCAACCTGAAGCGTCTGTGACCCGAGGTGTGACTGTATAGAATTCAACAAGGGTGGCCAAATGCAAAAGCGGTTGGGGCTTCTGCACCATTAATCACTGTACAGAAGAGGAAATTTGTTGTGCGAGTGACATTTTTGCCTCTGGCTATCCTACTTGCAAATCTCATTTAAAATACCTACCAGTAGTTCCTCTCTCTGCTTCTCTTCAGTGGCTTCTCTCTCCAGCTTCAGACCAGACTCGTCCACCACCAGCTTCCCCTGAAAGACAGATGTGGTTATTTTTGTGAACAGCTGCACAAAGCGCTGCCAACTCTCAACACCACACCGTGCTCTCAGCAAATCTCTGCTGATTTCAAATGTTCAGGGTGCTGTTAGCAGCGGAGGAGCAGGCTAGGCGGTTTTATTTCTCTGGTCACGTAGCAACCCTGGCTATAAGACGTTTCATAGATCATCTGCGGGAGCCTGATGAGTGGTCCCCATGTCAATGAGAAATGGTTCCTTCAATGTAAAGGTAAAGGGACCCCTGACAGTTAAGTCCAGTTGCGAACGACTCTGGGGTCGTGGAGCTCATCTTGCTTTACTGGCCGAGGGAGCCAATGTTCGTCCGCAGACAGTTTTTCCAGGTCATGTGGCCAGCATGACTAAGCCGCTTCTGGCGAAACCAGAGCAGCACACAGAAATGCTGTTTACCTTCCCGCCAGAGCGGTACCTATTTATCTACTTGAACTGTGTGCTTTTGAACTGCTAGGTTGGCAGGAGCAGGGCCGAGCAACGGGAGCTCACCCCGTCACGGGGATTCGAACCGCCGACCTTCCGATCGGCAAGTCCAAGCGGCACAGTGGTTTAAACCACAGCGCCACCTGCGTCCCTCCCTTCAATGTAGTAGGCCCAATTCTATGGAGCTCCCTCCCAGTAGAAGCCAGGCAGGCACCTTCCCTGCAAAGTTTCAGGTGTCAAGTCAAAACAGTTTTATTTCAGGAGGCCTTTGCACCATGAATTCTATTCTAATTCTCTGATCCTTTAAATTTTGCACATTGCATGTTTTGTTTATTTATTTTTCTGTAAGCTGCTTTGACAGGCACATGAAAAGCAGGGCATGGTTTTTAAATAAATTCCAACAGCTTGTGGTGATCCTTGGACCTGTTTGCCACTGCTCAGGGGACCACCATTCTGGCTGCAACACTATAAACCAGAGATGAAGAACCAGTAGTCCTCCAGACATTGTCGGACTCCAACTCCCATCAGCCCCAGCTAGCATAGCCAAGGGTCGGGGATGATGGAAGTTGGAGTCCAATAACACCTGGAGAGCCACAGATCAGCTCCCTTGCTAGGCACACTTATCTGATAGGAATCCCTATTGAAAGCAAAACAATTTACATCTGACCAGGCACGGAAGGTTAGCATTAGCCAAGGCTTGTTTGGATCAGGCTGGAGCTTACAGCTCAGAGGCATATTAATAAGCAATAGGTAGGGTGTTGTAAAGAAGGAGTTCCCCATGGCAGGTAAAAGCATCATTCGCCCAAAGCTCCTCCAGGCATTTGCTTATGTATAGACTTTGATCACAGTGATGGATACCAGCAAGGCAAGGTTATTTGTTCCCTTAACCCAATAATGTCTTTGCATTTTATTTTATTTTTTAAAAACAACACATAATGACAATATTGCTGCTGGCTTAAAATGCTGCCCAGTTTTTCAGCAAAAATCAGAGCCAAAACAGAATTTGGAAAAGCCTGGCAGGATGAGGCCAAGAGCTTATCTCAGGCATAGGCAAACTCGGCCCACCAGATGTTTTGGGACTACAGTTCCCATCAACCCTGACCACTGGTCCTGTTAGCTAGGGATGATGGGAGTTGTAGTCCCAAAACATCTGGAGGGCTGAGTTTGCCTATGCCTGGCTTATCTGGTCCAGGAGTCTGCACTCACAGGGGCCAAGCCTCTTGGAAGCCAGCAGACAGACCTGGGGAGAAAGAGCAGCCGTTCTCCCCGCTTGAAATTCCCAGCATACTGCCTCTGACAGCGGGATGCAGAGCAAAGCCATTGTTCTTTTGTTTTATGGCTCTGAACGCTTCATTGCCAAGTGACCCGGATACCCCCCCCCCAAAAAAAAAGAAACAAATACTATTATAGACATCTAGATGCGTGCTTTTTCTGTTTCTTTTCAACGACAGCTGGAAACTTTTGAGATCCTGGCGACTGCAGCCGCCTCCCAGCTTCAACACAGAGCGGTCAACTTTCCCCTTTTTTAAAGGGAAATTCCCTTATTCCAAATAGGATTCCTCGCAAGAAAAGGGAAAAGTTGACAGCTAGGGTCCAAAGGCTGGAAGCAAGAGGCAGACCTCAACCCCCACAACCCCCCCCCCCCCGCCCCGCAGGACCACCGAGGTTTCTTAAACCCCGCCACGCAGCTTCCACCCACCCCATCCCGGAGTATCTTTCCTGCTCACAGACATTCCCCCAAACACCCCCGCCGCCGTTCCCACGATCGAGGCCGAACCAGGCGCAATGCTGGACGACGATCCTCCGTCCACGCAAGCGGGGGGTCTCTCTCCCTCCAGAGGCGGCAGCGGGGGGCTCCGGAGGCGCTCCGCCAGGCTGCCCAAAAGCGGGCTGGGCTGCAGCAGGCGATGCAGCGGGAGCAGCTGCCGGCAGAGCGGGCAGCGCAGGCTCCTCTCCAGCTGCCCCCAGCAGCGGATCACGCAGGCCCGGCACAGGTTGTGGCCGCAGCCGGACACCATCACCGGGTCCCGGAAAAGGTCCAGGCACACGGGGCAAGAGAGCGCGCCCCGAAGGCCTCCCAGATCGGCCATGGCCGCAGTTTGGAAAGCACAAAAGGATCCCTGGGAAACAGGGTGGGATTTGGGGAGGTGGGCGGGGCCTTCTGCTAGCCCCGCCCTTTCGGGTGGAGGTGCTTAAGGGGGCGTGGCAGGCGCCACCGCCACTGAGTTTTCATCGTTTCCCCCACTTCCGAGCTTGCCGATCGCTTTTGCGCGTTGGAACAGGAGAAGAACGCGGCTGGATCAGACCAATGGCCCAGCCAAGGCCAGTCAGTGACCGGATTTACGTATAAGCTAAACAAGCTATAGCTTAGGGCCCCACTCTCTTCAGGCCCCCCAAAAAATTTAAAGGAAAAAAAAACCTGGATGTACACTTCCAAAATATAAGATTAAAAAACAAATAAAGAAACCCTACAATTACATTGTACAGGTTATAACACTTAATTTCATATTAATAAAGCTATTTATAATTATTAGTTTGCATCCTATATTTACATTTATTATTTCACGTTATAGCAAGTTTCTAGAGACTGGTCATTGTAAATTGTGTTTCTAAAGGAACTTATGTTACTGTGTTTGCATTATTAAGTTTGTTATGAATAAAAAGTCATTTTAAGTTAGAGCTTCATAATTATTTCACTATTAATATACTTCTTAATTGTATTTCAGTTCAACAATTACTTTGATAAAATACATATTTTCTTATGTGCAAATGGCTTTAGATATCTATTAGCTCCATAAATTACCATATAGCATATACTCAACACAAAAAACAGCAACAATTTGTTGTTGACAATCGACAGCTGGACATATAAAGGGCCCCATTACCTTCAGTAGCTTAGGGCTTCATCAAATCTAAATCTGGCCCTGGCCAGCATCCTGATCTTACAGTGGCCAACCAGTGGGAAACCAGCGAGAGCCGCAGGAGCTCCTGTGTTTTCCTGCAAGTGGGATTCAAAAGCATTACTGCCTCTCAGTGCCAGAGGCAGAGCATAGCCTTCATGGCTAGTAGCCATGGATGCCTTTCGCTCCATGAATCCCCCTTTAAAGCCTTCCAAGTTGGGGGACCGTCGCTGCCTCCTGGGCGCATGAGTTCCACAGTTTGAGAGGGAAAGGGATGCTTTGGCAGATTGTAACAATGCTCTATTGGTCTAAACCACTGAGCCTCTTGGGCTTGCTGATCAGAAGGTTGGTGGTTCGAATCCCCGTGATGGGGTGAGCTCCCGTTGCTCGGTCCCTGCTCCTGCCAACCTAGCAGTTCGAAAGCACATCAAAGTGCTAGTAGATAAATAGGTACCGCTCCAGTGGGAAGGCAAATGGCATTTCCATGCGCTGCTCTGGTTCGCCAGAAGCGGCTTAGTCATGCTGTAGGCCGGCTCCCTCGGCCAATAAAGCGAGATGAGTGCCACAACCCCAGAGTCGGCCACAACTGGACCTAACGGTCAGGGGTCCCTTTACCTTTAACAATGCTTAAAAAACAAGTAGCAAACATGCAACCTCTGAATAAGGGTTGTGAGAGAAGAAGCAATGGGAGAGACAGCTGCTGCTTCCCCGGGCCATTTATAGAATAAAAACTGATTGGTCCTTATATTAAACGCTCTATCAGACAATTCCTGTGTACTGGACAATGAAAGTGCCAAGAAAAATATATACTGCCATCTATTGGCAAAGGTACTTATTTGCAATTACTATTACAATAAAATTGGAGCAAAACTGACAAAGAATCTTGCGGTGCTTTAAAGATGAACAAAGTTTAAACTTCCATTGGCTATTTATTTATATACTGAGTTTATATCCCTCCTCAAGGAGATCAAGGCAGTGCACATAGTTCTCACCTCTCCATTTTATCTTCACAACAACCCTGTGGGATAGGGTTAGAGACTGAGAGATTGGCTGGCGTAAAGTCATGGCCTCCCGGGTCCTAGAGTCCATTTTATCAGATGGAATTAGAGTAGAATTTCCTGATTACTGTAATTGTAACCCAGCAGCTTCACACTGGCGCTATTGTAACAACACCAAAAAATATTTTTATATATTTGCCCCTGAGGGGACTCAAGGCAGTTTACAGATTCATCTCATAATCCTGGGTGACTACAAAATATAGAGTAAGGGTGAAAGAGATTTGGCAGCCTGACTGATTCACTTCCACTGACAAGCCACATGTGGAGAGAACTAATTTGCTGGAAATGTTTGGATATGGAGGTTCAGCTCCTGAGGGCCAAGTTGTTGTTGTTGTTGCCAAGTTGTTGTTGTTGGTGGTGGTGGTGGTTCTATTATTCCTCCATTAACTGCCCTGCTGGAGATAAACCTGCCTCATTCCTGGGTTAAGTACTCCTTCTCATAATGGCTATGCATTGGCCTGTCTGAAGGCCCCAGATCTTCAGGCTGCAGAGATTACTTAAATAACAAAAGAGAAGTGCTGAAAGGCAAGACAAACTAAGCAGGAAAGGCTGGTGTCTTCCTCCTTATTGTTCTGTGCTCTTCATAAAATAATTCAGGGTCACCTCAAGAAGCAGCCATTAGCGAGTTTTTAAAACTTCCCTTTTGCAACCTGAGGCTCTGGATTAATTTTGATACTGTCTTTAAGTATGAGGGGCCAGGGAGAAAGTGTAGAAACTTTAGGCTCCAGTTCTCCTGATTTGCCCAGGATTTCTTTATCCTGTTGGCTTTGAGTCCTATTCGTGGTAGTAAATAAGCACCTTCATTTTGCCTGTCATGCATTCTGGGGATGTTTAAATATATATATACTGGTAATTTCAGGCAAGTTGCTAGAGATTTTCCACCCCCTCCTTCAGGAAAGTAGAAAAAAATCTAATGCCATCTAGTCCACTACAGTGGTACCTCAGGTTAAGTACTTAATTTGTTCCAGAGGTCCGTACTTAACCTGAAACTGTTCTTAACCTGAAGCACCACTTTAGCTAATGGGGCCTCCTGCTGCCACCACGCTGCCGGAGCACAATTTCTGTTCTCATCCTGAAGCAAAATTCTTAATCTGAAGCACTGTTTCTGGGTTAGCGGTGTCTGTAACCTGAAGCGTATGTAATCTGAAGCGTATGTAACCTGAGGTACCACTGTATTCTGTTTCCTCCTCTGCCAGCTACAGGATTCAGGGAAGACCCTGCCAACCAGAGTTCCCTGGGAAGAGGGATTGATTATTAAACCGCTCTGGGAATTGTAGGTGTGCAAAGGGCTCCTAACAACTCTCAGCACCCTTCACACGCTACAGTTCCCTGGGGAAAGTTATGACTCTTTAATGTGACATTGTACTGCTCTAAATGTAGAGTGCAGGTGGGCCCTTAGTGGCAGAGTGTATGCTAGGGTTGCCATATAGTTGGGATTTGGCCATTGGGAATCACTTTGGCCAACAAAACCTTGCCTAGAAAAGCTCAATATTTGTGTCCGGATTTTTCATTTTTTGAAATATTGCAACACTAGCACATACTCTGTGGACAGAAGGTCCCAACTTTGATCCTAGGTCTCTCCAGGGGAAAGGATCAGGTAACAAGCAATAAGAGAGGCCTCAGGGTGAGACTCTGGAGATCTGACCCAGGGATGGGGGAACCTGTGTGGACCTCCAGGTGTTGCTGGACTACAGCTGCCAATAATCCCTGACAGTTGACCACAGCTAATGAGCGTTGGAGGCTATCAACATCTGGAGGGCCACCAGAATGTGACATCTGCCACATTCTGATGAGCAACCATGGTGTCATGCATTTCTCTGAGAATGCTGCTCTAGACCAGGCATCCCCAACCTTCAGCCCTCCAGATGTTTTGGACTACAATTCCCATCATCCCTGACCACTGGTCCTGTTAGCTAGGGATCATGGGAGTGGTAGGCCAAAACACCTGGAGGGCTGCAGGTTGGGTATGCCTGTTCTAGACCCACAGCAGAGGCTGGGGTGGGGCTTGCTATTTCACTCTATTTTTTTATTATCTCCTTTGACATTCCTCTCTCTCATTCTGAAAGCTCAGTTAAGAACAAAACGTTTGAAAGGCTGCAAGTTCCTCATCTCTTGAGTCCATAATACTGGGCTAAATGGACAAACCATCTAACCTAGCATAAAGCTTATGTGTAGTTCATCACTTTCACCATATTTTGTACGTGCTTATATCAATACATTTTTTTACATTAAAAAAATCAGTTTTTGACACTTAGAAGGATTTGCATTAAAAAAATCGACTGCTTTGTAAAATTTTATTTTTTTTAAAAAATCTAACCTTAAAAGCAGCTTGTGTGTGGCAGTGGCTACACAGGCATGATTGAGTTTATACTACTGCTCTGCCTCTTGAGTGGCTGGGGAAGCCCAGCCAGATGGGTGGGGTATAAATAATAAATTATAATTATTATAATATTATTAGTAAGAAGGTTGGACCATGTTCCATTCAGCCTCCTTTTCACTGATGGCTCCATGACATGTGGCCTTTTCAGCAACCAGGTAAAAATACTTGCTTTATGCTCCCAGGCTTATAAACAAATATTTTAGGATGTCTTTGATCTTTTATGCCACTGCTATCCACGGAAGTTTTTTATTCTGCTTTAGGTATAACAGTCGTATCTTGGAAGTTGAACGGAATCTGTTCTGGAAGTCCATTCAACTTCCAAAACGTTTGACTTCTAAGGTGCGGCTTCCCATTGGCTGCAGGAGCTTCCTGCAGCCAATCGGAAGCCACGGAAGCCCGGCTGGACGTTTGGCTTCCATAGAACATTCGCAAACCGGAACACTCACTTCCGGGTTTGCAGCATTCAGGAGCCAAAACATTTGATTGCTAAGGCGTTTGTCAACCAAGGTATGACTGTATATTTTCCATGTCACGGTTATAACATTGTAGAGTCAGCTAGAAAACCTCACTGGTTGAGCGGTACAAAAATTGTAGGAAATAAATAAATAAATAAATAAATAAATAAAAGCAGGCCCGTGAGGGGTATGGCCTAAGGAGAATTCTGAGGGCCAGATAAGGGGACCTAGAGGGCCACATTCAGCCTTGGAATCTGAGGCACCGTATACCTCTTACTACCAAGGACAGACGAGATATGACTCTTGATAATGGCCAGAATATGAACTTGCTGAGGTGGCTGAGCTGCTTGCTCTTAAGACAGAATGTCAACAAAGAACGGGCAGGTGTCTGGTTCAATCCAGGAAAAATTCCTGCCTGAAACTCTATACTAAGCCAGACAGATTAATGGTCTGACATAGCACAAAGTAGCTCCCTATGTTCCCATGGACCAACAGTATAAACCTGTGATGTATTTTTGTGTGACAGAGGCAAAGACACTGATCTGTATGTAACAGGTTTTTATTCAAGTGGAAATTGCGTTTTCCTACATCCACATGTGTTAAAAGGCCATTAAGGGAGAGCCCATCAGGACTGAATTTCTTGTCGGAAGGGCAGAAGGTGTATGGTCTCACCAAGCTTTGCTCTGTGGCAGATAATGGACTACAACTCCCCACCAGCCCCAGCCAGCCAGCATGGCCAATGGTCAGGGGTGATGGAAGTTGTAGTCCACTAAACATCTGGAGTACCTATCCTTGCTCTAACGCAGGACGTATGAGGTAGGAGAACAAAAACCACACAGGATAAATCCCCCACCTGGAGGCAGGTTGAGGGGGTTGTTTTTTTTCAGATACCCTCTTCCCACTTCGGAGGTTATTTGTGCCATGGATAGGGGTGGCTGGTGCAGAAGGAGCGGGGATTCTTATCAGGAAAACGACATTTAGAAATTTGGACCAAGAGATTTTCAAGAACTAACAACCAGACAACAGCCGGGTCAGGCAAGTTGTGTCACACACAGACAAAGGAGGACGTAGGCTGGATTAAAAAACCAGTCTTACTTTATGGAGGAGCAAAAAAAATGTCTTTCAGATCAGAATAGTGGTCACAGTGCAGGTGGGGGTGGGGGTGGCATTTCTCAGAGCAGAATCCGTTCTCAACGGCTGCATGACGTGAGAGACAAGGCCAAGCCAAAAAAGCCCATCAATAGCAGAGCAGGGATCTGTATACCCCTTCCCAGCAGACCTGCCAAAGCAAGCTTGATATTTTGGACACATAGGAAGGGATGAAAGCGCACATGGGAGCGCCATTGGAGATAAAGTCGATCTTTCCTCCATCCCTGCCTGCCAAGGCTCAGGAAAGCACATATCCCTCCATCTTGCCAAGGGGCCTGGCCCATATCGGCTTCCACTGTCCTTTCACCATATAGAGGGTTGTGGGGCTCAAACCGCCCCGCCCCAGGTTCCTGGTGCAACTGGGAGAGATGCAAGAAGGGACAAGCTAGCATAGTTCGGAGTCAGGGTGTGGCTGTCGCAAGAGTCTGCTTGGGAGCACAATCAAAACAGCAGCTAAAGTTACGGCGCGCAAGTGTGCTGATTGCAGTCTCAGCTTAGGTTGGTCTGTTGCGCCAAGCATGCTCCCTCGGAGCTGACCTCTCCAGGGGAAGGGAGAGGCTGCCCCTCAACCGAACAGCCCAGTTACAGAGCTCCCGACTGGTGCTTGTACTTCCTGTGCAGAATGAGCAAGTTCTTGCGCAGGAACATCTGCCCGCAGTCGGCGCAGGTGAACGTCTCCTTCCCGCTGTGCATCTGGCAGTGCACGGCGAGGCTGTGGCTGAACCAGAAGCTCTGCCCGCACAGCCCGCAAATGTGGGGACTCTCCTGGCTGTGGGTTCTCCTGTGCTTGTTGAGGTTGGCGCTCGCATAGCAGCGAAAGTCGCACTCGGGGCATTTGAACGGCTTCTCCCCCGTGTGGATTCGCGTGTGGATGGTCAGGGCATGTGCAGAAGGGAAGCCTTTCCCGCAGTGAGTGCACAGAAAGGGCCTCCTCTTGTGTGCGTTCTCGTGTCTCACAAGCTGGTCTTGGTTCTCGAAGAACAGGTGACAGTAGCTGCACTCATACTTCGGCTCTGTTTCCTCCGATTTCCACTCCCTGGGAACACGCTTGTCCCGAGAAGCTGGGCTTTGGGGTTCTGCTGCCATCAGAGTCTGTGGCTCATCACTGCCTCTCTCCTTCTTGCAGATCTGCAGAGATGTGTTACCTGCTTCTCCCGACAGTGTCAGCTGCACTTTGGGCTGCTGATGGGCATTCTGGAGTTCATTTGAAGCTTGGGCTCTTTCGCAGCTCTGCAAAGGGCTTCTTTCAGGCAAGGGTGACAACTCCTGCAGGTCTTCTTGCTCACCGATGACAACAACATCATATTCTCCAGACGTGCAACTCCCAGAGTCTGAGTTGCCTTTGGGGGAAGCAGCTGTGTGTTGGTTCCTTTGAGGGCCACTGCAAGTTTCTACCTCCTTGCAGTCCTCTGGGGAGCTGGGTTCCCATCTTGGCCACATCTCCATGTTCTGAAGAGACACATTCTGGAGTTCATCTGCAGCTTGGGCTCTTTCACAACTCTGCAAAGGGCTTCTTTCAGGCAAGGGTGACAACTCCTGCAGGTCTTCTTGCCCACCGATGACAACAACATCATATTCTCCTGACGTGCAACTCCCAGTTTCCGAGTTGACTTTGCATTCCCTTTCCAGTACTTTTTTTGGACCCTTCTTAGATGGAGCAGTGGTCAACATCTCTAGTGCAGAACTTCTGATAGTCTCCGGTTCGGATTTTGTGGAGAACGTTGTCTGGGATGGCAGGCAGAAGCTCCATTCTCCTGGTTCATAGTCCTTTGGGGAACCTCTGAGCAAACTGGAGGATGTAGCTGTGTGTTGCTTCCTTTGAGGGCCACTGCGAGTTTCTACCTCCTTGCAGGCCCCTGGGGAGCTGCGTTTCCATCTTGGCATCTCCTCCATGTTCTGAAGAGACACATTCTGGAGTTCATCTGCAGCTTGGGCTCTTTCACAACTCTGCAAAGGGCTTCTTTCAGGCAAGGGTGACAACTCCTGCAGGTCTTCTTGCTCACCGATAACAATAACATCATATTCTCCAGACGTGCAACTCCCAGAGTCTGAGCTGCCGCTGGGGGAAGCAGCTGTGTGTTGGTTCCTTTGAGGGCCACTGCAAGTTTCTACCTCCTTGCAGGCCTCTGGGGAGCTGGGTTCCCATCTTGGCCACATCTCCATGTTCTGAAGAGACGCATTCTGGAGTTCATCTGCAGGTTGGGTTCTTTCACAACTCTGCAAAGGGCTTCTTTCAGGCAAGGGTGACCACTGCTGCAGGTCTTCTTGCCCAACGATATCAAGGGCATCGTAGTTTACTGCCGTGCTACTCCCAGAGTCTGAGCTGCAGCTGGGGGAAGCAGCTGTGTACTGGTTCCAGTGAGGGCTGCTGCAACTTTCTACCTCCTTGCAGGCCTCTGGGGAGCTGGGTTCCGATCTTGGCCACATCTCCATCTTCTGAAGAGACGCATTCTGGAGTTCATCTGCAGGTTGAGTTCTTTCGCAGCTCTGCAAAGGGCTTCTTTCAGGCAAGGGTGACAACTCCTGCAGGTCTTCTTGCCCACCGATGGAAACAGCATCATATTCTCCTGACGTGCAACTCCCAGTTTCTGAGTTGCCTTCGGATTCCCTTTCCAGCCCTTCCCTTGGCCCCTTCTTCAATGCAGCAGTGGTCAACATCTCTGGTGCAGAACTTCTGATAGTCTCTGGTTCGGATTTTGTGGAGAACGTTGTCTGGGATGGCAAGCAGAAGCTGTGTTCTGCTGGTTCGCAGCCCTTTGGGGAACTTCTGAGCAAACTGGAGGAAGCAGCTGTGTCTTGGTTCCTTTGAGTTTCTACCTCCTTGCAGGCCTCTAGGGAGCTGGGTTCCCATCTTGGCATCTCCTCCATGTTCTGAAGAGACGCATTCTGGAGTTCACCTGCAGCTTGGGTTCTTTCACAACTCTGCAAAGGGCTTCTTCCAGGCAAGGGTGACAACTCCTGCAGGTCTTCTTGCCCACCGATGGAAACAGCATCATATTCTCCAGACGTGCAACTCCCAGAGTCTGAGTTGCCTTTGGGGGAAGCAGCTGTGTCTTGGTTCCTTTGAGGTCCACAGCAGGTTTCTACCTCCTTGCAGGCCACTAGGGAGCTGGGTTCCCATCTTGGCATCTCCTCCATGTTCTGAAGAGACACATTCTGGAGTTCATCTACAGGTTGGGCTCTTTCCCAACTCTGCAAAGGGCTTCTTTCAGGCAAGGGTGACAACTCCTGCAGGTCTTCTTGCCCAACGATATCAAGGGCATCGTAGTTTACTGCCGTGCTACTCCCAGAGTCTGAGCTGCCGCTGGGGGAAGCAGCTGTGTGTTGGTTCCATTGAGGGCCGCTGCAACTTTCTACCTCCTTGCAGGCCTCTGGGGAGCTGGGTTCCCATCTTGGCCACATCTCCAACTTCTGAAGAGACGCATTCTGGAGTTCATCTGCAGGTTGAGTTCTTTCGCAACTCTGCAAAGGGCTTCTTCCAGGCAAGGGTGACAACTCCTGCAGGTCTTCTTGCCCACCGATGGAAACAGCATCATATTCTCCTGACGTGCAACTCCCAGTTTCCGAGTTGCCTATGGGGGAAGCAGCTGTGTGTTGGTTCCTTTGAGGGCCACAGCAAGTTTCTACCTCCTTGCAGTCCTCTGGGGAGCTGGGATCCCATCTTGGCATCTCCTCCATGTTCTGAAGAGACGCATTCTGGAGTTCATCTGCAGGTTTGGCTCTTTCGCAGCTCTGCAAAGGGCTTCTTTCAGGCAAGGGTGACAACTCCTGCAGGTCTTCTTGCCCACCGATGGAAACAGCATCATATTCTCCTGATGTGCAACTCTCAGTTTCCGAGTTGCCTTCGGATTCCCTTTCCAGCCCTTCCCTTGGCCCCTTCTTCAATGCAGCAGTGGTCAACATCTCTAGTGCAGCACTTCTGATAGTCTCTGGTTCGGATTTTGTGGAGAACGTTGTCTGGGATGGCAAGCAGAAGCTGTGTTCTGCTGGTTCGCAGCCCTTTGGGGAACTTCTGAGCAAACTGGAGGAAGCAGCTGTGTCTTGGTTCCTTTGAGTTTCTACCTCCTTGCAGGCCTCTAGGGAGCTGGGTTCCGATCTTGGCATCTCCTCCATGTTCTGAAGAGACGCATTCTGGAGTTCACCTGCAGCTTGGGTTCTTTCACAACTCTGCAAAGGGCTTCTTTCAGGCAAGGGTGACAACTCCTGCAGGTCTTCTTGCCCACCGATGGAAACAGCATCATATTCTCCTGATGTGCAACTCTCAGTTTCCGAGTTGCCTTCGGATTCCCTTTCCAACACTTCTTTTGGCCCCTTCTTCAATGCAGCAGTGGTCAACATCTCTGGTGCAGAACTTCTGATAGTCTCTGGTTCGGATTTTGTGGAGAACGTTGTCTGGGATGGCAAGCAGAAGCTGTGTTCTGCTGGTTCGCAGCCCTTTGGGGAACTTCTGAGCAAACTGGAGGAAGCAGCTGTGTCTTGGTTCCTTTGAGGGCCACTGCAGGTTTTTACCTTCTTGCAGGCCTGCAGGACGCTGGGTTTCCTTCTTTGCCCTTCCTGCTGACAGAAGCAGGATCTGGCCTGCTTACCAATGAGCTGCATCTTTTGCTTAGATCTCTTCCTTAACATCATGGCATGTGATCTCAACTGCCACTTGACACAGGCTTTTTTCTGTTTGTTACTCTGGAGACGGGCCCTTTTAGAACAGTGTCTTTGATGAACCTGCTGACTTTTGCTGTGGTCGTCTTGCTTGTAACGCACAATAACACGGTCTTGTTCTGATAGCTTTCTCTTAGATTCCACTTTCTGGCTGACAGAGACGTTCTCTTCTCTGCAGTTCTGTAAGGAGTTTTGTTGGGATTGTTCGGATAATTCCACTTGCACCTGAACATGTGTTCCTCCCTGCTCAGAAACATCCAGAATCTCCATGTCAGATGCTTCTGCCAAGGCTGCCAGAGACCGTGTGTTTTCTTCCTCAGTGTCCTGTAAAATGTCTCTTTCTACTGTGCTCAGTGCTGCCGGTGGCTCAGTGTTTACGGGTAGTTCTCCCTGATTCTTCTCCTCAGGGTGGACGCCATTTGCAGAATTCAAAATGGCACCTTCCCCCTCAGCCCTGAGGAGCTTTTCATGGCATTTCTTGTTCAGCTGGGTTTTCTGATGTCTCTTCAGATGCCACATCTCAACAAACCCTTTCCCACACACACATTTGAAGGGCTTTTCTGCCAAGTGGGTCTTTCTATGCCTGGTGAGGTGATATTTGTAATCAAAGCGTTTCCCACATTTAAAGCATCGCCATGGTGCTTTCCTTCTGTGAGGATTCCACCGCTTCAGGGAGCGGGGATTGTCTGTGGTCACTTTTTGGTCAGCGTTTGAGTGTTTGGAGAGCTTTTTCCTCACATGGCCTCTCTGGTGGGAAGCAAGGTAGTTCTTCTGATAGAAGCTTTTCCCACACTCCAAACATTGGTAAGGCTTCTTTTTTCTCCTGTGGATTCTCTCATGATCGACGAGCAGACTTTTTGTTCTTGTGTGCTCCCCACAGTACTGGCATTTGTAGACTTTGCCCTCCGTGTAGGTTTTTAGGTGCTTGGAAAGGCTTAAGCTACGAGCCACACTGCGAGTGACAATGCCGTCCCTCAGGTCTGTATGGGGCTGCAGTTCTGTGTGGATTCTTTCAGATACAGAGAGGCTACTCTTCAACCTGGGCCTTCCGACAGGTTTTTGTTTTTTGTGGGTTGCCTTGTGTTGGAGAAGGTTGTCCTTTCGAGAGAAACGTTTCACACGGTAGGGGCATTTATAGGATCTCCCTCTTCTGTGGAGTTTCTCGTGGTTGGTGAGTGGACCACTTCCACTCAGGCATTTCCCACAGTACTGGCATTTATAGACCCGTTCCCCGCCTGAAGTTCTTGGGTGCTGGGAAAGGTTAAAAGCATTTGTGACTTTCCCCCCGTCCGTCGGGACTGCAGAGAGATTTTCAGCCGTGTGGAAGATTCTGGAAGCAGAGGGGGTATAGTTGGCGCTCATTCTCACAGGGCGCTCGCAGGCGGCCTTCCTCCAGTGGGTCGCCTCATGCTGGAGAAAACTGTACTTATGAAGGAAGCTTTTCTGACACTGGGAACATTTGTAGGGCATCTCTTCCCTGTGGATTCTCTCGTGATCAACGAGCAAACGTTTGGTCCGCATACATCTCCCACAAAACTGGCACTTGTAGAGATTTTGGGGCGTCCCCTGCTGTCTATCAGCGCCAAGGCCCGATAAGAAAGTTCCCTCAGAGGCTGCAGGAGGTCTCTTCTCAGGAGCGTCAGGGAAAATGGCCGCCCTCTCTTCTCTCTCTCCCTTGGGAGGGCTGCCCTCCCTCTCCCTCATGTGGATTTTCTGGTGTCTTTCAAGGTGCTCCTTTCGGGTGAAGGCTTTCTCACATTCGGGGCATCGATAGGGCCGCTCTGCCGTATGGCTATTCAGGTGCGCTGCCAGGGTGCGCTTCCGCTGGAAGCACATTCCACACTCGGAGCATTTAAAAGGCCTTTCTCGCAGGTAGGCCTTGGGGTGCTTCCTTGGGCTAGGGTGTTTATAACCCCTTTCTTCCGCGTGGCCTCTCTGGTGACTAGCAAAGGCTTTTTTGGCTGTGAACCTTTCCCCACAGGAAGAACATTTATAGGGGCACTCGCCAGAATGAGTTTTCTGGTGACTGAGGAGGGATGCTTTTGTCTTGAAGGCCTGGCCGCAGTCCGGGCAGGTCCTCTGAGGCTCCCTTCTGGAGGCCTTCTTTTTGGCTGTGTATGGAGCAACGTCGCCGACTTCTGTCACGCTACACTTTATCTTCCCCAGCTGGGCTCGCGGGGGCTTCTTCAGCTGAGGCCTATTCTTGGAGGCTTCCGTTTGCTTCACGCCCTGGTATCCATTCCCCTTGAAGATGTCCAGGATGCTTCTACGGAGGATCGTCAGCTTGCGACCTCCCCGTGGCCGTTTCTGTTCTTCAGCTTCACTTTCCTGCTCATCCTCTGCAGGAAACAGAAGGGAGAAGGATATGCAAAAATGGGATCGTTATGAGAGCTGAGAAAAAGCCATCCACCCCAACAGCTGCCGCCACATCTCATGGCAGTCAATTTCACAAATTATGAACTGCGTGAAATAATTTTGTGCGTCTCGATGACAACCAATTCCGTTGGGGGTCCCACGCATAAACACACTATGTTCTAGTAAGGGGAGTGGGGAGAAAACACTCGCTATTTACTTCCTTTACCCGCAGGCAGGAGGCCTGAAAAATCTCTAAAACTGCTCTTTACTCCATCCAATCAAGAGTTCTTTCCTCCCTCCATTTCTGATTTATTCTTCCTGGCCTTTAAAATGCTTCTTCCCTTCTTTCTATGTAATTTTCAGAAAAGGCAATATTTTATTTGGTAAAAATATTTTTTTATTTTGCTTTCTTCTTTGGGGAGGAGAAGAAGCAGGTGTCTGAGAACAAACGGGTATGTTGCGAAACATATGGCAGTGTGGCATCATGGTTAGAGTGTTGGGCTATGACCTGGGAGAGCAGGGTTCGAATCCCCAGTCAGCCAGGAAGCTTGCTGGATGACCTTGGGCCAGTCACCATCTCTTACCCTAACCTAACCTCACAGGGTTATTGTGAGGATAAAACGGGGAAGGGGACCATCCACACCAAGCTTGAGCTCCTTGGAAGAGAAAAGTGGTATATAAATGCATTTAATTAATGAATATGTGCATGTTTGTACAGAAAGGAATTACCGTATTTTTTGCTGTATAAGACTCACTTTTTCCCTCCTAAAAAGTAAGGGGAAATGTGTGTGCGTCTTATGGAGCGAATGCAGGCTGCGCAGCTATCCCAGAAGCCAGAACAGCAAGAGGGATCGCTGCTTTCACTGCGCAGTGATCCCTCTTGCTGTTCTGGCTTCTGAGATTCAGAATATTTTTTTTCTTGTTTTCCTCCTCCAAAGTCTAGGTGCGTCTTATAGAGCGAAAAATACGGTACTTTCACTTGCTATCCAAAACAGTATCTGTATTGGTCTCTTGCACTAAAAATATAAATCCTCAGTATACTTACTTGAGAGTAGCCCTGCCAGATCCAGTGAGTTGCATTCAATGTGATATTAAGACAGGCCACAAGGATTTCAGCTAGCAGAATGGTACTTCTCCTACCCCGAATGCCCCCTATGTCTGTTCTAGGGGTACCGAGACCCCCCCCCAACACTCCAGAGTAGATTTGGGAAGGAGCACATGCAGGGCAAGGAAAAGGAGGAAGCCCCACCGTGCCAGCAGTAATGTTTATGTTAACAGAATGAGGAAGTGGGATACTTGAAAAACAAGCAAGGACACAGGAACATAGACTAAGAATTACCATAATCTAGCTGGGAAAAGTTTATAAAAATTATGCATTGTGGGAGAAAGTGGATAGGACAAAGTCCTGCCCCCTCCCGCCCAGGGCCGAATATAGGTTTGATAAGGCCCTAAGCTACTGAAGGTAATGGGGCCCTTTATATGTCCAGCTCTCCTTTGTCACCAACAAATTGTCACTGTTTTTTGTGTTGAATATATGCTATAGGTTAATTTATGGACCTAATAGGTATCTAGAACCATTTGCACATGTTGCCATGCAACCAGTCCGTGCAGAATGTAGGCACCCTATATATAGAAATGAGCAAACCAGTGATATTTTAGGGAGCAGGCTAGCCCATGACTTACATCATAGGAGCCTATACAACACAAACCACTGTTGCTGTATGTAGGTTTTCTTTTATTTCTTTTTTATCTTATATTTTGGAAATGTACATCCAGGTTTTTTTCCCCCTTTAATTTTTTCTGGGGGGGCCCAAGAGAGTGGGGCCCTAAGCTATAGCTTGTTTAGCTTATATGTAAATCCGGCACTGGACGCAAGAGATGTGCCTCTTTAGGACTCACCATATTTTCATGGTTGTACATTACTTTAAACTGTTTCCATCAACATGGTGCTTAAATGGTTGTAACATGCCCCAGGAAGGCTGGATAATAAGTTGAAATAATAAAATCCATCCATGCCCCCTTAGGAAGAAATGGTGGGATTTGGAGCATGGCCAAATGGTGGTGGCCTCCCCTTCCTTGGAGGTTTTTAAGCAGAGGTTGGGTGGCCGTCTGCCATGGATGCTTTAGCTGAGATTCCTGCATTGCAGGGGTCAGACTGGATGACCCTCGGGTCCCCTTCCAAATCGACAGTACTGGGATTCTATGGTGTCCTGTAGGAGCTGTCTAAACAAAGGGCTTCTCTAGACCAAGGGTCAGCAACATTTTTCAGCTGTGGGCCAGTCCACCATCCCTCAGACCATGTGGTGGGCCGGACTATACTGGGGGGGGGGGATGAACAAATTCCTATGCCCCACAAATAAGCCAGGGATGCATTTTAAATAAAAGGACACATTCTACTCATGTAAAAACACGCTGATTACTGGACCGTCCGCGGGCCGGATTGAGAAGGCGATTGGGCCACATCCGGCCCCCGGGCCTTAGGTTGCCTACCCCTGCTCTAGACAATCCTGACCTGAGCTTTCGGATGTACTGGTGTATTTCACCGGGCTTCTGTACAGATCCCACCACATCCCTGCCTTCGGCCATCGCTTCAGCGTTGGTTTCACCGGGCCTTCCTCTGCACTCTCCTCAGAGCTCTGGAGATCTGGGACCCAAGCATCTTCCCCTCGATCCAGCCGGCTGAGCAGTTCGGACCCTTGGGCAGGGAACGTGCCTGAGGTGGGCACAAAGAGGAAGATGGAGTTGAGTTGAGCAGAGCACATGAGAAAGAGAGAGAAAGAGCGCAGGGGGACATTGGATGAAGGGCAAATAAAATACAAAGTCTGACAGCAGCTCTACGGACCTGACTGCAGCCACTGCCTAAGGGACCTCCATCTCCCCTCCACCTGCTGGATCTGTGGCCTCTACTGGATCTCCAGACCAGGACCTGCTTGCAGCTGTGAAAGCAGGGCAGGGACCAGGACCCTGGGCAGGCAAACAGCACTGGAAACACCTGAAGCCCCAGCTAGGTGTGCATCAGTTGCTGGGGAAGCTCTATAAAGCCTGCAAAACTTGGCAGCAGGAACATCCCTTTGATGGTGGAACAAGGGTGTTGTAATAATGCAACAAAACAACAACACCACAAACTGGCTTATACGTTTAAAACCAAATTTACTAGAATAATAGCTAGAGATAGACTTATAACCACTCAAACAACAAACATACTAAGGTGCCATGTACAAAACAAAGCCTGGAGATACTGTAAACATGGAGGGGATAAATGTACAACTCTATCTTAACAAGGGATGCAGATAGTGCTGTGGGTTAAACCACAGAGCCTAGGGCTTGCCGATCAGAAGGTCGGTGGTTCAAATCCCCGGGACAGGGTGAGCTCCCGTTGCTCGGTCCCTGCTCCTGCCAACCTTGCAGTTTGAAAGCACGTCAAAGTTCAAGTAGATAAATAGGTACCGCTCTGGCAGGAAGGTAAATGGCGTTTCCGTGCGCTGCTCTGGTTCGCCAGAAGTGGCTTAGTCATGCTGGCCACATGACCCGGAAGCTGTATGCCGGCTGCCTCGGCCAATAAAGCAAGATGAGTGCTGTAACCCCAGAGTCGGCCACGACTGGACCTAATGGTCAGGGGTCCCTTTACCTTTTTATCTTAACAAGTTACATGTGCAGTAAACGTAATACAGACTGGATAAATTAACCGTTCAACAAGTAGCGTAACTCCAATCACAGAACGGCAACCCCGTGCCGCCACAATGGCAAGGATAGCACACTGGAGAATATGAAAACGTTTTTCAAAGCTGTTTTTCAAAGACTGAACTGGATGAGATGTTCTTCAACGGGTCTTGAGTTGGAAACACAAAGCCGTATGCATGTTGTATTATTATTACTGCTACCACATTTGATACTTTGTGTTTATACGGAACAAGGGTCTTGGCCAGGCCCCTATGGTTTTAATGGGGGTGGGGTTTTCGCTTGGGTGAGTGTTGTTTACTAGGGGCGAGGTTGTTTCAAATTGGATTTCAGGTCTTTCCCAGCCCCAACCCTGGACACATTGGGGCAATGCCTGCTCCAGATTTTGGCAGTCTCTTGAGCAAGACTCCCTCCATGGGCTGCAGCCGCAGGGCTACGAGACTCTTGTCGATGTTGACATTTCCATTCCACCTTAAGGAGGAGACGTGCGGAACTGTTGTGTGTCACATGTCTGTTTACATTCCAGCAAGGCTTGCTGGGAACTTCCGTTGTGTATAGCTTTTGCTTTTTCCTGTTCTCTCTGAGATGACGAGAGAGAGAGATGTTTCTTTGTCCTGATTTATGATTAATAAATCTGTAGTTGTAATATGCTTCCACAAGCCTCACGCCTATTCTGTGTGCGCAGTTTGATCTGCTGATAGTGTGCCCTGGCTCAGAAGCCCGGGTCACTGATTTACGTTGGAGCTGAGGTGATGGTCTTCGCAGCGGGACAGCTGGAAAGAGACAGCCCAGCAAGGGCTAGCCAGCTGGCCTCCCGTCCCTCTGCATGCTATCAGTGGGGTGGGGCCCCTCAGCAGCTGCCAACCTGTGATGCCAGCCCTGTGCCAGCAGGAACCAATTCTGGGATCTTTCATGTGCCAGCAACAAACTCTGTGGCTGAATCATAGAATCATAGAGTTGGAAGAGACCACAAGGGCCATCGAGTCCAACCCCCTGCCAAGCAGGAAACACCATCAGAGCACTCCTGACATATGGTTGTCAAGCCTCTGCTTAAAGACCTCCAAAGAAGGAGACTCCACCACACTCCTTGGCAGCAAATGCCACTGTCGAACAGCTCTTACTGTCAGGAAGTTCTTCCTAATGTTTAGGTGGAATCTTCTTTCTTGTAGTTTGGATCCATTGCTCCGTGTCCGCTTCTCTGGAGCAGCAGAAAACAACCTTTCTCCCTCCTCTATGTGACATCCTTTTATATATTTGAACATGGTTATCATATCACCCCTTCACCTCCTCTTCTCCATGCTAAACATACCCAGCTCCCTTAGCCGTTCCTCATAAGGCATCGTTTCCAGGCCTTTGACCATTTTGGTTGCCCTCCTCTAGACACGTTCCAGTTTGTCAGTGTCCTTCTTGAACTGTGGTGCCCAGAACTGGACACAGTACTCCAGGTGAGGTCTGACCAGAGCAGAATACAGTGGCACTATTACTTCCCTTGATCTAGATGCTATACTCCTATTGATGCAGCCCAGAATTGCATTGGCTTTTTTAGCTGCTGCGTCACACTGTTGGCTCATGTCAAGTTTGTGGTCAACCAAGACTCCTAGAGTCAAGACTCCTGAGCGACTGCAGGTTTCGCCTACAGGCGAGAGGAAAAATGCTCAACAACCTCAAACTCCTGAACAATTTGAGAGACGAGCCGGTGACTCGTGCCGCCATTATTTAATCTGGAGTGGACTGATTTTGTGACATATATTTGTTCAAGAATCCTTACCGAGGGAGGCCATAGAGCTACAGCTCTCCTGCATGGCGTTCCTGCACAAGGCTCTCTGGCGACGGCCCGCAAGCAGACACGGCCCTTCGCTGGAGTGCACGGTCACCTCTACCAAGGCTTCAGGTACCTGGAACAGCAGGAATGAAAAAAAAGGAAGACCCTCACTCAGAGTCTGCAGTGATAGCTCATGAGAGACAGTGTTGTGTAGTGGTTAGGGCAAGGTTCGGGGTGGGTGGGGAAATGGGTTCAAACCCTCATGTGGCCATGAAGCTCTTGGGCAATTGTGGTAGCAAAGGTATCGGTGGATCTTCAACTTATACAACAGAAAATAATATTTAGACTCCATTACATTTACATAGAAAAGGACAGTCGAATGCAACTCTTTGTTGGAGATGTGATAAGGATAATGCCTCTTTGAAACAGATGTTCTTACAGTGTCCTGCTCTCACTAAGTTTGGGGAGAAAGTGTTAAACTGTATAAATTTGACAGTACAGAAAATTTAAAAAAAAATTCAGAGGGAAGTATTATTTTGAATTATATACCTATTATATGGAAGTAGACAACTGAACAATGAAAGTGGATTCTGTGCGCCCTAACTACAACCCAAAGACTGGTAATTGATAAACTGGAAGAACAAAAATATGCTCCCCTTTAATAATCAATGGACTGAAGACATGACAGCACTCACAACATATGAGTGGCTTGCTTATTGAGGCACACTTTGTCTGGATAAATATATTGATATGTGAAATGAGTTTATACAGATCACAGTAGATTATTAATAATCATATATGTATTAGCGCATATAAGAATCATATATATATATATATATATATATATATATGCACATACATGCATATATTACTTTTTCACTTCATTTTGTATAACTGAAAAAAACTTAAAATATTTAAAAAACAGATAATGCCAGGGTAATACTTCAAGATTAAATAACATAATGTAAGAATATTTACAGGGCACACTTGTTCTTAAAGTGTACCACATATATTTTTATTGGCTCAGGTAAAGATGCATATAGCATTTCTTTTAACAAAACTCCCTGGCTTTTGCCAAAGGCAATGCTGTTTCTCAACTGCAGGAGTGTAATACAACAAGTGTGGTCTGGAAACCTGAGTGATCTGCAGTAGATCAGCAAAGATTCTGATTCCCTCTTTTTTATATATAACAATAGCAAACAACAAAATGTCTCTTCCCCCCTTCTGAATTATGCTACCAAGATTTTAAAAATCTTTTTTGGGGGGGTGGGGGAGCACAGGAGTAGATCTTAATGTGAGAGAACTCAGAGCTGAAGACCGCTCTCAATTTAGGGAAAAAGTACAGAACATGTAACCAACCTTCAGAGTGGTAATGGGCGAGTCAGCCCAGCCTACTTTTCAGGGTTGTTGTGAGAATGAAATGGCACAGGGTGGGAGAAAGCCAGGTTAGATTTAGAATGCAGCCATAACCAAACCAAGAACTCATTAGGTGGCCATAGGCAAACCATTGTTTGCTCAGCATCAATCCCTTATTTTCAGAATATGGCAAATCACGCTGGCCCATCTTAAAGGAACATGGCATGAAGCATTTTAGTACCTCAGATAGAATACGGTGCTGCTCTTCCCCTTAACACCTGAATCCATTTTGACCTGATGCACTCTTGGCCTGGCCCCCACCCCCACTGCCACCACACCTGTCCCCAGGGCAAACTTTCTCTCCCCCCCCCATCTTTCACCCGCCCCACCAGAAACCCCCAAATCTCCCCTACTTGAGCCATCTTCGCCATTTCTCTTCCTCCGCCAGGAGTTTGGGATGATCCCGAATCAAGCAAGAGCTGGCTGAGTCAAAAAATATTCTTTTCTTCTCCGCAGCCTGTGGAAAAGCAAGAAGGGAAGTTTCAGAAAAGGCTTTCCTCCCTTGATGGTTCCAAGTGAGGAGACCCCGCAAGTCAGATTTCTATCCCTCCATACCCTAAAATTTTGCTGGTTCAGGGTGCCGGTTATAATAATAATAATATTATAGCCAAGTGAAGTCCTTTGAAGGTGCTTTTTTGCATCTCAAGACCCAACTAAAAGGTATCAGTTAAAATCTGCATACAGGCACACTAGCAACAAATCCAAATGCTTCCCTTTCCACAGCCCCTCTCCCTTCAGACTCACCCTCCCGATTTTCACCCATAAGAACGCCCTCCTAAATTGAACTAATTGATCTGGGCAGAGTTAGAATTGTAGGGTTTGAGTAAGCACTTATTAGCAGGGTTTGAGTAAACACTTACATTTAAGGGGGAAAGTGTATAAATTACGGAGCAATAATTGGGAAAACTACCAAAAGATTTGCAAGATGCAATTTGGAATTATATGGTATAAAAAGGATAAGAACAGAAGAATATTTAGTTGAAAGGTTTTTTAATTAAGGTAAACAAAATAAGTAGAAGGAGCGAACTTTTAAAGAACCAGAAGAGGAGGTTGGGGGAAGTCAAGACTTGGATTTATTTATTTTATTATTGTGTTTATGATGATTGGGCTGAATATAAAATTGTAAAACCTAATTAAAATCACTTTAAAAAAGAATCATGGAGTTGGAAGGAATCTCAGCTGAAGCATCCATGACAGATGGCCACCCAACCGCTGCTCAGAGAAGTTGGAGAGTCTCCTCTTTCTCTTTCTCTTTCTGCCTTTCGGTTTCCTTCTGGTTCCCATTATGGCCCCCGCCATCGGAGTCACGGGCTCTCCGCTTCCTGGTTTGCTTACCTGGAGCCTCCAAACTCAGCTCAGGGACTCCCTGGCTCCAAGAGAAGTGGATCCACTTTCCAAGACGGATGGAGATCTACTCCAAATTCCCAGCGATGCTGCGGACGAGCTGCAATTGCTTTCATCCATGCCTCCTTCCCCAGGAGAGCGAAGTCCCGGAAGCAAGAGCGTCTGACCCAACAGTCCCAGGATGGCGGGGAAAGGAGGAGACAAAAAGAAACTCTCCCTCGCCCTCAAATGGCCAGCTGAGGTTGCCATCTTTGCCTTCCGAGAACTGCGCCTGTGCTCTCAGCTGCTGCGTGCGGCAGGCTGAAATACACCGGGTGCAGTTCGCCCCCAGGACTACGGCGCCCCTACAGACAACTTTTTTCACTCCTCCGTTCTCTCCCCATTCCCCTTTTCAACCCAGAGTGCCTTCCCCATTCCCAAAGCACCTGAGAACAACAATGGAACAATGGAAACGCCAAAAAAAAAAAAAAAGGAATGATAGAAAGGGATATTGAGGTTGCAGGAAGTGTGTTTGTTGCCTGTCTGGCCATCCCCTCTGGCGCCTGGAAGTTGATAACAAAGACCAGTTTTACTCTCCCTCTCTCCCTCTCCGGAGGCAGGAAGAGCTTTTATCAGAGGAGTGTGCCTCTAGGCACCTGCAGAGTGCAATGTTTTCTGATATGCGTGCCCATCCTCCAAGAGATAGAGGTCCCATTGGCATTATATTTAAAGCAGTAGCGTCCCACTTGGAAAAATGCTTCCCCCCCCCCCAAAGTCATAAGAGCTGCAGTTTATTGAGGGTACTGAGAGTTGTTAAGGGACCCCTGACCATTAGGTCCAGTTTTGACTGACTCTGGGATTGCGGCGCTCATCTCGCTTTACTGGCTGAGGGAGCCGGCGTACAGCTTCCGGGTCACATGGCCAGCATGACTAAGCCGCTTCTGGCGAACCAGAGCAGCGCACGGAAACGCCGTTTACCTTCCCACCGGAGCAGTATCTATTGATCTACTTGCACTTTGACCTGCTTTCAAACTGCTAGGTTGGCAGGAGCATTTCAAACTGCTAGGTTGGCAGGAGCAGGGAGCAAGCAATGGGAGCTCACCCCCGTCATGGGGATTTGAACCACCGACCTTCTGATCGGCAAGTCCTAGGTTCTGTGGTTTAACCCACAGCACCACCCGCTTTACAGTTACAGTACTTTCCTTCAATCCTAGGCACACTTACTTGAGAAAATGCTCTGTTCAATAATCCCGAGAAGGCTTCCTTCTGAGTAAACATTTTAATCAGCAAATGTGCAGTTGTATACAGTGATGGACCTAGATTTTGGGGGCCCTGAAATTATTTGGACTGTCCTGGGGGCCCCTTCGCAACCAGCTACAAGGTTTGTAGTAAGTTCTTCAATGGGGTTGTTCCACGACCGACCGCCACACCATTGCAACATCTTAGCTCCTGACTCTCAAACTTTGGGATTGTTGAAATATATACAACAAAAAAGCAATCAATTTGAGTCACGAGACTCAAATAGGGTCTCCTAGACCAAGAAAAACAATTAAGCAATCTGGGGCCCCTCTGGGATTCAGGGCCCTGTAGCATAAGCTTCATTAGTTTTATAATAGATCCGCCTCTATTCCTATACTTACTTGGGAGTAATTTCCACTGGACTTTGTTGAATATTTTCAGACCACTTCAGCAAGCATGTCAAGGTGCAAATGAGGACAACCACTTTCACACGACCTGTTTTACTCCTAAATGAAGTGTGTACCTTTTCTGTTAAAGGCCTGACTGCATTACCTCCAAAGGGAAATGAATTTTAAATTGTTGTTGCTGCTGCTGTTGTTGATTTGTATACCGCCCTTCATCCATAGATCTCAGGGCAGTTCACAACATACAAATACAAGATAAAAACACAAAATATATAATAAAAACAAGAACAAAGAAACCCACAAACCGATAACTCCCTGCTTCCAGAAACACATTTTAAAGGACATTGGATGTTAATCAGCCAAAGGCCCAATTAAGAGGAATGGTTTTTTGGGGTGGTTTCTGACACCTAAAGGTATATATTGAAGACACCGGCCAAATCCCACTGGGGAGAGCATTCCACTCATGGGTGAGGCAGAAATATCGATAATATTTCTTGGAGTTTTATGAAGAAGAATCTCCAAGGCATGGGGGTAGGCCAGGAATTTGAAAACGGTATAGGTGCAATCTATTCTGAACAAAAAGCTAAGCTAATTGTAAACAGTGTAATTACTGAGGAGTTCAGAATAGAGAAAGGTGCACGACAAAGTTGCCCAATTTCCCCTTTGCTGTTTATATCAGTCCTGGAGGTGTTGCTGAATATGATTAGAAAGGACCAACTGGTTAGAGGGATTCAGGTCGGAGCTAAACAATATAAATTAAGAGCATTTGCAGATGACCTAGTTTTGACATTACAGGAGCCAGAATCCAGTGTGAAAAGAGCCTTAGAACTGATCCAAGAGTTTGGTCGATTGGCAGGGTTTAAATTGAACAAAACAAAAACTAAAGTTTTGACAAAGAATCTAACAGAAATTGAGAAAGAAAGGTTTCAGAATGAGACAGGATTGGCAGTAGTGAAAAAAGTGAAATATTTGGGTATTACTATGACTGCTAAAAATGGAAATTTATATAAAGATAATTATGAGAAAAGTTGGTCGGAGATAAAGAAAGATCTAGACATATGGTCTAATTTGAAACTCTCCTTAATGGGTCGTATTGCTGTGATAAAGATGAATGTATTGCCAAGAATGTTGTTTTTATTTCAGACACTGCAAATCATAGACAAGATTGATTGTTTCAAGAGGTGGCAAAGAGATATATCCAGATTTGTCTGGCAGGGCAAAAAGCCAAGGATAAAATTTAAAATACTGACCGATGCAAAAGAAAGAGGGGGCTTTGCCCTGCCAGACCTGAAACTTTATTATGAGGCGGCAGCCTTTTGTTGGTTAAAAGAATGGCTACTTCTTGAAAACACTGACATGTTGGATCTAGAAGGATTTAATAATGTCTTTGGTTGGCATGCATATCTATGGTATGACAAGGTTAAAGTGCATAGAATGTTTAAAATCCACATTGTTAGGAATGCATTGTTTAAAGTTTGGATGAGGTATAAAGATTTGCTTGAAACCAAGACCCCAAGGTGGTTGTCCCCAATGGAAGCAAAAGCACTAAAAAAGCTCAATATGGAGGCAAACTGGCCAAAATATTGGGAGATTTTAGAACAAGATGGAGACAAATTGAAACTACAGAGTTTCGATAAATTAAAAAGTAAAGTTCGAGATTGGCTCCATTATCACCAAATAATGGAAGCATTTAAAATGGATAGAAAAATTGGCTTCCAGGTGGAAAAATCAAAATTGGAGACAGAATTGTTAGAACCCAAAACTAAGATTTTGTCAAGAATGTATAACTTGCTGCTAAAATGGAACACACAGGATGAGGAAGTGAAATCAATGATGATTAAATGGGCGCAAGATTTGGGTCATAACATAATGTTTGCTGACTGGGAACGGTTATGGACCACTGGTATAAAATTTACGGCATCTAATGCCCTAAGAGAGAATATTATGAAAATGATATATAGGTGGTACATGACACCAGTCAAGCTTGCGAAAATTTACCATCTGCCCGATAATAAGTGTTGGAAATGTAAAGAAGTTGAAGGCACATTCTTTCACCTTTGGTGGACGTGCCCAAAGATTAAGGCATTCTGGGAGATGATTTACAATGAGCTGAAAAAAGTGTTTAAATACACATTTCCGAAGAAGCCAGAAGCCTTTCTCTTGGGTATGGTTGGCCAACAGGTGCATAAGAAGGATAGGACTTTTTTTATGTATGCTACAGCAGCAGCAAGAATACTTATTGCACAGTATTGGAAGACAGAAGAGTTACCCACTCTGGAAGAATGGCAGATGAAAGTCATCGACTACATGGAATCAGCAGAAATGACCGGCAGGATTAGAGACCAGGGAGAAGAGACGGTGAGGGAAGATTGGAGGAAATTTAAAGACTATTTACAGAAATACTGTAAGATAACGAATATTTGAAGATATCGGACTGAAGGTGACTGGTTTTTAGCAAGAAAGGTGAACAGAAAAAGATCCAAAATCTAGATTGAAGGAAATATAACTATGGGATATGGATTTAAGATGATGAGAAAATTAAATTATGATAAAGGGAAAGAATTTGCAGACAGAACACTTGATCTGGAATACAGAGCAGGGAGGTTGGGGGAAGTCGCAGAAACAAGTAAATGCAAGGTTTTTATGAAGACAAAAAGGGTATTTTTAATTTTCTTTATTTTTATTTTTTATTACTGTTGTTTTTGTGTTTTATGTTTGTGTATTTTTTCTGTTTTATGTGTTGTTTATGTTGTTTTTTATTGTTTATGTAAAACCTAATAAACATTTATAATAAAAAAAAGAGGCAGAACCAAGTGTTCTGTGACTCAATTGATGAGTTAGTTGTTTTTTGTATTTACTTGCTTTGGGGGGCAGCTTCCCCCTCCCTACACCCATGGACCTTCTGGACCTCTCATGAAGGCACACAAAGAAGGGCCTCAGAGGATGATCATAGAATCATAGAGTTGGAAGAGACCACAAGGGCCATCGAGTCCAACCCCCTGCCAAGCAGGAAACACCATCAGAGCACTCCTGACATATGGTTGTCAAGCCTCTGCTTAAAGACCTCCAAAGAAGGAGACTCCACCACACTCCTTGGCATCAAATTCCACTGTCAAACAGCTCTTACTGTCAGGAAGTTCTTCCTAATGTTTAGGTGGAATCTTCTTTCTTGTAGTTTGGATCCATTGCTCCGTGTCCGCTTCTCTGGAGCAGCAGAAAACAACCTTTCTCCCTCCTCTATGTGACATCCTTTTATATATTTGAACATGGCTATCATATCACCCCTTAACCTCCTCTTCTCCAGGCTAAACATGCCCAGCTCCCTTAGCTGTTCCTCATAAGGCAGCGTTTCCAGGCATTTGACCATTTTGGTTGCCCTCCTCTGGACACGTTCCAGTTTGTCAGTGTCCTTCTTGAACTGGACACAGTACTCCAGGTGAGGTCTGACCAGAGCAGAATACAGTGGCACTATTACTTCCCTTGATCTAGATGCTATACTCCTATTGATGCAGCCCAGATGATCTCAGAGTCTGAATAGGTTTATATGGAGAGAGGTGGTTGTTGAGGTATTGCTGTCCTGAGCTGTTCAAGGCTTTATTTATAGGACAAAAGCAGCACTTTGAATTGGGCCCGGAAACTAATTGGCAGCCAGTGCAGTCGGGTCAGGATCGGTGCAATATGCTGAAACAGTCTTGCCCTGCATACCCTCCAACGTTTCTCTGATGGAAATAGAGGTGTCAATTATTATCCTGCAGCAGCAAAGCACCCCATAAAAAGAACAAAGCCAGAAATACAGTATAGAGTCTGCTCCTGAAGAAAGGCTTTCTTGAACATATAGGGTGCTTCATTCATTCCTGAATATATCATGCTTGCATACCCTCCATCATTTCTTCAATGAAAATAGGGATGTCCTATTCTATTTTTATTATCCCCCTCCCCCTGATTGGGTTGCCCCAGCCACTCTGGGCAGCTTCCAACATATATAAAAACATAACAAAGCATTTAAAAACTTCCCTATACAGGGCTGCCTTCAGGTGGCTTGGGGGGGGGTCAGAAAACTCCATACTCTCCAACATTTCTCCAGTGAAAATAGGGATGTCCTAAGGAAACGTATGGCAAACCTAGACAGCATTTTAAAAAGTAGAGATATCACCTTGCCAACAAAGGTCCGTATAGTAAAAGCTATGGTTTTCCCAGTAGTGATGTATGGAAGTGAGAGCTGGACCATCAAGAAGGCTGATCGCCGAAGAACTGACGCTTTTGAATTATGGTGCTGGAGGAGACTCTTGAGAGTCCCATGGACTGCAAGAAGATCAAACGCATCCATTCTTAAGGAAATCAGCCCTGAGTGCTCACTGGAAGGACAGATCGTGAAGCTGAGGCTCCAATACTTTGGCCACCTCATGAGAAGAGAAGACTCACTGGAAAAGACCCTGATGTTGGGAAAGATGGAGGGCACAAGGAGAAGGGGACGACAGAGGACGAGATGGTAGGACAGTGTTCTCGAAGCTACAAACATGAATCTAACCAAACTGCGGGTGGCAGAGGAGTACAGGAGTGCCTGGCGTGCTCTGGTCCAGGGGGTCACGAAGAGTTGGACACGACTGAACGACTAAACAACAACAACAAGGAAACGTTGGACATTTTGGGGTCAAGTCAGAAACTGGGACTGTTTCTTTAAATCTGGGACTGTCCCTGGGAAATAGGGCCACTTGGAAGACTCTGGTCCCTGTGAGCAACTTGGCCAAATTCTGCACCAACTGGAGTTTCTGAACCATCTTCAGAGGTAATCCTATGTAGAACACATTGCAGTAATCTCACCTAGAGGTTACCAAAGCATAGACAGCAGTAGTTACATTATCCCTGGGCCACCAGCCCAAGCTGATGGAATAAACTCCTGGAGAGATGAAGTTCCAAAATCCCCATTAGGGCAACAGAATGCTGTTTTAACTTGTGCACATTCATCTTTATGCACTTGGCCAAAAATATGTTTTAATTCAAAAGAGGGCTGGTGTCTGGAGAAAATCTCTATGACAATGCCATCAGCCATTGCACCCAATGGGTTTTGACTATACATAATTCTGGCTTTATGAGTTACCCAGAACTCTTCCTCTTTATTCACCATTTAGCTTGATGAAAGCGTTCTGGAGAACCTGAAGGCTTGCACAGAATTTTGTGAGGATTATGACATTTTCTTTATGGGTCAGCACAGCTGCCTTTGCATTCAACCCACTCCAGCTAGGAAGTAGAGATCCATTGGGCCAAGGGGTCTCTGAAATGTCGAAAGAGAATGCTGAAAAACCTGGGCTCAAATCCCCACAGGCCAGTTTATGCAGTGATATATTTGCCTTAAAATGCCACCCTTTGGCTCAGGACTTTAGTATGTTAAATTTTATGTTGCGCTTGACTTTTATGGATAAACCCATTTGTAAGAAGGTTTTTTTCACACAAGGTCTTAAATTTATTTTTAAGGAAGGTGATAATTGTAAACAGTTGTGTATGTGAAAAAATAAATAGCTGATGTTCAATACAACTTCTACTTTTTGAAATGAACAAAAATAAACATAGACAGTGTGTGGGCTTCGTGACAGGGTTCTAGAAGCTTCTACTGGGTAGCAGCTCATTCCATCTTCCGTTCACTTCTTTAAAGCCCTACCAGGAAATATGGCAGCTGTGGCAATTTAGGATGACTGACTATGGCCTACTTTTGACTGAATACCCAAATGCGTACGTTGAAGCTTACATATGTAGAGAGAAAATTACCTTCATGGCTCTAGCATCCTGTCATGCTGCTAGGTGCACAACCTCCCACAGAGGAATGGGGAGGAAGCAGGATTGGGGCGGGAGAAGAATTATTGGAAATTTGTGAGGAAAGCCAGGTGCTACTTGTGAGGCCCTGGCTCACTTCTGCCCTCACAAAGTAGCCATCCTGAGGGCACTCACAACTTTCTGCAGAAGACAGAACCAGGACACAAAACATGGAGAAGAAATCCAACCAGCCTCCGAGCTTTGAAAATGCTTGTTGGGCAACCAGTGATGGAAGCGGGTGGCTGATCTGAGACATTTGGCACCCTCTCTGGCTCCCAGAATGCAAGTGAGATGGGAAACCTGGTTCTAGGTTTTAAACCACTTTATTCACAGAACCAAGAGTTCCTCCATACCAAAACACACAAGTCACAGACAAATGAGGAATGATATGAAGGATGGTTTGAAGGATGGATGGCGGCTAACGGATTGAGGTTGAATCCTGACAAGACAGAAGTACTATTTTCGGGGGACACGGGGCAGGCTGGTGTGGAGGACTCCCTGGTCCTGAATGGAGTAACTGCGCCCCGAAGAACCAGGTGTGCAGCCTAGGAGTCATTTTGGACTCACAGCTGTCCATGGAGGTGCAGGTCAATTCTGCATCCAGGACAGCTGTCTACCAGCTCCATCTGGTACACAAGCTGAGACCCTACCTGCCCGCAGACTGACCAGAGTGGTGCATGCTCTAGTTATCTCCCACTTGGACTAGCAATGTGCTCTACGTGGGACTAAGATGACCTGGAAACTACAACTAATCCAGAATGTGGCAGCTAGACTGGTGTCTGGGAGTGGCTGCCGAACCACATAACACCGGTATTGAAAGACCTACACTGGCTCCCAGGACGTTTCCGAACACAATTCAAAGTGTTGGTGCTGACCTTTAAAGCCCTAAACGGCCTCTCCACCCCCATTGTTCAGCCCGGACACTGAGGTCCAGCTCTGAGGGCCTTCTGACGGTTCCCTTGCTGCGAGAAGTGAGGTTACAGGGAACCAGGCAGAGGGCCCTCTCGGTAGTGGTGCCCGCCCTGTGGAACGCCCTCCTGTCAGATGTGAAAGAGATACACAACTATCAGACGTTTAGAAGACATCTGAAGGCAGCCCTGTTTAGGGAAGTTTTTAATGACTGATGTTTTAATGTATTTTTAGTCTTTGTTGGAAGCCGCCCAGAGTGGCTGGGGAAACCTGTTGTTGTTGTTGTTGTTGTTGTTGTTGTTTTCCCCTCCCAGTCTTTGACTAGGCAGACAAATCACTTTCCTACCCTCAAGATAATTTCCTTCTTCTGCCATCCAGCAGCCATGTCTTTTGACCCCACCCACCCCGAAATAAAATCCAGAAAACAGATACTAGTAAAAAAAAGCTTTTATGAAGAAAAAAAAACAGTGTAAATAATTCATCCTCAAAGTTTTAGGCTCCAGAGGAGTGTCTGCGATAAGTAAGTAGCAGCTGCTCCTATAAAACACACACACACACACACACACACACACACACACACTATATATATATCCAGGTGAAAAACAATAGTAAATTGGGATTCCTGCAAAAGATGGACTTCGTAGGGCAACTATCCTGAACGATCTTGGGTGTTCCAGTCACTGTAAATTGTAGAAATCTGTAGGTTTTAATTTTGTACCATATTTCAGTACTTAATCCTCTTGCCACCACTGGTGTTTTCCCAGTTTTTCTGAGTTCACACCTTACGGTACAACCAGGAGCAGGGAGAGAGATGTACAAAGAACTTGCCTGAGTCCTTTTGAATAGCACATCTTGCTATGGAAGATGTCTGCACACATATATTTTCGCTGCCAGTCCCATGCTAAGACAATAACCTGAGATATATCTGATGGAGAAAGGAAAGACCACCAAAACAACGGCAACAGTAGCATGGCAAGGTGGTGATTAATCTTTGATTTCTATGGTCAGTGTGCGTAACATGCAGTGTGCATCAGAATACAAGACATTCAAAATCCAGTGTGCCTAAGAATTCTCGGAATATTTTGTCTTTTCACAAGGTTCATAAATTACCAGACAGTTCAGTTGCTATGCCTCTCCCCTTAAAAAATATCCTAGTAAAAACCTTCATATTCCAGAAGATGAAAGAGGGGCTTTGAATTATTACTTTTATTCATTTATTGCATTTATATACCACTCCCCCCCCCCAAGGTGACACACATGGTTCCCTTGCTCTGTTAATCCCCACAATAACTCTGTGAGGAAGGTTAGGCTGAGAAGCAACGGCTGGCTGAGGGTCACCCAGTGGCCAAATGGGGACTTGAACCCTAGTCCGTTAGGTCTGCCCAAACTTGGGTCTCCAGATGTTTTGGGACTACAACTCCCATCATCCCTAGCTAGCAGGACCTGTGGTTAGGGACGATGGGGATTTTTTAAATGATTTTTTTTAAATTTTGCTTTAAACAAATACAGGTAAATTTAAGCAACCAAAATTACAAAAGAGAAATCCTTAATAATAATGATAGAAAGGGATACAAAACTACAAAAAATATCAAAATACATGGCATAAAACATGAGCCATTATGGGAAAGAAAAAAGAAAGAAGGAGAAAAAGAAAGAAAAGAAAAAAGAGAGAGAGAGAAACGAGCCAAAACACAAGAAAGCTTGTCTATTGTACGCTTCCGTCAAGGTCATAACAGATTATTATTCTTATCAATTCTCTCTGTCTGCATTCCATAGAATCCCTCATCTTGGTATCAGGGAACATTTCCCTATGTGGTATCATTCTAAACGATGGGAATTGTAGTCCAAAACCAGCTGGAGACCCAAGTTTGGGGAACCCTGCTCTAACCATTGTGCTACACTGTCTCAGACCAGGGTGTTAGAATTCAGACCAGTTCAGCATCAAACTAAGCCATGCCAAACTGAACAATATTCTGCAGCTCTTGTTTTCTGACTAGGGAGTGGATGTTTTAAAATTAATAACTACACAGTTGTTTCTCCCCACACCTCTTCTTTTGAGAGAGTAGACTGGCCTCTTGGTTACCACTTCCTTCCTCCGTCAAGCAGCACCCGTGTTTTTCCAGTCAGGTCCAGTAATTCAAAACAACCAAAATATCTATGTATCACCAGCGGCACGAAAGGTTCATTCCCTGAGCAGAGGTATTTTGAAACTGCACAAAGTAAAGTTGATTAGGAGATAGAATATGACCATTCCTTATACAGTATAGAGATTCTGGGTTACCTGAAGACACAGGCATGTTTCAGCACCAATGATCTTAGGTAAAACAGACCCATAGCAGCAGACCATATTAAGGATCGTCCCATTTCATTACGTCTTGGGAAAACATATTAAGTAGGCTTGCCACACATCAGGAAAATCACTGATACGTCCTGGTTTTTGGGTGACAAAATGGGGTCGGGGGGGATATTGCCAAATCGGCAAAATGTCAGGGAAAACACGGATGTGTGGCAACGCGATGGAAAAAGCAGCAGAAACAGTTCCAAAAGCTTAAAATCACTATTTTGTGGGGGGAGGGGTCCCCCAAAGAAGCTCAACAATTTTGGGACCTTCCTAAAAAAAAAAAAAAGCTGAGCAACTTTGCAGGCGTCAGGAATTTTACTTTTTGGAAATATGGCAACCCTGTGTTGAGAAACCTGATCTAGCTGGTCTAGCTCTAGGAGGAGCTTGTTTTCAAATGGGTCTTCAAATGCTTCTTAAGGGACCACGGGTTCGGGTAATCTTTGTCGCACTCTGCACACTTATACGGCCTCTCTCCTGTGTGAAGCCTGAGGTGATACCGAAGATTTGGGCCTGTTGTGACCCTCTTGCCACAATAAACACAGCAGTAGGGCCTCTCTCTGTGCGTCTTCAGATGCCTCTCAATGTGGGACCTTGTTCTGAAGCATTTCCCACATTCATGGCACTGATTAGGCTTGAAATCTGTATGCGTGAGCTGGTGCCTTGCTAGCATTTGGGGGTCCTGGAAGCTCTCTTCACAGGTTTGACATTGATAAGGTCTCGCCGAGGTGTCGGTTAGCTGATGTCTAGTGAGGGAATATTTCTCCTTGTAGGATTTCCCGCAGTTAAGGCATGTATGGCTTTCTTTGCCCGTGACAACTCCCTCATGACTCAAGTGAGTTGAATTGACCCTAACGGGATCCTGACCATCTAACCCATTAACAGGGTGTTCCTCTAAGTGGGTGTTCTGCTCTTCAGCCAGCAATGAGCCGTACACAGAGGTCCTCACACTCCCAGAACTCTCGGGAGGGTTATCTCCTATAGGGGCTCCCTGAATCAGTCCAGAGTAGGCCGAATTGTTGGTCCACAGGCTGAAATGTCCTTCTGTATTGTGAGCAAGCATGGAGTCATCCCTGGAAACAGTTTGGTCACCAGTAACAGGTTCTTCTTGTCCAGTAAGGTCTGAGTTGCCCATCGGCCCAGAGCAATCAGGTGAATTTCCTTCAGCATGGACTCCCTGGTGCTTAGAGTTTATTGAATTTTCACACCCTGGGTTGACACTTTCGTCGGCATGTCTAGCTTGGTATTCGGGAAGCACTGAGCCATCTCCAAATGTGTTCTTATGTTCTTCTAACCCTTTAGCAAAATTTTCCTCCAAGCGGCTGCCCCAGGCAACGCCGCCCACACTCTCGAAGCTCTCCTTCTCCTTGTAGATGTCCTCATGCCCAGATATCATTGAACCATCAGGAGAACCATTGGAATTTTCTTCTGTCGTGCTAGCTTCCTCTTCAGCTACGCCAGGACCTTCCTCGCCACTGGTCAGCTTGCCTGGACTTCCACTGGCATGCGTGTCCTGGTGCCTATGGAGGGAATACTTTGTCCCGAAGGCTTTCTGGCAGATAGAGCACTGGTAGGACCTTGTTTTCAAGTGGATGAGCCTGTGTCTACTCAGAGAATTCCTGGTTGGGAAGGTTTTCGGGCAGAAAGTGCACTTGTGGAATGCCCCTTGCGTGTGCGTCTCCCGATGACGAGCGAGGGCGTCCCTGTAGGCGAAGGCTTTCCCGCAAACGGCGCATTGGTAGCGCTTCTCCCCCATGTGCAGCTGCTGATGTCTATTGAGGCAGCTCCAGGTTCGGAATGCTTGGCTGCAGAACGAGCATATATGCAGATAGGGTTGCTCATCCTCATGGGTTTCCTGGTGTTCAGCGAGAGTGTATCTGTACGCAAAGGCTTTCCCACAAACGGGACATTTGTAAGGCTTGGCTTTTACAGTGGGTGGCAAGCATCCATGGAGCACACTTTTAGTGCCAAACCCTTTCACATAGCGAGAGCCTTTGTGCAGGCCGTTTTCTCCTTTGACACAGGATTTCCGATTGTCAGGGAAGGACCACGCGCAGGAAAAACCTTCCCCACAGCTGGGACGTTGGGCGGGCCTGCATTCCGGGTGGATTCTCTGATGTCTCCTGAGGTTGTAGTGGGTTGTGTAGACTCTCTCGCAACGTGAGCAACTATAGCATCCTTTCTTCCGGGGGGTTTCCAGCTGGTCAGCCGCCAGCGCTCTTGCCTCAAGGTCTTCCCGTTGTCCTCTTCTCTGATGGTTAGCAAAATGTCGGCTGTCTCTGAAGATTTCCTCAGAGTCGGGGCATTTATAGAGATTATCTTCCATTTCAATTTTGGGCTGCGCAGGCAGCTTCGAGTCGGCGCAGAGGGGCTTTCCGCAGTCACAGCATGCCTCGGATTCAAAATCCGCTTGGGTTTTCTGATTTCTAGTGAGTCGGGTTTCTTCCCTGAACGCACCTGCCTGTCCGCGCGGCTGCTCTCTTGCATGCACCCTCCAGTGATTAGCAAAGCATATCCCATTCTTGAAACATCGCCCACACATGGGGCATTCGTGGCTATACTCTTCTGCATCGCTTTCCCTATTTGTGGGGTGGGGCGTCCTCTTTCCAAAGTGCATTTCACGGGGAAGGTATTTTTGAGGGTTGCCCTTTTCATGCGTTCTCCAATGACTGGCATCGTCACCCAAACCTTCCTTGCATTCTGAGCATCTGCAAGGAGGCTCCATTGCGGGGAGCTCTCCCCGTTTGATTAGAGGAGATTCCTCTCCGACGCTTGTCCCATGGTCATGGCACCGGTAGCAGCTTCCCTCGGTGTGGATCGCCGCTCGATGCCGAGCGAGATCTTTCTCTTTCTTAAAGCCTTTCCCGCAACCGGGGCATTCAAAGAGAGCCGCACCCGAGTGGGCCTTCGCCACATGGCGAACAAGGCGACTCTCTGCCTCGTAGCTTTTCCCACAGTCAGGGCACGAATAGGTTGGCTCATTGGTGTGACTCGCCCGATGCTCGTTGAAAGAGGCTTTCGTAAAGAAGTCCTCTCCACACTCAGGGCATTCGTAAGGTTCCCTTCTCAAACGACGCTTTTTCGTATGTGTTTGTGTGTGGGCAATGAGCTGACATTTCTCAGTGAAACCTTTGCCACAGGTGGGACATATATAGGGTCTCGTACTGCTGTGGAGTTTTAGGTGTCTCGTGAGAGTTGACTTCCTGCCATATCTTTTCCCACACTTGAAGCATACGTTCTGGCTCCCTTCTGCATCTATGCTTTGCTGGATGTTTCCGTTACCAACAAGGCCTCCATCTTTTTCGTTGGCAGGATTGTTACTGGCCGTCTGTCCCTGCAAGCGATTGTTCCCACTCTCCCAGGCTTCTTCCCCCACGGAACCAGCACTGGGTTTCCCCAACAGAGATGCCCGTGGTTTTGTGACTCTGGGACCTTCTTCCCTCTTCACGTTTTCATCTTCTTCCTCGCTCATCGGGTCATCATCTGCAAAGGAAGGGAAAAGAAAAATCCCTGAGAAGGCTTGGAAGAGGCTACCAAAAGAAGGCCGGAACATCCCTATGAAAAATGAGATGAAAATAAAATGTGCGTTGCAGGGGGGAGGTGGGGAAATAATAATTTGTTATTGTTATTGTTATTATTCAGGCCATCTGACTGGGTTGCCCCAGCCACTCTGGGTGGCTTCCAACAAATCATAGACATTAAGCACAGTAAAACATCAAACATTAAAAACTTCACTAAACAGGGCTGCCTTCAGATGTCTTCTAAAACTCAGTTGCTTATTTCCTTGACATCTGTTGGGAGGGCGTTCCACAGGGCGGTTGCCACTACCGAGAAGGCCCTCTGCCTGGTTCCCTGTAACCTCACTTCTCGCAGTGAGGGAACGGCCAGAAGGCCCTCGGAGCTGGACCCCTTTGTTGTCTGAATTACTGCAAATAAGGTATCCTACTTGTAACACACAGGTGTTTAGGTAATTAATGATGTTACAGGCTCCTAAGATTAATTTATACTTTTACGATCAACATTAGGAAGTGGAGACCGCAATGACCATTTGCTAGATGGGATCCTTTGATGATTAAGCCTCACTGAATAAGTTTGATAAAGTTGTAATAGTGTATATAAATGAAGATATGGAATACTTAACATATTAGATTTGCATTGGTTGGGTATCATTGTGATTAGGTCTCTTTAAGAATATTTAATTCTAATTGCCTGAAGATATCAGTATGAAATAGGGACCTGGATGGCGCTGCGGGTAAAACCTCAGTGCCTAGGACTTGCCGATCGCATGGTCGGCGGTTCGAATCCCCGCAGCGGGGTGAGCTCCCGTTGTTCGGTCCCAGCTCCTGCCCACCTAGCAGTTCGAAAGCACGCCAAAGTGCAAGTAGATAAATAGGTACCGCTGCAGCGGGAAGGTAAACGGTGTTTCCGTGTGCTGCGCTGGTGCCTGCTCGCCAGAGCAGCTTCGTCACGCTGGCCACGTGACCCGGAAGTGTCTCTGGACAGCGCTGGCCCCCGGCCTCTTAAGCGAGATGGGCGAGCAACCCTAGAGTCGGACACGACTGGCCCGTACGGGCAGGGGTACCTTTACCTTTACCTTTACCTATCAGTATGAAATGGCATTGCCAACAGGAACTGTACATTGTAATCGCTGGACTTGACAATGTTTGGACTTGACTATCCTTGGACTTTACGACAATAAAAACATATAGAAGGTTAATAGTACAGTGGTACCTCGGGTTAAGTACTTAATTCGCTCCGGAGCTCCATTCTTAACCTGAAACTGTTCTTAACCTGAAGCACCACTTTACCTAATGGGGCCTCCCGCTGCTGCCACCACGCCTCTGCTGCACAATTTCTGTTCTCATCCTGAAGCAAAGTTCTTAACCTGAGTTACTATTTCTGGGTTAGTGGAGTCTATAACCTGAAGCGTCTGTAACCAGAGGTACCACTGTAATATAATATGGTATTGCCACCAGGAACTGTGCTTTGCAATTTTTTGATATGACGATTACAGTTTTATTATATATGTTATGTTACTTTACAGCCAGTTACGTGTGTGTTGTAGTATTCAGAAGACCAGTTTCTGCAGCTGGGGGGAGGGTCTGTGGCCTTCATGTCCTTCTTGAGGAGTTCCTGATGCCCTTCAGGGGCTGTTGGGCTACAAATTCCAACACTGACACGCTGGCCGAGGCTGATGGGAGCTGTAGACATCTGGAACGTGATAACTTATATTGGAAGACACAAGATTTACCCACCCAGGAAGAATGGCAGATGAAGCTGATGGACTACATGGAAATGGCGGAAATGACCGGCAGAATCCGAGACCAGGGAGAAGAGTCGATGGAAGAAGATTGGAAAAAATTTAAAGTATATTTACAGAAATACTGTAAAATTAATGAATGTTAGAAGAATACTGGAATGAAGTTATAAGGTTTTAGCAGAAATATTATAAAGATTTAAGCAAAAACTGATTGTTAATGGGTTAAAGTGGAAAATTTAAAGTTAGATTGTGTTAAGATAAATTATAGAACAAAAAATTGAGAAAGAGGGAAAGGATTTGCTGAATTAGCTAAGTTGAACTAGAATACAAAAAGGAAGGTGTGAGGAATTCGAGGAAACAAGTAAATGAAAGATAAAGATATGGAAATTGGATGTGTTTTTAAATGTTTTTGTTTTTTCTTGTTGTCTTGATGTATTCCTTTTTTTTCTATTTTTGATGTACTGTTTGTTAATTTTTTTATAGTTGTTTTCTCTCATATTCTTTCTTTTTTCTTCTGTAATTATAAAACGATGAATAAATATTATTATAAAAAAAGGAACATGATAACTTAGCCACCTCTGATTTGGGGCTCGGAAGGTGATTTTAGGCTTAAGCTTGAAGATGCCAAGTACAATCCTTACCTGGACCAGATAGATCTGAACTATGGATGCTCACAGGACACCGGTAGGAATTGCACCAAGTTGCTGCCTCTGGCAATTGTTCCGGCAATTCTTTAATCATCTCTTCATTTGCATCACGGCGGTAGCTCTGGAAATCTGGGGCCCAAGTGCTCTGCCCTTGTTCCAGGTAGGCAAACAGTCCAGAGGCTTGGAGAGGAAGAGGAGAGAGAGAGAAAAAGAAAGAAGCAGATGAGTTGTTGATTCATATCCCTGCAGTGAAGAAGAAAGCCTGGAAGCATTCTCCCCAGCCAGCGAGAGTTCTCTGGGGGGAGGTTGCTGTTCAAGCAATCACTCTGCAGTAAAGTTTTAAAAACAGAAAACTTCTGAAAACTACAGGTGACAAGCACCATCTAATTGGAAGCATCCCATCCTGTGACAAGAGGGAAGGGGCAATGCCTCTTTTTAGGTTATGCTTGTTAAGACACATGCATTGAATTTATAATCTAAATAACAAAGTCTGTTCCTCCTCCTTTTGGAGTATTGCATTGTTATGTGGAAATGTTTAAATAGATCATTCATCTAAGGCTGCACTCCTTATGTAATAAGCCTTACTGAACACAGAGGAGGGCATTGCCTCTGAGTAAATATGAAAGGGATGCACTGCACATGCGATTGGTTTTCCTATAGTCGATTGACTGGATTTAAAAGGTTAGAAATATTTGAATGGATTAAAAAGGTAGCCCTGATTAACTAGGCAGATCTCATTCTTTTAGTTAATTTTTAGAAAAACTAGGATTGGAGAAATGCATAGCTGTCAACTTACAGATTTGAAAATAAGGGACTAGTGGCCAAAATAAGGGACCTGCAGCCTCACCTGTTCCAGGCACTCCAGTCTTCCTGTCTTCCTGCAGTCTGGTCAAACTCATGCTGGTAGCTTCGAGAACACTGTCCAACCAACTTTGTAACCAGAGGTTCAACTGAATATAATCTGAATCACATGCACCACAAGGCCTATGCAGCCTCAACTTAAGATGGCTCAACAGCCTGGCTTTGCACTGCAAAGTTTGCAGCAGCACGTGCAACAACATGGCGTCCAGCATTCAAAAAACCTCTCAGCTTGCATTAACTAGCCACACACAAGGCATGCAAGCTCTACCCCCCAGGCGTTCTTAGACTTCTTATTGGGTGAGCAACACAGCCAAGCAACACAGTTGGAGCCTCCCTCCTCCCTGGCCAGCAGGGAGGGAGGGAGGGAGAGGAGCTGCTTCCTTTGAAATTTAAGGGACATTTAAGGGACATCCGTCAATAAGGGACAGCAGCGGGGACATGGCGCTGGAATAAGGGACTGTCCCTTCAAATAAGGGACACTTGACAGCTATGGAGGAATGTATATGTTGCCTTCTAATATAAAAAAACTATCAAGGCAGCTTACATTAATAAAACAATTGAAATATTTGAAGAGACATTTCCCCCTCTTCTCCTTTGAAGGGTTTCCCAACCCATACATAATACCGTATTTTTCGCTCTATAAGACGCACCAGACCACAAGACGCACCTAGTTTTTGGAGGAGGAAAACACGAAAAAAAATATTCTGAATTTCAGAAGCCATTACAGCAAGAGGGATCGCTGCACAGTGAAAGCAGCAATCCCTCTTGCTGTTGTGGCTTCTGGGATAGCTGCGCAGCCTGCATTCGCTCCATAAGACGCACACACATTTCCCCTTACTTTTTAGGAGGGAAAAGGTGAGTCTTATAGAGCAAAAAATACGGTACATTCCACTCCCAAATATGAAATAATAACTATTATTAGCCAGTTTAAGGCTGCAGTCCTTTGCACAGCTACTTTTGCAGTAAGTCCCATCGAACACAAGGGGACTTACTTCCAAGTAAACATGCATGGGCTTGCCTGTACATCCATGATGCAGAAGTGCCCAGCAAGTCCTTAGTTCTGCCTCCCTCACATGCAACCCCCATGGCTTTCATGGGAAACTTTTACACAACAATTAAACAAAGTCCAGCTTCATTTAAGACTGCAATACTTAAAAACAACCCCCCCAAAACCCCACCTTATAACTGGAAAGAACAGGGGGAAATAATCTCACCCATCAAGATGGTGCCGTAGCTCTCCTGCATGGGTTTTCTGTAGAAGCTTCCCTGGTCAGCATCCAGGAGATCCTGCTGGGTCTGAAACAAGCAGAAAACCCTCTCCTGCTTCACTCTCAAATAATGCAAGAAGAGCCCTGCTAGGTCAGGATGAAGGCCCAGTACAGTGGTACCTCGGGTTAAGTACTTAATTAGGTTCCAGAGGTCTGTTCTTAACCTGAAACTGTTCTTAATCTGAAGACCACTTTAGCTAATGGGGCCTCCTGCTGCCACCGTGCCGCCGGAGCCCGATTTCTGTTCGCATCCTGAAGCAAAGTTCTTAACTCGAGGTACTATTTCTGGGTTAGCAGAGTCTGTAACCTTAAGCGTCTGTAACCTGAGGTACCACTGTATCTTGTTCTCACAGTGGCCAGCAACACATGCCTCTGGGAAGCCCATGAGCAGGACCTGAGTGCGAAAGCTGCACTCTCCACTTGTAGTTTCCAGAAACTGACATTCAGAGCCATACTTCGGACAGTGGCGACAGCAAATAGCTGCAGTAGCCAATGATAGCCTTAAGTAGGTTAAAGAGTGCCATGCACCCTAGGCCAACCCCAACCTCTCCCATCACCAAAGGAACACAAGTGAACAGCAGAGAAGCCGCACAAGCGACGCTGACGCAAAACCCCACATATATTAAGTAAAATAGAAACATCCCCACCTGACCCCACCCCCATTCATCTTTCCCGCCCCCTCCACCCCTTTCCCCCTATTCTTCCTAATGTCTCAACAAATGAAACCAATTTGTAAAAAATAAAATAAAATGTGTTACGTAGGGGGGGAAAACTACGAGAGAGACATTGCACATACCTTTGTAAATCAAGAAAATATTTAATAAAAATACATTTAAAAAAACAAAAAGAGTGCCATGCAATGCAAGAGGGATTCCAGAATGAACTATAGCAGGAGTAGGCAAACTAAGGCCCGGAGGCTGGATGCGGCCCAATCGCCTTCTCAATCTGGGCCACGGACGGTCTGGGAATCAGCGTGTTTTTACATGAGTAGAATGTGTGCTTTTATTTAAAATGCACCTCTGGGTTATTTGTGGGGCCTGCCTGGTGTTTTTACACGAGTAGAACGTGCTCTTTTATTTAAAATGCATCTCTGGGTTATTTGTGGGGCATAGGGATTCGTTCATTTTCTTTTTCAAAATATAGTCCGGCCCCCCACATGGTCTGAGGAACGGTGGACCTGCCCACGGCTAAAAAAGGTTGTTGACCCCTGAACTATAGCCAGGAGGAACAAAGGGGTCTTGGGGCCTAGAGCAGTATGTGTGTATGATAAAGAAACGATGCCTCATCTAGATCTTCAGAGATAGAACTTGCTCGCAATACATGCCTGAGATGCCCTCGAGATATGCTTTCAACCTGAGTGCAGCGCTGTTCAAGTTCCACGGGCAATGCCAAGCAACAAGGACTCCCATCTCCACCACAGATTTAAAGCCCTGTCACACCACTCTGAACAGTCATGGCTCCCCTCCCCCCCCAAAAAAAACCCCTGGGAACCATAGTTTGCTAAGGGTGCCGAGAATCCTCAAGAGAGAGACCCCCATATTCCCTTCACAAAGCTACAATTCCCAGAGCTCTCTGAGAAGAGGGTTTGATTGCTAAGCCACTTTAGCTCTGGGAGAGGAACAGCGGTTTCCTAACCAATTCCAGCACCCTTAACAAACTACAGTTCCCAGATACTCTGGGAGAATGTTTAAAGTGATATACAGTGCTACCTCAGGCTAAGTACTTAATTCATTCCGGAGGTCCGTTCTTAACCTGAAACTGTTCTTAACCTGAAGCACCACTTTAGCTAGTGGGGCCTCCTGCTGCCGCCGCACCGCCGGAGCCCGATTTCTGTTCTTATCCTGAAGCAAAGTTCTTAACCTGAAGCACTATTTCTAGGTTAGCGGAGTGTGTAACCTGAAGCGTCTGTAACCCGAGGTACCACTGTATGCTACTGTTTTAAATGTACCATGCAGATGGGGCCCAGTATTCTGAAGCATACCACCTTATCTTCCATAGGCCTCAGGCCTAGCAGGAATTTCACATCCCCATCCCAGTCTGTCAATGGTTATTTGCCTAATTGGACTCTACTTTGGCAATTCACTTCAAAAGCAGCTAGTCTTTGCGTAGTCTTGAAGCAGGGCTGAGGATCTTAATAAGGAACAGAGTGGATATTTTAACTTCCTGAAAAGGGACAAGGGACTGCTGCTAATCTACATTTGAAGCCTCTGGAGGAGAGCAGTTTTGTCAGAGAGGCCATCTTTCTCTTTCAGAAGGAGTTCCCAGCCTGCCTCAAGCATCCCTTTGGAAACCCTTAGCCTCCATCCCACCTCCAGAAACAAAGCCTTCCAGGTGTATAAATAGAAAGCAAAATAAGATGTGCTGGTTGGTTCACAAGAGAAAAGGGAGGGGAAATCCAAAATCCACAGCTAGGAAAGTAGGACCAGCCAGAACAGCATAAAATAAGTTGGCATAAAATTCCAGAATGTGGTACAGCCAGTGCCGGATTTACGTATAAGCTAAACAAGCTATGGCTTAGGGCCCCACTCTCTTAGGGGCCCCGAAAAGAATTAAAGGGGGGGGAACTGCGTGTACATTTCCAAAATATAAGATGAAAAACAAATAAAATAAAACCTACATACAGCAACAGTGTTTTGTGTTGTGTAGGCTCCTGTGATGTAAGTAATGGGCCCCGCCTGCTCCCTAAAATATCACTGGTTTGTTCATTTCTATATATAGGGTAAAGGTAAAGGGTAAAGGGACCCCTGACCACTAGGTCCAGTTGCGGATGACTCTGGGGTTGCGTGCTCATCTCGCTCTATAGGCCGAGGAGCCGGCGTATGTCCGCAGACAGTTTTTCCGGGTCATGTGGCCAGCATGACTAAGCTGCTTCTGGCGAACCAGAGCAGTGCACGGAAACGCCGTTTACCTTCCCTATTTATCTACTTGCACTTTGACGTGCTTTCAAACTGCTAGGTGGACAGGAGGTGGGACCGAGCAACGGGAGCTCACCCCGTCTATCATGGGGATTCGAACCACGGACCTTCTGATTGGCAAGCCGCAATTTGTTGTTGACAAAGGACAGCTGGACATATAAAGGGCCCCATTACCTTCAGTAGCTTAAAGGTAAAGGTAAAGGGACCCCTGACCATTAGGTCCAGTCGTGGCCGACTCTGGGGTTACGGCGCTCATCTCGCTCTATAGGTCGAGGGAGCCGGTGTACAGCTTCCTGGTCATGTGGCCAACATGACTAAGCCGCTTCTGGCACATCAAAGCAGTGCACGGAAACGCCATTTACCTTCCCATCGGAGTGGTACCTACTTATCTACTTGCACTTTGACACACCTCACCAAACCTAAATCCGGCCCTGGGTAAAGCATCTGTTTTGCATGTGGGTTCAATGCTGCTGCAAGTCAGTGTAGGCAGCCCTGAGCTACATGAGCAAATGCTTTGACTCAGGCATAAGACACCTTCTCCTGCTCCTAACCTCAATCCAGCCTTTTCTTTTCCCCACATTGCTTTCCAGTCAGTCTGAGGGTGTCACAAACTCTACATTCAGCTGCAGTCTTAAGATGGGAGTGTAAAGTTGAGAGATGGCCTAGAAGTCCTACGGTGCTCAACAGAACTTACCCACAAGGTATAGGACTTCAGCCCTAGTTGGGGAGCAGTGTGGTGTAGTGGTTAGAGTATCAAACGAGGAAGGGGAAGAGCCAGGTTCAAACCCCTTCTTTCAACAGTGAAGCTCGCTGTGTGTGACCTTGGGACACTCACTAATTTCTTAACCTAAGGATGAGGAATCTGTGGCCACGCAGATATTTATTTCATTCATATCCTAGAAGTGTGGATTTGGAAGGGACCACGAGGGTCATCTAGTCCAACCTCCTGCAATGCAAGACTCGTTTGCCCAACGACCCTGAGATTAAGAGTCTCCCGCTTTACCAACTGAGCTATCCCAGGGTCAATTTATTGCATTTATATACCATCCTTCCCCCAATAAACTCAAAGCGGCCCCCACTCCATTTTATCATCACAATAACCCTGTGAGGTAGGCAGTGGCGTAGCGTGGGTTGTCAGCACCAGGGGCAAGGCAAGTAATTTGCGCCCCCTAACCCGTGGATTTGCGCCCCCTAACCCTAACCCCCAGGTGTTGCGCCCGGTGCGGCCGCCCCCCCCCTGCACCCCCCACGCTATGCCACTGGAGGTAAACTAACCATATGTGTGAGTGGCTAACTCAAAAGTCAGAGTGGGATCTGAACTCTGGTCTCTAGGATCCTAGTCTAGCACTCGAACCATGACACTAATCTGGCTCTCAGCATCTGGCCATTGAGTTACTTGAAGGGAAAGTGGGACACGAAAACTGGATGATTTATTTTCAAAAAGGGACCAGGAATTACTCCCCCACCCCACCCCCATTGACCTAGGTGCAACCTGAAGCCTGCAGAACACCTAGTAATCTTCACCCAGCTATGATCACTATCTCCTGGTATACTCCATGTTAAGCTCATGACTAGATCCTAGTCTTGTGGTTACAACATCATTCGAGCTTCTGCACCCCTTTTGCTTAACATCAGGCCCACCAGGAGTTCTGGAGAGCCTGAAAGCTGGCAGCATCCTAGCAAACTTCTGCACAGTATTCGCTTAACCTGCACCGAGTCGCTGTTACGTTCTCTCGCTTTTTTTATTATTTTATTGTCTCTCTTCTTCTCTCCCCCACCCCGCACTCTCCGCCGCCTAATCTGCTTGAGGCAGGAACCTGCATTTTGCTTGTATACTTCATGCAAGAAACACATGCAGAAAAATAGGAATTAAAAACTAACAAACCTCAGCCACACAGTTCACAAGGAGCGCCGTGGAAGAGTTCTCCTTCCCACACCACAACGAAGTACAAGGAATATTTTTTTATTATTATTTCGAACTAAGGTTCTCAGCCTGGACTATCACAGGAGTGCCTCTGAGCACGTGCAAAGTCCCGCCGGAGGGGAGCCACGCCGCAGCGCAGCCCCACAAGAGTTCCCACGTTAGAAATCAAGGCCTCTACCGAAGCTTACCTGGGGCAAGAGGCGAACGCAACAAAATCCTTTAAAACAAAAACCCACGTGGAGGAAAGTTAACTCAACTGGACCGGGGATGGAGATTAAGGGGTCTGTTTTTAGGTAGCCCCTGTCCTACGATGGATCAGTGGAACCCCCGCTATTATTATTATTATTATTATTATTATTATTATTATTATTATTATTATTATTATTATTATTTTGCAATGGCAGCATCCTGGGAGAATGAGGAAGGCAGCAGAGACGCTCAGGGCAGTCTTTGGTTTGTCCTTTGCAAAACCGCTTTTCATTTATTGATTTTTGTGCCGTCCTTCCTCGGAAGATCCGAGGGCGCTTCAGGTCAAAGCAGAAACGAATCGTTAAAACCAAAACAACAAAACAATAACCACTGCTCGCTACTACCTCCCTACCCCGTTGCTGCCCGCGGTCCGATCCGAAGATTCCCCCTCTCCCGCCTCTCTTTCGCAGCCACCCCGGCCATGGATCTCCCGGATTCGTTTTACCTGGGAGCTGCAGGCGACAGGAGAGTCCTTTCCCCGCACCTTTAACTTCTGGTGGCTCCCATCGCAGGAGGCAAGGGGCCAAGAGAGCAAATCTTCCTCTGTTTAGAAAGAAGAACGAAATCCAGCTGGAACCTAGGAGAAAGAGCGGCAGCGGGACGCCTGGCCGCAATAGGGGTCAGAGGCATCTATACTTCTTTAAAAGCTCTGCCCCACAACGGGGGGAGGCCGGCTGTAGAAGCGGCAGCCCCTGCCTCAGGGGTCAGCAGAGACCTCTGGTGGCAAGAGAAACCACCACTTGCCTTCAAGTCCAATGTAGGAAATAACACAGAATCACAGTATTGTTCAGTCGGAAGGGACCCCAAGGGTCATCCAGTCCAACCCACATTGTTCTTCCTGGATCCTGAGGTCCAGCGACGAGGGCCTTCTGGCAGTTCCCTCACTGCGAGAAGCCAAGTTACAGGGAACCAGGCAGAGGGTCTTCTTGGTAGTGGTGCCTGCCCTGTGGAACGCCCTCCCACCAGATGTCAAAGAGAAAAACAACTACCATACATCTGAAGGCAGCCTTGTTTAGGTAAGCTTTTAATCTTTTAATGTTTAATAGATTATTGTATTTTAACATTCTGTTGAAAGCCACCCAGAGTGCCTGGGGAAACCCAGCCAGATGGGAGGGGTATAAATAATAAAGTATTATTATTATTATTATTATTATTATTATTATTATTATTACCCCCTGAAATGCAGGAATCTCCACTAGAGCATCCATGACAGATGGCCATCCATCCTCTGCTTAAAAGTCTCTAATGAAGGAGAGTTGGCCACCTGCCAAGGTGTCTCTCAATGTCGAACAGCACTCAAAAAGTACTTCCTGATGTTTAGTCTGAATCGCCTTTCTTGTAACTTGACGCCATTGGTTTGGGTTCTACCCTCTGGGGCAGGAGAAAACAAGCATGCTCCACCTGACAGCCCCTGAGATATTTGAAGATGGCTATCACATCTCCTCTTTTCCAGGCTAAACATACCCAACTCCCTCAACCATTCCTCATCAGGCTGGGTTTCCAGACCCCTGAAAACATGCAAACGCAGGTGTTCATGTGTGACGGTTCATCACTGATGAGCACTTTTCATCAATGGCTGCACATGCCATTGGAGGTCATCGTATTATAGGTCTCTCTTGTGTTTCCCCACGACATGCACACTGAGCGAGAGCTTCCGTAGAGGTGGAAGAGGTAGCCAAGTAGCCTTGTGGAATACGTTTGCATTAAGGGACGCAGGTGGCACTGTGGGTTAAACCACAGAGCCTAGGGCTTGCCGATCAGGTGGTCGGCGGTTCGAATCCCTGCGACGGGGTGAGCTCCCGTTGCTCAATCCCTGCTCCTGCCAACCTAGCAGTTCAAAAGCACGTCAAAGTGCAAGTAGATAAATAGGTACCGCTGCAGCGGGAAGGTAAACGGCATTTCCGTGCACTGCTCTGGTTCGCCAGAAGCAGCTTAGTCATGCTGGCCACATGACCCGGAAGCTGTACACCGGCTCCCTCGGCCAATAAAGAGAGATGAGCGCCGCAACCCCCAAGTCGTCCGCGACTGGACCTAATGGTCAGGGGTCCCTTTACCTTTAAGTTTGAATTTGGTAGTGTTTGCCTCCTTGGATTTCAGGCGGAGGCATCAGATGAGCTTCCTCATGCATCTGATGGAAGTGCACTTGAGTCCACAAATAATAGAACCTGTTAATCGGTTCTGACGATAAGTTGTTGGGCCAGTTTGCATTTTTTTAAAAAATAACAAACTTCCTGGTGACACAGTCAAGTCTGTCCCGACTCACTAGGACAGCACAATGCTGGAGAGATGGCAACTCTGATTGTTTGCATTTATATCTTACCTTTCCCCTCCAAGCCGGTGTACATCGCTCACCCCCTACTTCGTTTTATCCTCACAACAACCCTGTGAGGTGGGTTGGGCTGAGAGTGAGTGACTGGCCCAGGGTGCAACTAGCGAGCATCATGGCTGAGTGGGGCATTTGAACCCTGATCTCACAAGTGGCCAGATGCAAAGGTTGACAGACAGCACAGCTATCTCTGTGTAGATATGGCAGCTGCTGTAGCCTGTCAGGGACAGCAGAGAAAGTTGCAGAGGTAAAAAGTCACTCTTCTCCGCAATTGTTAAAAGGTACAGAAGCTGGTGATGACCACTGGTCTCATCACCTCCTGGCAAATAGAAGGGGAAGAAATGGAGGCAGCGAGAGATTTTACTTTCTTGGGCTCCATGATCACTGCAGATGGTGACAGCAGCCACGAAATTAAGAGACGCCTGCTCCTTGGGAGAAAGACGATGGCAAACCTAGACAGCATCTTAAAAAGCAGAGACATCACCTTGCCAACAAAGGTCCGTATAGTTAAAGCCATGGTTTTCCCGGTAGTAATGTATGGAAGTGAGAGCTGGACCATAAAGAAGGCTGATTGCCGAAGAATTGATGCTTTTGAATTATGGTGCTGGAGGAGACTCTTAAGAGTCCCATGGACTGCAAGAAGATCAAACCTATCCATTGTTGAGGAAATCAGCCCTGAGTGCTCACTGGAAGGACAGATCCTGAAGCTGAGGCTCCAATACTTTGGCCACCTCATGAGAAGAGAAGACTCCCTGGAGAAGACCCTGATGTTGGGAAAGATGGAGGGCACAAGGAGAAGGGGACGACAGAGGACGAGATGGTTGGACAGTGTTCTCGAAGCTACCAGCATGAGTTTGACCAAACTGCGGGAGGCAGTGAAAGACAGGAGTGCCTGGAGTGCTCTGGTCCATGGGGTCACAAAGAGTCAGACAGGACTAAACAACACAGGAGCTCTGCTTTCCTTTGCATCCTATCACACCCCTTACACGGTTAGGATATTATTATTATTTAAATAATTTAATCAGCACAATCTGGCTAGAACAGAACTGACCCAGAACAGCAATTGTTGTTGTTTTTTCTCTTGGGTTTCAAACTTCCTACCCTCCAGGAGCCTTTTGCCCTATTGATCTGTCTGCTGAGAATCCTTCCTGCTTGCCTAAAAAACAGGCTAGAAATGGAAATGAGTCCCAAAACAGCAAATTGGTGCATAACAAAGGAGAAATGCCCAGCATTCACCAACAATGCAGGAATCTCTTGGCAGAGACAATAAGCTGTGATGCTTCCACTATTTGGATTAACTTCGGTTTAGGGAACAGAATATGGTTGAGTCCAGAATGGAATCTGGGAACTTCTGCATGCAGAGCAAACATTCACTATCTGAGCTACATCCGTTTCCCAAACACGCAAGCTTGCTTTAATAAATAAATTGATATTTATTCAAAGATATACAAAAGATACATACCCATTACAAAGTATCTTTTTTATAATATGCTGAGATAAAACAGCTACTTAGTCTAAAGGAGAACAAAGTCAGAAGGAAGGAAAGGAAAGGAGAAACCAGAAGAAAAAGTGAGAGGAAAGGAAAAGGAAGAAAGAAAGAAAGAAAGAAAGAAAGAAAGAAAGAAAGAAAGAAAGATAAAGAAGGTAAAATAAAAGGAATTCAGACTCTCTGTCCTGCAGCTACATGATAGTCATCTCTTAAGGTCCAAGCATTCTACTACTACTACTAATATTATTATATTCTATAAACCAGTATTCTTTCAGTCTTAAAATCCAGAAATCACAAGATCATTCTTTCTTGCATTCCCACTCTGGGAATTGTAGCTCTGCAAGCCAAATCAGCAACGTGTCCTGCTCCAGACATGAAATGAGGGTTAGAATCGTAGAATTCTAGAGCTGGAAGGGACCCCGGGGGGTCATCTAGCCCAACCCCCTGAAATGCAGGAACATTTTTGCCCTACGTGGGGTTTGAACCCACAACCTTGAGATTAAGAGTCTCATGCTCTACCGACCAATATACACGCAAGAGGAAAATGCGCCTCCAATTTTCCGTGTGAGCAGAAAGCAGCCAGAAGGTGGCTTTTGAAATGTGTTCTGTTAAGAGAACACTGCCACTGTACTCTGCTCTGGTCAGACCTCACCTGGAGTACCGTGTCCAGTTCTGGGCACCACAGTTCAAGAAGGACACTGACAAACTGGAACGTGTCCAGAAGAGGGCAACCAAAATGGTCAAAGGCCTGGAAACGATGCCTTATGAGGAACGGCTAAGGGAGCTGGGCATGTTTAGCCTGGAGAAGAGGAGGTTAAGGGGTGATATGATAGCCATGTTCAAATATATAAAAGGATGTCACATAGAGGAGGGAGAAAGGTTGTTTTCTGCTGCTCCAGAGAAGCGGACACGGAGCAATGGATCCAAACTACAAGAAAGAAGATTCCACCTAAACATTAGGAAGAACTTCCTGACAGTAAGAGCCGTTCGACCGTGGAATTTGCTGCCAAGGAGTGTGGTGGAGTCTCCTTCTTTGGAGGTCTTTAAGCAGAGGCTTGACAACCATATGTCAGGAGTGCTCTGATGGTGTTTCCTGCTTGGCAGGGGGTTGGACTCGATGGCCCTTGTGGTCTCTTCCAACTCTATGATTCTATAAGAGATTTATGGTATATACCACCTTTCCGGCAGAACTTTTTTTGCAGCTGCTGAGATTCTTTGTGCACCTGCCTCTCTGTGCATCCTCTCTCTGGGGAGCATCACAGACAAGAAGGAGGGAAGAAGCCCATGCATGCAGGCGCAGAGAAATCTTGATGTTGCTGCAAGAGGCCCCTGCAAAAGGCCCCAGGGCAAAAGTAACACAAATGCAAATACAGTGGTACCTCGGTTTACAGACGCTTCAGGTTTTTTGTTGTTGTTGTTTTCAAATTTTTATTAAGTACAAATTAGAAAACATACATATTTACAAGAAAAGAAAATACAAAAGAAAAAGAAAATACATATAACCAAGGGGGAAAAAGCAGAGAATACTTTGTCTCTTTTCATATTTACTGTTATTTATATCTCTATAAAACGCTATTCACAATAAAGGAGTGAAATGAAAGATAAGGTATCAGGAAAAAAAGAACAAAGAAAAAATAAAGAGGTAAAAGAAAAAGATCATAGGTGAAAATTTAGTTCAGTATTCACTATACATAGCCGTTTCCCATCTATATTTATATTCAATTGTATAATTTCATCTTGTCCTTATCTACCTTAAATAAAGTGTTGGTTTTTTAAAAAAGACTTCCACCGTTTGCCTCACGCGTTTTTAATAATCCGTTCGTCAGATCCTCTGTTCTTCATATTTTCCCTTTGGATTTCCTTAATGTCTCACTTTGTATTTTTTATATTACACACAAGATTATTCTAAACACAACCAGATTCCTCCATCCCTGTACAGTGGTACCTCGGGTTACATATGCTTCAGGTTACAGACTCCGCTAACCCAGAAATAGTACCTTGGGTTACAAACTTTGCCCCAGGATGAGAACAGAAATTGTGTGGCGGCGGCACAGCAGGCCCTATTAGCTAAAGTGGTGCTTCAGGTTAAGTACAGTTTCAGGTTAAGAAAGGACCTCCAGAACGAATTAAGTTCTTAACCCGAGGTACCACTGTATGGACTAACCATTATTATTTTTCAAAACGTTATTGGGAGAAGCAGACAAGAGTCTTATGCAGACAGCAAGGCAAACACTTTTGTATGGCACTGCTGCTCAGATGCGATCAGACTGCTCTGCCAACAACAGTCTTGATTTCTCCAGCTCTGCTTGTCTTCCTGATAGCTAGCCCAGGTGGTAGAACTGCCTGTCAGCTCCCTCCTCCTGAGTCTGTTTCCCCCTTGAAGAAATCAGCAGGGAGGAGGATGGGGACACAAGTCGTTGGCTCTGCTGGACACTGGCTCTGGCGCCACCTACTGTTCAGCTCCAGCCATCTGCCTTACCAGCCCTCACAGGCACTAGTATCCACAATTAGTGTGTATATGGGGGGGGGTGTTCCCTCCTCCTATTGCCCACTCTGCAGAGGCACCAGTTCCCAGCAGCTTGCAAACCTACCAAGCCACTCCTCCCAATTATTATTATTTTTTTAAATACCCCCACGCTGTCCAAACGAAAATAGTTTTTCAGCTTAAGCTGTCCCCATGTACCTCCAAGAGCAGGAGTTGTAGAATCATCGAGCTGGAAGGGGCCCTCTATTCCAACCCTCTGCAATGCAGTTGTCCCAAACGGGAATTGAACCTGCAACCTTGGAGTTATCAGCGCCACGCTCTAACCATTCAGGCTACCCTACGTGCTTGTACAGGCAGAGGGCCTTCTCAGTAGTGGCACCCACAGCTGGGAAAGGTGCCACCGGCAGGAGGCGGCAGGGATGGCGGAGGGGTGGGCTGTTAAAAAAAGCAAGCAAGCACCGCAGTCAGGGAAGGGTAGGATTCTGCCTGCAGGGCGAAGTCGCGATCGCTGCAGCCGCGCTGTACGAGGTGTTCCTCGGAAGGGCATATTCATACGTAGAAGCTGAACAAGCTATAGCTTAGGGCCCCACTCTCTTGGGGGACCCCCCAAAAAATTAAAGGATAACAAACGATGTACATTTCCAAAATATAAGATGAAAAATAAAATAAAACGTACATACAGCAACAGTGCTTTGTGTTGTGTAGGATGTAAGTCTTGGGCCCCGCCTGCTAACCTGCTCCCTAAAATATCACTGGTTTGCTCATTTCTATATACAGTCATACCTCGGGATAAATATGCTTCAGGTTGAGCGCTTTCGGGTTGCGCTCCGTAGTGACCCCGAAGTAACGGAGGGTGTTACTTCTGGGTTTTGCCGCTCGCGCATGCGCAGATGGTCAAAAATGACATCACGCGCATGCGGAAGCGGCAAAACACGACCCGCGCACGCACAGACGTGCTGTCGCGTCTTACGTTCTGTTTGGGATGCGAATGGGGCTCCGGAACGGATCCCGTTCTCATCCCTACATTCTGCATGGACTGGTTGCATGGCAACATGTGTAAATGGCTTTAGATACCTATCAGGTCCATAAATTACCATATAGCATATATTCAACACAAAAAACAGCACCAATTTGTTGTTGACAAAGGACAGCTGGACATATAAAGGGCCCCATTACCTTTCAGTAGCTTAGGGCCTCATCAAACTTAAATCTAGCCTTGTTCACACCCACCACCCACGACAAAAAGCTATCGCTAGTCTAGGCTGTATCAGCAGAAGCCTAGTGTCCAGACTGAGGAAAGTGATACTATTCTGCCTTGCTCAGAGCAGCCCTGGAATACTGAGCCCTCCAATTCTTGGGCTCCACAATTTAAGAAGGATGTCAACAAGCTGGAGTGTGCCCAGAGGAGGGCAACGAATAAGATCAAGGGTCTGGAAACCAAGCCTTGTTACAAATGGTTGAAGGAGCTGCGTATTTTTAGCTTGGAAAAGAGGAGACTGAGAGGAGATACTATAGCCATTTTCAGATTTCTAAAGGGCTGTCACGTGGACGATGGAGCAAGCTTGTTTTCTGCTGCTCTGGGGGTTAGGACCCCGAACCAAATGGGGGTAAGGGAGCAGCTGCCCACCTCCAAATCCAGCAAATCAATACAAAACCTGAGGATCTGCGCCCACTAACATAAAGCCTCCCCCCCATAAATCCCACGATGGCCCCATGAGGGTTGCTTTAGTTGAGATTCCTGCAATGCTAGATGACCCGCAGGGTCCCTTCAAACTCTGCAATTCTATTATTCTGTGTCATTTCCTACGTCGGAACTGAAGGCAAGTAAGTGAACTGAGTTGAGTGGTTTCACTTTCTTTTGCTACCAGAGGTCCCTGGTTACAAATGATTCTATGAACTAGCAGCTCCACCCACCCTCTTTTTTTGAGATCAGGTTTTACAGTTTCAAATAAAGCACAGGTAAAGGTAAAGGTACCCCTGCCCGTACGGGCCAGTCGTATCCGACTCTAGGGTTGTGCGCCCATCTCACTCAAGAGGCCGGGGGCCAGCGCTGTCCGAAGACACTTCCGGGTCACGTGGCCAGCGTGACATCGCTGCTCTGGCGAGCCAGAGCCGCACAGGGAACGCCGTTTACCTTCCCGCTAGTAAGCGGTCCCTATTTATCTACTTGCACCCGGGAGTGCTTTCGAACTGCTAGGTTGGCAGGCACTGGAACCAAACAATGGGAGCGCACTCCGCCACGGGGATTCGAACTGCCGACCTTTCTATCGGCAAGCCCTAGGCGCTGAGGCTTTTACCCACGGCGCCACCCGTGTCCCCCAAAGCACAGGTAAATGCACCTATATGGCTAATGCTCCACAGTAGCTGCTGTTGCATTTATTTGTGGAAGTGCAACGTCCGAGTCCACGTGTAAGATGACTGATGTTTGAGGGGAGTGTTTCTGTACTCCGCTCCAATAAGGCCTCGTGACAGAGTGGACTTCTCATGTTGTCCACTGTAATGTTAAATATGTAAGTCCACCACCACCACCATGGGAAACCTTAAGTTACAGGAAGCATTTTTTTATATTAATGGTGAAGGCATTATATAGGCACACGTCATATAAGCACCTTAGATTACACTTTGGAGTGGTCCATTCAACATGAGCAGGAAGTTCTGGTTCAGAATGTGGTCCATTTACTTGCTCATTTCGCCCTCTATATTTTATGTTTAAATTGTGATGGAAACAGGCCTTTTTTTGTTAGAAGAAGGAGGAGGAGGAGGAGGAGGAGGAGGAGGAGGAGGAGGAGGAGGAGGAGGAGTTTGGATTTGATATCCCGCCTTTCACTCCCCTTCAGGAGTCTCAAAGCGGCTCACATTCTCCTTTCCCTTCCTCCCCCACAACAAACACTCTGTGAGGTGAGTGGGGCTGAGAGACTTCAGAGAAGTGTGACTGGCCCAAGGTCACCCAGCAGCTGCATATGGAGGAGCGGAGACGCGAACCCGGTTCCCCAGATTACGAGGCTACCGCTCTTAACCACTACACCACACTGGCTCTGAAAAAGAGGTGCTGTCGAACTTTTTTTTAAGGGGTAGCAACCAGCCAAAGTTACAAGCCATCAGGTATGTGTATATAGACGAATCCATTTTACAGCATTCTCAAAATGTACGTGGTTCCGCATTTTCTTGCTTTCGGTTACACCAATAACAATAGACTCCATCTTTAAAGAAAACAACTATTAAGAGGTCTGCCTTCCCTTACTTTAATTATAGTCAGGGTTATTGTTCGGACCACTTCCCCATGCCCTTAGTCTCGTAATATCAGATACCCCAGTATCCGACTGCTAATATTTCTCCCGGTTATACCTGGTTAACATACAAGCTGTGGTTAATGATGGATTACCGTTTCCCTCTCTTCCGGTAAGCATAGATCTTTTTACATAGTTGAATTTTCTCCTCTCCTAGCTAGTGACTTTCCACTTTGTAGTCCAGCAGGGCCCAGAAGGAGTGGCTGCCATTTTTTGATATCATCACTGTCACCCGGGGGCCACACGAGGTGTTGCACGTTCCCTCCCAGAAACCGTCTTCGCTAAGAGTCAGTCGGCGAGAATTTTCGCATTCGACAGACACCTCATCTACGCCAGGCAGTTTGAGCTTAAATGTCACATCGCGGTTGGCCGGCAAGACCCCGGCAACTGGTGCCACCAGCTCAAAGGCATCCTCCCAGTTGGTATAACTCTGTGGGAAAACCGGCCACAACACACTCTTGTTTGGGCAGCAGAGGAGGTAGCTGAGGGCGCAGTGGCTGTTCCCCGGATCGGATGCTTTCTTTGCCCAGATGTGAAGAGCAAAGGTCCCTGCATGAGGGAGCTGTATCTTCAACTCAACATGGGCATCTTGGCGAGTGGTCCAGATGTGACGTCTCCGCAGGTCCTCCGACGTGCTGCTGGCCTCAGAGTCCAGGGTGGCAAAGAGATCCAGGTCTCTACTTCGCGTGAAGGTGACAACGCAGCGTCCGTCATCAGTGTGGACAATCGGACTGGCGGGTGAGGCTCCCAGGATCCCCTTCTCCTCCGATTGCCAGCTGGGCCCCACAGGCTGGATGAGCGGTTTGGGCAAGCAAAAGTTTTTGTCCACAGATGGGCACACCAGGGAGTATTCCACCACGTGGCTGTAGTTCTCCTCCTTGCTCCTGGAAGGTTTGGCGAAGATGTCTAAGCTATGAGTTCCCACCTCCTGAGGATACACTTCCAGGGTCATCCCATTCCTCTGCAGGGTCATGAAGCAGTGTTCATTTGCCCCGTTGAGCTTGCAGAGGAAGAGGGTTGGAGAGCGACTCTCAATGAAAACAGTCGCCTTGCCGTTTTCTGTGAAAGAAAAGCAAAGGTTTTTTGATGTTGACATGTTTTTGTATGCAACAGGAATTCAGTAAAAAAAAATTGTAAGGGGCAAAAAATAATGGCTTTTCTGTACTTGTTAATATTTTTATTTTAAATCCCCACGAATGGATTTCCCCCTATGGATTTTCTGCCACCTTGCCGTGAGAAATAGGGTTACACCCATATATAAGATTGAAATTAAAGGTAATTTATTGGCCGAGGGACAGCTTCCGTGTCATGTAGCCAGCATGACTAAGCCGCTTCTGGTAAACCAGAGCAGCATACGGAAACGCCATTTACCTTCCCGCCAGAGCCGTACCTATTTATCTACTTGCACTTTGACGTGCTTTTGAACTGCTAGGTTGGCAGGAGCAGGGACTGAGCAACGGGAGCTCACCCCGTCACGGGGATTCGAACCGCCGACCTTCTGATCGGCAAGTCCTAGGCTCTGTGGTTTAACCCACAGTGCCACCCTTGTCCCATGCATTGAAATTAATGATGGTTAATAGATTGGTAGATGGGAAACAGGCAGTCTGTTCTTTCCTCACTGACTCGTCCTTGAACAACCACCTGTAGGTTGTTTCTCCCCTCAGGCTTTACTTCGTCTTGATTGTTAGTTTTAATTAACCTCACAACTCCATGAAGGCCACAGAATGGCCTTGTTTGCCAGGAGTAATAATCAGTGATAATCAAAATAGAGCAAGGACAATCCAGCTGCCTCAAAATCATCTGTACCTAACAATTCCGAGAAAGATAACAGATTTCCTGAGCCTCCTTCACACCTTGGAAGACCCATTAAGTTCTGGTTCTGCTCGATTAGGGGTGAGGAACCTGTGTGGCCCTCTTGCTGTTGTGGGACTCCCAACTAGCACGACCAATTGTCAGGGATGATGGGGGTTGCAGTCTAGCAACCTCAGGTTCCCATCCCTGCTTTACAGCGCAGTAGCATCTTAAAGGGACATGAGACTCATTGTCAGTGTAAGTGTGACAGGCAAAAGCAACAAGACAGATGCTTCTGATTAGCTTTACCTGTTTCGATGACTGACGTTGCCGTGGATGTGCCTGTCAGTCCTACTGAATAAAAGGCAGACTTGTACCACACGTTACGTTCAAACTGCTGCAGCGATAATGTCTGTTTCAGAAGCTGCCAGCTGTGGTCTTCTGGGAAGTGATCGTTAATAAACAGAGCTGGATGGGTAAGGAAGTAAAACTCATTGTACCTGCAAAAGGAGAAGGCAGAATTGTGCAGTCTTTCATGAAATCTCAGCACCAGGGTCAAACAGAGAAAGCTATCTAGAAATGAGCGTGGAATCCTTCTAGGCCTTGTTCAGATGTCAAGTGAAACCATAGCTTAGCATGTTGGGAATGAAACTGTAATGTTTCTAGGGGTTGCTCGTGCGTAAGCTTGTCCCAACTTCTGGCTGGGTTGCCTGAGTGAACCTTTCCTGTCCGGGCAGCCACTTGCCCGTGACCGTCTCAATCGCTGGCAGAATCCGTCAGTGGGCGTTTCTTAAACTTCTTCCAGCAAAGAAGTTTTTTGACGCCCAGTCTCCGCCTACTCTCCCTGCGCGGAAGCCTTCTGCGCAAGGAGGGCGTGGGCAGCGGAGGACCCCTTCTCTCCCCGCTGGTCCCCGGCAAGGAGTCATGGGATCGCCTTGCCGATTCCCCCATCTCCCCCCCTTCTCCACTGGAGCTACGCTGATTCTCTCCCCCAGAAGATGGGCTGCCACTCCCAGGACGCTCTCTGGGATCCCTTCGGAGCTTGCTCTCTCCCTCAGACACTGATGGCAGTTCCCTGACAGAAACATAGCAAGCCTCCCTCCCCCACAGCCACACATGTGAACAGTTTGAAAACCAGATCCTTGATTAGATTAACCACAGCCTGTTTTCTCACCCACATCTGCGCTTAATGACAACAATTTGACAAGCGCATCCATAGTTAACACTAGCCACAGTTTAGGAACTGGGTGACCCACTCATCCAGCCTTCCCCAGTCTGATTCCCTCCAGGTTTGGCCGAACTCTATGACCCATCAACCACTGCCAATGTGGCCCAATGTCAGGGACCGTGCTGAGGAGGGCTGCGCTGAGAGGAATGGAGGCAGCCTCCCCCGCCCCCTGCTCCTGCTCAGGATCCTGAATCTTCCCAGGAGCAGTGGAGCAGTATAGATTTGGAACAGTGGTTTGCAGAGGGACATAGTTCAGAAGACCGAAGTTGGGAAGAACTGGATGGTGAACAGCTAGGAGGAGAAGAACTGGGAGAGAGAGAGTGAACAGGCTCCATTTCGCTGGAAAGCATCCATCCACTCAGCCCAAGGTCAAGGAGAGCAGATAAGGTGGCAGCACAGAAAGCAGAGTGGTTGTGAGATCTGGTTGCAAGATGCAGAAGTGGGTGACTAGGGAGGAAGTGGGTTGAAACCTTAACTGGGAGCACCTTCGTTCCTAGAAATGGATTCTTTGTTCTCTGGCTACAATCATTAAAAATCTGGTAAGAGACCCCTTTCGCTTTGTTTTGCTTATCTGCTGCCAAAGGGTGGGAGGGTGCGAGGAAGCTGAGTCCCTGAAGCCTGAGACCCAATAGTTAGTGATGATGGGAGTGGTAGTCTAAAACTGTTGGAGGGCACCTGGTAGAGAAAGGCTGCTGTGTTGCAATGACCCAAACTCCAGGATCCCCAAATCCTACACATGTAGGATAAGCATAATACTCTAGAACAGCGTTCCTTAACCTGTCGGTCCCCAGATGTTGTTGAACTACAACTCCCATCACCCCTAGCTAGCAAGGCCAGAGCTCATGGATGATGGGAGTTGTAGTCCAACAACATCTGGGGACCCACAGGTTGAGAAACGCTGCTCTAGAACCTATTACGGTAATTGTCCCACCACTACCACAACACTCCATGCTGATGCCCTGTGGCTATCAAATCACCCATTCTGACTTTTGGTCCAAGCGAACCAAACAAAAATCTGAAAACAAAGGAAGTTCACTATACCCTCGTTGTATCCCACACTCTGACTGGGCTTTCTGTCGCCTAACAACATACCTGAAAGTGAACTTGCTACAAGAGTCATCCACACAGCCGCTGCCCCACGTGTTGTCTAAAAGATGCCACCTTCCCTCAAGATAAACAGCGTTCCAGACATGATTAGTTCTCCCCTCAAATACTTTTCCTGGTTTGTATTGGAACCCTTTGGCAAAGCCGGACAACTGCTTGCATTGTATCCCTGCAAGACTGAGGGGGAAAGAAAAGGGATTCAAGAACACCGTTGTGAACAAGGCACTGTGGTTGCAATCAATGCTTTTTTTTGGATTAGAATGGGCATCCTTCATTTTGCTCTGTTTTCAGGGAGAAGCCAAAACACACCCGGCATTTTAGACTTTTTCCTATATTGTCCAATCTTGCCCCTTAAGGATGTGCAATTTGGGATTTTGATGGAGGAAACAGAAGTATGCTAAATGCCACCTGTGGACTACTACTTTATTTTGAAGAAATGCCAAGCTGCCTCATTTAACTGCATATTACAGGTTTGGGGAATCTTTGGTCCTCCAGATGTTGCTGAACTACAACTCCCATCATTCCTGGTGGTTGGCCAAGGTTGCTAAGGCTGATGGGAGATGTAGCTGAACAACATCTGGAAGGCCCAAGATCCCCCAGTCCTGCATGACAGTTTTGCATGTTGCACTGGTACAAAAATTGTTGTTAGGAGCCAATTGTTTTTGGGGGACAGGAGGCGGGCAGGTGTGGAGGACTCCCTGGTCCTGAATGGGGTAACTGTGCCCCTGAAGGACCAGATGTGCAGCCTGGGAGTCATTCTGGACTCACAGCTGTCCATGGAGGCACAGGTCAATTCTATGTCCAGGGCAGCTGTTTATCAGCTCCATCTGGTACGGAGGTTGAGACTCTACCTGCCCGCAGACTGTCTTGCCAGCGTGGTGCATGCTCTAGTTATCTCCCGCTTGGACTACTGCAATGCGCTCTACGTAGGGGCTACCTTTGAATGTGACCCGGAAACTACAAATAATCCAGAATGCGGGAGCTAGACTGGTGACTGGGAGCGGCCGCCAAGACCACATAACACCGGTTTTGAAAGTCCTACACTGGCTCCCAGTACGTTTCCAAGCACAATTCAAAGTGTTGGTGCTGACCTTTAAAGCCCTAAACGGCCTCGGTCCAGTATACCTGAAGGAGCGTGTCCACCCCCATCGTTCTACCTGGACACTGAGGTCCAGTGTCGAGGGCCTTCTGGCGGTTCCCTCACTGCAAGAAGCCAAGTTACAGGGAACCACGCAGATGGCCTTCTTGGTAGTGGCACCCGCCCTGTGGAACACCCTCCCATCAGATGTCAAAGAGAACAACTACCAGACTTTTAGAAGACATCTGAAGGCAGCCCTGTTCAGGGAAGCTTTTAATGTTTAATAGACTATTGTATTTTAATATTGTGTTGGAAGCTGCCCAGAGTGGCTGGGGAAACCCAGCCAGATGGGCGGGGTATAAATATTGATGGGTGGGGTATTATTATTATTATTATTATTATTATTATTATTATTATTATTATATCGGACAGCCTGAGAATCTTAGCTTGCAAGCTGAAGAGAGAGAGAGACTGGGATCTAGTGCAAGCTTTCAAGGCAGCACAGAAGGGCTTTAAAAGGTACAAGAAGTGTTTGTTGAAGGAAGCATGGTGGGGAAGGGCCAAGCAGGATTTCCAGTGACTGTAGCAGGGCCCAGGTTTGTCTCCATAATGATGTGTTGAAAGCCGCCTGTATAGAGCAGGTGTGGGGGACATGTGGCTCTCCAGCTCTCTGGGGCCCAATAGGAATTACCTGCACATTTCTTCAAAGAGGCCAGCATATCCCCCACAAGCGCTTTTTCCCGACTGAAGAGCATCAGTTGCCTCAGAAGGCACCTTGTTATGGTATCCTTCCACATCGTATTCTGGAGGAATAAAGACATTTATGGACAGTCACCTCAAAGTCTGCAATGCACAACCAATAAAGGACTGCAGCAACCTCACCTACACCAGAAACTTTAAGCAGAAGATACGAGTAACTAATCAGTTCAATTAGGGGTATCTGCGGGTGGTGCTGTGGGTTAAACCACAGAGCCTAGGGCTTGCCAATCAGAAGGTCGGCGGTTCGAATCCCCGCGACAGGGTGAGCTCCCATTGCTCGGTCCCTGCTCCTGCCAACCTAGCAGTTCAAAAGCACATCAAAGTGCAAGTAGATAAATAGGTACCACTCCGGCGGGAAGATATATGGTGTTTCCGTGTGCTGCTCTGGTTCGCCAGAAGCGGCTTAGTCATGCTGGCCACATGACCCGGAAGCTGTACGCCGACTCCCTTGGCTAATAAAACGAGATGAGTGCCGCAACCCCAGAGTTGGTCACGACTGGTCCTAATGGTCAGGGGTCCCTTTACCTTTACTATTTCGTTCACAAAACAACAGTTAATCACCTTCAAAGGCTCTGCTTTAATCCAATGCTATATAAAGGAGCTTTCCTATAACACCACTAGAAGAGTTGTTCTGTTGTCTGGAGGGATCGCTTCCGGCTTCGCACACAGAAATGTCACACCCCCACCTACCTATATGATGGCACGTCCACATCCAAATGGCTCGTACTTTCTCCAGGTCACTGTGGGCTTTTTGAAGCAAGACATTCACCAGTTTTTTCACGTTGTTCTTGACATTCACCTGTTTCAGGAAAGGTAAATACTGTAGAAGATAACATGGAGGAGCAGTACCCAGTTCCTTTCTGCTGTCCAAAGAAAACGTAGGGTGCCTGAAATCCTACATGCACTAAAAAGAGTCTTACTGAACTCAATGGAGCTTAAGGTAAAGGTAAAGGTATGGGCAGGGGTACCTTTACCTTTACCTGAAGGTACCCCTGCCCGTACAGGCCAGTCTTGACAGACTCTAGGGTTGTGCGCCCATCTCACTCAAGAGGCCGGGGGCCAGCGCTGTCCAGAGACACTTCCGGGTCACGTGGCCAGCGTGACATTGCTGCTCTGGCAAGCCAGAGCCGCACACGGAAACGCCGTTTACCTTCCCGCTAGTAAGCGGTCCCTATTTATCTACTTGCACCTAGGGGTGCTTTCGAACTGCTAGGTGGGCAGGCGCTGGGACCGAACAACGGGAGCGCACCCCGCCGCAGGGATTCGAACCGCCGACCTTTCGATCAGCAAGCCCTAGGCACTGAGGCTTTTACCCACAGCGCCACCCGCGTCCCTCAATGGAGCTTACTTCTGGGTAAAACTGCTCAGGAATACACAGTTAGCTGAGTAAGTGTATACATCCTAGTTGATCAATCTATCAAATTTTATCCCCAAGTAAAATTGTTCTGAAGGATGAAGCATGCTTAATCTTTCTTTTCTCTTTACACAGGCATGCTATTTCCACAATCTTCAGCTGTTAGCCAAATCCCCTTTGTTTCAGGCTTGGGGTGGATTTTGAAGCATAATGTTTCCCACTGTGAACTTCCATGTGGACAGAAGAAGTTGCCTCCTATAAGGAGAGGACACTTGAAGGTACTGTCATAGAACCATAGAATTGTAGAGTTGGAATGGACCCTTAGGGTCCAATTCCAAATCCACATTAAAAAACAAAACTCTCAGCATCCTAAAATATTCTTTACAGGACTATTATTCCGTGTGGGTTATATTGCCGTAAGAGACAGTATACCTTTGATGCATGGTCATCCAGTTCCTTAAACTGCGTCAAGTCCATTGGTATTGACTTCAGGCTGGATTTATCCCATGGGTAATCTAGGAACAAGCATGGAAAAGTCATTCTAGAACCAGCGCAAGTCCAGCAGAAAAAGGCAAGGAGAGAAATGGAGGAGGACCTACAATGGGACTGAAATGGCCGAACTGCAGCAAATTAAAAAGGCCACAGATATCGGGCATTTTCTACTCCCCAAGTAAAACCCAGAGTGGAGGTACTGAACCTACACATTTACCAATGTTTCTCTACTTACATGGCCATGGAGAAAGAGAACCAGTGAGACAGCGCTGGAGCAGGTTTTGATCTGCCGTCACACAAGACAATTTTAGACTATTCTATTTCTTGGACCGTAGTTGACAAATATTGTGAAGGGAATAGCAAGCTTTGCACTGTGGCGATCACACAGGGTCCCCGGATGTTTCACCGTCTATTGATCCCTGTGCCACCACTTTATTTCTCGCTGCCACCACCCAGGCCCTACCTGGTACAATACTGAGTCCAGTCAGGGTTAAATTGGAACATAAACTTCTGTTTATTTATTGCAGTTTAACAAGCGTGTGGTTTCATAAACGGTATCGGTCAATTACATTCATGGGGTGCCTATCCAGACCTATAACTTCCGCTACCTGCTCTCACTCACTAAACCACCTCTCAGATATTTACTTGTCTTCCCAGCCCCTAACTGTTCCTGACTCAGCTTATTTCTCTACCCTAACTCAACCTACCCACAGACTCTATCCCAATTCACTCCCACTCCAACCAACCACCCAACTCCCAATGAACTCCCTTTTCTCCCTCCCAGAGCTGGTTTTATAGTCCCTCTGACTCCACCCCCCTGGGTTCTGATTGGGTAACTTGTTTAACTATTTCACCTCCAGCACTCTCATATGTTAACGTCACATGCACCTCCCACTGGAACAGTTGGTACCTCCTTAGGGAAGTCCTCTTTACACTGAAGCCTCCGGTTTTGCACATGGGCTGGTTCAGATGATGGACAAAGTGTACCGGCTGACCCACCCACATGCCACATAAATAATAATAATAATAATAATAATAATAATAATAATAATAATAATTTATACCCCACCCATCTCATTCCATTTACAGAAGCTAAACACAGGTGATGGGACACCACACCTGAGGAGAGCAGGCTGTGGGATATTACATCACTGTAGCAGTCAAGTACGACATTCCCTGTTTGCCCAGAGTGGACACACAGGGGGATGATACTCCAGGCAGAAGAACTTCCTGTCATACTTGTCTGGGGCATCCTCCCCCTGCATGTGACCAAGGTAGATGGGCTTGACCCTGACGACCCTTTAAAGGGGCTAGTCATGCAGCCACCTTCTGTTGACTCTCTTGTTGCCCTCTTTTTGCCATTTCTTCTCTTGATGCTGATCTCTTGGTGCTTTTGCTGTCTGCCGGCTCTCAGCCAGCCGCACATGGGCTCAGTCCCCATATGGGATGGACTCACACTCTCTTCTGTAACTACAAGCTAAAGCCTGCCTTCAGGATCATACTGTGAACTGAATGTAAATAAACTTCTTATCATTACTTTTAAAGAAGTCAGTTGTGTCCTTATTGTTTTAAGAGGGAATAAAGGGCAATTCACCAGGAACAACCCGATCTGGACAAGCCAGACTGGATTGCTTAACTCAAGAGATTCGAACAAATCTACCAACTAGCTTCCTGCAATATACAGGGGAATATACTCTGCGACCAGCTCACTAGTGTGAGGAAGGATAATATTTACCATACTTTTCCTTGTATAAGACTATGTTTTTTTCTTTAAAAATCATGCTAAAAATTGGGGGCCATCTTACACTTGGGTAGTGCATAGGGTGGGTGTTTGATTGGTTGCTGCTACAGCTGTCAGCAGCTATTGTGCATGTTATTGGTTGCTGCATCAATGGGTGGTGTTGATTGGCCGACGCTCTGTCAGTTAGGCGGGCAATTGGCAGCTTCTGCTGGCGATGGGACAGATGGGAGGCGGATTTTGCAATGCGTGCGGGTGAGCAATTTTTGGCACCCCCCCCCCAATAAAAGCTCAACAACTCTGTGCCATCTCCCCCCATTTTCTTAAATTAGAGTCCCCCAAAATAGGGGGCGTCTAAAACATGGGGACGCGGGTGGCGCTGTGGGTTAAACCACAGAGCCTAGGACTTGCCGATCAGAAGGTCGGCGTTTCGAATCCCCACAATGGGGTGAGCTCCCATTGCTCAGCCCTGCTCCTGCTCACCTAGCAGTGTGAAAGCACGTCAAAGTGCAAGTAGATAAATAGGTACCGCTCTGGCAGGAAGGTAGACAGTATTTCTGTGCGCTGCTCTGGTTCAACAGAAGCGGCTCAGTCACGTTGGCCACATGACCCGGAAGCTGTACGCCGGCTCCCTCGGCCAATAAAGCGAGATGAGCACCGCAACCCCAGAATCGGTCACGACTGGACCTAATGATCAGGCATCCCTTTACCTTTAATACATGGGGGCTTCTTATAGACAGAAAAGTACGGTAATCAATATATCCTCTCATGCTATCGACAACATTCCCACACAGGCCAATGCAGAAGGTGCAAAGCAGGCTGCGTAGCATGCAGAGATCTGCCCTCTGACCCGTCACTGCCTGCCCCCCCTTCTCCTGATGAGCATCCGGTGCCAGACATGCCCCCCTCCCACTCTGCCTAAATATAGGGCCAGTCCTGGAGGCAAGGGTGCAGTGTAGCTAATATTTACCATGCAAGCCTTGTTCCCAGAGTATCTCACAACATGTGTATGGTGGGTGCGCACATGGGTACATGCTTTCTCTACTATGATACACAGGAGGCGTGGGGATGTTTGGCACTCCAGATGTTGCTGAACTACAACTCCCATCATCCTTTGCCACCGGGCATACTCGCAGGGCCGGATGGGAGTTGTCATCCAACAACATCTGGAGGGCCAAAGGTTCCCTATGGTTGATATACAGGCCTGTAGTCATATATAACAAATAATTTGCATTTACCATACAGATCTTGTCTCTGAGACAGCGTTGATCCTTGTTCTCCGTCATCCTGATAACCTATGAAATTGGTATTGTTGGGGTGAGACAATAGAGTCATACCTCATGTTACGTTTGCTTCATGTTACGTTCTTTCAGGTTACGTCCCGCGGCAACCCAGAAGTATCAGAAAGGGTTATGTCCGGCTTTCGCCGCTCACGCATGCGCAGAAGCGCTAAACCATGCTTTGCGCATGCGCACAAGCGCCAAACTGCACTGCGCACCTGCGCAGATACGTCACCTCAGGTTGCGCTCTTTTCATGTTGCGAACAGGCCTCCGGAACGGATCCTGTTCGCAAGCAGAGGTACCGCTGTATCGTTATGAGTTGGGGGGAGCTAGATCCCCCAAAATGTGCTATGCTTTATTAAAAGCTAGAATTAATCAAGCTTTGATTAAACTTGGAACCCACCTGGATTTAGTTAGGCTAGTAAGCCAAGCCACTTCTGTGTAGAGATTGCTGGATGAGCCATTAGCAGGGGACAAAGGCCAGCGATGGCCCAACTAGGAAACCATTATAGGGCAAGAGTGCCAGGCCAAGGGGACTGAGTGTTAGTGGGCAGAGGCAAAGGCAAGGTTTAGGGTTACAGCTTTGAATGACGTAGGCTGGAAGGAGGTTCACAGAGAGAAGAAGAAGGAGGGGCAGAAGTCCAAGTGAGCTGAGGACGACAGGCTGAAACAAAGAGAGGCAGAGGATGGGTTTTTGCTGTCCTTTAATCCAATCTTGATAGGATGCAAATGCTCCATAATCCCTCCATCTAGGTGCAAGTTGTATATAGGTGCAAATAAACCATATATCATAAAGACACCATTTATCATAAAGTTCCCAAAGGGAACACAGACTGCAACCCCTAAAATATTGCACCACTCATGGAGATTGGAGTGGCAGGTGTCAATATGTACATTAAAAACATATATTGCAACTCCCATCATCTCTGGCCATGGGCCATGCTTGCTGGGGCTGCTGGAAACTCAACAACTAAACTGAAAGCACTGCTTTCTCTCATCCTGGTGCTGGTCTTTAGATAGCTGGTTTTCTTTTTTTAAAAAATATTTTTTTATTAAGATTTACTTGGTTTACAAAAGTACGTGCGTTGCCGCTTTTTTCAGGTTGTAAATTCTTTTCTACAAATCAGTTACATTTGATATGTCAAATTGATATGTCAACCATATGTCAGGAGTGCTCTGATGGTGTTTCCTGCTTGGCAGAGGGTTGGACTCGATGGCCCTTGTGGTCTCTTCCAACTCTATGATTCTATGATTCTATGATATGAGACATTAGTGTTGTATTCAGTATAAGGTCGGGGAAGAAGTGGAGGCAGCGGAGGGGTGGTGTGATGAAGATTGTCAGTCTTTTATGGCTACTATAATAATAATAATAATAATAATTAATTTATTTCTACCCCACCCATCTGGCTGGGTTTCCCCAGCCACTCTGGGCAGCTCTCAACAGAATATTAAAACACGGTAAAACATCGAACATTAAAAACTTCCCTAAACTTTAGATATAAAAAGAGAAATTGGGGCAGTTGGGGGGGAAGCAACGGACTGAGCATCATCATGTCATAGACTGATCCTCCATCCCTGTACAGTGGTACTGAAGGAGCATATTACAATATACCGTATTTTTCACCCCATAGGACGCACTGCCCCGTAGGACGCACCTAGTTTTTTTGGGGGGGGAAATAAAGGGGGGAAATTTATTTTTCCCCCCCAGGCGCAGGGGCTGGCGCGGGGGAAGCCTGAGCTTCCCCCGACCCCAGCCCCCAGAACAGGCTGCCGCTCCAAGCCTCGCACGCCCGGCGGGACCTCCCGCTGGGCGCGCAAGGCTTGCGGACATCTGCCCGAAGCAGGGGGCGGGTTCCGCAGCTCACCCCCTGCTTCGGGCTGCAGGCTGCCGCCCCAAGCCTTGCGCGTCTGGCGGGACCTCCCGCCGGGCACGCGATGCTTGCGGATAGCTTCCTGAAGCCTGGAGAGCGAGAGGGGTCAGTGCGCACCGACGCCTCTCGCTCTCCAGGCTTCAGCGAAAACCTGCATTCGCCCCATAAGACGCACACACATTTCCCCTTCATTTTTGGAGGGGGAAAAGTGTGTCCTATAGGGCGAAAAATACGGTAATTGTTCTATTATTGAAGGACATGCTTAAATGTTACATTGCAAATGGGCCCCTCGTTAGAATGTCTAGCCTGGGCAGATAGAGATAAAGAACAAGGATTTATTGTCGCACCAGGATGAAGGAGGTTGCAGGAAGGAGGGAGAGAAGACCAAGACCTTATATGGTAATATAGGAACTTATTATAAGTTTCAATTTCCCAGACATCAGGTGACTTACAAGAAATCAGGTGACTTACAAGAGATCAGGTGGTATTCTATTTTGCAAATCTATATAAAGGGGCGCACCCTGACTACTGTGTACAGGTTGCGTACTGATCGCCCTGTGCCTTTGTTCTGCATATGCACTTCAAATAAAAATCCTGTTAATAACCTGCAGAAGCGTTTTGCCGCTTTGTGTGAATCTGTGCTTCAGGGACCCAAATAGCAGATACGTGTGGTCCTTCAGTACCTCGGGTTACAGACGCTTCAGGTTACAGACTCCGCTAACCCAGAAATAGTACCTCGGGTTAAGAACTTTGCTTCAGGATGAGAACAGAAATTGCGCGGCGGCGGCAGTGGGAGTCCCCATTAGCTAAAGTGGTACCTCAGGTTAAGAATGGTTTCAGGTTAAGAACGGACCTCCGGAACGAATTAAATTACCACTGTACTGAATTCTGTCTTTAGGGCTGTAGCTCAGTGGCAGAGCATCTGTTTTGAAAGCAGAAGGTTCAATCCCCAATATCTCTGGGTTGGACTGAGAATGCCTCCCACCTGAAACCCTGGACAGCTGTTGCCAGACAGTGTCAACAGCACTGAGTTAGATGAATCAATGACCTGATCCAGTACAGTGGTACCTCGGGTTACAGACGCTTCAGGTTACAGACTCCGCTAACCCAGAAATAGTGCTTCAGGTTAAGAACTTTACCGCAGGACGAGAACAGAAATTGCACGGCTGTGGCAGCGGGACGCCCCATTAGCTAAAGTGGTACCTCAGGTTAAGAACTGTTTCAGGTTAAGAACGGACCTCCAGAACAAATTAAATTCTTAACCCGAGGTACCACTGTATAAGGCAGCCTCCTATGCTGTTCTCGTTTGCCCACAACTCTTGAGTCCAAATTTGCGCCTTGGGCTCATCTACAACCGCTGTGCCTATCCCGAATGTATGGCCGTACGGAGGAGGCCTTACTGTCAGGAGTGTGTGCAGGAGCTGGACTCTGTGACCAGTAGGGCTTCGCAGGACTGGGGCCTTCCTAAGTTTGTTCTGGAGAGGCAAGGTGTGGCCACACAGGTGAGGCCTCTTGGTAACTCACTGCACCTGGTGGCAAGAACCGGGAAGGGATAAAAGGTCAGCATTTCCCTTTGGTTCTTTGCCACAGCAACACGTTTCTTGCCTTGCTGTGTGTGGCTTCTTGCTTCTTGATCCTCGGACCCTTGACTTCATCGCTCCTTGCTTCCTGACCCTCGGGCCCCTGACTTCTGGACTCTCATTTCTGCTCCCACCCTGCCACCTAGCCCCTGTTCCCGACGTCCTCAGCCGGTACTTCTATCGCCTGTAGACCGGACTGTGACACTTACCTTCATTGTCCTGCCTCGTCCGGTGGGGAAATATCTGGAGTCCTGCGGCGCCAGGAACATACACACAGAGAGAACGAGTTACTGAAGAATCCATAGGAACACAACGTCATAGGACCAGGGGGCGGGGGTAGCCTGGATGTCATATTCGGGTCATCTCCATGACTGTGGTTTTATATCTTTAAGGTGACGTTCTAAAGAAAGGGAGGCGGCTAGCAAGTCTCTTGGTCAAGCTCATGGCTGTGAAGCATTTCTGAGCATGTCTAAAAAGCACAGGTGACTACTTGCTGCAGATGCTCAGGGGACCAGCCTTCCCTCCCCCTCCCCTGGCTGGAGGTGATGTCATCAGTGAGTGTAAGAGAACAATAGACTTGGGCCAGGCTCATCTGGAGCGGGCAAAACACAGAGGCTGGACTTCCCCTCTGGGACAGATCCAGGTCATGTTCCTGTCACCACAGTTCAAGAAAGACACTGACAAACTGGAACGTGTCCAGAGGACGGCAACCAAAATGGTCAAAGGCCTGGAAACGATGCCTTATGAGGAACGGCTAAGGGAGCTGGGCATGTTTAGCCTGGAGAAGAGGAGGTTAAGGGGTGATATGATAGCCATGTTCAAATATATAAAAGGATGTCACATAGAGGAGGAAGAAAGGTTGTTTTCTGCTGCTGCAGAGAAGCGGACACGGAGCAATGGATCCAAACTACAAGAAAGAAGATTCCACCTAAACATTAGGAAGAACTTCCTGACAGTAAGAGCTGTTTGACAGTGGAATTTGCTGCCAAGGAGTGTGGTGGAGTCTCCTTCTTTTGAGGTCTTTAAGCAGAGGCTTGACAACCATATGTCAGGAGTGCTCTGATGGTGTTTCCTGCTAGGCAGGGGTTTGGACTCGATGGCCCTTGTGGTCTCTTCCAGCTCTATGATTCTATGATTCCTTCTGGGGTAGTCCATCCACCTTTGGTCCCCACCCTACACTCAGCTCTCACCTGTGGCCCCCAACATCTGCTTAAAAACCTGCAAGGAAGGAGAGCCCACCACCTTCTGAGTCTGTTCCACTGTTGAACAGCTCTTAGTGACAGAAGTTCTTCCTGATGTTTGGTTGAAATCTCCTTTATTGTAACTTGAGGCCATTGGTTTGTGTCCTACCCTCCAGAGCAGGAGAGAATGCTTGCTTCTTCCTCCATGTGACATCCCTTTAGATTTTTGTCAGTCTCCTCTTTTCCAGGCTAAACATAAAGGTAAAGGTAAAGGGACCCCTGACCATTAGGTCCAGTCATGACCGACTCTGAGGTTACGGCGCTCATCTTGCTTTATTGGCCAAGGGAGCCAGCGTACAGCTTCCGGGTCATGTGGCCAGCATGACTAAGCCACTTCTGGTGAACCAGAGCAGCACACGGAAACGCCGTTTACCTTCCCATCGGAGCAGTACCTATTTATCTACTTGCACTTTGACATGCTTTTGAACTGCTAGGTTGGCAGGAGCAGGGACTGAGAAACGGGCGCCCACCCCGTCGCGGGGATTCGAACAGCCAACCTTCTGATCAGCAAGTCCTAGGCTCTGTGGTTTAACCTACAACACCACCCGTGTCCCTAGGCTAAACATACCCAGCTCCAATAAGGCTTGGTTTCCCAGACCCTTGATCACCTTGGTCACCCTTCTCTGCACACGTTCCAGAGTGTCAATATCCTTCTTAAATTGTGGCACCCAGAACTGGACTGAGAACTCCACGTGGGACTATTACTTCCATTGATCTAGGCACTATACTTCTTTTGAACAGCATTAGGGTTTTTGTGGGGGGTTTTGTCACTGCATCACACTGTTGACTCATGTTAAGCTTGTGGTCTGCTAAGACCCCTAGATCCTTTTCACATGGCAATCCAAGTTTCCCCCATCTTATATTCGTGCATCTGACTCTTCCTGCCTAAGTGTAGACCCTTACATTTGTCCCTACTAAAATTCACCTTGTTATTTTGGGCCCAGGTCTCCAATCTGTTAAGGTCATCTTGAATCCTCATTCTGTCTTCTGCGGCATTGACTACCCATCCCAGATTGGTGTCATCTGCAGATCTGATAAGCAGCCCATCAATAAAAGCTGCCGTTAATAAATTTCCTGCTATTTCCTTCCCATCAAGTAAGGCTAGAACTTGTTAATGTGGCCAAACTTATTTATTATTTATTTAGAACATTTGAAGAAGAGTTTGGATTTTATATCCCGCTTTATCACTATCCGAAGGAGTCTCAAAGCGGCTAACATTCTCCTTTCCCTTCCTCCCCCACAACAAACACTCTGTGAGGTGAGTGAGGCTGAGAGACTTCAGAGAAATGTGACTAGCTCAAGGTCACCCAGCAGCTGCATGTGGAGGAGCGGGGAAGCGAACCCGGTTCACCGGATTACGAGTCCACCACTCTTAACCACTACACCACACTGCCACACATTTCTGTCTTATTTATGGTATTTATTTATTTATACCCTGGCCTTCTTCCCTGACTGGACTCAAGCTACTTGTACCCTGCTCTTCAATAATAATAAAAAGACTCCCAGAACAGATTAAAAGGTAAAGGTAAAGGTACCCCTGCCCGTACGGGCTGGTCATGTCCAACTCTAAAGTTGCGTGCTCATCTCGCCCAAGAGGCCGTGAGCCGGCGCCGTCCGAAGACACTTCCGGGTCACGTGGCCAGCGTGACGAAGCTGCAGCTGGCGAGCCAGCACCAGTGCAGCACACGGAAACGCCGTTTACCTTCCCGCTATAAAGCGGTACCTATTTATCTACTTGCACTTAAGGGTGCTTTCGATCAAAACAAGACAGTCACTACACACAGGCTTACAATCTTTTTTAAAAAATAAAAAAACCCCAAGGGAAAATGGACAGTGAGGGAATATAAAAATCAAAACTTTGGTGCCAATTTGTAAACAGCTGTTCCCATAATGACCATTGAAATGTAGGTGGGTTCCACGAGGCAAGACACAGTGATAACAGCAAGAAACTTTATTGAACTACATACTGGGAAACGGGCAAAGCAACCGCTTATATACATTCCTGAAAGCCTGGGCCACTCCCATTCCTGTGATTGGCAGTTTAAACTTCCAAGCTGCGAATCACAACTCAGAGTTCAAGGGCCAATGGCAGAGGCCCAAATCCTGAAATGTTCTGTGATTGGACATCATGTATCAAATGAGGAGCTCAGAATCCTTAGCTCAGGCAAACACAGACCACTGAATACATTACAACCATCTGCCCCAGTTCAGGGGCAGGAGGTTCCTTGAAACTTGAAACTTCCAGTGAAGCTGATGAAATGAGCCCTGCTTCCTATCTCCCCCACTGAGGCAGCCCCAAAACGACAGCTGAGAGAGGAGGCAGCCTTGTGAAGCTTCCCTGCCAAATCAGAGTCGATGGAGCGATCTGTGGTTCACAACTTTCCCACTGAGTCTGTCTCCAAGCTAGTGACTTTCCACTTTGTACTCCAACAGGGACCAGAAGGTATTACTGCCACCTTTTGCCATTCTCACTGTCACTGTGGAGCCACCTGAGGTGCTGCAGGTTCCCTCCCAGAAACTGTCTTCACTCAGCCTCAGTGGACGAGATTTTCCACATTCGACAGACACCTCGTCTGCACCAGGAAGCTTGAGTTTGAACGTTACATCACGGTTGGCCGGCAGGACGCCGGCGAGAGGTGCCACCAGCTCAAAGGCATCCTCCCAGTTCGTGTAGCTTTGTGGGAAAACCGGCCACGTCACCTTCTTATTTGGGCAGGAGATGAGGTAGCTGAGGGCGCAGTGACTGTTCCCCGGATCGGATGCTTTCTTTGCCCAGATGTGAAGAGCAAAGGCCCCTGCGTGAGGGAGATGCACCTTCAACTCAACCTTAGTGCCCCAGCGAGTGGTCCAGATGTGACGCCTCCGTACAGCCTCTGGCGTGCGGCTGGTATCCGAGTCCAGGGTGGCAAAGAAGTCCAGGTCACTCGTCTGAGTGAAAGTGACAACACAGCGGCCGTCGTCAGTGTGTATGATGGGGCTTTCGGGCAAAGCCTCCAGGATCCCCTTTTCCTCTGATGACCAGCTGGGCCCCACAGGATAGATGAGTGCTTTGGGCAAGCGGAAGCTCTTGTCCACAGATCGGCACACCAGGGAGTAGTTTAGAACGTGGCTGTAGTCCTCCTTGCTCTTGGAAGGTTTGGCGAAGATGTCTAAGCTATGAGTTCCCACCTCCTGAGGATACACTTCCACGGTCATCCCGTTCCTCTGCAGGGTCATGAAGCACTGCTCTTTTGCCCCGTTGAGGTTGCAAAGGAAGAAGGTCGGAGATCGACTCTCAATGGAAACAGTTGCCTTGCCATTTTCTGTGAAAGAAAAGTGAAAGGGTTGTTAATACTTGTTTAAAAGAGAAATGCTCACAAGGGCTGCAGGGGAGAGGAGGGGAAAGTTCTGTTGTGCAAGTGAGAGTTTGTTGTGCTGGTTTATGTTTATTTATTCTGTCATTCAGTAGGTCTTAGCAGAGTTTTATAATAATAATAATAATAATAATAATAATAATAATAATAATAATTTTTATTTATACCCCGCCCTCTCCAGCCAAGGCCAGGCTCAGGGCGGATAACAAGTAATAATAAAAACAAGTTGAATGAATACAACTTAAAAACAAGATTAAAATACAACAATAAATATTGAAACATTAAAATATTAAAATGCAGCCTCATCACAGGAGGAGAAAGAAAAAAGAAAGAGTGAGAGGGAATCAAATTGGCTCCAAGCCAAAGGCCAGGCGGAAAGAAATCAGATCTTACAGGCCCTGCGGAAAGAAATCAGATCCTGCAGGGCCCTGGTCTCATGAGGCAGAGCGTTCCACCAGGCCGGAGCCAGAGTTGAAAAGGCCCTGGCTCTGGTTGAAGCCAATCTAACTTCCTTAGGGCCCGGGACCACTAGGGTGTTGCTATTTATGGACCTTGAGGCTCTCCGTGGGGCATACCGGGAGAGGCGGTCCCGTAGGTATGAGGGTCCTAGGCTCTGCTGAAATATATATCAATATGTAATGTGCGGGGATTGTCCAGATAGACCTGGCACAATCCAGCTGCCTCACAATTGTTGCGCGAGGAACCTACGTGGCCCTCCAGCTGTTGTGAGACTCCAGCTCCCATCGGCCCCTGTTAGCATGACCAATCGTCAGGGATGATGGGAGTTGTAGTCCAGCGACCTCTGGAGGTTCTCCGATCCACAGGTTCCCTCACCTCTGCTTCATAATAATGCAGTAGCGACTCATGTCATGGGGCACTTCGCCTTTGAAAAAACATGAGACGGATTGTCAGCGTAACTGTCAAAAACAACAAGACGGATGCTTCTGATTGACTTTACCTGTTTCGATGACTGACGTTGCCGTGGATGTGCCTATCAGTCCCACTGAATAAAACGCAGACTTATACCACACATCGCGTTCAAACTGCTGCAGCGATAATGTCCGTTTCAGGAGCTGCCAGCTGTGGTCTTCTGGGAAGTGATCGTTAATAAACAGAGCCGGGTGGGTAAGGAAGTAAAACTCATCGTACCTGCAGAAGGAGAAGGCATTTCATAAAATTGCCTCAGTCATCACCAGAGTCAAACTGGGAAAGTTACCTAAAGCTTAGTGTGGAATAATATCGGCCCAGTTCGTGTGTATAGCCGGGATTTAGATCATGGGGGCAGAATTGAGCTATCTGCGATGCAACTGGTCAGCTAGTTACCGTATTTTTCGCTCTATAAGACGCACCAGACCACAAGACGCACCTAGTTTTGGGGGGAGGAAAACAAGGGAAAAAATATTCTGAATCTCAGAAGCCAGAACAGCAAGAGGGATCGTTGCGCAGTGAAAGCAGCAATCCCTCTTGCTGTTGTGGCTTCTGGGATAGCTGCACAGCCTGCATTCGCTCCATAAGACGCACACATATTTCCCCTTACTTTTTAGAAGGGAAACAGTGAGTCTTATAGAGCAAAAAATACGGATAAGTATTTTGATTTATTTACTTGATGGGGGGTGCAGCTGCTCCCCCCCCCCTTGGCTATGCCCACGGCGCAGTTCCGATGTCAGATTTAGCATGTCAAAAATGAGCCAAAGCCAGCCTCACATTCACACACTGCTGTGAAGAAACTAGACCCTGGTTCAGATTAATCAAAGTTTGTCTCACCCAAATCCATGCTTAATGTTAACAGCAGTTTGTTTGACAAGCCATGGCTTATCCAGTTAGTTTGTTTAAACCAGCTTTCATTAACATTGGGCACAGCTGAGGCTTTGCACACTGTGCTAAACAAGCCTTCCCCAATCTGATTCCCTCCAGATGTTGCTGAACTCTGTGTCCCATCAACCCCAGCTAGCATGAAGGATGATGGGAATTGTGGTCCAAAAGAGCTGGAGGGCACCAGGTTGACGAAGGCTGTTATGTTGCAACAACCTAGCTTCCATTATCCCCAGGATAAGCATAATACTCTAGAACAACTCAAGGAGATAAATGAATGGTTGGTGGAGTTTCCATAATTTCCCCCATCACCATCACCTATGGCTTGGTTCTCGTTGCAAATGGTCAGCCCTGTGGCCATCAAATCGCAAACAGACAAAATAAAAAGCCTTCTAAAAGCAGCAGAAGTGAACTATACCTTCACTGAGTCCCACACTGTCTTCAGGCTTTCTTTTGCCTGACAGCATACCTGAAAGCGAAGCTCTTCTTGTCCGCGTAGCCACTTCCCCACGTACTGTCCAAAAGGTGCCAACTTCCATCCAGATGGACAGCATTCCAAGCATGAGTACTCGCTCCCTTAAAGACTTTTCCTGGTTTGTACCCAGCCCCTTTGGAATACCCTGACAACTTCTTGCACTGTATCCCTGCAATACTGAGGAGAAAGAAAGGTACTCAGGAATGCCATTTCACTGCTCTTTTGGGCTGGAATTGTCATGCATCATTTTTGTTCTGTTTCCAGGGAGAAGCCAAACAACATTATTTCAAGCCCAATGCATTTCAGATTGCATTTCATGCATTGACATAGAAGCTGTCGTCGGAAGCAAAATCTGGCAGCCTGAGAATCTCAGCTTACATTCTGAAGACAGACAGACAGAGAAATTTAGCTTAAGCTTTTAAGGTAGCACAGAGGGGCAGTGATTGGTGAAGGATGCTGGTTAGGGAGGGTGTGAAGTGTAGGTGGTTCCCACGAGGCAAGACACAGTGATAACAGCAAGAACTTTTATTGAATTAACAGAACTGGACAACAGAAGCAAAGCAACTGCTTATGTACATTTCTGAAGGCCTTGGCCACTCCCACTCCCAACGTGATTGGCTGTCTAAACTTCCAAGCTGCAAATCATAAGTCAGAGTTTAAAGGCCAATGTAAAAAGGTAAAGGACCCCTGACAGTTAAGTCCTCTCGCGAACAACTCTGAGGTTGCGGCGCTCATCTTGCTTTACGGGCCGAGGGAGCCGACGTTTGTCCTCAGGCAGTTTTTCCGGGTCATGTGGCCAGCATGACTAAGCCGCTTCTGGGGAAACCAGAGCAGCGCATGGAACTGCCATTTACCTTCCCGCCGGAGTGGTACCTATTTATGTACTTGCACTTTGATGTGCTTTCAGACTGCTAGGTCTGCAGGTACCGAGCAATGGGAGCTCACCCAGTCACAGGGATTCGAACCGCTGACCTTCTGATTGGCAAGCCCTAGGCTCTGTGGTTTAGGACACAGCGTCACCCGCGTCCCATGGCAGAGGCCCAAATCCTGAAATGTTCTGTGATTGGATATCATGTATCAAATCAGAACAGAGGGGTCAGAATCCTTAGTCCAGACTCAAGCTCAGGCAAACTGAATACATAACAGGGTGCGTACAAGATTTCCAGCACACCTGTCCTTCTTTCCATAATTGTGCATTAGAATATAAAATGCAAACTAAGAGAATATGGGCTGAATACCACTGAAAACAAGTTAATCATTAATTTCAATGGATCTACCTCAATTACAATGCAAGCCTATATATCAAAATTTGCTTCAGGAGCATTCATAGTTTGGTGCTGGGGTAGGGAACCCGTGGCTCACCATATCTCCCATCATCCTTGCCAAGTAACAATTGTTTGTCATAGTGACTGGGGCCAATAGGACTTACCTGCACATTTCTTCAAAGAGTCCGGCATATCCAGCACAAACACCCTTTCCTGATTGAAGGACATCAGCTGCCTCACAAGACACCTTGTCACGGTTATGGTAGCCTTCCACATCATATTCTGGAGAAAAAAAGAAATTTGTGAAATACCACTCCAAAGCATGAAATGCACAGTGAATAAGGGGCTGCAACAGTTTCACTCGGATTGCAAACTTTGAGCAGAAGATCAGAGTGATTGATCAATTCAATGAAAATATTGTTACATGGGACATGGGTGGCGCTGTGGTTTAAACCACTGAGCCTCTTGGGCTTGCCGATCGGAACATCGGCGGTTCGGTTCAAATCCCCGCAACGGGGTGAGGTCCCATCGATCTGTCCCAGCTCCTGCCAACCTAGCAGTTCGAAAGCACGCCAGTGCAAGTAGATAAATAGATACCGTTGCGGCAGGAAGGTAAACAGTGTTTCTGTGCACTCTGGTTTCCGTCATAGTGTCCCACTGCACCAGAAGCGGTTTAGCCCTGCTGGCCACATGACCTGGAAAGCTGTCTGTGGACAAACGCCGGCTCCCTCAGCCTCAAGCGAGATGAGCGCTGCACCCCATAGTCCCTTTTGACTGGACTTAACCGTCCAGGGGTCCTTTACCTTTACCTTTTTACCTATTGTTACATGCCACCTCACCTTTAACACACATTCAAAGCACATTCTTTCCCTCAAACAATTCTGGACACTGTAGAATACGCCTCACAGTTACAATTCCCAGCAATACTCAACACACCACAGTGCCCAGACTTCTTTGAGGAAAAGAATGTGCTTTGAATGTACCTCAACTGACTCTGCCATCAATTCTAAAGAAAAGCAACAACCAGCAGCACAGAGACTTCCTGCTCCTCTCACCGCATGCCAGCATGACCAGTGGTCAGGAATGATGGGAGTTTGTAGTCCAACATTATGGCCACCGCTTCCCCATCCTGTTTCAGAGTTTTCTCACTCCTGTGGGGCATCCAGGCATCTATCAGCTGCAAGGCAGGCAGCACTTCCAAAGGAAAATCTCCCCCAGTATGGATGGAGATGCAGGGCTAGGGGAGAGCTTTACCTGTGGAATGCCTGTCCGTTGTGATGTTGTCAGAAGCAAAGAGGCACAAGCTTACAAAAAGTTGTCACCGCCACCTACCTATGTGGCGGCAAATCCACATCCAAATGGCTCGGACTTTCTCCAGGTCACTGTGGGCTTTTTGGAGCAAGGCGCTCACCAGGTTTGCCACGCTAGTCCTGACATTTACCTGTTTCACAAGAGGGAAAAGATTCAGTAGCTTTTGTTATGGGAAAGGGGTACCCAGTTCCATTTTTCTATCCAAGGCAACCACCTGTTTAAATAAAGCCTAAGGTGCAGTCCTACATGCACTGACATGGGTGCCAGTATTCTGCTCTGATTAGACCTCACCTGGAGTACTGTGTCCAGTTCTGGGCACCACAGTTCAAGAAGGACACTGACAAACTGGAACGTGTCCAGAGGAGGGCAACCAAAATGGTCAAAGGCCTGGAAACGATGCCTTAGGAGGAACGGCTAAGGGAGCTGGGCATGTTTAGCCTGGAGAAGAGGAGGTTAAGGGGTGATATGGACTGCTGTGCCGCCGCCACCAACAATACATATTGATTGTACACCAGTTTAATTGTCATGAATTCCTTCAGAGATTCCTCACATCGGCACTGATAATTGCTTGTTAATGACTGCTAGCCAGAGTTCTCTGAGGAGAGGGAATGGCTGCTAAACTGTGGTTGTTGACTCTAATCTTATTTGACTTTTGATTTATCTCTTGAATTTTAAAAGCAAAGGAGCAGCCAAGGTAATGCCATCCCAAAATAGCTAAGTATGAAACATTTAAAGCATATCTCTCTGCCCCAAAAAAGAATCCTAGGAACTGTGGTTTGTTACGGGTTCTGGGAATTGCAGCTCTGTGGGGTTATGATAGTTTCCAGGATACTTTGGTGTATTTATATAGTGCGTATAAAAGGTAAAAGGTAAAGGACCCCTGGACAGTTATGTCTAGTCAAAGGTGACTATGGGGTTGCAGCACTCATCTCGCTTTCAGGCGGAGGGAGCCAGCATTTGTTCACAGACAGCTTTCCGTGTCATGTGGCTAGGAGGACTAAACCGCTTCTGGCACAACGGGACACCATGACAGAAACCAGAGCACACAGAAACGCTGTTTACCTTCCCACCCCAGCGGTACCTGTTTATCTACTTGCACTGGTATGCTTTCGAACTGCTAGGTCGGCACAAGCTGGGACAGAGCGACGGGAGCTCACCCTGTTGTAGGGATTTGAACCACCGACCTTCCGATGGGTAAGCCCAAGAGGCTCAGTGGTTTAGACCACAGTGCCTCCCACATCCCCATAGTCACCTTTGACTACACTTAACCATCCAGGGGTCCTTTACCTATGGTGCATATGCAGCCTACATAAATAGGCGCTCTGTTGTGTCTGTCCATCATGTGGGAAACAGGAGCTGGGTCTTGCGACTCATGATGTTTCCCATTGGGAACAGAGGGTTTCCTCCTATCAGGAGAGCACACTTGAAGGCACTCTCAAATTCCAAATCCACATGGAAAAGGATCTCTGCATCCCAGCAAATTCCACACTATTATTCCACCCTGTAAAAGAGATTGCATACCTTTGATGCATAGGCATCCAGTTCCTTAAACTGTGTCAAGTCGACTGGTATTGTTTTCAGGCTGGATTTATCCCATGGGTAATCTAGGAACAAACATGGAAAAGCTGTACCTCTCTTTCAAATCAGAACCAGTGAAGGCGGTGAAGGTCCTGTGCGAGTGCCTGGAGGCAGTTGGAGGATGGATGGCGGCTAATGGATTGAGGCTGAATCCTGACAAGACAGAAGTACTGTTCTTGGGAGTGGGCTGGTGTGGAGTACTCCCTGGTCCTGAATAGGGTACCTGTGCCCCTGAAGGACGAGGTGTGCAGCCTGGGAGTCATTTTGGACTCCCATGGGGTCCATGGAGGCACAGGTCAATTCTGTATCCAGGGCAGGTGTCTACCAGCTCCATCTGGTATGCTGGCTGAGACCCTACCTGCCTGCAGACTGTCTTGCCAGAGTGGTGCATGCTCTAGTTATCTCCCGCTTGGACTGCTGCAATGCGCTCTACGTGGGGCTACCTTTGAAGGTGACCAAGAAACTACAACTAATCCAGAATGCGGCAGCTAGACTGGTGACTGGGGGCGGCCTCTGAGACCACATAACACCGGTCTTGAAAGACCTACATTGGCTCCCAGTACGTTTCCGAGCACAATTCAAAGTGTTGGTGTTGACCTTTAAAGCCCTAAACAGCCTCAGCCCAGTATACCTGAAGGAGCGTCTCCACCCCCATCGTTCTGCCCGGACACTGAGGTCCAGCGCCAAGGGCCTTCTAGTGGTTCCCTCACTGTGAAAAGCTAAGCTACAGGGAAGGAGGCAGAGGGCCTTCTTGGTAGTGGCACCCGCCCTGTGGAATGCCCTCCCATCAGATGTCAAAGAGATAGACAACTACCTGACATTTAGAAGACATCTGAAGGCAGCCCTGTTCTGGGAAGTTTTTAATGTGTGAAATTTTAATTTATTTTTAATCTTTGTTGGAAGCTGCCCAGAGTGGCTGGGGAAACTCAGCCAGATGGACGGGGTACAAATAATAAAATTATTATTATTGTGATTCTATAAAACAGAGGAAGTCCAGTAGAAAAACAGATGGGGGCGAAAAGGAGAAGGACCTAAAATGTGATTAATAGGGTTGGACTACAGTGAACAGGAAAGGGCAAATTGTTGAAATAACGGAGGACGGCACGGGAGTTGAATGCATGTGAGCATGCTCCAAGCAAGCTGCCGGCTAGCTCTGGCAAGGATCCTTTTATTAGCAGAAGTCAACAATTGGAAACAGTAGCGAAACAATCCTGAACTTAACGTATTTCCAGCAAGGCACATTTCTAGTGTTAGCGTTTCACGTGTCACATACTCGAAAGCCTGCTTCATTCGCCACGCTCCAGCCAAGTGGAACTTAAGCAACGCTTTCTGCGAGGGAGGCAAAGGTCAGAGAGTGGGCATGGCGGCTAGACGTGCTGTGGTGTGTCTTATGCTGAGGTGGGTGTGTGCCCCCATGCTGCATCCGCATCCCCACGGCAAATAAACAGGGAGCCAACTGTGCTGCTCCTCAAATGAAATCCAGTAGCAGGGAGTAGAGGGGCTTCACCTACCCTGTTACCATTATTGCTCTGCTTAAACATCCATGGAGAAAGGGGGACACCCCAACAGTGCTGGACCAGATAGGATGTTGATCAGTTCTTGCGATACATTTTTAGAGCATGGCTTTTCTTGGGCCAAAGAAGACAAATCTTGTGATGGGAGTGGCATGGTGTGCACCTCACACTGGAACACTTGTTAGCTCCTCAAAGAATCTCCCTTTGCACCAAAACCTCGGTCTTTTAACCCTAGCAGGTAGCGTAACAGTGACCCAAACAGGACTGCATGAAGTAATGGACAAAATGTACCCACCCACCCACATGCCACATATAATAGAAACCTCATTCCGCTAGCAGGAACCAAACACTGGTGATGAGACAGAATGCTCCACCGTACCTGAGGAGAGCAGGCTAAATTAGAGGATGCAGTGCAGGCTGCGTTAGCAAGTACAGAGCTGCCCAACGACACCTGCTCTGTATTCTGCTCTGTATTCTGCTCTGGTCAGACCTCACCTGGAGTACTGTGTCCAGTTCTGGGCACCACAGTTCAAGAAGGACACTGACAAACTGGAACGTGTCCAGAGGAGGGCAACCAAAATGGTCAAAGGCCTGGAAACGATGCCTTATGAGGAACGGCTAAGGGAGCTGGGCATGTTTAGCCTGGAGAAGAGGAGGTTAAGGGGTGATATGATAGCCATGTTCAAATATATAAAAGGATGTCCCATAGAGGAGGGAGAAAGGTTGTTTTCTGCTGCTCCAGAGAAGCGGACACGGAGCAATGGATCCAAACTACAAGAAAGAAGATTCCACCTAAACATTAGGAAGAACTTCCTGACAGTAAGAGCTGTTCGACAGTGGAATTTGCTGCCAAGGAGTGTGGTGGAGTCTCCTTCTTTGGAGGTCTTTAAGCAGAGGCTTGACAACCATATGTCAGGAGTGCTCTGATGGTGTTTCCTGCTTGGCAGGGGGTTGGACTCGATGGCCCTTGTGGTCTATTCCAACTCTATGATTCTATGATTCTATGACCTCACTCATTCTTCCCGTTCCCAAGTATCTGATGCCTGAGGCAGCATTTTGCTCTGTCTAAAGGTAGGGTCAGCCTTGGTGGCCAAGGTTCAGTGCGGTTAATATTTCCCATGCAAGCCTTGTTCCCAGAAGAACTCAAGTGGTTGTGGATGGGCTCAGCTAAGATATATAAGTGTGGGGGATCTTTGGCCTGACAGAAGCTGCTGAACTACAACTACCATCATTCCTTGGCCACTGGCCATGCTTGTTGGGGCTGATGGGAATCGTAGTCTAACAACACCTGGCGAGCTAAAGACTCCCCACACCAAATACAGTGGTACCTCGGGTTATGAACAGTCCTGCTTACGAACGCTTCTGGTTACGAACTCCACAAACCCAGAAGTAGGTATTCCGGGTTGCGAACTTTGCCCTGGAATACGAACGCAATCTGCTTCCGGGGCCGCAGGAGGCCTATGTAGGGAATGCGAGCCTCAGATTAAGAACGCTTTGGGTTAAGAACGGACGTCCGGAATGAATTAAGTTCGTAACCTGAAGAACCACTCCACTGTATACAGGATCCAGGCCAGCAGGCAAATATAACAAACAACTTATAAAAGGCAAAAGATTTATGTGATCTAAAGAGGAAATTCTTACAAGAAGAATTAGAAACCAGGAAGAGGAGGTCTTTAATAAAGAACAGGGAAGGTTTATAATTTATTTGAAAAGCTATTGTAAACAATTACGGTACATATATCGGTAGGATTGACAGAAACCTTGTGTAAAAATTTGAACTATGGATTGAGAAACGATTTATAAAAATAGAGTTATGAAAGAGATAGAGGGGGAAATCATTACATTAAGATCCACAATGGTGGGGAGGAATCAAAATTGATTATATATTTATGTATTTAATTCATTTGTTTATGTAAACTAGAAAATGCAAAAATAATATATATATATATATAAATAAAAACAACTTATATTTACCATACAGAACTTGTCCCTTAGACAGCTTTGGTCCCTTTTCTCCATCATCCTGAAACCCTGCAAAATGGTTATTGCTGGGATGAGACAATATGTACATTAAAACGTATTTTGCAACATTCATCATTCCTGGCCATTAGTCATGCTGGCCGGGAAACAATGGGAGCCCAACAACATGCATACAGCCACAGATACCTCGATATATTGTTCTTAAAAGGTAAAGGGACCCCTGACCATTAGGTCCAGTCCTGACCGATTCTGGGGTTGCAGCGCTCATCTCGCTTTATTGGCCGAGGGAGTCGGCGTACAGCTCCCGGGTCATGTGGCCAGCATGACTAAGCCGCTTCTGGCGAACCAGAGCAGCGCACAGAAATGCCGTTTACCTTCCCGCCGGAGAGGTACCTATTTATCTACTTGCACTTTGACGTGCTTTCGAACTGCTAGGTGGGCAGGTTTCCCAGGGAAAGTGGCGGGGGCAAACAGAAGTGTGAACAACCCTCGATATAAAATAGCTATTATTATTATTATTATTATTATTATTATTATTATTATTATTTTGACAAAGAAATGATCATAAATAAATAATAAAAATGTGCACCCCACCACTGAAACCATTCCATTGTAACTATCCAACCTCCCAAAATTTCAACACCTCTAGCGATGGTTTCACCCCCTTTCCCTTTCAACAGTACAACTTCTACAAACACCTTCCATATCTCCTCAAAATCATTTCTCCTGCATATTCCCCGCTTACCTTAATGGCACATGTTAATTTATCATTAACAGCTGTACCCCACACCTCTTCACGCCATTTCCCCATTTTGTATTCTGCTTGCCCCTTCCACTTCCAAGCTACCATAATTCGCGCAGCTTTCAATATATTTGTGAGCAAGTCCTTCACAGCCTGCGAACCTTCTCCCCCATCGTAAATTGATGCTACCTCTGGACTTTTGGTCAGCTTTGTCCCAGTGATTTATGTTATCTCCTTAAACACCCTTTGCCAGAAATATTGTCCATATTTACACCTCCACCACATGTGAACCTAAGTCCCATTTGGAGCCCTTACCTTCATTGTCCTTCCCTGTCCACTCAGGAAATACCTGGATTCCTGCAACACCAGGAGCACACAAAGAATGAGTTACAAAAAATAAATAAATCCATAGGAACACAAGGTGGAATAATACATTATAGGATTGGGGGTTATTTTGCAATTTAATCTCTATTAATTTTTCAATATTAAGTCCCTTCACCACATAAAGGTAAAGGTAAAGGTACCCCTGCCCGTACGGGCCAGTCTTGACAGACTCTAGGGTTGTGCGCCCATCTCACTCAAAGAGGCCGGGGGCCAGCGCTGTCCGAAGACACTTCTGGGTCACGTGGCCAGCGTGACATCGCTGCTCTGGCGAGCCAGAGCCGCACACGGAAACACCGTTTACCTTCCCGCTAGTAAGCGGTCCCTATTTATCTACTTGCACCCGGGGGTGCTTTCGAACTGCTAGGTTGGCAGGCGCTGGGACCGAACAACGGGAGCGCACCCCGCCGCGGGGATTCGAACCGCCGACCTTTCGATCGGCAAGCCCTAGGCGCTGAGGCTTTTACCCACAGTGCCACCCGCGTCCCTCTTCACCACATAGAGAACAACAAAAACAGATCCCATCAAATACAAAGAAAATGTTACATATAAAATAAAATTCTTCCATATGTTCAGACTTCCATCGTCCTCAGGATGGGTCCTTCGGTTCCTTGTTGACTGCATATTTCTATACTCTTTAACTTAGCACAAATTATCCATGATCTTTGTAGCATATTACATTGCAGAAGCTAATCAAAGCATGTCAAAGATTTTCTATGAGAACAATGTTCTTTTAAATACAATCTGAATAAATCCCATTCTTTCTTAAACTGTTGGTTTGTCTGGTTCCTAATTTTTCCTGTCATCTTTGCCAATTCTACATATTCAAGTACTTTCACCCGCCCTCCATTTTAGTTGGTATTTTATCTCCCTTCCACCATTTAGCTATTAAGATTCTTGCGGCAGCGGTTGCATACATGAATACGTTTCTCAGCTCTTTCGGAATATGGGGGGGGGGTATTTTGGATGTCCATCTTTGGGTCCTCTACCTGCCTGTGGTTTTATATCTTTAAAATGAGATTCTAAGGACAAGGAGGCTGTGATAAAGTCTCTTGGTTAAGCTCATAGCTCTAGCCAAACCTGTTTAGCATTCCTGCGCATGTCTAAAAAGTACAGGTCACTTCTTGCTTCCAGAAGGTTACAGAATATGCAGCACTTACGAATATGTCATCCTCAGTGTTCTTTGATCTGCCACACTCACTACAGCATCCTTTAATTCACGTTAAAGCAGCTCAGGTAGGAGGAAGCTGAAACATTCCCCATAAAATAATAATAATCTGTTTTCTTATGCATTGTAACATAGAAACGGACCTACCTTTTCTGAAGGAGAACTTCTTTTTGCTCCGCGATGTGCTGTGTCTCGGATGTATTTCCACAGTGATTTGATCTGGAGAAAAACAAACAACGAGAACTTGCAAACAGAGGTATCAAGTCAACTACACGGTAAAAACATGCAAAAGTGGCAGGAAAAATGAAATGTCCCTTTTGCTGCTTTTAAGGTTGGTGGGGTGGGAAACTTGCTTTGTACCGGATGAAATGGTTTGCTCTTTCTTATGGGTTTTGAAATAATCAAATATTCATTTTTAAGAGGCAGCATGTTAATCCTCTGGGTTTGGAATGAGGAAGCCCTTCAGCAGGCTCCATATCACATATCAAAGGTGACATAAGCAAAATAAATCCAGATTGCAGAAAAGTAGCCCTGAAGAACCAACAGTCAGGAAATGATGGTGCCAGAGAATACTGAAAAACCAGAAGCTGAAAATATTCAATGCACACCCTCTAAAAAGGTGTTGTGTACTGAGTTGAATAGGATCCAAAATGCAGCAGTCTGATTGGTCCTAGAACAATAGGATCCAAAATGCAACAGTCTGATTGGTCCCAGAACAATAGGATTCAGAATGCAGCAGTCTGATTGGTCCTAGAACAATGGCAGCAGTATGATTGGTCCGCAGGAGCCACCCAATCCAGCTCCAGATGGAAGTGAATCCACAACCTGATTGGCCTACAGGAGAATTCCAAAATTAGCCAATCACGTGGGACCCATTGTGTAAATATAAAGCAGATACTTTGGTGGAACTTTCATTCCTCCTCACCACTATGAGCTGAATAAAGAGCATGAAATCCACTCTCGACAATGAGTATATTTCAAAAAGATTTGTTGCTGTTGTTACTACAATTGGGCTTTTCTTTCAAACCAAGCTCCTTAGCAAGATTTCCTTAGCAAGATCACTCTTACAGCCTTTGCTGTTAATGTTATCAACATTCACCGGCTCACATACTTTGTTTAGGCTCATAGGTAACACCCGGCAGATGTTCCTCATTGTGCGTTTCAGCTGCCTGGCCTGTTTAAAGAACAAAGAGAACATCTCAGAGACTGATTAAAAAAAAAAGAAGCATATGCTGCATAACTTATATCATAAAATTTACACACAGTTTCATTACCGCATTTACGCAAATCAAATGCGCCATAAAATCTAATGCGCACCCTAATTTTCTCAACAAAGTTTGGCCAAAAAAAGGTGTGCATTACATTCGAGTAAATACGGTATAAATAAATAAAGACATTCAAAGTGGCGTACAGTGGTACCTCGGGTTAAGTACTTAATTTGTTCCGGAGGTCCGTTCTTAAACTGAAACTGTTCTTAACCTGAAGCACCACTTTAGCTAATGGGACCTCCTGCTTCTGCCGCGCAATTTCTGTTCTCATCCTGAGGTAAAGTTCTTAAACCAAGGTACCATTTCTGGGTTAGCAGACTTTGTAACCTGAAGGGTATGTAACCCGAGGTACCACTATATACCCAAAAAGGAACCCACAAGGATATCATCAAATGCTCTGAGCCTAAAGCAGATCCAAATACCTAGAAAATCTGAAAGTTACGTGCAGCCCTGGGGTTAATAGGGCTGGATTTGCAGACTCAAATCTTACCTCCACCACGGCCCTGATGACTGGCCTGGCTGGGTGAATGCTGGTGCCCTTCCAACCCCTTTTGTAAAATGAGAACCGTAGGAATCTACTTCACAGGGCTGTTGTGAGAGGGACACAGTGAGAGGAGAAGTTTGATGGTGACAAGCAAAGAACATTAAGTTTTAGGTTGTTCTCTGAAGGTCTCCATTCAGGGCAAGTAATAATAATAATAATAATAATAATAATAATAATAATAATAATAAATTATTTATACCCTGCCCATCTGGCTTGGTTTCCCCAGCCACTCTGGGTGGTTCCCAACATAATATTAAAAACACAACAAAACATCAAACATTTAAAACTTCCCTAAACAGGGCTGCCTTCAAATGTCTTCTATCGGCCAGTAAAGCGAGGTGAGCGCCACAACCTAACAGTCAGAGGTCCCTTTACCTTTATACAGTGGTACCTCGGGTTACATACGCTTCAGGTTACAGACTCCGCTAACCCAGAAATATTACCTCAGGTTAAGAACTTTACCTCAGGATGAGAACAGGAATCGGGCGGTGGCAGCAGGAGGCCCCATTAGCTAAAGTGGTACCTCAGGTTAAGAACCGTTTCAGGTCAAGAACGGATCACCGGAACGAATTAGGTTCTTAACCCGGGGTACCACTGTATGTCAGATAGTTGTTTATTTCCTTGACATCTGAGGGTAGGGCGTTCCACAGGGCAGGCGCCACCACCAATAACCTCCCCCCCATAACCTCACTTCTCGCAGTGAGGGAACTGCCAGAAGGCCCTCAGAGCTGGACGTCAGTGTCCGGGCTGAACGATGGGGGTGGAAGACATAGCTGTCAACTTTTCCCTTTTCTTGCGAGGAATCCTATTTGGAATAAGGTAATTTCCCTTTAAAAAAGGAAAACGTTGACAGCTATGGTGGAAGATGCTCCTTCAGGTTTACTGAACACACATAGTTGCTTCTACTTGAAGTCTTAAAGGTGTTCCAAGCGAGGCCTCCCCATAAGATCTCAACAAGTGAGTTGGGACCCCTTATTTATTCATTTATTTATAAGGGGTCAGTGTGGTGTAGTGGTTAAGAGCGGTAGACTCGTAATCTGGTGAACCGGGTTCGCTTCCTCGCTCCTCCACATGCAGCTGCTGGGTGATCTTGAGCTAGTCACACTTCTCTGAAGTCTCTCAGCCTCACTCACCTCACAGAGTGTTTGTTGTGGGGGAGGAAGGGAAGGGAGAATGTTAGCTGCTTTGAGACTCCTGAAGGGGAGTGAAAGGCGGGATATCAAATCCAAACTCTTCTTCTTATTATTATTTAGTACATGCATCTGCCAAATGCACATAGAATAATAGAATCATAGAATCATAGCGTTGGAAGAGACCACAAGGGCCATCGAGTCCAACCCCCTGCCAAGCAGGAAACACCATCAGAGCACTCCTGACATATGGTTGTCAAGCCTCTGCTTAAAGACCTCCAAAGAAGGAGACTCCACCACACTCCTCGGCAGCAAATTCCCCTGTCGAACAGCTCTTACTGTCAGGAAGTTCTTCCTAATGTTTAGGTGGAATCTTCTTTCTTGTAGTTTGGATCCATTGCTCCGTGTCCGCTTCTCTGGAGCAGCAGAAAACAACCTTTCTCCCTCCTCTATGTGACATCCTTTTATATATTTGAACATGGCTATCATATCACCCCTTAACCTCCTCTTCTCCAGGCTAAACATGCCCAGCTCCCTTAGCCGTTCCTCATAAGGCATCGTTTCCAGGCCTTTGACCATTTTGGTTGCCCTCCTCTGGACACGTTCCAGAGATGTCCTCCTCTGGACATCTTTCATTCCTCCCGGAACTTGAGACAGCATACATAGGGAATTGCCAGGAAGCCTCCCATATAGGCCTGACTGGACCCCAACCTGCTTGGCTTCAGCAAAGGTGGCTGCATCATTGGTCTTCCCACCCTGCCCTGGCATCTGAGGGAAATGCTCTCTGTAGAGACACCCAGGTCATCTGACATGCACAGCTACAACATGGACAATTTGCCGCCAAAAGAAGGCTTTACAGTGGATGGTTAAACAGCAAACCACTCTCACCTGTGATTCTGGGATTCTCGTTTATTTCTTGACCCGTTCCTTCTTCGGCTCGAGCTGTTGGAAACATGACCCGCCATGATCAATACCATACCTGAAGCATGCAACCAAGCCCATGTCCATATGTTAGCCAAGAGTACCTCACAAACCGCAGCACTAAAGTCTGTGGAGGTTATTTTGGGGGAGATCATTTCATATGTTTATCCCACTGAGTCCAGGACGGGGAACCTGCAGCCCTCCAGATGTTGCACTGCAACTCCTATAATCTCTAACCATGCTAGCCAGAACTGATGAGTACGGGACGCCCAACAACACCTGGAGGGTCACAGGTCCCCACCCTTGCTCTTTGCTTACCAAAAATTGTCTGCAAACACCCTCACTGGACATGGAAGGGGAGTGGCCTAGGGAGGCTGCACGACCTTCTATTATTTTTAACTCCCAACAGTGCATACTGGACGCTTCCTGGTAAGGGTGTGAGCCCAATCATAATCCATATACTTCTTTCACTTCCTCCCACTTCCTCCGAGGGAAGTTGAGAAAACCACATGCAAGTCAGCCTGCCCACTGCTTATAGTTTAGTTGGTTAATTAAACTACAGTGGCACCTCGGGTTACATACGCTTCAGGTTACATACGCTTCAGGTTACAGACTCCGCTAACCCAGAAATATTACCTCGGGTTAAGAACTTTGCCTCAGGATAAGAACAGAAATCGTGCTCTGGCGGCAGCAGGAGGCCCCATTAGCTAAAGTGGTGCTTCAGGTTAAGAACAGTGTCAGGTTAAGTATGGACCTCCAGAACGAATTAAGTACTTAACCCGAGGTACCACTGTATATTCCTGGGATCCTGCCATCTCCCATTGTGTGGACATGGTAAAGGTAAAGGACCCCTGGACAGTTAAGTCCAGTCAAAGGCAACTATGGGGCTGGAGCGTGCATCTCGCTTTAGGCCGAGGGAGCCGGCGTTTGTCCACAGACAGCTTTCCGGGTCATGTGGCCAGTAGGACTAAACTGCTTCTAGCACAAGAAAACACCATGATGGAAGCCAGAGCGCATGGAATTGCCATTTACCTTCCCGCCATAGTGGTACCTATTTATTTACTTGCACTGGCGTGCTTTCGAACTGCTAGGTTGGCAGGAGCTGGGACAGAGCAACAGGAACTCACCCCGTCGCGGGGATTCGAACCGCCAACCTTTCAATCGGCAAGCCCAAGAGGCTCAGTGGTTTAGACCACAGCGCCAGACGCGTCCCTGATTGTGGACATGACCAAGGCAGCATAGACGTTGCTGAGACAGGAGTGCGAACATGCTGGGAATGTGGGTTTTGGCGACCACATCTTTCTCGGTGAGTCTCCTGCATTGTGATGCAGTGCACGAGGAGAAAAACTCTCCAGCAAGATCTAGGCCATTACACATGCACAAACATAACAAGGAACTAACTGTGGCATCAGGGGGCAAAACTGGCCAACTAAATTGACACATTTCTCTCACCAGCTAATCTGCGCTGTCTGTTTGATTGCTGCACTGCACCTTCTTCTACTTGATCTGTTGGAGAAATACAATTCATCATTACGGCTCTGGCTTGTATTGTGTTCGTATTTCTCACATGTGTGCAGGGGGGCAGGGGCAGCGGGTTTTGGGAAAAGGGAAGTTTTTTGGGGGAAATTGTTAGAATTCCTGCTCCATGATTGCAGTCATGGGATTTTTGTCTTTCACATGACGGTATATGTTTTGATTCCAGAGAGTGGGAAGTGACGGAGACAGGATGTTTGTGATACTGTGTTCCGTGAAGTGGGACTGTTGTCCTTTGTTTTTTCTCTTTGCTGTCCGATGCTAGAGAGAGAGGGAGCCACGTTGCAGTGCTCCGTGTGTGTTTATATGTAAATAAAGTAGATTAGCCAAAATGCTGAGTTGCTGAGGTCTGTTACGCAATTGCGCAAACTTTGCGGATCCCTAAGTGTGCCAATGTCTGTTGGCATCGGTCGCTGTGATGTTCGGGCTGAAGAAAGCTTTTGAAGCTCCCGAACAATCAACCAGGAGGTAGAGAACATGCTAGTCAGGCATGTGTCTCTGCCAAGGTCCTACTTGAGTGTAGGCTGAACTCCTGACAGAAATGACACCTGAATTTGGGAATAACTTATGGCTGAACCCCAAAAGGTGGCATGCCCCTAGGGGTCCACCCACTCTGCCAGCTCCACCACCGGTGGAGAAGCTGTAGCGGCAGCAGCTTCTGGAAAGTTCTAGCAAGATCTCACTGGAACCTGCTGGTGCTTTGCAGCTGCTGCCATACAACCCAGGTAAGGGAGGCTTTGGTGAAGGTCTTCAGCTGCAGGGCAGTGGGACCAGATAGGCTGAGATCACTCCCTCACTCTTCAGAGATAATTGAGTAAAAACTGGTTCACACAGAGTCTGAGACCTCAGAGGTGTGTGTTCAACTTTTACCTCCAGCTCCAATATTCCACCCTCTCAGCTGCAACCATTAGATAGAACCTTATACAGTGGTACCTCAGTTTTTGAACGTCTCTGCTGACAAACATTCGGTTTACAAATGCCGTAAACCCAGACGTAAATGCGCAAGTTTTTGAACATGCCTCGGAAGTCAAACACACCACTCGGCTTCCGCTGGGTGCAAGATCCTGAGGTCTAGCTGTCGACTGTTGAGTTTTCAGTTTTAGAATTTTCCGAACCCGAACGGTCTTCCAGAACGGATTATGTTCAAAAACCGAGGTTGCTGTTGTTGTTAAGTTGTTTAGTCATGGCCGACTCTTCGTGACCCCATGGACCAGAGCACGCCAGGCACTCCTGTCTTCCACTGCCTCCCACAGTTTGGTCAAACTCATGTTGGTAGCTTCGAGAACACTGTCTAACCATCTCGTCCTCTGTCGTCCCCTTCTCCTTGTGCCCTCCATCTTTCCCAGCATCAGGGTCTTTTCCAGGGAGTCTTCTCTTCTCATGAGGTGGCCAAAGTATTGGAGCCTCAGCTTCAGGATCTGTCCTTCCAGTGAGCACACAGGGCTGATTTCCTTCAGAATGGATAGGTTTGATCTTCTTGCAGTCCATGGGACTCTCAAGAGTCTCCTCCAGCACCATAATTCCAAAGCATATTTCAAAAGCATAATTCAAAACCGAGGTACCACTGTACAAGTTAGACCGCAGGCTGTTACCCATGTTAGTGTATGAACATCTTACATCAAATTTGGTTAACAATCGGTGAATAGAAATGAAGGCCCAAAGATGCAAGTGGTTCTCCCAGCAGCGGTGTTTACATTGATCCAAAGTATGACAAGAAATAAACGGAATAGGATTTTGATATTCACTCACCAAGGGAGTCAGGCTGCCCTTTATCCTCTTCACTCGTTGCAAAGCCTACAGAAATATCATTATTACAAAAAGACACATAGGAAACATGCCTGACGGTCAATAGCTCTCTTCTTCAGGTCTACCTTCTCCTTCTGTCCTAATTCGCTCCCAGAGGAGGGTTGGAAATGATGTTATCTGGATTGGAGTGAATGAAAGGAAGCAAATCCAGAACAAAGGACTGGCATAGAAGAAGCACGAGTCCCTTGCTTTGCATTCTTGGGTATTCTTGCATAATTTGGCAATAATTCTTGCATAATTTATATAGGCTTAAATGTCTGTATGTCTATAACAAATATATATTATCTTGCTAAATAATAAGGTTGTAAGAACATCGTCACTCTGTTTTCATCGGCTGTTTTCCAAGGCAGAGACAGGGTGAGGTTGCTCTGAGAAAACAATGTGGGAATTTTAGTTCTCTGGTGACGGGCAGAAGGGAAGGAAAAGGAATTGGGGAAAGGCAGGTGGAGCAGGCTGGGAAATAAAGGGAGCATTTGGAGGAAATTTTATTTATAGAAATATACATATACATCACTATTCGTAAAAATTATCAGAGTGTTTACAACAATTACACGTAAAACCATACAATGAAGACCATAGAAAATGTTAAAACCAGTCACCAGCTACTATGCATTTTACTCACAGGTGAGTGGGCTCATAGAACTAAATGTGCAATTCTGGAATTAAATCTCCATTTCCTCTTGGCTGCCCTTTAGACAGCAACTTCCTCAGAGCAGGACCTGTTTTGTTGTGCAACTCTACACGTTCAGAAGTAATTCTCACTGAGTTCACTGAGTAAGGTGTGTAAGACTTTCTCCCATGCACATGGGTTATTAACGCTCAAGTTACACTTCTTACTTACACAAGTAGCAGAGATAGAAGGGCACCAGCGGGAAGCAGAAGATTGCCAGCAGGATCTGCTGAGTGCGAGATAAACCATCATGAAAGGCCATTCTTTCCTTGGATGTTCAGCTGAAAGAAATGGCAGTGAAATCTATTTCTTTACCAAAATATTTACAAATTGAGAGTTGACATCCTGGCACTGCAGACCTGATGATATTAGACTGGCGGAATACAGATATTAGACAGGTGGAATACAGACGGACAGATAGACATGCTTGTTCTCTTCAAATGACATCTGAAGGGCTGCCATGCAGATTTCATGCCAAAATTATGTAATGAGTGGAAATGGCAGGGAAACAGGTTTCGGCTAAGCACCAGGAGAAGTGTCCTAATGGTAATACTGTGGTACTGTACCTTGGTTCTCAAACACCAAAAACCTGGAAGTCAGTGTTCCGGTTTTCAAACATTTCTCGGAAGCCGAACGTCCAATGTTAAAGGTACCCCTGCCCGTACGGGCTAGTCTTGACAGACTCTAGGGTTGTGCGCCCATCTCACTCAAGAGGCCGGGGGCCAGCGCTGTCCGAAGACACTACCGGGTCACGTGGCCAGTGTGACATCGCTGCTCTGGCGAGCCAGAGCCGCACACGGAAACGCCGTTTACCTTCCCGCTAGTAAGCGGTCCCTATTTATCTACTTGCACCCGAGAGTGCTTTCGAACTGCTAAGTTGGCAGGCTCTGGGACTGAACAACGGGAGCGCACCCCGCCGCGGGGATTCGAACCGCCGACCTTTCGATCAGCAAGCCCTAGGCGCTGAGGCTTTAACCCACAGCGCCACGTCCAATGTAGTTGTCGGCTATTATTTCCCGGGCACCTGCACCAATCAGAAGCTACGCCTTGGTTTTTAAACATTTCGAAAGTCAAATGGGCTTCTAGAACGGATTAAGTTTGGCACTTTTGTTTTTGCTATTTATTTTGTGTTTTTGTTTTTGAAGCTTTTTCAGTTAATTTGTTTTTGTGACTGTGTGGAACCCAGTTCAGCTACTGATTGATTGATTGATTGTGTGACTGTGGAAATGGATAAAAAGCCCCCATCCAAACAATGACTATCATCAGTGCAGGTAAGAAAAATAATTAAATTAAATTTTTATCATCTACAATACTGTCTTATTTAGTACAGTATCCTGTCTTATTTAGTACAGTACATGGATTATTGTTTTCATTTTATGGATCAATGGTCTTGTTAGATAGTAAAATTCATGTTAAATTGCTTCTTTTAGGGGTTGTTTTTAAAAGTCTGGAATAGATTAATCCATTTTGCATTACTTTCTATGGGAAAGCGCACCTTGGTTTTGGAACGCTTTGGTTTTGGAATGGACTTCCAGAACGGATTAAGTTTGAGAACCAAAGTACTACTGTAGCTGTTTGACAGTGGAACAGATGGACTTGGGAAGTGCTGAGCTAAGCAGAAACTGAATCACAATTTGCTAGGGATGCTGCAGTTGCACCCAGCCTTCCAGATCTTGCATTGAGCTGGTTTATAAGTATGCCTGGCACTCACAGAGGTATTGCCCCATGCAACTAAGGGGCCCTATGCCTGGTTTCCCCCATTTCGCCTCAGCCTGCTAGTTATGTATTCAGTGGTCTGTGCTTGCCTGAGCTTGAGTCTGGACTAAGGATTCTGAGCTCTTGTGTTCTGATTCAATACATGTTGTCCAATCACAGAACATTTCAGCATTTGGGCCTCTGCCATTGGCCCTTGGACTCTAGAGTCACGATTCGCAGTTTGGAAATGTAGACAGCCAATCACGTTGGGAATGGGAGTGGCACAAGCCTTCAAAAATGTATATAAGTAGTTGCTTTGCCTCTGTTTCCCAGTTATGTAGTTCAAGAAAGGTTCTTGCTGTTATCACTGTGTCTTGCCTCGTGGGAACCCACCTACATTTCACTGCTGGCCAGGGCTCACATGCAAACACAATGTCCTGTAGGCTGATCATTACCACAACAGATAGCACACAGAACCTTTTACCTTGGGCGTGCAAGTTTTCTCCCTGCGGGGAGACTAGGTCCCTTTGGGGACCCCCTCCCTATGCAAAGCAGATGTGACTCGTGATTCCCACCCTGTCTGGTCTGCAGCTGTCCAGCCTCAAGCCAGAAAGGCTACTCTGATTCTGCTATGTTCCCTAGGAAAGGCAGACCTGCACTGAGTGAGCCCTGTCAGGCAGGAAGATTGGCACCCGGAACACATGGCGGGGGAATGAGCCTGATAAGAGAGTTTCCCCATCATATCAGGAGACACACAGAACCAAGACCAAAACTTATTGTTTCTTTTTCTTATAAAGGTACTGTATTATTATTATTATTATTATTATTATTATTATTATTATTATTATTAAATTTGTGTACCACCCTTCATCCATAGATCTCAGGCCAGTTCACAACATAAAAATACAATACAAAAAAACACACAAAATACATGATAAAAAACACAAAATACATGATAAAAACAAGAACAAAACCCCCCACAAACTAATAACACCCCCTCCCACAAACACATTTAGAAGGGGTAAAAAAAGGTAAAGGGACCCCTGACCATTTAGTCCAGTCACGGATGACTCTGGGGTTGCGGCGCTCATCTCGCTTTACTGGCCGAGGGAGCCGGCCTACAGCTTCCGGGTCATGTGGCCAGCATGACTAAGCCGCTTCTGGCGAAACAGAGCAGCACACGGAAACACCGTTTACCTTCCCACCAGAGCGCTACCTATTTATCTACTTGCACTTTGATGGGCTTTTGAACTGCTAGGTTGGCAGGAGCTGGGACCGAGCAACGGGAGCTCACCCCGTCGCGGGGATTCGAACCGCCGACCTTCTGATTGGCAAGCCCTAGTCTCTGTGGTTTAGACCACAGTGCCACCCACGTACCTTAAAAGGGGTATAAGGTATTAATCAGCCAAAGGCCTGGTTGAAGAGGAATTGTTTTGCCTGGTGCCTAAAAGGTATATGATGAAGGTGCCAGCCAAGCATTCCACAAACAGGGAGCCACTGCAGATAAGGCCCAGTCTTGTGTTGCCACCTTTTGGGCCTCTCGTGGCACACAAAGGAGGGACTCTGATGTTTATTTCAGGGTCTGGGTAGGTTCACATGGAGAGAGATCCTTCACGTCTTTGCTTTAGGAAAGCGGTACAAGGAGACCCCCTCAGCTCAGTTCTAGCAACCAGAACAATAATTCTTGATTATTGTGGTTATAGGTTAAAAAAAAAAGGCCAATGTCCTTAAAATGCAGTGGGGCCTATTGTAGCTTTGCAAATCAGCCCACAAGTCCAAATCAGCCCACAAGCTTTGCAAATCAGCCCACAAGGGAACTTTGCTCTTTCAAATTTCAGCAGCGCTCTGTGCAAGGTCAAAATCCAGCAGCTCCCTGCTTCACCTTCCGCTCTGCTCAATTCACTACATCATAGTTGCGACACCGTGCAGTGTCCCCCTTGCCCAGTGTGGCAGAACTGGCTGCGCTGTCCTAGATCATAGCTGTCAACTTACAGATTTGAAAATAAGGGACCTCAAAAATAAGGGATTTTCCGAACACAGGTATGTTCAACCTCTGAGCCCCTCCGAGCCGAAGGCAGAAAGCCCAGCCAGCAGCCAAACAAAGCCTCAAGCGGTGGTTCCCACAGCGCAGCAACCCGGCAAAGGGGTTGCAGCAAGGAAAACCACCATCACCTCTCCGCTGGGAAGCACTGAACAAAGGCGAGTCCCCAGGCAACGCGGCCAATTTGATTGGCACAAGGCATGCAAGCTCCACCCCCCAGTCGTTCTTAGACTCCTTATTCGGTGAGCAACGCAGCCAAGCAACACAGCTGGAGCCTCCTTCCTCCCTGGCCAGCAGGCAGGGAGGGAGAGGAGCTGCTTCCTTTGAAATCCGGGAAATTTAAGGGACATCATCAATAAGGGACAGCAGCGGGACACAGCGTTGGGATAAGGGAGTTTCCCGCCAAATAAGGGACGCTTGGCAGCTATGCCCTAGATCTGCCTCTGTCACAAGTTACTAGTCCTCAACATTTCACTTGCTCACACTGACCTCCTTTAGGTACCCATGTCCTTGTTTTATATCTATCTATCATCTATCTATCATCTATCTATCATCTATCTATCATCTGTCTGTCATCTATCTAGCTATCTAGCTATCTTTTCAGTGCTTTTTTTCTTTAGAATGTTTAAGGGTACTCTCATTTTCTTACTCATATTTAAATACTGCCCCTCAATGAGGCCAAACTTAGATTCACAAAATGTTTAGGGGTATGCATCCCCCTGCGTCGTCCCCCCGCCCCGAAAAAAAGCTCTCTCTCTCATCTATCTATATCTCTCTATCTGTATTTCTTTCAGTAGAAGCGGAAAGTACTGTAACAGGGGGGGAAAAAACCTATGTGATATATTAATTCAGCTTTTAAATCCTTTGTATTTCCAGACATAGTCAGGTTTATTAAGGTGAATGAATAGGGCCTGCCAAAAGGGCCCGAGAGCATAAACTCACCACTGCCCTTACCTGCTTTTCTTGCCATTCCCATCCATCCCTCACCGTTCATTTGTATAAAACTGGAGAGAAACACTCTGGAGAATTCACTGAACTGTTATTCTGTGACCTGAAAAGTTCCCTCCAGGGGCTGTGCCTGGAATGAGCTTCTGCTTGCTAACTCTCCTAGGATTCTGGTCTGCCGGGCTTACTAGTTCCTGGTAAATAGACACTCCATGGACCAGTCCGTTGCTTCATTTCACAAACCCTGCTTTTGTAAGAGGCCCAAACAAATCAAGACGCTCTGGTTACCTTTTCGGCATAGATGCTCAGCAGGGACGTCCAGCTAATGAGTCCTCTCCCTTGGAGAAAAAGTTACACTTGCAGGAAAGACTGTTTGTTTCTCAGCGCACCTTGGAGAAACAGGTAAGTTGTTTCATTTCCTTGTTGGAGAAAGGCTGAACTTTGTCTCTCTCTAACAATGCAAATGCAAGCAATCATCTTATTTATAGAGGTTGCTTAGGGAAAAGATATTTATACAGCCAAGGTGTGTCACCATCACGACGGCATAGCAGTGTGAATTTGGAGAGTAACGGGGAACTCTGTATTTGTGTAATCAAGGAATAAAGTCCCAAAGGGGAGGCGTGAGGGAGGAACATGGCTTGAGCTCAGTCAGGAGGATAGATCACCCAGATGTGGCCTGCGTATTGTCCTACCCAGTGCTTTTTTTCTGGGGGGATGCGAGGGGCATACGCACAACCCTAAACATTTTGTGAATCTACGTTTGGCCTCATTGAGGGACAGTATTTCAATATGCGTAGGAATCATTTCCCCTAAACATTTTTTTTAAAAAAACCACACTGGCCCTAGCCATGCACTTTCTTTCTGTACTGTCGCCCCATAATTTTTCACTGCTTAGGACAGTGGTTCCCAGAGTGGGCACAGGCTGTGCAATTAACCAGAGGGTGCTAGGAGGCAAGAGAACAGCAGGGGCACTGGGGGTATAACTATCAGAATTTGAAAAGCTGGTATCACTTGATCAAGTTCATCGATTTTACTGAATTAATTGAACTAAATAGTTTTAACTGGATTTTGAATAAATGTGCAATTGATTGTTGCTGTTTTGAATTTTATTGCATTATTATCTTCCTTAGTTGGTCATGGAATCATAGAATCATAGAGTTGGAAGAGACCACAAGGGCCACTGAGTCCAACCCCCTGCCAAGCAGGAAACACCATCAGAGCACTCCTGACATATAGTTGTCAAGCCTCTGCTTAAAGACCTCCAAAGAAGGAGACCCCACCACACTCCTTGGCAGCAAATTCCAATGTCGAACAGCTCTTACTGTCAGGAAGTTCTTCCTAATGTTTAGGTGGAATCTTCTTTCTTGTAGTTTGGATCCATTGCTCCGTGTCCGCTTCTCTGGAGCAGCAGAAAACAACCTTTCTCCCTCCTCTATATGACATCCTTTTATATATTATATATGCAAACCAATATTCTGAATACCGTCGTACCTCTGCTTCCGAACGTCTTGGGAGTCGAACGTTCTTTTGGAAGCCGAACGTCCAGTGGGGCTTCCACGGCTTCTGATTGGCTGCAGGAGCTTCCTGAGGCCAATCAGAAGCTGCGCTTTGGTTTCCAAACGTTTCAGAAGTCGAATGGACTCCGTTCGACTTCCAAGGTACAGTGGAACCTCGGTTGTGGAACATAATCCGTTCCAGAAGACTGTTCGACTTCCGAAACGTTTGATAACCGAGGATCAATTGCTGGTCGGCAAATTCTTTTTTAAAAATGGACTTCCGTTCGACTTCCGAGGCACGTTCAAAAATGGAAGCAATTGCTTCCGGGTTGTCGGCGTTCACGTTCTGAATTGTTTGGCTTCTGAAATATTCAACAACCGAGGTTCCACTGTAATGCTTTTCATAGAGTAGGACTGTAGGAAGCACTGAGGATGAGTGTATGGAACCAAGTAGGCAGCAGCCCCAGGAAATTTGGGAACCACTGGCTTAGAAGTCCAGAGTATGGTACAGGCAATCCTCATTTTGCGTAAGGGTTTAGTTCTGGACCTCTGTGCAGGTCGGCGGACCACATGTGTTATGTATTCAGACTGGCTGCAGTTCTCACTCTGGGTCACCAGTATGCAAATGAAGGACTGAGAGTTGCTTTCACTGATTAGTTGGAATTCGTTACTGTTACAAGTTATTGAGCATTATATAAGGCAACCAGCTTCACTGTTGTTCAGAGACACTATTGCTTAAAAGAGCTGTGTGTGTCACCCATCTTTACCACAAGACATGTAAGCCTTTTTCACTCCTTTTTGTGACGTTTTAGGGCTATTTCTGGGTTTGGTGCCCTGCATGTGAGTAACGTGAGGAACAAAATCAGATGAGCTTACGACAATAAAACTCATGAGAGTTTAGCATATTATGCTTGTCACAAATAAACACACACACTCAACAAATGAAAAGAAAAAGCCATATGTTTTAACTTTATTCTCTTCTTTGAGGTTCTTAGAAATGTGATGAGATGCTACTTGAAATGTGTTTTACATGCAGTATTTCTTTTGATCAACATAACACCACAATGTGCAACTTACCTAGCATAAATGTGTTGTCATGTGTGTCATTTAAACCTCTTTTTAGGACTGCCATAATTACTTCCCTGGCTTTACCTTACTAGATTGCCAAAAACACAAGTTGGCCCTCGTGCGTCTGCTTTATTAGGGTTGCCAACTTACTAAAACTATGTTTAAAAAATACAGTATACATTTAAACATGACATTCTCGCTTTTGGGTTGAGAAACTTTATTTGAAAAGCCATCACTCATGATTACAATTAGATGGTATAGCAATAACTGCAGAAATCAGTTTCTTGCACAATAGCAATTATTATTTGCTAAAGTAATAGTTTTGTAATGTTTAGCCACATTACAAAACTATTACTTTAGCATATAGTTCACACCAACTTCTTACAAAGAGAACAATGATTGTACATAGTATGATTTGCCAATGCTGACTTAAAAATAAAAATCTATTCATAAAGGATAACCCAGGCTTCCTCAACCTCTGCCCTCCAAATGTTTTGAGACTACAATTCCCAGGATTCCTGACCACTGGTCCCACTAGCTAGGGATCATGGGAGTTGTAGGCCAAAAACATCTGGAGAGCCGAGGTTGAGGAAGCCTGGGATAACCAGAGAGTGAGTTCAGCATTCTTTCTGCTACTAACACAAATTGAGTAATCATGAATCGATACATTAGAGAGAAGTGATTATTTTTGAAGGACATCAAATTACATACAGTGGTACTTCAGGTTACATACGCTTCAGGTTACAGACTCAGCTAACCCAGAAATAGTTCTTCAGGTTAAGAACTTTGCTTCAGGATGAGAACAGAAATCGTGCTCCAGAGGCGCGGCGGCAGCAGGAAGTCCCATTAGCTAAAGTGGTGCTTCGGGTTAAGAACAGTTTCAGGTTAAGAACGAACCTCCGGAACAAATTAAGTACCTTACCGAGGTACCAGTCTACTAGGTATATTATATTCAGCTTCAGCCGCTGCCACACATTCTCATCAGGGAAGTGATTCTTCCCAAACAGAGCAGGACTGGTGAGGAAGTAAAACTCATCATAGCTGCAAAAGGAGAAGGTGGAATAGTGCCGTATTTCAAAACATATCCTAAATCAGCATCAGGGTCAAAAAGGCAAAGCTATCTAAGGATGAAGATGGAATAATTCTAGGGCTAGTCAGCAAAATCATAGTTTAGCATTTTGAGAATGAGCCGTAGCAAGCGTCAGCTTCACACACGCCCCACCATTGTTCATCAATCAGACATTTATTGTGTTTGACTAAAAGCCCTTACATGGGATGCGGGTTGCACTGTGGGTTAAACCACAGAGCCTAGGACTTGCCAATCAGAAGGTCGGCAGTTCGAATCTCTACGATGGGGTGAGCTCCCATTGCTTGGTCCCTGCTCCTGCCAACCTAGCAGTTTGAAAGCACACCAGTGCAAGTAGATAAATAGGTACCACTGTGGCAGGAAGGTAAACAGCATTTATGTGCACTCTGGTTTCCATCACGGTGTCGCAATGTGCCAGAAGTGGTTTAGTCCTGCTGGCCAAATGACCTGGAAAGCTGTCTGTGGACAAATGCTGGCTCCCTCGGCCTGAAAGCGAGATGAGCGCCACAACCCCGTAGTTGCCTTTGACTGGACTTAACCATCCAGGGTCCTTTACCTTTTTTTTTTTTAACACATCTGTAGCCTAGGATAAGCATTATACAGTGGTACCTCTGGATGTGAACAGGATCCGTTCCAGAGCCCTGTTCACATCCAGAAGTGAACGCAACCCGCTTCCATGCATGCGCATGACGTCATTTTGAGCATCTGCGCAAGCGGTGAAACCCAGAAGAAACGCGCTCCGTTACTTCCGGGTCACCGCGGAGCGCAACCCGAAAATATTCATCCCGAAGCTACTTCAACCCGAGGTATGACTGTACTCCAGAACCATTCAAAAAGATAAATAGATCGTTGGTGTTTACTTTATTTTGCTGCCCCCAAGACACTCCGATGCCAATGGCTTAATTCTTATTATTATCAGTCCCCTAGCCATCAAATAAAACATTCTAAAACATGATCGATGAAAAAACCAACCTGTGAAGGCAAGGGAAGCAAACTATACTTGTGTCCCACACTCTTGGCTGGGCCTTCTGTTGCCTAACAACATACCTGAAGGTGAACTTGCTATAGGAGTCATCCACATAACCGCTTGCCCATGTGCAGTCTAGTAGATGCCATTTTCCATCAAGATAAACAGCATTCCAGGCATGGCGGCCCTTCCCTTTAAAGTCGTCATTTCTGCAGCGGCCTGCCAAATATTTGCATTGTATCCCTGCAACTCTGAGGGATAAAGAAAGACACTCAGGAACCCTATAGTTGTCATAGCTTGAAAGCAAACGTCAGGTCAGCAAAAGAGGTTTGAAGACTCTCTCAAGGCAAATCTATAAAAATGTAGTATAAACACCGACAACCGGGAAACACTGGCCTGTGAGAGCTCCAGTTGGAGGACAGCCTTTACCAAAGGTGTCATGGGCTTTGAAGACGCTCGAACTCAGGACGCAATGGAGAAACGTGCTAAGAGGAAGGCACACTTGGCAAATCCACACCATGATCAACTGCTACCTGGAAACCAATGTATCCATTGTGGAAGGACGTGTGGATCCAGAATTGGCCTCCACAGTCACTTATGGTCTCATTGTTAAAACCATGTTTATGGAAGACAATCTTACTCAACTACGAGCCATCGCCAAAGAAGAGGAAGAAGAAGAAGTCAAGGGATTGTGGTTGCATTCACTCCTTTTTTTGACTGGATTAGTATTAGTATTAGTATTAGTATATATTAGTATTTATTAGTATTATTATCCCACTAAGTCATGTGTGGAAGAGACCCATTAAAATCAAGTTTGTCATTCTCCATTGAATTCAATGAATCTACTCAACTTGATACAACTGTACATATGCATTTTTACTTCAGCATTCATAATATAAAATAGCGGGAGCAGGGACCTGTGGTTCTCTAGATCAGGCTTCCTCAATCTTGACCCTCCAGAAGTTTTTGGCCTACAACTTGTTAGGATATTTCCATTCCACCTTAAAAGGGAGCAGGATGTTTGTGTTACAGCCTGCGTATTTCCTGTTTCACAGGATGTTTATGTTGTGTCTTTGCTTTCGTTTCTCTCTCTCTCTGCTGGAACACTGAAGCAGGCAGTCATGTTTTTCTTTGTTCTGATCAACGCAGAAATAAACTTGTAAATAATGCTCTTCTGAGTGCATCTTTCGCTGTGCATTATCTGCTGATAGAGCGTGCATCGGTTTTGGAATGTGGCAAGCTATTTCTGGAGCTCGTGTCGCTAATTGCTGATACTGCGTGTCTACGGGAGATCAAAGGACGTCCAGAGACGACGTGGAGTCATGATGGACTTTGTCTCCCTGGCAGTATCCCAACACAACTCCCAAGATCCCTAGCTAGCAGGACCAGTGATCAGGGATGATGGGAATTATAGTCTCAAAACATCTGGAGGGCTGAGTTTGAGGAAGCATACTCTAAGATCTCCCATCATCCTTGCCAAGTAAAAGCTTCTTCCCATGATGGCTGGGGTAATAGGATTTACCTGCACATTTCTTCAAAGAGTCGAGCATATCCACTACAAATAGCCTTTCCTGACCGAAGGACATCGGCTGGCTTATAAATCGCCTTATCTCTGTTACGGTAGCCTTCCACATCATATTCTGGAGAAATAAAGACAGTTGTGAAATGTCGCCTTTGAGTCTGCAATGCACAGTGAATGAGGGGCTGCAACAGCCTCACACAAAAGGCTACAGTGGTACCTCAGGTTACATACGCTTCAGGTTACGTACGCTTCAGGTTACACACTCCGCTAACCCAGAAATAGTGCTTCAGGTTAAGAACTTTGCTTCAGGATAAGAACAGAAATCGGGCTCTGGTGGCACGGCGGCAGCTGGAGGCCCCATTAGCTAAAGTGGTGCTTCAGGTTAAGAACAGTTTCAAGTTATGGTTTCAGTTCAGGAACAGTTTCAGTTTCACGGACCTCCAGAACAAATTAAGTACTTAACCCGAGGTACCACTGTATTCCATTCCACACTTCTGCTTGTCCTATCCCATACCTAGAAAGCATGGATCCGAATGGTTTTCTGTTTCCCCCGCCATTTTCCCTGGGAAAGCCCACGCTTGAACACTGAATCAGAGCAAACATCAATCCGCAGAAAACCTGATGGGTGTTTGCTCTGATTCAGCAGTAAAAATTGGGTTTTCCTGCAGGAAAGCAGCAGGACAAGTGAAAGTCTGGATGCATCTTCCTTGGTTGGCCATCAAAGCCCAATGTGTTACTGGATATCTGCTAGAGATCTGGATTCATGGAGGCAGGACTGTGATCAGTGCTGGATTTATGTATAAGCTAAACAAGCTACAGTGGTACCTCAGGATAAGAACTTAATTCATTCTGGAGGTCTGTTCTTAACCTGAAACGGCGGCAGACGATTTCTGTTCTCATCCTGAAGCAAAGTTCTTAAACCGAGGTACTATTTCTGGGTTAGCAGAGTCTGTAACCTGAAGCTTCTGCAACATGAAGCGTCTGTAACCTGAGGTACCACTGTATAGCTTAGCACCCCACTCTCTTGGGGGGCCCAAAAAACTTAAAGGAAAAACACAATTGGGTGTATATTTCCAAATTATAAGATAAAAAACAAATAAAATAAAACCTACATACAGCCACAGTGGTTTGTGTTGTGTAGGCTCCTATGATGTAAGTAATGGGCCCCGCCTGCTCCCTAAAATATCACTGGTTTGTTCATTTCTATATATAGGGTGCCTACATTCTGCTATTTATAATTATTAGATTATAAGTCTTTGTAAATTGTGTTTCTAAAGGAACTTTTGTTATTGCCAAATGCCAATGTGTTTGCATTATTAAGTTTGTTATGAATAAAAATCATTTTAAGTTAGAGCTGAATAATTATTTCACTATTAATATACTTCTTCTTAATTGTATTTCAGCTCAACAATTACTTTGATAAATTACATATTTTGTTATGTGCAAATGGCTTTAGATACCTTTTAACATCTATATGCAGCCGCTGGGAGAGATCATCAGGAGGTTTGGGCTGGGTGTTCATCAGTATGCAGATGATACCCAGCTCTACCTCTCTTTCAAATCAGAACCAGTGAAGGCGGTGACGGTCCTGTGTGAGTGTCTGGAGGCGGTTGGAGGATGGATGGCGGCAAACAGATTGAGATTGAATCCTGACAAGACAGAAGTACTGTTTCTGGGGGACAGGAGGCGGGCAGGTGTGGAGGATTCCCTGGTCCTGAATGGGGTAACTGTGCCCCTGAAGGACCAGGTGCGCAGCCTGGGAGTCATTTTGGACTCACAGCTGTCCATGGAGGCACAGGTTAAATCCGTGTCCAGGGCAGCTGTGTACCAGCTCCATCTGGTACGTAGGCTGAGACCCTATCTGCCCACGGACTGCCTTGCCAGAGTGGTGCATGCTCTGGTTATCTCCCGCTTGGACTACTGCAATGCGCTCTACGTGGGGCTACCTTTGAAGGTGACCCGGAAACTACAACTAATCCAGAATGCAGCGGCCAGACTGGTGACTGGGAGCAGCCGCCGAGACCATATAACACCGGTCTTGAAAGATCTACATTGGCTCCCAGTACGTTTCCGAGCACAATTCAAAGTGTTGGTGCTGACCTTTAAAGCCCTAAACGGCCTCGGTCCAGTATACCTGAAGGAGCGTCTCCACCCCCATTGCTCTACCCGGACACTGAGGTCCAGCACCGAGAGCCTTCTGGCGGTTCCCTCACTGCGAGAAGCCAAGTTACAGGGAACCAGGCAGAGGGCCTTCTCGGTAGTGGCGCCCTCCCTGTGGAACGCCCTCCCACCAGATGTCAAAGAGAACAACAACTACCAGACTTTTAGAAAACATCTGAAGGCAGCCCTGTTTAGGGAAGCTTTTAATGTTTGATGTATCACAGTATTTTAATATTCTTTTGGAAGCCGCCCAGAGTGGCTGGGGAGACCCAGCCAGATGGGCGGGGTATAAATAATAAATTATTATTATTATTATTATTATTAGGTCCATAAATTGCCATATAGCATATATTCAACACAAAAAGCAGCAACAATTTGTTGTTGACAAAGGACAGCTGGACATATAAAGGGCACCATTACCTTCAGTAGCTTAGGGCCTCATCAAACCTAAATCCGGCCCTGACTGTGATACAGGCTGATCTTTAAATTCTGGGAGCTGTTTAGAGACAAGGGGACCCCAACATGCAAAAAGGTAGCACCCCCACCTACCAATATGATGGCAAATCCACATCCAAATGGCTCGCACTTTCTCCAGGTCACTGTGGGCTTTTTGGAGCAAGACGCTCACCAGGTTTTCCACAGTATCCTTGAAATTCACCTGTTTCACAAAAAGGAAATAGATTTAGGAGCTGTTGACATGAATAAGGAGTACCCAGTTCCTTTTTTCTGTCTAAGCCTGACACTTGTTTAAAGAAAATGTGGGGTGTGTTTTTACAGGCACTTACAAGAGGGTCAGTCTTGCTGAACTCAGTGGGGCTACTCAGTGAGTAAAACTGCACAGCTGGTCAATCAAATGTATGTGTTTTAGCTGACTGATCAATTAGTGTCTTAAATTTGTCAAAAACTTGCCCCTGGGTAAAAAGTATTCTGAAAGATGCTTAAAAGGTAAAGGGTAAAGGTACCCCTGCCCGTACGGGCCAGTCTTGACAGACTCTAGGGTTGTGCGCCCATCTCACTCAAGAGGCCAGGGGCCAGCGCTGTCCGGAAACACTTCCAGGACACGTGGCCAGCGTGACATCGCTGCTCTGGCGAGCCAGAGCCGCACACGGAAACGCCGTTTACCTTCCCGCTAGTAAGCGGTCCCTATTTATCTACTTGCACCCGGGGGTGCTTTCGAACTGCTAGGTTGGCAGGCGCTGGGACCGAACAACGGGAGCGCACCCCGCCGCGGGGATTTGAACCGCCGACCTTTCGATCGGCAAGCCATAGGCGCTGAGGCTTTTACCAACAGCGCCACCCGCATCCCCGAAAGATGCTTAAGCTTTCCTTTTTCTTGGGTACACAGGTGTACACCTGAAAACAGGTGCTCTATTGTGTTAGAACATGTGCAAGACAGGAGCATCCTCTTTTGTGACTCACAATGTTCCCCATTGCCTCCTATCAGGAGAGCACACTTGAAGGTGCAGTGGAACCTTGGTTCTCGAATGGCTCAGTTGACGAACAAATCGGAACCCAAACGCCGCAAACCCAGAAGCTAAATGCTTTGGTTTGCAAACTTTCTTCGGAAGCCGAATGTCCGATGTGGCTGTCGGCTATTGTTTCTGGGGCGCCTGCACCAATTGGAAGCCGTGCCTTGGTTTTTGAACGTTTCGGAAGTCGAATGGACTTCCAGAATGGATTACGTTCAAGAACCAACGTACAGTGGTGCCTCGCAAGACGAAAAGAATCCGTTCCGCGAGTCTCTTCGTCTTGCGGTTTTTTTCGTCTTGCGAAGCAAGCCCATTAGCGGATTAGCGCTATTAGCGGTTTAGCGGCTATTAGCGGCTATTAAAGGCTTAAGGGATTAGCGGATTAGCTGCTAAAAGGCTATTAGCGCCTTAGATCAGCTGATAAGCAGCTTAGATCAGCTGTTAAGCGGCTTAGCGATCAGCTGTTAAGCGGCTTAGCGAACAGCTGTTAAGCGGCTTAGGGGCTTGGTGAAAAGGGGGGGAGGGGGAAAAAACCCAGGAATCGCAAGGCATTTTCGTCTTGCGAAGCAAGCCCATAGCAAATTCGTCCTGCGAAGCACCTCCAAAACGGAAAACCCTTTCGTCTAGCGGGTTTTCCGTCTTGCGAGGCATTCGTCTTGCGGGGCACCACTGTACTATCAAATTCCAAATCCACATGAAAAAAAACCTCAGCATTCTAGCAGATTCCTTAGGTAAAGGTAAAGGGACCCCTGGCTATTAGGTCCAGTCATGGCCGACTCTGGGGTTGCGGTGCTCATCTCACTTTATTGGCCGAGGGAGCCGGCGTACAGCTTCCAGGTCATGAAGCCAGCATGACTAAGCCGCTTCTGGCGAACCAGAGCAGTGCATGGAAACGCCATTTACCTTCCCGCCGGAGTGGTACCTATTTATCTACTTGGACTTTGACATGCTTTCTAACTGCTAGGTGGGCAGGAGCAGGGACCGAGCAACGGGAGATCAGCCCGTCGCGGGGATTTGAACCGCCGACCTTCTGATTGACAAGTCCTAGGCTCTGTGGTTTAACCCACAGCGCCACCTGTGTCTCTTTACCACCCACGGCCTTTTAAGCAGATTCCTTACAGGACTATAATTCCACACTGTATATATCACAATAATAGACAGCATACCTTCAATGCATGGGCATCTAGTTCCTTAAACTGCATCAAGTCCACCAGTATCGATTTCTCATCAGATTGTTCCTGGGACAGAGTTGATCCTTGTTCTCCTTTCATCTTGAAAGGCTACAAAATGGTTATTCTTGGGATGAGACAATATGTACATTAAAACATATATTGCAACGCCCACCATTAGCCATGCTGGCAGAGACAGATGGGAGGACAACACCATCTGTATATTTTATATAGCAGTGGTGGGGAACCTGGGGGCCTCCAGAGGTTGCTCGATCCCGATCAGGCCCAGCAGACTTGGCAAAGGGATGATGGGAGTTGCAGTCCAATAACCTCTGGAGGATGACAGGTTCCCCATCCTCGCCTTAGTGATTGGTGGGAATTGTAATTTGTCAGGAGTTTCCTGCAGCCAATCGGAAGCCGCACCTTCTGTATTAAATATTTTATTAGACTTTGCATAGAAAAATGAAACAACAAAAAATAAACAACAACACAAAAGAAATAAGAAATACATTAAAGCACAAAAACAAAACAGCAAAAAGTATCAAATGAATACAATTTTATCCTCCTTATATTCCTTGCATTAACTTGTTTCTCCAACCTCCCCAGACCTCCCTCCTCTCCCTTCCAAATCATATATTCGGACAACAAATCCCTTCCCTCTGTCTTAATTAGTTTTTGTCTTAGTTTTGGTGTCTTAATAAAACTTAATTTTCTTGTATCTTAAAATATTGGGTCTTTTTTAGTTTTTAAATTTTTTACTAATAACCTTTTATGTTCAATCAGATGTCATCAAACATTCATTATCTTATAATGTTTCTGTAGATATTCTTTAAACTTCCTCCAATCTTCTTTCACCGTCTCTTCTCCCTGGTCTCTGATTCTGCCGGTCATTTCCGCCAATTCCATGTAGTCCATTACTTTCATCTGCCATTCTTCCAGGGTGGGTAGTTCTTGTGTCTTCCCGGAAGCCGCACCTTCTGAACAGGATGCTTGAATAGTTGGGCCATTGGCCTGATCCTGCAGGCTCTTTTTATGTTCTTACGTTGGAGGTATGCTGCCTTTGTGCATGGCTGTTCCACTTACCTCTCATCTTAAAGCCATAATAAACGAGTGAGTGCCTGAGCATGTGCAGAGTGCCACCCTCCCTCAGTGGCAAAATAAATAATCACTGCTTTTACTTGGAGCCCTGATAAGCCATCGCACCCAGCAGTTCTGGTATGTTTTGTGCACACAATAGAGCACCCTTGATGGATCACGACCGATGACACAATGCCACGTTCCATAGAAGTCGCTTCAACTTCCGTGCACACAATTTCTGATTTCGATGGAGACCTTGGCATTATGATAAAAGTAACTGGAACAGCACTTACGGCTCCAAAACAAAAGTGAAAGCAGAACAAGTTTGGCAAAACAGCACGGCGGTGTGTCAAAGTCCCTGGAGTCCCAATTGCACTTTTCCTCCCCTGCCAGGGAGATTCCAGCAATTCATAGTTTATGTTTTATGTTTTATTAAGCCCACATGAACAGTATAATTAATGGAAAGGTCCATCTCCTGTTCCCATTGCTGATTAATATAAAAGGTGTGCTCAGGTTTTTTTAGGGAATCCTTCTTTTTGCAGGGAATGGGGTGTTGTATTTTTTTGTATTAATTCCTATACTATTTTCTTAACAACAACAACAACACTTTATTGCTTATACCCCGCCCATCTGCCTGGGTTTCCCCAGCCACTCTGGGAGGCTTCCAACAAAATACAATAAAGCATCAAACATTAAAAACTTCCCTAAACAGGGCTGCCTTCAGATATCTTCTAAAAGTATGTTATATATCATTCATAATTCCACTTCATATCATTTTCATATAATTGAATAGTGATATTATGTTTTCAATACAGTGGTACCTTGGTTCTCGAACTTAATCCGTCCCAGGAGTCCGTTCGCCTCCCAAAACCATTTGAAAACCAAGGCGCAGCTTCCGATTGGCTGCAGGAGCTTCCTGCACTCATGTGGAAGCCGTGTCAGACGTTCGTCTTCCGAAAAACGTTTGCAAACTAGAACACACACTTCCGGGTTTGCGGCATTTGGGAGCTGATTTGTTTGGGAGCCAAGCCATTTGACTACCAAGGTACAACTGTAAGTCAAGGTACAATTGAATTTGGTGGGGCTTACTCTCAGGCAAGTGGATTTAGAATTGCAGCCTAAAGCAACTTTGGAGGCTGGTTGTGTCCGCACTATGAACTTAGGATTTGCCTGCACCAGAGCAGAATTTGCAGTCTAATAATAATAATAATAATAACAACAACAACAACAACAATTTATTATTTGTACCCCGCCCATCTGGCTGGGTTTCCCCAGCCACTCTGGGCGGCTTCCATAGAAACCAAAAAACACTAAAATGTCACACATTAAAAACTTCTCTGAACAGGGCTGCCTTATGATGTCTTCTGAATGTCAGGTAGTTGTTTATCGCTTTGACACCTGATGGGAGGGCGTTCCACAGGGTGGGTGCCACTACCGAGAAGGCCCTCTGCCTGGTTCCCTGTAGCTTTGCTTCTCGCAATGAGGGAACCGCCAGAAGGCCCTCGGCGCTGGACCTCAGCATCCGGGCAGAATGATGGGGGTGGAGACGCTCCTTCAGGTATACTGGGCCGAGGCCGTTTATGGCTTTAAAGGTCAACACCAGCACTTTGAATTGTGCTCAGAAACGTACTGGGAGCCAATGTAGATCTTTCAAGACCGGTGTTATGTGGTCTCGGCGGCCGCCCCCAGTCACCAGTCTAGCTGCCGCATTCTGGATTAGTTGTAGTTTCCGAGTCACATTCAAAGGTAGCCCCACGTAGAGCGCATTGCAGTAGTCCAAGCGGGAGATAACTAGAGCATGCACCACTCTGGCGAGACAGGTAGGGTCTGTGGGCAGGTAGGGTCTCAGCCTGCATACCAGGTGGAGTTGGTAGACAGCTGCCCTAGATACAGAATTGACCTGCACCTCCATGAACAGCTGTGAGTCCAAAATGACTCCCAGGCTGCGCACCTGGTCCTTCAGGCGCACAGTTACCCTATTCAGGACCAGGGAGTCTAGAGTAGATTTGCATCACCCTGTCTCCCCATGAATATATGGGCCTTCAGATGAGATACTTCCCACCCCATTGTTCTCCTGGATCTTTTGCCCTTTAAATTCAGGGTTTTTCAGTCCTCAGAAAGTCCAAAATGGGCATGATCGAGAAACCCCTTTGCACATAGTACAAGAAACATATATTAGGGCTGAGCCCCAGAATAAATTTCCCCCATCGTATTTGGGAGACAGATAGAACTATAACAAAAGATTATTGTTTATTTTTCTTACAGTGGAACAGCACAATTCTATGTGTCTTTGCTTTAGGAAAGACCTCTAGGAATTTCTGGTTACAAATCAGAACTTAGCCACCATCCTGAAAATACTGAAGGGCCTACCCTAGCTTTGCAAATAAGCCTACAAGTTACTAGCCCTCAACATTTCACTTGTTCACCTTGACCTCATTAAGTAGAGAAGTGTGCTGTCATTTTGTGACAGAGAAGTTTCCTCCAAGGCAACTGTCCTAGAAAGCCATTCTGCAAAACTTGCCAGTCACCATTAAGTAGATATCTCATTCGCAAAGTCAGTTGTTTCATTTCACAAATGCTGTTTTTGTAAGAGACCCGAACAAATCGGGATGCTCTGCTTACCTTTTGGCGTTGGTGCTCAGCGATGATAGTTCAGCTTTGAAAATTGGGTATTGCTGCTCTGCTTCTCTCGAGGTAAATGATTTCTTAAGCTTCTAGAGGATGCAGGAAATGCTTGTGCTTTCGGTTTAGAGAATGAGGGGGAATTCCGGGTTTCGGGGAATTCAAGCAAAGAATGAGAAGAGAGGTTTGTCCAGTCCAGATCATAGAATCATAGAGTTGGAAGAGACCACAAGGGCCATCGAGTCCAACCCCCTGCCAAGCAGGAAACACCATCAGAGCACTCCTGACATATGGTTGTCAAGCCTCTGCTTAAAGACCTCCAAAGAAGGAGACTCCACCACACTCCTTGGCAGCAAATTACTGTCAGGAGGTTCTTCCTAATGTTTAGGTGGAATCTTCTTTCTTGTAGTTTGGATCCATTGCTCCGTGTCCACTTCTCTGGAGCCGCAGAAAACAACCTTTCTCCCTCCCCTATGTGACATCCTTTTATATATTTGAATATGGCTATCATATCACCCCTTAACCTCTTCTCCAGGCTAAACATGCCCAGCTCCCTTAGCCGTTCCTCATAAGGCATCGTTTCCAGGCCTTTGACCATTTTGGTTGCCCTCCTCTGGACACATTCCAGTTTGTCAGTGTCCATCTTGAACTGTGGTGCCCAGAACTGGACACAGTACTCCAGGTTCAACCATATGTGGCCAGTTTAAAAGCCCCCCTACCCCTGATACCTCATCTCCCTGAATTGCTGCTCCAGAACTTTTCACTGCTTAGAAATGTTGTTGTTGTTGTTTAGTCGTTTAGTTGTGTCCGACTCTTCGTGACCCCATGGGAGGGGGGGATGAACAAATTCCTATGCCCCACAAATAACCCAGAGATGCATTTTAAATAAAAGGGCACATTCTACTCATGTAAAAACACGCTGATTCCCGGACCGTCCGCGGGCCAAATTTAGAAGGCGATTGGGCCGGATCTGGCCCCCAGGCCTTAGTTTGCCTACCCATGTATTAAGTCCATAAATTGCCATATAGCATATATTCAACACAAAAAACAGCGCCAATTTGTTGACAAAGGACAGCTGGAGATATAAAGGGCCCCATTACCGTCAGTGGCTTAGGGCCTCATCAAACCTAAATCCGGCCCTGTATACAGGCTAGGACTGCCCTGAGTTACAAGGGCAGAGGGAATAGTGCCTTCATGTCTGTGCTTGTCGATTTCCCAGAGGCATCTGGTTGGGGCACCAGAGAAAACACAGCCCTGACAGGTTTTTGCTCTCTGATCCAGTCCAATTCTGGATGGAGGCAAAGAGACAGATGTGGGGCAATGGAAGACCGGAAAGGAGAAAATGTTAACTGTACAGTGGTACCTCGGGTGACATACGCTTCAGGTTACACACTCCACTAAGCCAGAAATAGTGCTTCAGGTTAAGAACTTTGCTTCAGGATAAGAACAGAAATTGTGCTCCGGCAGCAGCAGGAGGCCCCATTAGCTAAAGTGGTGCTTCAGGTTAAGAACAGTTTCAGGTTAAGAACGGACCTCCGTAACGAATTAAGTACTTAACCTGAGGTACCACTGTAAAGAGAAACAGAAGGTTAGGCAGTGCTGCATTATAAATGTAATAAAGGACATATTTGCATTTTATTACAGTGGTACCTTGGGTTACAGACGCTTCAGGTTACAGACTTCGCTAACCCAGAAATAGTACCTCGGGCTAAGAACTTTGCTTCAGGATGAGAACAGAAATTGCGCAGCGGCAGCAGGAGGCCCCATTAGCTAAAGTGGTGCTTCAGGTTAAGAAGAGTTTCAGGTTAAGAACGGACCTCCGGAACAAATTAAGTACTTAACCCAAGGTACCACTATAACTGGTGAACAGGTCTCCCTTACACTTTTCGTATGTGCACCAAAAATGGCGAGTTTGCATACATCCTCCCCCTTGGGGTTTATTTCCAAACTGTTTTGACTGCAAGGTTCAGCCCTGGAATGTGTAAACATAGGAACTGCCTTGCTGCATCAGACTAGCTCAGCGTTTTCTATCCAACAGGCCCTAGTGGTCTGCCTCTCGGCTTTTGTGAGCAGAGGCTCAGAGGTCTGGCATCTATCCCACACTTTACCTTTTGTGCCTGGTGTTTAGAGGTACCACACATGGAGCTTCCACTTAGCTCTCATGTTCCATTCATAGTAAACAAGTGAGTGCCTGAGCATGTGCAGAGTGCCACCCTCCATCAGCAGTGAAATATATATAATACGTTTAATCTGGCCCCTGCCAGGCCCACATAGCTATTCTGTCCAAGCAGACACAGTATGTCTCATAAACACAGTAGAACAGCCTTGATGGATCAAGATAGATGACTCCAAGCGACATCTGCTTCTCTTTCGCAGAAGCTGCTTCGCCCTTCCTGCGCATATTTAGATAAGGGAGACTTTGGCATTATGATAAGAGCGATGGGAAAAGCACCCAGGAGGACAAAACAAAAATGAAAGCAAAACATGTTTTGGCAAAACAGCATTGGAATGTGCAGAAGTTCTTGGGGGAACCACAGTCAGGGCAGATGTCAAAGTTGTACTCCACCTCTTCCAGAGAGATTATAGGGTAATGGCATGAAAAACTCAACCGACAAACTCATTTTCCATACATAGTTAACCTGTTCTATATATTTTTTTAAATCTAATATCCCAAAGTTTCATTATCTGGCTACAGCTTTTCAAAATGGCATTTTACACTCGAGTAAAACACTCAGGACTCTGACGTGGGAAATGACTTGGAATTGATCTATCCTTCCCCGCCCCCCATAAAATTCAGCTAAAGCCCTCCCCAAGCAGACAGAGGATAGTTTAATGACCTAGAACTGTATTCATAGTCCAGCTTTCTCATTTGGTGAGCTGACAAACGGAATACAGTGGTGCCCCGCAAGAAGAATGCCTCGCAAGACGGAAAACCCGCTAGACGAAAGGGTTTTCCCTTTTTCAATGCGCTTCGCAGGACGAATTTCGCTATGAGCTTGCTTCGCAAGATGAAAATGTCTTGCGATTCTTGAGGTTTTTTCCGCTCCCCACCCCCTTTTTCTAAGGCACTAAGCTGCTAATAGCCTTTTAGCAGCTAATCCGCTAATCCCTTAAACCTTTAATAGCCGCTAATAGCCGCTAAACCGCTAATAGCGCTAATCCGCTAATCCACTAATGGGGTTACTTCGCAAGACGAAAAAACTGCTAGACGAAGAGACTCGCGGAACGAATTAATTTCGTCTTGCGAGGCACCACTGTATTCCGTTAGGAACAAAATCAGATGAGCTTAGAACAATGAAACTTACGTTAACTATGTCTAACTATTAGTAGTTACATGATTTATTTTAGGTTACTCAACCTTGGTATGGTTTAGAAAAGGGCAGAATTTATATCTCTCTACTAGGCCTCCAAGGGACGCGGGTGGCGCTGTAGGTTAAACCACAGAGCCTAGGGCTTGCCGATCAGAAGGTCGGCGGTTCGAATCCCCATGATGGGGTGAGCTCCCGTTGCTCGGTCCTGCTCCTGCCAACCTAACTCTGGGGTTGCGGCGCTCATCTCGCTTTATTGGCCGAGGGAGCCGGCGTACAGCTGCCAGATCACGTGGCCAGCATGACTAATCTGCTTCTGGCGAACCAGAGCAGCGCACGGAAACGCCGTTTACCTTCCCACCAGAGCGGTACCTATTTATCCACTTGCACTTTGACGTGCTTTCGAACTGCTAGGTTGGCAGGAGCAGGGACCGAGCAACGGGAGCTTACCCTGTTGCGGGGATTCGAACCACCAGCCTTCTGATTGGCAAGTCCTAGGCTCCGTGGTTTAACCCACAGCGCCAAGCCCCACCATTACCTACACTCAAATGTAGGGTGGGTGGCTACGGCTTGTCCAAAACAGCCTCACAGGCCAAATGGGAAACCCTAGTGGGTCCCTGATCTATAGACACAAAAATTCACCTCTGAAGGTTGCCAGGAGTTTGTAAAATCCTGCGATATGTTACTTATCAATTTGGATGGTTCTGTTTGAATTTGGACCGTTTCCTTGTGGGGTCTTTGGCAGGGGGCAGGTGAAGGCCAACTTAGGTTCATAGGCAGATGAGGTTTCTGGGAAACATCAGAGCTTCTGAGAATTTTGTCTCATGTATTAACTGCCAGCTGCCTGGGGATTTACAGTTCCTTATCTTGAGGCTTGTACCAGAGGCTCAAGGACACCTGCCCACTGCTAATTAGGAACATCTTGCAGCTGGGCTTGCCATGGCTTCTTGTCCGCTAATTAGTTTTGGAAGATCCCAGTTTTCTTGCTTTCACAATGGTGGGAGACTGGACTTGGGCTCTCCTGGTGCAGAAGGGGTATTTCATAAGTTTTATCCTATAGGTTGTTTACCCTTTCTCTCCTGCTTCTGGTGCTGCCTGCTTTTCAGAACTGAATTGTTAACCAAACACTTGAGGGTTGCGAGAAATAGTGCACTAACCTTTAAAAAAATAATAATAATTTTTTTATTAGATTTTCCACAATTGTAGCAAATATCACATAACAGAATAACAAACAAAAACAAAGACAAAAAGGTACATCAAAGAAGAAAACAATAAATGAATAAACAATAAAAACAAACTTAATTCTTTAAAAATCCAACCTTATATACATATTAATTGACTTCCTCTAGTCTCTCCCTTCCGAGTTTCCTTGTAACAGCTTTCCAATATCATTATTAGACAAAAATATTTCCAATTATAATCTAACTTATTCACTTTTCTTACTGTTCTAATAGTGCACTAACCTTAGCTGGTTTGAAACTTTATTATTTTCTCTGTATATTTGTGCTGTGAGTCAAACGTTCCTGAAATTCTGATTAGACTTACCTTTTAGAAATACACCTTTGCATTGGAGTTACAGGATCTTTAGTGCTGCACTTTAACTATCTTAAACAAAATGTGCCGCCATAAACAATGGTACGATAGTTCAGTCAGTAGAGCATGAGACTCTTAACCTCAGGGTTGTGGGTTCGAGCCCCACGTAGGGCAAAAGATTCTTGCATTGCAGGGGGTTCGACTAGTTGATCCTTGTCGTCCCTTCCAACTCTAGAGTTGTATGATTCTTGGGGGGGGGGGGGATGTTTTTTCATATGCAGTGGACCTGTAAAAGGGTAAAAGACTATTGGGAGATGATTTATAATGAATTGAAAAAATTGTTTTAAAGTACTTTTCAAAAAAACCCACAAAAAACAGAGACCTTTTTGTTGGGGGTGATTCAGATGGAAATTCCCAGGTGTCAAAAAAGGTTATTTATGTATGCCACTACGGTGGCCCGTGTTTCGTTTGCCCCAAAATGGAAAATCAGCGAGGCCCAGCTAAAGAAGAATGGCAACTTAAACTGATGGAATATGCACAGCTTGTGGACCTGACACAGAGAATAAGAGAACACGAAGATTATACGTTTAAAGAAGATTGGAAAATGTTTATGGGGGGGAATTGTGTACACTTGAAAATGTTGAGATCAATTCAGCAGTGTAAATAAGTTTTGATGGATGTAATAATGGAATACTGAATGGTTTGGTTTATATAAAATACGCAGGGATTTATGTTATGCAAAATGAACCATGGAAAGAGAAGAAGGGAGGTTTCTGACATTTTAAGGTTGCTTAAATGAACATTCTAAATTGTAAAAGAGAAAATTCAGTTAAAAAAATTATATAGAGAGTTGTATGATTCTTATTCTAAGTCCAGTGCTTTAAACTACTTGGGCTACTGAGGCTACCAGATAGTTCTCCCCCTCCCTCTTATACTGAGGTGGGGGATGTTCAGGAGAGAAACAGAGTGCTGAAATATGTCTTGATCACGGAAAGACCCTGGAAGCTACATTCCTGTTGTTCCATAAATCAGCAGGTGATAGCAGTCTACATTTCAATGGAGGATGGGACCTGAGGACTCCACTGTCATGATGTGGGTCTTTTGCCTTACTGTAGGGAACAGCACACAATACTTCTGAAATGTGCCTATGAAAATAACAGTGTAATAGTAAGGTCTCTGCACTTAAGTTCGCCATTAAAACATTTCTTAACCATCACAAATGGGATGCGGGTGGCACTGTGGTTTAAACCACAGAGCCTAGGGCTTGCCGATCAGCAGGTCGGTGGTTCGAATCCCCGCGACGGGGTGAGCTCCCGTTGCTTGGTCCCTGCTCCTGCCAACCTAGCAGTTCAAAAGCACATCAAGTGCAAGTAGATAAATAGGTACCACTCTGGCAGGAAGGTAAACGGCGTTTCCGTGCGCTGCTCTGGTTCGTCAGAAGCGGCCTAGTCATGGTGGCCACATGACCCGGAAGCTGTACGCCGGCTCCCTCGGCCAATAAAGCGAGATGAGCGCTGCAACCTCAGAGTTGGTCACGACTGGACCTTACAGTCAGGGGTCCCTTTACCTTTTAAAAGGTAAAGGTACCCCTGCCCGTACGGGCCAGTCTTGACAGACTCTAGGGATGTGCGCCCATCTCACTCAAAGAGGCCGGGGGCCAGCGCTGTCCGAAGACACTTCCGGGTCACGTGGCCAGCGTGACAACGCTGCTCTGGCAAGCCAGAGCCGCACATGGAAACGCTGTTTACCTTCCCGCTAGTAAGCGGTCCCTATTTATCTACTTGCACCCGAGAGTGCTTTCGAACTGCTAGGTTGGCAGACGCTGGGACTGAACAACGGGAGCGCACCCCGCCACGGGGATTCGAACCGCCGACCTTTCGATCGGCAAGCCCTAGGTGCTGAGGCTTTAACCCACAGCGCCACCCGCATCCCTTCCTTTACCTTTTAACCATCACAAATAATACTGCTTTCTCTCATAGTTGACACCTTTTACCAAAACTGATGTTACCTGTTGTAGGGAAACATTTCTCCTCTTTTATAATCCACACTCACACTTTTTAGCCACTTACTTAAGCAAACTTAGACACATTCTTTTCAAAGAATAACAAGGGTTGAGAGGAGGGTTGGATGTTACCTGGTTTTCAAAATCGTGATAGATCACCAGCTATATTTTGCAATGTATCACCATGTCTGAAATCAGGAAGGAGCTATGTAGAGGCACTAGCTGGCTTCACGGTTTTTCACGCATGGTGATTTTTGCATAGAGCACACACACATACTTTAAGGCCGGGCAATGTATTTGGGGGTGGGGAATAAGTTTGAAGTCCACATCGTGGAAACAGTGTCACAATATTAATCATGGTGATACATCACAATGTGTGCGAGTGCTGTGTAAAAAACCGTGATTTGGGAAAAACCGTGAAGCCAGTCATCGCTTCTCTCACGGTTCCTTCTGTCCCTGTTGCTCTGTGCTATAAAATAACAGTTGTAACAACATGTTAAAGCTAAGTAAAAATGTATCGGTTTTGGACCCTGAAATATACTCAGAGTCAAGAGTGGATTTCATGCTCTTTATTCAGCTCATAGTGGTGAGGAGGAATGGAAGTTCCCCCAGGATGTCTGCCTTATATACATTATTTACACAATGGGCCCCACGTGATTGGCTAATTCCGGGATTCACCTGTAGGCCAATCAGGTTGCGGATTCACTTCCACCTGGAGCTGGATTGGGTGGCTCCTGTGGACCAATCAGACTGCTGCATTCTGGACCCTATTGTTGTAGGACCAATCAGACTGCTGCCTTTTGGATCCTATTCAACTCAGTACATAACAGACCCTAAGCAGCAGCAGTTTCCAGGACATAACCCCCTTCACCTCTATATAGACAACCCCTAGATATGCCTCTGCACGTAAGATGTGATCATGCTGTAGGTACAGTCGTACCTCGGAAGTCGAACAGAATCCATTCCAGAAGTCTGTTCAACTTCCAAAACGTTTGGGAACCAAGGCGCGGCTTCCGATTGGCTGCAGGTGGATGTTCAGGTTCCAAAGAAGGTTCACAAACCGGAACACTCACTTCCAGGTTTGGAAGCCAAAACGTTCGACTTGCAAGGTGTTCAGGATCCAAGGTACGGCTGTAATTTTATTAGATTGCCACATATTAAACAACTGAATTGAGCAAGAGGAACAAAACACAAGGACGCATTTGCCGGAGAACAGTGAAACTTTATTGCATTTACAAACACACTGGGAAATCAAAGGCAAGCCCCAAAAGTCTGCACCAATTTTTATTTACTGTTTGCTATATATATAAAAAAAATCTGCTACTACTTTAAGTGAATGGATAGGACCACATTAGAGTGTCTCAAGGATATGGTGGATAAAATGTTAATGATTTGTGCTGCTGTACTGTAAATGATATATGTTCTGAAAGTCTGGAAATTGAATGATTGGGGGGGGGGGTATTTTAACATGGACAAGTTTACGCCTAAACATTAATTGTACCCTTTCATTCTCTGCTTTTCAAAATCAATCTAGGGTTTCCCACTTTACTCGTTTTTTGATATGGCCTTTAAAAAGAAATCCTGGAATATCTCCCCAATTTCTTTGTTATACTGTAAATTTGTAAATAGCTACTGCAATCGATTTTAGCATATACTTCAGAGCTCATTGAAACAAGTATCATGTGATATATATATATTATGTATATATTCATTTTTTAGAACTTTGTGTCAAGCTAAAAACCCTATGCATCAAAACCGTGGTCAGTTTAGCACTGATGCCAGAGAAAAGTGACTATCCTTGAAGGATATCAAATAACACGGTAGGCGGATTTAGGCGGATTACATTCAAGCTGCTGGAGGTGCAGGTGTCCGCTTCAGAAGCTGCCGTTTGGGATCCTCTGGGAAATTCTAATAATCAGAACAGGATGGTTGAGGACGTAAACCACATAGTACCTGAAAAAGAAAGGTCAATAGTATTTAGTACAGTGGTACCTCAGGTTACAGACGCTTCAGGTTACAGACTCCCCTAACCCAGAAATAGTACCTCGGGTTAAGAACTTTGCTTCAGGATGAGAACAGAAATCGTGCTCCGGCGGCACGGCAGCAGCAGCAGGAGGCCCCATTAGCTAAAGTGGTGCTTCAGGTTAAGAACAGTTTCAGGTTAAGAATGGACCTCCGGAACGAATTAAGTACCATACTTAACCCGAGGTACCGCTGTATTTAGCAACACTATCTAAATCAGCAATAGGGGCAAACCAAGGTTTCTAAGGTTGAGCATGGAATACTTACAGACCCAGTTCAGATGTCAAGTGAAACCATGGTTTAGCATGCTGGGAATGAGCCAACGCAAGCCTTGGGGTCACACATTCCCCACCTCCTCCCTCTACACAAGCGATGAAGAGTTTGGAAACTACATCCTGGTTAGGCTTAACCACAGCTCGTTGCCTCACCCAAATCTGATGAACTATGCTTACTGTTAACCATGGTTGCTTGGTTTGATAAGCCATCTTTAAACCATGATTCATCCAGCTAGCTTGTTTAAACTCTTAATCTCAGGGTCGTGGGTTTGAGCCTCACACAGGGCAAAAATAATAATCCTGCATTGCTGGGGGTTAGGCTAAATGAAACTCGTGGTCCCGTCCAACTCTATAATAACTCTATAACTTCATAACGTTAACCACCATTGAGAGTCTGGGGTGGTGTGCTAAACCAGCCTTTGCCAATCTGATTTCCTCCAGATGTTGCTGAATTCATATGTCCCATGATAGTCAGGGATGATGGGAGAATAATAATAATAATAATAATAATAATAATAATAATAATTTATTACTTATACCCTGCACATCCAGCCAGCTCTCCTCAGCCACTCTGGGCGGCTTCCAACAGGAGATTAAAAATACATTAAAACATCAGTCATTAAAAAACTTCCCTAAACAGGGCTGCCTTCAGATGTCTTCTAAATGTCAGATAGTTGTTTATTTCCTTGACAGGGCATTCCACAGGGAGGGCGCCACTACCGAGAAGGCCCTCTGCCTGATTCCCTGTAACTGTTTCTCGCAGTGAGGGAACTGCCAGAAGGCCCTCGGTGCGGGACCTCAGTGTCCGGGCAGAACGATGGAGGTGGAGATGCTCCTTCAGGTATACTGGACCAGGGCCATTTAGGGCTTTAAAGGTCAGCACCAACACTTTGAATTGTGCTTGGAAATATACTGGGAGCCAACGTAGGTCTTTCAAGACCGGAGTTATGTGGTCTTGGCGGCCGCTCCCAGTCACCAGTCTAGCTGCCGCATTCTGGATAAGTTGTAGTCCAGGGCCTCTGAATGGGCCTCCGGTTCACTGCAGTAAAAGCTTGTGCTATGTGTCATTTCCCCTTTGAAATACATGAGGCTGATTGTGAATGTAACTGTGATAATCAAAGGGAACAAGACAGATGCTTCTAATTGACTTTACCCATTTTCAGTGGTCGGTCCTTCTGCATTTAAGTCAGGATCCTGCTGATCTTCAAATTCCTCCCGTGTCACCGTCTGTTTCAGAAGCTGCCACTTGGGGTCTTCAGGGAAGTGCTTCTCAATAAAGAGAGCGGGGTGGGTGAGGAAGTAAAACTCATCGTAACTGCAAAAGGAGAAGGTGCAATAGTGCAGTATTTCAGAATAATGCCTAAATCAGCACCGGGGCCAGACAGGCAAACAGAATGGTGGTCCAGAACAGCTGGTGGGCACCGGTTGAGGAAGCTGCTGTGTTGCAACAATCCAGCCTCCAGAATCTCCAGATTTTACACATGTAGCCCAGAATAAGCATAGCACTCCAGAACTGTTCATAGAGGATAAATAGATGGTATCTATCCCTGCCATCAGGACACTCCATGCCCATGGCTTAATAATGATGATGATGATGATGATGATGATGATGATGATAACTTATACCCCGCCCATCTGGCCCGGCCTCCACAGCCACTCTGCGTTGCTTCCAACAGAACATTAAAAACAGAATAAAACTTCAAACATTAAAAACTTCCCTAAACAGGGCTGCCTTCAGATGTCTTCTAAAAGTCAGATAGTTGTTGTATTTCCTTGACATCTGATGGGAGGGCGTTCCACAGGGCGGGTGCCACTACTGAGAAGGCCCTCTGCGTGGTTCCCTGTAACCTTACTTCTCACAGTGAGGGAACTGCCAGAAGGCCCTCAGAGCTGGACCTCAGGCTGAAGGATGGGGGTGGAGACACTCCTTCAGGTATACTGGGCCGAGGCCATTTAGGGCTTTAGAGGTCAGCACCAACACTTTGAATTGTGCTCAGAAATGTACTGGGAGCCAATGTAGAAGAAGAAGAAGAAGAGTTTGGATTTGATATCCCTCCTTTCACTCCCTTTAAGGAGTCTCAAAGCGGCTAACATTCTCCTTTCCCTTCCTCCCCCACAACAAACACTCTGTGAGGTGAGTGAGGCTCCACATGCAGCTGCTGGGTGACCTTGGGCCAGTCACACTTCTCTGAAGTCTTTCAGCCCCACTCACCTCACAGAGTGTTTGTTGTGGGGGAGGAAGGGAAAGGAGAATGTTAGCCGCTTTGAGACTCCTTCGGGTAGTGATAAAGCGGGATATCAAGTCCAAACTCCTCTTCTTCTGCTATACCCTCAGTGTGTCCCATGCTCTGCCTGGTCTTTCTACTGCCTAACAACGTACCTGAAAGTGAACTTGCTAAAAGCAGCGTCCACAGTGCCACTTCCCCAGGTGCAGTCTAAGAGATGCCACCTTCCACCAATGCGGACAGCGTTCCAGGCATGGTTGCTCTTCCCCGTTGTGCTGGAGCTGCCTCTCAGATACTCGCACGGTATCCCTGCAATACTGAGAGGGAAAGGAAGGTATTCAGGAACACCATTGCTATCAAGAGGACAAGTGGTTGGTTTCACTGCTTTGATAGGCTGGAGCGGCCGTCCTTCATTTTGCTGGGTCAGAGAAAACAGCAATCAGGTTCTCCACAGATTTGCTCCAATTTGGCAGGAAAACACAAGTTTTCCTGGGATGAAACAACAACATTTGGACACGGGCCTGGGAAGGACCTGTGTCTATAAAGCACAGAGCAAAGGTAAGTGTGGATGAGGAACTAAGTCACACAGGGAAGAGACCCATTAAATTCAAGGAGTTTTTAAGTCTACTGATTCCAATGGATCTACTCAATTCAATGCAACCCTATATATGGAAGTTTGCTTCAGGATCATTCACAGGGTGGGCATTCCTCCACTTACGTGGTGGATCATGTTCCGGAACCCCATGCGCAAAAATTGTGTAAGTAGGGTAAATGTAAAGGTAAAGGTCCCCCGAAAGTTAAGTCCAGTTGTGGACGACTCTGGGGTTGCAGCGCTCATCTCACTTTACAGGCAATGGGAGCCGGCGAAACCAGAGCAGCACACGGAAACGCCGTTTACCTTCCCGCCGGAGTGGTACCTATTTATCTACTTGCACTTTTGATGTGCTTTCGAACTGCTAGGTTGGCAGGAGCTGGGACTGAGCAACGGGAGCTCACCCCATTGCAGGGATTCGAACCGCCGACCTTCTGATCGGCAAACTCAAGAGGCTCAGTGGTTTAGACCACAGCGCCACCCGTGTCCCTGTGTAAGTAGGGAGCACACACTAAAAACACTCATCTTTTCCTGCTCTCTCTCCACACAACACTCTTTTCAACTAGAGTTGAAGCTCTAGAGCTGGCTGGAGGACCTGTGGAAAAGCAGCAGCTGCTGCCACGCTGTGACATGTGTCAGCTACTAGGTGGGGAGGCTGAGCAACCTAAACAAAGCCCCAGTGTGCCTCCATTCTCTTTGGGGCTTCCTCCGCTCCCACTGAAGTCCTCTTTGGGTTCTGGGGAGGGTCTCCTCGTGAGCCATGAGGACTCTCCAGCTCTCTCCCACCATTTCCTGCTTAGAATCTATTGATTTACTTATTTCCAGGGGCTGTCACATGCGAGTTGATCACGCCTAAGTGTGGAGATAGCTGCCTAGGGCAAGGGGTGGAGAACCTGTGGCTCTCTAGATCTCCTATCGCTACAGCCAAGTAACAACCACTTGCCATGATGGCTGGAGCCAATACAGTGGTACCTCAGATTAAGTACTTAATTCGTTCCAGAGGTCCGTTCTTTACCTGAAACTGTTCTTAACTGAAGCACCACTTTAGCTAATGGGGCCCCTCGCTGCCGCCGTGCTGCCAGAGCCCAATTTCTGTTCTTATCCTGAAGCTAAGTTCTTAACCTGAAGCACTATTTATGGGCTAGCGGAGTGTGTAACCTGAAGCGTATGTAACCTGAAGGGTACGTAACCTGAGGTACTACTGTAGATGTTACCTGCACATTGCTTGAAAGAGTCGAGCATATCCACCGCAAATAGCCTTTCCTGAGAGAAGGATATCTGCTGGCTTAAAACACAGCTTGTCCAGGTCATAGCAGCCTTCCACATCATATTCTGTAGAAATAAAGACAATGAGCACCCATTCTGATTTGCTTGTGGGGTGGCAACACTTTCCAGCATGTTTCTCAATCTCTTTCCTCGTTGCCAAAATCTGATGGAGGGGGAGTGGGGTGGCTTGTCTTGCAAGAGCTCCAAATGAACTTTTAATTGCACAACATGAATTTGCCCGTATGTGATTGAATCACACCTCAAAAGAGAAAGTCTGGAAGAACTCGTAAATCTGCCAGAGAGGTGCTTTGTGTAGATTCAGGGTCTTGTTGCCAAATAAAAATGCACACTGGTGCAAGGGTTAGGAGTCTGGAGACAGGGGCCTGAAAAAGCACCTCCTCTTCCCCTACCCCGTGCTGTGACCTTTATTTTATTTTGACAAAGTAATAAGAATAAATAAATAAGAATAAAAATGTGCACCCCACCACCAAGACCATTCCATTGTAACTATCCAGTCTCCCAAAATTTCAACACCTCTAGTGATGGTTCGACCCCTTTCCATTTTAACAGTACAAATTCTATAAACACCCTCCATATCTTCTCAGAATCATTTCTCCTGCATGTTCCACATCCTGCCTTAATGGCATGGGTTAATTTATCATTAATAGCTATATCCCACGCCTCTTTATACCATTCTTCTATTTTATATTCTGCTTGCCCCTTCCACTTCCTAGCTAACAATTCATGCAGCTTTCAATAAATTTGTGAGCAAGTCTTTCATAGCCAGCGAACCTTCCACCCCATCGTAAATTGATAATAATGCTACCTCCAGACTTTCAGTGAGCTTTAACCCAGTGCTTTCTGTTATCAATGAGCACCTCCTGATCCCTTCTGAGTTTCATGACTGAACAGAGATCCCAAACAAGCTCTGCGAGAGCCAAACACCAAATCACTGATCCACACAGGTTACAATCCAGAATCCTTTGTACAAATGGAACCGATATGACTGGCTATGAAATGGTGAAAATGCGCCAGTCACCTGCAAATAAGCCATGCTCAGAGTAGACCCACTGAATTTAATGTCCATGAGTTACTTACATCCATTGATTTCAGCCGGTTTACTCTGAATATAACTTGGTTTGATATGACCTTATGTCTCCATCTTCCTTGGCTGGCAATCACTGGGCTGGGTGTCTGCTAAAGAACTCTGCTACAGAGCTGGATTCATGGGCGCAGGGCAGTGACAATGGCTGGTCTTTTAATACCGGAAGTTGTCAGAGGCAAGGGGACTCAAGTATGCAGGAAGTTGGCAGTCCCACCTACCTATATGATAGCAGATCCAAATCCAAATGGCTCGCACTTTCTCCAGGTCACTGTGGGCTTTTTTGAGCAAGACTCTCACCTGGCTTTTCACGCTATTCTTGAAATCCACCTGTTTCACAGAAGGTAAATGGAAGCAGTTAATATGGAGGAGGGGGTACCAGTTCCTTTCTTCTACCTAAGTCTACTTGTTTAAAGGGACGTGGGTAGCACTGTGGATTAAACCACAGAGCCTAGTACTTGCCGATCAGAAGGTCAGTGGTTCGAATCCCCGCAACGGGGTGAACTCCCATTGCTTGGTCCCTGCTCCTGCCCACCTAGCAGTTCAAAAGCATGTCAAAGTGCAAGTAGATAAATAGGTACCGCTCCGGCGGGAAGGTAAACTGCATTTTCGTTCGCTGCTCTGGTTCCGCCAGAAGCGGCTTAGTCATGCTGGCCACATGACCCGGAAGCTGTATGGTGGCTCCCTCAGCCAATAAAGCGAGATGAGCGCCACAACCCCAGAGTCGGTCACTACTGGTCAGGGGTCCTTTACCCTTTACTTGTTTAAAGAAATTTTAGGGTGCAACCCTGCGTGCACTTACAAGAGTGTCTCTTGCTGAATTCACTGGGGCTGTGTAAAACCACTCAGGGTTGCACAGTTAGTCGATTAAGTGTATGTGTTTTACTTGATTGATCAATCAAAGAATTTATTATACTTGGCAAAAATGTACGCCACGCACCCCCCCCACCGTCCCAGGCACCATGCCCCCAGGATACATGCCACGCCCCTGCAGGTGATGTGCCACGCTCTCAGGGCACACAGCATGCCCCCGGGGGGGCGCCAGCCATGCCCCCGCCTGCTCTCCATCCCTGGTGCCAGAGCATGCAGCTTCGCCACTGCCCATTGCACCTTTGGGTAGGTGGAAGTACAACCGGCGGGGGGGGGGGGGCATAGCTGTCAACGGTTCCCTTTTTTTAAGGGAAATTCCCTTATTCCAAATAGGATTCCTTGCAAGAAAAGGGAAAAGTTGACAGCTATGGGGGGGGGCATTCTGGGGGCAGGGAGGGACCAAGGCAACCCTGGATCCTGAGCCGGCCCTACTGTTGTCCCTTGACAGCACTGGGGGAAATCCAGGGTTGATTACTGTACCAGTATATTAATTTTATGCCAGTTTAATTCTTGCGAGGCCCCCCAGAGATTCCTGGGAGTTGTGGCTTGGCAAGGGCACTGAAAATTTTCTGTTAATGACTGTTCACAGAAATATAGTACTCGGAATTCCCCGAGGAGAGGAAATAGCTACCAAATCAATTTCAGTCGGTAGTATAAATACGATCGAAAGTGATTTGTGAGAGAGGAGTTGTTCAAACCCTTTCATATTGCCTATGATTGCTAGCTCTCCTCCGAATTTACTTTGGAGCTATCTCCTGAATTTTTAAATCAAAGCAGTAAGCAAAGAAATGTTGCAAAATAACTAAATATGGATGTATATACATGCATTTAATTCACACACATACAGAGAGAGAAAGAGAATCCTGTAGGTTGTTAAGGGTTCAGTGGCGTAGCATGGGGGGTGTAGGGGGCCGGCCGCACCGGGTGCAACATCTGGGGGGGGGCGCGCTTGCACTCGCAGCTCTCTGCCCCTACCTGGCTCACTCACTCTCTCTCACTGCAGTGCTGGCTGTGCGAATCCGATCCGAGCCGCCGGGTCACCGCCCACTGTGGAGGGGAGGGTGCCAGGCATGCGGTGCGGTGCAGAGAGAGAGCGAGGGACTATCTGGGGGAGGGACAGTGCAGCGGGGGGGGGGCGCAAATTACTTGCCTTGCCCCGAGTGCTGACAACCCACGCTACGCCACTGTAAGGGTTCTAGGATTTGTAGCTCTGTGAGCGGAAAACTACAGCTCCCATAGTTCTTTGGGGGAGTTGGTGTTCTTTAAATGCATGGTGTGTGCAGCCCGTGTGAATAGGTGCTCCACTGTGTAAGTTTTCTGAAAAACAGGCGCAGGGTCTTGTGACTCATGATGTTCCCAGTTCGGACCTTCCATCTGAACAGAAGTAATTGCCTCCTATCAGGAGAGGACACTTGAAAGCACTCTCAAATTCCAAATGCACATAAAAACCTCAGCATCCTAGCAAATTCCTTGCTGCATATAGCACAATAAGAGACAGCATACCTTCTGTGCATAGGCATCCAGGTCCTTAAACTTTGCCAAGTCTATTTGTATTGATTTCTCATTGGATTTATCCCATGGATAATCTAGGAACAGAAATGGAAAAGTCATTCTAGAAACAGTGGGGGAGAGCAAAGGATGTGATTTAAAGGGTTGGAATACAGGGAACCGATAGGGAATAGAGATAGGGAGCCTTTTCTGCTTCTCCCCAAGTGAAATACAGCAGCAGGGAGTAGAGGAGCTTCAGCTGTGACCAACGTTGCTCTTAAAAGGTAGGATTTTGATCTGATCTTGAGTACAGTACACAAGCTGTATGGCATGGTTTGCACTTCCCACTGGAACAGCTGGTACCTCCTTAGAGAAGCCCTCATCGCCCCAAACATCTGGCTTTGATAGGAATGCCTGGCATCCCTTAACCCCCGCCTGCAAATTTCACCGCATCCACCTGCAATATGCATTCAGCAGAACGTCAACTGCAAGCTCATTTCAGGAACTATAATAGCAGCATAACAATAACACAAACAGGGCTGCTTGAGGTGAGGGAGAAAATCTACCCACCCACCCACATGCCACATATTGAAGCCCCGTTCCACTTACAGAAACCCGAACACAGGTGATGGGTCAGATTTTCTCCAGCACACCTGAGTAGAACATGCTTACTTTGAGGGTGAAGGGCACACTGTGTAGCGTGCAATGATCTGTTCTCTGACACCTCACAGATCCCTGCCCCCCTGGAGCATCTGAGCCACCTCACTTGGCCTAACGGTAGCTCCAGCCTTAGAGGGGGGGGGGGATATAGTGCAGCCTTTTCCCCCAGCCAGAACTCACTGGAACTGAGTTCTGCCACCTCTCAGGGTAGGTGCCATTGTAAAAAAACAAGGGAAGCATTCGTGGTTAGTTCTGGCACCTCTTTGTCTAGAGAAATAACACTGAGCGCAGTTAATTTTTACCATTCAAGCCTTGTTCCCAGGATATCTCAAGAGGTGGGTGCAGAGGTGTAGCTAGGGGGGCACTGGGCGCCACATCGCAGGGGGCAGCACTTCCCGCCGGGCATGCAGTGCGCCCGAGCCACACATCTCTCCTGGGAGTGATGTGGTGGCTTGGGTGCCTGAACAGCTAGCTACGCCACCGGGTGGTTGAGTGACGGGCTCATAAAATGATTTCCTAAGATACGCAGCCCAGTAGTGATGTATGGAAGTGAGAGCTGGACCATAAAAGGGCTGATCGCCAAAGAATTGAGGCTTTTGAATTATGGTGCTGGAGGAGACTCTTGAGAGTCCCATGGACTGCAAGAAGATCAAACCTCTCCATTCTGAAGGAAATCAGCCCTGAGTGCTCACTGGAAGGACAGATCCTGAAGCTGAGGCTCCAGTACTTTGGCTACCTCATGAGAAGAGAAGACTCCCTGGAAAAGACCCTGATGTTGGGAAAGATGGAGGGCACAAGGAGAAGGGGACGACAGAGGACAAGATGGTTGGATAGTGTTCTCGAAGCTACCAGCATAAGTTTGACCAAACTGCGGGAGGCAGTGGAAGACAGGAGTGCCTGGCTTGCTCTGGTCCATGGGGTCACGAAGAGTCGGACACGACTAAACAACTAAACAACAACAAGAAGAAGAAGATACGCAGCACTGCTAAGTACTAAGAGAAGTACTATTAATATATACAGCAGGTGTAGGGGACCTTTGGCCCTCCAGATGCTGGGAAACTACAGCTCCCATAATCCCTGGCCATGCTTGCTGGGACGAACAGGTGTTGTCATCCAACAACATCTGGAGGGCCAAAGGTTCCCTGCAGCTGACACAGAGGATCCAGATCAATAGCCGTACATAAGCATAAGAAAGAACTTCTCTTTACCATACAGATCTTCATCCCGAGGCAGCATTGATGTTTGTACTCCTCCCATCTTGAAAGCCTACAAAATGTTTGTGTTGGGATGAGACGAGATGTGCATTAAAGCATATATTGCAACTCCCATCGTCCCTGATCACTGGCCATGCTGGCTGCAACTGGTGGGAAACAGCTCTGCACTGCCCCCGAGAACCAATCCCCAGTCTGTTGCCCTTATGTCAGCCTGACTTTCACAGCTGCCCTTAAATGCAGCAACAGAACCTGTGGCTTCTCAGAGGCAGCCGGATCCACAACCCCCATTCAGCCCCAGCTAACGGAGCCAATATGAAGGACGCGGGTGCTGCTGTGGGTTAAACCACAGAGCCCAGGACTTGCCAATTAGAAGGTCGGCAGTTCAAATCCCTGCGATGAGGTGAGCTCCCATTGTTCGGTCCCTGCTCCTGCCAACCTAGCAGTTTGAAAGCACGTCAAAGTACAAGTAGATAAATAGGTACCACTCCAGCAGGGAGGTAAACAGCATTTTTGTGCGCTGCTCTGGTTCTTCAGAAGTGGCTTAGTCATGCTGGCCACATGACCCGGAAGCTGTATGCCGGCTCCCTCGGCCAGTACAGCAAGATGAGCGCCGCAACCCCAGAGTCGGCCACGACTGGACCCTTTACCTTTACCTTTTAACGGACCCAATGGTGTTGGATGATGGGAGATGCAGGCCAGCAACTCCTGGGGGGCCTCAGGTTCCCCATCCTTTCTTGGTGAATCATGGGAATTGTGGTTTGGCATCTTGTCTCCAAAGAATTACTAAGTGATTCAATGACTAAACCATCAGCAACCAACTTATATATACAGTGGTACCTCAGGTTAAGTACTTAATTCGTTCCAGAGGTCCTGAAACTGTTCTTAACCTGAAGCACCACTTTAGCTAATGGGGCCTCCTGCTGCTGCCGCGCCGCCGGAGCACAATTTCTGTTCTCATCCTGAAGCAAAGTTCTTAACCCGAGGTACTATTTCTGGGTTAGCGGAGTCTGTATGAAGCGTATGTAACCTGAAGCGTATGTAACCCGAGGTACCACTGTAAAGTTAAAGGTAAAGGACCCCTGGACGGTTAAGTCCAGTCAAAGGCGACTCTGGGGTTGTGGTGCTCATCTCAATTTCAGGCCGAGGGAGCTGGCGTTTGTCCGAAGACAGCTTTCCAGGTCATGTGGCCAGCAGGACTAAACCGCTTCTGGCGCAATGGAACACTGTGATGGAAGCCAGAGCGCACAGAAACACTGTTTACCTCCCCCCCACAGTGGTACCTGTTTATCTACTTGCACTGGTGTGCTTTTGAACTGCTAGGCTGGCAGGAGCTGGGACAGAGCAACGAGAGCTCACTCCATTGTGGGGATTGGAACCCTGACCTTCCAATCGGCAAGCCCAAGAGGCTCAGTGGTTTAGACCACAGCGCCACCCGCGTCCATATATATATACATATGCAGGGGAACTACTGGGACCACTCTAAATCCACTACATGGAATCACAACAGTTTTACTATGGAGAACAGCCCCCCCCCCATGTAGGTTGAGACTGCCTTCTAAGGGTGCAATCCTAACTATGTCTATTTAGAAATAAGTCCCATTGAATTCAGTTTGGCTTACTCCCAGGCAAGTGGGGTTAGGCTTGCAGCCTAAAACAGCTTTCTCTGCTTTCCCTGATTGCAGCCTAAAGTGGCATCCACACGAGACCCTCCCCATCCCAGTGTTGTCCTGAACCTCCACCCTTTAAATACTGGGTTTTTTCAGTCCGTGGGAAGTCCAAAATGGACATAATGGAAAAGCCCCTTTGTGCTTGGCACAGGGCTGAGTGCCAGCGCAAGGAGCAAGGAGGGCACAAGAAGAAAATTCCCACATCATACTTGGGACAATAATCAACAAAATATTCTTTCTTTCCTTTAAAAAAAAATTGTTTCTTTTTCTTATAAAAGAGCAACGCAATCACACATGTCTTTTCTTTTGGAGAGACCTCGGGGGGTACACAAGCACCTCACAGCTCAGTTGAGCAACCAGGAGAATTCTTGCATCTTGTGTTTAAAGCTACTGTAACTTAGCAAACTTAGCAAACTTACTGTAACTTAGCAAATAAGCCCGCAAGTTACTAGCCCACAACATTTACACTTGCAGCCTCACACGGACCTCGTGAAACGGAGGAGTGTGCTAAATTGTTACTCTGACCTGCAAAGTTCATGGAATGAGATCTTGACTGCAAACTCTCCTAGAATTCCAGCCTGCAAAACTTCACCAGTTACTAATTAGACAGTTCCTATAAACCTCTTTCTAAGAAACGCAAGCAAATTAAGATGCTTTGGTTACCTTTTTTTTGGCACAGGTGCTCAGCGGAGATGTCCGGGAGATTATTTTCTTCTGCTTTGGAGAAAAAGTTCTGCCGCCGTAGAGACTAATTCGCTCGAGACACTCCTTGGAGGAACAGCGAACTGCTTTGAGCCAGGAATGAAATGCCCAGCTGGAGGGGTGAGGGAAGAGTATGGCTTGATCTGGGTTTATCAAACCCTTGCTTGGAGACCTTGGCATTAGGATAAGAAAAGCTGGAAGAGCATCCGTGAAGTCAAAACAAAAGGGAGAGCGTAACATGTTTTAGCAAACCAGCGCTGGAGTGCGTCAAAGTTCCCTGCGTGGGGAAGCGAAGATACAGAAGGTGCCCCCATTGCTCATTTCCTCTCCCCTCCTGTGGTTTCCAGCAACTGGTATTCAGACGCATTTCTGCCTTCAGCTGCTTGTAGCCCTCCATAGCCCTCTCCTTCAAGGACCTGTCTAGTGCTCTTTTAAAGCCATCAAAGTTTCGAGGCCTTCACTGTCTCGTGTGGGAACAAGTTCCATAGTTTAACAATGTGCTCCATGAAAAAGTACTATCTTCTGTCTTCCTTGAACCTAGTGTTATAAGGGGCAGGAGAAGTGCCAGATTTACGTATAACCTATCGTATTTTTTGCTCTATAAGACTCACTTTTTCCCTCCTAAAAAGTAAGGGGAAATGTGTGTGCGTCTTATGGAGCGAATGCAGGCTGCGCAGCTATCCCAGAAGCCAGAACAGCAAGAGAGATTGCTGCTTTCACTGCGCAGCGATCCCTCTTGCTGTTCTGGCTTCTGAGATTCAGAATATTTTTTTCCCCTTGTTTTCCTCCTCCAAAAACTAGGTGCGTCTTGTGGTCTGGTGCGTCTTATAGAGCGAAAAATATGGTAAGCAAGCTATAGCTTAGGGCCCCACTCTCTTAGGGGCCCCCCCAAAAAAAAAATTAAAGGGGGGGGGGACTGGATGTACATTTCCAAACTATAAGACAAGATGTGCTCAAAGGTCAGACATTCCTCACCCCAAAATTTCACCTCAGGAACTGATGGACTCTTACTTTGCCTCACAATAGTTTTGAAATGTGCCGGGTTTTCGACATCCGGGAGCCAAAACGTTCCAAAAGAGAGGTGTTCGGGAGGTGAGGTTTGACTGTAATATATTGCCGTCCGCATGAAATCCTCCCCATCCTATTGTTGTCCTGTGTCTTTACCCCTTTAAATGCAGGGTTTTCCCATCCTTTGGAAGTCCAAAGGGGGCATAATCTTTGTACTTAGGACATGACTGAGTGCTAGCAGTAGGAGGAAGTGCAGGGGCTGGGCCCCAGAACAAATTCCCCCCCATCATTGATTCTTGTTTCTTTTCTTATAAAGGCAAAATCCTACGTGTCTTTGCTTTTCGAAAGATCTCTAAGGGTACAAGGGGATCCCTCAGTTCCATTCTAGCAAGCGGGACAGTTCTTGAGTTTTGTAGTTACAAATCTGTTATGTATTGAAGTTCTCACCCTGGCCACCAGGGGTATTGTGTATATAGTTTTCACTCAGGTCCATTGAAATATACTCAGAGTCGCAAAGTGATTTCATGCTCTTTATTCAGCTCATAGTGGTGAGGAGGAATGAATGAATGTCCCCTCAAAGTATCAGCTTTATATACATTATTTACACAATGGGCTGCACATGATTGGCTAATTCCGGAATTCTACTGTAAGCCAATCAGGTTGTGGATTCACTTCTATCTGGAGCATGATTGGGTGGTTCCTGCCAACCAATCATACTGCTGCATTGTTCTAGGACCAATCAGACTGCTGCATTCTGAATCCTATTGTTCTAGGACCAATCAGACTGCTGCCTTTTGGATCCTATTGTTCTAGGACCAATCAGACTGCTGCAGTTTGGATCCGATTCAACTCAGTACATAACACCCATGTAAGTTAATTTAGGTGGGAAACCCTGGGTTGTTGTTGTTACAATGTTGACAGCCAGCTGCCTATAAAAGCAGGCCGGCTGAGCTGTTTGCAGTTCAGTTCAGTTCCAGCTTACTTTTTAAGAACCACTTGGAGAAATCTCTGTGTCAACTGCTATGTCCACCCACAACTGAATAAAATCAATAGTCAGCCAGTCTCCTGAAAATGCCATGGGGCCTGTTATGTATTCAGTGGTCTGTGTTTGTCTGAGCTTGAGTCTGGACTAAGGATTCTGAGCTCCTGTGTTGTGATTTGATACATGATATCCAATCACAGAACATTTCACAATTTGGGCTTCTGCCATTGGCCCTTAAACTCTGAGTCATGATTCATAGAATCATAGAAGAGTTGGAAGAGACCACAAGGGCCATCGAGTCCAACCCCCTGCCAAGCAGGAAACACCATCAGAGCACTCCTGACATATGGTTGTCAAGCCTCTGCTTAAAGACCTCCAAAGAAGGAGACTCCACCACACTCCTTGGCAGCAAATTCCACTGTCAAACAGCTCTTACTGTCAGGAAGTTCTTCCTAATGTTTAGGTGGAATCTTCTTTCTTGTAGTTTGGATCCATTGCTCCGTGTCCGCTTCTCTGTTCGCAGCTTGGAAGTTTAGATAGCAAATCACGTAGGGAGTGGCCCAGGCCTTCAGAAATGCCTATAAGCAGTTGCTTTGACCCTGTTGTCCAGTTCTGTTAGTTCAGTAAAGGTTCTTGCTGCTATCGCTGTGTCTTGCCTCACAGGAACCCACCTACACTCCAGGGCCCACGGTTGCTTTGCAAATAACCCTACAAGTTATTAGCCCTCAACAATTCACTTGCTCACCCTGACCTCATTAAGCAGAGAAGTACACTGAATGGTTATTCTGTGACCTCCATCTGCAAGGTTCTCTCCAAGAAAGAGCTTCTACCAGCTAACTTTCCTAGGACCTCAGCCCGCAAAGCTCACCAGTTACCAGTAACCAGAAGGATCCTGGACCCAGTCGCTGCTTTGTTTCTCAAACACTGTTTTTTATAAGCGACCCAAATGAGTCAGCATACTATTTTCCGCACCCAAAGTGGATTTCAGGACACCAGGATAACCAAGCAGACAAAAAAATAAAAGTTCAAATCTTTATTTCCTAACCAAATGTTACACAACTTAGGATGTTTTCTTCCTTGTGAAGAGAAACCCTGAAAGGGGGGGTTGGAATTCCCCTGCTTAGCCCAATCCACACGAAATACACTAGGGGCAGAGGGTGTACTCACACAAAAGAACTGGGCTACGGATCCTTACAATATAACAAGCAAAAATTGGGAATCCCCTAGAGAAGGAGGTGCCTCTTTGGATTTCTGCTGTTTAAGGTCTTCCCTGGATTGCTGCCCTTTCTTCACATTGCAATCCTTCTCCAAATTGGTCTTCCCTTCCCATGGAAGGGAATCCTTCTCCTTCAAATTGCCTTCTTCTCCCCAAATTCCTTCTCCAAAAATGGGCCTTAATACGACACATGGAATGAAAAATAAAGCTCTATCACACAGGATCTTTTTTTTAAAAAAATGATGATGATGATGATGATGCTTTATTAACTGTAGTTACATCCAGTGGCGTAGCGTGGGGGGTGCAGGGGGGGCTGGGCACAACATCTGGGGGGGCGCTTGCACTCGCAGCTCTCTGCCCCTACCTGGCTCACTCACTCTCTCTCACTGCAGTGCTGGCTGTGCGAATTTGATCCGAGCCGCCGGGTCGCCGCCCACTGTGGAGGGGAGGGTGCCAGGCGTGCGGTGCGGTGCGGAGAGAGAGCGAGGGACTATCTGGGGGAGGGACAGTGCAGCGGGGGGAGGGGCGCAAATTACTTGCCTTGCCCCGGGTGCTGACAACCCATGCTACGCCACTGGTTACATCCATACATCAAAGACATTTTATAGTCTGTAAATCAAACTCATCAAAATAAATATTCCAACAAAGAAGCATATATCTTCATAAATTTGACTTCCCGTCCTTCTCAACATCTTTTCACTCTAATAAACCTATTACCTAAATTTATCAGCAAAATCGTAATAAATTATTAATATGAATCTATGCATATATATCTATTTTAACCCATTTAACCTTTATTTACAGAGCTTATTCAAAGGCTGCTACAGAATTCGGATTGCCACACTTATTTTTTAAGTAACTCTTAGAGGTTCCCGGTTACAAATGAACTCCTGTTTTTTCCTTATCTTTAATCTTTCCCAGGAGATTCTCTATCACACAGGATCTTAGAACGTTGTCCCGAAACAAAGTTTGTCCTCAATACTGTCCTCTTCACATATATGGGGACATCCACCACCTGCACAGGCTCAAAATTTCCACGTATTCAAGTAGCAAAAGTCCACATCAGCGGTGAATGTGAATTGCCGCAAGCCATCTTGATTGCTTCTTAGCCCTCTCTAAGCAACATACAAACCCGTACACTAATGTAATTATTCTGTTCTAGTTGGCAAGCTGCTGCGAAGGTCACTTTGGTTTGACATCAAGGTTACTAATAAAGAAATAGAGGTGATATATATATAGAGAGAGAGAGAGAGAGAGCGCAATTACCGTATGTTTTGCTCTATAAGGATCACTTTTTCCCTCCTAAAAAGTAAGGGGAAATGTGTGTGCGTCTTATGGAGCGAATGCAGGCTGCGCAGCTATCCCTGAAGCCAGAACAGCAAGAGGGATTGCTGCTTTCACTGTGCAGTGATCCCTCTTGCTGTTCTGGTTTCTGAGATTCAGAATTTTTTTTTCCTTGTTTTCCTCCTCCAAAAACTAGGTGCGTCTTGTGGTCTGGTGCGTCTTATAGAGTGAAAAATACGGTATATAAATTTTGTGTGTGTGTGTCATAAGCGCAATTGTCTCTAAAAACATTAACTTGCCAAATATGCAGATTTCCCTCAGTGCTTCTGCTTTGTATGGGTATTGGCTTATGCGACGCAGTCCTTCCCTTTTGAAAAACAAGAGACTGATTGCCAATGCAACTGTGTTCTGGATAGATGCTTCTAATCAATTTTACATGTCTCAGTGAGTGATGTTTCGGTGGATCTTCCAGTCAGTCAGTCCTACAGAATAAAACTCAGGCATATTTTAGCTGTCACATCCGTCCATATTCAGCCTTAACGTCTGTTTCAGAAGCTGCCACCTGGGGTCATCTGGGAAGTGATCCTCAATAAACAGAGCAGGGTGGGTAAGGAAGTAAAACTCACTGTATCTGCAAAAGAAGACCGTGGAATCATGCAGTCTTTCATAACGTTTCTGAAATCAGAACCAGGGTGAAGCAGGCAAAGCGGTCGAAGAATGAGTGAGGAATATTTACATGCTCAATTCAGATTTCAAGTAGAACTATAATTTAGCATAAGGGATGCGGGTGGCACTGTGGTCTAAACCACTGAGCCTCTTGGGCTTGCCGATCAGAAGGTCGGCTGTTTGAATCCCCGCGACGGGGTAAGCTCCCGTTGCTCGGTCCCTGCTCCTGCCAACCTAGCAGTTCAAAAGCATGCCAAAAAGTGCAAGTAGATAAATAGGTACCGCTGCAGTGGGAAGGTAAACAGCGTTTCCATGCGCTGCTCTGGTTCACCAGAAGCGGCTTAGTCATGCTGGCCACATGACCCGGAAGCTGTACGCCGGCTCCCTCGGCCAATAAAGCAAGATGAGCACCGCAACCCCAGATTCGGTCACGACTGGACGTAATGGTCAGGGGTCCCTTTACCTTTACCTATAATTTAGCATGTTGAGAATGAGCCGTAGCGGGCCTCAGGCTCACACTCTTCCCACCCCCCTCCATCCCTGCCCACCTGCAAAGGGTTTGGAAACGACCTCCTGGTTTAGATTAACCAAAGTTTGTTGTCTCACCCAAATCCGACAAACAGCGCTTTATGTTAACTATAGTTTGACAAGCCATCTTCGAACTATCGTTTAGCTAGCTTGTTTAAACAAACCATGGCTAACATTAGCCACAGTTAAAGGTCTGTATGACCCTTCCTTGATCTAATTCCCTCTAGACCAGCCTTTCTCAACCTGTGGGTCCCCAGATGTTGTTGAACTACAACTCCCATCACCCCTAGCTAGCAAGGCCAGAGCTCAGGGATGATGGGAGTTGCAGTCCAACAACATCTGGGGACCCACAGGTTGAGAACCGCTGCTCTAGATGTTGCCGAACTCTAAATCCCATCAAACCCAGCTAGGGGCAGTGGGAGTTGTAGTCCAACACAGCACTAGGTTGACAAACAACAAGCCAGCTTCCAGGATCACCAGGGTAAATGTAACACTCTAGAACCACTCAAGAGGATAAATGGATGGTTGGAGGAGTTTACATAATCTCCCTGCCCCCGTGACACGCCATGCCAATGGCTTAATTCTAGATGCATATAATAATTCATAATAATTCTAGCTGGAATATAATAGTCAGCCCTGTGGCTGTCAAATCACCAACTCTGAGATGTAGTCTAAGGGGGGTGGGGAAAGTTCTCTAGAAGCAACGGAATTGAGCTATGCCTTCGTTGTGTCCCACACTGGTGAGAGCCAGTGTGGTGTAGTGGTTAAGAGCGATAGACTTGTAATCTGGGGAACCGGGTTCGCGTCTCCGCTCCTCCACATGCAGCTGCTGGGTGACCTTGGGCCAGTCACACTTCTTTGAAGTCTCTCAGCCCCACTCACCTCACAGAGTGTTTGTTGTGGGGGAGGAAGGAAAGGAGAATGTTAGCTGCTTGGAGACTCCTTCAGGTAGTGATAAAGCGGGATATCAAATCCAAACTCTTCTTCTTCTTCTTTCTGCCTAACAACATACCTGAAAGTGAAGTTGCCCTTCTCATCCACAGAGCCACTTCCCCACGTACTGTCCAAAAGGTGCCACCTTCCATCGAGATGAACAGTGCTCCAGACATGACTGCTATATTCCTCAATGAGCTGTTCAGCTTTGTATCCATACCCTATGCAGTAGCCTGATAACGTCTTGCACTGTATCCCTGCAATACTGAGAAGGGAAGAAAGGTTTTCAGGAACACCATTGTGATCAAGGGACTGCGGCTGCTTTCGCTGATTTTCTTTATGAACAAGATCCTCCTTCACTGTGCTGTTTTCAGAAGCCAAACAACAGCCTTCCCAGCTCATTGCATTTCTTGTCCTGTCCGGTCTGCCTCATTAGGGGTGTGCATTGTGGGATTTTGATGGAGAAAATAGAATTATTTTGAGTGTCACCTGGGACCACTACTTTCCTTTTCAGAAAAGCCATGGCTCAGTTGTGCTAACAGACCCGACTGTGACCACAGCCTGCCTCATTTCTTTCTTTCATATTACAAGTTACAGGTAGGTAGCCGTGTTGGTCTGCCGTAGTCGAAACAAAACAAAACAAATTAAATTAAATTAAAAAATTAAAAAATTCCTTCCAGTAGCACCCTAGAAACCAACTAAGTTAGTTATTAGGGACGCGGGTGGCGCTGTGGGTTAAACCACAGAGCCTAGGACTTCCCGATCAGAAGGTTGGGGGTTCGAATCCCTGTGACGAGGTGAGCTCCTGTTGTTCGGTCCCTGCTCCTGCCAACCTAGCAGTTCGAAAGCACGTCAAAGTGCAAGTAGATAAATAGGTACTGCTCCAGCGGGAAGGTAAACGGCGTTTCCGTGCGCTGCTCTGGTTCGCCAGAAGTGGCTTAGTCATGCTGGCCACATGACCCGGAAGCTGTACGCTGGCTCCCTCGGCCAATAAAGCGAGATGAGTGCCGCAACCCCAGAGTCGGTCATGACTGAACCAAATGGTCAGGGGTCCCTTTAAGTTAGTTATTGGTATGAACCTTTGTGTGGTATCTGAAGAAGTGTGCATACACACAAAAGCTCATGCCAATAGGTAACTTAGTTGGTCTCTAAGGTGCTACCGGAAGGAATTTCTTTATTTTTTAATTTAATTTTATTTATTTTGTTTTGTTTCATATTACAGATGTAGGAAATCTTTGGCCATCCAGATGTTGCTGAAATATACCTCCCGTCGTTTCTGGCCATTGGCTAAGCTTGCTTGGCCTGATGGGAGTTGCAGCTGAGCAATGTCTGGAGGGCCAAAGGTTCTGCATGCCTGCTATATAAGCATGGCAGTCCTTTGCACCTGGTCCAGTTATCCCATTCAGGACCAGGGTGTCCACCACACCTGCCCGCCCCCTCTCCCAAAGAAACAGTCCATTGATTTCAGTGGATCTGCTCAAAGCTTAATTCCACACAGCCCTATATATGCAAATTTGCTTCAGGAACATTCAAACCATTGAGGAGGGTTCGGGAACCTGTGGCTCCCTTCATCCCTGCCACAAAACCACTGCTTGACCCGATAACTGGGGCTGAAAGAAGTCACCTGCACATTTCTTCAAAGAGTCCACAATATCCTGTACAAACTCCTTTCCCTGACTGCAGGACATCTGCTGCCTCTGAAGTCCTCTTGGCTTCGTCATAGAAGGCTTCCATATCATATTCTAGAGAAATAAACACATTTATGAAATATCACCCCAAAGCATGAAATGCATAGTGAACAAGGGTCTGCAAGAGTCACGTGTGGGTTACAAACGTTCAGAAGATGCGAGTGAGCAATCAGTTCTTTTTTTATTATTATTATTTTTTAAATATAATTTTTATTCAGTTTACAAATAAGACAAATTAATACAATTCAAACAATTTATAAAACCATTCTCTCATTTTTTGACTTCCCTCAACTTGGCTGGTACTCCTTCCCTTCTCAATTTTCCACACATTTCTTAGTTCTTATCTACTTCTTAAATTAAATCTGCTTTCAATCCATAATTTTAACTTTCTTTTTTACAAAGCTTCGCTAAATGTTACAAGCGTTATTTGTTTTTCACTTAAATTATGCATATATTCTGAAAAATTTTCCCATTCTTCAATAAATCTCTGATCTCGTCGATTCCTAATTCTTCCTGTCATTCTATCCAGTTCTGCAAAGTCCATCATTTTCATTCTCCATTCTTCCAGTGTTGGTAGTTCTTCTTGTTTCCATTTCTGGGCTAACAATATTCTCGCTGCTGTTACGGCGTACAAAAATAATTTCCTATCTTTCTTGTTTATCTCATTTCTCACAATACCTAGCAGGAATGCTTCTGGCTTCTTAACAAATGTATATTTGAACATTTTCTTCAATTCATTATATATCATTTCCCAATAATTTTTAATTTTCTTACATTCCCACCACATATGATAAAATGTACCTTCTTTATCTTTACATTTCCAACATTTGTTACATCCCTTGTACATCTTAGCTAATTTCACTGGTGTTAAGTACCATCGATACATCATTTTCATCACATTTTCTTTTATAGTTGTACAAGCAGTAAATCTTAATCCTTCTCTCCACAATTTCTCCCAATCCTCCATATATATGTTATATCCAAAATCTTTCGCCCAGTCAATCATAACTGATGAGTGAGCAATCAGTTCAATGAACATATGTCTTTTTCCCTTAATGAAATAACAAAAGTTTATTGTGTGACAAATCACCTATATGATGGCAAATCCACATCCAAATGGCTCGGACTTTCTCCAGGTCACTGTGGGCTTTTTGGAGCAAGACGCTCACCAGGTTTTCCACGCTATCCTTGACATTCACCTGTTTCACAAAAGGTAAATAGATTTGGTAGCAGTTAGAATGGGTCAGTGTCGGGATGCAGTGGTGGACTAGATGGAGGACAATAAACTGTGTTTGAATCCTGGGGCGATGGAGTATCTTGGTGGGTGGTTCTCATGTTCTAGAAATTGACAGGTTTCCTGTTCTGGATGTGGTTGCACTCCCCCTGAAGGAGCCAGGTAATAGTTGGGGGTACTCCTGGATTCATCATCATCATCATCATCATCATCATAAATTTATACGCTGTCTATCTGGCTGGGTTTCCCCAGCCATTCTGGGTGGCTCCCAACAGAATATGAATAATAATAATTAAAAAATAAAACATCAAACATTAAAACAAGGTTGCCTTCAGATGTCTTCTAAAAGTCAGATAGTTGCTTATTTCCTTGACATCTGATGGGAGGGCATTCCACAGGGCAGGCGCCACCACCGAGAAGGCCCTCTGCCTGGTTCCCTGGTTTTTAATGACTTGTGTTTTAATGTATTTTTAATCTTTTGTTGGAAGCCGCCCAGAGTGGCTGGGGAAACCCAGTCAGATGGGCGGAATATAAATAATACATTTATTATTATTATTATTATTATTATTATTATTATTATTATTATTATTATTATTATCATTATCATTATTAGTCTTCAACCTACATGAACAGTCCCTCTGTTGTGTTAATCATGCGCAAAACAGAGTCTTGTGACTCATGATGCTTCCCATTATGACCTTCAATGTGGACATAAGAAGTTGCCTCTTCTCAGGAGAGCACACTTGAAGGTACTCTTAGAATCCAAATCCACGTTTAAAAAAACCCTAATAGGCAGGACTATTGCTCCACTTGTAAATATATCACAATAAGAGACAGCATACCTTCTGTGCATAGGCATCGAGTTCCTCAAACTGCGTCAAGTCTATTTCTATCGATTTCTCATTGCATTCATCCCAAGGATAATCTAGGAAGAAACATGGAAGACGTGGATTTTGATCTATTCTCAGACCTATCTACAGTATTCATTCACCGGGACGTTAACTGTAGGTTCATTTCGGGAACTATAATGGTGGCACAAACAGGGCTGCTAGAGGTGATGGATAAAATGTACACACCCACATGCCACATACAGAAACCCCATTCCACTTGCAAAAGCCAAACGGTGGTGATAGGACAAAATCCTTCACCATACCTGAGAGCAAGGGGTGATATGATAACCGTGTTCAAATATATAAAAGGATGTCACATAGAGGAGGGAGAAAGGTTGTTTTCTGCGGCTCCAGAGAAGCGGACACGGAGCAATGGATCCAAACTACAAGAAAGAAGATTCCACCTAAACATTAGGAAGAACTTCCTGACAGTAAGAGCTGTTTGACAGTGGAATTTGCTGCCAAGGAGTGTGGTGGAGTCTCCTTCTTTGGAGGTCTTTAAGCAGAGGATTGACAACCATATGTCAGGAGTGCTCTGATGGTGTTTCCTGCTTGGCAGGGGGTTGGACTTGATGGCCCTTGTGGTCTCTTCCAACTCTATGATTCTATGATTCTATGATTCAGGCTAACCTAGTGGACGTAGGGCAAACATAATAGCATGCAGGGCTGTGTCTTCTCTTCCCTCCACCTACCCAGGAATATCTGAAGCCCGAAATGGCCCTCTCACTGCCTAATGTTAGGGCTGGCCTTGGCGTTAAATGTATGGTGTATCTAATTTTTACCATGCAAGCCTTGTTCCCAGAACATCTCAAGAGGTGTGGACGGGCTCTCATGAAAACTGCTTTCTCTGCTACTATGATATACAACTCCCATTATTCCTCGCGACTGACCATGCTCAACATTTGGAGGGCCAAACGTTCCCCACAACTAAAATATAGCCATATATAGCCATAACAAAGGGACGCAGGTGGCGCTGTGGGTTAAACCGTGCTGATCAGAAGGTCGCGGTTCGAATCCCCGCGACGGGGTGAGCTCCCGTTGCTCAGTCCCTGCTCCTGCCAACCTAGCAGTTTGAAAGCACATCAAAATGCAAGTAGATAAATAGGTACCGCTCCGGCGGGAAGGTAAACGGCGTTTCCGTGTGCTGCTCTCATTCGCCAGAAGCGGCTTAGTCATGCTGGCCACATGACCCAGAAGCTGTACGCCGGCTCCCTCGGCCAGTAAAGCGAGATGAGCGCCACAACCCCAGAGTCGGCCATGACTGGACCTAATGGTCAGGGGTCCTTTATAGCCATAACAAAGAAGTTATATTTACCGTACAGATCTTTTTTCTCAAGCGCCATTGATCTTCCTCCTTCTCCTGGAAAGCCTACAAAATCGCTACTGTTGGGATGAGACAAGATGCACATGAAAGCATATATCGCCATTTCCATCATCCCACAGAGTCGTCATCCTGGCAGTGGAGCTGTGCTTGCCCAGGTGAGTCAGAGCACTGGCTTGGGAGACAGCTGGTGCTTCATTGAGTTGCAAAGGCTTCCTGGGACATTGTACAGTGGTACCTCAGGTTACATACGCTTCAGGTTACAGACTCCGCTAACCCAGAAATAGTGCTTCAGGTTAAGAACTTTGCTTCAGGATGAGAACAGAAATCGTGCTCCGGCGGCGCGGCAGCAGCGGGAGGCCCCCATTAGCTAAAGTGGTGCTTCAGGTTAAGAACAGTTTCAGGTTAAGAACGGACCTCCGGAACCAATTAAGTACCTTACTTAACCCGAGGTACCACTGTATTGTAAAGACTGACCAGGTTAAACTTGCACAAACGTCAGTTTGGCTTTTCTGCAGATTGACATTTGCTCTGAATTAGCACCAAAGAGCGGGTTTTTAGGAGAATGTTCTGGGGCAAAAAAAGAGCGCTCACAGAGCTATAAAGCACGGACCATACCTGGAAGGAGCAGAGGAAATGGAAGTGTAGACAAGCCCTCGATGTTACACTGACAATCACAGGGTTGCTGATTTCACCTCCTTCCTCCTACCCTTCCTCCTCCATGATGCGATACATAATGGGAGCACACTTTGTTTGAGTTGCAAGACCAAACATATGCTTATCGCACCTCCACCTTAGCCAGACAGATCTAGAATCTTCCCTATCACACAGGTATTTCCAATAATAAATATTAGGTCTCTTATTTTCCTGATTGTAGCCAGGGTCAAGTGCTTTCCTCCAAAAGGGATTCTGCTTCCATTCAGCTTCTGCCAACATTTAGCTCCAAATGCTAACAGTAGGGAGATTTTTTTTAACCAGACAACCTGCAAGCTTGATGTTTCAGCCAGGCATCTCCTCATCCCGACCCCCCCCCCCCCCGGAGCATATCCATTTTTATTACAGTGGTACCTCGGGTTAAGAGGGACGCGGGTGGTGCTGAGGGTTAAACCACAGAGCCTAAGACTTGCCAATCAGAAGGTCGTGGTTCGAATCCCCACAACGGGGTGAGCTCCCATTGCTCGGTCCCAGCTCCTGCCAATCTAGCAGTTCAAAAGCGCGTCAAAGTGCAAGTAGATAAATAGATACTGCTCTGGCCGGAAGGTAAACGGCGTTTCCGTGCGCTGCTCTGGTTCGCCAGAAGCGGCTTAGTCATGCTGGCCACATTGGCTCACTCAGCCAATAAAGCGAGATGAGCGCCGCAACCCCAGAGTCGGCCACAACTGGACCTTTACCTTTATCTTCTACCTCAGGTTAAGTACTTAATTCATTCCAGAGGTCCGTTCTTAATCTGAAACTTTTCTTAACCTGAGGTACCACTTTAGCTAATGGGGTCTCCTGCTGCTGCCGCGCAATTTCTGTCCTCATCCTGAAGCAAAGTTCTTAACCTGAGGTACTATTTCTGGGTTAGCGGAGTCTGTAACCTGAAGCGTCTGTAACCCGAGGTACCACTGTAATTAGGTTTATAAAGTTTATATACCACTTGACCTTAAAGGTAAATACCAAAGCCATTTACAAAAAGGAATGAATACAGTGGTACCTTGGTTCTCAAACTTAATCCGTTCTGGAAGTCCGTTCCAAAACCAAAGTGTTCCAAAACCAAGGCATGCTTTCCCATAGAAAGTAATGCAGAATGGATTAATCCGTTCCAGACTTCTAAAAACAACCCCTAAAACAGCAATTTAACATGAATTTTACTATCTAACGAGACCATCGATCCATAAAATGAAAGCAATAAACAATGTACTGCAGTCACACAGTCAATCAGTAGCTGAACTGGGTTCCACACAGTCACAAAAACAAAAAGAGCCCCCAAAACAAAAACGTAAAATAAATAGCAAGAACAGATAGACCTCAGCGTAACACTGAAAACGGATGTGTGGCACTCAAAAGGGAAGCGTAACACTCAAAACGGAGCTCATTCAGTTTCTGAAGGACATTCGCAAACCGGAACACTTACTTCCGGGTTTGCAGTGTTTTGGTTCCAAGTTGTTTGAGTACCAAGGCGTTTGAGAACCAAGGTACCACTGTACAACACCCAAACACCTATTTTAATTCCTATTGGCCACAAGATGGCAATGGAAGATGGTCTGAAACCTTACAGTACCATCCCTAGGAGTGGAAACACAAAAAAGGATGTTGCAGAGGGCAAGGCAATTGCCTGAGGATCATGTTGTCGTTTGAGCTTCAGCCACTGCACTGAATTCTGCCTTTAGGGAAAGGTTTGTAGCTTAGTGGCAGAGCAGAAGATCCCTGGCTCAGTCCCAAACAGACAGGACAGTTGTAACAGGAGGAAATAAAACACAAATATAAAATAGGCATGTAGAATGAGTAGTTGCACGTGAGTTAAAGTAACAAAGTCCAAGTAAAGACTCTCGATTTTATCAGATCATCAGGTATTAGTTCCAGATCTGCTAGGCTTGTGTCTTGAATATGATGGTTTTGCTAGTCTATGTCATGAAGAAATGTAAAATCACCTTTGAATTTAATCATGTGTAAGGGGTCTTAGAGGGACGCAGGTGGCGCTGTGGGTTAAACCACAGAGCCTAGGACTTCCCGATCAGAAGGTCAGCAGTTCGAATCCCCGTGAAGGGGTGAGCTTCTGTTCCTTGGTCCCTGCTCCTGCCAACCTAGCAGTTCAAAAGCACATCAAGTGCAAGTAGATAAATAGGTACCGCTCCGGTGAGAAAGTAAACGGCGTTTCCGTGCACTGCTCTGGTTCACCAGAAGCAGCTTAGTCATGCTGGCCACATGACACGGAAGCTGTACGCCGGCTCCCTCGGCCAGTAAAGCGAAATGAGCGCCGCAACCCCAGAGTCGGTCACGACTAGACCTAATGGTCAGGGGTCCCTTTACCTTTTAAGGTGCCTTATTTTCAAATATTTTATTTTGTATTAATTCACATGAATTCCATTTTCTAGATAACATCAGTATACGTTCTACACCGCACACTCAAATATCATTTAATGATCCTATTAAGTTTTGTACATTAATAAGACAAAAGATTTGTTTTCTTTACAGTCAGAAGTCTGCTTTTTTATTTAACTGTGTAAGCATCAACCTCTTTTCCACTGGGTTGTTACTGGGTTGTTTACGCTCCAGGGACTGTGCCTGAAATCACCTGCTGCCTAGAATCCCAGTCTTCCAATTTCACTAGTTACTAGTAATTAGACAGTTCCCAACCCCAGTCAGTTGTTGAGTTTCCCAAACCCTCTTCCTAAGAAACGCAAGCAAATTAAGATGCCTTGGTTACCTTTTTGATGTAGAAGAGTGATTATTTTTCTTCTTTGGAGGAAAATGTAGGACGAACAATTAAGTGCTTACATCCAGGAACGAAGTGCCAAAGTGAGGGTGAAGGTGAGGGCAGAGCATGGTTTGATCTGAGGTTGCCAACACCACCCCCCTCCTTGAGACCTTGGCATCAGGACAGAGGAGTAGCAGGAATGGCACCTGCAAAGTGAAAACAAACGGCAATCATGTTTTTAGCTGGAGTGTGTCCAAGCTCCCAGCATGGGGGAACAAAGATACGGCAGGTGTCTCTGTTGCTCATTTCCTCTCCTCCATAAGAACAGCCTCTTGTTCTCACAGTGGCCTGTGGGATAGCAGCAACTGCAAGCAGGATCCGTGCACAAGAGCCGTCTCCCCTCCTGTGATCTCCAGCAGCTGGTATTCAGAAGCCTTGCTGCCTCCTTGGCTTATAGCCATGGATAGCTCTCTTCTCCATGAATTTGCCAAACCCTCTATTAAAGGTAAAGGGACCCCCAGCTGTTAAGTCCAGTCATGACCGACTCTGGGGTTGCGGCGCTCATCTCGCTTTATTGGCCGAGGGAGCGTACGGCTTCCGGGTCATGTGGCCAGCATGACTAAGCCGCTTCTGGTGAACCAGAGCAGCGCACGGAAACACCGTTTACCTTCACGCCAAAGCGGTACCTATTTATCTACTTGCACTTTGACGTGCTTTTGAACTGCTAGGTTGGCAGGCGCAGGGACCGAACAACGGGATCTCACCCCGTCACGGGGATTCGAACCGCCGACCTTCTGATCGGCAAGTCCTGGGCTCTGTGGTCTAACCCACAGCACCACCCGCATCCCCAAACCCTCTATTAATACCATCCAAATTGGAGGCCATCACAATAGGTTAGGTTAGGGTAGGTTAGGTTAGATTAGGTTATGAACAAACTCAGATGAGCTTCCAGGGGTCAGCAAACTTCTTCATCAGGGGGCCAGTCCACTGTCCCTCAGACCTTGTGGTGGGGGCCGGACTATATTTTGAACCTAAAAATGGAACAAATTTCTACGCCCCACAAATAACTCAGAGATGCATTTTAAATAAATGGACACATTCTACTCATGTAAAAACATGCTGATTCCTGGACCACCCGCGGGCCAGATTTAGAAGGCAATTGGACCCCAGCCTTAGTCTGCCTACCCATGGCTTAGGCCAATAACACTTACGATAGTTATGAGCTGATATATTTAGTAATTAGATACCTTATAAACTGAATTAATTACAGCAGGGATGGGAGATCTTTTTGGTTCTATGTTCTAGATCCTTATCAGCATCTGTCTGTGGTTCAAAATCCCTTTCACTTCCATAAGGTAAAAGGTAAAGGTAAAGGACCCCTGGATGGTCCAGTAAAAGGCAACTATGCGGTTGCAGTGCTCATCTCACTTTCAGGCCGAGGGAGCCAGCGTTTGTCCACAGACAGCTTTATGGGTCATGTGGCCAGCAAGACTAAACCGTGCAATGGAACACCGTGACAGAAACCAGAGTGCACGGAAACGCCATTTACCTTCCCGCCGCAGCGGTACCTATTTATCTACTTGCACTGGCGTGCTTTCGAGCTGCTGGGTTGGCAGGAGCTGGGACCGAGCAACGGGAGCTCACCAAATCGCGGGGATTCGAACCGCCAACCTTTCGATCAGCAAGCCCGATAGGCTCAGTGGTTTAGACCACAGCACCACTCGCGTTCCTTAAGACCTAAAAGGGAAAAGGACTATAAGGACCAGTTTTAGCATTGCAATTAGATCAGGCATAACAGGAGTGGGGGAGAAGCCTTTGGGAGTCTCCACCTCTCTCTTTAAGAGCACAGCAAGATTGAGCTTCAAGGGGAAGAGAAGCAACTTCTCTCTCCTTTCTTTTTAGGGCTCAGTTCAGGAGTGCCTGTGAGCTCCCTGCAGGGTGCCTGTCATGCCCAATCTCTCTGCTGAACTAGCACTAAGAAGGATCTCCCCCTCTCCTAATGCAAGGTGTGGGCACAATCTTGCTTAGTGCTGAGTTTCGGCACACCAGAGAGCTCTCTGCCATGGCTCAGCCGAACACACCAGTCTTGTTCTCCCTTTAGATCAGCTGATATGAAGGGGGACCAATCCTGCTTAGCACTGGGCAGTGGCGTAGCATGGGGGTTGCAGGGGGTGCCGGCCGCACCGGGCGCAACATCTGGGGGTTAGGGTTAGGGGGCGCAAATCCACGGGTTAGGGGGCACAAATTACTTGCCTTGCCCCGGGTGCTGACAACCCACGCTACCCCACTGGCACTGGGTCCCTGCTTTCTGCATTGCTTCAGAGGCCCCTAACAACCAGCAGGCTGTCAGATGTTTTGGGAGCTGCACAAAGCAGCTTTGGAAAGCCACACCCTCTCAGTCAAGCCCCACCCATACCTGCATGACAGCAGGTGAAGGGGGGGTTGGCCATGGTTTGCCAAGAATGGTTTCATGGCCCAAATGTTGAAGGGGGGGCAAGATTTTCCCAGGGGTCGGACGTTCCCCATCCTTGATCTAAAGATACAAAATGTGACCTTAGGAGCTGAATGTTTCTTGCCTTGCTGCAGGGAACAAGCACCCAATACTGCTGAAATGTGCCTTTGTAAACAACCGTGTTCTATTAAGGCCTCTCCACATGAGTTTGCCATTCAAGCAAAATTCAAAAACTTTCATGTGGATCTTTAACATAAAAATAAACATTATTTGGGAAAATATAAGCCCCTTTGATCACTTAAAGGAGGTAAATTTTATCTTGCTCAGTTTCCTTTTGGGGGAAAAGCTCCTGAAAGTAAGAAAGAGCAAAAAATAATTATTTTTCTCAAAGGTAGGAAAATTAGCCAAATACAGAAGCCGTTTAAAAAATGTGAGGTGGGTGGATATGCCCTGCTGACTTCATCATCATTTATTATTTATACCCCACCCATCTGGCTGGGTTTCCCCAGCCACTCTGGGCGGCTCCCAACAGAATATTAAAAACACGATAAAACATCAAACATTAAAAAACTTTCTTAAACAGGGCTGCCTTCAGGTGTCTTCTAAATGTCAGGTAGTTGTTTATTTCCTTGACATCTGATAGGATGGCGCTCCACAGGGCAGGCACCACTACCAAGAAGGTCCTCTGCCTTGTTCCCTGCAACTTCTCGCAGTGAGGGAACCGCCAGAAGGCCCTCGGAGCTGGACCTCAGTGTCCGGGCTGAAGGATGGGGGTGGAGACACTTCATCAGTTATACTGTGCTGAGGCCATTTAGGGCTTTAAAGATCAGCACCAACACTTTGAATTGTGCTCGGAAACATACTGGGAGACATCGTAGTGCCCGGAAAATGACATGTTTTCTTCATGCAACAGAAAGCAGTTTGGGAGGGAGCGGGAGGCAGAAAATTTCACCTTCATACTAAAAGCCTCAAATAATTTCAGGAAAACATACTGCTACGAAATGTGTTTCTGGACCTGTACGCATGTCGACCATGCACACATATTTCTGTGCACACTCCCAAGAATTTTAGGATCTTTTACCGGAGTTAAACACGTGTCTGTTACGAATTCATGCTTATCCTTAATGTTATGTCTCAATAAGTTCACACACAAGAGGAAGACAGAAAAATTGGTTTATTGCATGAAATGAAAATGAAAGGATTACATTTTATTTTCTTTTTTTTGAAATAATATTTATTAGATTTTCCACAAATACAAAAATTACAACAACAAAAGGATCAAATACAACAAAATAAAAAGAGGGGAAAAGGGGAGAAAAGCAAAAACCCAGAGATACATAAGGAAAGAAAACAGAAAAAACCAACACCCTCCCTCCACCCCTCCCACCAACACAAAAAAGGACAAAAAACAAAAACATTCAAAAAGAAAAAAATCCAATTTTTCAAAATCCATCTTTCAATAACTTATTTCCTCGGCCTCCTCCCACCTCCCTTTTTGTATTCCAGTTATTAATCAGGTCAGCAAATTCTTTCCATCTTGAAAGGATTATATTTTCAGACAGTAAGATTTACATGTATAAAAGAGAGCAGCAAATCGGACAGTACAAGCACACCTTGATTTTAAAGAGTAAAAAGATCCCCATCAAAAGCCTAGAATGTTGCTTCTGTCACCTATTCATTGACCTATGATCCAGTGAAGCACAGGGCTTTTCTTCAAGAGCATCGGAAATGTATATGATGAGTTCCAATATACAGTCATACCTGTGTATTGGATACCTGTGAACAGTCATTACAGACGCTTCAGGTTGCGTTTTTTTGGGTAGTGGACCGCCGAAACCTGGAAGTACCGGAATGGGTTACTTCTGGGTTTCAGCGGTCGTGCTAAATTGCGCTTTGCGCATGCGCAGAAGTGTCAAATCGCAACCTGCGCATGTGCAGACGCGGGTTGCGAGTGCTGCGGGTTGCGAACGTGCATCCCACACAGATCATGTCCACAACCTGAGCATCCACTGTACTTAATTTTGCGCCTTTCTTTTGGAAATAAATGCAACTGCGGCACACATCATTATCTGTTTGAGAAGTAGCCACTTGGGGTCATCCGGGAGGTGATTCTCAACAAACAGAACAGGGTGCGTAAGGAAGTAGTAGTCGTTGCATCTGCAAAAGGACAAAGAGCAGTGTTAGAATGCTTACAGGCCCAGTTCAGATGGCAAGTGAAACCACAGTTTAGCATGCTGAGAATGAACCGACGTGAGCCCCAGGCTCGCACTTTCCCCACCTCCTCCCTCTCTTGGCTATGAAAGGTTTGGAAACTAGCTCCTGGTTTCAAGCACCTACAACTTCTCTTCTCGCCCACATCGGATGGACTGACAAATTCAAACCATGGCGTATCAAGCTAGCTTGTTTAAACAAACCATAGTCAACGTTAGCCACAGTTTAGGCTTTGGGTGACACTCTAAACTAGCCTTCTGATTCTTTCCAGATGATACTGAACTCTGTATCCCATCAATCCCAGCTAGCATGTCCAATGGTCAGGGGTGATGGCAGGGCCAGATTTAGGTTTGATGAGGCCCTAAGCTACTGAAGGTAATGGGGCCCTTTATATGTCCAGCTGTATATAGAAATTAGCAAACCAGTGATATTTTAGGGAGCAGGCTAGCAGGCGATGCCCGTTAATTACATCATAGGCGCCCACACAACACAAAACAAAAGAAAACACTGTTGCTGTATGTAGATTTTATTCTTCTTTTTTTTTAATCTTGTATCTTGGAAATGTACGTCCAATCACAAACCCCAAGAAGTGGACCAAGCCAAACAGAAAACCCAAGAAAACAAAGGAAGTCAACCAGGTTACATCATTGTCCCCCACACTATGAATGGCTTTCTATTTCCCCGCAACGTACCTGCCGAGGACCCCGCATCTTCCCCATGTGCAGTCCAGAAGATGCCACTTTCCATCAAGATAAACAGCATTCCAGGCGTGCCTCTTCATGTTCCTTGTTCTGCCGACCAAATACCTACACCGTATCCCTGCAAGACTGAGGGGGAAAGAAAGGTATTCAGGAACACCCTTGTTGCCAAGGGGACTGGCTCCTTTCATTGCTTTTGTTTTGTTTTATTGGACTAGAATGGCCATCCTTCATTTTGTTCCACAACAGAGATGTGGAGAGTGGGATTTTTATGGAGAAAACAGAAGTTCCGCACGAGACCACTACAGTGGTACCTCGGGTTAAGTACTTAATTCGTTCCGGAGGTCCGTACTTAACCTGAAACTGTTCTTAACCTGAAGAACCACTTTAGCTTATGGGGCCTCCTGCTGCTGCCGCGCCGCCGGAGCCCGATTTCTGTTCATATCCTGAAGCAAAATTCTTAACCCGAGGTACTATTTCTGGGTTAGCGGAGTGTGTAACCTGAAGCGTATGTAACCCGAGGTACCACTGTACTTTCCTTTGCAGAAAAGCCATGGCTCAGTAAGTGCTAACAGGCCCAATTGTGGCTGCAGCCTGTCTCGTTCATTTGCGAATCACAGGTAGGGGGAATCTTTGGCTCTCCAGAGGTTGCCATTGGTCAAGCTTGCTAGGGCTGATGGGACTTGTAGCTAAGCAACACCTGCAAGGCCCAAGGTCCTCACTCCTGCTATAAAGGCATGGTAGTTTGTATGTTGCACTGGCGTATAAATTCATGTTATAAGCAGAATCGGCTTATATTTTGAAAAGAAGGAGAGAGGAATCTAGCTGATGCTTTTCAGGCAGCAAGTAGGGGTTTTAAAATGCACACGCAGTGTTTGGTGGGGAGGGACTAAGCAGGATTTCCAGTGAATATATGCTTTCTTCTAGTCTAGGAATATGCAGTTGTCCCATATGGTAGGGTTGGGGGGCAAAGTTGTTCAGCTTTTTTGGGAAAATCTCCAAATAATCAACACTATGGGCTGCCATGCAACCAACAGGGTTTTCCCAGACATTTCCCAAAAATTCACCCGGACGCCATTTCCAATGGATGAATGCTGGCAATATCCGGGAAATTCCAAACATATGGCAGTCCTCCCATACAGCGATCAAACCTGCAATCTTGGCGTTATCATCACAACGCTCTAACCAACTGAGCTATCAAGTGATATATCAAAAGTTTCCTTCAGGAGCATTCATAGTTTGGTGCTGGGGTGGGGAACCTGTGGCTCTGCAGAGCTGATCGACAGTGGAATTTGCTGCCAAGGAGTGTGGTGGAGTCTCCTTCTTTGGAGGTCTTTAAGCAGAGGCTTGACAACATATGTCAGGAGTGCTCAGATGGTGTTTCCTGCTTGGCAGGGGGTTGGACTCGATGGCCCTTGTGGTCTCTTCCAACTCTATGATTCTATGATTCTATGACAGCTGTTTGCCATGATGGCTGAGGCCAAAAGAGTTACCTGCACATCTTTGCAAAGAGAAGAGAATATCCAGAACAAATAGTCTTTCCTGAACGAAGGACATCGGCTGGCCTTAAGGCCAGCTTCTCTCTGTCACGGCAGCCTTCCTCATCATATTCTGAAGAAATAAAGACATTTGTGAAATGTCACCCCAAAGTTTGCAACGCACAATGAAAAAGGGGCTGCAACAGTCACACTTGGTGTGGCAGGGACACTAGCTTTTAAAAAACAGCGGAAGCAACCTAGTCAGGCGGGGAGTTATTGAAAAGCTATTTCATTGTGTCTTCATCTATGCGCGCAATACCTTTAAAGCACATCTGAAGCACATTCTTTCCCTCAAAGCATTCTGGGCACTAGAGTTTACCCCTCACAGAGGTACTATTCCCAGCTACCCTTAACAAACCACAGTGCCCATAATTCTTTTGAGGGGAAAGAATGTGCTTTGAATGTGCTTTAAAGGCATGGTGTACACAAGCCTAACTGCAGATTATCCAAATAAAAGAAGCAGCAGGCACCAACAAACAGCTTTGCTGCTTGTGTTGTAGAGCACTGGCTTTTATCTACAGTTAGGTAAGCGATGGGGACTTGTGGGCAGTTGTCAGAGGCAAAAGAACGCCAGAATGCATAAGGTGGCACCTCCACCTACCAATATGATGGCAAATCCACACCCAAAAGGCTCGGACTTTCTCCAGGTCACTGTGGGCTTTTTGGAGCAAGACGCTCACCAGGTTTTCCACAGTATCCTTGACATCCACCTGTTTCACAAAAGGGAAATAGATTTGGTAGCAGTTAATATGGAGGAGCAGTACTCAGTTCCTTCCTTCTATCTAAGGCTTCCACTTGTTTAAAGAAAAATTAGGGTGCAATTGTACAGGCACTTACAAGGCACTCGGTGCTATTGAATTCAGAGGAGCTTCCTTCTGAGTCAAAATGCGCAGGATTGCACAGACGATTAAGTGTGTGTGCTTGAGCTGAACAATCAATCAATCAATCAATTATTAAATTTGCCAAAAACTTACCCCTCGGTAAAAATAATTCTGAAGGGAGAAGCATGATTAACCTTTCAATTTTCCAGTGTTAATACAGTGTCCACAATCTTCAGCTGCGATCCAAATCCCCTTTGTGATGTCTGGGTTGTGCATGTGTTGGATTGTGGGGAAGCATTCAGCCAGCCAGCCAGCCCTGTCAGCTTCCGCTGGTGGAGGGGTGCCATCATCCCTCCCCTGGTACGCAACTCCCCATTCCACCTGTGGGTGGGCAATGGCATACGGGGGGGGGCATTTGTGGGGCAAGGAGGGTGAAGGGCTGAGGCAGACCTGGCTCAGGGCCGGATTCAGGTTTGATGAGGCCCTAAGCTACTGAAGGTAATGGGGCCCTTTATATGTCCAGCTGTCCTTTGTCGTCAACAAATTGTCGCTGTTTTTGTGTTGAATATAGGGTAATTTATGGACCTAATGGGTATCTAAAGCCATTTGCACATGTTGTCAAGCAACCAGTCCATGCAGAATGTAGGTACAGTGGTTAAGTACTTAATTTATTCCGGAGGTCCGTTCTTAATCTGAAGCACCACTTTAGCTAACGGGGCCTCCTGCTGCTGCTGTGCCGCCAGAGCACGATTTCTGTTCTCATCCTGAAGCAAAGTTCTTAACCCGAGGTACTATTTATGGGTTAGTGGAGTCTGTAACCTGAAGTGTATGTAACCTGAAGTGTATGTAACCTGAGGTACCACTGTACCCTATATATAGAAATGAGCAAACCAGTGATATTTTAGGGAGCAGGCTAACAGTCGGGGCCCATTACTTGCATCCTAGGAGCCTACACAACACAAAACACTGTTGCTGTATGTAGGATTTATTTTATTTGTTTTTTTATCTTAAATTTTGGAAATGTATATCCCGGGGTGTGTTTTTTTCTTTTAAGTGTTTTGGGGGGGCCCTAAGAGAGTGGGGCCCTAAGCTATAGCTTGTTTAGCTTATATGTAAATCTGGCACTGCCCTGGCTACTTAGTCAGCCCTGGCGGGATTGGGGAATCAGCACTGAGTCACAACCACGGTTATTGATTCTCGCCTAGACTTTTGAGTCTTTTTTCAGCCAGAACTCACAGGAATTCAGTTCCAGCACCTCTTAAGTGGGTGCCATTGTCATTTTAAGAGAACAAGGAAGGTGTTCCTGGTAAATTCTGGCACCTCTTTTTCTTGAAAAATAGCAGTGGTTATCGCCTTAATTTTAAAAGCAAAGCAGCTGCCAAAGCAATGTTATTGCCAAATATCTAAGTACAGTGGTATCTTGGGTTAAGTACTTAATTCGTTCCGGAGGTCTGTTCTTGACCTGAAACTGTTCTTAACCTGAAGTACCATTTTAGCTAATGGGGCCTCCCGCTGCTGCTGCACTGCCAGAGCATGATTTCCGTTCTCATTCTGAGGTAAATTTATTAACTTGATGTGCTATTTCTGGGTTAGTGGAGTCTGTAACCTGAAGCGTATGTAACCTGAAGCATATGTAACCTGAGGTACCACTGTATAACTGTGTACTCCACACCATATTGTACAATTAATGCACAAGCCCCGCCCTCAAATAATCCTGTGAACAATAGTTAAGGGGTGCTGCGAATCTTAACTCTATGAGGGATAAACAACAGTTGCGGGATTCAGGGGGGGGGGCAGTGTTTGCAGCCTTCGTCTATAGGCACTTTTTATGTTAACCATGCAGAAAATGGGAGCACCATATTGTGACTTACAAAGTTTGTTATTCGACGTGGACAGAATAAGTTGCCTCCTATCAGGAGTGTCTACCTGAAAGTGCTCTCAAATTCCAAATGCCCATTGAAAACCTGAGCATCCTAGCAGATTATTTGCTGGACTCTTATTCTACCCTGAACGTATCACAATAAGAGAAAGCAAACCTTCTGTGCGTAGGCATCCAGTTCCTTAAATTCTGCCAAGTCTATCGGCATTGATTTCTTATCGCGTTCAACCCATGGACAAAGTACGAACAAGCATGAAATATTCAGTCGAGAAAGTCCTACAAGTCCGGCAGAAAAAGGGAAGAAGTGAGAGAAGGAGACAGTGAAACAGTGCTGGAGCAGACAGGATTTTGATCTGATCTAACAAAATACCTTGGATCCCAAACACCTTGCGAGTCAAACATTTTGGCTGCTGAACACCGCAAACCCGGAAGTGAGTGTTCCGGTTTGTGAATGTTCTTTGGAACCCGGACGTCTGAGGCGACTTCTGTGACTTCTGATTGGCTGCAGGAGCTTCCTGCAGCCAATCGGAAGCTGGGCCTTTGTTTCCAAACGTTTTGGAAGTCGAACGGACTTCCGGAATGGATTCCGTTCAACTTCCGAGGTACCGCTGTACTCCATTTCCTGGACACATGTAGACAGAACTTGCGACGGGAGTGGCATGGTTTTCACATCCTCCTGCAAGAGTTGCTACCTCTTTAGAGAATCTAAGCAAAGGCCATTGCACCCAGCTCCAATATCCGTTCTTCAGAACATAAACTGTAGGCTTATTTCGAGAACTATAATGGCAACGTAACAAGTGATGGAAACTGGGCTGATAGGTGAGGGTAAAACTGTCCCCATTCCCCTAACACCGGTGATAGGACAGAGTCCTGCAGCACACCAGAGGAGAGCAGGCTAACTTTGATATACAGCAAGTTTGTGGGATCTTTGGGCCTCCAGATGCTACTGAACCACAAGTCCCTTAATCCTTTGCCACTGGCTTTGCTTGCTGGAGCTGATGGCCCAACAATATCTGGAGGGCCCAAAGTTCCCTGAAATATAGGTCAGTGGCCACATATAACCATAACAAAGGAGATGCTGACTAAGCATCAGGAATAACACTCTGATGGCAACATCTGTTCAACAGTGGAACCGACTCCCTCAGAAAGTCCTCCTTCCTCGGAGGTTTTTAAGCAGAGGTTGGATGGTCATCAGTCATGGATGGTTTAGTTGAGATTCCTGCCATTGCAGGGGGTTGGACTAGATGACCCTCGGGACCCCTTCCAATTCTACAATTCTGCGGTTCTGCGAAAGAACTGATATTTACTCTTCAGACTTTCCGGAGGCTGCGTTGATCCTTGTCCTTCTCCCATCTTGGAAACCTACAGAATTGGGATGAGATAATAGATGTACATTAAAGCATATATTAACAGGGACACGGGTGGCGCTGTGGGCTAAACCACAGAGCCTAGGACTTGCCGATCAGAAGGTCGGCGGTTCGAATCCCCGTGACGGGGTGAGCTCCCGTTGCTCAGCCCTGCTCCTGCCCACCTAGCAGTTCAAAAGCACGTCAAAGTGCAAGTAGATAAATAGGTACTGCTCCGGCGGGAAGGTAAACGGCGTTTCCGTGTGCTGCTCTGGTTCACCAAAAGCGGCTTAGTCATGCTGGCCACATGACCCGGAAGCTGTACGCCGGCTCCCACGGCCAATAAAGTGAGATGAGCGCCACAACCCCAGAGTCGGTCACGACTGGACCTAATGGTCAGGGGTCCCTTTAACTTACCAAAGCATATATTGGCCATGCTGACTGGGACAGACGGGGGAACGATCTCTATATAGCCACAGATTCCCCATCCCCAATATGTTGCTCTTACACCAGTGTGACATTCATAGATGCCCTTAATTTCTTTATTTTATTTATTTCATAAGAATTTTAACTGATGCTTCAGGGAAACCTTGCAGCTCAGTTGGTTAGAGTGTCGTCCTGATGACACCAATGTCACAGGCCCGATCCCCATAAGTGACAGCTGCATATTCTTGCACTGTAGAGGGTTGGACTCTGCAGTTCTATGATTATATACATTCACTGAGGGGAGAACAGCGCCTCTTGAAGTACATCCCATGTAGGTATCTGCTATATAGTTAGGAAAGTGGTTTGCCTGTCTGTCTGTGTGTTCTCTATGCATTCAGATCCATTCAGCCACTGTCTGGGTGGATAAAAATCAATGATTTTTTTTAAAAAATAAATAAATCGGGGTTTTTTATTTAAATTGGAATTTTTTTTAATTTAAATCAGATTTTTTTTAATTTAAATCGGATTTTTAAAATAAAATGCTTTTGGAGGAAAAATCTTTCTAAAGATAGTTTTCTATTTAAATTACATTACAGTGGTACCTCGGGTTAAGAACTTAATTTGTTCCGGAGGTCCGTTCTTTACCTGAAACTGTTCTTAACCTGAGTTACCACTTTAGCCTATGGTGCCTCCTGCTGATGCCGCGCCGCAACTGCACAATTTCTCTTCTCATCCTGAAGCAAAGTTCTTAACCCCAGGTACTATTTCTGGGTTAGCGGAGTCTGTAACCTGAAGCGTCTGTAACCCGAAGTACCACTGTATAGTCCAAAGGCTATTCATCAGGAAATAAGGATTTGTTTTAAGTTTTTCATGTGTGCTAAAACTCAGTCTAAGTTTTGGTTTTTTTTAATCGTTTAACCACATCAGTTAACAAACATGGATACATATGCTATAATGTTATTGTTTTAGTTAAATAATTTATTTAAATTCTTATTAAAGAAATGATTTTTTTTCTCCTTCCAATAAAGTACAGCAGAAAAGTTGCCCAAATATAAACAATAATTTCATAATTACCTGTCCTTGTATTTCTAATAGTATAACCAAATCACTAATTTTTGATATAACTGTAAAAACTACTGTGAAAATTTATTATTCCAAAAATGAAACCTTCATCTGGTTGTAAATGTTAAGATTATACCAGCAAGAATGAGTCTTTCTGTAAAAAAAAATGATTTAAATCAAGTCTTACTGACTAGCGATTTAAATTGTGATTTAAATCAAATCCACCCTGGTCTGGTGTCTACTGTAGCTTAGCAAAAAAAAAAAAAGCCTGCAAGTTACTAGCCCTCAACTTTTCACTTGCTCACATTGACTTCATGAAATACAGTGGTACCTCGGGTTAAGTCAGTGGCATAGCGTGGGGGGTGCAGGGGGGGCCGGCCGCACCGGGCGCAACATCTGGGGGTTAGGGTTAGGGGGCGCAAATCCACGGGTTAGGGGGCGCAAATCCACGGGTTAGGGGGCGCAAATTACTTGCCTTGCCCCGGGTGCTGACAACCCACACTACGCCACTGGGTTAAGTACTTAATTCTCTCCGGAAGTCTGTTCTTAACCTGAAACTGTTATTAACCTGAAGCACCACTTTAGCTAATGGGACCTCCTGCTGCCGCCGCACCGCTAGAGAACGATTTCTGCTCTCATCCTGAATCAAAGTTCTTAACCTGAAGCACTATTTCTGGGTTAGCGGAGTCTGTAACCTGAAGCGTATGTAACCCGAGGTACCACTGTAGAGAGGTATGCTAAATTGTTGCTCTACGGCCTGCCAAGTTACCTCCAGGGATTGATCCTGGAACGAACTCCTGCCTGCTGACTATCTTAGAATTCCAGCCTGCAAAACTTAGCAGTTACTAATCATAAGACAGTCTCTTTCTTTTCCCAAAACCCCTTTCTAAGAAACAGGAACGAATTAAAGATGCTCTGCTTACCTCTTCGTAGTAGATGCTCAGCGGAGACGTCCAGGTGATTGTTTTTCAACTTCGGAGGAAAAGCACCGACGCAGCAGGACGAACAGTTCAGTGCTTCCAGCCGGGAATGAAGAGCGAAAGTGAAGAGAGGAGGGAGGAGCGTGGCTTGATCTCAGCTTACCATCACCACCAACCCCTCCTTGAGACCTTGGCGTTAGAGGATAAGCCTTAGCAGCAAATGCACCCATGAAGTCAAAACAGAAGGTGTTTGAGCAGCGCAGCGCTGGAGTGCGTCCAAGTTCCCTGCTGTGGGGAACAACAGATACAGCAAGTGTCTCAAATGTGAAGGCAAAGCCTAGCCATCGTGGCTCAAAGCCCCCAAAATACCTCTCCTCCCTGAATATGTCTCATCCTCTTTTAAAGTCATCCAAATTGGGGACCATCACTGTCTCCTGTGGGAGCAAGTTCCACAGTAAATTGTACGGCGCATAAATAAGTAATTTCTTTTATGTCTCCTGAATCTTCCAACAGAATCTTCTGTTAACTTTGAATCCATCTTCCAGCTTCGTTGGTGTTCACAAGTTGTCGTGTTATGAGAGGGGCAGAAAAACTTTCCTCCATCCGCTTTTCTGCATTGCCAGGCGTAATATTATCAACTTCTCCCAGATAGATTGTTGTCATTCATAGTCTACATTCCCGTGTCCTTGTTTTCTTTTTACATAAGGGTGTGTGTGTGTGTGTGTGTGTGTGTGTGTGTGTGTGTGCAGGGCCGGATTTAGGTTTGATGAGGCCCTAAAGCTACTGAAGGTAATGGGGCCCTTTATATGTCCAGCTGTCCTTTATCAACAACAAATTGTCACCATTTTTTGTGTTGAATAAATGCTATATCGTAATTTATGGACCTAATAGGTATCTAAAGCCATTTGCACATAACAAATAGGAGCTTACACAACACAAAACACTGTTGCTGTGTTCTGGTTTTATTTTATTTGTTTTTTATCTTATATTTTGGAAATGTACATCCAGGTGTTTTTTTCCTTTAATTTTTTTTGGGGGGGGGCCAAGATGGTGGGGCCTGAAGCTCTAGCTTGTTTAGCTTTGTTGTAAACAAAATCTGCCCTTCTTCCCTTATGGGGTATCCAAGAGCCCATATAGAGTCCTTACGTGGGTTCCCTATTGGTAGGAGAAAATAACAGAGGCCAACCAGAGAATTGTTGTTGTTTAGTCGTTCAGTCGTGTCCGACTCTTCGTGACCCCATGGACCAGAGCACGCCAGGCACTTCTGTCTTCCACTGCCACCCGCAGTTTGGTCAGATTCATGTTTGTAGCTTCGAGAACACTGTCTAACCATCTCGTCCTCTGTCGTCCCCTTCTCCTTGTGCCCTCCATCTTTCCCAACATCAAGGTCTTTTCCAGTGAGTCTTCTCTTCTCATGAGGTGGCCAAAGTATTGGAGCCTCAGCTTCACAATCTGTCCTTCCAGTGAGCACTCAGGGCTGATTTCCTTAAGAATGGATGTGTTTGATCTTCTTGCAGTCCATGGGAGTCTCAAGAGTCTCCTCCAGCACCATAATTCAAAAGCGTCAATTCTTCGGCGATCAGCCTTCTTTATGGTCCAGCTCTCACTTCCATACATCACTACTGGGAAAACCATAGCTTTTACTATACGGACCTTTGTTGGCAAGGTGATGTCTCTACTTTTTAGAATGCTATCTAGGTTTGCCATTGCTTTCCTCCCTAGAAGCAGGCGTCTCTTAATTTCGTGGCTGCTGTCACCATCTGCAGTGATCATGGAGCCCAAGAAAGTAAAATCTCTCACTGCCTCCATTTCCTCCCCTTCTATTTGCCAGGAGGTGATGGGACCAGTGGCCATGATCTTTGTTTTTTTGATGTTGAGCTTCAGACCATATTTTGTGCTCTCCTCTTTCACCCTCAATAAAAGGTTTTTTAATTCCTCCTCACTTTCTGCCATCAAGGTTGTGTCATCTGCATATCTGAGGTTGTTGATATTTCTTCCAGCAATCTTAATTCCGGCTAGGGATTCATCCAGCCCAGCCTTTCGCATGATGAATTCTGCATATAAGTTAAATAAGCAGGGAGACAAAATACAGCCTTGTCGTACTCCTTTCCCAATTTTGAACCAATCAGTTGTTCCATATCCAGTTCTAACTGTAGCTTCTTGTCCCACGTAGACATTTCTCAGGAGACAGATGAGGTGATCAGACACTCCCATTTCTTTAAGAACTTGCCATAGTTTGCTGTGATCGACACAGTCAAAGGCTTTTGCATAGTCAATGTAGCAGAAGTAGATGTCTTTCTGGAACTCTCTAGCTTTCTCCATAATCCAGCGCATGTTTGCAATTTGGTCTCTGGTTCCCCTGCCTCTTCTGAATCCAGCTTGCACTTCTGGGAGTTCTCGGTCCACATACTGCTTGAGCCTTCCTTGAAGAATTTTAAGCATAACCTTGCTAGCGTGTGAAATGAGTGCAATTGTGCGGTAGTTGGAGCATTCTTTAGCACTGCCCTTCTTTGGGATTGGGATGTAGACTGACCTTCTCCAATCTTCTGGCCACTGCTGAGTTTTCCAAACTTGCTGGCATATTGAGTGTAGCACCTTAACAGCATCATCTTTTAAAATTTTAAACAGTTCAGCTGGAATACCATCACTTCCACTGGCCTTGTTATTTGCAATGCTTTCTAAGGCCCATTTGACTTCACTCTCCAGGATGTCTGGCTCAAGGTCAGCAACCACACTACCTGGGGTGTACGAGACATCCATATCTTTCTGGTATAATTCCTCTGTGTATTCTTGCCACCTCTTCTTGATGTGTTCTGCTTCTGTTAGGTCCTTACCACTTTTGTCCTTTATTATGGTAATCTTTGAACGAAATGTTCCTTTCATATCTCCAATTTTCTTGAACAGATCTCTGGTTCTTCCCATTCTGTTGTTTTCCTCTATTTCTTTGCATTGCTCATTTAAGAAGGCCTTCTTGTCTCTCCTTGCTATTTTTTGGAATTCTGCATTCAATTTCCTGTATCTTTCTCTATCTCCCTCGCATTTTGCTTGCCTTCTCTCCTCCGCTATTTGTAAGGCCTCATTGGACAGCCACTTTGCTTTCTTGCATTTCCTTTTCATTGGGATGGTTTTCGTTGCTGCCTCCTGTATAATGTTTTGAGCCTCCATCCATAGTTCTTCAGGCACTCTGTCCAGCAAATCTAAATCCTTAAACCTGTTCCTCACTTCCACTGTATATTCATAAGGGATTTGGTTTAGATTGTATCTTACCAGCCCAGTGGTTTTTCCTACTTTCTTCAGTTTAAGCTTGAATTTTGCTATAAGAAGCTGATGATCTGAGCCACAGTCAGCTCCAGGTCTTGTTTTTGCTGACTGTATAGAGCTTCTCCATCTTTGGCTGCAGAGAATATAATCAATCTGATTTCGATGCTGCCCATCTGGTGATGTCCATGTGTAGAGTCGTCTCTTGTGTTGTTGGAAAAGAGTGTTTGTGATGACCAGCTTGTTCTCTTGACAGAACTCTATTAGCCTTTGCCCTGCTTCGTTTTGAATTCCAAGACCAAATTTGCCAGTTGTTCCTTTTATCTCTTGATTCCCTACTTTAGCATTCCAATCCCCTATAATGAGAAGAACATCCTTCTTTGGTGTCACTTCTATAAGCTGTTGTAAGTCTTCATAGAATTGGTCAATTTCAGTTTCTTCAGCACCAGTAGTTGGTGCATAAACTTGGATTACTGTGATGTTAAAAGGTCTGCCTTGGATTCGTATCGAGATCATTCTATCATTTTTGAGATTGCATCCCAGTACAGCTTTTGCCACTCTTTTGTTGACTATGAGGGCCACTCCATTTCTTTTACGGGTTTCTTGCCCACAGTAGTAGATATGATAGTCATCCGAACTGAATTCGCCCATTCCCGTCCATTTTAGTTCACTGATGCCCAAGATGTCAATGTTTATTCTTGCCATCTCATTTTTGACCACATCCAACTTACCCAGGTTCATGGTTCTTACATTCCAGGTTCCTATGCAATATTTTTCTTTACAGCATTGGACTTTCCTTTCGCTTCCATGCATATCCGCAACTGAGCGTCCTTTCGGCTTTGGCCCAGCCGCTTCATCAGCTCTGGATCTACTTGTACTTGTCCTCCGCTCTTCCCCAGTAGCATGTTGGACGCCTTCCGACCTGAGGGGCTCATCTTCCAGCGTCATAACTTTTATATACCTGTTGTCTTTGTCCATGGAGTTTTCTTGGCAGGGATACTGGAGTGGCTTGCCGATTCCTACTCCAGGTGGATCACGTTTGGTCAAAACTCTCCACTATGACCTGTTCATCTTGGGTGCCCTGCTCGGCATAGTTCATAGCTTCTGAGTTCTTCAAGCCCCTTCGCCACGGCAAGGCAGTGATCTTGAGAAGCAAAGCAGCTAGTAAGCCTGATAAGGCTTTATTGATCTCTTGCAACAGGTGCTCCCCTCACACGCAGGAAAGGAGGAGGACCCCAAACAAAGTTGTGCCTGCCCTTATACAGACATTTTAAATTCCCTTCCCTGGAGCTCAAGACTACCCCTCCATACATCATACATACATCACAGAAGGGGCGTAACCCAAGACCACCCCACACAAACATCACACCTACATCACAGAAAAGGCAGTCTACAACAGAAATTTGAGTGTTGTTTTTCCTGTCTGGCGGGTTTTCTGATAATGCCTTATCTGATTGCCTCTCCTGGTAGTCTGGCCATTCCTCTGAAATGGTGATCACCCAATTCCTGAGACAATGGGAAAGTTACCCCCACCCCTCTCTGCTTGCGGAGAAAACATTTGGTCAGTTTGGGAGTCAAAATGGTTTCAGGGAGTCAAAATGATTTCAGGAAGGTCTTCCTGTGCTACTCCAGACATTGGTACATTTATGAACATTTATTATATATGTTGGTGTTGTTGTTTAGTTGTTTAGTCGTGTCCGACTCTTCGTGACCCCATGGACTAGAGCACGCCAGGCACTCCTGTCTTCCACTGCCTCCCGCATTTTGGTCAAACTCAAGTTCGTAGCTTCAAGAACACTGTCCAACCATCTCGTCCTCTATCATCCCCTTCTCCTTGTGCCCTCCATTTTTCCCAACATCAGGGTCTTTTCCAGGGAGTCTTCTCTTCTCATGAGGTGGCCAAAGCATTGGAGCCTCAGCTTCATGATCTGTCCTTCCAGTGAGCACTCTCGGCTGTTGCGTCTGCATGAGAATGCTTAGGAAGAGAGAGGAAGCTCCAAGCTTCCCAGTCTGCCCTTCTTGTGCTGACCTGCATTGATCTTTCTTCAGTGTTGGAATGACACCCTGAGAGCGTCGTTCCAACACTGAAGAAAGACCAACCCAGGGCTGACCATTAGGTCCAGTCATGGCCAACTCTGGGGTTGTGGCGCTCATCTCGCTTTACTGGCCGAGGGAGCCGGCGTACAGCTTCCGTGTCATGTGGCCAGCATGACTAAGCCGCTTCTGGTGAACCAGAGCAGCACACGGAAATGCCGTTTACCTTCCCGCCAGAGCGGTACCTATTTATCTACTTGCACTTTGACGTGCTTTCAAACTGCTAGGTTGTCAGGAGCAGGGACCGAGCAACGGGAGCTCACCCCGTCGCGGGTATTCAAACTGCCAACCTTCTGATCGGCAAGTCCTAGTCTCTGTGGTTTAACCCACAACGCCACCCGCGTCCCGTATACAGTGGTACCTCAGGTTAAGTACTTAATTCATTCTGGAGGTCCGTTCTTAACCTGAAACTGTTCTTAACCTGAATCACCACTTTAGCTAATGGGGCCTCCTGCTGCCGCCGCACTGCCGAAGCACAATTTCTGTTCTCTTCCTGAAGCAAAGTTCTTAACCTGAAGCACTATTTCTGGGTTAGCGGAGTCTGTAACCTGAAGCATATGTAACCTGAAGTGTATGTAACCTGAGGTACCACTGCATATGTGTAAATAAACTATGGTTACCGGACATCCCCGTTTCCCGGAGACAGTCCCCAGATTTACAAATCTGTCCCCGGACAAAATCCGTCCCCGGAATGTCTCTGGGTTTCATTTAATGTCCCCGGATTAATATTTTAAGTGTTGTAGATTTATTAGTAGGGAATGAATGTTGCGTGATTGGTTCAACAGCACAAGACGCATCATATGGGGACTTCTGGTGAGGCAAAATGGCGGGCGCCACAGCAGCGAGCAGCTCCTGAAGCCAGCCAGGGCCAACTGCGCTACCAGGGTGGATCCGGGCTGCTGAGACTGTCGCTGCCACCACCAAGGGGGAACTGGGGACGCCTGGCGCGTCAACTGGGGGAACTGCTGATTCCCGTCCGTGACCCAAATTGAGCCGGGAGCGAGAGCTCCTGGCTACCCGGCTGACTGCCCAGTAGCGCTCCAGGGCCAGGAAAAACCCCGGAGCCAATGCAGGGAGAAGGAGGAAAGGAGAAGGAGAAGGAAGAGAAAGAAAGAGGAAGGAGAAAAAAGAAGGGAGCCCCGATCTGGTTGCGCCGCTACTGCCGCCGCTGAGGAGGAGAGGTAGGAGTGCACTGGGAGGGCAAGGAAATGTGACCGAACCCAGGGCCGACCCGAGGCTACTCCACGGCAGCTAGCGCTCCAAGAGAGCAGGCCAGGGCCCAGAGGAAGGCTGTGCGACAGAGGAGACCACAGAAGAGAAGGTATTACTTCTTCTTTTCTTTTTAATATTTTTTTAATTCTTTGAAAAAAATCTGGTAACCTTAAAATAAGCCATGAATCATTAAGGCGCTGCACTCTTCGCTGTCCCTCATTCCAAGGAACCCAAACCCTGGATAAGCACCTGGGACCCCTGTAATTCTGTGCCGCTCAGAGATTGGGGTGTCGTGCAACAGTACTTTGGGAGACACCATGACTGTTTAAAGTGGTATAAAGGTAAAGGTAAAGGGACCCCTGACCATTAGATACAGTCGTGGCCGACTCTGGGGTTGTGGCGCTCATCTCACTTTATTGGCTGAGGGAGCCGGTGTACAGCTTCCGGGTCATGTGGCCAGCATGACTAAGCCGCTTCTGGCAAACCAGAGCAGTGCACGAAAACGCCGTTTACCTTCACGCCGGAGCGGTACCTATTGATCTACTTTCACTTTGACGTGCATTCGAACTGCTAGGTTGGCAGGAGCAGGGACCGAGCAACGGGAGCTCACCCCGTCGCGGGGATTTGAACCGCTGACCTTCTAATTTGCAAGTCCTAGGCTCTGTAGTTTAACCCACAGCGCCACTCGCGTCCCAAAAGTGGTATAACACTGCTTTAAATGTATAGTCCAGGTGGGGCCCAGCTTTTCCTCAGAGCAGATCCGTTGAAATTAATGAGCATGACTAAATTGGGTCTTACCGATTTCAACAGGTCTACTCTGAGTAAAACTTAGTTGACTACTACAGATTATCTCCAGATATTATGGGTTGGAGCCAAGACTACACCCTTGAGCTTGTTCTTGTGGTCACCTTCATTCTCATTTATGGATGTGTGGTTAACCTGTTGTTTTGAGTCTGCAAAAGAGCCTTACTGAAGAAGTTAACCAAGCCCATTCAGCAAACTTGTATGGTGAACGCCCAGTTAATCGGCTCAGCGTTCAAGTCATTAGGTTAATTAAACAAAACAGGATAATTGGAAAAGGGGGCTGTGGCTATGAATATTAGGGGTGGAAGACGGCGTATAACTCGATGGCAGAACAAATGATGCCGTGCTTTAAAATTAGAGGGTGTTCTACTAGGGTGTCAGAAATTACAGGGTGTCCTTTCTGGGAACTGTGATGGCAATTAAGCCATCTTCTGAGAATCTGTACTAGAAAACAATCCCAAGGTTGCAGCATTTCGTGGAAGATAATAGCGAGCCATCTGCCGGCACCATGAGCATCACAAGGACGGCCTTGTCAGCTTCTCTTCCCTGTAACTCCATAATCCTGTCCTTCTCCCACAATAACCTGCCTTTCCTTAGCTAGCATGAATGAAGGCAATGCAAATGGGCTGTAAAATGTTGGGAGGTCCACAGAATTTCCAGGTTTTGATGGCATACGTATCCACAACACAGCAGCAGGGAAAGCTATTTATTTGGAGGCCACAATTGATGGCGCATCAGCCACAACTGGGCAGTCCTGAAAGGAGAGACACCAAAGGGAAGTAACCCCTTTGGGTTTCTCCTGTTATAAGAATTATAAGGTCTAAGATATAAAATAAACGTACCGAGCAAACACATACATAAATATATAAACCGCATGTCTGAAACTGTACAGTCGTACCTCCGGTTGAAGTTGCTTCAGGTTGAGCGCTTTTGGGTTGCGCTCTGCGGCGACCCGGAAGTAACGGAACACATTACTTCTAGGTTTCGCCCCTTGCGCATGTGCAGACATTCAAAATGACATCACACACATGCGCAGAAGTGGCGAATCGCGCCCCGTGCACACACAGACATGAGTTGCGTTTACTTCAGGATGCGAACGGGGCTCTGGAACGGATCCAGTTTGCATCCAGAGGTACCACTGTACAGGAAAAAGTCCTGAAACCATTTTGTCTCTCCCAAATGACCTCAAATATTTCTCTGCAAGGTTTAAGGAAATGGGGAGCCTCCCCATTGTCTCTTTGCTTCCAAATCCTGTCTTAAGGGCACATTTAAGATATGAATAGGGTGAGCCTGTGACCTGTGACCTGGATTCAGAAACTGAGTAGTTATCATAACACAAGAGTGGCCAGGATGCCCAGGTAATCCAATCAGGTAACCTGGCAGACAGGAAAAAACAGCGCACTCAGATTTCTGTCTGCCCCTTCTCTGATGTATGTATGCTGTATGGAGGGGTGGTCTTGGGCTACAGGGTAGGCAGTTCAAAGTCTATATAAGGGCATGCGCGCATGGTTCGGGGTCCCTCCTGCCCCCAGGGTGTGGTTTGTGAGCACCTTGTTGCAACAGTTAATAAAGATCAGGCTTACTAGCTGTTTTGCTTCTCAATATTCTCTGGTTGGCCTCTGTTATTTTCTCCTACCGATAGAGAACCTACAAAAGGACTCTATATGGGCTCTTGGGTACCCCATAAGGGAAAAGGCCAGGAAGAGGGCCCTTCTCATGGGTTGTAGACGGATTTGCTCCTGGGTGATAGATAGCGGTGAAAGAGAGGGAAAGAAAAAAATGAATCTCTCTTCCAAGTGAGAGTTGGAATGCTGAGGAGAGCCTAAACGCAATTCACGAGCACGTGTCCAGAACGATTGGTGGGTATTTTGTGATTGTCCTATTTTTTATTGCCTTGAGTGATTTGTTGTATCTATTGTGCTCTTGTTATACAGTGGTACCTCAGTTTACGAACTTAATCCATTCCGGAAGTCCGTTCTTAAACCGAAACCATTCTTAAACCCAAGGCGCACTTTCCCTAATGAGGCCACCCGTTGCTGGTGCCCTTCCACCATTCAGATTCTGTTCTTAGACTGAGGTAAAGTTTGCAAACCGGGAAACTATTTACGGTTTTGCAGAGTTCGTAAACCGAATCATTCTTAAACAAAACTGTTCTTAAACCGAGGTGCCACTGTACAGTCAAACCTCGGTTCCCAAACACCTCCATTTTGGAACGTTTCAGCTCCCGAATGCCAAAAACCCGGAAGTAAGTGTTCTGGTTTCCGAACATTTTTCCGACGCGGCTTCCGCTTGAGTGCATTAAGCTCCTGCAGCCAATCGGAAGCCGCGTCGCAGTTGTTGAACATTTCGGAAGCCGAACGGGCTTCTGGAACAGATTACGTTTGACAACCGAGGTTTGAATGTATACTTCTTTTCTGTTGGTATGCTCTTCTCCACTTCGGGGGACTTTGGACTTAAAAACAATATATTAGTAAACCATAACTGCAATATGGTTATCATCTGAACAAACACAGGCGACAGACGCTGTCTTTTTTTTCTTAATCTGCTTATCCTGAATTTTGTATTCTGCAGGGATGGGGACTATGCCGGCCTTGTTGTTGGGCTCCAAATGCCCAGCCATAAGAGGACCATAAGATTCCCATTTCTGCTGTGTGCCCAGATCCTTCATTCAGCCAATAATGCTGCAGACCTCACGAGTTACACATGCTTTTGTGGAAAGAACAATCTCCACTGAATCCAGCCTTAACTCACATCTTCATTTCTGAGTTCACAGATTCCATTACATGAGGAAAATTTTGAGTGACTCTACCTGACCCTATGGGACGTGGGTGGCGCTGTGGGTAGAACCTCAGCGCCTAGGACTTGCCGATCGCATGGTCAGCAGTTCGAATCCCCGCGGCGGGGTGAGCTCCCACCGTTCGGTCCCAGCGCCTGCCAACCTAGCAGTTCGAAAGCACCCCCGGGTGCAAGTAGATAAATAGGGACCGCTTACCAGCGGGAAGGTAAACGGCGTTTCCGTGTGCTGCTCTGGTGCCGGTTCGCTGGAGCAGCTTCGTCACGCTGGCCACGTGACCCGGAAGTGTCTGCGGACAGCGCTGGCTCCCGGCCTCTAGAGTGAGATGAGCGCACAACCCTAGAGTCTGGCAAGACTGGCCCGTACGGGCAGGGGTACCTTTACCTTTACCTTTACCTGACCCTAATCACGTTCCTTACCCTGTCTTATTATTATTATTATTATTATCATCATAACTGGATCAAAGGCATACATTTCTTTTACTAGGGCAGGTTCTCTCGGAATATGCACACTTTCCTGTTACACAGAATTCTTCGGCACCGAGAGCAACGGGTAAAGGTGGTTCACACCATGGTTAATTTGGGGGGGGGGTAATAGTGTCCATGCTTAAGCCTGCTGGAAAGCGCTGCCATTCTTATATGAAGTCGCGTTTGCGGATACCCCAAGAACCATCTGCACATGCTCAGAGGCACACATTTCTCCTTCGCAACTTGCTGAACACTGGCATAAAAAGTTAAGTTGGAGAGCATTGAAACGTGGGCTAGATTAAGCCCCAGATTCCACATCTGCTTGGCCTGCTAAATAATAATATTTATTTATTCATTCATTCATTCATTCCCCACCCACCTGGCTGGATTTCCCCAGCCACTCTGGGCAGCTTCCAGCAAAATATTAAAATACAATAATTCATCAAATATTAAAAACTTCCCTAAACAGGGCTGCCTTCAGATGTCTTCTAATAATAATAATAATAATAATACAGTGGTACCTCGGGTTAAGTACTTAATTTGGTCTGGAGGTCCGTTCTTAACCTGAAGCACCACTTTAGCTAATGAGGCCTCCTGCTGCCGCCACACCGCCGGAGCACGATTTCTGTTCTCATCCTGAAGCAAAGTTCTTAACCCCAAGTAATATTTCTGGGTTAGCGGAGTCTGTAACCTGAAGCGTATGTAACCTGAAGCGTATGTAACCCGAGGTACCACTGTAGTCGGATCCCAGGGTTAAATCCCAATGGCATCTTCAGGTAGAGGTGGAATAAACCTTGGAGGGCCACTGCCAGTCCATGTAAAAATAAACGGACTTCGTATAAGACAATCTCTGGTCTATGCTGATGGAAAGAGTTGTGTGTGGTGCTGTCGGGTGAGGAGAAATCGTTTTTCGCAACAGCGTGACCACTAGAGGTCTCTGGTTACTGATGATGGAAGGGAAAAGGGGGGGAGACCACTCTCTATGTCCCCCGCCTCTCTCTCTCCTTTTCCCTTGACCAGGATATCAAGAATTGAACTTCCTGAGTCAAGAAGTCCCCCACTTTTCTATGTCCGCTTCAAGAAGTGACTTTTGCTGGAGAGATCCCGAAGTGGGTGTGAGGAGGGAAGTTGCAAAACTAGGGTTTCTCTCAAATGTGCTCTAAACTGCGCAGGAAAGGTTGTAAGGGATCTGGGGCTAAGCAAGCGAATGAATCTCCTCTTCCATCCTACAGCTGTTTGCCCTGCCTGCTGAAATGGTCCTGAGGCTCAGAGTCTCCCCATCTGCCGTTGCAGGTTGGGGAACAGCAGCAGAAGAAGAAGTGGCTGAGATAGCAAATGATAAAGGGGAATAAGGAGGTAAGAAGAGCAACGCTGGATCAGGCCAGTGGCTTGTCTAGTCCAGCATCCTGCTCTCCCAGTGGCCAAGCAGATTCCAGAGGGGATACTGCAAGCAGGACCTGAGGGCAAGGGAACTCTCTCCTGGTGCAGCGATAAAACCACTAGCGCGTTTGCAATGCTAAGCAGGGTCTGGTATGGTTTCAAACTGGATGGGGGACCGCGTGTTGAGATTCCTGCATTGCCAGGGGTTGGGCTGGATGGCGTTCCGGGTCCCTTCTAACTTTACAATTCCATGATTCCTGCGATATCCAGCCACTGGAATGCGGAGCTATGCTTTCGGATTAATGTAATTGTGGCGTTTGCGTCCTAGGTGGGTCATTAGGAGAGGGTTAAATGAGTGAGAATGTGATTGGCCAGTGGGAATGCAAGGGGGGAGTAAAAGTTAGAGTGGGAGGTTTTGAAAGTCAGTTGAGGTTTGGGAATTGGGGAAGGAAGAGGGAGGAATAGGCAGTGGGTTGTGAGAGAGTGAGAGGAATTGTTGGGTGGAGTCAGATAGATAGTTGGGGATAAGATTAAGAAACTGCCAAGAAAAATTAGATTAAGATTAAGAAACTGCCAAGAAAAATTAACTGTAACCATAAGCTTGTTCCTGCATTTAAAAAATAAACTTGATTATTTGTTAATGTTAACAACTGACTGGACTCCGTGTGTCCCGTGAGATACGGGGTGGTGGCAGCGGAAAAAGCAATCGCAGTGGTGGCACAGGGTCAGTCGACTGTCAAACGTCCAGGGGCCCTGTATGATCACCACAGTAACCATCGATAGTCTTCTCCTCCATGTGTCCTCAAAGGAAGCGACAGCCACAGAAAAGGAAGCTCTCTTTAAAAAAAACTTACTTAGGAAGGGGAGACTGCTCCTGCTGAACCTTAGGCTAAACCCCTTATGCCTTGCAAGCCCTGTATTGTGGCGGGGAGGGGGGGTGATTGCAGTGCCTATTAGCAGATAGAAACAGATATTGAGAGGCGAATGCAACTGTGATCCGTCACATCCGCCAGGCCAGCTGTCAGATGTCAGTGGTGGTTGTTCGTGAGTAACCAGGCAGGACTCCGACCTGTCTTTAACAGGTTTTATTTTGGTGCAAAACTATTTACAGTGCAGAGCCATCAGTTCATGGCTGCCTCAATCGCTAGCAGAATCCAGGAGGGGTCGTTTCCCCATGAGAGCTTAGTCACCCCCATGTTGGGATACTGCCAGGGAGACAAAGTCCATCCTGACTTCACGTCGTCTCCGGACGTCCATCAATCTCCCGTAGACACGCAGTATCAGCAATTAGCGACACGAGCTCCAGAAATAGCTTGCCACATTCCAGAGCCGATGCATGCTCTATCAGCAGATAATGCACAGCGAAAGATGCACTCAGGAGAGCATTATTTACAAGTTTATTTCTGCATTGATCAGAACAAAGAAAAACATGACTGCCTGCTTCAGTGTTCCGGCACCGAGAGAGAAACGAAAGCAAAGACACAACATAAACATCCTGTGAAACAGGAAATACGCAGGCTGTGACACAAACATCCTGCTCCCTTTTAAGGTGGAACAGAAATATCCTAACACCCCAGCCTTTTCCTTCCTTCCTTGCGTTTTACACTTCTGCACAAGGTGGGCGATGGAAGAGGCGTGCTTCCCTCCTGGCCGGCTTGGCAAGGAGTGGTGCCGAGGCTCCCAGCAGCATCCTCTAACCTTTTCGCCTCCTTCACCCAGGAGGTGTGGCTTTCCCCACCCTCAGACTGACAAGGTGTGGCGCTGGGACTCCCAGGAGCATCCTCTGGTCCCTTCCCTTCTTCCCCACTGGAGGTGTGGCTTTCCCCACCGCAGGAAGAGGAACTGCTTCTCAAGATTTTCGGAGGTTCCCTGTATCCCAACTGCCCCTCTGCCTCCCTTCCCTGTTCCGATGGCAGTCCCCTGACACCAGCAGCCAAAAAGTGGCGACAAACCAGGCTGGCCGGCCTATGAAAGAGAAGGAGATGGGACTACTACTAGAGCAGAGTCTACTACACCTCGCTGCAGGTGGGGGGGGGGGCTCTTGAATGCTGCCCTGCAGGTCAAAATAGCCACAAGGAGAAAGATGATGATGATGATGATGATGATGATGATGATTACATGCATACATACCCTGCCCATCTGGCTGGGTTTCCTCAGCCACTCTGGGCGGCTCCTAACAGATTAAAACCAGATTAAAACATCAAACATTAAGAACTTCCCTAAACAGGGCTGCCTTCAGGTGTCTTATAAAAGTCAGATAGTTGTTTATTTCCTTGACACCTGAAGGGAGGGCATTCCACAGGGCAGGCGCCACCACCAAGAAGGCCCTCTGGCTGGTTCCCAGTAACTTAACCCGAGGTACCACTGTAGTTGTTCCACATTCCACAGGCCACCACTGAGAAGACCCTCTGCCTGTTGTGATAGATTTCTGCTCACAGGGAGATTTTTGCACAGGGAGCTTCTCAAAATTTGATCTTCAGGCTGCAGTCCTATGTGGTACAGTTTGTTTTGTTGTTTGTTTTTAACACCTCACAATTCTTATGTTGTTGAGCAGGTCCCATTTTGTTAATTACAGGGATGGGTGACCTGAGTGGCCATCCAGATGTTGTTAGACTCCATGCTCCCATCAGCCCCAGCCACCATGGCCAGTGGTCGGGGATCATGGGAGCCGGAGTCAAATTTAGAATGTAGTTGGACATTCCATGTCTCCATCACCCCTGACCAATGGCTGATGGGAGCCAGAGTCCCACAACAGCTAAATAATGACTTGTATCTGTTGTTCTTGGGCCAGCTGTATCCGTTTCCTGTGGTTCATCTTCCAAATATGGGCAGTGAGCGCCATCATCTCCAGTTCAGTGAAGAAGCCTGCAAACAATAAGCACCTTGACACTGAGAGAAGCCACCAGAGATGTCTCCAAGAAGGGCCCAGAGGAGCATCTCTCAGACACCTGTGCTGAGGAAGTCCTTGAAGAATAAAGTGGAAGTGCAGCGACAGAACACCGGCAACGGGGTACATAAGCACAAGGTTCCCACCATCCCTCAGAAGGCCTACAGCAAACAGCAGCCCAACGGCGGCACCGAATACAGGAAAAGCTTCTCAAAGTGTTCCGATCTGACTAAACACAAAAGAACTCGCAAGAGAGAAAAGCCTTGTCGATGCCTTGAGTGTGGGAAGAGCTTCTGCAGGAGCTCAAGTCTGAGTAAAAAAGTAAAGGGACCCCCCTGACCATTAGGTCCAGTCGTGGCTGACTCTGGGGTTGCGGAACTCATCTCGCTTTACTGGCCAAGGGAGCCAGCATTTGTCCGCAGACAGTTTTTCCGGGTCATGTGGCCAGCATGACTACGCCGCTTCTGGCAAACCAGAGCAGCACATGGAAACGCCGTTTACCTTCCCGCCGGAGTGGTACCTATTTATCTACTTGCACTTTGACGTGCTTTCGAACTGCTAGGTTGGCAGGAGCAGGGACCGAACAATGGGGGCTCACCCCGTCACGGGGATTCATGCGCTGCTCTGGTTCGCCAGAAGTGGCTTAGTCATGCTGGCCACATGACCCAGAAGCTGTACGCCGGCTCCCTCGGCCAGTAAAGCAAGATGAGCGCCGCAACCCCCGAGTCGTCCGCGACTGGACCTAACGGTCAGGGGTCCCTTCACCTTTTAAGTAGTTCCATAAACACAAGAGACACCCAGGTTAAACACAGGTTTAATCACCCTATCCGGTGTGCTGCATCTTTCCATTTTTTTGGAGAGTCTTCACTTTTTGTTCATTTGTTTTAATTTGAAAAAGAAAGATGTTTGTAGCCCCTTTTAAATGGTGTTTAACTGGACGCTTACCAAGGGTTACTCAACGAGACAAGCAGTAATGAATTCTACACTTTGCGTGTAGGTGAGAGCATTCTGGCAACCAGAGATTGTACCATGTATACGGCCGACAAGGTGATTATGAAAGCCAGTGTGGGGTAATGGTTAGTGTGTCGGACTAGGACCTGGGAGACTGGGGTTCAAATCTTTACTCTGCCATGAAGCTCTCAGGTGACCTTGGACCAGTCACTGCCTCTCAGCCTAACTTACCTCATGGGGTTGTTGTGAGGATACAGTGGGGAGAAGAACTACGTAAACCGCCTTGAGCTCTTTAGCAGAAAAGGTAGAATAGAAATGCAATGAACAATGACATGAATATGACCCTGCTGGTTGCAGAGGGAACCAAAGGACAACTTACATTTCCGAGGCCCTTTCAATATGCTCCAATGGAGAACTGGCCAGTGGCCAGACAAATCCTACCCTAAAAACAGTAATGGGATTATAGATAGAGTAGGAAGCCAGAAACACTCCTGGAGGAGAGATCCAGTGGTGGTATCTGCTTTTGGCTTGCACTCTTTAAAAAATAATAATAACGTTGCAAGTTTGGGCTCCAATAATGGAGGTAAAAATAAATAAGGAGATGCCAGATCCCAGGGGGACAACAGATATTCAGATCACAATCATCTGTGATTTTTTTTTTTGTCAGTCTGATGTTTATCCAGGAAATCTTAATAAAGCAATTCTCGCTTGGGAAGGTGTGTCGCCTGAACCTTTCAGAGGGAGAATCTCTCAGCCCGGCCATTGTCTCCAATCGAGGCGAATTCCCATACTCATGAAACTTTGCACAAGGAACGGGTTTTTTTAATAACCTATTTCCTACCCCCTCGCCCACTCCCCGTCAGCTCACCTTATTGCTGTGGGGCATCCGCTGTTCCTATAGCTGAGGAACACGGTGCTATTTCCACAATAGCAACAACAAACACTCTGGATTAGAAGGAACAAACTTTCCTCAGCTATTTGATGGTGGCACAACAAATACGGCACAAAACTGAAACTATTACAGTGGTGCCTCGCAAGACGAAATTAATTCGTTCCACGAGTCTCTTCGTCTAGCGGTTTTTTCGTCTTGCGAAGCAAGCCACTTAGCGGTTTAGCAGCTATTAGCGGCTATTAAAGGTTTAAGGGATTAGCGGATTAGCTGCTAAAAGGCTATTAGCAGCTTAGTGCCTTAGAAAAAGGGGGTGGGGAGGAGAAACTTCCCACCCCCCACCCCCCGCAGGAATCGCAAGACATTTTCGTCTTGTGAAGAAAGCCCATAGCAAATCTGTTTTGCGAAGCACCTCCAAAACGGAAAACCCTTTCGTCTAGCGGGTTTTCCGTCTTGCGAGGCATTCGTCTTGCGGGGCACCACTGTATTCTCTTTCGGTCCCACTCCAAAGTGTTTCCCCCACATGCAGCCTTTTCTTCTCAAACCAGAGGCAGGAGCAGAGACAAGAGTGGTTGGGGAAGTAAACACATTTCAGCCGTGCAAACAGCAGTTTCCTACACATACACACCCCAATACATCTCTCCCTGCCCCCTCTATCCACATAAGAACGGAACAGGGCCAAGCCTACAGTGGGCAGATGGAGGCAGCTCCCTCAGGCAGCAGCAGATATTGGAAGGCAAGAACACCAGCTCCTTGTGTCTGCCCCACCTGCAAGACAGCCCTCAGGCCGAGGCGCTGGGTTATCCCCAAGACTGGCGAGTAAGGAACTTCCCCTGCAGGCGAAGACAAGGCTCTGGCAGATTGAGCGGACGAGACCAAGAGTGGGTCCCACGGCCAAGGTGGTTTCTGCACAAGCTGTAAAGTGGCCTTTCTCAACCTGTGGGTCCCCATATGTTGAACTACAACTCCCATCACCCCTAGCTAGCAAGGCCAGAGCTCGGGGATGATGGGAGTTGTAGTCCAACAACATCTGGGGACCCACAGGTTGAGAACCGCTGCAAAGGGAAGCGAGGAGCACATTGGGTTCGTCAGCCCGAGAAGGTAGCCCTTCTAGGGGAAGGAAAACTCTTGATCCTAAACCTCCGCTGCCTTGTGGGACATCTTCAGAAGAAGAAAAGGCTCAGGAGTAAACCCTGAACAAATCCAGAGTGGAGAGACAGGATGGAGCCTTCCTTCCGGCAACTCCTACAGCCAAGGGTGGAGGAAGGTGGGGGTGGGCCACCCTGGGTGTCACCACTGAGGCGGGTGACAAAATGCCGGGCGGCACTCACCGCAGGGTCTTCAGCGTGCCCGAGCCACGCGTCTCTCCGGGGAGTGGCACAGTGACTTGGGCGCCCGGAGGCTCTGCGCTGCCCCAAAAGGTCCACCCGCCACCGCCTCCTCAGCTGTAGGGCGGCTGAGTGGGAGGAGGCAGGCAGATTCCTTGGAGGCCCCGCAGAACGTCCTGCCCCGGCTGGCCCCGCCCCCTCAAGCGGCTGGCCCCACCCACCGGCCAGTCCCCTGATTGGCTTGATCCACCGCTGCCTGCAGCCAAGCTGTCGCCCAACATATTGCTCTGCTTTCCTTTGGAGAACATCAGCGAGGCCGAGAAATTGGGAGTCTTGTTGTCTGGGCAGTCCAGGACCTCCAGACACACTGCTCAGGCTTACGCCTCCAGGCAGCCACTTTGGTGCTGCTAAGACAGCTGTTTGACTTCACCCCCCGGAGGTGCACTCCATTGCTTCTGGAGACAGATGGATCCCAGCAACTCAAAGCCACTTAAGCATAAAAGCAGCAATGTTAACGCACACTTTGCACAGAGTAAGTCCCATTGAGCTCTATTGGGGGAGGGGAAGACATGTGTAAGTGAATCGCTTTGCAGAAATTCTTCATCTACTTCCTACGCTCTTAGCAAGCTCACCAACAAGACGCTTCCTGTTCAGAACCGTAACGCTGGTTATAAATACGAAAACCACATGCATCATGACTTGTTTATTACATTGCAATAATATTGCTATTAACTGAGTTTTTTTATATTAAAAAAACCTATAACCTGCACATCTTAGATGATATTAAATAAAAGAGGGTACTTTAAAGAAAGGACCCGATAGCAGGTGGTCCTTTGCAGAAGTAGGAAAGAAAAGCCCTTATGAACGAGCTCCGATCACATCCACCAAATTACTCGAGACAAATTTCTGAGTTGGGAGAGCTGGCGGTTCAAGTTTGCTCTCAGTTCTGTTGCAGAATGTCAGGGATCTGCTTGGCCGGCCAGGGTGGATCTGGCGATCTGCCGCTGCAGGAGCAAGTGAAGGCGATAACAAAAAACAGGGAAGTGTTTGGTGCTGCAAGGTCACATTTGGGGTGCAGCCGGGCCAGAGATCCCCCCCCCAAAAAAAAATCTTGTCCGCCAAACGACACGCCGGCGTGGTTAAGAGTCACCGTCAGTACATTTGGTTAGGGTAAGGCCACAGAGGCAGGAAAGAGACAGGGTTCTCTCCGGCGTGAATCCGCTGGTGCCTCTTGTGATGGGAGCTGCGGCTGAAGCTTTTTCCGCAGTCGGAGCAGGTGTAGGGCTTCTCTCCCGTGTGGATGCGGTTGTGCTGCGTCAGGGTGGACTTGTCGGTGAAGCTCTTGCCGCAGTCGGAGCAAGTGTAGGGCTTCTCGCCCGTGTGGATCCTCTTGTGCCGGATCAGGTTGGAGCTGACGTTGAAGCACTTCCCGCAGTGGTTGCACTCAAAGGGCTTCTCCCCGGTGTGGATCCGCATGTGCTTGACCAGGTCCGAGGTCTGGTTGAAGCTCTGCCAGCACTCTGCGCAGGTGTGGGGGATCTCGAAGGGGGAGTTCTGCTTCTTCGAGGCCCTGGCCTTCTTGGTTTTGCCCGGAGGCGAGGCCTTGTCGGTAGGGGAGCTCTCCGGGTGGCTACATTTGCCCGGCTGCTTGCCCGGCGGGCTCTTCAGGTGGCGCTTGTGGTGGGAGCTGCGGCTGAAGGTCTTCCCGCAGTCGATGCACTGGTAGGGCTTCTCGCCGGTGTGCGTCCGGACGTGCTGGACCAAGGTCGACTTGTCGGTGAAGCTCTTCCCGCACTCGGAGCACAGGTAGGGCTTCTCGCCCGTGTGGATCCTCTGGTGGCGGCTCAGGTTGGAGCTGACGCTGAACATCTTCCCGCAGTCCAAGCACCTGAAGGGCTTTTCCCCAGTGTGGATTCTCTGGTGGTTGAGCAGGTCCGAGCTCTGCGCAAAGCTCTGCCCGCACTCGGCGCAGATGTTGGGGTTCTCCCCAGAGCAGGTCCTCTGCGGGGCAGCGAGGCCTTTGCGCTTCCTCGCCTTCTTATCCGGGGGGCCAGCCCCCTTTCCCTCCAGCAGGAGGCGGCTATGCTCCTGGTCATCCGACGCCCGCCGACCCTTCGGACGCCTGTTCTGACCTGAGGTCTGAGGCGTTTTCCCTTTTGATCTTTTGGGAGGCATCTCACTTAGGTTTCACTGGAACAGTCCCCCTAGAGTCCCTCTTGTAGTCCCATCACCTGGTCAGATAAACAGAGAGAGAGAGATCTGTTCACATGTTGCCTGTGGCTCGCATCAGGGATGGAGCTTTAGGGAAGCTTTTAACAGACCACTGTATTTTAATACTTTGTTGGAAGCCGCCCAGAGTGGCTGGGGAAACCCAGCTAGATGGGCGAGGTGTAAATATTATTATTATTATTATTATTATTATTATTATTATTATTATCATGGTACCTCGGGTTACAGACGCTTCAGGTTACAGACTCTGCTAACCCAGAAACAGTACCTCGGGTTGAGAACTTTGCTTCAGGATGAGAACAGAAATCGTGCATGGCGGCAGCTGGAGGCCCCATTAGCTAAAGTGGTGCTTCAGGTTAAGAACAGTTTCAGGTTAAGAACGGACCTCCAGAACGAATTAAGTACTTAACCCGAGGTACCACTGTATTATTATTATTATTATTATTATTATTATTATTAAGAACCTTCTCCCCTCTAGGTGTTCTGGGACCCCATCTCCCATCAGCCAGGAGTTTTCAATGGTGTTAGGGATGATGGGAGTTATAGGGACAAAACTACCTAAAATGTATAGATACTTATTCATGTATGCTACCACAGCGGCAAGAATGTTACTCGCCCCAAAATGGAAAGAAGCAGAAGTCCCAGCAAAAGGAAGAATGGATACGGAAACTTATGCAATAGGCAGAAATGGTGAAACTTACCGGAAGAATAAGAAATCAAGGTAACAATTTTATTCTCTTTTTTGTTTTGCAAAAGAATGGAAATGGTTTATTGAAATATTTACAGATAGATTGTAAACAGATAAAAACATTGGCAGGATTGTTGTAATAACCTGCCATTTCATAAGAGTATATATTTAAGAAAGATGAATAAATAAGTGAATTAAGTTATCTTGGATATACAGAAGGTATTAAAAACAAATTTAGGGAACCACAGAAAGAGGGGGAAGGAAGTGAAGTTTTGAAATGTCAAAATGACTGTTAAATTAGTGAAATGCATAAAATTAGTGAAATATATAAACTTGAAAAGTAGAAATAAAGAAATGAAAACAATCAAAAAAGGAATGATGAGAGCTGAGGTCCCACAGCATCGAGCGGGCCACAAGCTTCTCCATCTCTATCTCACATCTGAACCTTAAAACGGTCTTTTTCTCGAGCCCATTTCTTCAGCAAAGCCTTTCCCACTTTGACCTTACTGGACATTTATAGGAAGGTTACCCCTTTTATTTAAAAGAGCACACACACAAAATCCAACTCCTGCACATTCTGCAGTCGCATGTCAAGCAGGACTCCAATGGGCACAATTTTCTGCCACATAGTAGGAAACTATCTTATTCCATTGCTCCATTCTAGCTCCATATTGTCTACTCTGACTGGCAGGCAGCTCTCCAGAGTCTCCCAGTCTTTCCCAGCCCTACCTAGGGACTGAAGCTGGGGCCATCTGCATGCAAGTATATGTTCTGAGCTATGGCCCTAGCCATTGGCATTCATCTGGTTTGACATCTGCCCATCACAGGAACTGTAAAAGACAGAGGGGTTTTGGAAGGGACAAATAATAATAATAATAATAATAATAATAATAATAATAATAATAATAATAATAATAATTTATATCCCGCCCTCCCCAGCCAAAGCTGGGCTCAGAGCAGCTAACAAGAGTAAAAGAATGCAACATTCTAAAATCAGTTCATTATAAAATCAGTTCAAATCAAATTAATGGCAACCATTGGGCTAGAGTTCTATGAAGATTACTGAAGGAGAGAGGGGGTCAGGCTGTGTCTTGGCCAAAGGCCTGGTGGAACAACTCTGTCTTGCAGGCCCTGCGGAAAGATGTCAAGTCCCGCAGGGCCCTAGTCTCTTGTGACAGAGCGTCCCACCAGATTGGAGCCACAGCCGGAAAAGCACTGGCTCTGGTTGAGGCCAGCCTAAATAAAACTGGTGGCAGCTGTACTCTGCGATCAACCAACTCTTCCCCCCCCCCCTTAGTGCCTGACCCCAGGCCATCTGGTCCAAGCCACTGCCACTGCCAGGGCTTGCCACTTCTGTGCAGGGTACCCAGGCCGGGAAAAGGCTCCTGCCCCTTTAACAGCCCCGCAGAAGGGCTAATTCCACCAGATGCAGCAGTTCCTCCCGCGTGCGGGGTAGGGAGAGAGAGAGAGCTGCACCTGACGGAATTCTGCCTTCCGTGCAACTCTTAAAGGCACAGCGACCCTCTTAGAGCCTGAACGAGACGCTGCGCCTGGGGACAGAGCAGAGAGGTGCCCTTTCCCACTGCATTCAGCACACTGTTGTGAATGAGACGCAGCCCAGACGGGGAGAGAGAAGCCGCGCTTACTCTGACAGCCTCCGCGAAGGGAGAGAGGGACTTGAACCGGTCGAAAGGGACAAGGCGTGGCTGTCGCTTTTCTGCGATGCCTTTCCCTTTCTCCCGTCCTGATGTGGGCGGGCCCCTTTCGCCGGCGCCGTCAGCGGATCGGTGCCTGGAGCTCGCGGAAGGAAACCTCCGGGCGAGAGCCCTGCAGAGGCGGCGATCCTCCAGGCATCGATCCCGCAGGGGGCTGGGGTGGAAGAAGGCAGGCGATCGGGGCGGCGCCTTGCTCCTTGGCCCGGGCATCCAGGAGCGCAGCAGCGCCTCGGCGCAGCGCAGGTGCGGCGGCGAGATCAAGGCTTCTCCTCCTCCTCCTCTCCTGCGCGCACGATCGCTTCCATCCGAGGCGGAGGAGCAGCCGTCGATGGGCTGCGCTGCTCGGGTTTGGGGGTCGCCGTGTGGCAGAGGAGTGGTGACAGGAAGCAGCATAATCGCCTAACCTGGGAAGCCCCACCTCAAAAGCGAGAGTGGAGAAAGCAAGGAAGGAGAGCGGGACGGAGGGCGCCTGCAATAGCGAGAGCCATCTGGTGGCCGCAACCGTGGATACCTCGCCCCATTCATTCAGCTGCTGCGGGCGCGCTGCGACGTCTGAAGCGCGCTCCCCGCGCCTCCTCAAGAACCCTGGGAACTATAGTACTGGGAATTGTAGTGTAAACAGGATTTATTTGTGGGGAGATGGGATTTGAACGTAGGGCGTGTGTGTGCAACCGCAGATGCTTCCAAACAGTGCCCGCACACAGCCCAGTTTCTTACCCCCAAGAAGGTAACACTTGCTGTTTAGTTGTTTAGTCGTGTCCGACTCTTCGTGACCCCATGGACCAGAGCACGCCAGGCACTCCTGTCTTCCACTGCCTCCTGCAGTTCGGTCAGACTCATGTTTGTAGCTTCCAGAACACTGTCCCACCATCTCGTCCTCCGTCGTCCCCTTCTTCTTGTGCCCTCCATCTTTCCCAATATCAGGGTCTGATGGCCACAGCCTCAGCTTCAGGATCTGTCCTTCCAGTGAGCACTCAGGGCTGATTTCCTTAAGAATGGACGGGTTTGATCTTCTTGCAGTCCATGGGATCAGCCTTCTTTATAGTCCAACTCTCACTTCCGTACATCACTACTGGGAAAACCATAGCACCCCCAAGAAGGTAGAGTGGTGCAATTCATACCTGAGCGTCTCCCTCTCTTCAAGAGGCAGTTCTGTTGCACATCTTTTCAGCACTTTCAGACCCACCAAACATGCATTTGGGGACCCCTTCAATCTTTCGGCGTATGTTCTGCATGCTGGGTAGTGCTGCTGTTGCAAACCAGCTTGGGTAAGGCCACTGCCACCCACTAGCAGGTCCCAATTCACCAGTTGAAGACCGGTGCACTACATGATGCTAGGACTGCTGAGCTAGGCCCCCTTCCCTAAGGAAATGCTGCTTGCACCCTGACCTAACCCCAAGTATTTGTTTGGTCGTGGATTACCCAGATTCTCTCGCTCAGGAATTCATGTCTGCCTGGAGGGGTGCTCCTTGTTCCAGCTAAGGGCACACAACCACCTCCCCCACCTCCACTGTGTGTGGCTTTGATCCAGGTCCTACACTGACCCAGGAGGAAACTACCAAGGAAATAGATAGCTCAGTTGGTTCAAGCATGGTGCTGATAACACCAAGGTTGCTGGTTTGATCCCCATCTGGGATGGCTGCGTTGCATTGGGTTGGATTAGATCAGGGGTCAGCAAACTTTTTCAGCAGGGGGCTGGTCCACTGTCCCTCAGCCCTTGTGGGGGGGCCAGACTATATTTTGGAAGGGGAAAAAATGAACGAATTCCTATGCCCCACAAATAACCCAGAGATGCATTTTAAATAAAAGCACACATTCTACTCATGTAAAAACACCAGGCAGGCCCCACAAATAACCCAGAGATGCATTTTAAATAAAAGGACCCATTTTACACATTGATTCCTGGACCGTCCGCGGGCCGGATTTAGAAGGTGATTGGGCCAGATCCAGCCCCTGGGCCTTAGTTTGCCCACCCATGAACTAGATGATCCTGCCCTTCCAACTCTACAATTCTATGATTTCATAAAGGAAGCCGCTGCAGCGGTTTCTTCTGACCCAGGAAGCTCAAATCTTTGAGAAGACATTAAGGAGAGAGTGAGAGAGCGAAGCCCTCCCTCAGCGATAGCCAAGGCCCTCTGGTGGCAAAGAAGGAATTATTCTCTCCCCTCCCTTTTTTTTTGCGACCACCTCCCCCAAAGTAAATTCAACCTTGGGGGAAAACAACAGAAGCAGAATCTCAGCTGAGCTCTGGATGGAGCCAGGAAATGCTGGGGGTTTGTGGCAGAGGCTAGAAGCTACAGCAGCTTAACAGGCCCAAACCAAGAGGCCCAAATGAGGCCTGGTTTGCAACACACAACATCAAGCACGGCCTCTGTGTGTTTTAAAGGCACCTCTTCTGGGATCCACATGCTTCGTATCACATTTAAACAGGGTCACTGGTTTTCTGTTTGGACAGTATTAGCATGCAGGGGCCTGAATGCTGAGAATATGCTATGCTGGAGGTGCAGCCATGTGTGCTGATGAGAACGCAAGGAAGACAGGTTTTTTTATTTCATTTGTTTATTTAAAAAAACCATGCCGGAGTTTGCACTGAAAGCGGGCCTGAGCTGTGAACTGTAAGGAGCTGCCCTGTTATTCAAACTCAGGCTGCATACATGTCGTACATTTAAAGCATTTCACCCCACCCCAAAAATATTAAAGGGGACTATGGTTTATTAAGGGTCCTGGGAATTATAGCTCTGTGCGGCGTGAACTATTACTCCCAGGTTTCGTGGGGTGCTGTGTGCTTTAAATACATGGGGTGTGTACACACAACCACTGTCTGGCTCAAAATAAATACCATCCACCTCATTTTTGTTTCCTTCAGAGGCACCTAGACTCCATCCTCACACTCTGGCCCTCTCCTCTAGTCCTGTTTACTTTCCTGGCCCTCCAAAGATTAGCAGAGGCAACAGATTAAGTGGATGTTTGTGTGTTCCACAGAAGCCCTGGATTGGCCACTGTGAGATACAGGATTCTGGCTGAGGTGAACCTTTGGCCTGATCCAGCAATGATTTCCTTAAGTCCTTAAGATATTCTGACTGGACCAAAATTTTAATAAGGAATGGGGAAAATTTATAGTTTATCTTAAAAACCACTGTAAACAGTTAAAATCGTTAGTGGAGTTGGAATAACACTTGTGGTGTAGCGATGAACTTTGGACATAATGGCGATTTTAAAAAGTTGGATTATTATAAAAGATGCAGAAGGAAAGGATTAACAATAAGACCCCACAAAGGGGAAAAGCGAAGCCCAGGAGATTATTTGGAATCTTGCTTTTATATACAGTATATTATGTTGTTATGTGAATGTAAATTCTAATCTGGAAAAGCAATTTGTTTATAAAAATAAAATAATATATTCTGATAAAATGGGGGGCCTTAAATCCTTGCGTTGATAGGACATGTTAGCTAGATACCACTCAAACGTAGCAACTTTGTCACTCCATTAGAAATGTGCTTGATTTGGAAATCATCTCAAAACTTGCAAAAAATCCCATACGTCACAGTTCTTAGATAAGCTATAGTTTTGTTGACACACTTTAGCTCTGTAGGGAACCTGTGGCCTTCCATACATTGCTGGACTTTGACCCCCCATCACCACTGACCATTGGCTGTGCTGGATAGGGCTGATGGGATTTGAAGTCCCAACATTTAGAGGACCACAGGTTACCCCACCCCCACCCCTGGTCTCTACAGTACGTGGCCAAACCTGACAGATTCTGGCTCACCTAACTCAGGCAGCTCAAGACTGAAACAGCAACCCTTGGGAAAGCTTGCAAAACTTACTATGACCCACACAGCCCACCAGCCAGCGCCCCAAGCAGTCCGCAGGCCACACTACACGGCTGGTGACATGCGAGACACAAGCTGCTCCCATCTGCCTTGGAGGAACAGGAGCTTGTTCCAGCCAAACACTAGCCACCTCTTGTCAAGGGTTGCATGCACAAAGGCCAACCCATTTGCTATTGCAGGGGACCCAGGATTAATTTTTTTCCAGAATATGAGCCGCACAACACACAGCAAAGGAGCATTTGTACAGATGCAGACGTGTGCACAAACCATTATGTCTTTGAGATGTCAGTCCTTCTGACAACAGAGGCATTGGGTGCTGAAGCCTATCTTGTTAAAGATCTTGGCAGGAAAGGGTTCGGTATACCTGAAGGAGCATCTCCACCCCCATTGTTCAGCCTAGACACTAAGGTCCAGCTGTGAGGGCCTTCTGGTGGTTCCCTCACTGCAAGAAGTGAGGTGACAGGGAACCAGGCACAGGGCCTTCTTGGTAGTGGTGCCTGCTTTATGGAAAGCCCTCCCATCAGATGTCAAGGAAATAAGCAACTATCTGACTTTTAGAAGACATCTGAAGGCAGCCCTGTTTAGGGAAGTTTTTAATGTTTGATGTTTTATCATGCTTTTAATATTCTGCTGGGAGCCACCCAGAGTAGCTGGGGAAACCCAGCCAGCTGGGTGGGGTAAAATTATTATTATTATTATTATTATTATTATTATGGCTATGTACACATAACTCTTATTTCCATTTAGCTTCTATTATCATGGGTGGCACCCTCACGGACAAAGACAAACAATTAAGAGATGCTCCTGCAAAATGCTATTCAGATGTGCTTCTACTTTATATTGTTCAGGGTACGCTTCATTTACAGAAGCGTCGCCTCACATGTTGTATGAAAACATAACCCCAAACACTCCGGCAAAAGCATCCATCTCATCATCATGGTGGAAAGAGATGCCTTGGTAGAACTGTTGGCTTACAAGTGTGGAGGTGTTGCCATGCTACAGGTGTGTGGAACCTCTGGCCCTTCAGATGCAGCTGAATGACAAGCGCCATCAGCCTCAGCAAGCGTGGGATGATGGGAGTTGTAGTCCAGCAACATCTGGAGGGCCAGAGGTTCCCCACACCGGGTGTAGCAGAGGAGGCCACCAGAACAGCCTGTTTTCTTGCTTCGTCCTGCTGCTATAGCCATCAGGGCTTCCACCATGCCCCAAAGCAGACAGGGAAAGGGAGCAAACAGAAGGACCTAGCAAGAAAGGAGGCATGGAGGCCAATCTCCCGCTGCAGCAAAATTAAATGTAAAGCTTTTTAAAAAACACAACAGCCCAGACCTCCAGGAAGAAGACAAGTGACAACGACGTACTCAGGCGAGAATTTAAAAGGAGAGTTGATACTTTCCTATTTCAACCATGTTTAAAATAAATGGAGAAGTGAGCCATTAACAACACGACTGACCGAGGGATTCGCACACACACACAAATGATAAAACGGGTACAAAAAGGCAGATTGCACAATAGCAAACCTTAGTTTGTTTATTTTTTAATGAAAATTTCATTCACCAGGGAAATGCTTAGATACTATGTCGATTAAGTTATTAAAACTCTCCACTCACTTCCAACAGCGAGGCTTGCTTTAAAATCGTTACACCACATCACCTATTCTTTTTTTTAAAAAAGGGGGGGTTGTGAATTACATATACACATTGCTGTGCTCTAAAAATGCTGTAACAGGATGGGTGGAGGGGGTGAAATTTCACACGCGCACACCCTAATTCAGAGTCCCAGATCCTCCACAAAGCATACTTGTGAGATCCTGTCTGAGCAACATCCCAATTCATTAAGGGGGAGATTTTTGGTGTGTTGAGCTATGCCTATCATCAAAAAATGGGAAAATCCTTGAATTTAGAAACAGGGCAGAGGGTGCTCTGTCTACTGGTAAATATACTCTTGATGAAAGTGGGCAGGAACACAGGCACAGAATAGCAATGAAACATAATGGGAGCCTGGGCAACATATTTGGCCTATTTTCATCACTAAAAGCTCTGAAAGACCAGGTCTGCACTTTGTGGGAGTCCAGTCCACAATCCTCACTTGGCTGAACACAAGAGCATAAAACAGGTTTCTTCACCCTCGGCCCTCCAGAGTTTTTGGCCTACAACTCCCATGATCCCCAGCTAGCAGGACCAGCGGTCAGGGATGATGGGAATTGTAGTCTCAAAACATCTGGAGGGCCGAGGTTGAGGAAGCCTGGCATAAAGGATTGCCTTGCTGGTTCAGACGGAAAAGCTCATCTAATCCAACACTCCTCTGCCATCATGCCCTCCCAGAGGCCCCCATTGAGTTCATTATCATAGAATTGTAGAGTTGAAAGGGTCATCTAGTCCAACCCCCCTGCGATGCAGGGATCACAACTATAGCATCCAATAGCTATGGCCATCCTTCTGCTTGTTTGGTGCTCCAAGGTCTACAGGACCTCAGTATATGGAAGTTAGTGGCTTATAGCCCTTGACAGAACTATCCTCCATTAATTTACCTAAACCGCTTAAAAAACAGAAAGCCATCTACACTTTAGTGGCCATGATCAGCCTGAAGGAGTGAATGAATCAGGACTCTTGCACAGTTGCTGTAACTTGCAAATGAACTTTTGGGTGAACGCAAGATCAAAACCTTGATAGACGGATTGCTGAAATGCATCGTGTACTAACACAACTCTGCAGGGATTATTTTCGAGAAATACTTTCAATAGGGGAGTTGTGCAACGGCTGCTTATAACCATACACCCAGGAAAACTGGTGAACAGTACTGCTAAAAAACTGCCAAGCATATAGGACAAGTCTTGCTGAAGCACAACCAGCATGGCTTCTGCAAGGACAAGCCCTGCCACACGGACTTACATGAATTCTTTGATGGAGTCAACAAGCATATGCATAGGGGCGATCTAGTTGACATTTTGCACTCAAGGCTTTGGAAAAGCTTTTGACAAAGTACCTCATCTAAGGCTCCTGGCGCCAAGTGAGCTTAGCAGCCATGGGAAAGAGGATGACGACCCCTGGTGAGATCAGTAACAGGTTGGAAAACAGGAAGCGGAGAATTGGAAGGATGTGAAGGATGTATGTTTGCAAGCACAATTAAAAGTGTTGGTGCTGACCTTTAAAGCCCTAAATGGGACCTGTATACCTGAAGGAGCTTCTCCACCCCCATCGTTCTGCCCAAACACTGAGTTCCAGCTCCAAGGGTCTTCTGGCGGTTCCCCCCTTGCAAGAAGTGAAGTTACAGGGAACCAGGCAGAGGGCCTTCTAGGTAGTGGTGCCTGCCCTGTGGAACATCCTCCCATCAGATGTCAAGCAGATAAATGACTGGCTGACTTTTAGAAGACATCTGAAGGCGGCCCTGTACAGGGAAGGTTTTTTAAAATTGTGTTTTCAATATTTTGTTGGAAGCCACCCAGAGTGGCTGGGGCAACGGAGTCAGATGAGTGGCCTATAAATAATTTTAAAAGAATTTTAAAAACATTACGTAGAAAGTCTCCCAAGGATTGGTACTGGGACCTGTGCTTTTTAACTTGTTGATAATTTAGTTAGGCATGTGGTAGCCAAGCCAGCTGATAGTATCAGATTCATTGTGAAGAGCTCCAAAAAGATCTCTCCAAGCTGAATGAATGGGCAGAAAATGACAAATGCAATTTGATGTAAACAGGTGATATACATTGGGGGCAACTAGTCTAAATTAAACATAAATCCTCATAGGGTATGAATTGCCAGTGACTGACCAAGAGTGAGACTTTGGGGTCATAGGGGAAAGTTCAGTGATGTCAATTCAGTGTGTGACAGCTGTGAAAAACATGAATTCCATGCTAGGGATCATTGCAAAAAAAAAAAAGAAAAAAAATTGCCAATATGATATGACTACAGTGGTACCTCTAGTTGCGGACTTAATGTGTTTTGGGGTGCCATTCACACCCTGAAAAGTCCGCAACAAGAATGCGTCTTCTGCACATGTGCGTGGCGCAATTGAGCACAAAGCACACAGATTGCGCATGCGCGGGCGACGAACCCAGAAGTAAACACTTCCGCATTCGTAAGCTGAAAGTCCGTAAGAGCAGAACGAGGTATGACTGTATTCAACTGCACTTAGAATACTGTGTACAGTTCTGGGTACCTCGCCTCAAAAAGGATTTTGTAGCATTGGAAAAGGCTCAGAAAACGGAAACCCAAGAGGATCAAGAGGATGGAGGTAAACTTAACAAAACCTAAGCCTGTTTCAGAGACGAGTAAGAGGAGCCACGATAGAAGTTTGTAAGATGATGCACGGTGCAGAGAAAGTGGATGGAGTTTCTCTTTCTCTCGTGATGCCAGAACTTACAGACATTAAATGAAGCTGATATTGGCAGATTCAGGAGAGATGAAAGACACAGCACAGAGTTAACTGATGGACAAATTCATTGCTAAGGCTGCTAGTCACTGGCTCCTACCTTTTTCTCCCTGCTCTGTCAGAGGCAGTATGCCAGGAATCCCAGGTGGTGAAGAGTAATTATGCTCAGGCCCTGATTCTCATAGGCTTCTCATGGATGTCTGGGTTGGCCAATCAGAGAACAGGATGCTGGACTAGAGAAGCCATTGGTCTGATTCAGCATGGCTCTTCTTACAAATGGACATACACACACACACCCCGCAAAAAAACCCCTACAAATAATAGTGGGAATTTTCTAAACGCCTCTATATTAACCAAGAGTTTGCCTTCTGGGATACAAAAACTCATACAGTAGAAACAAATAATGGATTCAGACAGAATGCAGCACTTACGGGTGATTGAGAAATGCTGACTTGTTTTTGTTTTTCCCTGTATTTTGGGGACACATCGACAACTGTCCCTTCTCCATCTCATTCAGGATGGCAAAAAAAAAGCACCAATTGTACAAAGTGTTTAATTAACCTGTAGAATCAACTGCTACAATAGGTCAAAGGTTAGGTTTCCTATCAGACACTCGATTAAATAACATTTTCATAAAGGTTCACCTACAGAAAGGATAAAAGCTAACCACAAAAATTACTTGGATATAGCAAACAGTCTTCTATGGACAGCTAATTCCAAACTTTCCCCCTTGTGTTACTTTTACAGTTTTGTTTCAGGCTACCTCTGTTAGATCTAGATTTGACAGCCCCACTTTCTCTTTAAAGCGCAGGGCGGATCGCGACATTTGCCTTTCTTCTCAATAGTTAGCCATCGCAACTACCCAGATGAAGGAGATTCCCCAAATTCTCAACTTTTGTGTGTTTCGTTTTTCTTTCCTTTTAAAACAGAGGAGGAGCAGAGGCACAGAGGTGGCGACTCTGCCCACTTGGTCCATGGATGAGCTGAGATTCAAATAATTTCTTCTCCCACCTGGGTAGGGGGAGCGGGGGACCACTGGCTGGATCAGAACAGGCGGGAACACCGTTCGGGACATGACAAAATGGGAACATACAGGGAAACCAATGGGGTGACCACTGCAGCCGTCCTGGACCCCTCCATCTCTGTCCGTCGGGCTGCGATACACTAAAACCAAACAGGACCTGGAATCTGTCATCAAACCTGATTTGAGATTTCTCAGGGCTTGAATAAGGATTACAGGTGGCTAGCTCTCTAAGGAAGCAAGACGGCCTTCCCTTTGATTCTGTGTTGCGTTCATACCTTTCAGTGGTCCCCTAATCCGAGCCCGTTGCGCTACTTCCAGTCCTCTCCTTGTTTAATTTGGTTTCTCAACTTGTGTGTGCATGCACATGTGTACCTATATAATATATATATAAATATAATATATACATACACACGCAAAAAACACACACAGATAAACACACCACCTCCACCTTTTACAGCCCACTGTGTGAGCCTCCGATGGTGTCTGCTGCCTTAGTAGCAGGCCACAACAAACCGCTTAGTCTCTTAAAGTGCCACAGCACAAATTTGTCTTCCTATAGGGAAAATGTGGCTCTTCTGCCGCCAGGTGTCCATTTGTCGCAGCCACACTGTGGAGAATGAGCAGCAAAGGGCAGGGGGAAACCCCCGAGGCCTGGAAAATGTGCCTTGTTACAGAGGCCTCAAGAGAGCTTCAAACCTATTCATGCTTACCAAAGAGTCAACTGTAAAATGGATCCTCTGTAGAAAGCTATGCGATTCCTACCAACTTTTGGGCCCTCCTGACTCAGTGGACAAAAATACAGTGTGATCCAGTGGCTGGGAAAGTGAAGCCCTGAAGCAAAAGGCTACTGAGGTTAATTTGCGACCAGCATTACTTTCCTAAGGGCAGATTCTCCATCACTCAAGAGTCTTTGCATAGAGACTAGGAGTCTTCTCTTCAAAAGGACCTGCGGCCTGGTTTATGTAGGTAGTTAGAAGAGCGCAAAAACGAAAGCTTTCGGCCCAGTGAGCCAAAGCAACAAAACCATCTGAAGGTTTGCTCGCAGTTGCTGGATATCAATAAATAGTCCTATAGTGCCTTTAATAAAACTAAAATGCAGACTTCACCAACGTGCTGCCCTCCAGATGTTTTCGGACAGCTTCCACGCAAGTCGCTCAAAACATCTTGAAGGCACCTTAGCAAGGGCTGCAGGAGTGCCACATACAATATTCCTGTTTGTTGATACTGAGCGTTGACGACCCAGTGCAATTTCTGACAGCCTGACAGAACAGCCGCTAGTGCCGACAGCCACATAAACCTGCCTGCTCTTCAACGGTTTATATCCCCAAAGCGGGGATGCTTTCAGAAAAGCACAAAATTTATCTGGGATTATTGACGTTCGCAATGGAGCCAACCAGATTCTGAGCGTTCGTTGTAGCCTATAACCACATACGGATCTTACCAAAGATCCTTATAGACTAAGGTATTGATATCCAGTACCTGCCACGAGCGGCAAACCTTGCGATGGCGTTTGAAGCCAGACTGGCGCAATCTTTTAAGACGGCTCCTGCGCTCTTTCTTCGAACGACGACAAAAACCCGCTAGTTCAGCTTCCCGAGGCACAGAGTTCCCTATCTACCCGCTCCGGCTGCGAGAGCGACCCTGTTAAAAGAGCGGGATGGGATAAGCGAACAAGGGGTTCTCTCTGTTGTGGATCTTCTCGTGTCTCTTGTGGTGGGAGCTGTGGCTGAAGCACTTGCCGCAGAAGCGGCAGGCGTAGGGCTTCTCGCCGGTGTGGATGCGGTGGTGCTGCACCAGGGTGGACTTGTCGGTGAAGCAATTCCCGCACTCGGAGCACACGTAGGGCTTCTCGCCCGTGTGGATCCGCTGGTGCCGGAAGAGGTTGGAGCTGACGTTGAAGCTCTTCTCGCAGATGTTGCACTTGTAGGGCTTCTCGCCGGTGTGGATGCGCATGTGCTTGATGAGGTCGGCGTTGTGGTTGAAGCTGCGCAGGCACTCCGTGCAGGTGTTCAGCACCTCCGGCTTCTGCTTTGCCTTGGGCTTCTCGCCGGCCGAGTCCGCGCCGTCCGCCTGCAGGCCGCAAGCCTCCTCCTGCTGCTGCTGCTCCTCGGCCGAGTCCCGCAAGTGCTTCTTCTTGTGGGAGCTGCGGCTGTAGCTCTTGCCGCAGTCGATGCACTCGTAAGGCTTCTCGCCCGTGTGGATCCTCTGGTGCTGCGTCAGGTTGGACTTGTCGTTGAACCGCTTGCCGCAATCCAGGCAGATGTAAGGCTTCTCCCCTGTGTGGATCCGCTGGTGCCGGTTCAGGCTGGAGCGGACGGCAAAACTCTTTCCGCATTCGGAGCACTTGTGGGGCTTGTCGTCGGGCTGGACCGGCCAGGGGTCGATCAGGCTGGAGTTCTGGATGAAGACCTTCCCGCACTCGATGCAAATGTCAGGGATCTCCTCCGTCTGGGTGCCCCGGTGCACCAGGAACACCTTGCGCTTCTTGATGGTGTGGACCGGCTTCACCGGCCACGTCATCGAAGGGATTTTTTTCTCCCGCACTTCCGTTCCACATGCTTGGCTGCGCCCGGGGCTTAAACTCAGCATCTTAAGGAGCTTACGCTTCGTCACCAGCTGCGACCGCGCCTCCTCGGGGCTGAAGTTCTCCTCCATGTGGCTCATGGCGTCGCTTCCTCTCACCTAGCAGAAAACCAAACGTGTTGCTCTTTTAAGGACGGGAAGCAACGCTCACAGCAGCAAAGCATCAACCCTGTTAATCCCACCCCCAGTAATCCAAATGTAAACCCAGAGCAGGTGGTTCCAATATACATTATATGTATCGTTTGCATTAAGGCTTGTTTCCTTCATTAAATCTTAAAATATGCCATAATCAAAGAGTACTGCAGGAACTAACTCTCAACTGCAGGTGGGCAAAAACCTACTTAGGCCAATTGCTAGTGAGTTCACAGGGGGAGGCAGATCAGGAATTTAGCGAAGGGGATAAACTATAGGACCCCAAAACGGGTTCTGAAGATCATCGTATGCCAACTCCTTGTGTACAGCTACAGGACAATTGCACAGAAGTATAGAAAAGCTGCAGGTTGTGGCACTGGCTTCGCTGTTCCCTTCCTTTGGAATTCTGAATTCCTTTAAAGCAAATTTCTAGTGCTTAGGGCCAGGAAGGAGAGGCACGCTAAAGTGGAACCCTCCGCCTCCAACCCCCAAGTCATTTGTGCCATTGAAAAGGCTCAGAAAACTCCTGGAAATGGCACACGAATCGGGGTGCTGTGCAAACCAAAACCATTGCATGCCAGCACCACTCGCCACTTCTGACCCAACTGCCTAGCCTAGAGGGATTACTCCATACAGTGGAGTTGACTGCAATGGCACAAAGGACTCAGGGCGCATTTCGGTGTGGCACGCTCTGCCTTGCTGATCTCTGAAGAGAGAGGGGGGAGACAGCCAGCGGAAGCGGCAGACCCTGGAGGCAGCTTGGGGAAAGAGGCAGGACACAGCTCCCAGGCTGCCAGCTTCTGAATTCGGCTTTAAGCTAAATGCCACAATTCCAGAGCCAGCCTTATTTGTGACATTTTGATTTTGGAATCTTGGGTGGCCCTTAATAGGAGAAAGGGCTTAGCCTGCCCTTAGCTCCACAGAGCGATCTTCCACTACCAAGCATCATTTGCATTATTCCTCAACCTTTCCCCAAAGCAGTTAATGTCTCAGGAGATGCCGGCAGCCGTCTCCAAGTCCTCTAATCCCAAACACAGAAGAGAGAGAGAGAGATAGAGGATGCGTTACTCGGGGCCCCTCCATATGCTGCCATCTGTTCTCGGGGAAGAGACTCCTCCGCACAAAATAAACGCAAACAGCATCATTGTTTGTGAAAGTTAAAGCCATTTATAAACACACACACGCTGCCCCTCGCACGTGCATGTCATCTTCCAAACTCAAGCCGCAGGCAGGCTTGCCACCCGCAACAATTCCACCGTTTGCCTGTATTTTGCGCGCGGCGGAGCAGGAACCGGGGTGTCCCTGGGAACACGACGAGCACAATGCGTGGCGGAAGCGCACTCTGCACATGCTCAGGCCTACTCTCGCCCCTCGACTCCCCGCTACCACCGCCACCCAAGAGATCAGCCGCCCCCACCCCATGCGAATTCCAGCTGCAGCTCACCGTCCGTGCGCCGGTAGCCAGGCCGGAGGCGGCTGCAGGAGAGCGGGCAGTAGGGGGCTGGTTTCCAGCCCAGCGGTCCGGATCAACCCCTCTGTCCGGCCCGCAGCTGCTGCCGCCCGAGGAGGCGCGAGGCGAGAAGCAGACCCGAGCGATCCGGGGGGGTCCCCTATACACACCCCGTCGCCCTGCTTTAATTTCTGGGGTGGGGTGGCGGGTTTTGCTCATCCCTACCTTGCGATCAAGGAAGCCAGAGCTCATGCTGGCGGCGGCGGTGGGGGATCGGCAAAGGTGGCGGCGACGGCGGCGGGACCCCCCACCCCCAAACCCCCTGTCCCACGTCGGCCAGAAACGGAGAGGGCGCCTTTTGTGCGGCCAATTCAATGGGCTCCCGGGCTCGGGGCGCGATGGCTGAGAGGTCTGCTCCAGATCCTGCCCGCGCCGGGTGCGCCTCGCCTCTCCCCGCTTCGCCTAAGGCGCCTGCAGGAGCATCGCGGACGGGGGTCCCACCCGCGCCCCCCCCCCAGGAGCGGCTGCAGCCGAGCGCGGTCTCCGCGTCCACAATGGAAGAGGCGGAGAGGAGGAGGCGCGGGAGCGAGCAGGAGCAGGAGGAGGCCGCTTCCAGCAGCAGCAGCAGCAGCACCGCCAGCAGCTACCTCTGACCCAGGAAACTCAATGCTGGAAGGCTGACCCGACCAGACAAAGAAAGGAGCCTGGCGCCGGCGATGCCAGAGCCCCCTAGTGGGCGCAGCCTTGGCAGCGATGGTCCGTGGCGCCTTGGTTTGCTTTTCCGCCGAGGGGACGCGGCGGCGGCTTCTGTTGCGCCACGCTCATTTCCCTGCCTCTGCGCTCCCTGCAGACATTGTCCCGCAGTAGCTGCTGGGGCGTGAGTGCCCGGCTGCTTTTGGGAAAGGTGAATGCAAGCCTCTCTTTGCGCTCAGCTGCCATCGCGTGGCTTGAGGAAGAGGGCCAAAGGCTGGCTGGGATGTGAGCATCCTGAAATGCCGACGTCTGGATCAGGCCAGTGGGTCCATCTATAGTCCGGCACCCTGGCCTCACAAACCAGATGCCAGCAGGAAGCCAAGGAGCTGAACGTGAGCTCAAGAGTCCGGGGGTCCCTCAGGGCGCAGATGCAAAAGGCAGCAGGACTCCTGCGCCTCGCACACAACTATTAAGGGTGCCTTCTTTTTCACCTAGTCTCCTTAGCACCAAAGATCTCCTTGCATTCCTCCTCTCCTCCTTCCCACCTTCCGTTCAAGACGCCAGAGGCCTCCAGCTCTGGCTGCTTTCATCACTCCTGATGCTATCTGCTCACACATGATAGAAGCTTATAAGACGGCACTCGTGGCGTGGGGAAAGTGGAGAGAGAAATGTTTCTCTCCCTCTCTCATCACACTGGAACTCTTGAACGTCCAGTGGCAGGATAGCTCAGCTAGTTAGTGCCTGGTGCTGATAATTCCCAGGTTGCAGGTTCGATCCCGGTAAGGGACAGCTGGGGGCTGGACTAAGATGATCCTCAGGGTCCCTTCCAAGTCCACAAGTCTGTGATGTCTATGGCTGGAAGATAAAATAAAGTCCTTCTTCACACAGCGCATAGTTAAACTGCGGAACTCATTGCCACAGGAGGTGGCAAGGGCAGCCAATCTGGATGGCTCCAAAAGAGGATTAGAAAAATTAACAGGAAGAGTGGGCTATAGAGGCAGCAATGGTTCTGAATACCAGTTGCTGGAAAAACCACAGGAAGGGAAGGTGCTCTGGGGCAACCACTGTGAAAACCGGATGCTGGACTAGATGGGCCACTGGGTTCTTATACATTTTTGGCATCAGCCACTCAAATGACAAATTAGCGAGAGGTTGATTGATTCTCTCCAGAGGTCAACTTCTCTTAACCCAGGTGGTTAAGAAGAAGAAGAAGAAGAAGAAGAAGAAGAAGAAGAAGAAGAGTTTGGATTTGATATCCCGCCTTTCACTCCCTTTAAGGAGTCTCAAAGCGGCTAACATTCTCCTTTCCCTTCCTCCCCTGCAACAAACACTCTGTGAGGTGAGTGGGGCTGAGAGACTGTGACTGGCCCAAGGTCACCCAGCAGCTGCATGTGGAGGAGCGGAGACGCGAACCCGGTTACCCAGATTACGTGACTACCGCTCTTAACCACTACACCACACTGGCTCTCACAGTGTGAGAAAGAAAGCCCAACAGAGATTCCATCTCCTCAGAGTATTGTGAAAGAACGATGTCAATCAACATTTGATTATCTCCTTCTACCGGTCCACAAAAGAAAGTGTCCTTTCATACTGCATCACGGTGTGGTACACTGGTTTGACATCAACTGATAGGAAGTGCCTACAGAGGGTGGCGAATACAGCACAAGATATTATGGGCTGTCCGGTGAATCCGCTGGACGACACTGTGGAAGAACGTTGCCTCAGGAGAGTGAGGAAAATTCTCAGGGATGATTCACACCCTGGCCGGCACTTTCTTGATCTCCTGCCCTCTGGCAGAAGATATAGAAGCATGATTAGTCACACCAACAGGGTAAAAAACAGCTTCTATCCGTGGGCTGTTAGGCTGCTGAATGAAAAGATAACAGGGCAACTGTTTTGGGTTTGGTGGGTGTGCGTCAGTAAATGAGGGGAATTAAAACTACGAGAGCTGAGTGGGGGTGCTCATGTAATCTCACTGTATACAAGTTGTACAAGTGAAAATAAAGTATTTCAATTTCAATTCAAACTTTATGTTACTTGCAGAAACATGTACCGGCAGATGTATGGAGGGCGGATACTTGTGACAGGGCCTTTTCAGTAGTGGCACACTCAAAATCTAAACAGCATCTCAATAAAGGTATGGTCGGTCGCTTTGTCAGTGAACAGTGTGCATTTAAGTCTTTCAAAGGACTTTGCCATTTATTTATTTTCCTTGTGTTGTTTATCCTTTTGTATGGCTGCCAGCTGCCTTGAATACAACAGATCTGGGATGGAGAACCTGGTGGTCCTCAAATATGGCCCAGTGGTCAGGGATGATGGGAGCTAGAATCCTACAACTTTCAGGTGCCAAAGATTCTCCTACCCTGGTGAAGAAAGTGGGAAACAAATGAATGCCACATTGGGAGATTTTGAATGGAAGAGCAATATTGGAACAGGCCAATTGTCCACTAAAAAATTGCCTTCCCTCAGGGCTCCTGGTCCCTTTTATTCCTCAAGAGGATTCCAAAAACAAAGGACTGTTTACTGAATCTGTTTACTGCAAGTTTACTGTCCCAATGGGCTCCACTGTAGGTTTTGAGTTCTTCACTGGCTGATAATTTCACAAGACATGTAGTTGCAGGTACCTTTTACGTAAGGCTTGTTTTGAAAATCAAACTCATAATGGCTTCCCCTCCACACACTCAAAATCATGCCTCTCTCATTCCCTTGTGGAGAGAAAAACAGCTGGATGTGGTTTTGAGTGTAAAACCCTTAACAGCAAATTACAATTTCTAGGTTTATCCAGAAGCTTTCTGCTTTCCCTGGGCCAAGCAAAATCCACTTGTTTGTTAGAATAAGGACATTGATATGCAGTATCCTCTGCCCAGAAGGTTTGTCCCCCACTCTGTCCCCAGTAAGCCATGTTAGATACTTGGAGAATTTAACTATCCCCATAGTTTTCACCTCACAGAACTACAATTCCCAGCCTTCTTAACACACTATCATTCCCAGGAACCTTTGGAGGCAAGAATGTGCTTTCAATGTATGGGGAGGAATTCAATACTACTACTACTACTACTACTACTACTAATAATAATAATAATAATTTATTTATACCCCACCCATCTGGCTGGGTTTCCCCAGCCACTCTGGGCGGCTTCCAACAAAAGATTAAAAATACATTAAAACATCGGTCATTAAAAACTTCCCTAAACATTCTGATTATCTCTTCACCTGCACATTTCTGTTTGTCTGACAGGGGCACTCCTCATGCATACAGGTCTAATGGTTATCCTGAACTACCAGAGCATATTTGGGGGAGGTGCAAAGATGCATAGGGGGAGGCCCCATTGTCTAATTGTGTGCCCTTGCATTGGCTTCAACTGGCACACCAAGCTAGCTGAATCCAGGCCATGGTGTGTATGCCAGCCTAGGCCTCATGACTTGGTCAACATCATTATTCAGTCACTTCCTTCAGCAACTGCAACTGGGATTTCCTGGCACCCTGCCTCCTATCAGGAAGCAGCAATGCACACACTTTGCCAGGTTCCTTTCTATTGTCCCCTCAAGTGGTTCCAGTCTTGTCCTCTGGCAACACAACAAGGCACAAGTCTTCTGCATATACCACCCCCTTCAGATATTTAAAGAAAACTATCAGGTATCCCCGCCATCTTCTCCAAGCTGCATATTCGCAGCTCTTTCGACCCTTCATCATAAGACTTGGTCTCCAGACCTCTCTCCTAATTCTGGTCAACCTCTTCTGGACCACACTCTAGCTTGTCAATATCCAGAGCGAAAGATGAATGGAGTTCAACAAGTCGCAAAAAGTATGACAAGGACATTCTCCAAGGACCAAAAGATTGTTTATTTTTTTAAAATACCTATTCGATTTATGATGAAACCTAAAGCTCCACACCTTGGTTTCTTAGAAATCTGAGCTAGATTGGAAAATAAACCAGCTCCATGTATTTTACAGTTCTTGGTGTGTGTTTTTTTAAGTTTCCACCTTCTAATAAATAAGCATACTCATGGAGAAAACAGCTCAGAGGAAAATTTGCCCGGCGCATAATGTTGGTTACCAAAAGTAAGGGCCCATTTGCACTATACATTTAAACCAGCGTCATACCATTTGCAGCAGTTTCCCCTAAAGTTCCTGGGAGTGCTAGTTTGTCCAGGGTGCTGAGACCCACCCATCCCCCTCACAGCGCTACAATTCCCAAAGGTTTGTGGGCCAATCCCCCTTCCTAGGGAGCCTTGGGAACTGCAGCTGTGAGGGGAATGGGGTGTGTGTCTCCTTTTTAAAAAACAGTTTCATACTTCCTTCATAATTTTAGAGAAATTATGTCATCGTGTCAAACGGCTGATTCATAGCAGTCTCTGAATCTAAAATGTACAGCTAAATTTAAAAACGCCAAAGGGCGGCAGGGGGGTGTTGGTCTTGTCGTTGATTTTCTGACAGCTGGTTTAAACCCAAAATGCATCAAGCCATTTTCTATTTTTATTTCTGATGCTGCATGGAGAATGCCAGCTGCTTGGTTGCTACATATGGGCACAAGGCATGAACCCAAAAAAAGGTCAAAGGTAATTTATTGGAAATTTTATGCCACAGAAGGGTCTCTTCTTACAGAAATTCCTATATGAATGCCTGAGTATAACATATAAGCACCGGCTAATTATGGAGGAATGAGAAATGGTTAAAGAAAACCATTGATCAGGCCCGGTGGAACAAACCCAAATAAATACATGCCTGCCATAGAGTTTACCACGAGTGGCAACTCCATTGAGGAGGCAAAACAACAGAACTGTAGTTTCCCACACAAAAATGGTCAAGCCTCCCTCCACAGCGCCACCTTGTGGTCCCTGTGTGTATACCACTAACACCGCCCACTGTTAGTTCACAGCCCTCGTACTTGATGGCAGTGTTTGCACCCAAGTGTCTATACTTCAGTACATTAAAACACAAGGTGGAATACAAGTCTTAAGAAACAAAGATTTGTAGACAGGGCAGTAGAATAGTTTTTTTTTAAAAAAAACCAATTCAAGTTTAAAGCCTACAGACATTACTTACTGGCCACGTGTCCTTTGGGGATGCTGAATTGCAAAGCACGGCTGCAGATGGTGCGTAGGGGGTTCTGCTTGCAAGAACCCTCCTTGCTGCAATACTTCCAGCAGGGATAAGGAAGATGTGGCTCCCCCAGATGTTGCTGGCCTCACCTCCCATCGCCCCTGACACTTGGCCATGTTGGCTGCGGCTGATGGGAGTCTGAGCCCAACAATATTGGGTGTCCCACCCATGACTCCTGCAGCTTCAGTCAGCCTAAAACAGGGGAAGTAATCCACCGTGCATTCTTCCTATTTTCACTTTTCATCAAGGCTCACTGTTTCCAGGCTCAGTTCAAAGTGCTGGTTTTGACCTCTAAAGCTCATGTCCCCTATATCTAAAGGACCTCCTTTCCTATATGAACCAGCCCAGACCCTGAGATCATAATCTGAGGTTATTCTGCACATCATTTCCAAGGGAGGTCCAGAGGGTGGCGATGAGGGAACGGGCCCTCTCAGTGCCAACCTTGCCATCGTTTCAGCAGCAGGTAAGAGGATTTTTGTTTTCCCAGACATTTGGGCCAAGCCGATGATATCATGATGCCCTATTTGTTAAATCTGCTTCTAATTACATTTATCGTGTGATTTTTATCGCGGCACTTTTTACTAGGTTGTAAATCACTTTACAGTGATAAAGGGACGCGGGTGGCGCAGTGGGTTAAACCACAGAGCCTAGGACTAGCCGATCGGAAGGTCGGCAGTTCGAATCCCTGCGACGGGGTGAGCTCCCGTTGCTCAGTCCCAGCTCCGGTCAACCTAGCAGTTCGAAAGCACAAAGTGCAAGTAGATAAATAGGTACCGCTCCGGCGGGAAGGTAAACAGTGTTTCCATGTGCTGCTCTGGTTCGCCAGAAGCAGCTTAGTCATGCTGGCCACATGACCCGGAAGCTGTCTGCGGACAAACGCTGGCTCCCTCGGCCAATGAAGCGAGATGAGCGCCACAACCCCAGAGTCGGTCATGACTGGACCTAATGGTCAGGGGTCCCTTTACCTTAAATCACTTTGGGACTTTTTGTAAGAGGGCCACAATACGTAAAATTTAATAAACCTAACGCTAAACCAAGTGCCAATGTAAAAACTGAGACCACCGCTAACTACTGATTGTCTGCAAAGAATCTCAGAGGCCCAACACCAGAAACTTAATCAGCAGCACAAGGGAAGCTAAATCTATTAATGAGCATCCTCTGCTTGTTGTTTTTATGCACATTGTGTTAATTGCATGCAAATTAAATATGCAGAGAGACAATGTTCCTCCAGCCCTATTATACCCTGCTGGCATGTTCACTGGAGCTGGAAAAACCGTCCAACTACGCTTTTGAAGAAAGGGGGTGGCGAAATAACTGAGGTATGGTGCATATTTGTGGAAAGGACACTAATGGGAACCAGGAGACAAGATACCGTATTTTTCGCTCCATAAGACGCACCAGACCACAAGACGCACCTAGTTTTTGAGGAGGAAAATAAGGAAAGAAATATTCTGAATCTCAGAAGCCAGAACAGCAAGAGGGATCACTGTGCAGTGAAAGCAGCAATCCCTCTTGCTGTTCTGGCTTCTGGGATAGCTGCGCAGCCTGCATTCACTCCATAAGACGCACACACATTTCCTCTTACTTTTTAGGACGGAAAAAGTGAGTCTTATAGAGCAAAAAATACGGTACTACTAACCCGTACACTGTCGCGCTCTATTCTGTGGAGAGCAAAAGGGTCAGCTTCACCACACCTGATAGCCTTTGAATGACAAACATTTATAAAATATGACTTACAGAAAGGTAATGCAGAGCACACAAGGTCCTGATATAACTAATGATATTCTCCAAAGAACAGGTAGATCAAAACCTTGTCTTTTCAGGGAAGCTTTCCAGATTACGGTTTCAGTCCTCCTCATCGGGTGAGTAAGTTTTGGATTGGTTGGGATCAAAGGGCCCCCTCCCTACTTTGAAAACTACACACAGTGGCAAGAAAAAACGGGCGCAGCCGTTTCGAAGTCCGAAAAGCAGAATCACAGTCTCTGGGTCACTCTAAGAAGAGCTGTTCTTTTTAATGTATATAGCAGGGAGCTTTTGAGCTTAGCCAAAAGCAGCAAAGGCTTCCGGAGATGCTCACTGTAAGAGCTCTGTTTTTTAAGTGAGGCTGTTTCATGGCCAGAACCGGTTCTGGAGGAAAACGTCGGGAGAATCAGTGCTGAGACCAAGAGTTGATCTATGTCCGGCAAACTCACGCCAAACAGACTGGACCACTTCAGATTGCAGGTGGTGGGGGGTTGTCACATTTTTGCATACCCTCCCACATTCCTTTGAAACCCTTCCACTTGCAGAAAACTAGCACATCAGAGGAAAAGGTTGTCGCTGATACTCTTTGGCTACTGGCCAAAATGCCCAGGCTCCACCTCCACTCTCAGAGAGGCATTGTGCCTCTGAATAATAGCTGCTGGGGAACCCAGGTTGGGAGACTGGCTGTTAATCTCAAGTCCTGGTGGCTCACAGGCATCTGGCGGAACACAGTGAGAACAGGATGCTGAACTAAATGCGTTCCTAATGTGCTTTTTTTAATAATAAAAAATGAACAAGGCGTTTGATCAATGTGGAGGTCTTTAAAATACGAAACCCCACTCCCACCTGCATTCTGGAGCAGAGCCATCAAGAAAAATCACTGCCATATGCTTTTGCCATTTAGCCCAGATATGTCCCCTTTGGGATGGAAGGCAGTGGTACCTCGGGTTAAGAACTTAATTCGTTCTGGAGGTCCGTTCTTAACCTGAAACTGTTCTTAACCTGAATCACCACTTTAGCTAATGGGGTCTCCCGCTGCTGCCGCACCGCTGGAGCACAATTTCTGTTCTCATCCTGAAGCAAAGTTCTTCACCCGAGGTACTATTTCTGGGTTAGCGGCGTCTGTAACCTGAAGTGTCTGTAACCTGAAGTGTCTGTAACCCGAGGTACCACTGTATCTAGATCTCAAGAAGCGGAATTGATCCGAAAATCACCAGCTGATGTGCTGGTAAGCTGGCAATTGGTGAGATGTCCAGCGGGCTCCCCTCCCCTTCCATCCCATTCCCACCCCACCAGGCTTTTTCGCCCGCTAGCTTCCAAAGGGGCTTGTGTGCTTCTGAAAAAGACTCCCCAGCAGGGAACCCCCTTTCCCCCCCTACGACAGAGCTTTCCAAACTTTCAACGTTGGTGACACGCTTTCCAGACGGGCGTCATTTCGCGACATGGCAGTTCAGTTCCACTAGCAAACCGGAAGTTAAACGGCCCTGATTTCCATCCCCAGGAGGAGCGTTCACAGCGACACGCCTGGACACCATGGCTGACACACTGAACGTGCCACGACACGCAGTTTGGAACGCTCTGCCCTCCGGCAACCTGCTAGCTCAGTGGGGCCGAGTAGGCCAGTATGGAGTAGTCCGCCTTGTGGATCTTCTCGTGTCTCTTGTGGTGAGAGCTGTGGCTGAAACTCTTGCCGCAAAACCGGCAGGAGTACGGTTTCTCCCCGGTGTGGATCCTCTGGTGCTGAACCAAGGTAGATTTGTCGGTGAACCTCTTCCCGCAGCTGGAGCACACGTAGGGCTTCTCGCCCGTGTGGATCCGCTGGTGCCGGAAGAGGTTGGAGCTGACGCTGAAGCTCTTCTCACAGACACTGCACTGGTAGGGCTTCTCGCCGGTGTGGATGCGCATGTGCTTGATGAGGTCGGCGTTCTGGCTGAAGCTCTGCCAGCACTCGGTGCAGGTGTTCAGCACCTCCACCTTCCTCCGGGACTTGGGCTTGGCGCTGGCTGCGCAGGCCCCGTCCGCCTGGGCGGCGGCGCCCCCCTTGCCCAGCTTCTTCCCCGGCGGGTGGCGCAGGTGGTGCTTCTTGTGGGAGCTGCGGCTGAAGCTCTTGCCGCAGTCGATGCATTTGTAGGGCTTCTCGCCCGTGTGGATGCGCTGGTGCTGCGTCAGGTTGGACTTGTCGTTGAACCGCTTGCCGCACTCGCCGCACTTGTACGGCTTCTCCCCCGTGTGGATCCGCTGGTGCCGGTTGAGGCTGGAGCTCACCCCGAAGCTTTTCCCGCAGTCGGGGCATTTGTACGGCTTCTCGTCGGAGTGCGTGCGCCGGTGGTTGACCAGGCTGGAGTTCTGGCTGAAGGTTTTCCCGCACTCGATGCAGATGTTGGGCTTCTCCTCCGCCGGAGCGCCCTGCTGGCACACCACAAAGTCCTTGCGTTTGCGGATGCCTTGGACGGCTTTCGCGGCGGGCCGGGCGCGAGGCATCGCCTCTTCCCCTCCTCTAGTCTTGCTGTTGCTCTCGCGGGGCTGGCTGCACTCGGGATTAGGGGTCAGCATCTTGCGGGCCTTTCAGAGGAACGGGCTGTGCAAACCGTCTTCCATGGCACTGTATCCTCTTCTGCGTGGCTCCCAGTACCTGCAGAAGCATCATAATAAAAGATCAGTCAGAGTCACTTACGTTGAATGCTCATGTTATGCACGTTGACACAGATTTAGAGACCTTCTCTACTCGTGCCCAGATCGGTATGGGAGCTGCTCCAGCGAGATGTGAGCCCACGCCTTTGCAATGCAGGAAGAGTCAAATCAGGTGGGTTTTCCCTAAACAGCCTCAGTCCTGTATACCTGAAGGAGCGTCTCCACCCCCATCGTTCAGCCCGGACACTGAGATCCAGCGCCGAGGGCCTTCTGGCGGTTCCCTCATTGCGAGAAGTGAGGTTACAGGGGACCAGACAGAGGGCCTTCTCGGTGGTGGCGCCCGCCCTGTGGAACACCCTCTGTTCAGATGTGAAGGAAATAAGCAGCTATCTTATCTTTAAAAGACATCTGAAGGCAGCCCTGTTTAGGGAAGTTTTTAATATTTAATGCTGTATTGTTTTTAACACTCAATTGGAAGCTGCCCAGAGTGGCTGGGGAAACTCAGCCAGATGGGCGGGGTATAAATAATAAATTATTATTATTATTGAGAGGAAATCGGTAAAAGCCAGCAGAGATCAATTAAATTTATATACTGCCCTTCGCTTGAAAGATCTCAGGATGGTTCGCAAGATAAAAATACAGGGTAAAAGCATAAAATAAAAACAAAACAGTAAAAAAAATACATCCATTCATTCATTCATTTTTAAAAAACACATTTAAAAGGCTGTAGAATATGAATCGGCCAAAGGTCTGGTTGAAGAGGAATGTTTCTGCCAGGTACCTAAATATCTGTAATGAAGGCACCAGCCGAACCTTTCACAAACAGGAAGTCGTTGCAAAAAAGGCTTGTGTGTTGCCACCATCCAGACCTCATGTGGAGGAGGCATATAAAGAAAGTCTTCAGATGATGATCAGAGAGTCCATAGCACCACAAGGACATATTCCCCACACTGTGATGCATCTATAACAATGAGGACAAAGTATGGTTGCGTATACACTATACCTTTAAATTACAAATGGCATTTCCCCTGCCAATGAATTCTGGGCACTGTAGTTTGTTAAGGGTCACTGAGCATTGCAACTCTGCGAGGGGTAAACTACCGCACCCAGAATTCACTGAGGGAAAGAATATTCCTCACAGGTAACGTGTGTGTACGCAGCTTCATTTCCAAGTAAAGGACATGTGTTTTTAGCTTATTGTTAATTTCAATTATATTTTTAATGTCTTACATTGTTTGTTTCTAACTGTTTCGTACTGGCAATTTTATCGTTTTGTTCTTTCTGCAAACCACGTTGAAGTTTTATTACATTCAAGCGGCGGGAAAATAAACGCTCCAATAATAAAACTAAACATACTCAGACTTGCAGCATGAAATGCATACATGAGTTCACTCATATGAAGCCAGATGCACGACACTTTTCTATTCCAGGTTAACTAAGACAGAATTACTACTGCTCCCTAGTCCTATTCCAGGAGTTATGCTCACAAATAAGTCAACAACACAGGAGTTACCCTGATTAGCCGTAGTTCTGACACCATGCATGCTGATTAACCCCTCTCTCCCCAGCATCCATGCACACAGCACAACATCTGCAGGGCTTTGGCACATGCAGATGTTTGCACACTGCGAATACCAGAAGGTGCGCACAGCCTTGATGCGCACAGTGTCCACGGCAAGGGGGCTATTCTGTACCTACCCGTGAGTATAAAGCCTGAACACGGCTCCAGATCCATTTACCCATTTTTCTATCCTTCCTTTCATCCAGTAACAATCCCAGGGGGTGAGTTGCGTAGAAAACCACCAAACAATACAATACACGAAGCAATGAGAGCAGGCGGAAATATCAGAACTGACACAAACGCGCCACTCACGATGCCAAAAACGCCTTGAAAGAAACCTGCAGGCAGTGGCGTAGCGTGGGGGGTGCAGGGGGGGCCGGCCGCAACGGGCGCAACATCTGGGGTTAGGGGGCGCAAATCCACGGGTTAGGGGGCACAAATCCACGGGTTAGGGGGCACAAATCCATGGGTTGGGGGCGCAAATTACTTGCCTTGCCCCGGGTGCTGACAACCCACGCTACGCCACTGCCTGCAGGCAGTATCACAACTTAACAATTCAGCTTATTGTTTCAGCAAGCTCCCTTACTGAACATGGGTGAAGTGGTAATGTTTTCAGGCGGGACCAAAATGCAAAGTCAGCCCAAAAGTACCTGAGAGGGGCAGGCCTTCAGTAAATGGAGGGGGGCACTCCTCCAGGGAAGACCACCTGAGGCATCTCCTCCCATAATGCGACTATAAGACCACCCCTGAAGAGGGAGTGAAGAGGGAGGCTGGTATAGGGAGAGTTGCTTCTTCAAATACTAGGATCCCGACTAAACATCATAAATAACTTTCTGACGCGACAGTGCAGCGGTCTCCCTCCCCCTCCTTCCTTGGAGGATTTTAAGCAGAGGTTGAATAGCCATCTGTCGTGGATGCTTTAGCCGAGTTTCCTGGATGGCAAGGGGTTGCATTAAATGACCCTCGGGGTCGCTTCCAACTCCACAATTCTATTAAACCATCTCGACAGCATGCCCCAAGGGGCCACTAGGCTTATCTGCGCCACATTTGCCAAGCCTGTGCAGACAGGCAGAGAATCGCGCTCAGGCTACACCCCAGGCACGCTGATCTGGCCGTCGAGTCTCCTCTTTTTAACAGACGACGTGCGCAAAATCGCGCAGCGATGTTGCAAGCAAGCGTTACCTGGGCTCGAGGCCCTCGGACGGAGACTTGACTTCGGAGTGGACTCCGCTTTCCAAGCTAGCCGCCCCCCTCGCTGCATCGACTCCGGCGTTTGTCCCCTTCCTTCTCCCGCCTTCTCTCCCCCGCTGACACCCCTTGTGAACCCACCCGCGCACCCACTGTCGTGGCCGCTAACCTGCCAGTAGGAGATTCTCCCTCTTTGGGTGCCCAAGTCAAAGGGGGTCCACAGTGGCGGCAACAAACCGCGTCGCCTTCGGGGGTCACACGCGCGGGAGCCCCCTCAGAGGGAGGCTCCCCGGCTTGCCTCCACCGCACGGGTAGGGGTCGCCCACCAGGCGCGGCTCTGGGGGTCCCCGGGTGGCGTCTCCGGAGCGCAGCGTGCGCAAAAGGCGCCTTCCCTCTCCAAAAGGCGCACCGACTTCTCCGGGCTCGCAATAGAGGAAGCAGCTGCAGACCCTGACCTAGGAAGCGCAACCCAGGCCTGAGCCGACGAGGAGAGCCAAGCAGCCGCCGCAAGAGCCCTCTGGCGGCCGCAGAGCAAGCAGCCACCTCCGCTCGTCTGTGCGTCCCCGTCGGGCCGCCGCCACCGCCTCCGCTTCCTCCACCGCCTCCACTCCGCCCGTTCCCGGTTTAATTTCTAAAATTAGAAGCCTGGAGCTCGGGCTTTGCTAATCCCAGAGGAGAGGGCGCCTAAGGCACGCGGGGGCGGGAAAGGCGCTCTTGGCATGCTCAAGGGAAACGTTTCGCAGACCCTCCAAGTGTCCCTGTTTTCCAGGGACAGTCTCTGTTTTACAGAAGCCATCCTGCTTTCTGATTTGATTCTGGAATGCCCCACTTTTCCTCTGGGCGTCCCTGTTTTCATGGGGAAATGTTGGAGGGTACGCGCTTGTTACGCTGCGGGCTCCTGGCTGGAGGAAAAAGCAGGAGCTGTCTGTCACTCAGCCCAGAATCTCATGAGAGTCTGGCCTTCGAAGGACATGACAGAAAATTCTCTTCCCATGACATACGTTCACAGATGCAGTCACGTCTTCCAATATGCTCTTGTGTACACTATCCTCACCACGCTGGAGAAACGGAGGATATTCTGTCCCTTTGTCCTTTCTCAGTTTTGACAAAACATTTTTTTAAAAAAATCTTTATTGTTTAATAATAATAATAATAATAATAATAATAATAATAATAATAATAATTTATTATTTGTACCCCGCCCATCTGACTGGATTTCCCCAGCCACTCTGGGCAGCTTCCAACAAAGATTAAAAATACATCAAAATGTCACACATTAAAAACTTCCCTGAACAGGGCTGCCTTCAGATGTTTTCTAAATTTCTACTAATTTATAGTAGTAAATGTTGGTATCAGAACCGAAAACATAAATGTTTTGAAATCCCCGCTTTCAAACGCTTGCGCCTGAGAATACAACCATATTCTGGAAAACAAAACAGTACTTTACAAAACAAAAGACAGATCACAAAAAAACGTAGCTGAAGAAGAAGAGAAGAGTTTGGATTTGATATCCCGCTTTATCCCTACCCTAAGGAGTCTCAAAGCGGCTCACATTCTCCTTTCCCTTCCTCCCCCACAACAAACACTCTGTGAGGTGAGCGGGGCTGAGAGACGTCAGAGAAGTGTGACTGGCCCAAGGTCACCCAGCAGCTGCATGTGGAGGAGTGGAGACGCGAACCCGGTTCCCCAGATTACGAGACTACCGCTCTTAACCACTACACCACACTGGCTGAGAAACTTTGCAGCCTTTGAAGCAGCAAGTTGCTGGTGGGGGGGACAGTAAAAACAAAAAGTAGAAGAATTTGGAATAACCAGATTTCCAAAGTTTTTTCCTTCACCTCTGCTGAAAGCTTCTCTTAAAATGCAGAGCTAAAGGTGGCATCAATAGAATCTAATCCCCTCTTAAAGGCAGCCGGAAGGGCAAAAGGGACTTGCATTGCTCCAAATATAACTTTATCCACCCACTGCAGCCATCTCTGCCTCAATTTGGACTGTGCGTTTTTAGCAAGAACAGCACATATGAGAGCACTTCTGCCTCTGCTCAACCAACTGAAAATGCAAAATACAAATCAGTCACACACAAATTTTACCCAGTGCTGGGGGAGCAAGGAAGAACAGAACAGAAAAAAGGAGGCAAATAACAATGAGAGCACAAATGAATGAATGTTATCTTGAGGTTTAATGTTACGGGGGTGGGGGGTGGGAGAAGAGTACAGTGGTACCTCGGGTTACAGATGTTTCAGGTTACAGACGCTTCAGGTTGCAGACTCCGCTAACCTAGAAATAGTGCCTCAGGTTAAGAACTTTACCTCAGGATGAGAACAGAAATCGCGAAGTGGCAGCGGGAGGCCTCATTAGCTAAAGTGGTACCTCAGGTTAAGAACTGTTTCAGGTTAAGAACGGACCTCCAAAACAAATTAAGTTCTTAACCTGAGGTACCACTGTACTATTCTTGATGAACTTCATCTAGAAAGAAACTGACTGTCTTTCCCTTGGAATAATAAAGATCAGAATTGAAGGATGATAGATGCCCTCAGGGGCATCTAGTCGAACCCCCTGCAGAGTCCTCCCCCTATAGTCTTCTGGGTGTTACGTGTCTGTTCTTTTGACCCACACAGCGCAGAGATGCATTGACTGGGGGTGTGAATGGGGGAACCTGCCCAGCGCCCCCCAACTTGTGCCATTCTTGTGCTCCGCCAACGTTGACGGTCCTCCCCCTCGAACCCACAACCCCGCCCCTCCCTCTCCCTGAGCCTGGAACTTGCGCTTCCATCTAGCTTGTGGGTGCTGCTTTTGTTAGGCATGGGCGTAGCCAATCGATCAAAATCAATACAAATCAATACAAATTTTGAGATTCTGCTCCCCCCCAAAAAAGCCTGCCCCCTAATAAAAATTCTTGCTACTCCAAGAGGCGTAGGAAGGGGGGGTGCGGTCCGCCTCGGGTGTCATCCCTGAGGGGGTGACAAAATGGCACACTGCGGGGGGGGGGGCGGCACTTACCGTGGGGCCTGGCCTGTGTCTCTCCTGGGACGGCAGCGTGGGGCTTGCGTCCGCCAGGTGGACTCTGTGGGTGGCTTGCCGTGGCTCCCCCTGGGTGGATCGCTATGGCGCCCCCCCTGCATGGATCGCCCTGCCTCCGTGGGCGGATTGCTGCTCTGGGTGCCGGCACAGGTAGCTACGCCACTGGCTACCCCCATGCTGGTAGGATTGCTGTATGTCCTGTTTTTCTAAGACACGGCACATCCATCATAAAAAGTACAGATACAGTAGGATGAAGGGCAAAGAGCATCTAGCCTGACTGAGCCCTCCCCTATGGAGGTTTGCATGGATTTCTGGGCAGGCCAGAAGCATCACGACCACTTGCAGACATTTCCCTAGGAAAATTAGCACCATCTGTACCACTGAGATGCCATCCAATGTACTCTTCTCCATTGATGGGAAAGACGCAGAGGTCAAACAACAGGCATGCAGCGGGGTCGCGCTGAACAGATATGGGATGGTTATGCCATCTCACAGCCTGGAAGGATTTGCTGGGACCAATGACCTACAGGCTGGGATGGAGGGAATCCATCAGAATTATGGGGTCGGTGAGCTATGAGGCACAATTCAAGGTGCTAGTACTAGTGGAGAAAACTCTAAAGGGTTTTGGACTCAAGTACGGTGGCTGTGGGTTAAACCACAGAGCCTAGGGCTTGCCGATCAGAAGGTTTGTGGTTCGAATCCCCGCAACGAGGTGAGCTCCCGTTGCTTGGTCCGAGCTCCTGCCAACCTAGCAGTTCGAAAACACGTCAAAGTGCAAGTAGAAAAACAGGTACCACTCTGGCGGGGAGGTAAACGGCGTTTCCATGCTCTGCTCTGGTTCGCCAGAAGCGGCTTAGTCATGCTGGCCACATGACCTGGAAGCTGTACGCCGGCTCCCTTGGCCAATAAAGCGAGATGAGTGCTGCAACCCCAGAGTCGGCCACAACTGGACCTAATGGTCCTTTACTTGAAATAGTAAGCTCGAACTCAGGATGAAAGGGAGAAACGTGCTAAGAGGAAGGCACGTTTGGCAAACCCTCACCATGATCAACTCTCCCCCAGAATACTACATCTCCTGTGTGAAAGGATATGTGGATCCAGAACTGGCCTCCACAATCACATACGGACTCACTGTTAAGACTGTGTTCATAGAAGACAATCTTACTCAACTACGAGTGACCGCCAAAGAAGAGAACCTAAAACAGTGTCTCCTCTAATATCAACCATCTCAGACCCTCAATATCAGTGATGGCCAAACTTGGCCCTCCAGCTGTTTTGGGATTACAACTCCCACCATCCCTGGCTAACAGGACCAGTGATCAGGGATGATGGGAATTGTAGCCCCAAAACGGCTAGAGGGCCAAGTTTGGCCATTCCTGCTCTAAATGGTAGGGGGAGGCCCTGTTGGTGGTCCTGCCCAGTTTGCCCTGATCCATGACAGAGCCTTCTCTCTGAAATCCACTGGATGAAGACATCCACGGTGTCACCAAGTTTTTCTTTTTCAGGCAGCCTGAGGAGCTGGATGTGAAGCCTGCAGCTTTGGTTCTCCTGCACTTGGTCATCTTCACAGAGACTTTACGAGAGCTGGGGCTTCGCTTGGGGCAATAGCTCAGTGTCAGTCAGGGTCAACAGTAATGAAGTAGATGGGCCAATGGTCTCAATGAGTATGACACAACTTCCTATGTTCTTATGTTATCAGAGAAGCCAACCAGACTTGTGCAAGCTCACTCACTTCTAACAAACAGTTAAGGACCTTAACAGATCCTCTCTTTTTCTGTTTTGCATGCCCCTTCATTAAATATCTCTTTATTTTGCTGCTCAGTATAAATACTCTGCACGGTCTCTGAAGCAGAATGATGAGAGCCGTAGTCCATTAATATCTGGAGGACTTCTGCCTTATCTCCTGATCACCCACCACAGGAACCAAAGGACACAGTAAAGAAACTCAGCGGACGTTAACAAAAAAAAAAGCGCCATTTATTTTGTTTGAACGAAATGTACAAAGGTGCTCAAATTAATGTTTCCCACAACATCAGCCTGGAAATCCATCCTAGTGCCAAGCATCCAGGGAGAGTGAATGCTTTTCTTGCCACGTAGTCGCATCAAATCGGCTACTTTTTACCAGATTTCTTAATCCCACCTCCAGCTGCAAAAGGAAATACATTACTATCAGGTTTAGGAAAGAAAGACAGTTAACATGTGGTACTAGAAGCAAAATCCAGAAGTCCATCTCTCATCCTGGACTTACTAAGGACCACATTGGATAAATTGCTTTTCTCCTCATCCAATGCAGATACATAGAAATAAGTTGTCATAAGGCAGTCTAAACTCTGAAAAATCAGGTAGCTGTCCAGTATGCATGAACTCCCAGAAAAGATTCTAGGAGCTCTGCAAGGCACTTGTCTCATTTACATTTAACTGAAGCCCTATCTATCTAACCAGGACTTGCCAACTACTCTTCATGACTTGGAACCAGAAGGCAAGACCTCGAGAGGCCCAGAGGGTTGCAACACAAGAAGGGGCCTTCTCTGCAGTGGCTCCCCATCTGTGGAAGGCTCTCCCCAGGGAAGTTCCCTTTTTAACCAGGCCGTTGGTTGATTTGATTGACATCCTGTGCCCTTTTAAAATGTGGCTTTGGGGGGGGTATTGAGTTGTTTTTATTTTGATAATATATTTTGTGGTTTTATATTTTGATTTTGTTCTGTGAACCGCCCTGAGACCTCCAGGTATAGGGCAGTATATAAATTCACCAAATAGCAATAACGTTAATAATAATAATAATAGACTACCCCAACACACAGTATATTGGGCAGCCCTTGATGTCTCTCTGGACAGTTCAGTGGCCTGGCTCCATCTGCTGGGATGGGTCACCGAGTGTGTTCAATTAATGCTCCAGCACCTGCAGTTTATTTTAAACTGTCTTTAACACTGTGTTTAAATTACACGACAGCGATGGCTAATAGCATAGTTATTGCGAAGGGAAAGGTATTCTATGGTGGGGGTGGGAGCAGCAGCTGGGTTCCACCAAGGCTACGATAAATCCACACATTTATTCAGCATCAGCATGATACAAACTGTAAGGCACAAGGTGGTGAATGGCAGTGAGACATACTGTATATGCACGTGGTCTTGTCCTTGTGTTTGAACACTGCCACAAAAAGTGCATTAAGAACATGAGAGCAGCCTGCTGGATGAGGCCAATGGTCTATCTAGCCCAGCATCCTGGCTTCACAGTAGCCAACCAGTTGCATCTTGAAGCCCTAAAAGCAGGACCTGAGCTCAACAGCACTCTCCCAGCCTGCAGTTTCCAGCAAGTGGTATTCAGAAGCATCCCTGACTCCGGTCATGGAGACAAAGTATAACCAACATTGCTAGCAACCATTTACCTCCATGAATTTGTCTAATCCTGGCTGAATCCAATGCTAGTCCTAGTCAGCACAGAACTATTGAAATTAATGGATTTGAAATAGTTGTGTGCATTAATTTCAATGGTTCTACTCTAAGTAGGACTAGCATTGGATGAGACATGTTGTTAATTGAGATATCAAAGACTCAAGTTATGAGGCAAGCGACATGTTTTGCTATTTACTATCAACGGCGCCTTCAGGCATTTTGGGGAGGAGGGCACAGAAGAGAATAAAATTAAATAGGAAACAGGCAAATGTAAGCACAAGTTTCTAAAGGCAGTGAACAACATACCATGTTAGATCTGTTAGGCTTGGCACATTAGCCGTATTTCCCTAACCTTGAGCTCCTCCCAGTGTCTATGTCTGCCCAGCAGTCAGATCACTCAAGATAACTCTTCATTTGCACACAGTTTTAGAAAAAGCCACTTACTAAGTGGGCCCTTGCCAGCTGCTTTTGCCTTCAACTCTTCAAGTTTCTTCTGCTCTTCCTTCTGTTTTTGCTTGAATGCTTTGTCTTCCTGTTGGGACATTTGTAAGTAACAGCGTGAAACAGCAACGAACCCGAATTATAAATCCACAATGACAACCGAACGATGTCAAAATGAACTCTGACTTCTTTCCTTCCGAAAGGGGAGAAGGGCACTCCTTTCAAAAAGCAGCTGTCGGCACAAAACACACAGTAATCTAGCCGGCTCATTCTGGAGTGACCACGGATAATGGTATTAGGGATTGGAAGAGCAGTTTTGTGGAGCCCACAATACTCATAGTAAGGTGCTGCCTCACCGACAATTTCCCCTCCCCGTATTCCCAAATCACAGTTTCTCCACAGTACCACAACCCCTCCTTCACTCTACACCCCCTTACACGTTTCTCACCTCATCCATTTCCTTTGCTTGCTTCTTGGGCTGTTTCAAAGGTTTCTTCTTGCCACCTGTGGTAGAAGGGAGAGAGAGAGAGAGAGAGGTGATAAGAGACAGACTGCGGGGCAATGGCAGGCAATTAGGAGAGAGTCTTGTGGCCTCTTAAGAAATCAACCCATTTCATAACCAATGCCATGTTCCCACTGTTCTTTGCTTTGTTTTGTTTTGTTGGTTAGCCTAACTGATGCCATTTTGCTTCTGTAAAAAACTGCCTGCTTTAGAATTTAGGAGGGTGAACCACAAATGTGTCAAGACCTGATAACGCTGCTAGGCAATTTTCAGGCAACTCTCCCCTTCAAGATCTCCAGGCAGGGTGTCCTGTTTCAATCAGCGCAAGGAACCTCGAAAGGGGGAAAGGGAGGGGGCAGGCCTATAAAAAGTATGAACAAATGCTGTTTGGGGCAGCTTCATCATCACACTGGTGAGTGTGGCTCTCCTGCTCTGTTTTGTTGTTGCTGTTTAGTCGTGTCCGACTCTTCGTGACCCCACGGACCAGAACACGCCAGGCACTCCTGTCTTCCACTGCTTCCCGCAGTTTGGTCAAACTCATGCTGGTACTTCGAGAACACTGTCCAACCATCTCATCCTCTGTCGTCCCCTTCTCCTTGTGCCCTCCATCTTTCCCAGCATCAGGGTCTTTTCCAGGGAGTCTTCTCTTCTCATGAGGTGGCCAAAGTATTGGAGCCTCAGCTTCAGGATCTGTCCTTCCAGTGAGCACTCAGGGCTGATATCCTTCAGGATGGATAGGTTGGATCTTCTTGCAGTCCATGGGACTCTCAAGAGTCTCCTCCAGCACCATAATTCCAAAGCATCAATTCTTCAGCAATCAGCCTTCTTTATGGTTCAGCTCTCACTTCCATACATCACTACTGGGAAAACCATAGCTTTAACTATACAGTGGTACCTCGGGTTAAGTACTTAATTCGTTACGGAGCTCCATTCTTAACCTGAAACTGTTCTTAACCTGAAGCACCACTTTAGCTAATGGGGCCTCCTGCTGCTGCCACGCCGCTGGAGCACAATTTCTGTTCTCATCCTGAAGCAAAGTTCTTAACCTGAGGTACTATTTCTGGGTTAGCTGAGTCTGTAACCTGAAGCGGATGTAACTCAAGGTACCACTGTATGGACCTTCCTCTCTGTTTTACTCAGCTGAATAAACGAGTTATGGTGGGAAATCTCCTCTGGCTATGGCATTTATTGGCTTTTCAGTGACCAAGGCAGCTTGGGCCCGATTAGCGGACCCCAACACCATCCCCTTGCCGTGTGGGTCACTCTGCTGCCAGGAGATGTGGCTGCTGTTATTTGTAGCCGGGTTGTTGAAGAAGGCGCGCAGCTGGCAGTGGGACCCGAAGCCGCGGACCCTCCCAGCTAGAGCTTTCCCCTGCTTAGCCCCACAACCTAGGAGGCGCCCCCTCCCACTGCCTTCCCACCAGCAAATCCCTGCCAACGGCCGCCCGCAGCCTTCCCGCCATCACTGCCCCTTCACCGAGATTCGTTACCGTCGCGTCCCGACATGATGCTGCCTCCTCGCTTGCTGGCTCGCTGCTCCCCGACTCTCCGCTCGCTCCGACACCCGAAGGCCCTGACGCCGGGGAGGAAAGGAAAAGGAGCAGCACCAAGCAGTCGCAGGTATGACGCAGGGAATCACTTCCGCACGGCCCGGAAACACCACTTCTGCCATAGAGGCAGAAAGGGCAGGAGAGACCATGAAGATAGACGGGGAAAGGGCTAGAGCGACGCTCAGAGTGCTAGCGAGACCATAGAGATAAACGGGGAAAGGGCTAGACCGACGTCTAGAAGGCTATAGGGAGAGACCATAGAGATAGAAGGGGAAAGTGTAGAGCGACGTCAAAAAAAATCATACTGTCCGTTCGGAGAGTTGAACGTGAATAACTGGTTCAGTTTGAAAGATGGAATTCCCCACAGAGAACATCTCTAGAAGGTTTCGGCCTCCCACACGATCCAGTCGCCTGCTTTCTATACCTTTGCCTCTCACCATAGAGATATCAAGAGGGTAGAGTGGCACCGCTCTGCGTCCTTTAGCGAACCACGGCCTATGACGACTTCCGTTTACCCGTCTTTCGGGATGCGTGTCACTCTACGTTTTTCCTATCCCTACAGGCGCGGATCTTGGACGTCTATTTCCAGCGACCCCCATACATTACATCCGCCCGGACTTGGTCATGGTGTTCTAGCTTCTCTTTGCCCGGCATTTGCAACTCCTATCCTAGACTGTGAGCTAGAGTTGGAAGAAGAAAGAGACAGAGAGAGTGAGTGAGAGGTGAGGGGGGTTGGGGAGCGGGAGCAAAACCCTGCCCTGCTGCTGTTGCCATACAGCAAAAGTGGGGCGAGAAGGGAGGGAGCGGGGAGAGGAGGGGAGCAGCGCCCCCGAGGAAAAGGCGGGGCAGGAGCAGAGCCCGGAACTGCTGGGGGTGCCGAGTGGGCTGGGAATCCGACCAGCACCCAAAGGTCCCCTCGCTACTCAAAAGTGGGAACAGGGACGGCCACTTTTTAAAATGCTTTCATTAAATTTCAGTTACAGGTAGGTTGCCATGTTGGTCTGCCATAGTTGAAACAAAATAAAAGAAAAGAAATCCTTCCAGTAGCACCTTAGAGACCAACTAAGTTAGTTATTGGTATGAGCTTTCGTGTGTTTCTGAAGAAGTGTGCATGCACACGAAAGCTCATACCAATAACTAACTTAGTTGGTCTCTAAGGTGCTACTGGAAGGATTTCTTTTCTTTATTTTAATTTGTTTTGTTTTGATTAAATTTCAGGTTTCCAAAGTGGCTTACAGCAGTTGTTGTTGTTGACAATGGAGTGCACCTCCAGGGTGAAGTCAAACCGCTGACTTATCAGCACCAAAGTGACTTCCCCGAGGTACAAGCCTGGGCAGTGTGTCTGGAGGTCCTGAGCTGCCCAGACGACAAGGCCACTTGGCCCTACTGATGTGGTCCAAAGGAAAGCAGGGCAATATCTCAGGCAACAGCTTGGCTGCAGCAGTTGCTAGTAGGGCAGGGCCATGTCAGGTTTTCAGCATCGCAATCTGGTGATACATCGCAACGTTGAAAGGGAGGAACAAGCTGCCTCGTCCCTGGACCACGAGGTGTCAGAGACAAGGCAGCTTGTTCCTGTCACAGACTCAGTTTGCAGGGCTCCCTCCGCCTTCACAGGTGAGGGTGAGGTCACCTCTTTCTCCAAAAGTGTGAGCAGCTCCTTTAAACCGCTGCGCTGAGGGCCACACAGTTGCCCGTATCTTACTGGAGCAGTTTAATGAACCTCCCACAACCAAACTGAACATATACCGGTAAATAAGATCTAAAACAAAGATACAAAAAATTAATATCAATACCAGCAACAAATCCCTCCCCCCCACAAAACCCGCTAAACTATACCCCGTCCAATTTATTCAGCATTATTTGGCATTATTAACCAGGAATTGACGTTTAGGGCAGGGATGGGGAACCTAGTGCCCTCCAGCTGTTGCTGGACTACAATCTGGTCATTCCTGATCATAGGCCAGGATGGCTGGGACTGATATGTGTTGGGAGTCCAGTAAACATCTGGAAAAGAGGAGGTTCCCCATCCCTTGTTTAGGTGATCATTTGGACAATTGCAAAAGAAAAAATTATGATGCAAGACTGTTTTTGCTTTGGTCCCTTCGAAGCATGCTGTGGATCCATGTAATTCTCTGTGTTCAAGGAAAACATTTGCTGATCCTGGAAGTGAAAGTGGCAATTAAATATTGCAAAGTCAGTTTAAATACTTACCGAAATGGCCATTCTGCATTGAAGGGACATTGTTTTAAGAGGTTTGTTTATGGCTCTGAGTGATTGTTTTTCTCCTTCTTTGCACCTGTATCCTTGCAGATATTTTCCACCATGCTTGGAATCTATGGTCAGTTTTGATGACGTGTCATATGGTGTCTGTTTCTACCCATGAGCCAACAACATGCAACATCACAATTTGATAGCTCTGAGGAATCACAAAATGCGCCTACATATAGTGAGAGCCTACTGCTCTCCAGCTTCCAAGAGGCCTGAAGCCAACACAGCTGTGGAAGTGGCTACAAATGTTCTTTATCGCTTATCAGAAGCTGGGAAAGTTTTGGGAAGAAACGCCATTCAGAGAATCTCTGCAACCTCCCAGAGCTGGTGGGACAAGTACGAGGAATTTGTCGGACTTAATGAAGTCCGAGAGGCCCAGGGAAACGTGACAGAGGTAATGACAACATCGTTGGTACATATTGGATAAAATGTATCTGAAGGTCTGCATTCTGCTATACAGACTTGCCTGCTTATTTAAGATTTAGCAAGTTCTCTGAAATACATCTGGCTGGGACTAAGGAGAGGCCCCTCTCAGTACCCGTCTACCCTGCTTTTGCATTCCTTTTCTAGAACAGTCATCTCGCTACGTGCTTAATGGCCTTTTGCCTTCCTTTTTTAAGCTTCTGGTTAAGTTTTTAAATACTTCTGGAAGCTATTTCAGTTGTTTTATTGCAGGCATAGGCAAACTCAGCCCTCCAGGTGTTTTGGGACTACAACTCCCATCATTCCTGACCACTGGTCCTGTTAGCTAGGGATGATGGGAGTTGTAGTCCCAAAACATCTGGAGAGCTGGATTTGCCTATGCCTGTTATATTGGGTGCATTTTGATTCCATTGTTAACCCTGTGCTCTTGATTTCCCTCCTAGCTTTTTATAAATTGCATTTTTACTCTTATTCTGTTGTTATGATTCAGGAATGGGGAACCTGTAGTCCTTGCAAATATTGTCAGACTACAGCTCCCACTGACTCCAGCCGACATGACCAGTGCTCAAGAATGATGGGAGTTGTAGTCCAGCAATATCTGAGAGGTTTCCCCATCCCTGATTTCTTTTACTGTTGTTAGTTGACTTGACGTATTTAGTGAGTACCTCTTTTTATTGCTGTTTAAGCCTACTGCTCTTAATTTGTCTAGGGTTAATTGATGTGGTGTGTTAGCAGACTTTCTGAGGAAAGATGAGAAGATCATGTTTTTTGTAGGGGTTTTTGGAAATAATTTTCTATTGGTTTTACAAATGTAGAATTAAAATACGCCAAATACATATTCATATGTGCAGATTACTCTGAATCTCACGACTTCGCCCCACCCCCTCCGTGGGTCTTATTATCAACATTAAGAACAGCATATTATTCCATAATCTATATTTTGTATCAATCCATATTATCCATGGTGTTTGTTACATTACAAGTGGGATTAAAATCTTGCTAATGTTTCCATCTGCTTGCAGTGGTCTCCTAAATAGATTATAAATTTTCCCATTCTTTTAAAAAGTTTTTGTCCTCTTGGTTCCTGAGTTTTCCAATCAGCTTTGCCATTTTGGCATAGTCCATCAGTTTAGTTTGCATTCCTTCCTAGTAGGGACTTTGTCTTATTTCCATCTCTGGGCTAATATAGCAGGGTGGATTTGATTTCAATCAAATCAATTTAAATCTTGATTTAAATCACTAGTCAGTAAGACTTGATTTAAATCATTTTTTTACAGAAAGGTTCAACCTTGCTGACATCCTCTTAATATTTACAACCAGAGGAAGGTTTCATTTTTGGAATAATAAATTTTCAGAGCAGTTTTTTACAGTTACATCAAAAATGACTGATTTGGTTATACTATCAGAAATACATAGGCAGATAATTATGAAATCATTGTTTATATTCAGACAACTTTTCTGCTGTATTTAATTGGAAGGAGAAAAATAACCATTTCCTTAATAACCATTTAAACAATGTATTTAACTAAAACAATAACATTATAGCATATGTATCCATGTTTGTTAACCGATGTGGTTAAACAATTTTTTAAAAAAAACTTAGACTGGGTTTTAGCACACATGAAAAACTTTAAACAAATCCTTATTTCCTGATGAATAGCCGTTGGACTATAATGTCGCAGATAGAAAACTATCTTTACAAAGATTTTTCCTCCAAAAGCATTTTATTTTAAAAATCTGATTTAAATAAAAAAAATCTGATTAAAATAAAAAAAATCCAGTATTTTTATTTTTAAAAATCATTTATTTTTATCCACGCTGGCTAATATCACCCGAGCAGCTGTTTTCCCATACATAACAAGTCTTTTCTGATCTTTTGGGATGTCGGTACCTATAATTCCTAATAATGTTTTAAATAAATAAATTTTATAGCAGTACATACAAAAAAGGTATCAGGACAAGAAGATAAACCTGGAGGCGGGGAGCTGTACAGAACATAAAATATAAAATCAATTTGGAAAAGACTACTATAAAGGTACCAACAACTAATCCTAGTTGGACAGCAAAAAAAAAAAAAGAAATGAAAAAGTCCAAAGGGCACAAGGAGGAGGAAAAGGGCCAAATAAATTGAGTAATCAGATTTGGCTGGAATGAGGCAGTCCATTGTATGAGTGTATAAAGTTTAAAAAACACACACAAAAAAACTGCCAGCATGTGGCCAGAAAAAAATTGTGTTTCATCAGAGACCTCGGAGAGTGGTTCTCAACCTGTGGGTCCCCAGATGTTGTTGGACTACAACTCCCATCATCCCTGCGCTCTGGCCTTGCTAGCTAGGGGTGATGGGAGTTGTAGTTCAACAACATCTGGGGACCCACAGGTTGAGAAAGGCTGCTTTAAATAAACACGTTTTAATTAAATAAGAAAGCATGTCCTCCTTTTACCTATCGACTCCCCTCCTTTCTGTCTTTTACTCTGGCACAGAGTGGATAACAATTGTTTAATACAAGCGCTCCAGCTTCAGAGAGTTAGGCTGCCAAACTTGTAGATGGCAAGTTCATCTTTCCCTTGTCCACCCATCCTATTCTAGGCCGAAAAAAGGTTCATGGTCGCTCGTGGGATTGTACGAGAATCTCGGGAAACCTGGGAGGCCCAGCAGCTCAAACTGAAGGAAATCCGGGACCGTTTAGACCGAGTCTCGCGTGACGACATTCAGTATCTGGAACTAGCGACTCTGGAGCACAAATTACTGCAGGTAAGAGTGTTTCAGAGTCCGGGAGCGGAGTGAAAGGGTTGGGATTCTCCTTGTTCATTTCATTTATTTATCGAAGGCACTTTTTGCTCTTCCTTTTGGAACCGCCTCTTAAAACGCAACTTAAAAATGTAAAAGCACTAAAGGTTGCTAGAACAGCAGGTGCAACGATACTGATGGTTGTTGAACTACTTTTATGTTTTTTTAAAATTAGGGCTCTGGGCCAAAATCGTTTTCTGATGGTACTGTTTTTTGAAAGGCCTGCCAAGAGTTTTGGTGATCGGCAAACCACCACAGGCATATTAAAACTCTGCATGCAGAATGGCAGTTATCTAACAATAGGATTTTAGAAATATGTTCCGGTGGCGTTATTTTCTTTTTATCTGTTCATTTGCAAGGAAGCGTGTTTCAGCTGAACACTGGGCATTCTGCTTTTCTGCAGATAGATTTGTTAGTTGTACATCACCACGTTCAAAAGGATTGGCACCGTTGGTCATGCGGTGCCCCCCCCCCCAAAAAACTTAACTAATCTGGGTAATCTCCCCCCATTTTCTTAATTTTGGGTACCCCAAAATAGGGGTTGTCTTATACACTGGGCATGTAATATATGGAAAAATACAGTACTTTATTTCTGTATTCCAAATTTTTATTCATCTCAGTTGCACTCCAGTCAAAATAACAATCCCTTATATAACAACTGCGGTATTAACGGCATCCATTTGTATTAACACATTCAATGATTTATAAACCTATAGGCCTATTGCTATTCCTTACTTGTAATCTGAGGTGGTACAGTTAACAAGGTAAGTGAGTCCCCCAGCAAGAGATGGTGCCGTGGACCCCCTGGGTGCCTTCTGCGGACCCTCAGGGGGTCCCCGGACCCCTAATTGGGAACCACTGATCTAATCCGAACCCCTGCAATGCAAAAATCCTGCCCACAGCTGTCCCTGGGTAACCTTGAACCACCAACCTTCTGGTTAACAACCAGATGCACTGACCAATAGCGCCACTGTGGCATGGATGAGACAACAGTAAACTTCCCTTCAGTTTTGTAGTCCCAGGACCAGTGTTGAAGTAGGGAAGCAAGTTCCCTGCAGCTGCTCCTTGCTTGGCCAGCGGATGGCGCCACAGTAGCCTTCCCCTTGCCGTGTTGTTTTTTCATGGGAGGCCGAGGATGCAACACTCTGTGGCCCTTATTTCCTTGGCCAGTGGTTGGGGCCAAAGCATGCTTCTTTTTTAATTCCGCTCTGCAGCCCCAGGACAGTGAGCCCCTTTGGTTTGCAGGGTACGGAATATTTTGGCAAGGGTTGGCATAATTGTTTATCACGTTGTTATATATGTAGCACCAGCTGTCTGCTTTACAAAGTAGAAGAGGACATCCTTACTGGAGGTACAGTCTGGTTCTGGGCCAAAGAACAAAGAATGGCTTTGAAGCGTTAACTGTGCAGATCCTAGACAGCCGATTTGGCCCATTGGAGGACAAAACCCAAGTACTTCCTTAGAGGAGAGGCTGTGAATATTAAGAGTGCGGAGGCTCCCTCCAGCTATTTAATGCGGAAACTAGACTGGGATAACTCTAACCAGGAAAACCATTTTGTAGGGCTTCTGAAAGCCTATTGTGGCTTGCTGGTGTTTCATTTCCCATTCCCCTGACTACATTGTGCAAGAGCAGAAATTATGATACGATACGATAATCTTTATTGCCATTGTCCAATACAGAAGAACGAAATTGAAAAAATCTACATCAGACATTCAAAAACTAACATGCCTGTTATCCCAGCTATCCCAGCCTGGTTAGCCCCTAAAAACCCCATAATTAAATACAATATACTCCCATAGAGACTACTCTAGACTGCGTTTAAAACCAAAATCGCATTTGGATAGAAATTGGTGAAATGGCAATCCTGAAAACCCCAGCATTCAGTTTCCAGTATGTTTCTAATCTTGAAACCAAGGGTGGGGAACCTGAGGCCAAGCAGTGGACTCGTAATCTGGTGAACCGGGTTCGCGTCTCCGCTCCTCCACATGCAGCTGCTGGGTGACCTTGGGCCAGTCACACTTCTCTGAAGTCTCTCAGCCCCACTCACCTCACAGAGTGTTTGTTGTGGGGGAGGAAGCGAAAGGAGAATGTTAGCCACTTTGAGTCTTCTTAAGGTAGTGATAAGCGGGATATCAAACCCAAACTCTTCTTCTTCATGGGGCTAAAAGTGACCCTCCATATCTCTCCATCTGACCCATGGGGCTCTCCCCAGACCCTCCCCTTCACCAGCCCTCCTTTGCACCCTCCTTGAGTGTTTTTTGCCCTTTCCTTGAACTCTGCTACTGCTTCTTTCTTGCCTGGCTGGGCAGCAGATAGAGAAATGGGCAAATGTGTGAAGAAACGAGCCTCTTATACAAAGGTAACATTTTTTTTGCCTCTGACTCCACCCACCGTTCTTCTTTAAAACTTGCATTATGTCGAGCACTTTCCAGTCCTGGAGGAAGCTGGTTTTAGGGACTAGCTGCACATTTTCTTTTTCCTCAGGCAATGGGCCATTTCACATGTTTCTGTTAAGAATTATTGAGCGTATGCTATCACACGCAGCAGGCTGTTAATTTTTACCTTGCCGATTTGCCCTAGTACAGTGGTACCTTGGGTTACAGACGCTTCAGGTTACAGACGCTTCAGGTTACAGACACTTCAGGTTACAGACTCAGCAAACCCAGAAATATTACCTCAGGTTAAGAACTTTGCTTCAGGATGAGAACAGAAATCATGTGGCGGCAGCGGGACACCCTATTAGCTAAAGTGTTACCTCAGGTTAAGGACAGTTTCAGGTTAAGAACAGACCTGCTGAACGAATTAAGTTCTTAACCCGAGGTACCACTGTACTTCTTGTCTTCTCACTTCCATTTGACTTAGTCACGCTGGTGGGGCTGGGCTTCAGGGGGCGAGTATCTTTCCAGCATATTGCACAGCGACTACTGAAGGAAACGATTAAGCTTCTTCCTTTAGTACCGGCATGGGGAAACTTTTTGCAGTCCTCCAGGCAGACTCTAGCTCCCTTTAGACCCAGCCAGCCTGGCCATTGGTCAAAGATGATGGGCCTTGCAGTCCAGCAACACCAGCAGGGTCCCTCATCCCAGCTCCAGCAAACCTGTTGTCATCTAATGATCTGCCTGCTTCCTTGGCTGGTTTCCTGCTTCGGATGTATTTAAAATGATTTGTTATTGGCTTGTCTGAAAAAGGATATTGTTTAAAACATGGGTTCCCCCTCTCCTCTGATTCCTGTGTCCTGCCTTCCTGCCAGCTCGCCAGCCTTCTGCAACAAAACTCTTCTTTTTTTGGAAGAAACGTTTTCCGTGGGCCTGACATTCCTTCTCTTCCCGGAGTCTGTTTGTTTTAGCTCTGTCGATGTGCAGGCAGAGGGATAGTTTGAACAAGATCTTTTCATCCCTTCGTGCCCTGCAGCAAGGCGAAAAGAATGCAATACTGTTAAAAAATTCCCTTTCTTCTTTTTGTGCTAGCATAATTCCAGAATGAGCCTCTCTTTACATCATAGTTGACGGCTGGCCAGGACTTGCTACACAGGTTCGGTTACATAACCCTTTTCACTATAAATACACATATGCCATAATAATGATTAGGAAATTTAATCTCTCCCTTCTGAAAGAGGATAAGCTGCGTGTCTCTTTCTGAAATAAAGCCCTGCTGGATGAGACTAAGGGCTCCGTTGAGACCAGAATCCTGTTTCTTGCCATGTCCAGCTGGGTACGTCTGGGACGAGTAAGACATGAAGGCACCAGATTTCTCCCAGTTTTACCTCTGTCTGCCCAGCGATTGGTGTGTGAAGCGGTGTGTTGCTAATAGATGTGGCAATTCCGCTTGGCCAACCCTAACCACCACGAATTGGTCATTGTTCTGAGGCTGCGATCCTCAGTAGGTGTTGAGTCCCTTTGCAGACTGGTCACAGTAAACCCATTGAAATTAACGGACCCAACATAGTTAATGGATTCCATTGTGGGTCTCCTCTGAATGCCACCCAGTGTGACTTAACTTCTAGGGAGGAATGGCCTGTCAAGTCAGAACTCTTGGTCCATCTAAGCTCAGCCCTGTGTCCACTGACTAGCAGTGGCCCTGCAGGATTTCGGGCAAATGTCTCTTCCAGCCCTGCCTGGGAATACTCAAGTGTGAACCTGTGGCCTTTAAAGCATATCCAGTAACACTTAACCCCTCTCTAATAAGCATGAACTGGATCTCACAGTTTAAGCTGCCTAGAAGCCCATTGGTCATTACCACATCATGTGGCTGTGAGTTCCACAAGCTGTTTCAGAAGAAGTGTTTCTGGAATGTGAAAGGAAAAACATTTCCCCCAGGAGCAGCTTTTCTCCTTATTGTTTGCAGCATTCACCTCCTTGGCCATGTGGCTTTCATAGCCTGAGCCAGCGAGCCACCAGGCTATGGGTTTCGGTAAATGGTTTCCTCGTGTCCTGATATTGCCAGGGAAAACTACAGAGGAAACTGCAAGAGAGCATGGACCAGTGGTCCGCCCAGGACTGCAGCCTGCCTTGCTTCTGTGTCGTTTATGTTTGTGGTGGAGCGGTTCCAACCTCTCCTTCGCTTCCATCTGTGCGTTGAGGTTGTTCTTTAAAAAGCCCAGGGCTGTGCTGTGCTCCCTGGGGAAAAAGAGTGGTCATGAGAAAAGAGGGGAGAGCTGGGATCCCGATAGTCTAGTTGACATTTCTTTCTAGTCAAGCAGATGCGAGTTCCTCCCCAGCTGCGCAGATCTATTTTTTGCAGGCATTCTGCATTAGTCTCAAATGCAGGGCCTGAAAGTACCAACATGAAGCTGGTTTGTGAAAGAGTCATTGCTATAATGGGCCAAACTCAGGACGGGGGAAGAGTGGATGCCCCCATTGTTTGGTAATAATTTATAGCAGAAAAACAGCTTCCTGGGACCTGTCTCTTGGCCACTCTTATCATAGCTGTCAACTTACAGATTTGAAAATAAGGGACCAGCAGCCTTGAAAATAAGGGACCAGCAGCCAAAATAAGGGACCTGCAGCCTCACCTGTTCCAGGCACTCCAGTCTTCCTGTCCTCCTGCAGTCTGGTCAAACTCATGCTGGTAGCTTCGAGAATACTGTCCAACCAACTTCGTCACCAGAGGTTCAACTGAATAGAATCTGTATCACATGCACCACAAGGCCTATGCAGCCTCGACTTAAGATGGCTCCCAGGCCTGGCTTTGCACTGCAAAGTTTGCAGCAGCACGTGCAACAAAATGGCGTCCAGCATTCAAAAACCCCCTCAGCTTGCATTAACTAGCCACACACAAGGCATGCAAGCTCCACCCTCCAGTCGTTCTTAGACTTCTTATTGGGTGAGCAACACAGCCAAGCAACACAGTTGGAGCCTCCCTCCTCCCTGGCCAGCAGGGAGGGAGGGAGAGGAGCTGCTTCCTTTGAAATTTAAGGGACATCCATCAATAAGGGACAGCAGCGGGACATGGTGCTGGAATAAGGGACTGTCCCTTCAAATAAGGGACACTTGCCAGCTATGACTCTTATGTGTGACCAAGGCATGGGGCTACAGGGTGGGGGCTGTGCAGGTAGGGGCAGGTTTCATTGTTAGTGGCTCCCTTTGAACTCTATGGGGCAATGGAAAGAAGCTGCCATTGGGGCCTAGTAAGAGGGAGCCCTATCCCTGCTCTTCCAAGTACTGTTACAAGGATTCCCTCAAATCTAGGCAGGTCCTTCCTCTGCCCTGCCCATTACCTCTTCCTTTCATAATAACCACTTATAACACACAGCAGTTTTAGGGTATTTTTCTCAGCTCCGTGCCCTTCCTCCTTCTCTGCCTGAGCTTGCCCTCCGTGTCTTCCTTAGGTTGGGGACAGTCTGCATGTTCTCTCGTTTTTCTCATAATCGTTGAGATTATTGTCAGTTGGGGGGACCCGGTTTGAGAACTAAAGACCAAGCTCTCCGAAATCAACAGCACAATGCACAGTCTATTTAAAGACTTGGACAACTTCGTAATTTCCAAGGCTGCCTTGTACGCTAGTATCACAAGTCAGAAGAGGCTGGAAGAAGCGTGGTTGCAATGAAGAGGAAGGCATTCAGGGATGACACTGGGCCTTCACATCACAGCCAAGGGTGTGTGTGTGTGAGAGAGAGAGAGAGGGAGGGAGGGAGGGAGGGACGGAGGGAGGGACGGAGAGCGACAGAAAGAGACAGAGCGAGGAAAAAACACCTTTGTCACGTCACTGCCATTGTCTCCTGACCACCCACCGACCACCACACGGTCCTCTACAGCAAAAATATCCACACCCCTGGTCTAAAAGGGGGGGGAAGGGAGTATAATTTATCCAGGGATTACTTTCCTGTTTTTAATCCCACATTCTTTTTTATTTTATTTTTATTTACAGTGGTACCTCTAGTTAAGAACTTAATTTGTTCCGGTGGTCCGTTCTTAACCTGAAACTGTTCTTAACCTGAAGCACCACTTTAGTGGGGCCTCCTGCTGCCACCGCGCCACCAGAGCACGATTTCTGTTCTCATCCTGAAGCAAAGTTCTTAACGCGAGGTACAATTTCTGGGTTAACGGAGTCTGTAACCTGAAGCATCTGTAACCTGAAGCGTCTGTAACCTGAGGTACCACTGGATTAAGGATTCTCCTCTTTTACAAAAGCACACGCATCGTCTCTTTCTCTTTCTTCAGGGTGTGTTTTCTACAGATCAGTTACATTTGTCATGAGACATTGGTGTTATATGCAGTATAGGGTTGGGGGGGAAAGAGGGGGGACGGGAGAGAAGGGGTGGGGTGGTAAAGCTTATGTTCTTTTACTTAGTGTATGTGTGGGGTCTTTGTGTCTGTGTCACTTGGGTAGGTTTTCATTCTGCTTGCTTGTTTTTTCCCCTTGGTGGTGAGAGAGGTGGGGCGGCCTAGGGTGATTGTCTTTGGTTGGCGACAGTGGGATTTGTTTGTGCGCGGGGTTGTTGGGTTAAGTTAGCCATATTGAATCGTATGATGTTGGTGGGTGTCAGGAGCTCGGCCCACACACGAGTAGAACCCTGGCAGAGACACATGCCCAACTGGCATGTTCTCTCCCTCCTGGTCAATCGTTCGGGAGCTTCAAAAGCTTTCTTCTTCCCGAACATCACAGCGACCGATGCCAACAGACATTGGCACACTCAGGGATCCGCAGAGTCTTCGCAGCTTGCATAACAGACCTCAGCAGCTCAGCATTTTGGCTAATCTACTTTATTTACGTATAAACATAACACAGAGCACCTCAACGTGGCTCCCTCTCTCTCTAGCATCAGGCAGCAAAGAGAAAAAACAAAGGACAATAGTCCCACTTCACGGAACACAGTAACACAAACATCCTATCTCCGTCACTTCCCGCTCTGTGGAGTCAAAACATACACCGTCATGTGATAGACAAAAATCCCATGATTGCAGGAGGATTTCTAACATCGGGTTCATGTTGTTGTCTTGTTGGGTTGTGTATGTGGTAAAGGGGAGCCATAGTGGAGTAAAGCTGTCTTCTTCTATTTCTCCCCATGTCAGTTTCAGTCTATTGGTTAGCTTTTCTAGTAAGGCAGTTTCCCATACTACTTAGTACCCATGTTGCATGTTTATTCCTGACAGGTCCCTCCAGTGTCTGGCTATGATGCTTCTGGCCGCTGAGAGTAGGTGGGTTATGAGCTCTTTATAGTGTGAATGGGCATTTTTATCTTGGAAGATGTTCAGTAGGGCCAATTCTGGGGTGACTTCTAGTCCCCATTTAGTTATTTTGCTTATTTATTGTATACTGTTGTCCAGAAGAGTTGGGTTTTGGGGCATTCCCACCTCATATGGAGGTATGTGCTTGTGGAGGTGCACCCTCTCCAGCATTTTGGTGAAGTTTCTGGGCGCATCAGCGCCAGTTTCCGTGGTGTTAGGTACCATCTGTAAGTGAGTTTCAGGGTGAGTTCTGAGAGCCAGTGTGGTGTAGTGGTTAAGAGTGGTAGACTCGTAATCTGGGGAACCGGGTTCGCATCTCTGCTCCTCCACATGCAGCTGCTGGGTGACCTTGGGCTAGTCACACTTCTGTGAAGTCTCTCAGCCCCACTCACCTCACAGAGTGTTTGTTGTGGGGGAGGAAGGGAAAGGAGATTGTTAGCCGCTTTGAGACTCCTTCGGGGAGTGATAAAGCGGGATATCAAATCCAAACTCTTCTTCTTTTCTTTCCGCTGATATGGATTTAAAGGAAGGTTTAGACCACATTCTAGTCCACTGGGTGGGGTTAATTTCGTAGCCTGTGTCGTTCTCCCATTGTTTATTGATTGTGTCAGGTGGGTTTGTGGGGCTTTGTTTTTTTGTTGCTTTTTATTGAGTTTTTCACGAACAAAAAAACAGTCTTTTACAGTCATCCTTTTATGTCGTCTTATTTACACTGCGTATATTCACGCCCAGACTTACTTCCTTCCCTGCTTTGGTTTTCTTAATATATCTTGCAGATTCTTATTCACCTTCTATACACATCACAGGATTTATGTTAACCCTGCTACAGTTCTTAAACTTCTACAGTTAATTCTTATGTACGCAACAAATTTACCCCACTCTTCTTCAAACTTTGTCCCTTTTTGGTCTCGAATTTTGTAAGTCATTTTAGCTAATTCTATATACTCAAAAAGTTTAGCCTGCCATTCCATTACCGTTGGGGTCTCCTGTAATTTCCACCTTTGAGCCACAATGATCCTAGCTGCTGCTGTAGCATATTGGAATAATTTATGATCCTCCTTTTTTATTTCCTCCCCTATTATCCCTAATAAAAAAGCCTCTGGCTTTTTCGGGAATGTATACTTTAAAAGTTTCTTCAGTTCATTATATATTGAATCCCAAAACCTTTTCATCTTTTCACACTCGGGTTTGTGGGGCTTTGGAGCAGTATTTTGTATATTGTGAATCCCACATTCTTTTGATAACAGAACACTGTTTTGTTCTTCCTTCTACTTATTTCTTCATTTTGGAGCTTCGCTGAAATAAAGGGAAGAAGACTTTCCCCTTCACACTGTTTTCGCTAACGCCACGCAGTCTAGCTTAGCCTTATCTTGAGAACATTCCCTTCGAGAATGAAGCGGGTGATGCTGAGCCATGTTAATGCTTGTGCAAACAGAGCTTGTGGACTTGAGGATAAAGAGCCAGGGTACAAATGGTGCATTTTATATTGCTACTGCCTGGGATGGCAAAGATGTCATATTCCCTTGTAATCCCCCAGTATTCACTAGAGGAGGATCTTGCTAGCCCCTTTTCTGCCAGAGATTAAAAAAAAAGACTTAAGCCAGCTATTTCCTGTACATCCACATGCGGTTGACCTCCTGTAGCCACAGCTTTGACAGCAGTCTTGATTGGGAGAAATTGACAGGCAAAGCAGTTCCTGGCATGAAAACAAGAACGCTGTGGCATTCTTGCACACATCAAGCTCTTGTTAAAGGCACAGAAGCAGGGAGTGGTGAAAAGCTGGCAACCCCAGTATCATCCTGGGGCAGATTATGCCACATACGATCTTCCTTTATTTATATATTTTTACAAAGTAATAATCATAAATGAATAAGAATAAAAATGTGCACCCCACCACCGAGACCATTCCATTGTAACTATCCAACCTCCCAAAATTTCAACACCTCTAGCGATGGTTTGACCCCTTTCCGTTTTAACAGTACAACTTCTACAAACACCTTCCATATCTCCTCAAAATCATTTCTCCTGCATATTCCCGGTCTTACCTTAATGGCACGTGTTAATTTACCATTAACAGCTGTACCCCACACCTCTTCATGCCATTTTCCCATTTTGTATTCTGCTTGCCCCTTCCACTTCCTAGCTATCATAATTCGTTCAGCTGTCAATAAATTTGTGAGTGAGTACTTCATAGCCTGCGAATCTTCCACCCCATCATAAATTGATGGGGTTATCTCCTTAAACACCCTTTGCCAATAAAAAATATTGTACAGTGGTACCTCGGGTTAAGAACTTAATTTGTTCTGGGGGTCCGTTCTTAACCTGAAACTGTTCTTAACCTGAAGTACCACTTTAGCTAATGGGACCTCTTGCTGCTGCCGTGCTGCTGCTGCACGATTTCTGTTCTCATCCTGAAGCAAAGTTCTTAACCTGAAGCACTATTTCTGGGTTAGCGGAGTGTGTAACCTGAAGCGTCTGTAACCTGAAGCGTCTGTATCCCAAGGTACCACTGTACATATTTACACCCCCACCACATGTGAACATAATTCCCTGTTTCCTGGCATCCCCTCCAACATAACAGCGAATATTCCTTGCTTATTTGGTTTAATCTGACTGGTGTTAAATACCATCTCCAAATTAATTAATAATAATTTTCTTTTATTCTTATAGACAACATTTTCTACGTACGTTTCTCCCATATTTTCCCCCAGCCTTGACTATCTATTTGTCCTGTTGTCTCCTTTTCCCACACCTCTTTAAATTGATCTACTTGATCCACCATTTCTAGTAATATTTTATAAATTTCACTGGTTCCCCCCACATACTGGTTCCCCCCCTGCAGGATTTAACTTCCTTCCACAGGGCCTGTAAGACAGAGCTATTCCTCCTGGCTTTCAATTTGAACTTAGCCTGATCTTTTATTTCCCTTCCTTCCCTCCCTCTCCCCTTTTTATGAAGATTACCCGCTCTGGGATCCCACAGCTAATTCTCCCCTGGTCTCCTCGCTGGCCCAAATAGGACTAATTCAGCCAGCTAGCCCTGGTGGCCATCTAATGTTTATTGGATGCATTTCCCCCCTAAATTGATTTTTGAATTCCGAATTTATTGTTATTCACGTTTTATACTGTATTTTATGTTGTTTTTTGTTGCATCAATTTGTGTTAAATTTGTTGTTAGTCGCCCTGAGCCCAGTTTTTTGAACCGGGAAGGGCAGGGTATAAATTATTATTATTATTATTATTATTATTATTATTATTATTATTATTATTATTATTATACCAGTCTTCCGAGGTGCTTCCGGCACCTAACATGCTGTTCTTTTAACAAGGCCTGTGTGTTTTCCTTGCAGGAAGAGAAGCGGTACCGGAGCACCTATCAAACTGCGGAGGAGTCTGAGCGGGAAGCCTTCTCCGTCTTCTCTGCTGCCGTGAGGGAAAGCCACGAGAAAGAGCGGACGCGAGCAGAGAAAACCAAGAACTGGTCTATCATTGGCTCAGTGCTGGGGGCCATTATTGGCGTCCTGGGTTCTACCTACGTCAACCGAGTTAGGCTGCAGGAGCTGAAAGCCTTAGTTTTTGAGGCACAAAAGGGACCTATCAATCTTCAGGAAGCGATCAGGGAGCAGGCCTCCGCCTATAACTCCCAGCAGAGGGATCTGAGTGACCTCGTTGCCAACCTGAAGGACATCCTACAAGCGGTGGCCGTGACCTCGCAGGAAGCGACGGGGGATTCCTCGGCCAAAAGCACTCCTCTGAAAACAGACCCTCTCTTAGTTTCCGTCAGGGAGCAGCTGAGCTACTCCAAACAGATGAGCTCCTTCATTGAGAGTTTGCAGCGGCAGCTTAGCAGCCTGGAAAAAAGTTTAGGGCAAATGGCCGCCGAGGTCCAGAACGTGAAAAGGGGACCCCAGCCCACACCTGGGAGGAAAGCACTGCTTGGTCCTTCGACGGAGGGGAGCAGCCAGACCTTTGAGGCAGAAGACGTGGTTCTGGAACTGTGCAACACGGAAAGGAGACTGGAAGCGCAAATGAAGAGGAACTCCATCTACAGCACGGCCTTCACATGTACTGTCTTTGCTATCACATTCCCCATGCTCTACGTCCTCCTCAAGGGGAATTAGCCCGCAGCCCAGCGAAGAATAATTTGTTGGAGTAATAAAGAGTCATTCACCCTTCAGTCTTGACGGTTTTTTCTTGATAATGTGTGGTTGTTTTTGAAGGCAATTTCCCGAAATTGTACCTCAGACTAGAGCTGCGTGCAAATGTATTGTGGTGAGACATACAATCTGTATCTCTTTCTTGTGTTCTTTTCTGGACTGCTTATGAAGTTTGCAAGTTCCTTTTTGTGAGGAGACAGAGGCAGGGTAAAACAGCTTCCATATTATGTTATCCTAACAGGATAAGCCTTTTAAACGGCTGCTAGCAAAACCTTACTTGATGTACTTTTAAAGAACAAATTAGCAAGGATGCGGGTTTTGCAATTTCCCAGAATCTGCCTTGCAGTATCTTCTGAAATCCTAACGTGGGTATCTTCTAAAATGAAATCTGCCAGCTGGTTAGTCGGATGTTTTGGGTTTTGCTAGGTGTATGATGCCTCTTTTCTTTCTAATCTTCTCTGCAGGCATCTTCTGTTACCTGCCCACACATGCTTCTTAGCTATGCCAGCTGTGCCATAACATACTTTTGCATACCAATCCAATCTCCAAACGGTGCAAGATTCCAGTTGCAAGCATTTCCCCAGGGTTCATGTTTCCTCTTGGAAGTGAGGGACAGCGGAAACTGCGGTGTCTTTATGATATATGGTTTATTTACACACATATAGACAGCCTGAGCCTATGATGGAGAGGTTCACAGCATTAACACCCCAAAAGGGTCTTGATTATCCCATAGCCGCAGCCCTGGGTTCAAACAAAAATCAAACACTGCCCTGACTCATTCCCTCTCCAGCTTGCTGCTGTAATTCTAGGTCACATCGCTGCAACTCTCAACTTTAGCTTTGTCCTTCTTTCTCTGAGTTGAGGGAGGCATTGCAACCTTGGGGGCTCATGCACCTTTCAAAAAATAAGTTTCTTCCTCCCCTCCCTTCACAAGCAGGATTCTCCAGATGCACCTTTTCCTGACATGGGAATGCAAGAGATGAAGAAAACCGCACCTGTGTGATTTCTTACCACACATCTTTTGAAACCGGAGAGACACTTGCAATCTTGCACAGAGCCCTCTTTCCATTGTTCTCTTAATGGCCCATTCTTTTCTTCTTTGGCAATCACTCGTAGCTGAGTAAGATTGTCTTCCATTAACACGGTTTTAGCAGTGACTCCATAAGTGACTGTGGAGGACAGTTCTGGATCCGCATGTCCTTCCACAGTGGGGACATAGGTTTCCGGGCAGGAGTTGATCACGGTGAGAGTTTGCCAAGCGTGCCTTCCTCTTAGCGTGTTTCTCCCTTTAGGTTACGTACTTAATTCATTCTGGAGGTCCATTCTTAACCTGAAACTGTTCTTAACCTAATGGGGCCTCCCGCTGCTGCCGTGCCGCCACTGCACGATTTCTGTTCTCATCTTGAAGCAAAGTTCTTAACTATTTATGGGTTAGCTGAGTCTGTAACCTGAAGCATATGTAACCCAAGGTACCACTGTACTTGCTTTGGAAGACGAAATGGCCCATTACCCAGGTGATCACCTCAACACAGGAATCTAGCCTGGCTTATATTTTAACACTTGTTGGATCCTGGGGTTAGAAGGATCCAGCATACAGCTTACCTCCCCACACCCAAACTCATAACAATTCTATTCTGAAGAGTCATCCTGCTGCTGCCTGGGATAAAGATTTTCAGAGGGCGTTAACAAGTACACACGTGCTAGGCTGTAGTCCTGCCCTAGACACTGCTGTGGGGTTGGGCAACGTTCAGCCCTACAGCTACGAGCCCTTAAACCCCAGGGACTTTCATTAGGCAGCTCAGCCATTTTCTCCCGCGATGAGCAGAGGGCGGCCTAACACCCTGCTTCCCTTCCACCACCGCAAACAGCAGCAGAAGCTTGGGGTTTCCCCCCCTTATAGCAGAGACAAAGGGAGACGGGGTTGCTCAGACCATTATCAGCTCTCGCAGCTAACCGATTTTTCTTGTGGGACAACAGACCTTCGCAGTGGGTGTGCTAAGCTCCTCCTGTGTCTTTTCCAGGAAGCTGGGTTGAGTCATTGAGGTGCAGAGAGGGCAGGATGGAGAGAATGAAAGGGCCGTTTGGCTGGGTCAGAATGAGCAACTGAGATTCAGAATGGAGGCAGGAAAAGCTTGCCCTGTTGGTACCCAGAAATGTGCTAGGATTGAAAGCCCCTTCACCCATGTCCTGTCACCTGACACAAGTGACCTGACATAAGCGGCCTCGGCCCAGTATACCTGAAGGAGCGTCTCCACCCCCATCGTTCTGCCCGGACGCTGAGGTCCAGCGCCGAGCGCCTTCTGGCGATTCCCTCATTGTGAGAAGCAAAGCTACAGGGAACTAGGCAGAGGGCCTTCTCGGTAGTGGCGCCCTCCCTGTGGAACGCCCTCCCATCAGATGTCAAAGCGATAAACAACTACCTGACATCCAGAAGACATCTTAAGGCAGCCCTGTTCAGGGAAGTTTTTAATGTATGACATATTAGTGTATTTTTGGTCTTTGTGGAAGCCGCCCAGAGTCGCTGGGGAAACCCAGCCAGATGGGCGGGGTACAAATAATAAATTATTATTATTAATATTATTATCCCCTAGCTTTTGTCGAACTCACACTCGGCTGCTACAGTTCATGATTGACCAAAGCTTGGCTCTCTGTGTATATGTACAGCTGTGTGCTAAAAGGTTAAACATCTGCACCTGATCTCTGCTGGCTTTTGCCGATTTCCTCTCAATAATAATAATAATTTATTATTTATACCCCGCCCATCTGGCTGAGTTTCCCCAGCCACTCTGGGCGGCTCCCAATTGAGTGTTAAAAACAATACAGCATTAAATATTAAAAAACGTACCTAAACAGGGCTGCCTTCAGATGTCTTTTAAACATAAGATAGCTGCTTATTTCCTTCACATCTGAAGGGAGGGCTTTCCACAGGGCTGGCGCCACTATCAAGAAGGCTCTCTGTCTGATTCCCTGTAACCTCCCTTCTCACAATGAGGGAACCCCCAGAAGGCCCTCAGCGCTGGATCTCAATAGTCAATAATTGTGCCTGTATTGTTCATTCCTCGGGCTCATATGCCATCCTTCTTCATACCCTTGATCCCTTCAGCTGCCATTATGCTGTTCAGCTCTCTTACCCTTCATGACGGGTTGCATGGATGGGATTATTCCCCCCCCCCTTTTATTTTCAAAACCATTTTGTAGGCTAGGCTAGGCGGAGGGGCCTGGGACCAGCTCTAGCACAGTGAGGCCAGTCCATACACATTTGCAGGGGGAGCGTGTGCTGCCAAACCTCCATCCCTGCCTCGCACTCCCCCCCCCCCAATTTATTTTTCACTTCACATGGCCCGACCTTTCCTGTGGTGCAGGGGGAGTTGTGCTTGTCTGCACCTGCCATACCCCTTGCAAGACTCTGTCTGGCTGCATGCAAGTACAGTGGTACCTTGGTTCTCAAACGCCTTGGTACTCAAACAACTTGGAACCCAAACACTGCAAACCCGGAAGTAAGTGTTCCGGTTTGCAAACTTTTTTTCGGAAGCCGAACCTACTCCGTTTGAGTGTTACACTTCCGTTTTGAGTGTTACACTGCGGTCTGTCTGTTTTTGCTATTTCTTTTGTGTTTCTGTTTTTGCAGCTTTTTTGTTCTGTTTTCGTGACTGTGTGGAACCCAGTTCAGCTACTGATGACTGGTTGATTGATTGTGTGACTGCAGTACATTGTTCATTGCTTTCATTTTATGGATCAGTGGCCTTGTTAAATAGTAAAATTCATGTTAAATTGCTGTTTTGGGGGTTGTTTTTAAAAGCCTGGAATGGATTAATCCATTTTACATTACTTTCTATGGGAAAGTGTGCCTTGGTTTTGGAAAGCTTTGGTTTTGGAACAGACTTCCGGAACAGATTAAGTTTGAGAACCAGGTACTTTGTAACAACTACTGTTTTCGTTTCTGCAACTCTGCAAAATAAATCTATTGTAGTTTAATTGCTTTTTAACTATTATAGTTTACACGTTTTTAGCTTTATCCATTTTACCTGTACAGTACTGCTTTATATGTGTAAGCCGCCTTGAGTCACGATCTGGGGAAGAGGTGGGATAATAATAGTTAATAGTAATAATTAAGTGTTCTGAGAGGCAATTCCAAGGGGAAAAGGGCAGCCTCTTTGCCTCATGGTGGAGCCAGTCCTTCACGGGAGTCTCTATAATGCTCCACAGCAGCAGAAAAAGCTTCGGCTATGTTCTGTCCTGAAAGCCCATTCTCCCTCTTCTCCTATGATCCAAAGTAAGCAGGACTTCCTTCCTTCCTTCCTTCCTTCCTTCCTTCCTTCCTTCCTTCCTTCCTTCCTTCTGCCACTGCAATAGACAAGAAGACAAGGTGACTGGACAGACCAAGGGGAGGAATGGGGCAAGAGCCACAACAGAATGTACAACAGTCAAGGATGCCCTGTGGCACTTTAAAAGGCTTGAACGCATTTATTGCGGCCTAAGCTTCCATGAATAGGGACGCGGGTGGCGCTGTGGGTTAAACCACAGAGCCTAGGACTTGCTTATCAGAAGGTTGGCGATTCAAATCCCCGCAACGGGGTGAGCTCCCGTTGCTCAGTCCCTGCTCCTGCCAACCTAGCAGTTCGAAAGCATGTCAAAGTGCAAGTAGATAAATAGGTACCGCTCTGGCGGGAAGGTAAACGGCGTTTCCGTGCGCTGCTCTGGTTCGCCAGAAGCGGCTTAGTCATGCTGGCCACATGACCCGGAAGCTGTACGCCGGCTCCCTCGGCCAATAAAGCGAGATGAGCGCCGCAACCCCAGGGTCGTTCACGACTGGACCTAATGGTCAGGGATCCCTTTCCATGAATTCAAGTCCACTTTGTCAGATGCATGAAGTGAAATCTTAGTTGGCAGGCATATAAAGGAGTAAATTGCAAGGTGGGAGTTGAATGGCAATGGGATGCAGAACGTTACAGTTGGTGATCGCTGAGGGGAGAGGAGTAGCTCAGTGGCAGAACATTTGCCTTCCGCGCAGAAGGTCAATCCCCGGTGGTTCCAGGTAGGGCTGAGAAATACTCTCTGCCACGATCCCTATGGAGCTGCTGCCAGTTGGTGTGGGCGATACCAATCTAGATGGAGCAAAGTGCCTGACTCAGCTTCCTGTGTTCCTAATCTGAGCTTAAATGTACTTATTTATTGTATTAGATTTCTGTCCATCTACCCTTCCTCCCAAAGGAGCGTGGAGCTGCAAAGAATAATCCCATTTAAAACACGCACGCACACACACACACACTATTAAAAGCATTTTAAAACAGCCAAGTATTCTTACAGGTAATCAGTTAATGGTTGCCAGGATCAGTGGGTTGCATCCAGCGTGGCGCCAAGTTAAACACACTTAGTGGGATACTTGAAATTTTCTGCGCCAGCTGCGGACCGTTGCTTCACAAGACAGTGCTGGTAACTTTCAAATTATTGTGGAATGGGAAGGGACACCAAAGGTCATCTATTCCTACCCCCTGCAATGCAGGAACCACACCTAAAGAATCCCCAACAGTTGGATATCCAACTTCTGTTTAAAAACCTCCAATGAAGGTTTTTAAAAACACATTGATTGTGCAAGGAGTTTTTGCTAGCGCAGCTGTTGCATCAGATTCCTCTCAGTTGCCCAGCATTAAATCTCAACCACCCATTAACTCAAGAGCCCTTGTGCTAGCAGACAGGGAAAGCTGGATGTAACCCAGTATATTTCGTGTTTTAAAATTCCTCCCGAATGAGTTGGGGAAATCATAGGAAGCTGCCTCACACTGGTCTATCTAGCTTATTATTGTCTACACCAGCAGTTTTCAACCTGTGGGTCCCCAGGCATAGCTGTCAACCGTCCCATATTTGGCGGGAAATTCCCTTATCCCAGCGCCGTGTCCCGCTGCTGTCACTTATTGATGATGTCCCTTAAATTTCCCGGGTTTCATGCTCGCCTGGCTTGGGAGGGAAGCAGCGGCTCGGGGTCCTCTGCCGCGAGAGAGAGAGCGCACACAAGCTGCTGCATCTCCATCTCCCCCTTTTCCCTCTCAGGGGCACGTCGTGAGGTGGCGGCGGGTGGGCAGGCAGCCCCTCTCTTGCGAGACTTCTGCTGTGCTGCCAGGGGAAGCCGGAGGCAGCAGTGGCTGCCTGAGGAGGCGGCCTGAGGGAGGAGGAAGAGGAGGGGATGGGGAGGGATGCAGAAGGGCGGCGCTTCAGTGGCCCCCCCAGCGCCACTACCACCTCATGCCGGGCTCACAGGCGGCATGGGCGAGAGTCTCCCTCCCTCCCTCTCTCTCGAGTGGGGAAGGGCCGATGGAACTCCTTGCACCAGGACGACGGCATCCCCAACGTGCTGCTTAGCATACCCTCCAACCAGTGGAGCACCTTAATGTAGGGATTTCCCCCTCTGCATCCCTTTCATAACTCTATTTTTATAAATCATTTGTCCATCCATAGTTCAATTTTTTACTACAAGTTTTCTGTCAATCCTACCAATGTAACTCTTACAATAGGTTTTCAACTAAATTATAAACTTTCCCCATTCTTTATTAAAGAGGTCCTCTTCCTGGATTCTAATTCTGCCTGTAAGCTTTGCCATCTCGATGTCGTTCATCAGATTTGTCTGCCGCTCTTCTTTGGTCGGAGTTGTAGACCCTTAGGATCATCTAGTCCAACCCCCTGCAAAACAGTCAGTCGCAGCAAAAGCAGCATGGATCCATCAGTGCCGGATTTCTGTATAAGCTAAGCAAAATCCCTTATTTTGGCTGCTGATCCCTTATTTTCGAGGCTACTGGTCCCTTATTTTCAAATCTGTAAATTGACAGCTATGGTCCCCAGATGTTGTTGGACTACAACTCCCATCATCCCTGAGCTCTGGCCTTACTAGCTAGGGGTGATGGGAGTTGTAGTTCAACATCTGGGGACCCACAGGTTGAGAAAGGCTGGTCTACACACTGACCAGCAGGAGACTTCCTCCCGCCCCCAGCCCTACTGGGAGGACACCAAGGATTGAACCTGCGACCTTCTGCATGCAAAGCGGGTGCTCTGCCTCTGAGCTACAGCTCTTCTATATACTCCATACCAGGAAGGGTGTTCCATAAACGGGGAAGCTACCGAGAAGTCCGTGTCACTGGTCAGCGCTTCAAGCTTGATCATAGACGAAGGGATAACTCAGTCGGTAGAGCATGAGACTCTTAAACTCAGGGTTGTGGGTTCAAGATCCATGCTGGGCAAAAGATTCCTGCATTCCAGGGGGCGAGCTAGATGATCCTTGGGATCCCTCCCGACTCTACAATGCTATGAAATAAATGAGGGAGAGGGATCCTGCTGGAGTGCTCACAGGCAAAAAATGAAAAATCATATTAACACTCGGGGAACAATATTGGTATAACAGCTTATTTGTGGACCAATTTTTGGAGCTATGCCTTGAACTGAATGTTCAGGGTGCTTCTTGTCTCACCTGACCCAGTAGCCTGGGGTAGCTCTGAGTGGTTGAGGTGGTTGTATTATCACCTATTGTGGTGCTGGGAGCCATTCAGGAGAAACAGTTACTGATAGCACTGGCATCCCGGCATCGGTAAGCTAATGTGCAGTGTAATAAAAATATTGATTACATTGTTTACCCTTAATAAATCTTTATTACGTGTAGTGCAATAACAATATTTTTAATCTCAGTTTAATTTAAAATTGTTGGCACTGAACTGCTTGGCACAGGACTATGTGAGGACAGATTCATGCCACCCTGAGCGTTCATATACAGTGGTACCTCAGGTTAAGTACTTAATTCGTTCCGGAAGTCCGTACTTAACCTGAAACTGTTCTTAACCTGAAGCACCACTTTAGCCTATGGGGCCTCCTGCTGCTGCTGCGCCGCCACCCGATTTCTGTTCTCATCCTGAAGCAAAGTTCTTAACCTGAAGCACTATTTCTGGGTTAGTGGAGTCTGTAACCTGAAGCGTATGTAACCTGAAGTGTATGTAACCCGAGGTACCACTGTATATCAAACTGACTTTTGCTTCTGTGCTCACATTTAATTTATTTTCTTTTCTTTTCAGGGTCGATACTGTTGTTTTTCTATCTCCTGCAGCTTGAACCACGATCCGACAGGCAGACATCCACAAAGCGATGCTTTCCACCAGTCTTGCATTGACATGCCAGGAAAAGCTGCTCCTGGTGAATTTGCAGCCTGCCATTTACCTTCATCTCTTTCTTTCTTTTTTAAAATCCCTTGACCAGCTTGCTGTTCCCTTTAAATTATTCTATTTTTTTGGTCACCCACAAACCTTTCAAACTATCTCTCCAAAGGTTGTTTTCGGGAAACCCCTTGGTCATAACCACGGAGAAACTCGGATGACAAAGGACCTATTTAGAAACCCAAGGCCGCTGTTACAAAGCAGGCAGGCCCACAAAAGTGTTTTAAGGGTTTGGCTTTACTAGCGCTCCGTATGCCAATTTCCTGAACGCTTCCTAGAAAGAAATTTTGACATCCCCCTCAAGGGCTCTAATAATTAATTTAATGGTGGCTTTCTTTCGACGCTTGCGACACTTTGGTCTCGGAGGAAGCTGGAAACAATCCCCTGTAAAACTCGGCCGGAATTGTGGGGGTTTTATTTATCAGCTCTTTTTGGGGGGTTACTGAGCTGTTTCTTTTAGGCTAGCAAAGGTCATAATTGCCTTGTGACTGAGACCGGCGTTGGCCAAGCCGAAAGAATGCCCTGCTTGTTAGCGCTCGGCTCTGCAATCGGGTCGCACTCTGGCCTCATTCTGGCCTTCCAGCAGAAACCAAAGGCCCGAAAAGAATCCCCCATCGAGCTGTGGGAGAGGGCTGCGGACTCGCCTCTTATTCAGCACGGCAGCGGCTTTGCGGGGGAAAAAAGAAACTATAGAAACAATGAAAGCCCTCTCTAGTTCCCAGGTGCCTTTAATGAGGGAACTGACTAATTTCCATGTTTAATTTGGGAGAGGGCAAGCTGGGGGAGGTTTTTGTGGCTGCTGGAAGGCTGCCTGGAAGATATTCAGCCATCCTCCTTTTTACCCCCTGATAGAAACCAATCTTTCCTGGGCTCGCCAAGAGTTCCCGCTACCAGACCACATTCATCTTGCGAACCAGCAGGGGGAAGAACTCTCCAGCACAAAAAAACAAGTTCTTAAATGAGGGTACTCATTCCCCTTCCCCCAGCCTCACTCCCCAATAGGAATGGTTCTGCAATTCTAATACAGTAGTACCTCGGGTTACAGATGCTTCAGGTTACATACGCTTCAGGTTACAGACTCCGCTAACCCAGAAATATTACCTCAGGTTAAGAACTTTGCTTCAGGTTGAGAACAGAAATCGTGCTCTGGCGGCGCGGCGGCAGCAGGAGGCCCCCATTAGCTAAAGTGGTGCTTCAGGTTAAAAACAGTTTCAGTTTAAGAACGGACCTCCGGAATGAATTAAGTACTTAACCCGAGGTACCACTGTATCTATCTCGAGAGCAAGCAGATGCTCAACAGGCAAAGCTTTTTCCAAGATTGGGGGCGGGGGAATCATTTAGCATGGGTGCTAGGTTGTGGGGCGGGGGGCGCAGAACCTCAGATTTGCATTGATTTTTCCTGATTTTTTTGTGGCAGTAGTTCCCCCCCTGGCTACACCTACGTCATCTAGGGTTTTAAAATACCAGTGGTACCTCCGGTTACAGATGCTTCAGGTTACAGACGCTTCAGGTTACAGACTCTGCTAAGCCAGAAATAGTACCTCGGGTTAAGAACTTTGCTTCAGGATGAGAACAGAAATTGTGTGGCGGCGGGGCAGCAGCAGCAGCGGAAAGCCCCATTAGCTAAAGTGGTACCTCAGGTTAAGAACAATTTCAGGTTAAGAAGGCAGGAACCTCCAGAACGAATTAAGCTCTTAACTCGAGGTACCACTGTATATAATCTGTAACCCAGCTGCTATAGACACAGGAGTCCAGGGGCACATCTGCACCATCCTTTTAAAGCAGTTGTTAGGAGATACCACACCCTCCAATTCACAATATCCAGAGTTGAGCCATCTTTGTAGCTCAGTGAGTGGCAATAGGTGCATAGCTGTCAACCGTCCCTTATTTGGCGGGAAAGTCCCTTATCCCAGAGCTGTATCCTGCTGCTATGCCTTATTGATGATGTCCCTTAAATTTCCCGGGTTTCAAGGAAGCAGCTCCTCTCCCTCCCTCCCTGCTGGCCAGAGAGGAGGGAGGCTCCAACTGTGTTGCTTGGATGTGTTGCTCATGCTATAAGGAATCTAAGAATGACTGAGGGGTGGAGCTTGCATGCCTTGTGCCGATCAAATCGGCTGCGTTGTCTGGGGACTCGCCTTTGCTCAGCGCTTCCCAGCGGAGAGGTGACGGTGGTTTTCCTTGCTGCATCCCCTCTGCCGGGTTGTTGCGCTGTGGGAACCACCGCTTGAGGCTTCGTTTGGCTGCTGGCTGGGCTTTCTGTCTTTGGCTCGGAGGGCCTCAGAAGTCGAACATGCCTGTGCTCTGAAAATGCCTTATTTTGGCTGCTGATCCCTTATTTCCGAGGCTGCTGGTCCCTTATTTTCAAATCTGTAAGTTGACAGCTATGGATAGGTGTCTCCTGACAACTCTTTACCAACCTTTACCAATTACATTTCCCAGGTGCCTTTGAGGGAAACCATGATTGTCGAAAGTGGTGTGTCACGGTCCTTTAAATGTATGGTGCGGACGTGATCGAAGTGTGTGCACGTTTGTGTTGTGGCGTCAACAATTGCAATCGCAATCGGTACATCATATCTGGAAGTAATGGCATCTGACCTAGAAGAGAAGGGTGCCCCTTTCGCTCTCTGGCAAAAGCGTCATCTCTTGCATTCCCATGTCATAGGGCTGCCATACGGGCATTAGTAGGATTTCAAACGCAGAATTGACGCCCAATACTTTGGCAAGTCAATCAAAAAAATTGTGGGGTTTTGGGTCTTTTTGTCTTTAAAAAACTCAACTTTTGGTGGTTTTTTTAGGTGGTCATCCTAAAAAAAGCTCCACAACTTTGGGTGGTTTTAGCAACCCTACCATGTCAAGAAAAGCTGCACCTGGTGAACCATGCTTGTGACGGGACGACCCACCCAGGTTGCTATTTGCTCACAGACACACGTGGACAGCTTTTGATTGATATTTCTTATTACATTTTCACAGGTCCCATCACCTCCTGGCAAATAGAAGGGGAAGAAATGGAGGCAGTGAGAGATTTTACTGTCTTGGGCTCCATGATCACTGCAGATGGTGTAAGCAGTCACGAAATTAAAAGACGCCAGCTTCTTGGGAGAAAAGCAATGACAAACCCAGACAGCATCTTAAAAAGCAGAGACATCACCTTGCCAACAAAGGTCCGTAGAGTTAAAGCTATGGTTTTTCCAGTAGTGATGTATGGAAGCGAGAGCTGGACCAGAAAGAAGGCTGATGGCCGAAGAATTGATGCTTTTGAATTCTGGTGCTGGAGGAGACTCTTGAGAGCCCCATGGAATGCAAGAAGATCAAACCGATCCATTCTGAAGGAAATCAGCCCTGAGTGCTCACTGGAAGGACAGATCCTGAAGCTGAGGCTCCAGTACTTTGGCCACCTCATGAGAAGAGAAGACTCCCTGGAAAAGACCCTGATGTTGGGAAAGATGGAGGGCACAAGGAGAAGGGGACGACAGAGGACGAGATGGTTGGACAGTGTTCTCGAAGCTACCAGCATGAGTTTGACCAGACTGCGGGAGGCAGTGGAAGACAGGAGTGCTCTTCTGGTCCATGGGGTCACGAAGAGTCGGACACGACTAAATAACATTACATTTGCATTCCACCTTTCCTTCATGAGTGCAAGGTGGCTCCCCACAGAGGCAGTTTTAGGGGGACTGGACGCTGCGCTGTGGGGGCGCCACAACGATGCTGCAGAACAGAGTGTGAGAGGTGGGGCTGCCGGATTTTAGTGATGCACAGAAATGTGGGAGGCCGGTGTCGGCCGCTGCTCCCCCACACCTCCATTTTGCCCTCACAACGGCCACGTGAGGTAGGCTCAGGCCTAGTGGGAGCAACAGGCACCAGACCACCCAGGGAGCTTGAAGGGCCGAGTGCGGATCTGAAGCCGATCTGAACACGACGCCGGTCTGAACATGACGCTGGTCTGAACCCCTTTTGGCGGTTCTTCCCCACGCACAAGCAACACCCCATGGCCCGTCCTCCATTTTCGGCCTCTCTCTTCTCCACTCCTTTCCCTACTTCGGCTCCTTTTCTCAGCCTCTCGTGGCCGTCTCCTGAGTTAAGCTATATTCTGAGCCCGGGCCTGGCAGGCCGTGAATGGCATGCAGTGTTTGGGAATGAATGCCCCGAGCTGTGACAGACAGGCACTCGCTCTCAGTGAAAGCCCTGTCTTTACGCTGCTCCAAAGACACAGAACATACAAACACAGTTCTCCACTCCAGACTGAGATCGGGACAGGAAGAAAAGACTACTTTTTTCCAACCTTTCCTTTTTAATGTTCTCCTCCCCCCCCCCCCTTTCCCTGCCCCTCCCTTCCCCGTCCTTTAAATGAAGCTTGCAAGAAAACTCTGTACCCAGCTGAATGGGCTGCAGGCAAGGATTGGCTCCGGAGGAGAGGTACAAAGAGGATTAGTGTTTAAAAGTCATGAATGGATCGTAGCAAGGCAAAAGTGTGTTTTTGGCTCCCGTCTCCTAGTTACCAGTTTGGGATTTGGGTGGGAGAAGGAAGGGGAAAGGGGGAAAAAATAAATAAAAACCCTGCTTGAGTTTTAGAGCGTCTGGGGAGCAGAGAAAATGTTTGCGTGACCGGCGGGCAGGCCCAAAGGCCTTTGCTGTGAGATCAGTATGTATAACTTGGAACCTTTTGGGCTTATGAGAGGATGGAAAGCAAGCGAAGAAAAAGGGCTTGCCTTTTTCCTGCCTTGTTTCGCTGGCATCCCAGGTCGGACACTTCTGAATTAGCAGCCGCTCTGACACACACACACACTGCAAACATGAGATGCGGCTGTGTCTAGGCTACACCCACAAAATACATTTGAAGCAAACCTCTGCCCCAATCCCACCTCCACAAGAATACTAGGAACCGTAGCTACAATTCCCAGCACCCAAACTACAGTTCCCAGGATTCTTGAGGGGTGGGAGTGTGTAGTAAATTTATGGTGTGTATGGGGCAGCCATTCTGCAAATTCCTGTTCCGCCCTCATATTTTCAAGGAGGACAGTCTTGGGCCTGAAGTTTTCAAACCTTCAGGGAATCCTTTTCACACACATTTACTGCTAGTGGCCCCAGGAATCTTCTCAGCCACAAAAATGGTGCACTGAGTTTACAGGGAGCTTCAGGTGTTACTGGACTACAACTCCCATCATCTCCGACCACTGACCACATGGGAATTGTAGTCCAACAATGTCTAGAGGGCCAAAGGGGCCCCACCCCACAAGTTAGGTAATTTTAGGCATTGTCTTGCTCCCCTCCCCATTTTATATAACAACATGCATTACATCTCTTACTTCAAAATGTGGGGTAAGCCTACTTATTGTTCTGAGGTGTGGAAACCTGGACTTCTGTACCAAAGTCATGCCTTCACACCACCACTGAGCAGCTGCCAGCTGGCAGACATCACTCCACCCGAATCTCCCTCAAAATCTTCCTGGGAAGAGGGATTGGCTGTTAAACCACTCTGGGAATTATAATTCCCTTGGCACCCTTAACAAACTACTTTTCCCGAGATTCTTGGGTTGGGGAGCTATGACTGTTCATAGCGCTTCAAGTGTATAATATGCCCTCATTCCACTGCCTATGAACACAGTGTTAAGCATCCCGTTTCTTTAAGATATGAACTTTGGCGCACAAAGGGGCTGAGAGAAGAATGGAACTCCACGAAATGGGATGTTTTTGCTCTCTAAAATGCCAGCAATGTGTGTGGGAACGAGTTCCTGGCTCGGGACATTTTATTTTATCCTCACAATGCCCTCAGCATGCCACCAGCATTCCTGTGTGTGAGCAGGGCATGGTCAGTCACATCAGACTGTGAGGAAGAAGCCAGACAGCATTACATTCCCACATTACGTTTGGCTTGCTCCAGAGAAGAAGGAGAGGAAGTAGACTTGCCTAGCCTTACAAGAAAGGAGATGACAACGAAACATCAGGAATAACTTCCTAAGGGTAAGGACTGTTGGACAGTGGAAGGAACTCTCTCTGGAGGTGGTGGACACCCTTGGAGGTTTTTAAGCAGAGGATGGATGGCCATCTGTCATGGATGCTTTAGCGGAGTTTCCTACATTGCAGGGGGTTGGACTCGATTGTGGTCCCTTCCAACTCTACAATTCTTTGAAATGTGTATATCTGAGGAAAATACTGCAGTGAAATTCTGGTGAATTTTCATGAGGACTTTACTCTTTTTAGAGTTATAAATCGATGTGAAAATGTGGAGAACTAAATTTTGGAAGAATGAAAAAAGTGGGGGGATTTGCATTTTTGCAAACCATGGTTTCTAAGGGGCCAAGGCTACATTGTGCACCAGGCCTTATTAAAATGATTTCTTTATTTACCCATTTTTTTTACCAGTATGAAGCATATGGCAGTGGGCATTGTATGAATTCTCTCACGCAACTTGATGCAAGACTTATGAGTTTTGTTCCACCGCAGTTACGTGTAATGCTTGAACCAGGAAACTGTAGCTTAGTTCTTAACTACAAACTCGGGTCGCAAACCAGCATCAAACTGGTTGCTGCCCCAAGAGCATGATTATGTCACACAGGAATATTTCTGGATTCTTAAAGACTTTAATATGACAAAAGGTAAAGGGACCCTTGACCATTAGGTCCAGTTGTGGCCGACTCTGGGGTTGCGGCGCTCATCTTGCTTTATTGGCCGAGGGAGCTGGCGTACAGCTTCCGGGTCATGTGGCCAGCATGACTAAGCCGCTTCTGGCGAACCAGAGCAGCGCACAGAAACGCTGTTTACCTTCCCGTTGGAGCGGTACCTATTTATCTACTTGCACTCTGATGTGCTTTCAAACTGCTAGGTTGGCAGGAGCAGGGACTGAGCAATGGGAGCTCACCCCGTCGCGGGGATTCGAACCACCGACCTTCCGATCGGCAAGCCCTGGGCTCTGTGGTTTAACCCACAGCACCACCCACATCCCTTTAATATGACAAAGGGGCCAGTTAAAACAAGACAAATTCAAACTGGAAATAGGAGCCCATTGTTTATTAAAGAGGATGAACCAGGACAGTCTGCCAGGAGAGTGATGGATTTTCCAAAGCCTTGCGTCCTTGGAATCAAGGTTGGACATTTTAGCCAAACACAATGTAATGGGTTTGATAGAGTAAGGAGGAAATAGCAAATGTCTCACATAAGACAGAAGGTCAGGCTCAAAGCTCTTAATGTTGTTTCGTTTTCAAAGAGGTATGAAGTAGGGTAAAAATCATATCTTTTATTGGATAGATAGCGGTCGAAGCAGGCACGCAGCTGAGTCCTGTAGGGCTGGTTTCTAGGTAACTCCCATCTACTAAGCTATTAACAAAGAAGCAGCTAATCCTGAAAGCACATCGTTTCAAATAAAAAGATCAGGGGGCCAGATCAGATGAGGTGCAACTGACGCAGTTAGCTCCAATGGCGGCTTTTCTCCCCAATGCAAATAGAAGGAGCAAGTGGGTGGGAGACAGTCTGGATTGGGATCATGGGGGTAAGGAAAGGTTTCAAGTCCCCTTACCTGTCATGCCGGTAGGGGTTTGTTATTCCCTCTTGGCTCCAGGGAATGCTGGGAAGTGTCAGGGTAGAGCCAGGATTTAGACAGCGGCACTCAAATCCGGACCTGGACACAATCTCCAATGAAGGTGAATGAAGCAGTATGCGCCGTTCTGCAGTGATGTAGAGGAGCAGGCAACACTTGATCATATGTCACAGAAGGGATGGCAGTGTACATCTCCTGGGGTGCAATTGGCCTATCCTCTGCATGCTGTTTTTATCTATCGATCTCAGTTGGTTAGAGCGTGGTGCTGATGACACTAGGTTGCAGGTTTGATCCCCATATGGGACAGCTGCATATTCCTTCATTGGGCATTCTCATACACTACAACATTCCTCTGATGAAAATAGGGATGTCCTATTTTAACAACAACATTTATATCTTGCCCATCTGACTTGGTTGCTCCAGCAACTCTGGGTGGCTTCCAACTTATACAAAAACATAATAAAACATTGAAACACTTCTTTCTACAAGGCTGCCTTCAGATGTCTTCTAAGGGTTGTAGAGTTACATATCTCCTTGGCTCGGAGGGTCACATAACTCCATACCCTCCAACATTTCTCTGATGAAAATAGGGGCATCCTAAGGAAATGAGGGACGCGGGTGGCGCTGTGGTCTAAACCACAGAGCCTTGGGCTTGCTGATCGGAAGGTTGGCGGTTCGAATCCCCGTGACGGGGTGAGCTCCCGTTGCTCTGTCCCTGCTCCTGCCAACCTAGCAGTTTGAAAGCACGTCAAAGTGCAAGTAGATAAATAGGTACCTCTCTGGCGGGAAGGTAAACAGCATTTCCATGTGCTGCTCTCGTTCGCCAGAAGCGGCTTAGTCATGCTGGCTACATGACCCAGAAACTGGCTCCCTCGGCCAGTAAAGCGAGATGAGCGCCGCAACCCCAGAGTTGTCCATGACTCGACTTAACGGTCAGGAGTCCCCTTACCTTTACCTTTATGGAAATGAGGGACATTCCAGGATCAAATCAGAAACCGGGAAGGCTTTCTCTAAATCTGGAACTGTCCCTGGAAAACAGGGACACTTGGAGGGTCTGCAATCTTCCCCAACTGAAGTGCCTTTCAGATTTTTTTAGACTACAACTCCTCTCAGCCCCAGTTAGCATGCGATGGGGATGATTTGAGTTGTAGTCCACCAGTGCCTGGAGGTCATCAGATTGGGGAAGGCTGGATTACGGCTCAAGAACAGATAATTCTTACCACTCCCAAAATTTGTTGGATGCCACAAAAGGTAAACTTGAGTTCTCATAGTGTAGATGCTAGAACATACCTGTCCTTGATAGTGTGGTAAACCGGGAAGAAATAAGGAAACCAATTAGGCTGTGGCAAAGCAATAACATCAATATCCTAGAGAGGCCAGGAGGGGATCCTGAATGGGGTATGGACTGGTATGGTTGTTATGCTGTGGACTGGCTGATAAGTGAGGACAGTTACCATGGATACTCTCAGCTGGGACCAGGAAGGGACATGTCTTGCTACTGCGTCCCTGTGTGACAGCAGCTTGCAAATATGCTCATATAAGATGTAAGTGCCGGAATCATTTGTCGTAATCCCTGTGTCTTTGTATGATTTGTCATCTTAATAAAAAAAACACACGTGTTTGCTTTACGATTATTGCTAGCTTTATGGACACTGTTCTGTATTGTACTTGGATTTTTCTTCTTGAGTTGCTGAGATGGTTTATGTATTTCTATGTTTTGATGCAAACTGTTTGAGATCTACTGACATAAATGCCTTGGGGTGCATCCGGACTGTTAATATTTTGTGGGAGGGATACAGGCACATACCAGAACTTAAGGTTTGTGCCTTTGGTGTGCATTTAAGTGGTTTGTCGCCCCCAACACAACAAATAATAGAATTGGAAGGGATCCCAAGGGTCATCTAGTCCAACCCCCTGCAATGCAGGAATCTCAACTTAATCAACTTTAAAAAAACACAAAACCACAACACACATTTTTTAATGGTTTGCAAAGTGTTGGGGAAATGCTTTGAAAAGTGTAGGTTGAACAATGATTAACAGACATGTAAGCAAATCAGGATGAATGCTCATTGTCATCTAGCTATCCTCTAAATCAGGCATGGCCAAACTTGGCCCTCCAGATGTTTTGGGACTACAACTCCCATCATCCCTAGCTAACAGGACCAGTGGTCAGGGCTGATGGGAATTGTAGTCCCAAAAACATCTGGAGGGCCAAGTTTGGCCATGCCTGCTCTAAACAGATCAGAACAAATCCTCAATAAAGGTTGAATAAACTAGCTGTCCAGAGAAATCCCCCACCATGGCAAATGTGTGCCTGAGCTATAACACATCAGATGGCAGATGGGGTGTCAGGTGTGCGTGCCCTGTGACTAACAGGACTTTGCAGGACTGGGGCCTTCCTAAGTTTGTTCTGAAGAGGCACAGGTGAGGCTGATTGGTAACTCACAGCACCTGGTGGCAAGAGCTGGGAAGAGATATAAGGTCAGCATTTCCCTTTGGCTCTTTGCCACAGCAACACGCTTCCTGCTTTGCTGCGTTTGGCTTCTTGCTTCCTGACCCTCAGACTCTTGGTTCCTGACTCCTGGCTTCTGGACCCCCGTTCCTGCTCCCACCCCGCCATCTTGCCCCCGGTCCTGACGTCTCCTGCCGGGACTTCGATCGCCCATGAACCAGACCGTGACACGGGGGCACGTGTGGCTGAACTTTCTTTTGTGTAAAAAAATAAATAAAAAATGCTTACCCATGGAAAATTAGCATGTCTGGGACATGCCTAGCCATGCCTTGTTCCTGATAGGCTAGCTTTCTGAGTACAGGGACTTCTCTTTTGAGGAGTGCTCAGTCAGCTGTCCTCCCACCTTCCATCTGAAGTGGAATAGATGGGAAATAGAATCACCACCAGGTGGGCTACCTGCAAGAATTAGGCCTAGAATGTATTTGGAACCAATGACAGGTACATCTGAATCTAAGTCTGCCACTCTGGAAGAAGGACTGCCAGTATTTTATTTCAAAGCTATTTCCTTTCAGATGGAACCGGGAAGTAGAATTTTTGAGTTAGGGTGGAGTATGGAAGAATCTGGCAAGGAGCAGAAGGTACCACAGCAGAGGCCAAGTCAGGTTGAAAGATGGAAGAATGTGTTGTATTATGGGTAATTTAAAAAAAAAGTTTACTGGCTTTTCTGGCCCCAATACAATACTAGCTCTGGGATTTTATGGGGCTATGGACAGGGCCTACTTACAGTAGGGTAGCTACTTAAATTCCGGGTCATGTGGCCAGCGTGACATCGCTGCTCTGGCGAGCCAGAGCCGCACACGGAAACGCCGTTTACCTTCCCGCTAGTAAGCGGTCCCTATTTATCTACTTGCCCCCGGGGGTGCTTTCGAACTGCTAGGTTGGCAGGCGCTGGGACCGAGCAACGGGAGCGCACCCCGCCGCGGGGATTCGAACCGCCGACCTTTCGATCGGCAAGCCCTAGGCGCTGAGGCTTTTACCCACAGCGCCACCCGCGTCTCCATTGCCGCGTCTCCATTGTCTCCATTGGGTAGCTACTTACACATTGCCAAAAGTAAGAAAATGCATGACAGGAAAAGAGGTCATACTGAATATTTGCATAATTTTATATGCACATGTTTACTGTCACCCTAGTGTAGGAAGCTGTGATCAGGTGGCTTGTATGCGCGACCTCAGTGCGCTCTGCCCAGATGCTCCCTGTTGACGGACAGTCTCAAGGCCCGCCCTCCTTTGAAACCAAACTTGTACCAGAGAGGCCTTCACAGAGAGAGGACTCCTTCAAACACAGGACCGTCCCTTTTGAAAGATGACGTGTGGCTATCCAATCTTCGATCTTGGGCACTCTCTGCAAAGTGCAGGGCGGTGGTTAGAGTGTCGGACAAGGACCTGGGAATCCAGGGTTCGAATCCCCCACTCGGCCCCGAAGCTCGCTGGGTGACCTTGGGCCAGTCACTGCCTCTCAGACTGACAGGGATTGCTGTGTGTGGATAAAATGTGCTGGGGGGGGGGGGAACAGCTACATACACCACTATGAGCTCCATGGAAGAGAGATGGGAGAGAAATGTAATAAATAAAAGCGAAAATGGCAGAATTTATTGGGGTGGTGGGCCCTTTGCCAATCTTGAAGCCCTGACCCCTCTCCACCGCTGTCAGGAAAAAAGTTGTGTCCTGACCGCTTGGCGGCCCTGACTTGGAACCGTAATCTGATTTCTGACTCTCCTGCGACGTTCATTCCCATCTAGGCCTGCATTTGCCAAGGCTGGGGGAGCTGCCTTTGATCTCCATACTCTGAGAGGAGCCAACATTGCGCTTCGACCAGGGAAGGGAAAGGCTTTGAACGGGCGTGGAGGTGGAGGAGCTGAGGTCGAGCAGAGGGGGCTGCGTACCAGTGCACCTGAAATATACTCGGAGTTGAGAGTGGATTTCATGCTCTTTATTCAGCTCACAGTGGTGAGGCGGAATGGAAGTTCCCCCAGAATGTCTGCTTTATATACATTATTTACACAATGGGCCCCACGTGATTGGCTAATTCCGGGATTCTCCTGTAGGCCAATCAGGTTGTGGATTCCCTTCCATCTGAAGCTGGATTGGGTGGCTCCTGCGGACCAATCATACTGCTGCATTCTGAATCCTATTGTTCTAGGGCCAATCAGACTGCTGCATTCTGAATCCTATTGTTCTAGGGCCAATCAGACTGCTGCATTCTGGATCCTATTGTTTTAGGACCAATCAGACTGCTTCATTTTGGATCCTATTGTTCTAGGGCCAATCAAACTGCTGCATTCTGGATCCTATTCAACTCAGTACATAACAGCACCCCCCTCTAAGTTGCATGGTAACAGCTGCTGCTCGCATGCAGCAGCCTCACAGGTAGGAGGAGAATGTCTGTGGGATAGTCGTGGGGTTATTTCCTGACTGAAAAGATTCTACATAAGAAGTGTCAAAATGCATACAAAAGGACTGCAGAGGCTGCTGGCCTTTCCTACCAGAAAGCCGGTGGGGTCTTCTTGGTATGCTGAGGGTGACCATTCCCCTTTTTTGCGTGTAATGCCTTCTGGCCACAGCCCTCGGCAAAAACGTTTGCATTGCACACTGGAAGCTGGTACCGCTGCGATTCTATATCGGTGGCTCGGTTTGGAGGGAGTCTGTGTACTGCCGCCGGTGGCTGCCGATTGCCTAAATCCTTGCAATCTCCTTCAGGTACAAGAAGGGAAGAACTGGCAAGTTTTGGTGGCTGTTTGGTTCAAACTAATGTGAGGCATAGATTCTGGCAGAAAGCAGCCTCTCCGACTTGTATGTATTTCTGTCCCCATCTCAGAAAGTCCTTCGTACATTTGTCAGCGTGAAACGGGGACGCTTGGATTATACAACTGTAATTATTCACTGCAAGGCTGACAGTAAGCAGTATCACACGCGTGCCAGGGTCCGGCTGATAGCAGCCGTGTTTCAGTAATTAATTGTAGGACTAAAACTGCATTTCCCAGCTATACGGAAAACACATATCTGCTGTGCATGATAGGAAAACCGATCATTTATTTATTTGCTTAGAAAACTTACAAACTCTTCTGATAAAAATAAATACACTTCCAGGTGGTGTGCAGATAAAATTATATGTAAGACATGGCCAAAATCATCAAGCAATTAAAAGCAGAGGCATGGTAAAAGGTAAAGGTAAAGGGACCCCTGACCGTTAAGTCCAGTCGCAGACAACTCTGGGGTTGCGGCGCTCATCTCGCTTTACTGGCCAAGGGAGCCGGCGTTTGTCTGCAGACAGCTTCCGGTTCATGTGGCCAGCATGACTAAGCTCTTCTGGCAAAACCAGAGCAGCACACGGAAATGCCGTTTACCTTCCCGCTGGAGTGGTACCTATTTATCTACTTGCACTTTGATGTGCTTTCGAACTGTGAGGTGGGCAGGAGCAGGGACCGAGCAACGGGAGCTCACCCCGTCGCAGGGATTCGAACCGCCGACTTTCTGATTGGCAAGCCCTAGGCTCTGTGGTTTAGACCACAGCGCTACCCGCATCCTCTCTAGAGTGGGTTATCAGGCAGATTGCAGTCCTTCTAACACCTAAGTGAAAATGTTTTTGTTCATACAGTCCAGACGCTATTGCAGTCTGAATCGTTCCTCCTCTGTAATGCTGTGAAATCTGAATTGAGATATCTAGGAACAATATGAGTGGCTCTGCCCACATTCATTGACATTCATAACACACTGTGCTATGTCCTTTTTTGGTCATTATTATTATTATTATTATTATTATTAATCCAGGACGGCTTTGGTCCAAATCTGGCCCCGCGTCTTAAATCGATGAACAACGCAAAAAATCATGTTCTAGGCAGGGCCAGTTTCAATTTCCGGGTTGCTTTTGGACAGTGTTGGGGAGGGAAAATAAAGATAAGCACAATAAAAACTTAGCAGGGCCTATTCTTAGCAATCAGGCGCAGCCTGTTTTCTGTCTTGGGAGCTGCCAGGCCTCCTCTGGAGATAGCGCATTCATATCTCTGACAGAATCAAGTATGTCATATGCAGGGCAAGCCATTTAGATTCTGGCGCCAACTTCCCATGTCTAAGTAGATTTTGTTTCAACAGTCATTAATGTGTTCTGTTTTGGGGGTTTTTTAACTCGTAAAAAGGCAAAATCATCTGTAATCATAAGCCAGGGCTAGTTTAAAAAGCAAATAAAGCTTGCGATAATAGAATACGTATACCTACTTTGGGCCAATCCAGACAGATGGATTTTTTTCTTTGGGGGCGGGGCGGGGGGTGTATTCTGCAACATGTTCCTGTTGCAATGACAGTGCATTTTGTGGTGGGTTTATAGGGGGATGTCCACGCATCAATCTGCTTTATTAGTTGTTCTGTGATGAAACCGCCAACGTTACTACATTATCACTGTCTGAAAATGCACTCTTGCACCTTAGTGCCACAAAAGTGGGAGTCACACTGTACCCCGAAACATTTCTCGAATGAAAAGTTAAAGGATTTTGGGAGGAAGCTGTGGGACACGCACTGATTGGAAATGAACCAGTGTTTCTGTCCCGAAACTTTTGCAGGTGCAAACTCCTGAAAACAGGATCACCGGCCCAATATCATAACCAGCAAAATTCACAATCAATGTACAATAGAAATGGCCAAATTCTGGAAGCCAGCAGTCAGCTTAAACTTTGGAGCAATGGCTCCACAGACATTGGCGTAATGTACTCACGTAAAAATGGGTGTTCAGTATAAAATTGGCCAAAGGAAAGGCAAAACCTTTGACTTTTTGCTACCTGGAGCGCACAGAAGGAACACATTAAGGACATATACTAGGGTCTTCCTTATGTTCCTCCTCCTTCCCACTACGTTGGATACAGTCCTTTAACTCTGAACCTCAAATTCTCTCTCTCTCTCTCTCTCTCTCTCTCTCTCTCTTTCTTTCTTTCTTTTGTATGGCTCCTTCACATGTAGTAGGTGGGGAAGATACTCTCTCTCTTCTTCTCTTCTTTGTTCTCAAGTAACATACAAGTTTCCCTCACACATAATTTAAGTTGCTTCCCCAGAGCACCTGCTTTTCCCATCATTCTTTAACTTTACAGACAACACTGCACTCAGACCGTTGCATGCCAGTGTTGTTGCCCCATCTCGGGTTACGAACTTAATTCGTTCCTGAGGTCCGTTCTTAACCTGAAACTGTTTTAACCTGATTCACCACTTTAGCTAATGGGGCCTCCCGCTGCCGCTGCGCTGCCGGAGCACGATTTCTGTTCTCATCCTGAAGCAAAGTTCTTAACCTGAGGTACTATTTCTGGGTTAGTGGAGTATGTAACCTGAAGCGTATGTAACCTGAAGCGTATGTAACCCAAGGTACCACTGTATATAGTGTGTGTGTGTGTGTGTGTGTGTGTAAAACAAAGCATGCTCATTCTACTTCTTTCACAGATCATTTCTGCAAAATAATATGCAGCCATAAGTGATTTGCCAGCTCACCTGTCATTTGTGGGGATGAGCGCACAGCAGCGTAGGAAGCTACTTTGTTTTTGTTTTTTTATTTGATTTTACAACTCCATTCACATTCATAATCACAAATAATAAAAATAACACAAGGTTCTTTCGAACCTCCAGACTTCGAACCTCCTCCTCCTCTCCATGGGTTGTTTTTTAAAAATCCGCATATTATAAGTTCACCTAATTTACAGTCCCTCATTATATACAAAGTCTGTGTATCACTGCAAGAGTTATTTAAAACCTGCCAAAGAGCTCAAGTGTTTACAGTGGTCTTTCAAATATAATATAAATTTGTCCCAATCTTTATTGAAGTTTCGTTGCTCTTGGTTTCTGATCTTCCCAGTTAGTCTTGCCATCTCTGCGTAGTCCAATAGTTTCATCTGCCAGTCCACCCTGGTCTTCTCATTTTTGCAACTCTGGGCAAGAAGCATCCTTGCAGCTGTTGTAGCATATGTAAACAGTATTTTCAGTTCCTTCAGAAACTCTGCACCTACAATTCCTAACAAAAACGTTTCTGGTTTTTTAACAGAAGTTATTTTACACATTTTTTTTCAATTCATTGTGTATCATTTCCCAGAATTCCATAGGAAGCTACCTTGGTCCATTCAGCTCAGTATTAATCTACAGTGGTACCTTGCTTCCTAAACTTACTCCGTTCCGGAAGTCTGTTCCAAAACCAAAGCGTTCCAAAACCAAGGCGCGCTTTCCTGTAGAAAGTAATGCAAAATGGATTAATCCATTCCAGACTTTTAAAAACAACCCCTAAAACAGCAATTTAACATGAATTTTACTATCTAACAAGACCATTGATCCATAAAATGAAAGTAATAATCAATGTAAAGGTAAAGGTACCCCTGCCCGTATGGGCCAGTCTTGACAGACTCTAGGGTTGTGCGCCCATCTCACTCAAAGAGGCCAAGGGCCAGCGCTGTCCGAAAACACTTCCGGGTCACGTGGCCAGCGTGACATCGCTGCTCTGGCGAGCCAGAGCCGCACACGGAAACGCCGTTTACCTTCCCGCTAGTAAGCGGTCCCTATTTATCTACTTGCACCCAGGGGTGCTTTCGAACTGCTAGGTTGGCAGGCGCTGGGACCGAGCAACGGGAGCGCACCCCGCCGCAGGGATTCGAACCGCCGACCTTTCGATCGGCAAGCCCTAGGCACTGAGGCTTTAACCCACAGCGCCACCCGCGTCCCCTTAATAATCAATGTACTGCGCTATAAAATAAATAAGACAGTATGGTAGATGATAAAAATAAAAATTATTTTCTTCTCTTACGTGCACCGATAATTGTCATTGTTTGGATGGGAGGCTTTTATCCATTTCCGCAGTCATGCAATCAGTCAATCAGTAGTTGAACTGGGATCCACACAGTCATGAAAACAAGACATGAAAACGAAGTCACAACCCACAGTCACAAAAACAAAGTCACAAGCCACAGTCACAGTAAAAAAAAAAAGAAAAAGTCACATGCACACACACAAAAAATGCAAATAAATAGCAAAAACAAAAGCTCCAAATATCACCTTTGTGTTGCATGGGTGCTCGGGACTCAACAGCCAACAGACTCAACAGGACGCCTCTGATTTGCAGTGTGGGATTCAATTCACAAACAGAACACACTCAGTGGGAAGTGGAACAGGTTCAGCTTCCAAGGCACAGTTCACAAACCGGCACACCTCCTTCCAGGTTTGCAGCGTTCTGTTTCCAAGCTGTTCGTAAATTAAGCTGTTCTCAAACCAAGGGACCACTGTAATCTGATTGACAGCAGCATTCCAGACAGGGCTCTCTCCCCTCTTTACCTGGAGAGGCTGGGTACTGAACCTGCGACTTTCCATGGGCAAATCAGATCCTCTACCCCCTTTGCCCTTCCCAGGACATAGTGTCCTCCTCTTCTTTTAATGCACTTTCCCCCCCCACCACCCGAATGTTAATAATTGAAATGCCAGCGCGTTCCAAATGCAGCTGAATGATTGATGCATCTGGCAGGGTAAATCTTCCCTACTTTTCCAGTCTGTTCCCCAACTGGCCCACCATATGGTGGATAGTAAAAGGCAAGCCTTTTTGCTGCTTCTTTAACGAAAAGAGGGAGAAGATTGCCCTGCCTTGGATCTTGCAGTCAAAAGCCACATGTTTTATGCAGGGAGGGAGGCTGCTCTTCAAGGACTATTCTCTGGGCTCTAATGTTCCTGCCCGCATTCGGAATGAGCACATCCTGTCATTTTAAAGGCGTGATTTACCAGCGCGAAGTCATGGCAAGGGCACTCCTCCTGAGGCTGTTTGAACAGGTGCTCCTGCTGTCTACTAGCGCAACCAGAGATTTGCTTGAAATGCGGGAAGCCGAAGGATGCTTAGCTCACAGTGGAGGGGAGCCGAGATATAGCGCTTGGAGCAGCTCTGCCTTGCCAGGAGGACCCGAGTGCCAGACTGCAGAAGCCTTCATGGTCTGCAATCCATGCATTATCTAGCACTTTTTGTTTGTTTGTTTGTTTAGTCGTTCAGTCGTGTCCGACTCTTCGTGACCCCATGGACCAGAGCACGCCAGGCACTCCTGTCTTCCACTGCCACCCGCAGTTTGGTCAGATTCATGTTTGTAGCTTCGAGAACACTGTCTAACCATCTCGTCCTCTGTCGTCCCCTTCTCCTTGTGCCCTCCATCTTTCCCAACATCAGGGTCTTTTCCAGTGAGTCTTCTCTTCTCATGAGGTGGCCAAAGTATTGGAGCCTCAGCTTCACGATCTGTCCTTCCAGTGAGCACTCAGGGCTGATTTCCTTAAGAATGGATGCGTTTGATCTTCTTGCAGTCCATGGGACTCTCAAGAGTCTCCTCCAGCACCATAATTCAAAAGCATCAATTCTTCGGCGATCAGCCTTCTTTATGGTCCAGCTCTCACTTCCATACATCACTACTGGGAAAACCATAACTTTTACTATACGGACCTTTGTTGGCAAGGTGATGACTCTACTTTTAAAAATGCTGTCTAGTTTATCTAGCACAGGGGTCAGCAAACTTTTTCAGCAGGGGGCCAGTCCACTGTCCCTCAGACCTTGTGGGGGGGGCAGACTATATTTTGAAGGGGGGGATGAATGAATTCCTATGCCCCACAAATAACCCAGAGATGCATTTTAAATAAAAGGACACTCTAACATGTAAAACTCCTGCCAACCTAGCAGTTCGAAAGCATGTCAAAGTGCAAGTAGATAAATAGGTACCGCTCTGGCGGGAAGGTAAACAGCGTTTCCGTGCGCTGCTCTGGTTTGCCAGAAGCGGCTTAGTCATGCTGGCCACATGACCCAGAAGCTGTACGCCGGCTCCCTCGGCCAATAAAGTGAGATGAGCACCGCAACCCCAGAGCCGGTCACGACTGGACCTAATGGTCAGGGGTCCCTTTACCTTTAACATGTAAAAACACCAGCCAGGCCCCACAAATAAACCAGAGATGCATTTTAAATAAAAGGACACATTCTACTCATGTAAAAACACGCTGATTCCTGGACCGTCCACAGGCCGGATTTAGAAGGCGATTGGGCCGGATTCAGCCCCCGGGCCTTAGTTTGCCTACCCATGATCTAGCAGTTTCTCAACATCCAACAGGACTGAGCTGAAAGTGGGTTGGTATTTCACGAACGCTTTTTGCTGCATCGAGAAGCACGCCTCCTTTCAAAGATAGTTTTGCTCATCCTTTTAACAGGTTGATTCTGTTAACTGAGCAGTCACAAAGCGAGCAGGGAGTTTAGACCCCGGCTGTTGATTATTTGCTTGTGGGGAGGTTACATGACATTGTGTCAAGCAAGCGTCATCCCACACTTTCCAGGGCATTTGCCAAGTCCAATTAGGGGGACGGGCAGGTGAGGATGCAGGGAAGTGAATTTGTTGCACACAAGTTCCAAATCAAGTCTGATAATGCAGCCTGAATTTGGTGGCACGTGATTAAATTCTGCCTGAAAATATCAGCAGTCTGAAATGCCCACGGATAGGAATCTCTTTGATGTCGTGGGATTACAACTCCCACCATTCCCTCTTGCCATTAGGCAGGTGCCCTCACTACACTTTTCAGTTTTCGGCAGCAAGAATATTATTGGCACAAAAATGGAAGCAAGAAGAATTACCGACGAAAGAAGAATGGAGGATGAAACTGATGGACTATGCAGAACTTGATAAATTAACTGGAAAGATTTGAAACCTGCGGGATCAGAGATTCTTAGAAGATTGGAGTAAATATACGAACTATTTGGAAAGTAATTGTACAGAACAGATTACGCTAGTAGGACTGCAAGAAGTTTCGTAAGGAGGATTATTCGAAATATTGCAAGGAAGACTATGAGGCGAACTATTAGTTAACGACAATTAAGAGTCATAGTGAAATTAAGAAATGCAGAAAAGTGATAAAGGACGAAAAATCATCAGAGGTGTTGATGGAACTCTAAAACATTGTATAAGATGAAAAGTTATGTTATATGACTGTTGGAAATGATATGTTAAAAAAACCAATAAAAATATATAAAAGAAAAAAAAGAAAACTTTTCAGTTTTCAGGCAGGCCTGACACAAACACTGGTTGTTTCTATTTTTCTGAAGTCGTTTTAAATGTTTTGTTGTGCTTTAATTGCTTTTCGATGTTTTTAAATGTTTTCAACGTGTTTTTATATTATTTTTATTTGCCTTTTCTAATCACAAAAGTGTTTGCCACCCTGGGCACCCTTGAGAGAAAGGGTGGGATATAAATTTACAATAAATCTAATAAATAAATACTTGACCATTGGCCATGTGGGCTGCAGTTGCTGGAATCCAGCATCTGGAGGGCTACAGGTCCCCAATCTCTGTTTTGAAGTATCCATGTAAGGACAGATGTTGGAGAAGAGGGAACAGCAATTTGTCCCCTTTGCAAAGACAAACGGGCTAATGTTATCTTCCCAATGACTCTCAGCACCTTGAACAAACTACAGTTCACAGGGTCCTTTTGGGGGTGGGGAAACCACAATTGTTTAAAGTGGGATAATAGTGTTCTAAACGTACGATGAGATGTGGCCATTGACAAGTGTGGCTTGAGAAATCCCGCTTTGGATTTAAATCATGCCAATATTTTCTGTTCTGTATGGTCTATCTCAAGCTATGTGAGGAGAAAAAGAAGAAGAGTTTGGATTTGATATCCCTCTTTATCACTACCCGAAGGAGTCTCAAAGCGGCTAACACTCTCCTTTCCCTTCCTCCCCCACAACAAACACTCTGTGAGGTGAGTGAGGCTGAGAGACTTCAGAGAAGTGTGACTGGCCCAAGGTCACCCAGCAGCTGCATGTGGAGGAGTGGAGACGCAAACCCGGTTCACCAGATTACGAGTCTACCACTCTTAACCACTACACCACACTGGCATCAATGGGGCATGGCAGGAGGGGCATAGGACCCTATCAAACAAAATGCTCATCGGTGGGGGGCGGGAATGAGGGGCTGAGGTATTTTGAGTCTTTGTTATCTGCAGTCAAAAATTCAAATGTGAAAATCTGAGGGCGAATTTCCCTCAGATTCGAAAAAACAACAACAACACTCATTGATTTCAGCATCAACCAGATGTGGAAGAGCTGTTTGTGATGGCAGACCTGTACCCTGCTACTTGGGAGTAAGCCCTCTTGAACTCAATGGGACTTATTCTGAGCCGACCTATTTAAGGTTGCACCGTAACAATGTAATTCTACATAGTAGGGTTTCGGAGTACCTGTGGCCTCTTGGAGCTGCTACATTAAAATCCCCATTATCTCTGACCATTGGCCATGCTGACTGGGGCTGACTCCCCACCATAGCTGTCAACGTTTCCCCTTTTTTAAGGGAAATTCCCTTATTCCAAATAGGATTCCTCGCAAGAAAGGGGGAAAGTTGACAGCTATGCTCCCCACCTCCACTGCGCACACTTAGACCTGGGAGTAAGTCCCATTAGACACAGTCTAGAATTGCACTACACGTGCGGTTAGCTCAAAGTGGGAATTTAATTAAAAAGCAGGCCGCCTGCTGGAATCATACATGATTCCATTTCCTTTTCCTCAAACATGTGAAGAGAATTAGGTTAATAAAGCGATTGACATAGCAATGACTAATACGATTAAAGGTACTAGAATAATTCTTCTGTGGCGGCTGCAGGCCGGTCAGTAAATTAACTCGTTAGATTCCGTCTTCCCCCCATTTCCAGGATGGGTAGCTGTGTTGCAGCAAAGGCGACATAGAGACCTTTAATGACTAACAAGTTTATTATGGAGCATAAGCTTTTGCAGTCTAAAGTCAGACCATCAGATGTAATCCTTAGTTGCATACCCATTTAATGGGATATAAAAGGGAGCCCACAGTTCTTCCTTCATGACAGACAATTTCCTCCTTGACCCATTTTTATTAAATTCCTGGTTTCGCCTTTCAGGGGGCATATTGATATTTCACAGTGTTTCATTTTTATACTCCGCAGAGTAGGCATCATCACTCCTATATCTCTCTCTATTGTCCCTGAATCTTGAATTATGACCATAATAACCTCGATTTATTTTATTTTTATGGTAGATTTATTTGTGGCCAGCCAGTGAAACCCCCCTCTCTTTGCCTTTAGCTCTTATTCTGGTTTGTAACAGACACTAATTATTAATATTAATATCAATACTGCACAGTGGTACCTCGGGTTAAGAACTTAATTCTTCTTTTTTATTTTTTTTATTCAAAATTAAAACAAAACATATTCTCCAGAAACATATCATCCTTATTTTTTCCCCATTTTTCCTCCCTCCCCCCACCCTCCCACACAAAAGCCACCCCCCCACCCACCCCCCAGCTTCCCTCAGTTCCAGTCTTTGATTTCTCTAAGAATGCTGTTTTCTGCATGTTACACAGTTGTACAGATCCTCAAATTATTTAGCTGATTATCACCAATAGAAAAGTTTGTGAATGTTTATTCAAAGCCAGCCAAGGAGTCCAGTTCGCTTTGTTGCGTCTTCAAATACTTTGTAAAGGGTTCCCATTCATCTTTAGAGTCACAGTTATCCTTGTCCCATAGCTTATATGTCAATTTTGCCAGTTCTGCATAGTCCATCAATTTTTCTTGCCATGATTCTTTAGTTGGGGTTTCTTCAGTCTTCCATCCTTGTGCTATTAGAACTCTCGTGGCCGTTGTCGCATACGTGAAGATGTATTTCAGCTTTTTTGTGTTGTTGTTTTTTTAAAATAATATTTATTAGAAGTTTAAAAGTTACAGAAAATAAGCAAAAGAAAAAAAGAAAAAAGAGTCAATACATAAAAAGAGAACGAAAAAAACCACAATACATTGTATTTCAGCTTTTTTGGCAGATCTTTCCCTACAATCCCTAACAAAAATGCTTCAGGTTTTTTAATAAATGTTACATGGAACATTTTCTTCAATTCATTGTATATCATTTCCCAATTTTTTAAAATTACATTACAATCCCACTTAATTCTTAAACTGAGGTACCAATTTAGCTAATGGGGCCTCCTGCGCTACTGCCGCACAATTTCTGTTCTCATCCTGAAGCAAAGTTCTTAACCCGAGGTACTATTTCTGGGTTAGTGGAGTCTGTAACCTAAAGCGTCTGTAACCTGAAGCGTCTGTAACCCAAGGTACCACTGTATTTCCTTGGAACAGGACTGCTGAAATGTGACTTACCTCTCAGTAGACTTCCACAGGCTTGGCAGCGAAAGTCTTTTGCAAAGCCGTTTTAATGCTGTGCGATACGTTCTTTAAAGAAAAGTTCAGTGTGGTGTGTGACCTTGGATGGCACAGATGGTTAATAAATTGTTATGTACCGGAGTCTAGCGCTGAAGTTCTGGACCTGTCAGAATTTGACAGATTGCCTCCCCCTCCTCCCCGCACCCGCCTCCTTTCCCTTCTTCCTTTGGGAAACGCTTGGCCCTGCACTGACATCTATTCTTGATTAATAGGAGAGCATCAAAATGCTAGGAAATGATACTCTTTCAAAGAGGACAGTTTGAGAGGGTGTGCTTTTTTATGCTAAGAAGGAAATCTGTTAATTACCTTGATCAATGCTTAACATGACAGCAGTAATAATAAACTATTAACTGGATTGCTTTAAGGCGCTGCACATGGGGACGGCTTGAAAAAGTCTCCAGAAAACTCACTTGCTACCCAAAAAGGAGAAAAAGTTGCCACCAGAGTTTTGACTGGGGCTGGAAGAATGAAACATTCTCACTAGTAGTACTACTAGTTACACTGCCCTGCTTTGCGGTGGGTTGAACTAGATGTCCCTTGGGGTCCCTTCCAACAAGTAAATTACAATATTAAAAACTGTGTTCTTGGCTTAGGGGTAGCATTAGAATAGGTGATAGTAAATATTAAGGATTAAAATGTTAATAAAGGAGAGGAGGTTAGTAATTGAAAGGAGTCAATCTTGTTAGAAATATGAATTGTTATATAGGTGAAATATGAATTGTTATATAGAACTGTTATATAGGTGATATAGTGAAATTCAGTTAGAGGGGATTCGAGGAAGTCAGTTATCAATGTAATGAGAATTAGGTATTTGAATAATCAAATTTTCTTTGTGTTTAATTTATTGTAGTGTAATGTGTTTTTCTTTGTGTGTTTTGTTATGTCATTTTTGTGATAAATGTGGAAAATCAATAATTTTTTTTGGGGGGGGGAAATAAAAAATAAAAACTGTGTTCTTATACTTTTGTATTAAAACACTGTATTCTTATCTAATGCTGTATTTTTAACCCTCTTAGCTCACTAACAGTACCAGCGAAATAATGAAAACATCATAAAACCATAAGATACGGAACAAGCGGCTGACATATATGATTTGCATGGGCTGCCGGTTTGTTTGCAGGACCAAAATTTAAGCCAGTGTGGTGCATTTGTTTGGGTGTCAGGCTAGGAGGAGGGAGGCCAGAGTTCGAATCCCCACCTCCTGCAAGTTCATTTAGGCCAGTCACCATCTCTCAACCTGATCTGCCTCTCACAAGGTTGTGAGAATAAGGAGGAGAGAAGTGAGGAGAATAAGTGAGAAGATTCACGTGTGGTGCCTTGTGGTCATTGGAGGAAGGGTGGAACAAATAAGGAGCAAATACATAAATGAAAATAAGGTGCTTGGCCTGCTCTGAGTCTCTCCACCGGCTGAAATTCTTCACATGGCTAGGCAGGGCCTTTTGGGTGGTGGCACCTCCAAGGAGGCTCCATCACTGTTGGGTTTTTTTTTATCACTTGGTCAAAACATGGCAGCTTTTGCTAGTGGGTAGCTACTGTCCTTTTATTTTTAGGCTCCTGTCATAATTGGTTAGTTTCAGCTAAGGAGGTTGAGTTTGCAGACACTTTTCCCCCATTGTTAACTTTATTTCTCTTAACAAAGAGTTTCCATTTTGTTTCTTTCCAGCTCTGTGTTCTGCTGGCATCTCTGGGTTTTGCTGTTGTTATTTGGAAGCAGAGATAGATTAAAAAAAAAAAAGCATAAATAAGGAAGGGATGCTCTGCCCTTTTTGTGGGAAAACACAGAGACAGCCTCAGCTCTCTTTAGGGTCCAGAGGTTGTGTGGCTGCTTTGAATTCCAACTGAGCAGACCGCACTTTGTGCTTAGTGACTGGCTGGCTGATTGACAGTGATAGATTGACTGCTCTTTCTCTCTCCCCATCCCCACCAGATCCTCCTTTGGCCTCTCTCACTGTGGAAGCTGAAGTGGAGCTATCAATGTGTACATAGATCAAGATTCGCCAACCGCAGGGAGACAGCGATGCTCTCCCTGGCATAGCTGTTAACTTTCCAGGTCAGCCTTTTTTCCTCCCTCGCTTGCTCCTGAGAATCTTCCCTCCTTGCAAAAATAAAAAATAAAAAATCGGTGTGGTGGCAGCAATGGGGAAGAGATGAAGGAAAGGTTGGATCTCTCCGGGCTTGCATGACTACCAGCTGGCTTAATTGCTTTTGTGTGTGCGCGAAATAAAAACTCCTTCCTCAAATGGCATGTAAAAGGTCGCCTTTGTCTCTGCCTTAAAAATCGATACCTGCCTAACCCCGGTTTCTAAAGCGTGCTTGGCTCCCACGAATGTTTTCTAGCGTGGCAGGAATGCTTTGAAACACCTGGAGGAAAGTTTGCCCGCGACCAAGGGGCGTGTGGGAAGGGCAGGTATGTGCTGGTGCTGCTGCAGAGAGAAACTTTCAGAATTCTTATAAGCAAAGCTCTTTTCCCTCCCCCTTTTCCTGCAGAGGATCCTTCCGTCACATCCCAGTCTGCCTCCTGCTCCCGCCCTCCCATTGAGAGAATAGATTGCTGCCAACACGGTTGGGGAAAGAGGCAATCATGCAGTTGTCTCGCGCAGCCGTGCATAAAACTGGGCCGTCTATTTCTCAGGCAAAGGAGCAGATGGGCAGCTGGCAACGCAGAACTTTTCCCTCGCCTCGGACAGGACTCGCCCAGTTCACTGTGGAGGAAAAAGGTGATGCAACGAATCTCCATCATTTCTTGGTTTGGGAAGCAAGATGATCAAAGAGCCAGTGTGGTGGTGTGGTTAAGAGCAGTAGACTCGTAATCTGGTGAACCGGGTTTGTGTCCCCGCTCCTCCACATGCAGCTGCTGGGTGACCTTGGGCTAATCACACTTCTTTGAAGTCTCTCAGTCCCACTCACCTCACAGAGTGTTTGTTATGGGGGAGGAAGGGAAAGGAGATTGTTAGCCGCTTTGAGACTCCTTTGGGTAGTGATAAAATGGGATATCAAATCCAAATTCTTCTTCTTCATATCTGCTGCCCTGAATGAGCGCCCCTAAAACAGTGGCTGGTTTTTTGAAAAGTTACCATAGAACTGGTTAAAGGAACCCAACAACCTGAAGTAGCACTCGGGCCTTGCACAAGATTGTGCACTCTGCACAACAGCAAGCCAGCCAGTGTTTTGACTTGGGAACAAATAATGTTATGAAGGGGGGGGGGGTGTCATTCTGGATAAAACTCTGGGTCCTCTTCCAGACCTGCGGCCCTGTATCTGTGAAGGTAGAATGTAACAGGCGAAACCTCGCACAGACAGTTCCTTTGTCAAGGTGATGGCTTTGGCTGGCTAGTAAGCACCACGATTTAGCATATCCAAAGAAGTTGCTCTGCGCCATAGAAGCAAGCAGGGTTGGCCTTGCCCCGCTCCCATGTATAAAGGAGAACAATAGCCAGAATTGGGTGTATTGGCTGGAAACTGGAGGTGGAAAGCTGGAAACTGCATGTCTTGCTCTGTGCCGCTCTTTGGGGTTCCTCTGGAAACCTAATGGAGAGGCAAGATCTGTTGGGGTGTTAATGCCATGAGCCCCTCCACACTATGCTCGGGTTGTAAGGTAAAGGTAAAGGGACCCCTGACCATTAGGCCGACTCTGGGGTTGCGGCGCTCATCTCGCTTTATTGGCCGAGGGAGCCGGCGTACAGCTTCCGGGTCAGGTGGCCAGCATGACTAAGCCACTTCTGGCAAACCAGAGCAACGCACAGAAATGCCGTTTACCTTCCCGCCAGAGCGGTACCTATTTATCTACCTGCACTTTGACATGCAGGAGCTGGGACCGAGCAACGGGAGCTCACCCCATTGCAGGCATTCGAACCGCCGACCTTCTGATCGGCAAGTCCTAGGCTCTGTGGTTTAACCCACAGCGCCACCTGCGTCCCTATGCTCAGGTTGTAAATATGTACAAATAAAACCATATATATCCTAAAGACACCACAATCTTTGCTGACCTTTGTTCCAAGGAAACCAAACCTGTATAAGCGCAGAAATTCTGGGAGCCTTTTGCTGCTCTGAGATTGGGGTGGGACATTGCAATATCATCCCGCCCTATAGGCTGGTTAGAGTTTGAAATGGGGATCAAGGATTAGTAACCTCTAGCCTCCTTCTCAGGGGAGTCCCCTGTCTGAGGGAGCTGGGCATGTTTAGCCTGGAGAAGAGGAGGTGAAGGGGTGATATGATAGCCATGTTCAAATATATAAAAGGATGTCACATAGAGGAGGGAGAAAGGTTGTTTTCTGCTGCTCCAAAGAAGCGGACACGGAGCAATGGATCCAAACTACAAGAAAGAAGATTCCACCTAAACATTAGGAAGAACTTCCTGACAGTAAGAGCTGTTTGACAGTGGAATTTGCTGCCAAGGAGTGTGGTGGAGTCTCCTTCTTTGGAGGTCTTTAAGCAGAAACTTGACAACCATATGTCAGGAGTGCTCTGATGGTGTTTCCTGCTTGGCAGGGGGTTGGACTCGATGGCCCTTGTGGTCTCTTCCAACTCTATGATTCTATGATTCTGTGATTCTAACCGCCAACCTCCTGCGCGGAAGCAAACAGGTCCGGAGTTTAAAATGGGAAGCCATGTGCATTTAGGGCTCCTCCAGACATTCGTTTCATTGTGCATTTATGATGGAATCAGGGCAATTACACACAATCATGTCTTCAATACAGTTTGCATTTGCAAAAGTTATGGGGCAGTCAAACTGCTTCATTTCCAAAATAACATAATAGAGGAGTTGCTGAATCAGGCCAGTGGCCCATCTTGTCCAGCAACCTTTTGTCCCAGTGGCCAACCCTAAGCCAATCAAATTTTCTGTTTCTTTATTTATTCTTGTTGCACTTTTGGCATCCTATACTGCAAGAGTGTCCCTCCGGATGGCAATAATACAGTGGTACCTCGGGTTACATACGCTTCAGGTTACATACGCTTCAGGTTACAGACTCCGCTAACCCAGAAATAGTACCTTGGGTTAAGAACTTTGCTTCAGGATGAGAACAGAAATCGTGTTCTGGCGGCGTGGCAGCAGCAGGAGGCCCCGTTAGCTAAAGTGGTGCTTCAGGTTAAGAACAGTTTCAGGTTAAGAACGGACCTCCGGAATGAATTAAGTACTTAACCTGAGGTACCACTGTATAGCAGCACTGGGGAAGCATCTCAGAACAACTAATACAGTGGTGTGATGTGTGGATGGTTGAGTATAAATAGACCACCAATGCGCTATTACTGTGCCAACCATGTGGTGAAGAACACAGATGTTTTTTTATTAAAAAAAGTTGGGAAAGGGGCATAAACCTCTCCCCTCGCCACCCCCAGAACTCAATGGATGTGTAACAGATACCTGTGGTTTCTCCATTTCAGGAGCAAAAAACGAAAACAAAAAACACCTTTGCAGCTGTGAATAAATGTCCCGAACATAGCAAGAGATTTTCGGGAAAAGCGATGACTCCTGGCCTAGGATGTTTTGCAGTCAGCACAGCACCAACCCAGCTTGTGTTCTGACTAAGGAACAAAGTTCAGGAATATCACATATTAATGCAGTTAAGTCGCTCCTTTTCCCACCCCTTGGACACAGAGATAAGATGTTTGTCCTTTTTAAGGGAATGGGGAAATCATGAACACTAACCGTAGAATCCGAAATGGTCTGCTGTATGAAACAGCATGCATTGCAGCCAATCGAGGGCAAGCAAGATGGCATGGCAACTTGAAACCCGGCAGGACGGGAAGTTGCCCAGTCAAATAACAACCTTCAGATCTCTACTTCCACTCCTCCTCCTCCTAACCTCCCTTTTTGAGAAAAGTGGCAGGTTCTGAAGTGGTTTTTAAGCAGTATGCTTAAGGTAATCAGAGGTTTGGTTCTCGGCAGAGCACAATGTACAATGTGAAAGATTAAAGCTAGTATAAGAAAGATAAAATTGTTCTTTGTTGGGGCTTCGGGGGCCAAACAAGACTCGATGCCGTCCTTTCAATTAGTGATGGTACGAAAGGCCTTTTTAAGAGTACATTGCAGGAGTAGGGGCGAGTTGACTTGGATCATGGCCATTTTCCTTACATTGATCCAGAGGCCAGCGGCTATGATGGCCTGGGATTCGGACTCAGACGCTGAACCTGAGGGATCCCAGCCTGCACAGGAGTCCCCGCCTCCAGAACCAGCTGAGCTGGGGCTGGGGCTTGAGCCTGAAGGGTCCTCACCTGTGCTGGATCCTCAGGTGGACCACAGTTCAAGAAGGACACTGACAAACTGGAACATGTCCAGAGGAGGGCAACCAAAATGGTCAAAGGCCTGGAAACGATGCCTTATGAGGAACGGCTAAGGGAGCTGGGCATGTTTAGCCTGGAGAAGAGGAGGTTAAGGGGTGATATGATAGCCATGTTCAAATATATAAAAGGATGTCACATAGAGGAGGGAGAAAGGTTGTTTTCTGCTGCTCCAGAGAAGCGGACACGGAGCAATGGATCCAAACTACAAGAAAGAAGATTCCACCTAAACATTAGGAAGAACTTCCTGACAGTAAGAGCTGTTCGACAGTGGAATTTGCTGCCAAGGAGTGTGGTGGAGTCTCCTTCTTTGGAGGTCTTTAAGCAGAGGCTTGACAACCATATGTCAGGAGTGCTCTGATGGTGTTTCCTGCTTGGCAGGGGGTTGGACTCGATGGCCCTTGTGGTCTCTTCCAACTCTATGATTCTATGATCCTCAGGTGCAGACATCAGCTAAGTCTGCTCTGGCTCCTGAGGTTTGACTCCTGAGGTTTGGATATTTTACATGCACAAGGATGGAAATATATACCATTACCTACAATGGACGAATGGTTGCTCAAATTACTATTTAGTTAGAGAAAAATCGTTGATCTTTATTAATGATGGAAAAATCCTTATGAACTTTTTGCGTGAAAAGGTATCTGGGTTTGAAGACTGTAGAAAATGCTGGTTTATAGAACGTACAATTGTTGCGTGTTAACTTGGAGCGAATGTTTTGAATATGTTTTAATATATCGCTGACATAAGAAGAATTGGAAGCCCCTCCTTTTTCTCTCTCCTTTACCCTTTTTCTTTTCCTCTTTCCTTAATTTTTGTTTGTATTCTGACTCCTTTTTTATCTTTTTGTATTATAAAATATATTTTGTAGTTGATATTAATCTTTGCATTACAGTGGTACCTCGGGTAAGTACTTAATTTGTTCCGGAGGTCCGTTCTTAACCTGAAACCTGAAGCACCACTTTAGCTAATGGGGCCTCTTGCTGCTGCTACGCCACTGGAGCACGATTTCTGTTCTCATTCTGAAGCAAAGTTCTTAACCCGAAGCACTATTTCTGGGTTAGCGGAGTCTGTAACCTGAAGCGTATGTAACCTGAGGTACCACTGTATCTTCCTTTAAGCTGTAATAAAATCTATTTTTAAAAAACTCAATTTCAAACTTAGGGATAAGGGATGGTTGCGCAAGAAAGTGATGTAGGTGTCTGATTAGTACAGTAGTTCTTCAGATTACAGGTGTGGGTGGCTCCACATTTGAACACATGTTGAGGCCATGTGCCAGTTCATACACTCATCCATCTCCCAAGACTTTAGCATGGCAGAGTGGGCCTATGACTCCCCTGCAATACACACACACACACACACACACACACACACAGACTTTTTGTGGAAAATGTTAGCTGTGTACTTCCCACAGGAAAGCTCACAGTACATTTTCTTTGAATGCCGCCTTGACATATTAAACCACGCATTGCCGATTTGCTAGCCCACTATTCCCTTTTCGATTCATCTTTCTTTTTATGGAAAATGACAACACCTGTCAACATAATGGTATGGATTTGGGGGGACGGGCGGTAGCAAAAATATATATATATATAAAGAATCCTGCGGCACCTTAAAAGACTATCCCATTTATTATGGCCTAAACTTCCGTGGACTCAAAGCCCACTTTGTCAGATGCATTAAGTGAAATCTTAATTGGCAAGCGTATGAAGGAGAAAATTGTAAAATGTGGGGTGGATGGCAACGAGATGCAAATAACTGCAGCCAGGGATCATTAGAGCATTATGCTAAATGGGCACACCTTTTACAATAGCAAATTGGTGATAATTTACTCAGTGTTGCTGAGATGAATGTGGTTAATAAGTCTACATATCTTTTTATTCATATGCAACATTATGCATTTTTAAAGGTGCTCAGTTTCTCCACGGCACCTTGCATAGGAGACTGGGCCGGCCACTGATAGGTACAGTGGTACCTCGGGTTAAGAACTTAATTCATTCCGCAGGTCCATTCTTAACCTGAAACTGTTCATAACCTGAGGTACCACTTCAGCTAATGGGGCCTCCCACTGCCGCCCGAACATGATTTCTGTTCTCATCCTGAAGTGAAGTTCTTAACCTGAGGTACTATTTCTGGGTTAGCGGAGTCTGTAACCTGAAGCGTATGTAACCTGAAGCGTATGTAACCCGAGGTACCACTGTACTTAACCTAGTATGAATTCAAGGGATGAGGGGAGCATGGCACACAGTGGGCACCCCCAGGGCAGTTTTTGGGCGCAGATATCCAGGTCCTCAGAATGCAGCTGGGCTGGCTTACTACATTTCAAAGCCTCTTTAATAATACACAGGCACACATGTAACTTGCAACTTATGCACATTTAACATCTTCACCTTTTATGTGCCTGGCAATATTTTTTTTAAAGGGGGCGGAAAGGAGCCGTCCATGGGGGGGGGGAGACTTTGGTAATCCCACCAATGTGTTTTGACTATATGTGTTGTTGGTGCTTTCCCCAGAACTTAACCCCATGTAAACTGAGAGTGGCCGGTGCATCCAGTTAAGTCTGCATCATTTGCATCCGGCACTTGGGGGGAGGCACCTGACCCGATCCTATCCATTGAACGAGGGACTCATCTTGGGTGATGATAGGCCTCCTCTTAAACTTGTTGTTGTTTAGTCGTTTAGTCGTGTCCGACTCTTTGTGACCCCATGGACCAGAGCACGCCAGGCACTCCTGTCTTCCACTGCCTCCCGCAATTTGGTCAGACTCATGCTGGTAGCTTCGAGAACACTGTCCAACCATCCCGTTCTCTGTCGTCCCCTTCTCCTTGTGCCCTCCATCTTTCCCAACATCAGGGTCTTTTCCAGGGAGTCTTCTCTTCTCATGAGGTGGCCAAAGTACTGGAGCCTCAGCTTCAGGATCTGTCCTTTCAGTGAGCATTCAGGGCTGATTTCCCTAAGAATGGATCGGTTTGATCTTCTTGCAGTCCATGGGACTCTCAAGAGTCTCCTCCAGCACCATAATTCAAAAGCATCCATTCTTCGGCGATCAGCCTTCTTTATGGTCCAGCTCTCACTTCCATACATCACTACTGGGAAAACCATAGCTTTAACTATAGGGACCTTTGTTGGCAAGGTGATGTCTCTTCGCCACGGCAAGGCAGTGATCCATGAAGGGGCCTCTTAAACTTACCTACGAACAAAACTCCTAAGCCTGGCTTGGCTGGAGAGCGGGGCGAACCCATGCGCTCCTGTCTTACCCTTTCTATGGCCCGGGGATTACTAAAGTCCCAGGCAGCGCGATGGTCTCCTGGGTCCGCCTTATGTTGCCAAAGGGATCTCCCCACTTGGGTTCAGCGCTGTGTACCATTCCAGGCGGAGTTGTGGGGGTTAGAGAGAAGGAGCAGCTCTGGGGGCTTGGCTTGGCTTTTGTCCGCCCTTCATTCACTCTCTCTCCTCTTTTTTTCTTTGCAGTAGCCGCTCGCTCTCAGCAGGGGCTCCCTCGCCTTGCCTCCTTGTTTGCTTAGCGGCGGGCCGGCCGCAGAACTACTTTTGCGCACACAGCAGCAGCCGCGTCGCCCTCCCGGGTTTTTGTGCGCGTGTGAGTGTGGGCGCCGCGCTCCCTTCCAAGGAAACTCGACGGATCGCTTGGGGCGCCCCGAGGTAGCGTGCCTGGAGGAGCCGTGCCTTTTCCGCGCAGCCCTATCGCCCAAGGAAGAGGAGGGATAACCGTAGGGGCTTGTTGACACAGGCACGATCCCAGGAGTTGGAATTCCCCCCACATACACACACCACACACACCCAGCGCGAAGGTGACGGGGGACCCTGGCGGCTGCAGCTGGTGCGTAAGAGTGCTGCGCGCGGAAGAGGCTCTGCTACTTAACTGCTTTCACGTCCCTTATTATTGTCCTGGAGCAAGAAGGGAGAAGGCGACTTGATCCAGCACCCCTGCTCTCTTCCGCCTCCTTCCCGGTGCAGTTTCGCCGGAGATGGCATTTTGGGTGAGTTGCTCGCTTGTTTTTTTCCTACCCACCCCCGGCTAAATTTGCCTCCTCTTTTGTTTGCATGCTCCCTGCAAGACCTGGTGGCTTCTGCCCGGGCTGGGAGAAGCAGCAAAAAAGAAAAGAAAAGAAGGGAAAGTGGGCTTTTTGTGGTATGTGTGCTTAATATTTTTTGCATTGAGAATGCTGGAAAGGGGGGTCGCGCAGAGCCCTCCCCCCCCGTCTCTCCCCCCCCCCCACCCGTTCTCATTTTCTGCACCTCGTCTTCCCAAGTTTTCCCCTCCATTCATTCCCCCTACCCTCCCTTCCCTTCCCTTTCCCGGCGCAATCGAGGCGGCGCACGCGGCTTTTGAATGGAACTTTTCCACGCCGCGCAAAAGGGCATCGGGTTTGGGGCGGCTTCTTTGGCCGGGTCCCTCGGAACTTATTTGGGAGGCCTCCGATCTGGTTTGGGGGGTGGGATGGGAGGCCGGCATCGCCTCCCTCGCCGGGCACAGAGGAGCGCTTGTATACACATCTGTGTGTGTGTGTCTGTGTGTGAGTTGGCCGGCCGCTGCGTCCTCGGGAGAGCGAGGTGTGTTTACAAGGGGAGCCTCCGGCCTTCCAGAATGACCCTTTTATTCTTGCCTGCCCGCTCGCCTCCCCCATTTCGCTTGCAGCCCCACCCCGGCAGCCTAGCAAGAGTGGTGTGGGGTGGTGGGGAAATAAGGGCGCATTTCTGCCACTTTTAAGCCTTGCCAAGGGAAGATGGGTTTGGCTGGACTTTTCCCTCCAAAGAGACCAGCAGTGTTCCTTGGGAATCTCTCGGTTTCAGCCATCATAGCCCTCTAGAGTGGCCCCCATCTCCCTGTCCCATTTGTCTGGAGGAGGAGGAGGAAGGGGGGCGGGAAGGAGAGCCATCCAGCAGTGGCAGCAGCAGCAGCAGAGACCCTTCCCCTCCGAGCACTGGAGGGCTGGACTTGGTCCCACCCCCCTCTGCCTCCTTTGTTCAGATGGAGGTGCTTGTTTGTCCCACTGGGAGCTCAGGAAGAAACATGAAACCTGCCTACCAGAAGGAGGGAGAAGTGGGGTGGTTGCGGGGAGAGCCCCATGCTCCTCTCTGAAACCTGCCTATATTATGGGAAGTTTGGGGGTGCGCAATGGGGAGGGGGAACAGAATAGCTGGTGTACTTTTTTTGCCCATGTGCATGCTTAGGGGGGAGAGGCTGGAGGACTTTAGAGAGGGAAAGTCCTGTTGAAGAGGAGACTGAAGATAGCCCTGCAAAGGTTCCAGCGATTTTTGCTCTGTGTTTTGAACAGGGAGTGTCCCTCTGTACATTATTACACACACCCTTCTTGTGATCTGTTAGCAACAAGATTCACTGAGATGTTCAGTACAAGTAAAGAAGATCTCAGTTTGCACTCTCACCTCCCAACTTTTAGGCTAAGCATGCCCAGATTTGATGGCGTGCAAGAACTTTGTCTGCAGAGTTGGCGGTTTCTGAGTAAAAAAACCCCCAACAATCACTTGCTTAAAATCACTTAATTGTTGGGTTTAGTTCCCCATTTGACCATCCTTTTGTGCTCACCCCAATCAAAGAGGCGAATGGGATGATTCACCCTCTCTTCCTCTCTGTGCATGTTAATGAGGTAGTAAAAAATTTATGTACAGTATCCTGGGCAAACAGTAGTTATTACATGGCAATTAATTCAGAATCAAGCCTGTGTGTGCTTTGCGAGCATGCTAGAAGTTGTTCATTTAAGACAGATTCATTTATTAACAGAGTTTATAATTCACACAGAGGATCTCCCCTTCTGGGTTTTTTTTGGGGGGGGGGTCAGGATTGTGGCTTGGGTTAAACCCCTGTCTCCTGCAGGCTGTGGTCCCAGTCCGGATCAGTTCCCCCCAGAGGCAGATGTTTATGGCTAAAAAAGGGAAGGACACTTCCAGTGCCAAGCTGAGAGGTAGCATCATGTGTAGTTTGGTCCATGCAAAGCTCAAGCCATAAGATCACAAGATGATTCAGGCCAGAATGTTGATTCAGACCAGTATAGCCCATCTAGTCCAGCATCCTGTTCTCACAGTGGCCAGCTAGATGCCTGTGGGAAACCTCCAAGCAGGACATGAGCACAGCAGCACTGCTCACCTGTGATTCCCAGCAACTGGAATTCTGTGTCACGCAGCCTCTGGCAGAGCATAGCCTTTGTGCTCATTCATCAGATGTCAGAATAACAAAGTGACTTTCTTTTTTAGTTTGTTGTTGTAGTGTTTGTTCTCTTTTGTTTATTTGTGATGTTTGTTACGCTTGCAGAAAACCCAATAATTTTTTTTTTTTTAAAAAAAGAGAATCAGAAAGTGGCAAAGGCACGCAGGCTCCTACTTTTTCCTGACCTCTGTTGGGTCGCAACTGAGGCTGCAATCCAAGCACCACTTAACCTGGGAGTAAACCCCGTTGGAACATAGGAAGCTGCCTTCTGCTGAGTCAGTCCAGTGGCCAGTTTAGCTCAGTCACTACACAAATGGCAGTAGCTGCCCAGCATTTTGGATGCTGGACAATCCCACTCTGGGGATTGAACCTGCGAGTTCCTGGAGGCTGAACCAGGGATTTTCTGCTGACAGGGCAGATGCTCTGCCACTCAGCAACAGCCCTTCCTCCCATCTGAATCCAGCAGAACTTCTGGGCTAGACGTGGTTGGGATTTCCCTGTAAAGGAGTCATTATTACCATTAGCGCACCCAGTGGGTATGTAATCTGTCAATACGACATTTCGTTCGGGAACGCTTTCCTTTCCGTTTGGAATAACTGGGCTTGTTTTCAGGGTGGGGGTTTAAGAAAACCAAGTATCCCCTTGCTGGGAGAGTTAGTGAGAACAGCTAGTGGCATTTGGCGTTTCCCACCAGCCCTCTAGCTACTGAATACAGTGGTACCTCGGGTTACATACACTTCAGGGTACATACGCTTCAGGTTACAGACTATGCTAACCCAGAAATAGTACCTCAGGTTAAGAACTTTGCTTCAGGATGAGAACAGAAATCGCGCAGTGGGAGGCCCCATTAGCTAAAGTGGTGCTTCAGGTTAAGAACAGTTTCAGGTTAAGAACGGACCTCCGGAATGAATTAAGTACGTAACCAGAGGTACCACTGTAGTACAGAAAATCTGAGCCGTGAGACCCCCTTTTTTAAAAAAAACACACCAATTCTTTCCCAAAAGGACCACTCCTCCTCCTGTAGCAATGTAGACTTGGGAATCTATCCTGACAATAAATATTACTAGCTGTGGACTCATAGTACAAAATAATTGCCTTTCTTTGGAAAAGTTGCCAAACTTTGCTGCGGCTGACCCTGAGAGAGGGAATTCGTGCTTTGGGAAGGACAGCGTTAATAGCCGGAGCCTGCGCTGTGGGTGGGTTGCCAAGAGATCTCCTTTGCAAGTGTGTCAGATGCAAATCAAAAGAGAGGAGGGGGAGCATCAAGACTCTCTCCGCTAACAGCTGTGGCAGACGGCCACTTTCATCACCTTGCGCTGCCTGCAGAGGAGCAAATGTAGCACATGGTGGTGTGACCGTTTGCCAGCAGATGTCACCCCCTGCGCTGGAGAGAAATGGGAAGAGTCCCTGAAGATTTGGGGAGGAGGGGGGAGGCCCTCGCTCCCTCTCCTCCAGGCAGAGGCTGGGCTTGGTGCTTTGTTAAGCCACCGCCTTTTCATTTAGGCCAAATCCTATTGTCACCCCATCGTCTGTTGCGGGCCTTGGGGGCATCTGCGCCCCAAGCCACTTAGCTGCATTTCCAATCAAGCTGACGACGCTGCTGGGTCAAAAGTCCAGAAATAATGGACCACTTCCATGGGACGCTGTGCCGGGTTGACTTGGGGAAGAGGAAGGGACATTCCTTTAAATGAAGGACATCTGGCAACTCTGCTGCTGGCTGCCGGCTCTTTGATTTACTGGGGTCAAGTGGGTGGTGCCGAGATCTCGTTTCATTCGTTCAGCAGAGGCTAAGTCACCGGGTGCGTGGGTGTGAGAAGAAGAGAGTCCCCAATATAACCATGTGTACAAATGAATGCTTTGGAAGACTATATTTGGTGCTGTGGTCTCCCAGCGTATGTTTGCAGTTGCAGAGAGTTGGCCATGTTAGTCTCTTGCAGCAAGGAACAAGGCGCCTGTAAGACTAAGACCAGGTTTTTCTAAGCAAGAGCCTTCATAATCTGATGTGCAGCATGGACATTGAAGGTTATGGGTGCCCCATGCATCCATCTGTCCCGCTTTTCAACAGTCCTTCACTGTGGCGTTGTGGTCTAAACCACTGGGCCTCTTGGGCTTGCTGATCAGTAAAAGTCAGTGGTTCGAATCCCTGCGATAGGCTGATCTCTTGTTGCTCTATCCCAGCTCCTGCCAACCTAGCAGTTTGAAAGCACGCCAGTGCAAGTAGATAAATAGGTACCGCTGTGGCGGAAGGTAAACAGTGCACTGAGGGCCTTCTCAGTAGTGGTGCCCACCCTGTGGAACTCCCTCCCATCAGATGTCAAGGAAATAAACAACTATCTGACTTTTAGAAGACATCTGAAGGCAGCCCTGTTTAGGGAGGATGTTTCATTGTGCTTTTAATTCTGTTTGGAGCCACCCAGAGTGGCTGGGGAAACCTAGCCAGATGGGCGGGGTATAAATAGTAAATTATTATTATTATTATCTGTCACGGTGTCCCGTTGCGCTAGAAGCGGTTTAGTCATGCTGTCCTCATGACCGGAAGGCTATCTGTGGACAAACGCCGGCTCCCTTGGCCTGAAAAGCGAGATGAGCGCCACAATCCCATGGTCGCCTTTGACTGGACTTAACCATCCAGAGGTCCTTTACCTTACCTTTTACTCTGTAGTGTGATCAGGGAACACTCAATTGTTGGCTTATGCGTGCTTGCGATTTATTTAAACAATTTATACGCCACTTAACTACAGTAGCAGTTTACAAAGACACAGTACAAAAATAAAATAAAATAATCAGTTAAAACGCCTGCTGGAATAATAATAATAATAATAATAATAATAATAATAATATGGCACTGGAAGTTCAGTAGGGAGGGAACCTGTCTGACCTCAGCTGGAAAGAGTTCTGTAAAACTGGGTCCACAATACTGAGAGCACAACTCTGGTGCATCCAAGCAATGGGGGACCGTTAACAGTGTTACTCCCTTGAAGACCTCAGTTATCAGGGCAGGGATATAAAGGATCAGGCAGTCCTTGAGGTATCCTGGGCCCAAATTGTTAAGAGCCTTGTAAATTGACCCAGGAACCTTGAACCTGGCCCAGTAACGTATGGGCAGCCAGTGCAAACTTTTGAGCACATGGTGGTTCAGCATCCGTTTGAAGATTTCCAGCACGGGAGAACACTTCCCCCTCTATTGGTTCCATTGTCAACCTGTTCTTACTGACAGATTGAGAGGGAGACTGTGCATGTTGCTGGACTACAATTCTCATCATGCCTGACCATTGGCCATGCTGACTGGGGCTGATGGGAGTTGGAGTCCAATGACAACAGGAAGGTCATGAGGTGTGGGGTATACAATGCATCCATAGTAGAGAGAATTGTTTCCAAATTTGAGGTTAAAAAGGTTAAAGCAGGAAGACACATGCATGATGAGCCCACATGGGTGGTTTACTAGCGCATGAATCCACAAAGGTTTAAAGGTAAAGGTAAAGGGACCCCTGACCATTACGTCCAGTCTTGGCCGACTTTGGGGTTGTGGTGTTCATCTCGCTTTATTGGCTGAGGGAGCCGGTGTACAGCTTCCGGGTCATGTGGCCAGCATGACTAAGCCGCTTCTGGCGAACAAGAGCAGTGCACGGAAACGGCGTTTACCTTCCCGCCAGAGCGGTACCTATTTATCTACTTGCACTTTGACGTGTTTTTGAACTGCTAGGTTGGCAGGAGCAGGGACCAAGCAACAGGAGCTCACCACATCGCGGGGATTCAAACTGACAGCCTTCTGATCGGCAAGTCCTAAGCTCTGTGGTTTAACCCACAGCACCAACCACAAAGGTTTATTCCTCCGTAAATTTGTTCCTCTTTAAGGTGCTGCAGGGGTCTCAATTTAAACGTTTTGGGATACTTGGAAAAAAGGATAGCTGAGAGACTGGAGGTATTGGTGTGTGCATTCAAGGCCGACATCTCTGGTTGTCATCCTAAAAAGAAAATTATATAAGATCTTTTTTAAAAAAAGCATGGACATTAAAGATTCATGGCACTTCTGGAGCCCTGGCACTGGAAGCAGCAAAGCCTTGTTTGTGCCGGAGAACTTTCACCTTCTGCAGGAAACCCAGGCCAGTTTCCCTTTGCATCCTTGGGTGGCCTTGAATACTTTGGATGCTCTCAACTTTTGTAAAATAGGCCCCAGGCTACCCAAGCACGCGGCAGGTACTTGCAGCAGCTATCTGTATTGTTAAAAGTTCTGTGTTGCTTTCAAGGTGTACAAATGGCCTTGCAGAAAAGTAAAGCACATGGCGAGTTTGTGTGGGAAGGTTTGCAGTGGTTCTCAAAGGGTGTGGTAAGTGTCACGGAAAGATTCATGGACAATTAAAGAAACATTTAAACATGTCAGTGCACTGTAATAGAGTACAGCATAGTATAGTATCAAAATAATTTTTTTTTTTGGGGGGGGATGGATATACAACCAGAAACAGTATCTAAGCCTCTCTTCAAGAATATTGGCTATTCGGCTATGGTTCTCGACAGCATATTGTTGTGAACAGGAATTTTCAACAAATACAAACGATCAGAAAAGAGATTTGTGTGAGAAGATGAGAGTTTGTCTCAAATTAGGCCTCACATAAATGAGATTACCCGGCAAGAGCAAGCGCACACCTCTCATGGAGTTTGTATACATGCTTCATATTTAAGAAGCTCATTTATAATTATATTGTGGGAATGATTCATGTTCTCATGTAGATGTGTTGTTTTATACTTTTCTGGGTGTCCCATGATAATAATACAAAGTAGTTGTGTTCTGTGTTGTAAATCAAGCACGGCTAGGAGTTGCTTCTGTGTGTTTTCCAATGTATTTCTTATCAATAACAAATTCAGTGAGCAAAGTTTTGTTCTGAAAGCGTGGCCCAGAGGGAAAAAAGTTTGAGAACCACTGGTCTAAATAGAGGGGCAAGCTGGAAGTTCAGAAACACCAGTGAGGAAGTTAGACCTCGACGGAGGGTTGAGGCAAATGTGATGGGGTACCCGCTTGTATTTTGGTCACTTGTGTGCCTTGTTTGCTCATAATAAAGCAGGCAGTGAGGTGGGGGGGGGGTGTTATTTATTTATTGTCTGAAGTGGGCGAGGCGAGGAAAAGCCCTCCTCAGCCCATGAATGGGCCATTTTGGCCATGACCAATTCATGGGAGGGGGATGCAAGTGGTGCTGTGGTCTAAACCACAGAGCCTAGGACTTGCCGATCAGAAGGTCAGCGGTTCGAATCCCCGCGACAGGGTGAGCTCCCGTTGCTCGGTCCCTGCTCCTGCCCACCTAGCAGTTTGAAAGCACGTCAAAGTGCAAGTAGATAAATAGGTACCACTCCAGTGGGAAGGTAAACGGCGTTTCCGTGTGCTGCTGTGGTTCACCAGAAGTGGCTTAGTCATGCTGGCCACATGACCCAGAAGCTGTCTGCAGATAATAATAATAATAATTTATTTGTACCCCGCCCATCTGGCTGGGTTTCCCCAGCCACTCTGGGCGGCTTCCACAAATACCAAAAATACACTAATATGTCATACATTAAAAACATCCCTGAACAGACAAACACCGGCAGACAAACGCCGGCTCCCTCGGCCTATAAAGCAAGATGAGCACGCAACCCCAGAGTCATCTGCGACTAACGGTCAGGGGTACCTTTACCTTTACCTTTAATTCATGGGAGCATTAAAATAGTTAGGGTGTGCTCCCAACTGATGCTCTGGGATAGCTCAGGCAGTAGCGGATGAGACTCTTAATCTCAGGGTTGTGAGTTTGAGCCCTGTGTTGGGGAACAGATTCCTGCATTGCAGGGGGTTGGACTAGATGACCCTCGTGGTCTCTTCCAATTCTATGAAAAGTCCACAATACTGTGATATCTTGGGGAGGAGCTTCACATACTTTGCCTGGGGAAGACGAGTGACTGAGACCCTGGGGAGCCACTGCCAATCAGTGTGGACAAAAACAACCTAGACGGACCAAGCATCTGACACTGACAGGTTCCTATGTTCATTCTGGTGCTTTTTAGGAAAGACTGACAATGGGACTTCTGTTCATCGCCCACCTGAAACTCACAAGATGATCTCATTATGGCCGAAATAGCTCTCTGACAGCCAGCAATGTTTCTGATTGAATGCCACTGGTATGACATTGAAATACGCCAACAATCCTCACACTGAGGGTGAAGGATTCCCAGTGGCAAGCAAGGAAGTACCTTCACATGCAGAGATTAAGGCTTGCTTAAGTTTCTGATAGGGACACTTGCCGATCAGAAGGTTGGCGGTTCGAATCCCCGCGACTGGGTGAGCTCCCATTGCTCGGTCCCTGCTCCTGCCCACCTAGCAGTTCGAAAGCACATCAAAGTGCAAGTAGATAAATAGGTACCGCTCCGGCGGGAAGGTAAACAGCGTTTCTGTGTGCTGCTCTGGTTCGCCAGAAGTGGCTTAGTCATGCTGGCCACATGACTCGGAAGCTGTACACCAGTTCCCTCGCCAGTAAAGCGAGATGAGCGCCGCAACCCCAGAGTCGTCCATGACTGGACCAAACAGTCAGGGGTCCCTTTACCATTACCTAAGTTTCTGATGTGCCCCAATCACAGGACAGGGAAAGGAATCACAGAAGGCAGCAGATGGAAAGCACCTGCCAGTCTACAGTAGCCAGAGATGTGATGGGAGGCGTTCGGTTGCACAGTTTGTAATATCCTTGCTAAATTCATCACTCTTATCCTGTAGCTATCATCCTTTATCTCCTTAAGCCTCTGCTCTGGCTCCCTCTCATTTTTCTACATCAGCCACAAGCTCCTGGCACCAGTGACAAAATGAATCACAGCAAGGTGTTTGTGGGAGCTGCTAGTTCCAGGTGAAGGAAGTGTGTCCAAGAAGCCAAATACTTTATATTTGATCTCCAGTACAGATAATGCATGCAGGAGATCTGGGAATGTTTCCTCTTTCTCAGCTACCGAATGCTCGCAAGGGGTCTCCCTGACGAAGGTGTGTTATCTGCATTTGCAGCTATTTCTTGTTGCCAGCGTGCAGTGGCGTAGCGTGGGGGGTGCAGGGGGGGCCGGCCGCACCGGGCGCAACATCTGGGGCGTGCGCGCTCACACTCACAGCTCTCTGCCCCCTGCTAAAATCCACAGGTTAGGGGGCGCAAATTACTTGCCTTGCCCCGGGTGCTGACAACCCACGCTACGCCACTGCCAGCGTGGACTCGATCAGTAAAATTAGTTTTGTGTTTTGCGAGAAATCTGTATTAAGTTGTTCTGCGCTGCTGCACAAACATACGCACGCTCTCTCTCTCTCTCAATCTGCAAATTAGCCAAACAGGTTAATAATTTACCAGTCCCCCTCTTCCTTCCCTCTACATCTGTTGTAGTTTTGTAAAATCTCATTTGGGAAAGAGCTTTGTTAAAGATCGCCCTCCCCTTTCCCCCATAGCACACTGTTAATCTCCTGGGAGAATGTGCTGGCATGGAAATCTTCGCAGGCTCCTTTCTGCTGCTCATTTTGGCTCTGGCCAGAGTCCCTCCTTCTTTCACTCTCTTAGTTCTCTAACAATGCCCGGGGTGCCATATTCTGGAGCCAGACTAGGAGAAAGATAGAGCACAGAAACTCCAGGTTGGAAAGATGGATGGAAGGTTTAGTTAGCCCCTGTGTGGGGGCAGGTAGGAACTAGACTGAAAAGGCAAATGAAGAAGGCGTAAAGGTTATTTATTATCTTAGGAAGCTACCTTATACCTAGTCCAACTTGTTGGCATCTGTCTGTCTCAGAAGACAATAGATGAGTGTGCCTTTGATGGGGAAGTCAAACCATTGGAGGGTTACAGCGCATTCTGTGGTTGTAGAGACTGATATGGGAGAGACATACAGTGGTACCTCGGGTTACACACACCTTGGGTTACAAACTCCTCTAACCCAGAAATAGTACCTCGGGTAAAGAACTTTGCTTCAGGATGAGAACAGAAATTGCGTGGCGGCGGCAGTGGGAAGCCCCATTAGCTAAAGTGGTACCTCAGGTTAAGAACGGTTTCAGGTTAAGAATGGACCTCCGGAACAAAATAAGTTCGTTACCAGAGGTACCACTGTATCCTCACAAATCCTCACATTTTCCCAACTTCCTTTTGGCAAGGAATAACAATAAGACTTTAATGGTGGTTTAAGTTTGTAATGTTAAGTCTGCATTGAACAACAATGAGCATATGATGTTTCCTTTGGGCCTTCCAGAGTAGTACTGCTATCTGAGAGCCTTGGGGGTGGCTAACCTTTGGTCCAGGGTTGTCTTTACCATAGGCGCCAGGGGTGCTGGGCACCCGGGCGCCGGGCTCCCTGGGGCGCATGGTTGAGAGTTCGGGGACCGAGAGTTGGAGTCTGGGGAAGAGTCTGCCCGTCGGTTGGAGCGCCATGGTGGGCTCTTCTGCCGTGGTCGGCTCTGCGCCGTGAGTTCGGGGGTGAGCGAGCCAGCAAGGTGCTGAGGCGGCCGGCTGGCTCTGCCCTTCTGTGTGCCTGGGATTGGCATAGGTCCGTGGAGAGGCCAACCCAGCGCACGCTGGTTATGCCATGAGGCGCCCGGCTTCACTCAGTCGCCGACGCTGATGCCTTGGGCTGGTTTGTTGCGCTAGGCTCCTTATGTTTCCTGTTTTCTTTTCCTGAGCAGAGATAATCATGGTGTCAGCTCCCTAAAAAATGTCGACAACTCTGGGCAATCTGGGGGGGGGGGGCAGATTTTTGTACCGCGGCGCCGCATATGCTTAAGACGGCCCTGCTTTGGTCTTCTAGATGATGTTGGACTACAAGTCCCATAACCCCCCAGCTATTGACCTTTGTTCCTCAGACCTCACCAGAAGTACTGTGTCCAGTTCTGGGCACCACAGTTCAAGAAGGACACTGACAAACTGGAACGTGTCCAGAGGAGGGCAACCAAAATGGTCAAAGGCCTGGAAACGATGCCTTATGAGGAACGGCTAAGGGAGCTGGGCATGTTTAGCCTGGAGAAGAGGAGGTGAAGGGGTGATATGATAGCCATGTTCAAATATATAAAAGGATGTCACATAGAGGAGGGAGAAAGGTTGTTTTCTGCTGCTCCAGAGAAGCAGACACGGAGCAATGGATCCAAACTACAAGAAAGAAGATTCCACCTAAACATTAGGAAGAACTTCCTGACAGTAAGAGCTGTTTGACAGTGGAATTTGCTGCCAAGGAGTGTGGTGGAGTCTCCTTCTTTGGAGGTCTTTAAGCAGAGGCTTGACAACCATATGTCAGGAGTGCTCTGATGGTGTTTCCTGCTTGGCAGGGGGTTGGACTCGATGGCCCTTCTGGTCCACTCCAACTCTATGATTCTATGATTCCTTAACTAGAGATGGTGTTTCATGTGAGGCTGTTAATGTAACCAAAAGCAGTAATTTCCAATTTACTGTGATATATTTTATTACGGAAGTTTCAGACAACGCAGTCACAGTGTCAGGGCTGGTCCAAGACATTTTGCTGTCTGAGGCAGAGGAGCAAATGGTGCTCCCCCATCATAGTGCCCTCCCCTTTTCTCTCCTGTCATGGTGCCTAGCGCCAACGGCCCATCAAGTTGTTTCCTCCCCTTTTTGTGGCACAACCCCACAAGTGCATCTCCACCTCTTTACGGCAATAATAAATTTGTGCTTCTTTTAATGACCACCCAATTTCTCCCCCTGAGGCATCCACCTCAGTCTGCATAATGATAGGGCTGGCCCCATACTGGGAAAGTGTTCTCTCCTCGACTCTGACACCTTCCTATTCCCGCTTCAAAAGCCACCCTTTTACTATGGCAGATTTTGCTTCAGAGCTCCATACATACAGTTACAAACGGCCTCCCCTGGGGCTCCGGTTCCTCTCAGGAGTCCGCAAAGTCAAATACCTCTCATCAACGATTTTCATGATTATGCACTACAAAAAAGCTATGTTTTCTTCAACTTGTAATGGAGTTGATGTAGCCTTTTAAAAGGACCTTATTTGACACGTATACTGTATGGTGTTTTGGGGTAGGGTTATTTTATTTGTTTTATTGTGTTGTATTGCATTTTTTTATATATAGATATAATTCACCCTGGTACCTTATGGTCAAGGATGAGTAACAAATATAATAATAATGATGGTGATCCTAACCCACAGCACACGCTTGGTAACAAGACACAGATTTACAGATGTTCTGCCAACTCCTTTCCTTGATGGGCTTGTGTACTTAGAATTCTATGACTTGAAAAGTTCAAGGTGTCTTTCATGCCAGAGCTGAAAGATGTGCTGCCAATGAGACAATTAAAAGAATAAAACACAAACTCAAGGTCAGATAAAACGTGCATTCATATTCCAATTTTAAATGTCTTGTGGAGGGGAAAGCTCTCATGGATTTTTCAGCTAGTCTAGCTAAAGCCAAGTACTTATACAGCACAACCCTGTGCGTGTTTACTCAAAAGTAATTCCCACCTCTTGTTTGGCATCTGGGTAAGGGCCAGCTGAACCTCATGGGCACCAAAAGTGGTCTACCACAAGACCGCAGCAATTTGGGTATTATGATCCCAGGTCATTTAGAGCTTTATCAGTGAGACCTGCAGCAAAATGCAGCATGGAGTTCCCCTGTTTAAGCCAGCCATGCCCTTTTGCAGGACACTCCATTCCATTCTCCCGCTTTTGCCCCTATCCTTTTGTGAAGCTTGGGGTTCCTCAGGCGTGCTAATTCCTTCCTCCTGTGCCATTCTACATACAACAGGTCAAAATAAGCTCTTTGAATTGTGACTAGAAAACAAACTGGAAGCCAGTCAAGAACTTTTAACACTGTTGAAAAATGTTCAGAATGGCAGGACCCAGTTAACAACCTGGCTGCTGTTCTGAAGCAGTTGTAGTTTCCAAGTAGTCTTCAAAGAGGCTCAAGTGATTCACAAGTGTTTTCTTGTAAACCTGCCCATTTCCTCAGGCTCCGGTGGGTGAATATATATTTTGAAAGACGTAAAACCAGCACCTTAAAATGCAACAAAACAGATTTTAAAATGCAGTGCTAAAAGCTGCCCTCGGCACCAAAGGACAGCCCGTCGAAGTGCTTTAAGTTGCTTCTGCGAAAGGCTTGGGCCTTGGAAAAACTCCTGAGGAAGGTTCCTCATACTTGTTGCATTGGGCCATCAAACCCAGCACTCTGCCTCTGCTAGCAACCAGCCTAAAACCCCACTGTAGTTTCCTCTCAGCATCTGGTGCTCCACGAATGAGGAACCTGTGGTCCTCCAAATGTTGTTGGACTACAACTCCCATCATCCTTGATCATTGACCATAGTGGCTGGAGTTGATGGGAGCTCTGGTCCAATAAAAGCACAAATAAATACAGTGGTGCCTCGTTTTTTTGTGTCTCGGAAGCATTTCGGTTTTCGAACGCCGCAAACCCGGAAGTAATTGCTTCCGTTTTCAAACGCACCTCAGAAGTTGAACGGCTTCCGCTGCGTGTATTTCAATTTTTCCAATTGAACTTGCGGCCAGCCCTTTGCGCCTTGGTTTTTGAACGTTTTGGAAGTCGAACGATCTTCCTGAATGGATTACGTTTGAGAACCGAGGTACCACTGTAGTTAAAACAGAATCAGCGAAGCAGTAACCCCCTCTGCCACAAACACATTTAAAAAGCTGTAGAATATTAATCAGCCAAAGGCCTGGTAGCAGAGGAACGGGGTTTTTTTTTGCCTGGTGCCTAAAGATATGTAGGGAAGGCGTCAGACGAACCTCCCTGTTCACACTTAAACTGAGAGACCTTGATAGTACTGTCTTCCCTAAGGCCACATTCACACCAAAGTGCTGTGATACCACTTTAAGCAATCATGGCTTCTTCCAGAGAATTCTGGGAAGTGTAGTTTGTTTAGGGTGCTGATTGTTGATAGGAAGCCTCTTATTCCCCTGGCAGAACTACAATTCCCAGAGTTCCCTGGGAAGAGGAATTGTAGCTCTTTGAGGGGTTTCCTGACAACTGCAAGCACCCAAAACAAACTGCAGCTGAAGTGAAGCCCCGACTTTTTAAAAGCAGCTTCAAATGTATGGCATGAGTGTGGCCTAAATCCGAACTGTCTTTGTGGAGCACGCTTGTGTGCCTGCATTTCATTTTCCTTTAAAGCCAATTAGGAACACTTCTCGCTTCTGTGCCCCACTCTCAATAGCAGGCAGAAATTATGCTCGTGAGGAGGGAAAGAGGACACAGAACATAGTTTTCCCACCTGCCAGGAGCACCGGCTCGTCATCTGATTCCGGCAATTGGAGGCGTTTACAGCTACGGCCTAGTCGCTTTGGCACATGCATGTGAGAGGAGAGGTTGCTGGGGCGGAAAGCAAAACAACGCAGGATGCATCATGCGGGAAATTGGTGCCTTGGGGGCCTGGAGGAGAAAAGCTGAAGCAGAATAATGGTTTGAGGGTACTGGTGCTGCTACCTTGTTAAAGCTGAGCAAGTTTTAGCTCGACCTGGATGGGAGATGGCAGCGGACAGCCCCAGGTCAGCTTCTGTGACCTTACTGAAGTGCCGTAAAATGTAAGTGTAACCAAGTAGATTAAAATATATATATATTTATTTCTGAGATTCTGAAATTGGGCAATCAGTCTCTAATCAGCCGTAGTTATCTGCTGCTAGTAGTAGTAGTGCAATTTCGTAACCACTAGTTGATGGTGAATCTGGCCTTTTTAAAAAACATTTATGCCATATATTACCCACCCTTCCTCCAAGGAGTTTGTGGGAGCATGCATAGTTCTTCCCTGCCTTGTTTGGCCTCACGGTAACCCTGCAATATAGGCTATGTCTAGTTAGCTTGATAGCTGAGCAGGGTTTTTGAACCCTAGGCATCTTGTATAAGCCCTGACCAGGGGTAGGCAACCTAAGGCCTGGAGGCCAGATGCAGCCCAATCGCCTTCTCAATCTGGCCCACAGATGGTCCAGGAATCAGCGTGTTTTTACATGAGTAGAATGTGTCCTTTTATTTAAAATGCATCTCTGGTTTATTTGTGGGGCATAGGAATTCATTCACCCCCCCAAAAAAAATATAGGCCGGCCCACCACATAGTCTGAGGGACAGTGGACTGGCCCACAGCTGAAAAAGGTTGCTGACCCCTGATCTAGACTATAAGCTGCGCTTAGCCTCAATTGGCTGCGTTTGGTCGTCATCTGCATGTGGGCAGGGTTGTGATGGGAACAAACCTATGTGAGCCTTTGATTGGCGACTCCCCTCTCCACTGCAAAGGGAACATTGGAAGCTTTCCTATCCTTTTCACATAAATCACCGCTCATGGTGCTGTCCGAACCCTACGTTATGGTTAATCTGAAGTGTGCTTTGTTGGACATGAGCCAGCTTCAAACTATGGGTTACAGTGGTACCTCGGGTTAAGAACTTAATTCGTTCCGGAGGTCCGTTCTTAACCTGAAACCGTTCTTAACCTGAGGTACCACTTTAGCTAATGGGGCCTCCCGCCGCCGCTGCGCGATTTCTGTTCTCATCCTGAAGCAAAGTTCTTAATCCGAGGTACTATTTCTGGTTTAGCGGAGTCTGTAACCTGAAGCGTCTGTAACCTGCGGTACCACTGTACAGTCATACCTCATGTTACGTCCACTTCATGTTACGTTCTTTCAGGTTACGTCCCGCGGCGACCCGGAAGTACTGGAAAGGGTTACTTCCGGGTTTCACCATTCGCGCATGCGCAGACGTGCAAAATGACATCATGCGCAGAAGCGGCGAATCGCAACCTGCGTGTGCACAGACATACCACTGCGAGTTGCGTTCCTTTCATATTGCGAACGGGCCTCCGGAACGGATCCCTTTCACAACCAGAGGTACCGCTGTATAAAATTTGCTTGATTCAACCAACTCCAGTTAAGATTAACCATGGTTTGTGGTAAAAAACTGCTGTTGGCATCTGTCTGTCTTGAGAGACAGTGGAGTTCGTCTCTGGAGGTGAAGTTGGACCTCTGAGTTAGCAGCACTGAAGTGACCAACCTGGGGCTAAAGCCTGGGCAGTGTGTCTAGAGGTCCTGGGCTGCCCAGATGACAAGACACCCACTACTGGCCTTGCTAATGTGGTCCAAGCAGAGCAATATGTTTGACGCCAGCTTGGCTGCAGGAGTTGCTGGAAGGAGGTATCTAAGGTGTCTTGGAGACTCCACTCCGGATTCATGTAGGGTTTACTCCTCCCAAAGATCTCCCTCAAGGCAGCATAGGATAAGATAAAAAAGCCAATGCAATTCTGGGCTGCATCAATAGGAGTATAGCATCTAGATCAAGAGAAGTAATAGTGCCACTGTATTCTGCTCTGGTCAGACCTCACCTGGAGTACTGTGTCCAGTTCAAGAAGGACACTGACAAACTGGAACGTGTCCATGGGAGGGCAACCAAAATGGTCAAAGGCCTGGAAACGATGCCTTATGAGGAACGGCTAAGGGAGCTGGGCATGTTTAGCCTGGAGAAGAGGAGGTTAAGGGGTGATATGATAGCCATGTTCAAATATATAAAAGGATGTCACATAGAGGAGGGAGAAAGGTTGTTTTCTGCTGCTCCAGAGAAGCGGACACGGAGCAATGGATCCAAACTACAAGAAAGAAGATTCCACCTAAACATTAGGAAGAACTTCCTGACAGTAAGAGCTGTCCGACAGTGGAATTTGCTGCCAAGGGGTGTGGTGGAGTCTCCTTCTTTGGAGGTCTTTAAGCAGAGGCTTGACAACCATATGTCAGGAGTGTTCTGATGCTGGTTCCTGCTTGGCAGGGAGTTGGACTCGATGGCCCTTGTAGTCTCTTCCAACTCTATGATTCTATGATTCTAAGAGTTTTCCTTTTTCTAGATGGGCTATCTTCTCAGGTTGGCAAGCCCCACCTGCCCCTTACATCCCTCTGCAGCATGTGCAGAAAATGCCTTCTTGACCGTTCAACCCACTTTTGGTCTCGTCCGCTTAATCCCCCGGTGCCTGTCTTTGCATACAGGGGAAGTCCATTCATCAAGGGTTTGAGACTCATTGGCTACCATCACCGGTCGAAGCCATTCCTGGGGCGCGGCCGCTGTCACATGCTGACAGCTTCTAGGAGCCACAGGTGAGAGCTGAGGGGCAAGGTGTGGACAAAAGGTGAGAAAACTACCCCAGAAGGAGCACAACGTGTCTCCCACCAGAGGTACTAAACGGGCTTAGTGAAGCGCTTGGCAAAAGAAAAGGTTATGTATGAAAAAGAAGCAAAACGGCAAGAAGAGAAGATTTGAGAAAATGAAAGCTGAAGATTCTGAAAATCATGCAATTAAAAAACAGATTGAGATCTTGCAAGAATTTTGAATGATGATTCCTGATTGCCAACGCAGATTAGAAGCTGCACGTGCAAATCTTGGCCAACTAATGGAAAAGAGTTGGAAGAAGCTGAAGAATATAAAGAAGCACGTTCGGTACTTGAGTCAATAAAATTAGAAGCCTAGATAGAGTAGTGAAAAATCAATGTACGCTTTGGGTCCATTGTTACATTTTACTAATGTTTGACCACTTCTGTATTTTTTAAAGTAGTGTTAGGAATGATGATGTGCCCGATAATGAGCTCTCGGATTTGAGTGCTCTGTAGACTGATGTTGTTGTTGTTTAGTCGTTTAGTCGTGTCCGACTCTTCATGACCCCATGGACCAGAGCACGCCAGGCACTCCTGTCTTCCACTGCCTCCCGCAGTTTGGTCAAACTCATGCTGGTAGCTTCGAAAACACTATCCAACCATCTTGTCCTCTGTCGTTCCCTTCTCCTTGTGCCCTCCATCTTTCCCAACATCAGGGTCTTTTCCAGGGAGTCTTCTCTTCTCATGAAGTGGCCAAAGTAGACTGATAGCTGTGGTCTTATATATACAGTGGTACCTCGGGTTACATAGGCTTCAGGTTACAGACGCTTCAGGTTACAAACTCAGCTAACCCAGAAATAGTACCTCGGATTAAAAACTTTGCTTCAGGATGAGAACAGAAATCGTGCTCCAGCGGCGCGGTAGCAGCAGGAGGCCCCATTAGCTAAACTGGTGCTTCAGGTTAAGAACAGTTTCAGGTTAAGAATGGACCTCCGGAATGAATTAAGTACATAACCAGAGGTACCAGTGTACTAGCCTTTTGCGCTCTTTAACTTGTCTGATGTTCCTAACCCTTCTTTTAGACTTTCTTAGCTTCTTTTGGATGCTTATGGACATATGTATACACACACACACACACACACACACACACTCTGTTTTAACTCCTTTTAGTTTTTTTAAAAACAAAACAAAATGTGTTTTTTGTTTAGATTTTAAATGATTTTAAACGATTGTACCCCTCCCTCCTTATGCTGGTCCACGGCCGTAATAAAGATTTGTTGTTGATGTGCTCAAATGATCTGTACCTTTTTTTTGAAAGTTCTATTTTTATTTTGTATTTTGTGGTTTTATATCTTGATTTTATTCTGTGAACCACCTTGAGACCCCCGGGTATAGGGCGGTATATAAATTCAATTAATAATAATACCTCTCCCCTAACACCCCTAATTACAGTGATACCTCGGGTTAAGTATTTAATTCGTTCCGGAGGTCCGTTCTTAACCTGAAACCTGAAGCACCACTTTAGCTAATGGGGCCTCCTGCTGCTGCTACGCCACTGGAGCACGATTTCTGTTCTCATCCTGAAGCAAAGTTCTTAACCTGAAGCACTATTTCTGGGTTAGCGGAGTCTGTAACCTGAAGCGTATGTAACCCGAGGTACCACTGTAACTAAACTGTAGTTCTCGAAAATGGTAGTGAAAGCTTCTGAACTCATGGCCATGCAGGGTGAGGAAAGTGGGGATTGTGTGAGCCTGAAACATGCTCAGGCTCATTCCCACTACAATAACCCAAGGGTGGGGAACCTTAGACCTGCATCCCAGTCTAGGCCCCTCTTATCAGACTCTCCATAGGCCACACCCCTGTATCATGCCCTCCTTTTGTACTTTTTCCTGGGTTGGAACATGTCCTTGAATGATGAGAACACCCTTTTGCTTGCTTGGATGGATGGAAATGTGTGCGTGTAGAAACCTCTGACTTTGTTGTGGCTGGAATGCAGCCTCCTGCGAGGTAAAAGTCGCACCCATCCCTCTTTCTGCTTTTGCCTATGGCCCCACCCATCACTACATCCAGACCCCAGAAGGTCCCCCAGGAAAAAGGTTCCCCAAACCCTGCAAGAAGAAAAAAACATGTTTTATTGTTCTAGTTACAGGTGGGTAGCCATGTCGGTCTGTCGTAGTCGAAACAAAATAAAAAAAATTCCAGTAGCACCTTAGAGACCAACTACCGTATTTTTCGTCCCATAGAACGCTCCGTCCCATAGGACGCACGTAGTTTTTTTGGGGGGGAAATAAAGGAATCCCCCCCCTTTATTTCCCCCCCAAAAGCAGGTCGGGGAAACCGAACCAGGTCGAGGAACAGCGGGATGGTGGCGCTGCGCCTCCTTGCTGTCCCCCGAGCTTGTGGGGCTGGCCGATGTCTGCCTGGCGAGCGGGGCGCTCTGCTTCAGGGTGCCCCTCGCGCCGGGCGGCAGGCTGCTATCCGCAGCGTGGGGAGCCCTGCGGGGAACTCATGGAGGGCTCCCCACGCTGCGGATGTCTGCCCGGCACGAGGGGCGCTCTGCTTCAGGGCGCCCCTCGCGCCGGGCTGCAGGCTGCTATCCGCAGCCTAGACAGCCCTGCGGGAACTCCTGCAGGGTTGCCTAGGCTGCGGATGCATTCCCAAAGCGCCGGGCGCTCTGCTTTCAGCACGCCCAGCGCTCCGGGAAGCAGGCTGCTATCCGCAGCCTAGACAGCCTTGCAGGAACTCCCGCAGGGCTGCCTAGGCTGCGGATGTCTTCCTGAAGCCTGGAGAGTGAGAGGGGTCGGTGCGCACCAACCCCTCTCACTCTCCAAGCTTCAGCGAAAGCCTGCATTCGCCCTATAGGACGCACGCAGATTTCCCCTTCATTTTTGGAGGGGAAAAAGTGCATCCTATAGGGCGAAAAATACGGTAAGTGAGTTATTGGTATGAGCTTTCGTGTGCATGCACACTTCTTCAGATATGTTTTATTGTGATGTTGGAGGCGGCCCAAAGCTGTAATGTTTCACATCAGAAATGGCACTTCCTTTGGCTTCCTAAGGGCCCTTCACCATGCAAAGCGTTTACGTCCTCAAAATTGTCCCTGCATTGTTTCAGCTCCTGACGCCTCTTGATTTCCAACCGGAGGAGGTGGCGCCTTGTCAGCTTGGGCTGTCAGGTGGGGTTTCGCTTGAGTGCGACTTGAGAGGTATATGCCGGGCACTTCCGAGGCTGGAAGGAAGCCTTAATGCATAAAATGGACCGACACGAATGGAAACACCTGCCTCACCCACTGATTGGGTGCTGCATTTAGTGTAAAATGCTGTTGCATTTTACAAGGGCCACCTGGCCAGTGCAGAGCTGCTGTCGCTATCCGTCCAGCATATGGCTTAAGGCAATGTACAGAGTATAATTTAAAAAAATAGCTAAAGAACAATCAAAAACATAACAAGTGGCAGAAAGTGAATTTAAGAACAAAGCAAAATGACCACCCATGTGACCAATCCTCATTTGTGACTGATCGCAAGTGCCAGATCATCTTGGGTATATACATATGCCCTGTGTTTGTGATTCTTAAAGCTCCCGTAGCTATTCTTTTTAATCCCTCCTCCTTTCTTGGCTTTGCCTTTAATGTGTGCCTGTACTTGTCCAATCCTCCCTCTCTCCCTCTTCCTCTCTGTAGTCTTAATGCAGAGTTTTGATGTTAAGGAACTCAGGGCACAGAATTTCAAACAGCCTTGAGCCCTCACGTTTACAGCTGCAAATCCGACTGGTGAAGTGAGCCTCCTTTGCCGGCCCATCACCCATTTCCAGATTGCTTTTTCATTTTTATAATATCTAGAAATACCTTCATTGTCATTAGCACGGGATTGCTTTATTTTTTAAAAATATGCTCCTTTACGTAGCTGTCTTTTTAAATAGAAAGTTAGGTACCCCTGCCCGTACGGGCCAGTCTTGACAGACTCTAGGGTTGTGCGCTCATCTCACTCTAGAGGCCGGGAGCCAGCGCTGTCCGCAGACACTTCCGGGTCATGTGGCCAGCGTGACGAAGCTGCTCTGGCGAACCGGCACCAGCGCAGCACACGGAACGCCGTTTACCTTCCCGCTATAAAGCGGTACCTATTTATCTACTTGCACTTAAGGGTGCTTTCGAACTGCTAGGTGGGCAGGAGCTGGGACCGAACGACGGGAGCTCACCCCGCCGCAGGGATTCGAACCGCCGACCATGCGATCGGCAAGTCCTAGGCGCTGAGGTTTAACCCACAGCAGGTCCCTAAATAGAAAGTTAGGAAAAGACAAATAAGGTGCTTTGGGTGGTTGTGTGTTTTTTTTTTTTTTTGAAAAAATGATGGTGGTATTGGTTTTAAAGTGTTACTTGGGCCACTGCTGAGCCGGGTTTGGTGGCGTTGCTGGTTTTAATTTAGTTCTGGGTTGTTGTTTCTTTAATGAACGAAAGCTTCCCAGGGGGTGCAGAGATCCCCTCGCGATATAAGCACGATGTGCTGTTAAACATGTTCTTGCCGTAACTGCCTGCTGTGCCGCCATGCCAGGCTGTGGGCCTGGGACAGGTGGGGCCTGGGTAATTAAATGTCACGGCACCCCAAGGAACCTTCTTACACAGCCCTGTCTCCCGCCTTTCTCAAACGTTTTACATAAACAGGGCACAACCCTGCTATTAGCGGGGCTTGTTCTGAGTTGTTCCTGAGGGATGGGTAAGGTGCTGTCTTTTGCACAGGTTTGGGGACAGGGGGCGGCTTCTGCGGAAAGATGCTGACTGGAGCCAAAACGGAGTGGTATTATTATTATTATTATTCCACTTGCCGGAAGAAGGGATCTGATCTCCCTGGTGGGGAAAGATGGGGAGGGTGCCGTTTTAAGCGCAGCTGGCCCTGGGTGGGAGTTTGGCTTGCGTTCCCTGCAGTCCTCTCCCTCTCTGGCCTGGGTGCCAGGGAGTGACAGTTTACAGGCAGGCAGCCAAGCCCTGAATGGAGGAATGTGTGAGGCCTTCAGCTTTCACATGCTTTTATCAAGAGCGCAAAGAATAGCCTGGACTCAAGCTGCACCGCTCAGGTCAGAAGGAGAGAGGAATGTTCGCGTTAACCCACGAGGTGCTGGCCAGGAAGTGGCCAGCCAGGCCCTTGGGAACTGTTTTTGGGGTAGCTTGGGCCTAAGGAGTTTGCCAATGAGGGGCATGCGTCTCTGATGTGGCGTTCTGCATTACACTGGCAGCCAAATACTGTCATGAAATTCAGGGCCCCATGACCACCACAGCGCTATAATACCTATTGAACAGTCATGGATTCTTCCTCCCCCCCCTCCCCCAAAGAATCCTAGGAAATGTAGTTTTTTTTTACCCAAGGGAGCTGAGAGCAGTTAAGAGAACTCTATTCCCCCCTACTCCTGCCAACTAGCAGTTTGAAAGCACATCAAAGTGCAAGTAGATAAATAGGTACCACTCTGGCGGGAAGGTAAACGGCGTTTCTGCGCTACTCTGGTTCGCCAGAAGCGGCTTAGTCATGCTGGCCACGTGACCCGGAAGCTGTACGCCGGCTCCCTCGGCCAATAAAGCGAGATGAGCGCCACAACCCCAGAATCGGCCACGACTGGACCTAACGGTCGGGGGTCCCTTTACCTTTATTCTCTTCAGAACTGCTCAGATGGGTTCTTGCTTCCATCCTCTCTGTCCCCCCCCTTTTTTTTTTTGTTGCATGGCGAAGCATGTTTTGTAACACTTCCTGCAAGAACTTGCGTGTGTTTTTATATTCTGTGTGGCTCTTTGCTCACCTTAAGTGCAAGGCAAAAGTTTTTACAAGACAGATAATTGCAAGTACCTGCAGTCCATTAGGGTAGCTTGTGGCCTGTTTTTACAAAGATCCACAAGACCACCCAACGATGCTTGCCTCCCAGCAAAAGGAAACTGCTTGTGTCACCTGGATTTCCTAGAGAAAGTGAAAGTTCTCCAGCACAAACAAAACTTTGCTGCCTCTAAAGCCAGGGCTTTGACTTGCCACACATCTCCAGCAGTGCTATGAATCTTTAATATCCATGCATATTTTTTTTTTTTTTTTGGTAAAAGATGTTATATAATTTTCTTTTTAGGACAAGAAACAGAGATGTTGGCCGGCCTCATACGCACACAGCATTACCTCCGGTCTCTCAGTTATCCTCCTCTTTTTCAAATATCCTAAAATGTTTTAACTAAGACCCATGTGGCACCTTAAAGAGGAAGAAAGTTGTGGTGGAAGGAACATTTGAGGTTTGAGGCCACAACTCATATATTTTTAATGTATGTGCAGCACTTACCAAGTTTTAGGCGCTTGTGTCAGTGTTAAATAACAGCAGCAGCATAGGAACTTTCAGAGCATTCATGTGCCAATTATATCTGCTCCCCCGGCCATAAATTTACCCCCAACATGCAAAAATGAGAAAGGCAATTTCGCCCTCTTTTATATCCAAGCCCCTTCCTCAGTTTGACCCGAACCCTAGGATTTTTGAATGTTTGCTGCAGCACAAACAAAACAGACATGGCAACAGCATGCACAATATCCCATGGAGAAAAATGTTGCGTTGTATGTGTGGATAAGATGATAGGCATCAGAAAATAACAGGTGCAAGTCAGGCGATGTGGGAAGGGGAAAAAATGACAGAATGGTGGAGAATCGATTGGGAGCATGGGATGACATGAGCACAATTTATATCCCTTCTTCCAAGGAGCTCATATCCAGTTTTCCCCACCAACAGCAACTCGGTGAAGTAGGTTAGGCTGAGAGACAGTGGCTGGCCCAGAACTCTATCCCTTTTATCGTAGACGCACAGTTCAAACAGCAAGAAGATCACCAAATTCCAGCTGCACATTTGAACCTGATTTGAAGCTCTTGTGAAACAAACCCCTTCGTCCCTGAAAATATTAGACTTTGGGGGATAAGGAGAGGGTGGGTGGGTGGGTTGGGGGGAAATGCATTGAAAAGTGTGGGATGACGCTTGATGGCAAGGGGTATTAAACCCTCCCGCAAACAAAAACGGATGAATGCTCATTAAATAGGCATCGTCATCTAATCTCTTTGCAAAAATAAATCAGGACGAATATTTGTTGAACAGGTCATCTGGACAGGGCTAACCAGCATTGCCCTGCCATCTTATGTACTGGAGTGCTCATTCCTCAAAGAGTTGTTGTTGTTGTTTTTTTAAAAAAAAAGTCAAGCAGGTTATGTATTTTTGTTGCTGTTTAGTCATTTGTTGTTGTTTAGTCGTTTAGTCTAAACAACAACAAATGACTAAACAGCAACAAAAACAACACTATCCAACCATCTTGTCCTCTGTAGTCCCCTTCTCCTTGTGCCCTCAATCTTTCCCAACATCAGGGGCTTCCTCTTAAACTTGTTGTTGTTTAGTCGTTTAGTCGTGTCCGACTCTTCATGACCCCGTGGACCAGAGCACGCCAGGCATTCCTGTCTTCCACTGCCTCCCGCAGTTTGGTCAAACTCATGCTGGTAGCTTTGAGAACACTGTCCAACCATCTCGTCCTCTGTTGTCCCCTTCTCCTTGTGCCCGCCATCTTTCCCAACATCAGGGTCTTTTCCAGGGAGTCTTCTCTTCTCATGAGGTGGCCAAAGTATTGGAGTCTCAGCTTCAGGATCTGTCCTTCCAGTGAGCACTCAGGGCTGATTTCCTTCAGAATGGATGCGTTTGATCTTCTTGCAGTCCATGGGACTCTCAAGAGTCTCCTCCAGCACCATAATTCCAAAGCATCAATTCTTCGGCGATCAACCTTCTTTATGGTCCAGCTCTCACTTCCATACATCACTACTGGGGAAACCATAGCTTTAACTATACGGACCTTTGTTGGCAAGGTGATGGCTCTGCTTTTTAAGACGCTCTCTAGGTTTGTCATCGCTTTTCAGGTTATGTAGTACCTCAGTGTTATCTCCCTGGCACTTTCCCTTCCATTCGTACAACTGGGTAAATTGAAAGAGAACAAAGTGCCTGGTATTCAGTGGCATGAATACATAAGACAAGTCTGCTGGATCAGGCCAGTGGCCTACCTAGTCCAGCATCCTGTTGTCACAGTGGCTGACCAGTTTCCTGTGGGAAATGTACAAGCAGGGCCTGAGCACAAGAGCTCTCACTTCTCCAGCAACTGTGGAGGCAGAGCATATAAACATTATGCGCGTGTGCATGTGTTTGAATGTTGTGTGGTCTGCATGCATAGTACAATGGTACCTCTGGTTAGTTAAGAAGTTACCGTATTTTTCGCTCTATAAGAAGCACCAGACCACAAGACGCACCTAGTTTTTGGAGGGGGAAAACAAGAAAAAAAATATTCTGAATCTCAGAAGCCAGAACAGCAAGAGGGATCGCTGTGCAGTGAAAGCAGCAATCCCTCTTGCTGTTCTGGCTTCTGGGATAGCTGCGCAGCCTGCATTCGCTCCATAAGACGCACACACGTTTCCCCTTACTTTTTAGGAGGGAAAAAGTGAGTCTTATAGAGCAAAAAATACGGTAATTCGTTCTGGAGGTCCGTTCTTAACTTGAAACTGTTCTTAACCTGAGGTACCACTTTAGCTAATCGGGCCTCCTGCTGCCGCCGCACAATTTCTGTTCTCACCCTGACATAGTTTACTTTGGCCACAGCAACCTGTGTCTGTCTGCCTGCCTGGATGCAACCCTTCAGCCGTAAATGTTGGCCACCTCCGCCCTGCAGGCACAACTACCACCAACAGGAATCTGGTTGGCCACTGTGTGAAGAGAATGCTAGATGGGTGTTTGGCCTCATTCTGCAGAGCTCTCCTTATGTTCTTGAAACCTTTGTCATGCTTGTGCCAGGGGAAAACTGCCCTCTTTGCCTGGACATTTTAATGTTATTACAAATCCCATCGGTGCTGCAAGTGGAGAACCCAAGTTGCGGCTCGCTGGATATTTTTTAAGGCGTGCTTTATTTTGACCTCCTTTCTGTTGATTTGGTTTTATGGCGGCATGGTATTATTATGAACTGCCTTTGGATCATGTGACAGAGGGCAGGCTAGAGCATCTCTTACAAATAAATAAAACAAAAATAGCTAGTCGTGGTGGTTGATACACTTAACCTTTCCCCAAGAATTTACCGTATTTTTCGTCCTATAGGGCGCACTGGCCCATAGGACGCACCTCGTTTTTTGGGGGGGAAATGAATAAAAAAAATTATTCCCCCCCCAGCTGCGGCTGCCGCCCCAAGCCTTGCGGACACCCGCCAGAAGCAAGGGGAGCCCTCCGGAGGGCTCCCCGTGCTTCGGGCGGCAGGGTGCCACCCCAAGCCTCGCGCGCCCGGCGGGACCTCCCGCCAAGCGCGCAAGGCTTACCGACACTAGCCCGAAGCACGGGGAGTCTTCCGGAGGGCTCCCCGTGCTTCGGGCGGCAGGCTGCCGCCCCAAGCCTCGCGCGCTCGGCGGGACCTCCCGTCGGGTGCGCAAGGCTTGCGGACACTCGCCCAAAGCACGGGGAGTCCTCCAGAGGGCTCCCCGTGCTTCGGGCGGCAGGCTGCTGCCCGCAAGCCTTGTGAGCCCGTGGGAACTCCCACAGGGCTTGCAAGGCTTGCGGATAGCTTCCTGAAGCCTGGAGAGCAAGAGGGATCGGTGCGCACCGATGCCTCTCGCTCTCCAGGCTTCAGCGAAAGCCTGCATTCGCCCCATAGGACGCACACACATTTCCCCTTCATTTTTGGAGGGGAAAAAGTGTGTCCTATGGGGCGAAAAATACGGTATCTCCTTTTAAACCTGTCCGAGGCAGAGACTGTCAACACATCTTTGTGGAAGTGTATTCCGTAAATCAAAGAAATGGGTATGGCGCTACATTCAGAAGAGGCAACAGAAGGCATTTCCTCACGTATTGGCCCTATCTACACTATAGTTTTAAAGCAGGATCATACCACTTTAAACAGGCATGGCTTCCCCCACCCCACCGCGATGGAGGTTTTTAATGTTTGATGCTTTATTGTGTTTTTATATTTTGCTGGAAGCCGCCCGGTGTGACTGGGACAACCTATCATCATCATCATCATTATTATCATTATCACCACTCTTCCCAGCAACTCTCTGCACCCTTCACAAACTACAGGAGTCTCTGGGGGAAAGCCTTACGGTCTTCAAATAAAAACATCTTGGAGATCCCGGGCCACAGGGAGGTTAGACTGGCCTCAACCAGAGCCAGGGGCTTTTCGGCCATGGCCTCGCTCTGTCACAAGAGACTAGGGCCCTGTGGGACTTGACATCTTTCCGCAGGGCCTGCAAGGCAGAGCTGTTCCACCTGGCCTTTGGCCAAGGCACAGTCTGACCCCCTCCTTTGGTAGTCCTCACAGAACTCTAGCCCAGTGGTTGCCATTAATTTGATTTTGAATTGGTTTTAGAATGCATTTCAATCAATTGATTGTGATTTTATGTAAATTTTGTTACTTTTATAGTTGTTAGCTGCTCTGAGCCTGGCTTCAGCTGGGGAGAGTGGGATATAAATAAAAATTTATTATTATTATTAGTAGTAGTAGTAGTAGTAAGGGACGCGGGTGGCGCTGTGGGTAAAAGCCTCAGCGCCTAGGGCTTGCCGATCGAAAGGTCGGCGGTTCGAATCCCTGCGGTGGGGTGCGCTCCCGTTGTTCGGTCCCAGCGCCTGCCAACCTAGCAGTTCAAAAGCACTCCCGGGTGCAAGTAGATAAATAGGGACCGCTTACTAGCGGGAAGGTAAACGGCGTTTCCGTGTGTGGCTCTGGCTCGCCAGAGCAGCGATGTCACGCTGGCCATGTGACCCGGAAGTGTCTTCGGACAGCGCTGGCCCCCGGCCTCTTTGAGTGAGATGGGCGCACAACCCTAGAGTCTGTCAAGACTGGCCCGTACGGGCAGGGGTACCTTTACCTTTACCTTTAGTAGTAGTAGTAGTAGTACAATACTGCTTTAAACATATAGTGTAGAGAGATGCGATGTTAGAAGACATGTCTGCACCTAATCGTATGGCCAAACCCAATGAATGGCTCTGATCTCTTAATATTGTGATCAGCTGTTTCTGGTTGTGCTCTATTCTAGCCAATGCTTGGTTAGTGTATACGTGTGTGTGTGTGTGTGTGTGAGTAAGGAGCGGAGTCATTCCCACAAATCCCTAAATTTGCAGGCGGGGTGGGCGGGTGGGCAGAGGTGCCCAGTGCTGCAGCCTCTTCAGCTTTGCTCACTGGACTGGGAGAAATTTGAGCTAATGGACACTGGGCAGAGCTTGTTAGCCAAGCTTGGTTTGCATCATTGTTCATTCAGCTGCCTCCTTCATTGAGGTGTTTTGTGAGAAGGCCCTTTGTCTCTCTGGAGGAGGGGTGTGGGGGGGGGGTATAAGCTGCAGAAGAACTTCCTACCCGGAGGCAGGCAGGCGGAGAGGAGGCTTAGATGCCAGGGTGTGAAATGCCTGCCTGGGCCTATTGGAACGCAACTCCTTCTCCGCTGGAAATAACTTGCCCATGTTGTCAGTTGGGAAGCTGGCATTTTGCGCTAATTGCTCATATCACAGATGGTTTCGAGGGCTCGCCGGCCACCTGCCAGGGAGTCGGCATTGTAAGAGGAACGTTTTGCGAGCTAGATCTGCAAGTCACATTCTTCTGGGCATAAAAAGAAGAGGGGGAAATTCAGGTAACGGATCCTCTCCTGGCTGTTGTCTGGTTTTCTTTTTCCTTTTTGCAAAGGTGCCGAGAAAACCACTTTTATTCAGTCCAAAGATACTTGCAGCTTTTCTGTGCTACAGAAGAGCACGGGTTTTAATAACGTTTGCCAGAAGCTCCTGGGAGAACCGTTGGGAGATCCCTAACAGAATTCTCAGCACCCTTAACAAAGGCCTTATTTTATTTTATTTTATTAACACTTTGAAATCAGGCCTTTCGGCTTGGCCCTTCATTCAAGTATGCTGGCAATCCAGGTCAGCTTTCCAAATGCTGAGCTTGCTAGATCAAAACTGTGTGTGTGTTCCCCACAGCTCAGTTCCCCGGAAGCTAATTTAAACAAGCTTTTGCAAAACTTGGCTTTTGAACCATGAATTTCCTTGGAAACTTATCTGAGGAGGAGGAAGGATGCCGCAATTCGAAGGTTATTAATGGTTGATAAGTTTCGTTGAAAAGCAAGTTGCTTGGTGATTTATTTAGTTATTTCATAACATTTATACGCTGCTTTATTGTAGAAAAACCCCTCGAGGCGATTTACGAAAAAGATTGTGATTATGATAAACTTGCTTGCTGCCGCTGATACTTTCGCCAAAATTTGTAACTGCAATGTGGCTATCTGGAACAGTTTTGCTTGCAGCTGCTGCTGCTGCTAAACTGTTTTATTCCCCTTTCCACCTCCCTAACCTCTCCCGGCTTCCCCTACCCCATGCCAATTCTGAGCCCAACACAGATAGCAATGCAGAAGACTGTGTATTCTAGAGTGCTCTCTCAGTTCCTACCAGGTGGTTTAATAGGCCTGGTCACAGTGGCCTGCATGAACGCACCATGCATCCCAGAACATGCCCCCAGAATCCTTTGCAACGTGCTGGAGTCAGTGTGGTATGCTTCATCAGACAAAATGGTGTGAAAAGCTTTCCCTGACCTGGAAAACTGCGAACCTTGATGGTTGATCAGCCTTATCACAAATAAGAGTTGAAGAATTAACATGCTTGCTCCACCGCACCCCTTCAACCAGTTGTGTGTCTCAATTCTCCCTTGGGCACTGTGAGGAAACACCTGTCTGTTGTGGGACCCTAGCACAAAGCGGGGTGGGGCAGTGTGAGCCCCAACCTGGGTGAAACTCCCTCTTCACGAGTATCTAGAGAGGCTCAGAAGAAAAGTGGCTGAGTGGGTCGGGCTGGAAACCCCATCCCAGGCTGCCACAGCTTTCTGGGAGATTAACTCGCAGGCAGAGACGTTACTCACCAATTAGGAATGCAGCTCTCTTTTTCCTTAATGAGAACAAAACATTTTTATTCCTGTTAGTTAAAAAGGAAGCGAGGGCTACTGTCAGTCACCATGCCAACAGAATCTCCCACCCCCTCTGCCCCCAGGGGGTGATGGGTGTCTTCTGTCTCCATCCTTGTTTGGAAAGGTGAAGCAGACGAGCCAAAACTTGACAAACTGGCAAGCGAAGGCGGTTTCCATGCAGCCATTGTCTAGCTGTTGCACAGACCATCTAGGCTCACCCAGCTTTACAGTGCGACCTCCAAGCGTCCCTGCAAAGGACTTGCTCCTGGCCGGCGCCGGAATTGGTGTAAGATCACCAGCATCCTCTTGGGCTATGAGCTTTGAGCCTTTGCCTGGATGACACAAATGCAAGAAGAGCTCTGCTGGATCAGGTCAAAGGTCCGTCTGGCCCAGCATCCTGTTTCCTGCAGTGGCCAAGCAGATGTTTCTGGGAAGCTGATGGATAGCAAAGCTCAGGAACATAGGAAGCTTATTCTGAGTCAGACCAACTGGTCAGTCCAGCTCAGTATTATGGACACTGGCTGGCAGTGGGTCTCTGGGGTTCCAACCAAGCGACATTCATAGTCCTACCTGGGACCTTTCATCTGCAAAGCAGGGGCTGTACCACATACTGCCCAGCCATCCGGATTTAAGTGGGACATCCCGGAATTACAGAAGTCATCCCGGCTTCTGGTTGGATCCCAGAATGTCCTGTTTTTTGGTCTGGCACTCTGGCGTGTGTCAGCAGAGCATCACCTGGATTTTGTAGGGTATGCTATCAATGAGCTGCACCCCTATAAATACAAACCCAGCATGTCCCCTGCTGTTGGTCCCTAGTATGTGCTGTTCAGAGGCATATTGTCCCTGAACTTGGAGGACCCATTGGCGATGATGACAAATTGTAATAATTTTTGCAGCTGTGTATTTAACAACTGGGAAACCAAGGCAACCAGGAATTCAAGGTAGTTGAGTTAACTCCTCCTCCTCTGTGCCAGCCACAGAGCCCATCAGGACCAGCAGAGCTTGCGGTGGATCACTCTCTCTCTCTCCTGGGTGGATTTTTTTTTGTCTCCCCTGCCCCTTTCTTCTTTTACAAGCCTGCTAAGGGGCTAGCAGCCTGTATTCTTACTTTGGCTGCTACTCTAACATGGAAATGCAGGCTAGTAAATGTCTTTGCAGGCTAGTAACTTGGGTGAACTTATTTACAAGCCACCAGCAGGCCTGTTCTGCATTACTTTGTCTGGCACATTTTAAAGCTATCTGAGTCATCGCCGTAACCTGCGGCCATAATTTTTATAAGTTAGTTATATGTTGTGCTCTTCTTCTGTTTTACGGTGAATATTCATGTTCTGGGATCACAACGTTGCTCTGATGTAAGGTGTATGTATGCCGGCATGTGTGTGCATGGGGTCCTTGGCTGGCCATTTTTTAATACATTATCGCATCACCCTGATATTTGTTCCTAGCATCCAGCAATTATTAGTGCACTTCCATTAAGAATTTGCAGTAGAGGACTGTGGAGGGGCGTTGCGGCGTTCACCTGAACTCTAGTTGCCTGTGTCACTGCTGTGTAACAAAACAGAGAGGGAAAGGGGTGAGGTTGGTGGGATGCAAATTCATGAAAGGGAACATCAGATTGGTTCTGCTGGTGTGTTTGCACTGTGCCAACCTTCCATTCTCTGCCCTGGCTGCAGTGATGCAGGCAAAGGGAGGTCAGGTCAGTGCCACTGCCCAATCCAGCCATCCACTACTGTTCATTTGATTGAGTGGTCCATCTTCTGTGAATATGGCTGATCTCTCCTGAAAGCTTATGTACCTGTTTTTGAGTCAATATTATCCTGCAGTACTGCATTGACGGAAGGTGTGTGGTCCTTCATTTATTTATTAATTACAGTCCCCCCACCTTTCCAAGGAACTCAGGTTGTGATGAGTGTTGCCACCGCCCCATCATGCCCCAAGCACACACATGGAAAGAAAGAAAGAGTTTGGATTTGATATCCCGCTGTATCACTACCCGAAGGAGTCTCAAAGCGGCTAATAATCTCCTTTCCCCTCCTCCCCCACAACAAACACTCTGTGAGGTGAATGGGGCTGAGAGACTTCAGAGAAGTGTGACTGGCCCAAGGTCACCCAGCAGCTGCATGTGGAGGAACAGGGAATCGAACCCAGTTCACCAGATTACGAGTCCACAGCTCTTAACCACTACACCAAACTGGCTCTGGAAAGGACAAGTTCCTACATTTAGGCCCACCGTTTTTAAATTTTTTTATCGAATTCTAAATTATATTACAAGTCAAAACTACAAAAGAAAAATAATCTCTCAAAAGACCTGTTGATGGTATTTTGCCATTGTACTGTTGAGAGTGTATTAACTTGTGGTCTGTGTGTGTGGTTTGGGAGCTGCACGGTCAGGGAAAAAACAATGCTGTCCAAGGTTGTAAAGACTGCGGAGAGAATAATTGGGTGCACTCTTCCCACCTTGGATCAAATCTATGCTTCCAGGTGTCATAAGAAAGCGGCAGAGATAGCGCAGGATAGTACGCACCCCGGAAATGATCTCTTTCAGCTTCTGCCTTCTGGAAGAAGGTACAGGGTTATAAAGACTAGCCGCCTGAGAAACAGTTTCTATCCAAATGCGATTTTGGTTTTAAACGCAGTGTAAGGTAGTCTCTGTGGGTGTTGTTGTTGTTGTTGTTGTTGTTGTTGTTTAGTCGTCTAGTCGTGTCCGACTCTTCGTGACCCCATGGACCAGAGCACGCCAGGCACTCCTGTCTTCCACTGCCTCTCGCAGCCTGGCCAGACTCATGCTGGTAGCTTCGAGAACACTATCCAACCATCTTGTCCTCTGTTGTCCCCTTCTCCTTCTGCCCTCCATCTTTCCCAACATCAGGGTCTTTTCCAGTGAGTCTTCTCTTCTCAGGAGGTGGCCAAAGTATTGCAGCCTCAGCTTCAGGGTCTGTCCTTCCAGTGAGCACTCAGGGCTAATTTCCTTCAGAATGGATGTGTTTGATCTTCTTGCAGTCCATGAGACTCTCAAGAGTCTCCTCCAGCACCATAATTCAAAAGCATCAATTCTTCGGCGATCAGCCTTCTTGATGGTCCAGCTCTCACTTCCATACATCACTACTGGGAAAACCATGGCTTTAACTATACGGACCTTTGTTGGCAGGGTGATGTCTCTGCTTTTTAAGATGTTGTCTAGGTTTGCCATCGCCTTTCTCCCAAGGAGCAGGCGTCTTTTAATTTCGTGACTGCTGTCACCATCTGCAGTGATCATGGAGCCCAAGAAGGTAAAATCACTCACTGCCTCCGTTTCTTCCCCTTCTATTTGCCAGGAGGTGATGGGCCCAGTGGCCATGATCTTCGTTTTTTTGATATTGAGCTTCAGACCATATTTTGCGCTCTCCTCTTTCACCCTCATTAAAAAGTTCTTTAATTCCTCCTCACTTTCTGCCATCAAGGTTGTTCTGTGGGTGTATATTGTATTTAATTATGGGGTATCAGAGTTTTTAGGGGGTTAACTAGGCTGGGATAGCAGGCTTGTTTATTGAATGTATGATGTAGATTTTTTCAATTTCGTTGTTCTGTATGGGACAATGGCAATAAAGATTATCGTATAAAAAAAAAACAAAGCGGAAGAGAGTGCAGAATGAATTCAGGAAGAAGACAATATTGCATCATAAACAAGCATCTTCTGATGAGACATAGAGGACAAAAGAATTATTGTAAAGGGAAGGATCAGTCTGGTATTAGATTTAGCTCCAGCTGACCATTTGTTTCTGTTTTGGCAGGGAGCGAGGCGGCTTTCTATTGATACCAGTTGTTGTCATGTGTTGAATAAAAGGATACCAATCAATAATAAAGCAGCCCGTGCTTCTCCGTCCCTGAGCTTTTTTAACACAACTAGTCAACTGTTCAGAGAGTACAGTGGTCCAAACTCTTAATGTCCCATGCATCTAAAGAAATACCGTATTTTTTGCTCTATAAGACTCATTTTCCCCTCCTAAAAAGTTAGGGGAAATGTGTGTGCGTCTTATGGAGTGAATGCAGGCTGCGCAGCTATCCCTGAAGCCAGAACAGCAAGAGGGATTGCTGCTTTCACTGCACAGCGATTCCTCTTGCTGTTCTGGCTTCTAAGATTCAGAATAATTTTTTTCTTGTTTCCCTCCTCCAGAAACTAGGTGCGTCTTGTGGTCTGGTGCGTCTTATAGAGCGAAAAATACGGTATATAGGCCCAAGGTTACTTGCATTTGCTTTGCTTGGGATGAGACATTCTCGTTGTGTTTTCTTTGCAGCTTGAGGTGCATTGACTGAGAAGAGAAATGAAGCCCAGGCAGTCCAGATGGTAAGTAAAAGGGGTCACGATTCCATGCTGTACTCTGAGGAGCAAGCCGTGGACCAGAGGCCAGGGAGGGCGAGACTCTGGCTGATGCTCTTGGCCCAGAATGAGAATTGCCCCATTTGTAGGCAATCAAAGTGGGTGTTGGGCAGGAGCGGCTTGTTCCATTTGGACTCCTGAGGTGAAATGAGAAGGTACCACCCTCCACTGAAGCCTCACTTACTGGAAGCCACTGAAGCCGCTTCTCTTCTTCACTTTTTGGGAGGTGGGACACAGAAGTGCCCCTTGGATTCTGCTTCCTGAGGCGGCTGCCTCAGTCTGCCTCATGGGCGGGTTGGCCCTGGTGTTGGGCAATGTATGGTTTTGATCTCTAGGCTACTTTTAAAATGAGGCTGCATTTTAAATTGCATTTTAACCTGTACAGTGGTACCTCAGGTTAAGTACTTAATTCGTTCCAGAGGTCCGTACTTAACCTGAAACTGTTCTTAACCTGAAGCACCACTTTAGCTAATGGGGCCTCCTGCTGCTTCCGTGCCGCTGGAACACGATTTCTGTTCTCATCCTGAAGCAAAGTTCTTAACCCGAGGTACTATTTCTGGGTTAGCGGAGTCTGTAACCTGAAGTGTATGTAACTCGAGGTACCACTGTATTTTAAATTGTTTTTTTTTAAAAAACCAAAAAACATAAATATGCTTTTACTGTAATTTTAATGGTATTAGCTGCCCTGAACCCGGCTCTGGCTGGGGAGGGGGGGGGGTATAAATAAAATTTATTAGTAGTATTAGTATTAGTATTAGGGGTGGCAGGAGCAGCCACGACTGCATCATGCAAGCTGAGAATTTTTTACATCGCTGGATTGCAGCCCAGCAAACCTAGACACGTGTGGTTTTTGCTTTCTTCGTAGGAGGGAGGTTTATGCACGTTGTATACTGACCAGTAGGAGATTACGTTTACCAACCAACCCTCCCACCCCCTGTTTTCTTTCCTAAAGGTTGCCTGAACCCCAGGTATCCCACTCATTTCTGGCTGCAGCTCTAAGCTATTTACCAGCAGACTTTCAACTGCTGCCCTTGCATCGATTGTGGACTCCTGCCAGAACTTGCCTATAGGACTCAGGTAAGTTTGCTCTGAGATGTATAATGTGCATGCAGCCCACTGTGCAGAGGTGACCAAAAATTGCATGGCCGCATGTCGAGTTTTTGCAGGTGAAGAAAGTTCCTGCCATTCTGGAGAACAAATCACTATCCTCTCGTAATTCTTGGTGACTAATCGGGCACCCATGCTCCTCGTTGTACCTTGACTGTAGAGATCCTGGTGTTCAAAGCCTAATTGGGTGTTTCTGGTTGAACTGTCCCCTTGATGGTGACATCATCCGTATTGGAACTCTGTTTGTAACATGGTTGTGCTGCTGTTGGGTAGCAAAAGAAAAGGAATTCTGGTGGCTTCCTCCTGGTCGTCCTGTAAACCATGGTTTGGATGACTGAGAATGAGCTCCATGCCAGCACCCCCTGCTTTCTTGTTTTGATTAAACTATAGTTTGCTGTGGTGTTTGAATGTTGCAAACTTTGGTTTGATCAAACCATGGTAGTTTGAGCTAAACAGGAAACAACACGTTAAGCTGTGCATGTGAAGGAGGGAGAAGGGGGCACGTGGGCCATGATAATTGCTCCTGATTCTTTTAAACTATGGTGTGAAGGATCATTTGAATACCACCATTCTGTACAAGTACAGAATAAGAGAAGCTGCGCATAGCCTGACCACCATAGTTCATGTGGTGGTAACCTCAAAACTGGATTACTGCAATTCACCCTATGTAGATCTGGCCTTGGGCCTGTTTTGGAAGCTCCAGCTGGTGCACAGCGCTATAGCCAGACTGCTAATGGGGGCATTTGGTTGACAATATGTGACACCATTGTTAAAAGGTCTGCACTGGCTACCCTTCTAGTACTGTAGTCTGCTAAGGGTTGTTAGGAGACATTCGCAGAGTGATTTAACCAGGCACCCCCAAACTCTGCCCTCCAGATGTTTTGGGACTACAATTCCCATCATCCCTGACCATTGGTCCTGTTAGCTAGGGATGATGGGAATTGTAGTCCCAAAACATCTGGAGGGCGAAGGTTGGGGATGCCTGCTGCAAGGGGAATAGGGCTCTCCTAACAACCCTCAGCACCCTTAGCAGACTACAGCTCCCAGAATTCCTTGGGGGACGCCATGACGCTTTGAAGTGGCATCACCATGCTTAAAACGTATGATATGAACACGGCCCAAGATAAACAAAAGAGCGATTTAAGAAACAGGCAAGAACACGGAGCGGAAGCAACTGCTGACCAGCAGCCTCTTCCTACTTCCTTAAGGAGAGCTGATTGGCAGCTGCGCAGGATGCAGCTGGCTCGTAATAGCCGTGACTCGTACCCCACAGCAGGCTGCCACTTTTGTTGGAAGTGTCATTCTGGAGTCCTCAGCTGGGCAGCCTGAATAAGGGCAGAGCTCAGCCGCCCCAGGGCTATGGGCCAAAGGCACCTGAGGCAGGAGCCTGGATGGAAAGCCACCTGGGAGCTTCCTGTGGGCTGCTGAGAGTGTGGGAGAAAAGCAGGAAGTAAGTGCTTAGCGTGGCTGAAATTGATTGTCTCTATGTGAACTATTCATTTCTTAACCTGCTGGGTTCCGGTGTCGGCTATGCTATGTTTTGTATTTTTATTATAAGCATCCTTGAATGCATTTTATGCAAGAAAGCTGCAAGTGGAATAAATGAAATAAAGACAATTACCAGAGGTTAAAACGGAGGTTCCTAAAGTGGTCCGTGGACCAGAAGTAGTCCATGAGCTTCATTCACGTGGTCTGTGGCGTGCCTGCATGAAATGCTCATGTTGGTTTTTAATAGTATTTTCATTTCTTCTTCTTTTCTTTACCTTGGGCTTTATTGCATCGCAGATCTGTAGAATGCAAATTGTAAGGCGATATGAAAAATTAAAAAGCAATACAAATGCAATTGCAAATCATACAGCATCTAGCACAGTGAATTAAGGTTGCTGCAACAGGAGGAAAAATCATTAAGTGGTCTACCAAGACCCTCAGCATTTTGGATTAAAGCTTCTGGACCACACAGCACTTACCTGGGACAAAGACCCGCTGAGCATACAGGAACTTACTTCTGAGTAAACATGTATAGGCTTGCACTCTTTAAGTCCCACTAAAGCCAGTGGAGCTTACTTCTGAGTAGACATGTGTTGAATCGTGCAGGGTGTGAACCCTAATAGGTAAGCGTAAAGGGACCCCTGACTGTTAGGTCCAGTTACAGACGACACTGGGGTTGCGGCCCTCATCTTACTCTATAAGCCGAGGGAGCCAGTGTACAGCTTCTGGGTCATGTGGCCAGCATGACTAAGCCTGTTGTGGCGAACCAGAGCAGCACACAGAAACACTGTTTACCTTCCCGCTGGAGTGGTACCTATTTATCTACTTGCACTTTGATGTGCTTTCAAACTGCTAGGTTGGCAGGAGCAGGGATCGAGCAACGGGAGCTCACCCCGTCGCAGGGATTCGAACCGGCAACCTTCTGATCGGCAAGTCCTAGGCTCTGTGGTTTAACCCACAGCGCCACCCACTTCCCTGTGTACCCTAATAGGTGATAGCAATTGCTTTTAATGCCGATTTAGTCTACTCCTTTTGCCTTGTGTTTTGCTCTTTTTGAATATCACAAATTCATTGTCATTCAACTTTAATTTGGTGCCGCTACTGATATATATGGTATTTTATAATGCTCTTTTTGCGAGCCACATTGAACTTCGTCTTGGGAAAAAGGCAGGATGCAAATACATTAAATGATAATATTTAATAGCAATTTGTGCTGTTAGTTTTTAGGCAGCAATGGGAGAGGGACGTACCTAAGGCCCACACATGTCAAGTGAAGTGAAGTGCATGACTTTGTCTCCTTAGTCTAGGACAAGATTAGGAGACCCAGGTTCAAAACAGGAGAGGGCTGCTGCACCTTTTTGTTGTTGTGTGGAAATGGGAATTTCGGCTTGTCATACATTAAATGCCGGGACCCAGCTATTAAAGGTGCAGGAGCACCTGTTCCCATGTGTCCACCTTAGTCAGGCTGCCTCCAGCTATTACCCTCTGCTATGATTGGGGGGTGAGCTCCCATTGCTCGGTCCCTGCTCCTGCCCTCCTAGCAGTTCGAAAGCACGTCAAAGTGCAAGTAGATGAATAGGTACCACTCCGGCAGGAAGGTAAAAGGCGTTTCTGTGCGCTGCTCTGGTTCGCCAGAAGCGGCTTAGTCATGCTGGCCACATGGCCCGGAAGCTGTACGCCGGCTTCCTCGGCCAACAAAGCGAGATGAGCGCCGCAACCTCAGAGTCAGGCACGACTGGACCTAATGGTCAGGGGTCCCTTTTCCTTTACGACTGGGCTGTTGGTCAGACAGCTGAGCTTAGATAAAAGAGAGGCCTGGAAACTTTGATGAAAAGCTTCTGAGTGGGTGTCTGTATAAAGGGGAAGTAAAAGCATCAGGACTGTTTAGTCTGCAATGCAGAAGAGGATGAGATGAGGTAGCAGTGTTGTTTTAATTTTTTTCCTGTTGTCTGACTATTCACACTTTTGCAGGACACAGGATGTGTCCCTGTATCATTTACAGATCAGCTGCAGGTTCAGGGGAAGGTGGTGATAATTTCTGAGCATACGTCTGCTAGGGTTTAAGCCTCACCTTTCCCAGTCTTCTGTTCACCTCTAGCTACCTGCTTTAGGGCTGAATAGAAGGTAGATCAGTATCTTAAGTACATTGGCAAGGATTTCTTACGCCCATTTGTTCAACAGTAGTAGCAACAAAAGAGCCCCCCTAAATAAGCTGGTGATTGGGGGTGGGGAAACGGGTGTGCTTTTATTTTTGTGGAAGGACTGTGAGTGTGGTTGGGGTTTTGGTACTTGAAACAATTCCTCGGGCTCAGAATTCCTTAATTCTACCTTGTTGTCTTTGGCACCAGTTGGTGGATCTTGGCATTCTGGTAGAAAACAACAACAAAGTAGATCCCACAAGAAGTTCGCCCTCTCTCGTTTCACATGATGAAAGAGAGCCTTCCAGTAAACTCATTGCAGAATTGTGCCTTAAGTTCCACCTTTATTCAGAGGATCAGACTGGGTATTCCAGAGCACAGAGGCAAGAAAGGAGTTGGAATTTGTGGGCCTTTCCAGGCAATGGTTTCCTATGGTTGTTTGGTTGTTTTGGCAGCATCTGTACTACTGCTTCTTCTTCTTTAGTGATCACTTGTAGCTGAGTAAGATTGTCTTCCATAAACACGGTTTTAAAAGTAAGTCCTTAAGTGACTGTGGAGGCCAATTCTGGATCCACACGTCCTTCCACAGTGGGGACATAGGTTTCCTGGTGGGAGTTGATCACGGTGATGGTTTGCCAGGCGTGCCTCAGCCAGAACCAGGGCTTTTTCGGCTGTGGTCCCGATCTGGTGGGATGCTCTGTCACAAGAGACTAGAGCCCTGCGGGACTAGACATCTTTCCGCAGGGCCTGCAAGACAGAGCTGTTCCACCAGGCCTTTGGCCAAGGCACAGTCTGACCCCCTCCTTTGGTAACCCTCACAAAACTCTAGCCCAATGGTTGCTATTAATTTGATTTTAGAATGAATTGATTTTAGAATGCTGTGTCACTTTTATTGTTGTTAGCCGCTCTGAGCCCGGCTTCAGCTGGGGAGGGCAGGATATACATAAAATTTTATTATTATTATTATTATTATTATTAGCATGTTTCTCCCTTTCGTCTTGAGTTCGAGCCTCTTCAAAGCCCATGACACTTTTGGCAAAGGCTGTTCTCCAACTGGAGTGCTCGCAGGCCAGCGCTTCCCAGTTGTCGGTGTTTATACTACAAGCACCTGTACTCCTGCCCTCAACTCCAGCATTCCCCAACTCCAATATTTAGAACCATGAATGAACTTAACTGCTGCTCCACCAGAGAATGGCATCCGTGGTGATGGTGAACGATTTCTGGAATGTGATTGATACAAGTGTTGTGGAGGTCTGTCTCCACTCTTTGGAGTCTGAATACTAGGTGCTGGGATTCACAGGTGGGCAGAGTGCTGTTGTGCTCATGTCCAGCTTTGCAGGCTTTCTGGTTGTGTAAGAGTTAGGAACCTAGGCAGCTGCCACTCTGCTGAGCCTGTCCATTACTACATCCAGCTCAATAATTCATACGCAAAACTGGTAGTGTGTCTCCAGGATTTTAGGCAGAGGTTTCTCCCAGTCCTAGCTGGAATGGAACCCAGGACCTTCTGAGTGCAAAACAGATGCTCAACCACTGAGCTACATCTTTTCCCCAGTGCCATGTTGCCATGTCTGCTCTGGACCACACGGGTGGAAGGGGAAGCACAGGGCAAAAATGTCAGGCCTCTTGCAGCTCCTCTTCAAGCCAAAAATGGTCAGAGCAAAAACAGAAGAAGAAGAAGAAGGGCTGTCCCAGGTTGGGTGGGCTAATTAGTACATCAAAAGCCCAGAGACCAAAAGGAAAACACCCCAGTAAAAAGCAGTTTGATGAGAGGGCTAGAAGAAAAAAACACTCAGCCGTTTGCATTTGTTGCGGGACTATAACCCTGCTAAATTAGGCAGTTCTTCATTTCGGTTTGTTGTTCTTTTCCCTTTTCTTTTGCCCTGCCCTGCCGGAGCTCCGTGCAACTCTTGTTTTAGCACAGAATTCAGGGCAGAGGTGGCAGTGGCAGAATTGCGGCAAACTGTCATTATATCCCCAAGGCATGTGTGGTTGCAAAACGTGGGGTGGCAGAGAGTTCAAGTCCAGATGAAGGGACCTTTGTGGTTGGAGGAGTTGGCTGCGCAAAAAATAAACATAAGAAGAGGCCTGCTAGATCGGACCAAAGGTTCATCATCTAGCCCAGTGAACCAACTCTATGCCTATGGGAAGCCAGCCAGCCAGCCAGCAGGGCCTAACTTCAGCAGCACCCTCCCTGTTCGCAATTCCTAGCAACTAGCCTGCTGCCTCCAACACAGGAGGGGTAGCAAAGCCACTGTGGCTTGCAGCCATTGAGATCCTTATCCTCCATGAATTTGTTTAGTTCCCTTGTAATGCTGACCAGCTTTGTAGCTGTCTTTTGGAAGAGAGTTCCATAGTTTAAGGCACTGTGTGCCAAAGTAATGACATCGCCATTTGTTTTGCATGGGGGGGGGGCTGATCCACTCCCCTCAAGCCACTTTTTTTTAAAGCTACATTGAAACCATGGCTCTGGACCAGGCATCCCCAAACTTGGCCCTCCAGCTGTTTTGGGACTACAACTCCCATCATCCCTAGCTAACAAGACCATTGTTGCCCCAAAACAGCGGGAGGGCCAAGTTTGGGGGTGCCTGCTCTGGACTCTGGGGAAGGAGGAGGGTGTGAGCACAAGGCTAACCTAAACTATGGCTTAGTGTAATGTCTGAATATGAGGGACGCGGGTGGCGCTGCGGGTCAAAACACGAGCCTAGGACTTGCCAATCAGAAGGTTGGCGGTTCGAATCCCCGCGACGGGGTGAGCTCCCGTTGCTTGGTCCCTGCTCCTGCCAACTTAGCAGTTTGAAAGCATGTCAAAGTGCAAGTAGATAAATAGGTACCACTCTGGCGGGAAGGTAAACGGCGTTTCCGTGTGCTGCTGTGGTTCGCCAGAAGCGGCTTAGTCATGCCGGCCACATGACCCGGAAGCTGTACACTGGCTTTCTTGGCCAATAAAGTGAGATGAGCACCGCAGCCCCAGAGTCGGCCACGACTGGACCTAATGGTCAGGGGTCCTTTTACCTTTAGTGTCTGAACACAGGCTGTGCTTTGGGGATAAAGGAGGGGGAATAAGTATGTATGCTGCTCCGAATTCCTTGCAGGATGAGAGAAAAGTGTGTGTTTATTATATGTGATTGATACTATATGCCACCTGTTCTCTAATGCAACCTTTTGCTTGACAATTCCTGGGCCTGAGATGCAGGCATTTGATTTTTATACTGTACAGCCTTGGCTCATAATGCCAGCCTTCCTTCCCCTCTCTGATTTCCTTCCTTGCATAAAAGTTTCCAGTCCAAGCACCAGCAGGTGGACTGCCTTCCTTCACTTTCCAGGGTCTTTTTCACTGGCAGTGAAAATTCTGCAGGGAAGGCTGGCTGGTTACAAGATTGGCCAAGAAAAAGGTACATGGCCACGGGTTCAATTAAGTTCCACTTCTCCAATTTCTCCTACCCGCACCGCCCGAAATATTGTTTCCCCCCGCTTGAAGCTGAACTTTGTACGTTGGCAGGGGATCAGCCCCAGAGACAAGCAGATGCTCTGTGCTTTCTAGCCTAAATCCTTTAAGACTGGTAGAATTCAAATCCATTAAAAGTTTTTTTTTTCTAATGCACTAGAAAGGCTTCTCTGAAGCCTGCTGAGTATAAGCTTTTCTGTGGCACCAGGCCAGAAATTCAGCCTGCTTCTCCATGTTATTGAGGTCAGGCCTCCTTTTATTTTTTATTTTATGATCCCTGTCCACAGTCTTTACCATCTCCCTCCTCAGTTTCAAGCCATTCATGAATCCAGCTAGTGTATTTACCACACAGCCCTTCAAATATCTAATTAAAATGTTGAATACTACTGGACGGCTGCCAGCTCCAGCCAGAGCCTCCTCCCAGTATGTCACTAGACAATTGATCACTGTCGTTTTCCTGTCAATTTATATCCCTCTCGCATAACAGCAGTGTCTGGCCGGGAGCTTTCTGTGGTTTCATTATGGCTGTTATTATGTGCTCGTTATAGCTGAGGATCCAGAGGTCTTGAGCGGCTGCCACTGAGATGGGCACCGCGAATCCTGCCCTGTCACCATTGGCACCTAGGTCTTCAGACTCTTGATATACATCCATTTCTCTCCCTCGTGATGGAGGGCTGTGAAGAAACATATGGAAATGCCTGACAAAAAGTACTGGTTGGCGGTGCGTTTCTACAGACCAGAAAGGGAATACGGGAAAGGTTATTAGCTGCCTTATCCTAAGTCAGGCTGTTGGCTCATCTAGGCCTCTGCTGTCCAAAGTTTCCCTACTGTATCAGTGGCGCAGCTTGTCTGTGACACATGCCACTCAAATAGACACTCACATTGTTCTCAGTTGGCTCCCAGGACGAAGGGCAGGCATCCTGCTTTGTAAACTATTGTTATTGTTAAAATTTGTGTACTACCCTTCATCTGTAGATCTCAAAGTGGTTCACAAAATAATAAAATAAAATAAACACAAAATACATAATAAAAACAAGAACAGGAACAAACCAACAACCCCCTCCTTCCATCCGTTCCCATTTGTCCAGATTTTGCCCAGACTTTGGGGTTTTATTTATTTATGTTGCCTTTACAGTGGTACCTCGGGTTACATACGCTTCAGATTACATACGCTTCAGGTTACATACGCTTCAGGTTACAGACTCCACTAACCCAGAAATAGTACCTCAGGTTAAGAACTTTGCTTCAGGATGAGGACAGAAATTGTGCAGCGGCAGCAGGAGGCCCCATTAGCTAAAGTGGTGCTTCAGGTTAAGAACAGTTTCAGGTTGAGAACGGACCTCCGGAACGAATTAAGTACTTAACCCGAGGTACCACTGTATATCCTAAGGCACACAAGATGACATATGTCAGTGATGGCCAAACTTGGCCCTCCAGCTGTTCTGAGACTAAAACTCCCATCATCCCTAGCTAACAGGACCGGTGGTCAGGGATGATGGGAGTCGTAGTCCCAAACATCTGGAGGACCGGAGTTTGCCTATGGCTGACCCAAATCTTACAGACAGCTCCTCTTTCTGGGCTCAGAGCCCAGCACCCCAAGCCCACAGATAAGAACAACATCAAAGAAAGCCAATTAGCTTAATATCAAAGCAAGTGACTATAAATATATATGAGCTCACTGCTGCAATAACTGCCCATTAATTGTGGGGTTATCTTGACTACCAAGATGGCGTTTGCTGATTGCACATTGTAGTCCCAAAACAGCTGGAGGGCCAAGTTTGGCCATCACTGACGTATGTGGTTCTCCCCACCTCTTTCTACCCTCCCAACAACCCTTTGAGGTAGGTTAGGCTAAGTGTTGGGTGGGGGCGGTGGGCAAGGTTCCAAAAAACATTCGGACATTCGGGTTCCAAAAAACATTTGCAAAATGGAACACGCCGTTTGGGAGCCAAAACGTTAGACTCGCAAGGCGTTCGGGATCCAAGGTACTACTGCATATTGATTAAAGAGAAAGGACAAGTTGTTGTGGGGAAGTCTGCATTAAAATCCTTCACCCGACCATAGTTTTTTCTTTGGCCTGGCTATTTTGCTTCTTAAATATAGGGGCTTCCTCTGTCATGTGATCTATCACCCACCCACCCCCCGCCATCTGGTAGGTAGAGTTCAGCAGCAGCTCTCTACCTTGAGACCTGCTGTTTTGCGTAGTTTGGGCTTTAAGCGTCGCTGGGTCATGCATCACACTTAATGAAAAAAATAGACTCTTCTTTATATTTAGCCACTGAACGGGGCTTGGCTGTTTTTCTTTTTGGAAAGTATCTTGTAAAAACTTGGCTGCTTCTGAGTAGCCTGAGGTGTGTGTGTATGTGTGTGGAGGTGGGGGGGGGAAGGAGAAATAATTTAAGGCTTTGTCTGTTATGAAAGCTGTTTAAACAATAGCTAAATTACACACACTTCTCGGGAGCAGCTTACTTGAAGCTGCTTCGCTATGAACTAGTCGCCTACATCACGGAGCACAATCCCGCTGTGCTTTGTTTATTTTCAGCGCTTATCCCGAGAGTGGGTGGTGGGATACAGGAGCACCGGCTGTTTCAGAGACCACCAAGCAGGTGGTAGCTTGAGTGCCATACCTGGCCAAGTGGAGAAACTGGACAGAGTGGGGAGAAAAAAGAAGTCCTCTTTTTCATAGGATAATTCCTTACACCAGACATCTTTCACCTTTGTCCATCCAGACCAGTATTGTCTACTCGGACTGGCAGCAGATCTACATCATGTCAGGCCGAGGTCCTTCCCATTACCTTCCTCCAGGCTATTTTAACTGGATTGAACCAGGGATCTTCTGAACACAGAGCATGCGGCTCTGCCACTGAGCTACGCTTCCTCCCCATGACATGCATGTTTGGGTCACAGTTAAGGACTTGCCTTCCCAGTTCCCAGCTGCCCCTGACCCATCCCGTCGTCAAGCTGAGATGGAGGAGTCTCCAGAGCTCGAACCACAGGGACTTCACCACTTGAGGCCAAGACTTTAAAAGAGTCATGACTTCTTCCGGAGAATGCTGGGGGCTGTAGTTTGTTAAGGGAGCTGAAAAAAGTGACAGAAGTTTCTGGGAAGAGGGACTGATGGTTAAACCATCCTAGGAACGGTTGCTCTGTGAGGGGAATAGGAGTCTCCTAAGAACTGTCAGCGCCCTTGATGAACTACAACTCCCATGATTCTTTGGGGGAAGCTATGATAGTACTTCAAATGTGTGGCCATAGTCTTGTGAGCTACTGTCCACAGTATTGTCTCAATCCTACTAGAGGAGCAGAAAGGAACAGAAGGGCTGTGCCATGTCAGCAGCTTTTGGATCAGCCAGGCCTGGTGTATCTTCCAGGAGTCTGGTCCTTCTGCCTTGCCTACTCCACAGAGCATTTCCTGCAGTGCCGCACCTCAAGCCGCTGAGCTAGAGAACAGCCCCAGAGGCCTATAGCCCCGGCCTGCTCCTAATTTAGCATGGTTTCATAAACGCGTTGGCGATGGATGGCGCAGGGACCTAGGAGACAGGCAGATGGTAGCAGGACTGTTTCTGGATGGGAGATAGATACCAACCGTAGGCCCTTTTCTGCTGCACCTTCTCAGGAGGCAAAAAAACTGGAGGAGGCTGTGGAGCAGGACCAGTGAGGGGGCATGGCTTTGTGGGTAGGGTGGGTGGTCAAGAGGGCTAGACAGAGAGGCCCCGAGGGCCCATATTTGACCTCTTGGTATGAAGTTGCACATCATTGTTGGCCATCTTGACACAGGAAAGCCAGATCATCTCCAAGAGGGGTCTGTCCAGCGTCTGCTTGAGAGACCTTCCAGCAAGGGTGTGCCCACCCCCCTGCTAGGTGATTTGGTTCCATTGTCAAACTGCTCTTACCGACAATCAATGGCACTCGTGATAAATGATATATAGCTCATAGTTCATGATAGAATCATGGGCCTGGCTGCAGAATTTTGGCTTCCTTCATGTAGGCGAGCGATGGATCGCCTTGGATTATCATAGCTCCCACACCCCGCAGCACATCACTTGGCTTGGAGCAGCCGTCTGTTTCACTCGGCGAAACCAGCACAATTGATTCCAAATTCCTGTAAAAACATGTACATATACATAGCAGAGCAAGTACCGACGCAGTAAAAAAGCTTTTCTCCCCTCCAGGTAATTTTCGTTGTGTATGATCGGGTTGTTTAACCACACAGAGGTCTTTCTCAGGACTGGTTATTAAGATGGTTAAAAACCCCTGCAAATATTTAAAAAGCCCGTATGGGGGATCATGGTATCCAAATGACATACAAATCCAAAAAGTGTCTTTCTTTTTATAAAAATAAAGCCGCCCCTGCAATATTCCTCTATGTGATTCTTTTATTATCTCCTAGTTAAAACCAAACTGGAGCATCTGCAGTGCCATACCTCTGTTGCTTTCTTCTGCCTTTTCTATAATTAGCGATTATAATAAATATTTGCTCCGCTGAGCATTAAAAAGGTATGTGCTGCTCCGACATCTTTCAGACGTATAATGGGTAGGCACCAAACTGGCAGGAAGCACTTTATTTGCCTGCTATTAATAGCTCTTCAGGATTATAAATGGGAAATAGTTACTCATCTCACGAGTTGTTTTCCAAGTGGGTGAAATCTGCCATTTAAATAGATGGCTGCACATTTGGGCATTAGGAGCAGAGCAAGCAGCAGCTGGGGCCCGTCAGATGGATGGGAGTGTGCGAAGAGAGCGGTGCTTCTTCCGCCCCTGACAATGTTTTATTTGCAGTCCCTGTTAGTTATTTAATGTCAACATGCACAGTACGGCAAGATGCAGAAATGCAGAACAGTCATAAAACAACAAATAAGAGCAGGTAGTTGAAAAGCCGGCAGCCAAATGAAAATTGGCAGTCGCCTCACCCTGCCTAACGTTAGAGCCGGCCCTGAAGTCGTGCCATGGCTAGGAATGGCTCAGTCTCCTTTGGCTATGCCATGCTCTGTGGAAGCACTGGATAAAACACACCCACAACCTCCCCAACACTTTCAGCCTCAGGAATGGAGTTTTATAAATCCTTTAAAAAAAATATCTGTTTAGGGGTTCTCCTGAAAGAGGTTTGTTGGCTGCACACTAGTGAAAGCAGCATTTATTAGTGACTGGGAACCCCCCGCTTTTGTTTACAAAACTCCATTGGGGTTATTAACTAATAATGTGAAATCTAGCCTGGAAGCAGAAGGCATTATCCTCTATCACTTGACGCATCCAGGAGGGAGCAAGGAATTGTTATTGAGGTGGATAATAAAAGAGGGTTGAAATCAATCTCTTGAGTGCAGATATGAGATTAAAATTTGCCACCGGGTGGGTGGAGAATTCAAAAATGTGCGATCTTGCTTATTTTTTTCTTTTGGAGGAGCTCAAAGGCCATACCCACAGCAGAGGAGGGCGGTTCAATACCAATCGACGTGCATTTCATTAAAAAAACCAAAAAACTCCTAAAAAGTCACAGGTTTTCTTCGCAGTTCCCACGGAACAGGAGACAGAGGCTTCTCTTGCAGAAGCAATTAATCCTGTATTGCCTTCTGCCGCACTCCAGATTAAATACGCTGGACCTGGGAGTGTTATTTCAACAGCGAAGAGTGGGAAATTTCCTTGGGGAGGTATATTAAACAATATATACAGCCCTGTGAACCTTCCTGATGGAGAATCGAGAAACTGCTGGAAACCCTGATTTGTGTTTTTCTAAAAAGGGGATCTCTGTGAGTAGGTAGGAGAGGAGAGGCTCGGGAGCGACGTGCCATGTCTGTACTAGTATATTTTAGCCAATTCCAACAAAATCTGCAGATGCATATGCAAATTATCCTTCTCCCTTCTGCTAAGGATTATGAAGCTTGGGATTACTCAAAGCAGTACTAGGAAGTTACGCAGAGCATCAGTGCAGAGCAGGCAGGGTTTTTTTGTGTTGTTGTTTTTTTGCTGCTACAGAAAGCAGGAAGGAAGGAATGGCGCCTGTATATCCTATTTTTCAGAAGCAGTTGGGGTAGAGGGAAGCAGGGAGGTTCTAGCCAAGGATGTGCAACACAGTGTGCTTCAAAAGTTTGCCAAGAAAAGCTGGATTTTCTGATCTGTTCAAATGACGCAATTTGTTTCTTTGCTTCGTTTACTAGGGTTTATAGCGGCATGAGCGATGTGGCGCTTATGCAGCGGGAGTGCCGCCTCTTCTCCCTGTGCAACCCCAAATTCTGCTCCAGGGGGGTCCCCCAACCTCTGTGTGATGCTGCTGGAGGGAAGAGGAGAGGGGAATTCTGTTGCGCAAGCAGAATGGCAGCCTTGGAGACGACCCGCAGTCCACTTTTCACACAACAGCTCTCACAGCACCTATGGAATGTAGAAAAGAATACACGAAAACAGCACACCTAAAAACCAAGTTAGGGCTTGGCCTTCCTTCTCTTGCAAACCACAAGGTAGCGCATGTGCATTTCCTTATTTTCCAGGTTTGTGCTCCCGTTGTGATTGGGCAGGGAGCCAAGGAGGGCGATGGGATGCTGCTTCCTGGCCCCCATAGAAAAGAGCCTAGTAGACCTACGGTGGAGTGTGGGTGGAGAAGAAGCTGACTTCCTGGGCTTGAGGCTCATTGTCTTGGGGAGACATTGTATGGAGACATTGTATAGATTCTTGGGAGACATTGTATGGAGAGGGCAAGCTAGGGAATCCCAGTAGAAGGCTGGCTGGGACAAGGTAGACTGCGTGTTTTGCAAGCAGAACCTGCCGATTCAACAGTTGGAAGTCATAAAAAACATGATAGGGATGCATTTGAATTTGAAATTAGGTATAACAGGGACATGGGACACGGGTCGGCAGTTCGAATCCCCGCGACGGGGTGAGCTCCCGTTGCTTGGTCCCTGCTCCTGCCAACCTAGCAGTTTGAAAGCACGTCAAAGTGCAAGTAGATAAATAGGTACCGCTCTGGCGGGAAGGTAAATGGCGTTTCCGTGCGCTGCTCTTGTTCGCCAGAAGCACCTTAGTCATGCTGGCCACATGACCCGGAAGCTGTACGCTGGCTCCGTCGGCCAGTAAAGCGAGATGAGCGCCGCAATCCCAAAGTCAGCCACGACTGGACCTAATGGTCAGGGGTCCCTTTACCTTTTATAACAGGCACAATACAGATATAGAAACAGTTAAAATATATATAAATTAAAACTTAGTCACTAGCATATAACCTAAAATTATCATTTAAAACCGTAATCATTATGATAGCACAGCTTGTTCCCTAAGTTTTATGGCAATCGCACAGAATTTGGCTACCCTTAACATGATCTCAGGATTCTTGTCCTCTACCAGGGATTTTAGACATTGAAGTTTGGATTCATTTGGAGATTTTTGCATAGCAGGGGTAATAAATACTGAGCGTATATCCCCGTAAAAACGGCAGCATAACATAACTTAGGAGCAGTCGGAAGTTTTTACATTCTGCAAAAATGCAAAGCATGAATGAGAATGCCTCAATACCGGGTGCTGGGAATCACAGGTGAGGAGAGCAGACCCTCCAACTGTCCCTATTTTTTAGGGTCAGTCCTAGTTTCTGATTTGATACTGGAATGTCCTGCTCTTCCGTAGGACATCCTTATTTTCATTGGAGAAATGTTGGAGGGTATGGAGTTATGCGGCCCCCGAGCCAAAGAGATAAGTAACTATGCAACCTTTAGAAGACATCTGAAGGCAGCCCTGTATAGGGAAGTGTTTTAATGTTTTATCATCTTTTTATATATGATGAAAGCTGCCCAGAGTGGCTGGGGCAGGGTTTAAATAACACAATTGTTCTTATGGAATAGGATGTCCCTGTTTTCATCAGAGAAATGTTGGAGGGTACGGTGCGAGTGCTGCTGTTGCAACCCATCTTAGACCAGATCGTGACCCAATCAAGGGCCAGCCCGACCTGCCAACTGAAGATCAGTGGTTTTAAGCCGCCCAGATCCCCAAGCTTAGCTTTTAAAATGAAAAACCCTTATGCTTGTCATTGTGCTCCTAATAATCTGTGGGACGTGCCTGGAGAATGCAAGCTAAATGCCTCCCCGCTACTTCCCCCTGCATTCTTATGGTACTTCCTGATACCTGATCTTAATCTCCTCGGCTGTAAATTGAACTTGATGCTTAACAACATGGCGCTACATCACCCAAAGGCAGGCGTGGGAAGGTGTTGTCTAGGCGTATCAACGTGCCCGAGTTAGTTTGTCGTAGGAGCTGCGGTGTTGAGTTCTTGTCCAATACCAGACCAGTCCATCTGTGCAGATAATACGCTGCAAGCGGGAGAAGCAACTGTCTATGAATGAAGCGAAAGAGGTCACCAAAATATAGAACAGGCATAAGCAAACTCGGTCCTCCAGATGTTTTGGGACTACAACTCCCATCATCCCTAGCTAACAGGACGAGTAGTCAGGGATGATGGGAGTTGTAGTCCCAAAACTACAACTGGAGGGCAGAGTTTGCCTGATATAGAAGATCCCATGTACAGAAAGCTGATGACAATGTGCCTTTCATGGGTTTTCCATCCAAATACTAAGGATTGTACCATGGGGTACCCAGACTCTGGTTTCCGGAACACCAGGAGTCCATGAACTTCATTCAGGCGGTCTGCAGCTGGTCTGTGGATTTGTGGCTGAAGACAGGAGATAGCACATAACATTGCATTAAATGTTCATATTAACTTCCAATTGTATTTTATTGATTTTTATTTCTTACGTTGCATTATCATTTGAATTAGGCAGCAAATGTTCTGCTCACCTGCCATGCAGTTGCACTAAACCCACTAAAGCTGCAGTCCTATACAGTGGTAAAGGTAAAAGGTACCCCTGCCCATACAGGCCAGTCTTGCCAGACTCTAGGGTTGTGCGCCCATCTCACTTAAGAGGCCGGGGGCCAGCGCTGTCCGCAGACACTTCCGGGTCACGTGACCAGCGTGACAAGCTGCATCTGTCGAGCCAGCGCAGCAGACGGAAACGGTGTTTACCTTCCTGCTGGTAAGCGGTCCCTATTTATCTACTTGCACCCGGAGGTGCTTTCGAACTGCTAGGTTGGCAGGCGCTGGGACTGAACAACGGGAGCGCACCCCGCCGCGGGGAATCGAACCGCCGACCTTTCGATCAGCAAGTCCTAAGCGCTGAGGTTTTACCCACAGCGCCACCCGCGTCCACGGGTTAAATACTTAATTCATTCCGGAGGACCGTTCTTAACCTGAAACTGTTCTTAACCTGAAGCACCACTTTAGCTAATGGGGCCTCCTGCTGCCGCCGCGCCGCTGGAGCACGATTTCTGTTCTCATCCTGAAGCAAAGTTCTTAACCCGAGGCACTATTTCTGGGTTAGCGGAGTCTGTAACCTGAAGCATATGTAACCCGAGGTACCACTGTACTGTATGCCCTTACTTGGGAGTAAATCCCATTGAACTCAGTGAGCCTTCCTGCATGTAGGACTGCATTGTAAGTGTCACATAATAGGGGAGTTTTATTGGAGGGATTTCCCCTTAAAGATGACCTAAAGGCCTTTTAAATAGCCAAGCACATGGTAACACATTCCTGGACTATATACCATCTCGGATGACAGGTGGATGGGAGAGTTAAATGCTGCAATGCTTTCCTGTAAAGATAAAAAATAATAATACTTGAGCCACACACAAAACTTTCTGGTGACAGCCGGGAACCTCCTCCTAAGATCTAGTTTTCTGTACACAGAGAGCACTGAAATCATATCGCCCTCACCTGAAGTATCAAGTGGTCTGGTCTAGAAAAAGCATTTCCACATGATCCGCTGTTTTTTAGACCCATCAGATGGTCTCATTCACTTTAAGCGCAGCTATTGTCTTTTTGTCCAGTGTCTTTTGCTGTGATAGATTCTGCAGAGCTCATGGAAAAAAATCCAGCTTCCTGTGGGAATGAGCGCTGGCGTTTCTGACCTTTGGGGCTGTATGACACCCCACCCCCAATCCTCTTTTCTCCATTTTCCTTCCTGGTCTTTGTCTGTTTGTCTTCTCATCTTGCATTTCCTTCTTGGCAACCCTTTGGACCACATGTCACTCCTTCGATTTTGTTCTGTTTTGCCCTCTGCCAAAGCAAAACATTTAAGGATCTTCTTCCATTCTGCCAAACGCTGGTGGTAGCTTTTATTTCCCTTTTGTCTTCTGTCGGTTGTGCAAACATTTGCAAAGTGGTTCTTTTCAGCCTTCACGGGCACCCATAACTGCTGCGAAATTATAAAAGGCAATTGCTTTTTTTAAAGGTATGGCACGCTGCTCCCACTCCCCATGTGCCTGGGCTTGTTTAATGCTTCTTTGAAATAATTGCTAATAATTAACCCTGTTGTAATATTGTGATCCACGTTTATGGGTGCTGGTGGAGTCAAGGGTTTTAGAAAAACGGAGTGTAATAAAAAAAAAATGGGTTGGGGAAATTGTGCTTGGCTTTACTGCCTTTAACATTTGTTAGTAAGACTTTTGAAGATGAATCTAAACTGAATGTTTAGATTGTAAATTACCTTCAAAACCTCAGGTACAGATGTTAAACATTTGTCCAGAGCTGGGGTGTGTTTGTGTGTGTGTGTGTGTGTGTGTGTGTGTGTGTGTATATACACACATACAGTGGTACCTCGGGTTAAGTACTTAATTTGTTCCGGAAGGTCCGTTCTTAATCTGAAACTGTTCTTAACCTGAAGCACCACTTTAGCTAATGGGGCCTTCTGCTGCCGCCGCGCAATTTCTGTTCTCATCCTGAAGCAAAGTTCTTAACCCGAGGTACTATTTCTGAGTTAGCGGAGGCTGTAACCTGAAGCATATGTAACCTGAAGCGTATGTAACCCGAGGTACCACTATGTGTGTGTACACACACACACACACACACAGATTTTAATTTTAGTTTATGCACAAATGTACATAACAAAGCCCAGGCAGGTATTTCTCTCAAATGAAAAGTGGTCTCTCCAGAGGTTGCTATTTTGAGCAAAGGAGTGCTCTGTCTGTTGCTGGGGAGGGGCTGGGAAGAGCGCCTGGTAGCCATCTTAAAAGTAAAAATCACCCCCAATCTGTTCCTCTACCCAGGTTCCAGATGTGTGTGTTTTAAAAGGGCAATTATGCAGCTGGAATCCTGGCACGGGAAGTGACTGCTTTTCATTAAAACAACAGCAGGGTTCCATTTTAAGCATTTCATGTAACGTGTAATTTCCCCCTCCGTTTGTACAGTCAACTTAACATTGGAAGAGGCAGCTGGATCAGGCCAGTTGCCCGGCACACCCAGAATTCTGTTCTCACTGTGGCCAACTAGGTGCCCCATAGAGTCCCCAAAGCAGGACCTGGGTGCAAGAGCTCCTGTGGTTTCTAGCATCTGGTGTTCAGAAATATTACTGCCTCTGTCTGGAGGCAGAACAGGATTTCTTACCCCAGGATTGTTAATCCTCGGATTATAATCCCAGTCTATATGACATTTGAAGGCAGGGTGGGGGTCAGGGAAAGGTGGGTGGCCACTTTGGGCCCTCCAGGGAGTCCCATGTGGCCCACAAGGCTATTCCCCCAAACTATGCTCACCCTGTTAATCAGCTGGTGTGATTGGCAGGTGATGTCAGCTGACAGGTGGGGTTCAGTTCTGCACTGGCTGTGCCTTCCAAAGTAGCAGGATTTAACCACACCTGCTCAACAGGTAATGAGCGGAGCGTTCAATCCAGCTGGATGATGCTACGCCATCAGGGGCAGATTTTGGCAATCTTCCGTAATATTGCACCAGAATTGAGCGACCCCAAATGGATCTTCTCAATTACCGATTTCCTCCATTTTGCGCCCCCCTTGGCTCAGCATCCTGTGCTGGGAAAATCTCCCACGTCACCCTAAATTCTTTGCCGACGCCAGCATGTTCCCTGCAAGAAAGGTACCAGCAAAGCAGACCCCTCCATGTAGGTTTATTTTGACAGGTAGGTGGGGTCCCACCCACCTGTCAGATACCTTAGGTCAAACTTGACCAGTGAGCAGGAGATAAGAATCTGACCCACTGTGCCAAAAGGATTCCTGACCCCATCTCAAGGTGTTGAATGGCTGTCTTGCACCATTCAAAGGCCGCTCTAGTCTTCTGCAGGTATGTAAGTTCCCATGTTTGAAGCAGGACTGGGATTGCACTAGCCTGTCTATCACTGCCTCCTCCTAGTGCTTCTACCCATGCGCCTACCAGACACTCACTGTATGCTGTGCTCCAACAGGGGCACACATGTGTAGATGCAATCTGGATAATTGTTCTCTTGTCTCTGAACAAATGGGGGCCTATAAGTGATAAGATCAATGCACATAGGCTACTCTTCAGACATGAGACATGCACTGTACTCCATGCTCTGGTAACATCCAGATTAGATTACTGCAATTATCACACCAGGCTCCCCACACCTGGTTTAGAGGCTAGTTTTTCCTAAGAAGGAAGGAAATTGAGTCAGCGGTGTCTGCTTTTGCTCTAGATGTTGTTGAATCTCGCCTGGATCACATCCACTTGCTATTAACATCCGTGAACACGTATGGATGTTAAGAGACCGAAATGAGAGGGGGGCGTTAACTGATCCCAGTGACATTAAAAAATGGCCTCAAATGACCAGAACCAGGCTTCAGGTGTTGCAGCAATATTTCTTTGCCAGCTTTGGCTTTCAGGTCGTGTTGTGATACTTCTAAGCCTTCATTGACGGCTATAACCATTGTAGCAGATGGTCAGGAATTCAGTATGGCTTCCAGACACACTTCTGAATGAGGGTGGGTCTATCCAACAGCTTTTTAGTCACGGCAGCTACATGAAACTGCCATATTCAGTGTACCTCTGAATTTGGTTGGTGAGGAACAGCAGAAAGAGGGGACAATGGCCACCATGCTGTGCTTCAGGCTTCCCCTAAGGACATAAGAATCAGGCCAGTGGCCCATCTAGTCCAGCATCCTGTTCTTTCAAAGGCTGACCTGTGTGAAACCCACAAGCCAGGACTTGGGTGCATGAAGACTCTGCCTGGTATGCAGAAGCTCTGACCTTGGAGGCAGAGCATAGCCGTTGTGGCCAATAGCCTTTCCAGAGGGCTTCTCAGGGGCGCCTGATTGGCTGCTGCTGTGGGAAGCAGGATGCTGTCGGACTCCACATGGGCTTGATCCAGCAGGGCTTAACATTCTTAAGTTAACCCTATTAATGCCTCTTGCATGCGCCCAATTTTAATCACTCTCTTCTAGGTCCGCAGAAAAACCTCTGATAGTTTGTTTGTGTGTTTGTGTGGACATCATTTATTCCCTGCCCTGTAGTGACTTGGAGGGCAGGTGTGTTCGGGGGTCCGTAACCCTTGCCCCAAGCCCCACAAAAGACCTAGTTATACTAAATGCACCTTGATCTCTCTCTCTTTCCCATCCCTTCGAAGCCTGAAAAAGGGAGAGGAGAGTGGGAAGGGATGATCTCCGCAGCCCAAGGCAGAGTTGCTTGGGAATGCAAGAGAAGCAAGTGTCTCCAGCGGCTTTGTGGGGGGAGGAGGGAGGGAATTCTGAGTGCCCATTATCCCCCAGGAACAAAAGCCCCTCTGTCTGTGCCACCTAAACAGCAGCCAGAGCTGGTGTGATGTGAATCGGCGTATGTGAGCTTCGAGGGCAGCGTGCCAAAGTAGCATCAGTGAGCGCGAGTGTCCCGGCCGTCTTGCTTACTTACCTAAAATAAGCATGGAGAGCTGGACTTTGGAGCTTAACAAAATGCTGGCTGTTAGAATCACAAGAGCCATTGTGCTCAATTGCCCTGGCACGAAGGTTACGCACACGGGCGCCTGTATGTGTACGAACCCCCTGTGTTCCAGGTAGAGCAAACCCTGGAGAGGGGAACGTCAACCCGCAAGGAAATCTAGGTGATCCTTCCGTTCCAACCACTACATTTTGAGAGACGTGGGCAGAAAGGTACCACGAGGATAACATGCAACAGGCTTTACATCCCAGAGAAGGACGATCTGCTCTGCCAAGGAGTGTGGTGGAGTCTCCTTCTTTGGAGGTCTTTAAGCAGAGGCTTGACAACCATATGTCAGGAGTGCTCTGATGGTGTTTCCTGCTTGGCAGGGGGTTGGACTCGATGGCCCTTGGGGTCTCTTCCAACTCTATGATTCTATGACCCATCTTCCAGAGTTTTGGCCCGTTTTGCATAGAATTCCTAAACTCTCTTTAAGAATCTGTGAATGGCATTATCAGATTGAACTCACATCATACGGTGTGCAGGATCCTGTCTTCCAACTAGCCAGGATCAAAAGGACGGTGGAAGTGGTTCTGTGACAACAGGGAGACTTTGAGAAAACTGTGTCTGAAGGACAGCCCTTTGGGCTTCTGCGCAAACTGCAAATCAACTCTTCCAACAAATAGAGCTCCAGCAGCTCTTGTTGCTTTCGCCATTGCTGTGGCCAGTGGCGTAGCGTGGGGGGTGCAGGGGGGGCCGGCCGCACCGGGCGCAACATCTGGGGGGGGGGCGCTCGCACTCGCAGCTCTCTGCCCCTACCTGGCTCACTCACTCTCTCTCACTGCAGTGCTGGCTGTGCGAATCCGATCCGAGCCGCCGGGTCGCCGCCCACTGTGGAGGGGAGGGTGCCAGGCGTGCGGTGCGGTGCGGAGAGAGAGCGAGGGACTATCTGGGGGAGGGACAGTGCAGCGGGGGGGGGGCGCAAATTACTTGCCTTGCCCCGGGTGCTGACAACCCACGCTACGCCACTGGCTGTGGCAGTTTTTAGACAGCAGAAATGGCAGCCTAACAGGTCACTTACTGCTATTTCACAATATAGAATTGGAAGGGATACCAAGAGTCATTTAATTCAACCCTGCAGTGCAGGAATCTCAGCTAAAGCATCCATGACATATTGCATTTTGAACATTTTCGTCTGATCCGATACAGGAGACATGGAGAAGGGGCAAAACAGCTGCCCCAGAATGACTTTTAGGATGCTTAAGATGCTTGTCCTTTCGCTGGGGAATTAAATCACAACAAAAGCGACACTGATTTCGAAGTGATGTTGGCAGAGATCTCAGAAGAGTTGAGTAGTAACATCCCTGTCAATAATTTCCCCCCGCCCCGTTTTCAACCACTGTCAAGAAACTGCGATGAAAAGCTTCCGGATTGGAAGCTTTAACTTTTCTCCCCTTCCACAAGGTCAAGCAAAACAGCAGCAGCAGCAGTAACAACAAAGGGAGACTTTGGCCCAGAGGACAGCCTGTTCCTTCCCTCCAGCAGGCCCTGAAAGTCGTGGCCAGTCACACTTCGATAACGCTTGTCCTGCCAGGGAATTGGAGTGTGCTGGTGCAAAGAGCACTCCCAGCGCCGGGATTTCACTGGGGAAAGTATCGCCTGGGGCTCTGCTCTCACCACCAAGGCAACTTTGACCTTTCACGCCTTCATGGGCAGTCTCCATAACAACGGATTAAGAACTGGGAGGATCTGTGGTTTTGTCAATAAGACCCGGCTAGTTTTGCACCCCTTCACCGGCCTAGCGCTGTTGTCTGCTGGGCTCTGATTTTTCTGATTTTGCAGAGTCGGATGACTAGCACCCGCAAACTTCCCTCCTTTCTGGGAATCATCTTGTGCTCGTTGTTACGACTGCTTCCTCCATTCTATTTGCACTTCTTGGCTCTGTTGCTGCACCTTGCTTAGAGATGATCCGTGATTTTGACACCCTGATTATAAGAGATAATTCTCCTCTAGCCCTATGGAATCCACTTCCAGGTTGTAAACACCCTTTCAGCACCCTACTATGTACATAGTAGATGCATCTGTAAACAGCTGTTGCCATGCAGTTTATTTTTCTGATGAGATGAATCTGGTGCCCTCCCGTTTTTTTTCACTGGTTCTGCAGATTTTTTTATTTTTATTTTTACTGGAGGGTTGGCTGTTTGCAGTGCTGATTGGCTGATGGCTGGCTGTCTACAGTACTAAGTGGCTGGTGGCTGTGAGGCTTCCTTCCTGGAGCAGTTCACGTTTTTTACAGAGGAATTGTGCTTTTGAAAAAGCATCAGCTGCAACACCAACACTCGTGCATTTATCCTTTAATTCAGGCATAGGCAAACTCCAGATGTTTTGGGACTACAACTCCCATCATCCCTAGCTAACAGGACCAGTGGTCAGGGATGATGGGAGTTGTAGTCCCAAAACATCTGGAGGGCGGAGTTTGCCTATGCCTGCTTTAATTCAACACCTTAAAAAAAAAAACACCCTTTTTTGTGAAACTGTTTTGGAGAAGGGGGTTTAGCGACTAGATGACCCTTATGGTCCCTTCCAACTTTCTACAATTCTATGACTCTAGGCCCACAACTATTGGTGAGTTCACACTGTGTACACTGTGCAGTGGCGTAGCGTAGGTTGTCAGCACCCGGGGCAAGGCAAGTAATTTGTGCCCCCTAACCCGGGGCAAGGCAAGTAATTTGCGCCCCCCCCCCCCCGCTGCACTGTCCCTCCCCCAGATAGTCCCTCGCTCTCTCTCCGCACCGCACACCTGGCACCCTCCCCTCCACAGTGGGCGGCGACCCGGCGGCTCGGATCGGATTCGCACAGCCAGCACTGCAGTGAGAGAGAGAGCCAGGTAGGGGCAGAGAGCTGCGAGTGCGAGCGCGCCCCCCCCCCCAAGATGTTGCGCCCGGTGCGGCCGGCCCTCCCTGCACCCCCCACGCTACGCCACTGACACTGTGCAACCCAGTTGTCAGCTGATCAGTGCTGGGCAAGGAAGCCCTGCTCCAAGCACCATAGAACCAGCTTCCTTCAATCTCAGTACTGAAGGAGGATAACTATGTCCATCATGAAACATTGTGAATATCTTTCCACAGTGTGGGGGATAGGGGCGGCCTCATATTACATAGTAGACCACACCGCTTGCCTGCTTCAGTCCCCAGTATCTTCATTGTAATAGATATTGGGTAGCAGAGCTGGATGAAATTTTGGTGCACCACAACCAACCAGAGGAGGTAATACAGTGGTACCTTGGTTCTCGAACATAATCCGTTCCAGAAGACCGTTTGACTTCTGAAACGTTCAGAAACCAAGACATGAAGGGCTGGCTGCAAGTTCAGTTGGAAAGATTGAAAGACACGCAGCGGAAGCTGTTCAAATTCCAAGGCATGTTTGAAAATGAAAGCAATTACTTCCAAGTTTTTGGCATTCAAAAACTGAAACTTTCAGCTTCTGAGACGCTCGAAAACTGAGGCACCACTGTACTGGGTTAAGCCGTGGGGGGTGGTGTTCTTTTTCAGTCCGCTGGTCACATTTTCTTCTGGACAACCTTCCGACAGCCACTTTGCAGAGGTGGGCAGGGCCAGGGGCAAAACTAGGCAGAGGAACAAATATAAATTTTAGCTTTTGTAAAGTAGGCTATTTTCTACACACCTGCTCCTCCATCCACTCTACACTGTATTTAGGCAAAAAAGAGCCGTTCATTAGAATTCAAGGATGCATTCTTCCAGCCAGACCAGAACGCCTGGGGCACAAATCAACACCAGTGAGGGGTGTGGGCTGAGGAAAGTTCCCAGGGCTAGTCATCTAATCCAGGGGTCAGCAAACTTTTTCAGCAGGGGGCCGGTCCACTGTCCCTCAGGCCTTGGGGGGGGGTGCGGACTATATTTTGAAAAAAATAATGAACGAATTCCTATGCCCCACAAATAACCCAGAGATGCATTTTAAATAAAAGCACACATTCTACTCATGTGAAACACCAGGCAGGCCCCACAAATAACCCAGAGATGCATTTTAAATAAAAGCATACATTCTGCTCGTGTGTAAAAACACCAGGCAGGCCGCACAAATAACCCAGAGATGCATTTTAAATAAAAGCATACATTCTACTCGTGTGTAAAAACACCAGGCAGGCCCCACAAATAACTCAGAGATGCATTTTAAATAAAAGGACACGTTCTACTCATGTAAAAACACGCTGATTCCCAGACCGTCCGCAAGTTGGATTGAGAAGGCGATTGGGCCGGATGCAGACCCCTGGCCTTAGTTTGCCTACCCATTATCTAATCCAGGCATGTCCAAAGTCCGTTTCAGGGGCCTAATCTGGCCCGCCGGTTGGTTTAAGCCCCTGTGGCCGTTTATTTTCTGGGGTAAAACCCTCAACAATTTCAACCCGAAAATATCTCAACAACTCTTGGGTAAAATCATAAGAAGCTCAACAACTTCAATCCTAAAAAAAGGTTAGCAACTTTGGTCGGCCCTCACGGCCCTTCATTTCATCAAATCTGGCCCTCTTTGAAAAAAGTTTGGACACCTTCTAATCCAACCTCCTGCAATGCAGGAATCTTTTGCCCAATGTGGGGCTTGAACCCACAACCCTGAGATTAAAAGTCTCATGCTCTACCATCTGAGCTATCCCAACAATCAGAGAAAGTCCTGGATGGCTTCAGTCAGACCTTGGGGGCTCTGTGTTCACAGGGGGGCTTCCTATGAATAGAATCAGTTCGCTGGATGAAGTCAGTGTCCTAACTTCCTGGCAGGTGGGTTGCTGTTGTTTTCCAGTAGCGGGCAGGGCAGGGCAAGGAGGTCAGCACAGTGCAAATGCACCAGCAGAGGAGCGTTTGCACCACACCACCCTCCCTGCTATCTTGCCCCTCCCAGCCCATGACTGCAACCCACCTGCCAGTTGGCTGCTATGAGATGCAGGATTCTGAATTAGATTAACTTTTAATTTGATGCAGCAGGGCTTTTTTATGTCCTTATGAAAAGGTGTAGGCAACATGTAATACAGTTTTTTAAACTGGAGAGGGAATTATCAGATCATTCCAATGTTTCTGATATGAGGAGCTCCTTTCCCTTCTACATTGTCAGCCGAAGCAAATGGAGAATTATGCAAATACATGCAACTTGCATTATTCAGCTTTTTTAAATGAAGAATTTGGATTCCCTTGATGTAGGCTGAGGATTTTCTTTTGCACAAAGCTTTTGCGGGAAAAGTGACATTTGGCCACCAGCTCTAATTTCAGCAGAAGATATGCTAACGAGGTTAATAACATACAAATTTCTTTCAGCTCTTGTTTCTAAGACTCAGTGCTGGTTTAATACTGGACATGCATAGATGAAGAGTTGGGAATCACTGGAAGAACTAAGCTGATCTTGGCTTTTGTGGGGGGAAATAGGACTGATTTGCTTTGACAATTATTCTCTCCCACTTAATCTGTTGATTATGTTGCTCAGATATCTGCAGACGTGGTTCGATTATGAACATGGTGATATTTTTTTGGAATTTAAATAACTGCAGCAAAAAACGGCAATTGTGTTGGAACCGTATGGACATAATCCTCCAGCATTGAAAAAAATGGGTTTTGGGAACATGGAGTTTAGTCTTAATGGCGAAACTGACTGAATAAGGCCACATGAGAGCTTTTATTTATTACATCCATATCCTGCCTTTCCTCTAAGGATCTCAAGACAGATTACACAATCACACATTTCCCCAATCCGCCTACCTTTGTTAGGAGATGTCAGGTAGTCATATACCGAAATTTCCTGATCTCCTTTGTTTGCTTACAAGAATGCAGAATATAATTTAGATATATGTGAGACCTTTCCAGTGCTATAACCTCTTTATACAGTGGTGCCTTGCAAGACGAAATTAATTCATTCTGCGAGTTTTTTCGTCTTGTGAATTTTTCGTCTTGCGAAGCACAGTTTCCCATAGGAAATGCATTGACGGTTTCCCATAGGAATGTATTGACGGTTTTAAGAAAAAGGCGCAAGACGTTTTCATCTTGCGAAGCAAGCCCATAGGGAAATTCATCTTGCGAAGCAACTCAAAAAACAAAAAACTATTTCGTCTTGCGAGTTTTTCGTCTTGCGAGGCATTCGTCTTGCGAGGTACCACTGTACTATGTGAAATTTCTTTATAATGAAAGAGTAAGGGAAAGAGTTGATATCTGCTAGTCTTTTCGAGATGAATTAACCACACTTCCTCTTGTGTCTCCCCCTCAACCTTGTCTCTCTTGTAGAATGAGTATGATGCCTCTGGGGGCACTCCTTCTTCCTGCTCTGTGTTTCCTGGGTGCCGTAATTCCGCCGGGACTCCAGTATGCCACCTTTTCGCACAACGCCACCAAATTCCTCCATCTGATCATGGATCCCAACTCGGGGACTCTCTACCTGGGGGCTACAAACTTCCTCTTCCAGCTGACGTCGGGCCTGGCGCTGGAGGAAGCCGTCTCTACTGGGCCTTCTTTGGACAGCAAGGATTGCCTCCCGCCCGTCACCAGGCAGGAATGCCCCCAAGCGCAGGAGACGGACAACTACAACAAGCTCTTGCTGGTCAACTCGCCCAAGGAGGAGCTCATCGTTTGCGGCAGCGTGTGGCAGGGCATCTGCGAGAAGAGGAGACTCGGCTTCATCGACCGCGTCCTCTTCCAGCCCCAGACGCCGGGGGACACCCAGTACGTGGCAGCCAACGACCCCAACATCTCTACCGTGGGGCTGATCGGATACGCCAAAGACAACATGCCGCTGCTCTTCGTTGGCCGGGGCTACACCAGCCGGGGGGTCGGGGGCAGCATCCCCCCCATTACCACTCGCAATCTCGGGACCCACCCTGGGCAAGACCCGCACTCCATCTTCTCCTACGAGGAAACGGCCAAGCTGGCCGTGGGCCGCCTCTCGGAATACAACCACCACTTTGTCAAGTCGTTCACGCACGGCTCCAGCGTCTACTTCCTCTTCTACCGGCGGGACCTCAAGTCGCACTCCCGCGAGTACCGCACCTACATTTCCCGCATCTGCCTGGACGACGTGCACTATTACTCCTACGTGGAGCTGCCCTTGCTCTGCCGGAGTAAAGGGAAGACGTACAGCCACCTCCAGGCCGTCTATGTCTCCCAGCCGGGCAGGGAAGGCGGTGTCGGCGGCACAGCCCGGGGAGACGTGCTTTTTGTTGCCTTCTCCGCCTGGCAGGCTTCTTCTGGGAAGCTGAGCGAGGAATCTGCGCTCTGCCTTTATACGATGGACGAGGTGGACCGCCTCGCCACGCGGACCAGGGACCTTTGCTACACCAAGGACGGGAAATCAGAAGAAGGTGTCGAGGTGGCTTATATAGAGTACGACGTCAGCTCCAACTGTGTCCAGCTGTCGGCGGTAAGTGGGGTGTGTGTGTGTGTCCTGCGATGTGCAATGTGGGAACCCACAGCTTGAAGGGGGCAAGATGGCGTTGATTGTGCCAGAATGGTACAATGGCAGGAGGTAAAGGGACGCGGGTGGTGCTGTGGTCTAAACCACCGAGCCTCTTGGGCTTGCTGATTTGGAAGGTTGGCGGTTCGAATCCCCATGACGGGGTGAGCTCCCGTCGCTCTGTCCCAGCTTCTGCCAACCTAGCAGTTCGAAAGCACGCCAGTGCGAGTAGATAAATAGATAGCGCTGTGGCGGGAAGGTAAACGGTGTTTCTGTGTGCTCTGGCTTCCATCATGGTGTTCTGTTGCGCCAGAAGTGGTTTAGTCATGCTGGCCACATGATGCAGAAAGCTGTCTGTGGACAAACGCCGGAAAGAGAGATGAGCGCCGCAACCCCAGAGTCACCTTTAACTGGACTTAATCGTCCAGGGGTACTTTCCTTTGCGAGTTCCACAGATCAGAGATACGTAGGCAGAAGATGGGTGGGTGCCTTTCCTGGTTGATTTCTGCACAATTTGAACTATTTCAGCACAAGTTTCTGAATCTCAATTGTTAAAAAACAACAACGCACCTTTCCTTACCCCAGTGAAATTCCCTCTGTGGGTGGTGGTGGGTGGGTATGTACTAGGAATGGACCTGTTTGTGGAAAAAGTACAGGAGGCATTCAACATGGTGCTAGGCTGATGGTTTTGTCGGGATAGGCAGTTCTGATGGAATGATTACCCCATCTCCTTCCCCCTGCCTGCTGTTCTGGGGGTTCTCAAGCACTGGCAGGAAACTCCATTGTGCAGGTGGAAGTTCTTGTGCAGGGCATCTGCTGATGTGGGGCTCACCCTATGGGTTGTAGCCAAGTGGCTTCTACTCAAGAGTAGACCCATTGAAGTTAATGAAACCAAAGTTAGTAATGCCTGTCAGCTTCAGTGGACCTACTCTACCGTTAGCTACAACAACCCTATGAGCTGTGTTCAGTCATGGAACTCAGTAGAAATTCCTGGGCTCCACAGCCTTTGATTCTTCTGCGTGTCCTTTTTTTTTTTTGCACCAGCCTCTGTTTGATGGATCTTGGGGTTCTAGTAAAAACCAAAACCAAAACCCTAAGTCGATCTCGCGAGCCTGAAGTCTGCCCACCCCTGCTGTCAGGGAACTGCCATCGGAGCTGGAGGCGGAGAGAAGGCTCCAGAGGGATGCCGGAGAGGGTCCCAGTAGGGAGAGAGGCAGCCCATCCACTGGGGAAGGAAATCAGCGTAACACCAGTGGAGAAGGGGGGCAGATGGGGGAATCGGAGAGGTGGCTCCAGGACTCCTCCCCGGAGACCAGCGGAGAGAGTATGGGTACTCCGCTGCCCACACCCTCCCTGCGCAGAAGACTTCCGCGCAGGGAGAGTAGGAGGAGACTGGGCGTCAAACAGCTTTTATGCTGGAAGAGGTTCAAGAAACGCCCACTGACGGATTCTGCCAGCGATTGAGGCAGCCACGGAACTTGAGGCTGTCCAGACAGAAAGGGTTCAACCAGGTAACCTAGCCAGGAGTGGCGGCAACTTACGCACGAGCAACCCCTAGAACCATTACACCTGCCATCGACCACTTTCCAAGAAAGTAAAAAATTGTTAAATCATCGGCCACTTACGGAGGAAAGGTTGCCGATGAATGTTTTCAGTTGACTCAGGTAGATATTAGCCTCACTTCAACACCTCTTTGCATCTCGGAGAAATATGATGAAGTATAAAAGTAGTAATACTTGAAATGCGTATAACAATTAAGTGCGTTATATAATGAGCACTGCAGGAATCAAAATCTCTGCATTACACATTACACCTGGTTGTTTAGAGTTCTATAAACGATGATTTATAATTCAGAAATAATAACTCCGGCGCAAGTCTTTCGAATATATGTTTGTACTGTTTTCCTCTTAGAAAAAAGACGGAGACGTCGGAGAGGGAGTGGTCAGGGAGGCAGATTTAATCGCCCATAGCTGAAAAGCTCTTCTTGCTTGCAATTATTGTGGTCAGCCTTAAACCTAGTCACCTTAAACCTATACAGTGGTGCCTCGCAAGACGAAAAGAATCCGTTCCGCGAGTCTTTTCGTCTTGCGGTTTTTTCGTCTTGCGAAGCAACCCTATTAGCGGATTAGCGCTATTAGCGCTATTGGCAGTTTAAGGGCTATTAGCGGCTTTTTAAGGCTTAAGGGATTAGCGGTTTAGCTGCTAAAAGGCTATTAGCAGCTTAGCGCTTCAGAAAAAGGGGTTGGGGAGCAAAAAAAAACTCAAAAATTTTCGTCATTTTCGTCTTGCAAAGCAAGCCCATAGGGAAATTCGTCTTGCGAAGCGCCTCTGAAAACGGAAAACCCTTTCGTCTTGCGGGTTTTCCGTCTTGCGAGGCATTCGTCTTGCGGGGCACCACTGTATTACGGTTGCCACAATGGAATGTCTAAGTGCCATTCCCCCCCCCCCTCCGCAGTTGTTGTTGGTGGATATTTTCATTTCTACACAGCTTTATATTTTAAAGAAAAAACTCTCAAAGCCGTTTACAGCACATTAAAACATCAAATAAAATAATCCAGAACAAAAATTCAAGCTTCAAGGAAAATATTTCAGACCCTTTTCTAAGTGACATTTTGCTTTCCCCATATATATTTCCCTACTTAATTTATATAGCAGCCCCATAACAGAAGTACTCTAGGAAGCCAGTGTGGTGTAGTGGTCGGAGTGTCGGACTAGGACCTGGGAGATCCGGGTTCAAATCTCCACTCAGTCAATCCCCACTGGATGAACTTGGGCCAGTCACAGCCTCTTAACCTTACCTCATTGGGTTATTGTAGCGATTAACTGGAGGAGGAAGGTGAACCATGCACTCCTAAGTTCGGATATACATACATGCAATAAATGAGCACTTCTGTTTACCTGCTTAAGAAAGCTGGAGAGTCCAGCCAGATAATAATAATTTATTATTTATACCCTGCCCATCTGGCTGGGTTTCCCCAGCCACTCTGGGCGGCTTCCAACAGAATATTAAAATACAATAGTCTATTAAACGTTAAAAGCTTCTCTAAACAGTGCTGCCTTCAGATGTCTTCTAAAAGTCTGGTAGTTGTTTTTCTCTTTGACATCTGGTGGGAGGGCGTTCCACAGGGCGGGTGCCACCACCGAGAAGGCCCTCTGCCTGGTTCCCTGTAACTTGGCTTCTCGCAGCGAGGGAACCGCCAGAAGCCCTCGGCATTGGACCTCAGTGTCCGGGCAGAACAATGGGGGTGGAGACAGCAGTTGCCATCCTGGCACCCAGAGATCTCCATGCAGTCGCAATTGGAACTGCGCCAGTCACAAAAATGGGAAATTTCTAACACTGCATGTGTTGAGGGAGCTTACACCCATATTCAGTGAAATGTGTTAACAAGCCCAGTTCCTTGGAGAGTGAGGGAGCACCTTCCCTTTGGGAAAAGGACATATCATCTTCTTTTTCTCTTCTTTGGTGATCACTCGTAGTCGAGTAAGGTTGTTTTCCATAAACACGGTTTTAACAGTGAGTCCGTGTCTGTGGAGGCCAGTTCTGGATCCACACGTCCTTCCACAGTGGGGACATTGGTTTCCTGGTGGGAGTTGATCATGGTGTGGATTTGCCAAGCGTGCCTTCCTTTAAGCACGTTTTCCCCTTGCGTCCTGAGTTCGAGTGTCTTCAAAGCCCACGACACCTTTGGTAAAGGCTGCTCTCCAACTGGTGTGCTCGCAGGCAAGTGTTTCCCAATTGTTGGTGTTTATACTACATTTTTAAAAATTTGCCTTGAGACAGTCTTTAAACCTCTTTTGTTGACCACCAGCATTACGCTTTCCATTTTTAAGTTTGGAATAGAGTACAGTGGTACCTTGGGTTACAGATGCTTCAGGTTGCAGACGCTTTGGGTTACAGACTCCGCTAACCCAGAAATAGTACCTCGGATTAAGAACTTTGCTTCAGGATGAGAACAGAAATCTCGCAGCGGCGGCAGCGGGAGGCCCCATTAGTTAAAATGATGCTTCAGGTTAAGAACGGACCTCCAGAACGAATTAAGTTCTTAACCTGAGGTACCACTGTACCGTAGTTGCTTTGGAAGGCGATAGGACTGCTTAGAAGTTTGTCTTATAATAGTTGTCCCCTGGGGTTGTCAATTGCTGGGGCCTGTGGGTGGGGTGGGGACAGGGACACAGGAGTCTGGTGCTGTGTCTGTTTCAGCGCAACACCCACACTCATGACTCCTCTGGCCCATTAAAAACTTAACCAATCTATTTGTGGCTCTTACTCTTTAAGGGGACACAAAGCCTCTCTTTGTTGTTGTGGACCTGCTCTTGTGACTCAGACAGCAGCTTTGGAATGCAGAGTTAGCAGCCAACACCTGGTGAAAGGGACAGAGATAAGGGCACCCAGATAAGCCCAGTCACCTGCTAATTGCTTCAGATCAAAGAAGTGTTAAAAGCCTGGCTCCAGGGGCCAATTCGAAAGCTGGCAAGCCTTATATCCCTTGTTTTCAAGAGCCTTGTAATCTCTTTCCGCTGCCCAGAGGCACCCTTGTAAAGGGAAGGAAGTAAAAAAATACGTGAGAGAGAGAGAGAGAGAGCATGCCTGTTGACCTTGGGCATTGCTGTAAGACCCCCCCCCCCCCAAAAAAAAAAAAAACCCAGAGAAGTTTTAATTTGCATAGGAAGATCCCTAACAAGAACTACAAAATCTTGGGCCAGCTCTGTCTGGAGGGCAACTGGAGAGAGAAGGCCTCTGTCTGTACTTTGTGGTTTCCATTGCAAAGGAGGCACAGAATGTATTTTTATGGGAGACTTGTAGATCATCTACTGGGGGAAAATAAAACGGGAGCCCTGTAAAAGTGAGGAGCTTTTCAGCATGGCTTGTTTTCTCAGGGTTTTTTGGGGGGGTGTTAATAAGCTTTTCCAGGAGCTTAGGAAGCTGCCTTACTATTTAGGAGGTTTGGTATACAGCGGCTTCCTTTGAATTGGACCCCAGAAGAGAGAGAATGCAGAAGTGCAATACAGTGGTACCTCAGGTTACATACGCTTCAGGTTACAGACTCCGCTAACCCAGAAATAGTTCTTCAGGTTAAGAACTTTGCTTCAGGATGAGAACAGAAATCGTGCTCTGGTGCTGTGGCAGCAGCAGGAGGCCCCATTAGCTAAAGTGGTACCTCAGGTTAAGAACAGTTTCAGGTTAAGTACGGACCTCTGGAACAAATTAAGTACTTAACCTGAGGTACCACTGTATGAATCCCAAGCTGGATGAATCCCAAGCTGGAATTAAGATTGCTGGAAGAAATATCAACAACCTCAGATATGCAGATGACACAACCTTGATGGCAGAAAGTGAGGAGGAATTAAAGAACCTTTTATTGAGGGTGAAAGAAGAGAGCGCAAAACATGGTCTGAAGCTCAACATCAAAAAAACGAAGATCATGGCCACTGGTCCCATCACCTCCTGGCAAATAGAAGGGGAAGAAATGGAGGCAGTGTGAGATTTTACATTCTTGGGCTCCATGATCACTGCAGATGGTGACAGCAGCCATGAAATTAAGAGACGCCTGCTTCTTGGGAGGAAAGCAATGACAAACCTAGACAGCATCTTAAAAAGTAGAGACATCACCTTGCCAACAGAGGTCCGTATAGTGAAAGCTATGGTTTTCCCAGTAGTGATGTATGGAAGTGAGAGCTGGACCATAAAGAAGGCTGATCGCCGAAGAATTGACGCTTTTGAATTATGGTGTTGGAGGAGACTCTTGAGAGTCCCATGGACTGCAAGAAGATCAAACCTCTCCATTCTGAAGGAAATCAGCCCTGAGTACTCACTGGAAGGACAGATCATGAAGCTGAGGCTCCAATACTTTGGCCACCTCATGAGAAGAGAAGACTCCCTGGAAAAGACCCTGATGTTGGGAAAGATGGAGGGCACAAGGAGAAGGGGACGACAGAGGACGAGATGGTTGGACAGTGTTCTCGAAGCTACAAACATGAGTCTGACCAAACTGCGGGTGGCAGTGGAAGACAGGAGTGCCTGGCGTGCTCTGGTCCATGGGGTCACGAAGAGTCGGACACGACTAAACAACAACAACAACAACAACCACTGTATGCTTGTGACAAGTCTAGTAGCCTTATTCAGAACCAGCGGCAGCTACCAAACTATCCTCAGAATGAACATGAACACAGAAGAGGAGCCTCCTGGTCCATCGAGTGCAGCCTCCCATCCTCAGAGCGGTCAACCAGTTGCCTGTGGGCAGCCTGCAAAAACGGCCAGGGAACAGCAGCGCTTTCCGCTCCTGAGGTTTTTGGCAACTGGTATTCAGAACCATTATGGCCTCCGACAGTGGAGGTAGAACAGATCCCCGAGGCTTAGTAGCCACTGATACAGCCTGATCCTCCAAGGATTTTTGTCTAATCCTCCTTTAAAGCCGTCCAAGTTGGTGGCCATCCCTGCTCCTTGTGGGAGTGAATTCCATAATTTAAATATACACCGTGCGAAGAAGTACAGTGGTACCTCATGTTAAGTACTTAATTCATTCCGGAGGTCCGTTCGTAACCTGAAACTGTTCTTAACCTGAAGCACCACTTTAGTTAATGGGGCCTCCTGCTGCTGCCGCACCTCTGGAGCACGATTTCTGTTCTCATCCTGAAGCAAAGTTCTTAACCCGAGGTACTATTTCTGGGTTAGCGGAGTCTGTAACCTGAAGTGTATGTAACCTGAAGTGTATGTAACCTGAAGCGTATGTAACCTGAAGTGTATGTAACCCGAAAAGTATGTAACCTGAGGTACCACTGTACTAATGTTTCCATGACTTTCAGCGTCCTCACAAGAACCACATAAAACAGGCGCCTTTCGAAGAACATGGAAATGTTCCTGAAAGTCTACCCCGTCCGTTTAGCTCAGGCTAAGTCCCGATTTGTCCTATGCAGCCTGTTGGCTGGGATCTTCTTCAGCTTTTTAATTTTACTCATTTTCCTGGCCCCACAGACAAATTCAAAGCAGGTTTGTAGTAGCAACACAGTTGGTCCCATTTAAAGCATATTCAGACCTCCAAGTTGCCTACGTGAACTGTCATTTCCCAGTTCCCTCCTCTCAAACTGGAAAAAAAGAGACAAACCAGCAGATAATCTGAACACCCCTTTTTCTTAGCTTTTCCTTCTGTGTGACCCTTGGACCTTCCTTAGCAGAAGCACAAACTCCTCATTTTTTTGCAAACAGCTTAAACGTGCAACATGCCAGACTGGGAGGAGGGGTGGGGGGGTGAATGCCATTATAAATGGAATTTAATATCAAAATAAATAGCCGAGCAAGGAGGGGAAGAAGGCCTCTGGGACTGGAGGGCGAACCATGAATCTCCAGAGTTTTCTGGCTCTGCGTTCTGTGGCTTCAGCTGCATAGTTTAGAACGCAAAGGTGGCATGTGTGGAACACAGACCTTGTTTAATGGTGTGTTTATCCTGTGGCGTGTGAACGTCAACCATGGCCATTCAGCCCTGGGAATGGGCTTGCCATTGAAAAGCTCGTATCGGGCTGAGCATGTTTTGTTGTGCCAGTTCCCAAAATGAAATGCTTGTTGGTTTCCCCATACACATACCTCTCCGGACCGGAGGCAGTTTGAGCTTGGCTGGTTTCTCACAGTGGCCCGTTCTGCTTGCATTCTTCCAAGGCATATAATGCTAATTCTGTGCTCGCTTTGCAAGCGAGCCTCTCCTCCCACACAGGTTAGCTCTGGAAACCAGCTCCCTAGCGGATTCCGCAAGCTTGCTTTTGAGTCTATTTTCAACATGCGGGGAGGGCCAGAAAATCCAGACGCTAGACAGAAAGTTCAGCTCTGTCCCTTCCACTGGAAATCGTTTGGCTTGGCTCACTGTGGAGGGTTGTGGTGTGAGGTTCTGCAAACAGGTGTGTGTGTGTGTGTGTGTGTGTGTGTGTAATTTGGGCGACAGGGAATCCTTAATGATGCCTGTACGATCCTTTCTTTTTTTAAAAAAAAGCATGCATAGCTTTTAAAATCTTTCTGGAACCTGGAAACGGCTACTACTTCTTGTCCTCACTTCTCCAGCAGTGGTGGGGGGCACCCGGGGCAGCACCCCTTGGATTCCGCTGCCTAAGGCAGCTTCCTCAGTCTGCCTCATGGATGGGTCGGCCCAGCCCTGGATATGTGTTTGGGGAGCGGAGAGAAGTTTAACTGTGTCTTCCCTGCGCTGCTTTCTGCCAAAATGTTGTCTCTGCAGCTGTTGTTTGCCCCCCCACCCACAATTCTCTGTGTTTGCAGCAAACAGCACCTCCAGGAGGGAGAGCTTAAAATGAATAATTTTCATGGCAATTTCCCCAAGCACCAAGTGAAGTGAAACACACACATCAAAAGTCACACCTGCCTGAACGTTGCAATGCAGTTCCTCCACCGGTGTTTGCATAAAAATGCATACCTTAATGAAGTGTGCACAAAAATGAAGATTGGTTTAAGGTTTTTTAATTATCGTATTAAGGAGGAAAATGGCTTGCCATTTCTTTAGGAGAAATTTGCACCCAAACGCTGATGAAGTTTCATGAGGATTCTTTGTGGAAAACTGGTTTTTTTTGGGGGGGGGGCAAATTGCTGCAAAATGTGGAGGAGTGAATTGAGGATTGGAAAGAGAAGTTGATTGAGAGAGGCCAAATTGACAGATGTGCCCGTTCTTAATCTGGAGGTCCACAGCTTGAAAACTGGTCTCTCTTATGTGCAAATGATTGGCAATTAGGCAGGCGTGTCCTGTTCTAAAGGTGGCCGAATCAGAGAAGAGCAAAGCAAGGGTTGGGTTGGAAGGAGCTGCAAAACGGTTTCCCAAATAATAATAATAATAATAATAATAATAATAATAATAATAATAATAATTTTAGTATTGTTAACATTAAAGGATACCGTATTTTTTGCTCCAGACCACAAGACGCACCTAGTTTTTGGAGGAGGAAAACAAGAAAAAAAATATTCTGAATCTCAGAAGCCAGAACAGCAAGAGGGATCGCTGCGCAGTGAAAGCAGCAATCCCTCTTGCTGTTCTGGCTTCTGGGATAGCTGCGCAGCCTGCATTCACTCCATAAGACGCACACACATTTCCCCTTACTTTTTAGGAGGGAAAAAGTGAGTCTTATAAAGCAAAAAATACGGTATATTAGTACAGTGTAAAGTTGTTGGGGACACGGACTGCAGCTCAGTGACTCATAGTTTTGCAAGCAGAAGGTTGCAGGTTCAATTCCTGGCATCTCCCCCCCCCCCCCCAATTAAAAAAAAAAGGTTTTCTTCGCAAGTGATGTGATAGATCTCTGCCTGAGATCCCCAGAGAGCTGCCGCCAGTTCTAATTTACAATGCTCAGCTAGTTGCCAAAGAGCCCCATCTGGTCTTAGGAAGCTTCCTATTAACCTTAGTGCTTGAAGCCCAGAGGTAGAATATCTGTCAGAGCAGGACATAATGTTGGGCACAAACTGTACTTCTGACATCATGTTGTTGGGTTCCTTGTGGTACAAGCTGGCTTCTCGTCAGAAGAATTAGCTTCTGCCAGGTTGCAGGAGGAAACCCAATGCAGCAGCAACAAACTGAGTCCCCTTGTTGCCCGGAGACCGAGGAACAAAAACCTGAACTGGAAAGATCACTTTCTCTTTTTCTTTGCAATACAGTCATACCTTGCGTTGAAGTAGCTTCAGGTTGAGCATTTTCGGGTTGTGCTCTGCGGCGACCCAGAAGTAACAGAGTGCATTACTTCCAGGTTTCGCCGCTTGCGCAGACGCTCAAAATAACGTCACAAGCATGCGCGGAAGTGGCGAATTGTGACAGGTTGCGTTCGCTTCAGGATGCGAATGGGGCTCCGGAATGGATCCCGTTCGCATCCAGAGGTATCACTGTATCTGCTTCAGTCTATTGATATCCCGCTTTATCACTTCCCGAAGGAGTCCCACTTTATCACTACCCGAAGGAGTCTCAAAGCGGCTAACATTCTCCTTTCCCTTCCTCCCCCACAACAAACACTCTGTGAGGTGAGTGAGGCTGAGAGACTTCAGAGAAGTGTGACCAGCCCAAGGTCACCCAGCAGCTGCATGTGGAGGAGTGGGGAAGCGAACCCGGTTCCCCAGATTACGAGTCCACCGCTCTTAACCACTGCACCACACTGGCTCCCAGAAGAGGTTCCTTTGCTGGCCAGGCTTGTTCTCTTGTCATTCTTTCTCTTGGCCAGAGCTTGGAGATGGCAAACTGGCTGGTTCCTCCCTGCAGGCTCACCCTTAAGCCCTGGACCTGCCTTCCCAAACCTAGTGCAATCCAGACATCAACTCCCATCAGCCTTAGCAAGCAGCACTGGGCTGATGAGGAATGATGGGAAATGTAGTCTCAAACATCTGGGTGGTACCTGGTTGGGAAAACCAGGTCTAGATTTAGGTTTGAATTCTGACACCATCAATATTGGGGTGGAGAGAGCATGTGTGTGCATGCAAGGAGGAAATGTGCCTGGCGAGAGTGGATGGAGAAAAACGTTTCTCCTGTCTTAGAACACTAGAACATGTGGACACCCGGTGAAGCTGAATGTTAGAAGATTCAGGATGGACAAAATAAAGTACAGTGGTGCCTCGCAAGACGAAAAGAATCCGTTCCGTGAGTCTCTTCGTCTTGCGGTTTTTTCGTCTTGTGAAGCAAGCCCATTAGCAGATTAGCGGTTTAGCGGTTTAGCGGCTATTAGCGGCTATTAAAGGCTTAAGGGATTAGCGGATTAGCTGCTAAAAGGCTATTAGCAGCTTAGTGCCTTAGAAAAAGGGGGTGGGGAGCGAAAACCCCCTCCCAGGAATCGCAAGGCATTTTCGTCTTGCGAAGCAAGCCCATAGCAAATTCATCCTGCAAAGCACCTCCAAAACGGAAAACCCTTTCGTCTAGCGCGTTTTCCGTCTTGCGAGGCATTCGTCTTGCGGGGCACCACTGTATTTATTTATGCAGCACGTGGTTAAATTTTGGAACTCACTCCTACAGGAGCCAGTGTTGGCTGTCAACTTGGATGGATGGCTTTAAAACAGGATTATGCAAATTGGTGAAGGGTAGCAGGCTATCAATGGCTATTGCCACAAGGGCTATGCACTGCCTCCGTGGTTGCAGTAATGGCATATTCTGGGCTCATGGGATCAGTTTTCCTTTTTTTTTTACTGGAGCTCCATGGTCAAACAACCAGAGCTATACTCACCTGGGCTGAATATGAAAGGACAAATTTACACCTGAATTACTGCGCACCAGGAATTGTGCTAGGGCTTTTTGTTATTGCTGCTGTTAAACCATTGGGATTCTAATGTTTGCTGATCTAGTGCAAATATATATACCTCTCTTTTCAATTTTCTGTCTTACAATTTAAAATACTCATTTTACATCCCTTCTCTTTCCATGGTTCATTTTACATATCATAAATCTCTGCATATTTTACAAAAACTATGCCATTTGGTATTCCATTATTGCATCCATCAAAACTTGTTTACAGTGTTGAATTTATCTTAATGCTGCCAGCGTTTTCAGCTGTACATAATTATTTCCCATACATATTCAATCAACGTTTTCCAATCTTCTCTAAACATATGTTCTTCTTATTCTCTTATTCTATATGTTAAGTCTGCAAGTTGTGCATAGGTAAAGGGACCCCTGACCATTAGGTCCAGTTGTGGCCGACTCTGGGGTTGCGGCGCTCATCTCGCCTTATTGGCCGAGGGAGCCGGCGTACAGCTTCCGGGTCATGTGGCCAGCATGACTAAGCCGCTTCTGGCGAACCAGAGCAGTGCACGGAAACGCCGTTTACCTTCCTGCCGGAGCGGTACCTATTTAACTACTTGCACTTTGAGGTGCTTTCGAACTGCTAGGTTGGCAGGAGCAGGGACCGAGCAACGGGAGCTCACCCCGTCACGGGGATTTGAACTACCGACCTTCTGATCGGCAAGTCCTAGGCTCTGTGGTTTAACCCACAGCACCACCCGCATCCCTTGAAAGTTGTGCATATTCTAGTGCAAATCTTCAGTCGATCTACCAGTAGATCCCAGCAGACCCTCTGTGTTCCCAGGTTCTGCTGTTCCAACACTTTACATATTTGTGGTTTATATCAGATCGTTGCAACCAACCTCCCAAATGTTAGCTGGCTTGGAATAGCTTTATTCTTATCTTCTTTCTCTCCCACTCCCCAAAAAAGGATACTTTGGATGCCTACCCTTGTGGCTCAGACCACACCCCCAGCCCAATGGCCAGCCGTGTGCCGCTTGAAGCAGAGCCCATCTTGGAAAAGCCGGACGCCCGTCTGACCGCCGTGGCCGTCAGCATTGAAGATGGGCACACTGTCATCTTCCTGGGAGACAGCAAAGGCTGCCTGCACAAGGTAGGAGCGAGCTGGGCCTGGCCTGGGAAGGAGGGGTGGCGCCTCATGGGGCTGTCACTAATGCTGGGTGTCCCATTATTATTAAGTGCAGTTGTGTGGTGTGCTTGAAACAAGCAAGGCAAGGTCTACATCGCATATCTTGTCTCAACAAAGATTGATCCGCAGATCAGGAAAAGTGTTTATTACATAATGTGTGCATGCCGGTACAGGCAGGGCTATGCATGCTCAGATGCTCTGCAAATTGGATCGGGGCGGAGGGGAGATGAATTTTGCAACCTCTGCAAATTGTGGAAAGCGCACCAGTATGTGGGAATATTATTTGGTTCTTTTATGTAGTTGATTGGATGGGTCCTAGCAGGAGGGATGCAGACTCAGGTTTTATATAGGGATGCAAGTGTTGCTGTGGTCTAAACCACTGAGCCTCTTGGGCTTGCCGATCCAGAAGGTCGGCAGTTCAAATCCCCGCGACGGAGTGAGCTTCCATTGCTCTGTCCCAGCTCCTGCCAACCTAGCAGTTCGAAAGCACACCAGTGCAAGTAGATAAATAGGTACCACTGTGGCGGGAAGGTAATCCCCATATTAACAGATTTCAGTCCTTAATTTGAAGGCTTTGGTGTCCTCTTTTTTGTGGGGTGGGATACCTAGCCCTGCCTTTTTCTTTAGCCTTTAGGTGTTTATTGTTGTTTCCCAAAGTTTTTAATTTAAGTTGCTTTGAGTTGTAAGAAAAGCAACTGAGAAATAAATCAAACCATCTTCGTCACTCCTGACCTCTGGCTCTCTGGGGCTGATGCGTGTCCTGGCTTGCCCTTCTCTTAAACCAGGGGTCAGCAAACTTTTTCAGCAGAGGGCCGGTCCACTGTCCCTCAGTCCTTGTGGGGGACCAGACTATATTTTTTTTTGGGGGGGGATGACCAAATTCCTATGCCCCACAAATAACCAGAGATGCATTTTAAATAAAAGGACACTTTATACTCATGTAAAAACACACTGATTCCCTGACTGTCCATGGGCCGGATTTAGAAGGCGATTGGGCCAGATCTGGCCCCCGGGCCTTAGTTTGCCTACCCATGTCTTAAATCAACACTCTACCAGTCTCTTCCCCTTTTCCCACTTAGCCTGACCTATCAACCCAATGGGCATTTGGGAGCTGTCCTTCAAAAAAGGCAATGTTCCGTGTTCACAACTTTTCCCTGTCAACTGTTGGGCCTCAGTGCCACCTAGTGGCCTTCTTCCAGAGTCAGCGCAGGTGGCAGCTGTCCCCACAATGTGCCCCAGCTCCCGCCAGAAGCAATTGCTGCCTTTTGCACTTTTGCTGGGTGGTGGCTCCTTGTCTTGGTTTTGTGGCAGTTGCCACAACCAGGAGCTGCTAACTTTCCAGGCAATGTCCCTCCAGTGTGTGACTGAGCGAGATAACCTGAGGGACATTGTCCCCTCTTACTTCCCCGCCAACCAGCAACTTCCCTGGGTTTTTCAGTTTGCATTGCCATCATATTTTGGAGACAGTTGCCCAACTCCATTGTGGAACACTCAGCCTTATTCATTTAATGCAAGGCTTCCCAAAATTGGGCATCTAGCTGTTTTTGGACTACACTGGTTCTGCTATCTAGGGGTGATTGAAGTTGTAGCCCAAAGGCAGCTGGAGACCCAAGTTTGGGAAACCCTGAATGCGAACGCCAGCAAGGCAATCTCTTCCTTTTTCCCTTCTCTCCTCTGATGCAATGGCCTGGTACTTTAGAAGCGCCCCTGTTTTCATTCCCTTTCTTTGCAAGCTGTGCACTCTCGTCTTCTGCTTGAATATGCTTTTAAAGCATTGTTGTTGTTTAGTCGTGTCCAACTCTTCGTGACCCCCTGGACCAGAGCACGCCAGGCACTTCTGTCTTCCACTGCCTCCCGCAGTTTGGTCAAACTCATGCTGGTAGCTTCGAGAACACTGTCCAACCATCTCGTCCTCTGTCGTCCCCTTCTCCTTGTGCCCTCCATCTTTCCCAACATCAGGGTCTTTTCCAGGGAGTCTTCTCTTCCTAATGCTTTAGAGCATTAGGAGGAGGCAAACAGCAGTCATTTCCCTCCACGCAAGATGTCAAGCTTTCTCTCTCCCTCATCCCAATACTTCATGGAGAAAATACTGTGCTTTGGGAGCTTGTGGTCTTTGCTTAGAAGAAAAAATGGCGTTTGGTCCTTGGTTTGGCTTGCAATGCAGAAAGGCCTTAAGAGACAGCAAAGGCACTCAGTTTGCCTGGTTTATTCTGGACACATTAAATGAGGGTTTCTGCTCACTGAATGCGAGGAATAGATTTACAGTGGTACCTCAGGTTACAGACGCTTCAGGTTACAGACTCCGCTAACCCAGAAATATTACCTCAGGTTAAGAACTTTGCTTCAGGATGAGAACAGAAATCGTGCTCTGGCGGCAGCGGGAGGCCCCATTAGCTAAAGTGGTGCTTCAGGTTAAGAACAGTTTCAGGTTAAGAACAGACCTCCAGAACGAATTAAGTTCTTAACCCGAGGTACCACTGTACTACTGAAAGAGTCTTAGGCTGGCAACAATGGTGTCCTTCTCTCCCTCCCCTTGAATTTGATATCTTTCCCCATTTTCATTTGCTGCCTTGCAGGTGTACTTGGGACCAATGGGAGACGCCAACCTGTACGCTTCTCTAGTGATCCAGCCCAACAGTGCCGTGAGTGGAGACCTCCTCTTCGACCTGCCCAAGAAGCACCTGTATGTCATGACTCAGTCTATGGTGAGAGCAAGTGAAAGTCCCTGCTGTGTATTGCTGCTGTCAGCCATTTTGGACAAGGCACAGAACACCTGGGGGTGGGGGGTGGGATTTTGTTTGGCGATTTTCTCTTCCTGAGCCAAGAGGCGGACGCATATACTTTAATTTTAAAATCCTCTAATGTTTGTGATGTTGAGAATGCCCCGCGGGAAAGGTGCTGCCGTTCTAGTTGGCCGCAGCGATCGAAGATATCTCTCCCCTCTGGGCCTTTCTCATGTGGCCTTGTAATAATAATAATAATAATAATAATAATAATAATAATAATAATAATAATAATAATATATCATTTGTACCCCGCCCATCTGGCTGGGTTTCCCCAGCCACTCTGGGCGGCTTCCAACAAAGATTAAAAATACATTAAAATGTCATACATTAAAAACTTCCCTGAACAGGGCTGCCTTCAGGTGTCTTCTAAATGTCAGGTAGTTGTTTATCTTTGACATCTGATGGGAGGGTGTTCAACAGGGTGGGCGCCACTACGGAGAAGGCCCTCTGCCTGGTTCCCTGTAGCTTTGCTTCTCACAATGAGCGAACAGCAGGCCCTCGGCGCTGGACCTGGGCACTGGACCTCAGCATCTGGGCAGAACAATGGGGGTGGAGACTGGTTAGTCTGCTTGCCTCCTTCCACTCGGCCTGCCCTACAGCTGTGGGGAAGGCTGCGTGCAATCTGTTTTTTCTGCACGGCGTCTTCGCACAGCTCCATTTTTGCGCAGGCTGCACAATGTTACACAGGAGGAGCACAAGGCGCAATGTTTCGCTGGTGTTAAAGGCACGAGGGGGTATTACTTCAATCGCCGTGTTCCTCCTGTGTAACATTGCGCTGCCCGCGCACAAATGGAGCCGCGCAAAGGCCCGCACGGCAAAAATGGACTGCCTACAGCCTCCCTCCTAGCTGTAGGGCGGGCAGAGTGGGAGGAGGCAAGCAGAATACGGAGGCCATGTGGGAAAGGCGAAAAGTGCTAAAAGAAATTTTTTAAAAAGCTTCACCGCTTCCCCCCCCCCCAAGCGCAACTCTGCCCCCCCCCCAAAGCTCAGCGATTGCCGGTGAGGGAACAGCTGATAGGCAGCCTATTAGACGCCCGCTGCTGTTGGCCTCTAGGCAATCCCCCCCCCAAAAAAATTCAACAAGTCAGGGCAATTTCCCCCCATTTTCAATGCACAGTCATACCTCAGGTTGAATGTGCTTCAGGTTGAGCGCGTTTGAGTTGCGCTCCGCGGCAACCCGGAAGTAACGGAGTGTGTTACTTCCGGGTTTCGCCGCTTGCGCATGCGCAGACGTTCAAAATGACGGCATGCGCGGAAGCGGCAAAACGTGACCCGCGCATGCGCAGACACGCCATCATGGCTTACGTTGCGTTCAGGATGCGAATGGGGCTCCAGAATGGATCCCGTTCGCATCCCGAGGGTACCACTGTATTATTCCTCCAACAGATGTATTCTTTCACTTGGAAACCTGATAATATAAAAAAACAAACAAATCAGTCAATCAATCAATCAATCAATCAATCTCCAAACGGATTCCTTGAGAGGCTGGGTAGAAAAATTCAATGGTCAAAAAATGTATCCTGCCAAAATAATAGAGTCATGTAGAACAACTTGGAATTGCTGAGATCCTCACGATACCGCAGCGGTTCTTGTTGGGCTTTCAAGCACATTGATGGATTTCTGTCCCTGCGTCCCACAGAGAACAATTGGGGAGAGCCTTCTGGCACTCTTAGAATGTTGTGACCTCCTTTGAACTCGCAGCGCAGAGGAGGATGAAAATCCATATCTATTTATAGATAACAAAAGCTCCGGCAGTCATGCTAATATCCCGGAGGGATCATGAACATCTAAAGGCCGTTGAGTAATGGAAGAGAAAGGCCTTCATTCATTCATTAACAGTTGTAAGATGGTTATGAGACTTGAGAAGGGGACCTGGTTCCTAAGCGTGCTTTCATTTAATTTATTTTACCTTGTTTGAGCCCTACCCTATTGTATCCTGAGGGTGCAAGGTCAGTAGCAATACTTAAGCCCAATCAGGCCCATAAGATGGGTGCGTTTTTATTTATTATTTTATTATTTATAAATAAATTGGATTTATATATACTGTCCTTCATCATACAATCTCAGGGTGACTCACAGAGCGGGGTGTAGACCAGCCTTTCCCAACCTGCTGAGCATAGCTGTCAACTTAGATTTGAAAATAAGGGACCAGCAGCCTCGAAAAGAAGGGATCAGCAGCCAAAATAAGGGATTTTGCTGTTGTAAAGAGTTGCATGCATTGGTAGGATTGACAGATGCTGTCAATCCGGCATGAGGCGGTTGTGGCGGCGCCCTTCTGCGTCCCTCCCCATCCCCTCCTCTTCCTCCTCCCTCAGGCTGCCTCCTCAGCCGCCGCTACCGCCTCCAGGCTCGCGGGCGGCGTGGGCAAGAGTCTCTCTCCCTCCCCCCCCCTCGGGCGGGGAAGGGCCGATGGAACTCCTTGTGCCAGGATGACGGCGCCAGCGCGCGCTCTCTCGCGCGGCGGAGAACCCCAAGCTGCTGCTTCCCTCCCGAGCCGGGCGAGCATGAAACCTGGGAAATTTAAGGGACATCATCAATAAGGGACAGCAGCGGGTCACGGCGCTGGGATAAGTTTAGTTTCCCGCCAAATAAGGGACGGTTGACAGCTATGCTGCTGAGTGCTCTCCTGATGTTTTGGACTACAACTCCCATCAGCACCAGGTTGGAGGAGGCCGGCGTAAGCAGCAACATTCCAAACGTTGCATCCTGTAGCGCGATAGGCAACGTGGTGCCCTCAGGATGTTGCCCGACTGTGACTCCCACCAGCCCCAGCCAGCGTGGGATGATAGGAGTTGTAGTCCGGCAACACCTAGAAGGCACCTCATTTGCGTGCAGGTGAGCGGCACCGAATCAAAGCATCTCAGTTCCTTCCCTGCGTGTGTGTTTAACTCAACCGCATCTTTCCAATCGTAAAAGTGGTTTGGACAAATAAGAAGGGCTTCCTGACAAAAAGCAGACAGCGCAGCGGGGAAAAGAAAAACTCAGCAGATGGGAAGTGTCCGTTAAGACAAAGAGGCTGGGCTGGCTGCTCTGCAGCCCAGGCTATCTTAAGCATCTCCCCCAGCCGCGTGTCATTTATCACTGTCTTATTCTTTATGCGCCTTCCACCAGGTTCCCGCTCACGTGACCGTGCCCTGTCCAAGTCGATTGGGAATTTCAAACCTTGAGAGGCTCCCTTGGCTGTTCCAAGCCAGAGCTGCCCGCTCCCCTCCATCTCCAACCCCAGAGGCGGCATAATCATCCCTTCCGGGCTTGTCGTCTGTTAACTCCTTTGGTAATTTTGCCATCAGAGGCAAGCAGCCTTGAAGGGGCGTATGTTCCATATAATTAAAACCAGAAATGCAGTAAATGAAATTTCAGGTTATTTATTACCAATGAAACCTGAAATGCTGCTTCTGAGTTATTTTTAAAGCATCCAGTTCCAGAAATAGAAGCGTTGACTACTTTTCCTTACCGCAGCAAAAAAAAATTTTTCACAAAATGAAAGGGAAACAAAAAGTAATGTTCCAACATTGCTAAGAATGGTGTGGGTTTTTTTCTTTAATGGGATAAAGAAAAATAATGGGGTATCGTAATAATGACAAAATTAGCATACGGCATAAGATGGGAACAACCACCAGGTAAGTTCTTCGAAGGTTGGGCTTTATTGGTTAAGTTTCGGAACAATTTAAGTACCAAGACGCAATATGGCCCTATAGCATTTTTGCTTTTCTGTCATTCTAAAACATGGCGCACAGGAACCTTTCTAATATATTGCACTGGACAATGCTTTTAATGTAAGATGGTGACAAGCAGAGCTGCAATGTTTGGGGAGTGAAAAATAATTTTTAAAAACTGCTCCCCTGGAACACATGACGATTTATGGAAGGCTGCTTCTATTTCATGCTGTTAGCGCTGGAGTAATGTTTTGATTTTCTTTCAAATCAGAGTGTGGCTCTCTTCCTTGGTCCTTGATGTACTTTCTTGTATCTCAGTTTTATCTGGGAAATCAATGAGATGGAAACACGGAGCAGCTAAAAAGGTCTCATGATTCTTAACAAGGCAGTAGTGGTGGTGGTGGGGTTTAGTGGTTGTGTACGAACTTCCAAATCCAAAGCCTTTTTGTACCGTATTTTTCGCTCTATAAGACGCACCAGACTACAAGACGCACCTAGTTTTTGGAGGAGGAAAACAAGAAAAAAAAATATTCTGAATCTCAGAAGCCAGAACAGCAAGAGGGATCGCTGTGCAGTGAAAGCAGCAATCCCTCTTGCTGTTCTGGCTTCTGTGATAGCTGCGCAGCCTGCATTCGCTCCATAAGACGCACACACATTTCCCCTTACTTTTTAGGAGGGAAAAAGTGAGTCTTATAGAGCAAAAAATACGGTATTTACACGAGGAAGGGGGGGCTGCCTTCCCTCTCCTTTGGGGGGGGTTTCCCCCCTTTTTAAAAAAATAGGGAAATCTGTATGCCAGTTTAAGAGCTCATGTACTTACCCTCTCCACCCACAAATCTGGGAGGGTTTGGGAAGCCTCCCTGACTCAGTCCCAACCTGTTGTCTTCTCTGCTATGGGAGTACCAGCAGTGGGGAGGATGGACAGCCCCAGAGATTTACACAGCTGCAACAAAGAGGCAGACTTCCCGATCTGCGGATGCCAGTTGACAGGCCGCTCTGTGGCTCTGCCTTTTCAGGTGACCAAGATCCCCATATTTGAGTGTTCCCAGTACCCCGACTGCGAGTCGTGCTTGGCTCTGAGGGACCCTTATTGTGGCTGGTGCGTCCTCCAAGGAAGGTAAGACCCGGTTTTAGAACTCAGTGGCTGCTTGCAGGCAAGATGCTTCCTGCGGCAGCAAGAGGGCTGGTGCAGTGGCAGAGGGGAAGGGCAATGGCTGATTTAGCTATTATTATTATTATTGTTATTATTATTACTACTACTACCACCCATTTTCCTTAATAGGACTCAAGGCAACTGCTGAAAACATGGGGGTGGGGTGTCATTATAAAACAAACATGGATAGAATTAAAACTATAGACATATATAATCCCAGGGTTGTGGGTTCAAGCCGCACATCGGGTTAAGATCCCTGCATTGCAGGGGCATGGGCAAGATGACCCTTGTGGAACCCTACAATTCTATGATAAAATCGATGAAAACCTTGCAAGTAATTGCAATAAAAACAGCATGGCACCAGCCCTTTCATTAGTAGCAGTCTGTTCCTGGAAGACTGTTTCCCCCTGCAAATCATGTGTTCTCCACTCTTTCTTTCTTTCTTTTTAAAAAAATATTTATTAAAAGTTTAATAGTTACAGAAAGAGAGAAAGTAAAAAAAAACAATAAAAAATTTTACAAGCAGAAAAAACAATACATCAAAACAACAAGAAAAACAAAAAAAATTAAAAACACATCCAATGTTTCCATATCTTTACCTTTCATTTACTAGTTTCATCGACTTCCTCACACCTCCCTTTTTTGTATTCTAGTTCAATTAGCTATTTCAGCAAATCCTTTCCATCTTTCTTAATTTTTTGTTCTAAAATTTATCTTAACACAAACTAACTTTAAATTTTCCACTTTAACCCCTTAACAATCAGTTTTTACTTAATTCTTTATAACATTTCTGCTAAAACCATATAAGTTCTCCACTCTTTCTACCGCTTTGCCTTTAAATTGTCCCAGTACTGTAATGTATATGAACGCAATCCGTTCTGGAAGTCCATTTGATTTCAGAAAACGTTCGAAAACCAAGGCATGGCTTCCGATTGGCTGCAGGAACTTCTTGCACTCGATTGGAAACCGCGTTGGATGTTCGGCTTCCAAAAAACATTCACAAACCGGAAGACTCACTTCCGGGTTTGCGGCCAAAACATTTTGTTCGGGAGCCAAAATATTTGAGTCACAAGGCGTTCCAGAACCAAGGTACGAATGTGTACACACACAAACACACGTGTGTATGTATGTTAACAGAGCTCTTTCACGTATGCAGTTAGGAAATGCGTTTTATTAAGAGTTTTCAACATACAGTACAGTACAATACAAGCCAACGTATTTTTTTTAAAAATGTAACATTAGCAAATGTCTGGCCCAAGACAGGAGAGCACACGTGATTCCTATTCTGTTCTAGCCTCTGCCTCATTGAAACACAGTGCTATATTCAGGCCTTGCTGATGGGTTTCAGCCTTTCTCAAGCTGTGGTTCCCCAGATGTTTTTGAACTACAACTCCCATCACCCCTAGCTAGCAAGGCAGAGCTCAGGGATGATGGGAGTTGTAGTCCAACAACATCTGGAAACCCACAGATTGAGAACCAGTGCTCTAGCTGGTCCTCATGAGAACAGGATACTGGACTAGATGGGCCTTTGACCTGACCTAACTGGGCTCTCTTACGTTCTCAATTCGAAACTGATCACTCCATCAAGAGTCGCTCGCAGTCACTAAAAGAGGACTGCAACTTGCACCAATTCCAGGGAGAGACAAGCTTGTCTGGGGAGTTAAAAGTTTCCTTGTTTGCTTCAAACTGGCTAAACCTGCCTCCGAAACCCTAGTTTTTTACGCTTGGGGCGAAGGAGAGAGGAGTTGTTTCGGCTGGCCACAGGGGTTATAAAGGAGGCGGGGAACACAATGACTTCTTCTGCAGGGAAGGAAGGGAATTATTTCCTGTCCCCTGGAGGAGGATCACAACAGAAGCAGCCACACCCTGGGGAGTGCAGGCCGGGGGCTCAGATTTCTGCCAGCTGGTGGCTGAGGCTGGGCCAACTGGCCAGGGGGCAGAGAGGGCACTGGAGGAGCAGAGATTGACACTTGGGATTGAACGAGATTTATTATTTAATTTTTTTAAACACGTGCTAGTTGGGTGGATTATACCTTTCCGAGCCACAGGGCTGCATTTTGCCCGCTAACTTGGACAGAAAATTGCAAGAATGTCCACGCAAAGTGTGCAGTCACCCTCACAGAGCAGTCATAGGTGTGCAATTTATGGCGAAGGAACAACAAATGAATTATGTCGGGAGCTGCCTGCAAACACCTTAGGCCAGGGATGGGGAACCTGTGGCCCTCAAGATGCTGTTGGCCTACAGTTCCCATCAGCCCTGGCCACTGGACATGCTTGCTGGGGCTGATGGGAGTTGGAGTCCAAGACCATCGGGAGAGCCACGGAGACTCCATCCAGGCTGTACTCAGAGGGGATTGGGGGGCTACCGGCCAGTTGGGGAGGGAGATAACTGTTCTGCGTGACTTGTTTGGGACAGAAGAGCTTAGTGGGAGTGGTGGCAGTTGTAAGGTTTTACAATTGTCATGGACCATCCTCGCAACGCTCGCACACAGTGTGCCACAGTTGAGGCCACCATCCATTTTGCAAGCAGTGCTTGTGGAACGACTCAGTGCCACAACATAACAGGGCATTGGCAGAACCACAGTTAAAGCAAGCCAACAGCAAACCATGGTTTGTTATCTGGAGCCAAACCATAGCTTTTTTTGTTTTTAAAGAACAGTTTAATTGAAGAAAATGAAAATGAAAAGGCCTGTTGTATAATTATAAAAGGTAATAATTACGTTTCCATATGCAGTCGTACCTTGGTTCTCGAACGTAATCTGTTCCAGAAGTCCATTCGACTTCTGAAACGTTCAAAAACCAAAGCGTAGCTTCCGATTGGCTCAGGAGTTTCCTGCACTCAAGCGGAAGCCGTGTTGGACATTCAGCTTCCGAAAAATGTTCGGAAACCGGAACACTTACTTTCAGCGTTCGGGAGCCAAAATGTACGAGTACGAAGGCGTTCAAGAACCAAGATACGACTGTATATTTATCTAACATTTAAGTAATCTTATCCAATAATAATAATAAAGGAACCAAGCCATAGCTAGTCTGCTAGACTGGACTCAGACATTCAAGCAAGCTACGCCTAGGCCAGGCAAACCATGGCTTAGCATTATGCGGACGTCATTTGGATCATGCTCAGCAAATTCATAACAGCTGTGTGCTTTCTGGGCAGGGGGAACCTTGCCTGACATTCTGGACGCATCCACTTTTGTGCCAGATAATCTTCTCTATCTCTTTGCTTATGGACGAGCGCTTGCCTGGAGAGAAAAAAGGTCCTCTCCCTTTTAGGGCAGTCTAAGGTCTCCGTTCTGTTTTCCTGTATACGTATCTCTGCAGGTGCAGCCGTCGCTCTGAGTGCTCCAGGTTTAAAGTGAGTGAGCAGTGGCTGTGGGGCTTTGAGTCCACCCAGCAATGTCTCTCCGTCCAGTCCCTGAGCCCGGCCAACATCAGCAGAGAAGAACAGAAAAACGTGAGCTATTCGGATGAGTAAAATGTCTCTCTCCGCCCTAGCCCCGCCGTGCCCCCATTTTTGAAGGCTGTGAAGTCATTTGTGAAGGGGGTTAGGGTTGGGAAGTTGTTTGTGCTTTTCACTGCCGCCACGTGTGCAATAGCTGTTTAACAAATATTTTGAATAAACATTCACAAACTTTTTATTGATAATCATCAGCTAAATAGTTTGAGGATCTATACAACTGTGTAACATGCAGAAAACAGCATTTTTAGAGAAATCAAAGACCGGAACTGAGGGAAGTCGGGGGATGGAGGTGGGTGGGTTCTGTGGGGGGAGGGAGGGGAGGGAGGAAAAATGGGAAGTCTGGAAGCCTATGTGGCTGATGCACCATAGCATCTTGTGTACAAGAGCATGTTCGTCTCATTCATTTATGAGGTTCCACAGGCAAGCACATAATCTGGCGTCTGGGAGAACAATGCATTCCTTTTATTTTGTATTAAACAAAGTATGTCGTCCTCACAGTTCCAGAAAACACGCCTCGGAAAGAAAGCCTTTGGTGTTTGCGTGATGCTTTTAAGTTTGCATATTTTGAGGAGGATTTTTTTTAAACAAAAATAATAATCTGCAGATAAAAAGAGTTAGTCGAAAGATGTTGCGAGCTCTTGAGAACCGGTACTTAATGTGTACTACTCACCTGCTTTTTCATGCCCTTGTTCTTTCCATCACGCACCCCCCCCCCATTCTCCTCCAGTTTCAGAAGGTGAGATAATGCTAATTAGAGGAGAATCTTCCTTCGGAGAGCAAGGTATTGATCTGTCCCTGTCCGTTCTCTTGTTTGGCAGGTATTCCTCACACTTTCGGATTTGCCAGCCCTGCGAGACGGAGAGTCCTACACGTGTTTCTTTGAAGATTATGAGAGCCCAGCAGTGCCAATGGGGTCAGGCATCATGTGTCTTTCCCCAGATCCCAGCCACGCGCCAGTTTTGAAAGCAGGGACAGGTGAGTGCCAGGATAGACTTGTTGTTGTTTAGTCGTTTAGTCGTGTCCGCCTCTTCGTGACCCCGTGGACCAGAGCACGCTAGGCACTCCTGTCTTCCACTGCCTCCCGCAGTTTGGTCAAACTCATGCTGGTAGCTTCGAGAACACTGTCCAACCATCTCGTCCTCTGTCTCCCCCTTCTCCTTGTGCCCTCCATCTTTCCCAACATCAGGGTCTTTTCCAGGAAGTCTTCTCTTCTCATGAGGTGGCCAAAGTACTGGAGGCTTCAGGATCTGTCCTTCCAGTGAGCACTCAGGGCTGATTTCCTTCAGAATGGATGCGTTTGATCTTCTTGCAGTCCATGGGACTCTCAAGAGTCTCCTCCAGCACCATAATTCAAAAGCGTCAATTCTTCGGCGATCAGCCTTCTTTATGGTCCAGCTCTCACTTCCATACATCACTACTGGGAAAACCATGGCTTTTACTAGACAGATCTTTGTCGGCAAGGTGATGTCTCTACAAAAGCCACAGTGTGTGCATGGTGTGAGTGTTTCATGAAGGGGAAGTGGGCCATTTCTCAGGGTCTGAAGCTGCTTGGAGTTGTTTATTGAATTTATATTCCTCCCCAAGGAGTCCAGGGTGACACACAGATGCACCATTTAAAGCAAAGGCATAGCGGACATTCTAAAACAGATTAGAACATTGACACAACGGATTAAAACATCTGATTAAACGCAGCATTTTTATAGGGGGAGTAATTTGTGAAGCGATCCGAACCTTGGTGCTCTTATCAGTTTGTTGCTTTTTCAAATGTCTTTTCCCATCTGGCCACTTGTTGCTTCGTTAGTCTTTCCCCACTTTCTTTTCCCTTCATCCACGCCGGGAGAGAGACTGCTTTTCTCTTCCCAGCCGTCTCTCCCTCTCCGTTGACCCCAGTCGCGGCTCCCTTGCCAAGATCCCATGTGATCCCTGCCAAAAAATCTCATGAGCCTTGACCTCCCCCTCCCTCCACTCCTCCTCCTCCTCTTCCAATGCACTGTTTTGCGACTGGAGTGCCTGCCCTAGCCTGAGTCGTGAATAAACACCCCTTGCGTCCGATGATGCTGAGAGACATTTGTTCCTGTGATCTGATCAATCACGCGTCCTTATTTTAGTAAGAAGAAAACTTGCAAAATTTATTCTTCAAGTGGTGGATTTGCAGAATGTGTCTTCCTTGCTTAAAAAAAAACAACAAAAAACCCTGTTCTCAACTAGAATCTTTGACTATGTTCCATTAGAATAGATGCAGTGGTATCTCAGGTTAAGTACTTAATTCGTTCCGGAGGTCTGTACTTAACCTGAAACTGTTCTTAACCTGAAGCACCACTTTAGCTAATGGGGCCTCCTGATGCTGCCGCGCCGCTGGAGCACGATTTCTGTTCTCATCCTGAAGCAAAGTTCTTAACCTGAAGCACTATTTCTGGGTTAGCGGAGTCTGTAACCTGAAGCGTATGTAACCTGAAGTGTATGTAACCCGAGGTACCACTGTACACATTTCTCTCTCTTTCCCATTATCTGAATAGGATGCTGCCGAACTGTGTTTTGAGGGATGCCTTTTTTCTTTCCATTTCCAGACCACGTAACCATTCAGCTGATGGTGCGCTTCAACGATGTCTTCATTACCTCAACGCCTTTCTCCTTCTACGACTGCAGGGCGGTGGCTCTTCTGAGGAAATCGGCACCGTGAGTCCCGCCTGTCTCCACATTATCGCAGCAGGCATCAGATTTGATGGGGCCTACTCAACCTTGTTCTTGTGTCGTTTTCAGGTGCCAGGGATGCGTGAGCAGCCACTGGGGATGCAACTGGTGCGTCCACCAGCACCTCTGTACACATAAAGATGCCTGTGAAAAAGGAACCGTTATCTACAACGAGAGGGTGTGTGTCTTTCGTAGCTCTCGTCTGCTGATTGGTCTGCTGCTGGTTCCTGTCAGATATACGTCCCAGTAGCCAGAGGGCGGCCATTTTGAAGCCCTAGTATTCAGGGTACCAAGAGAGTGGGCCTCTAGAACTTTCCGTGCTCTAGAGAACGTGCTGGGCAACCTGTGGTGCTCTAGATGTTGCTGAACTACGACTTCCATTGTCCCTGGACATTGACCGTGGTGACTGGGGCTGATGGGAGTTGAAGTTCAGCGGCATCCGGAGGACCAGAGGTTCCTCACATGTGCTCTAGATAGTATGTGGGTGGCTCCAACAGAAGGTGCTCATCTAGGATGAAGGTAGCTGCCCCAGGACCATGAAAATGAGTAACCCAAGTTCCCTTTGCTCAAGTGAACAATTTATTCCCTGTAGACAAGGGTCGGGAAACCTGCCCTGTATAGGGAAGCTTCTTCTTCTTCTTCTACTTTATTTTTTATTTTGACAAAGTAATAATAAAAATAAATAGAAATAAAAATGTGAACCCCCAACCCCTGAGACAATTTCATTGTAACTATCCAACCTCCCAAAATTGTGATGGTTTGACCCCTTTCCATTTTAACAGTACAAATTCTCCAAACAGCTTCCATATCTCCTCAAAATCATTTCTCCTGCATATTCCCCGTCTTACCTTAACGGCACATGATAGTCTTTAATAACTATATCCCACACCTCTATATACCATTCTTTCATTTTATATTCACCTTGCGCCTTCCACTTCCTAGATATAATAACTCGTGTAGCTGTCAATAAATTAGTGAGCAAGTCCTTCATAGCCTGAGAATACAGTGGTACCTCAGGTTAAGTACTTAATTCTTTCCGGAGGTCTGTTCTTAACCTGAAACTGTTCTTAACCTGAAGCACCACTTTAGCTAATGGGGCCTCCTGCTGCTGCCGCGCCGCCGGAGCACAATTTCTGGTCTCATCCTGAAACAAAGTTCTTAACCTGAAGCACTATTTCTGGGTTACCGGAGTCTGTAACCTGAAGCGTATGTAACCTGAAGCGTATGTAACCCGAGGTACCACTGTATAGGAAAGCTTCTAATGTTTTATGGTGTTTTTTATATTTTGCCGGAAGCCGCCCGAGTGGCTGGGGCAACCCAGTCAGATGGGTGGCTCATAATAATAATAATCCCTAACCATTAGGCATGATGGCTGGAGTTCAGCAACACTTGAGGAGCCACAAGTTCCTTGTGCCAACTACATATCCTTTGCCTTAGCTCCCGTTTTGAATTCCTCCGAAAGCAGGGCAATCTGCCAGAGATTGGGCTTTGGGAGGAAAACGTGAGTGTCTGCAGCATGGGAAGCAGCGCTTTGTGAAAACTCAGTCTGCTGAATTAGCTGTTGGTAGCAGACCTGCTCTGAATTTAATCAGATGTGTTCTGACGCACGGAAGCTGAAGCCACAATATATTTGTTAAATCTGCAGTGTGCCTCATAGAACGGTAGAGTTGGAAGGGACCACGAGGATCAACTGGTTGAAGCTCCCTGCAACGCAGGAATCTTTTGCCCAACATGGGACTTGAACCCACAACCCTGGGGTTAAGAGTCTCATGCTCTACTGACTGAGCTACAGGAGGCTGTCCCTCTGGAAGCTCTTGCGCAATGGAGAAAGCAGAGGAGCTTAGCAGCATAGGCAGATATGCAGTGGGGGAAGGACTGGGCGGTAGTGCAGTGGTGGAGCATGTGCTTTCGTGTGCAGAAGCCCCTAGGTTCAATTTTCAGCAATTATAGAGACACTCTGGGGAGCCTCTGCCAGCCAGTGTAGGTAGAACAATGGTCTGACATACCACAATAGGATTTCACTCAGACCAGGAAACTTGTGAGGCCTGTTGAGGAAAAGTTGAAAGGGATGCCTGCTTGGCGAGGAGCCACTTTGGTTCTCTTCCCACCCACAAGAGTCCAAAAATGGTTTCCTCCTATTGTTGTCTTCCTCTGGCCCTGACTGGCTGCCTCTTCTCTCCCCCTTTCTGCCCCTCCAGGCTCAAATACCAGCCTTCACCCCATGGCCTTCTGCGGCCACGCCAGACGCAGCAGTGTCCCCCTCGTCTCCTCCGACCACGGCCACCGAACCTGCCGTGGTCCCAGCCACACCTGTGGCTACCTCCGCTCCAAGCCCCACCACCATACCTTCCGTCCCCCTCACCACCCCGCCGGCAACTCCTGCCACGACCCCTCTGCCGCCGGAAACCCCCAGCCCCACGCATGCGCCAGCCCCGACCACAGACGACCTCACTTCGCTGGGGACGGACGCTCCGACGCTGCCTCCGACCGATGTGCCTGCCACGGCCAGCCCTACCTCTGAGGCCGTCTCCAGCGCCCAGCCGGAGACCGAGGGCCCCTTGACGCACTCTACCTCTGAGCCCGTCCTTGGCCCTGAAGTTTGGTCCACGTCCCCTCCTGCCACTGTGGCTGACGGCACCCTGTGGCCTCATGTGGAGGCCCAGACGCCTTCCCCCGATGCCGAAAACTCGACATCGGTTCCATCGGCTGCCCCTGAGGCCCTCACCTCTCCCGTCCCAACCTCCCTCGCCCCCAACCAGACAGGAAGTGCCCCCAACTCTTCGGCTGACTTGCGTCCGGAAGATCTGGAGACGGAGCTCGCGACTTCTGAGGCGCCGCCTGCTACGGGCTTTCCCGACTGGCCTCCGGGGGACAGCTCTGAACTCGAGGACAGTGCGGAATGGGTGGATTCTCTGCCGTCCGAGAACGACACGTCCTCCTTCTCCGCCTCCATCCTCCTCTCGGGCGACGGAGACTCCTCAGAGAGCGACGTCTCTGATATCCCCAGAATCCTCAACCCAGGCCTGGACTACCAGTACGACGCGCCGGGGTTTCTCGACTTGGTGAGTCCCAAGAACCTCAGGCATGAGGACTAGGAACTTGAGAACTGGAACTTTGCGAGGCAGGGAGCAACCTTTTGTTGTTGTTGAGGGCTGTGTTTCCCTGGGTGGGGGGGTCATCTGCCATGGGCCCCATGCACAATGGTGGGCAGGCATGGTTGGAGGCAAAACCAAAGGTGCGTGAAATTAGGCCAAGGGCTGCACATGGTCTTAGGGCCACAGGTTGCCTTAAGGTATGCTGTGTTCAAACTATTTTTATTGCGGCCTTCGCCAGCCTATGGCCCTCCCCATGTTGGTGAAGGATTATTTAAGGCCTGACAGACCCAACTGCAGTACACATCTGCAGTCTGCCATAGAAACATACCGTATTTTTCGCTCCATAAGGCGCACCTGACCATAAGACGCACCTAGTTTTTAGAGGGGGAATGCAAGGAAAAAAGTATTCTATAAAGGGAGCGTTGAGCAGAGCCTGTATGCATCCCAGGCTCCACTAAGAACTCCCTTTCATGAGCCACGTGGAGCGTGTTTGCGGCGCTTGCAGGCTTTTCCTCGAGGAGGGAGAAGGGCAGCCCGTCACTGCATTCGCTCCATAAGACGCACACACATTTCCCCTTACTTTTTAGGAGGGAAAAAGTGAGTCTTATAGAGCGAAAAATACGGCATTTTAATGGTTCCCTAATCCACAGCCTTTCCAACATGGTTGAAAGAGTCAGCCTCCTGTTTCATAGAGTCATGGAACTGTAGAATTGGAAGGGACCCAACGAGTCATCTCATTCAAGCCCCTTCAATTTTCCAGCGGTGCCGTAACGTTTCTGATCCGCTGTCTTCCTTTTTCGGGCCGGAGGTTTTTTGGAGCAGCAGCAACAAAGCTGTGCGGGCAAATCTCTTCCTTACTACTTTCTGCCTCGTTTATGTGCTTTCAGAATGAGGAGCTGAGCCAGGGGCCGGAAGCCTGTCCCTGTGTGCGGGGCATTCAGGGGTCCTCGCTGATGCCCGTCAATGTGCAGAGAAAGATCACACTGATAGGGAGCAACTTCCACCTCTACCAGGTAAGCCTAGAGACTGAGCTCAGGCACTCGGGGCGGGGGGAGGCGATGCAAAACCCTGCTTATGAAGATGCTTAGCAATAGCTTTCAAAGGGAAGGATTGCTGTTTCGTTGCTTTTCTTATAACTGTTGTGCTTTTTTGTTGTGTTTTTAATCTTGCGAACTGCCCTGAGGTCTTTTGATGAAGGGTGGTATATAAATCCAAAAAACATTATTATTATTATTATTATTATTATTATTTATTATTATACCACTCTCTACCCACAGGTGGTGGTATTATTATTATTATTATTATTATTATTATTATTATTATTATTATTATTATATTAATAATAGGAAACAAAAACAATGTGTAACAGGAAAAAAAGCAGAAAATTGGTTTTAAAGTGTGTGTGACGGAAAGTAATAGAAGTGGAAAGAAATTGCAATTGAGTAGATTGGAAGTTCAACACAAGGGTGGGGTGAGGGGTAAGGGATGGTGGTGGGAAAAAGAAGTATCTGTGGGATTGAGTGTGGGTATGTATGAACATTTTAAAGGATTGTATGAAATGTATGTTTGTTTGTATATTCGTAACGTGTGTATTAATGCTGAATTATTTTAACAATAAAAAATAATTTATTTATTTTTTTAAAAAAGGAAGCTGTGTTTCACCAACTCTGACTGTTGCCCAACTAGCTAAGTATTGCCAACACTGACTGGCAGCAGCTCTCTAGGGTTTCTGGCAGCAGACACACACCTAGGCTTACCTGGAGATGCCAGGAATTGAACTTGGGACCTTCTGTGTGCAAAATATTATTTATTTAATTAATTTATATACCACCCTATACCCGGGGGTATGTCCTCTGCCACTGATCTGTCCTTAAGAGCTGATCCAATGCTGGCACTGATTTTTAACCCTTGGGTCCAAGGTAGAGACACAATGGCGGCAAATCTGTGAGCTGCTGCATGGAGGGATATTTGATACGTTCCGCCATCTAGAGAGACATGGCCCCGCCTGCTTTTGGCTTTGGCCCCACCCACTCCTGTCATGCAGACCCCTCCCCCAACCAATTATCCTCAGCAGTAATAAAGGGAGCCCACCTGTGCCCTGAACACCTGTTTGGATGAGCCGGGACAACCCATCTCATTGAAAGATGCTAGAAGTGGGCCGAGGAGTTCGCGATCTGCGAATGCCTCTCTCCCAGAAGCTGCTTGCCTCTGCCACAGGACCGAGCGTAGAGACACTGACAGGGGGAATTAGCCATAGATGATGAAAGTGAACAGGGGGCATCCACAATGTTGTATGGAGCTTAGCACCGCAGCGAGGGTTCGTAGGATTCAGCCCCTGTGCTTCTTCCATCTTTTAAAAGGATAATCTATGGGAATATGAATGTGTGTTGGTCCTGGAAGGGAAGACCTTGAGTGTGGAGGCGTATATCGTACAGGACGAAACCAACCCATCCCTTTGCTACATCACATGCCAGCTGCACCAGGTAAGGCCTTCACGGAAGAGGAGCCTGTGCTCGAGTTTCTGCGAGTGCTGACCTCAGAATCTTCAAAAAGGGGAGTAGTTACCGTATTTTTCGCTCCATTGGACGCAGTTTTTCCCCTCCAAAAATTGAGGGGAAATGTGTGTGCGTCCTATAGAGCGAATGCAGGCTTGTGCCATAGCCGCGCGCAACCCCTCCGGCAGGGAGAGGCTGCACGGGGCTATGGCTTCTTTAGCTCCACACAGCCTCTCCTGGCAGGGAGGGATTGCGCGGGGCTAAAGAGGAAGCCAAAACAGCCAGCGCGATCCATCCCGCTCGCTGCCTTGGCTTGTGCCTCTCCGGCAGGGAGAGGTTGCGTGCAGCCTGTACGCTGCTCTTTGGGGCGGGGGGGGGAGATTTTTTTATTGATTTCCCCGTCTAAAAACTAGGTGCGCCCTAAGGTCCGGTGCACCCTATGGTGCGAAAAGTACGGTATCACCTCACTTACACATAAAAAAAACAAGAATAAACCCCAAATACCGGCACCTCCCCTCCTCAGAAGGAGGATGGGGAATCCCCAACATAGAACTATACTACATCGCCACATAATCCCATACATTCTAGAAAATGAGATGAAGCAGTGTATACACACACACACACACACACATATATATATACACACACACATATACATATATATTTGTCCAGTAGCACCTTAGAGACCAACTTTAGTTTGTTCTTGTTCTTGGTATGAGCTTTTGTGTGCATGCACACTTCTTCAGATACCATGCACACGAAAGCTCATACCAAGAACAAACTTAGTAGGTCTCTAAGGTGCTACTGGACATTTTATATATATATATTATATATTTCTACTGTGTCGGACCAACACGGCTACCTACCTGAACCTGTACACCTAGAGAGAGACATAATCGAAAATACCCCCACCGCAGCATAGCCATTCCTCCAAAACAAACTAAGGAAAATCCCCACAACACTTAACAGGTTCACACAGACCATGTTTAAGGTATGGAAAGATGAAGAAGTAGGCAGACTGTCCCCAACCCCATCCCCACTAATCCCCTTGGCTCACCACCCACTATTCCACCATGCAGCACAAAACTTCCACATAAAAACCTGGCAAGCCAAAGGCCTATATCGCCTAGCAGAGTTCTACAAATATAACAAGCCCACATCGACACAAGAAATACAAGACAAACTAGGGGACACCCAAATACCCCGGCTAACACACCACCCATTACATGCCTTCTTAAGGATGCTTTACGTGACCATAGGTTTGTTTGTTTGTTGTTTTGTTAATCACCTCCTAACAGCGAAGGGACACGACAAGGGGATATCCATAATATACAAAATACTGCTCCAAAATCTTTCTTGATGTAATAAAAAAACAATGGGAGGACGACATAGCCTATGAAATTAACCCCACCCAATGTACTAGAATGTGGTCTAAACCTTTTAAATCCATATCAGCAAAAAGAAAAGAACTCACCCTGAAACTCGCTTATAAATAGGACCTAACACCACGGAAACTGGCGCTGATTTGCCCAGGAGCCTCATCAAAATGCTGGAGAGGCTGCACTTCCACAGGCACATACCTCCAGTGTAGTGTAGTGGTTAAGAGCAGTAGACTCGTAATCTGGTGAACTGGGTTCGATTCCCCGCTCCTCCACATGCAGCTGCTGGGTGACCTTGGGCCAGTCACACTTCTCTGAGGTTTCTCAGCCTCACTCACCTCACAGAGTGTTTGTTGTGGGGGAGGAAGGGAAAGGAGAATGTTGGCTGCTTTGAGACTCCTTCGGGTAGTTATAAAGCAGGATACCAAATCCAAACTCTTCTTCTTCTTCTTCTCCACATGTGGTGGGAATTCCCCAAAACCCAACTCTTCTGGACATCAGCCGTACAAGAAATATGCAAAATAACTAAACAAGTATTAGAAATCACTCCAGAACTGGCCCTACTGAACCTCTTCCAAGATATCAATGCCCACTCACATTATAAAGAGTTCATAACCCACCTACTCTCAGCAGCCAGAAGCATCATTGCAGGCAGGGCCCAAGAGTCATGAGACAATGAGAACATGGAGGGATCCTGAGAGCAAGCAAAATCAGGCACTGATTCTTCATAAAAGACCATGAATGTTTAGGGACTGGGTGGAATGAAGAAGAAGAAGAAGAGTTTGGATTTGATATCCTGCCTTTCACTCCCTTTAAGGAGTCTCAAAGTGGCTAACATTCTCCTTTCCCTTCCTCCCCCACAACAAACACTCTGTGAGGTGAGTGGGGCTGAGAGACTTCAGAGAAGTGTGACCGGCCCAAGGTCACCCAGCAGCTGCATGTGGAGGAGCGGGGACGCGAACCCGGTTCCCCAGATTACGTGACTCCCGCTCTTAACCACTACACCACACTGGCTCCATGACCGATGGAGGAAGGATTTCTGGAGAGAGGAGGAGCCAGTTCACAGTGGGTCCCAGCCAGGCCGATGGAGTGGCCCATCCTCTCTCCCTTTGATGCAGCTGGTTGGGATATTAAAAAGAAATCAGAAGATCAGGCTAAAGTCACATTTTTAGAAGCCCCAATTGAAACAGCAGTGGTAAAGCCAGCAGGAAAGCAATTTTTTAAAAGCCCACCCAGAAAGTCATCCTCTGAAGGCCTGTTGAAATGATGATTTTATTAAACCCACCCAAAAGCAGGAAGAGGGACCACCAGACCTCTATAAGGAGGAGGCTCTCCATCTCCTGCTAATGCCGCAGCGTCTGAAGGTCCAAGAAAAATAATATTCTCTTATTGAAACCTTCTGAAGGCAAACTTATGATTGCACAGCTGAACTATTCCCCCTTCCCTTATTTTGCTAAGATGAACGCAATCCTGCATTGCATGGAGCTGGGCTGCGGTGACTCTCCCAGCTCCATGTAATACCAATTTATTTATTTATTTGCCTTTGGTCTCTCTTTCAGTACAGCTACTCAGCCCCCCAGCTGGAGTTCAGTGCTGTGATTTTCGTGCAGCGGAAGAGGCGCCTGCGCGTGGACAGCATCGATGATCTCCACGGTACAGGAAAAGGGGCAAGGGGAGAATCGTGGGGGTTCCGGAGCTGGTAAAAGGGGGAGGCAGGGAATCACTGCAGCTTTAGGCAGTGGCGTAGCGTGGGTTGTCAGCACCCGGGGCAAGGCAAGTAATTTGCGCCCCCTAACTCGTGGATTTGCGCCCCCTAACCCGTGGATTTGCGCCCCCTAACCCTAACCCCCAGATGTTGAGCCCGGTGCGGCCGGCCCCCCTGCACCCCCCACGCTACGCCACTGGCTTTAGGTCAGTCTTCCCCAACCTGGTGCCCGCCAGATGTATTGAGCTGCAGCTGCAATCATCTCCACCTAGTGCAGCAGCCGTGGCCGATGGGAGTTGCAGTCTAGCTGCAGATCCAGTTGCATAGTGCTCTGCTGTTAGGCAAACTGGGGCGGCTTTCTCAGGCGGCTGAAAGCACCCCCTAGTGGCAGCCCCATGTAGAAGCAGCGCCGGTATCTCGTGTGATCCTGCCCGAAATTGGCACCCATGCCAGTGCTGCTTCTCCACCAGGGGCGAAGGCTGCAAGGAGCGTGGAGAAGCTGTGCCGGCAGTCGTAGGTACGGCAGCGGGAGTGGCAGCCAGGACAAGGTGAAACGGGACATGTTCCCCCTGCCCTACAATGCAGGAATTGCAGCTGAAGCATCCCTGGCAGATGGCCATCCATCCTCTGCTTAAAAATCTCCAAGGAAGGAGAGCCCAGCATCTCCCGAGGGAGTCCGTTCCACTGTCAGAAGAGTCTTCCTGGTGTTTAGCCAGAATCACTTGTAATTTGAATCCATTGAGTCCTACCTTCTGGGGCGAGCAAAGAGGGAGGGAAGGAATGTGATACCCCTATACCTGGGCCTCTTATGCCCCTTTGTCTGCGTTGCCTAATTTCCGCTTCCAGAGGACTGTGCTAGCAGGGACTCACCCGTGCCTTCCTCCCTCTCTCTCGTTCTCCTCAGTGACCCTGTACAATTGTTCTGTGGGGCACTTGGACTGCAGCCGCTGCCAGACAGCTGATGCCAAGTACGGCTGCGTGTGGTGCAGTGGGGAGCAGCCCAGCTGCCTGTTCCGCGACTCCTGCAAAGAAGAGGTGGCGGACACATGCCCGGCTCCCCTGATTCACGCCGTGAGTAACAGCGCGGTGGGGCGGGAGCCAGGCGTCCGGCAGAGAAACCTGGGAGGCATCCAGGATGCTCCCAAATAACCCCACTAGGGTAGCCAAGGTTGCGATTGAAGTGGGAGCGGCTACTTTTGATGTGGCAAATTTAATATGGCATGAATCCTTGCCCATTTTGTGCATCCTGGCATTTAGGAGCGTAGGCGGCTGCCTCGTTTCAGCCAAACTCTGTCCCTCCTAGGTGTTATGGACTGGCTGGATGCAGAGGAAGGGTGGGAGCCAAGAGCTGGGTAAACCCCAAGAGAAGAAGCCAGAGGATTGGTGGTGCGACGATGATGAGTGGCCAGAGGGAGAAGAGGGAGCAGACTTGGGAGGAGGAGGTGTCAGAAGCTGAAGGGGCGACAGGGTTTAGTGAGCAGGAAGAGGCTGTGGTAGAGAGCACTTCAGGATCAGAGGCAGAAGCGGAGGCTGGAGAAGGAGGACCAAGAGGCAGAGATGAGTCAGGCTGGTGAAGAAGCCCGGGTGTCCCCGCCTCCTGCTGTGACCTGCTCCCCTCCACCCGGTCTCCCAGAACCCACAGAGGTATGAAGAGGGTGGAGTAGAGACAGATAAGGCACCAGAGTCTCAGATTGCTTGGGAAGGACCTGGGGGAGGAGGCGACTTAAGAGAGCTGTGGGAAGGCAAGGACTTTCCATCCTCACAACTGCCTCATCGGGGCATGACATAGTGGGGAGACCTGCTGGGCTCACTAGGCCTGAGGTGTTTTGTTTCTGTGAATAAACCTCATTGACACCTTGCAAGTTATTGCTGACCTGCTTTATAGTGTTTTGGGAATAGTGACTTTTGTGATTCCAACCAATCAGGGATCATGTAGTGAATGAGACAACGTCGCAACATGACAGTGATGCTTCCTTTCAGAGGGGTGATCCCAGCCAATCAGGGATCACGTGCCGAATGGAATTTCATCACAATAGCCAGTCAAATGTGGCTACCTGATTATGTCGCAAGGGGCAAAGGATGCCAAGTTACAATGGGGGCAGTGTTGGCTGAATTAGCAAGCACTTTCAAGTCTTGCCTTATTGGTCACCAAAAGAATTGCTGCTTTAGGAAGCTGCGGAAAAAATTCACAAAAGTTCACCCTCTCTTCAGCTCAGCCCAATGCACTGTTTTATGAAGGGCGGTGCTAACTCTTGAGTTCAGGAAGCTGAGTCCAGTGTACAAAGCACATGTGCAAAATATAATTTATGAAGAGCAGCCACATAAGTATTTTTATTTCATTTTTTGCCTGCAGACTGAATGTGGGGCAGGATAAGAGACCTGCTCATGTGGATTTATCACGAGAAGCATCTCTGAGACCCTGTAATCAGGGAATGGTTTCCCCATCTCCCTTGTGTGCTTGCAAGGGATTATAGCAGAAGTAACCTTGAAGAGAGGGATCAATACCATTTAAATTTTAAAAGAAGGGCAATCTTTGCAGAGGAAGTAGGTCTTGGAAGATGAACTTCGGCAGAGGCTTAATGCATAGAGGGCAGAGTGGAGGTGGAGGCTCCGGAGAGCAGCTCAGAGACAAAACATGGAGAGCGTGGGAGAGGAAGATGAAAGGCCGAGACGCCTGTGCTGGAGATAAGCTCATGCCGATAGCAAGAGATGAGAAGAGCAATCTAGGGCAGAGAAGTGGAGAATTTTAAGCATTAACGTTTGAGTCCCGAAAAGCTGGCGATAGAAATGTTAACACTTCCCGTAGGCTGGTATCATTTCCCAAGGTCTTTTTATGCGCCGCACCACCAAAAGAGGTTTAATTAGTGGGAACACGAGACAGGGCCTTTTGTTTTGGAAGCTCCCTAGTTTTAAGATGGAGGTTAATTTTTTATTTTTTTTTTGTTAACCTGGCACCAAAAACATCTGCATCCTCCCTGGCTTTTAATTTGACATGGGTGGTTTTCCCTCTGTCCTTCTCAGGTTTATCCCTTAACTGGGCTGGTTGAAGGGGGTACCAGAATCACCATCACCGGCTCAAACCTGGGTCAGAAGCACCAAGACATTGCTGGGAGAGTCACCGTGGCCGGAATCCCCTGTGAGGTCGATGCTCAGGTGTATGAGATCTCCAGCAGGTAAGTGGCTTTCCCAGGGGTTCACAGGAGGGAGCTGATACTTGTCTCTCCATCATCGCCTAGGCAGCAGCAGGTGGAAATTTCCATTCTCCCCCCTCTTTAAAAAAAAGATAGCAGTGCTTTGGGAAAGAAAATGCTCTCTCTTCAAGCCAGATCCTTCTGATTCCACTGCATTAGCATCGAATGGTAGCTTTGGCACAAGCAGCTTCTTCCAAGGATCAGTCCCAGAAGGAAAGGCAAGCTAAAAGACTGCAGGACAGGTGTTGGGTGGGAAGGAAACAGGCACCGACAGGTTCAAGGAAGTGTAAGATATATACCGTCAAGAAACCCCAATCCCCACCTTAGGGCAAGTTTTCGGGCAGCCTTCTAATGCCTTGTGGCCAATAAGGGGGCAGAACTACCAAATTACTCTCAGCACTCTTGGTTGGGTTGTTGTAAGTTGTTTCGGGTTGCCTTGGGCGAGATAAAACGAGTAACAAATTCAATTATTATTATTAATAAGAGTAATAGTAGTGCTGCCTTGCAAGCTAATTGGGCAAGGTTGACACCCGATTATCCTGCGATTCACTCCCCGTTAATTTGCCTGCCTCCTAGTCTCCTGTTCCCGAAGTTGCATTTCGGAGAAAGAAATCTGCAAAAAAATCTTAGTGGAGAAGCCTTCATAGTTGACACTGTTAGCTACTAAAGGGACAAAGAGGGAGGGAGGTTTAGCAGTGGTGCCCAAACTTTTCTCAAACAGAGCCAGATTTGATGAAGTGGACATCCGTGAGGGCCGACAAAAGTTGTTCAGCTTTTTTTAGGATTTCCCCCCAAAGTTGTTCACCTTTTTTTAGTATTGAAGATGTTCAGCTTTTTTTAGGGTTTAGGTTGTTGAGCATTTTATGATTTTACCCTAATAAATAAACTGCCGGGGGGGGGCGAATTAGGCCCCCCAAACAGACTTTGGACATGCCTGGTTTATAGGGTTAACAAAACAACAACAAACAAACCTATGGTCACGTAAAGCATAAACACACGAGACGTAATCGGCTGTGTTCTTAGATAAATAAGGTACACTATTCATTGTATCAAATTTCAACAGAAGTGACTCATAAAGTTCAACAAACGAACAAAGCAGAAAACCCAGTGGATCAGATCATTCTCTAGTCAGTTCATGCATAAGGTCCATCCGTGTAATGGTGTCTATTCCACCTGTCTGTTCATAAAGTCCAAAGAATCCACATGAAAGTTTGTTACAGTTCCACAAAATCCTTTCACAGAGTCTAATGGGACTGTAACAACCTCTCATGTCCTTCACAACCTTTAGCCCCATTAGATAAAGTGGTGCTTCAGGTTAAGAACGGACCTCCAGAACGAATTAAGTACTTAACCTGAGGTACCACTGTACTTCTGTTGGAATTTGATACACTGGTTTATAGGGTTGGCAGGTGCGTCTTATCGAACATTAACAGTGTGGCATGGTTCTGGTCTGTTCTGATCTTGACGCAGTGGAGACACCAGCTCTGATCACACCCATCTGCCATTCAGAGTGCAGGGATTCTGTTCTGTGTTGACTCTGAGCCGTCTCCTAAGCTGGTGTCTGTCTGAGGGGCCCAAGAGGAAAGGGATAAAGGAACTTGCCTGAAGTGCTTCCTCTAGACCGAAAAGGAGGTTGATGAAAAGCACTACATAGAATGACGGAACTGGTAGGTGCCCAGAGACAAGTCACTGTGCATCACACACACACCCCACCAAACCCCCCCCCCCCCATAACCAAACAGCAACCTTGTGTGATCCACCGTCTGTTAGGTAAAGGTAAAGGGACCCCTGACCATTAGGTCCAGTCGTGACTGACTCTGGGGTTGTGGCGCTCATCTCGCTTTATTGGCCGAGGGAGCTGGCGTACAGCTTCCGGGTCATGTGGCTAGCATGACTAAGCCGCTTCTGGCGAACCAGAGCAGCGCACGGAAACGCTGTTTACCTTCCCGCCGGAGCGGTACCTATTTATCTACTTGCACTTTGACGTGCTTTCGAACTGCTAGGCTGGCAGGAGCAGGGACCGAGCAACGGGAGCTCACCCCGTCGCGGGGATTTGAACCGCCGACCTTCTGATCGGCAAGTCCTAGGCTCTGTGGTTTAACCCCCAGCGCCACCCTTACCACCGTCTGTTGGCGCTGCAGAAAAGTGCTTTGCACAGCTCACTCTCTCCCATGTGGCTCACGCGAGCGGGCCAAGCCACGTAGGGCAGAGGAAGCGGGGGAAATCGTTTGGCGCCGCGACTGTTCAGGCGAGTGACGTCTCCTCCTTGGCCAGGCCGAGAGCTAAAAGTGCCCCCCCTCTCATTAACTCAGGTTTAGAGCAGCCCATGCGGTGCACCTTGGTGGGGGATTCTTCTCCATCCTCTCTTCTGCCCTTGTCCTGCAGTATCGTGTGCACCACGGGCGGAAGCGGCGTGGAGAGGTCTGGGCACGTGGTCGTGGAGGTTCCCGGAGGAGGACAGGGAGTCTCTGGACATGTGTTTACTTACCAGGTAAGGAGTCCCCCTCTCTGGACAGAAACTCACAGGCTAAAGCTGGCTGGTTGCAAGAACTCACGTGGCCCGCCAGATAAAAAGAGGAAGTCCCTCCTCCCCATATATATACCGTATTTTTCCACCTATAAGATGCTCCCATGTATAAGACGCCCCCTATTTTGGGGGGACTCCGATTTAAGAAAATGGGGGGAGATGTATCCGTGTATAAGACGCCACCCAAATTTTTGACATTATTTTCTTAGGGGGAAAACCTAGTCTTATACCCAGAAAAATCCAGTATGTTGTGATGCCGACATGCTGCACGTTTTCCCCGTACCGCTTGCAGGACCTGGGAAACTCAATGCAGTGAGACATCGTGGTCCTAATCCTGCATGGTCCACACATACAGTAAACATGATTAGGGAGAGGGACCATGCCCTGCTAGCCTTGGTATCAGCAACACATTGCGTGGGGCATGTAATAATAATGATAATAATAATATTAATAATAATAACTTATTTATTATTATTTATACCCCGCCCATCTGGCTGGGTTTCCCCAGCCACTCTGGGCGGCTCCCAACAGAATATTAAAAACACAGTGAAACATCAAACACTAAAAGCTTCCCTAAACAGGGCTGCCTTCAGATGTCTTCTAAAAGTCAGATAGTTGTTTATTTCCTTGACATCTGGAAGGGCATTCCACAGGGCAGGTGCCACTACAGAGAAGGCCCTCTGCCTGGTTCCCTGTAACCTTTCTTCTTGCAGTGAGGGAACCTCCAGAAGGCCCTTGGCGCTGGACCTCAGTGTCCAGGCTGAACGATGGGGGTGGAGACGCTCCTTCAGGTATACTGGGCCGAGGCTGTCTTGGGCTCTAAAGGTCAGCACCAACACTTTAAATGTAAATAGGAGCGCTTTTGTGCACAGAACACCCCAGTTGCGCAGAGTAGCCACATCAGGAGCAGGTAGCATTTTTCAGCTCGAGGGCCACATTCCTTTCCAGGCCGCCGCCCAGGGGCCACATGCCAGCAGTGGGTGGCGCCAGAAGCAAAAGTGAGTGCATCAGTAAATATTAGTTTACCCATGTAAAGGGACCATCAAGGGCATATTTCAGGCAGGCAAGAGACACTCGAGGAAGGTGCAGAGCAAAGGCTGGCTAGGCAGTTGAGAGTCCTGCGTGCTAGATAGAGAGGCCTGGAGGACCACATTAGGCCCATGCCCTGAGGTTCCCCAGAGCTTCTTTTTCCCACCCGTGGCCCGTGGCCCTTACAAATGGATGGCTTTGCCACCAGCCCCTGAGAAGAGTTTGGATGAAGAAGAGTTTGGATTTGATATCCCGCTTTATCACTATCCTAAGGAGTCTCAAAGCGGTTAACTATCTCCTTTCCCTTCCTCCCCCACAACAAACACTCTGTGAGGTGAGTGGGGCTGAGAGACTTCAGAGAAGTGTGATTAGCCTAAGGTCACCCAGCAGCTGCATGTGGAGGAGCAGGGAATCGAACCCAGTTCACCAGATTACGAGTCCACCGCTCTAACCACTACACCACACTGGCTCTCCGTGGCTATTAGAAACAATGCCTATGTTCTGCCTCCGCTGTCAGAGGCCTCTGAACACCGTTTCTGGGAATCTCTGGTGGGGAGAACTGCTCTTGTGATCGGGTCTTGCTTGCTGGCTTCCCAGAGGCGCCAACAGGACGCTGGACAAGATGGGCCATTGGGCCTCCTCCTTGCGCTCTCCTGCGATGTGCAGCCCAAGCCAGGAGTGTTGTTCGCTGCCTCTTGAATTCCTTTGCCTGAATGTTCCTTCTTTCCTTCCTCTCCCTTTTGCTCAGAACCCAGAGCTGAAGTCCATTTACCCAACACGAGGCCCTAAGGCTGGAGGAACCTGCCTCACACTGACGGGATCCAAGCTGCTGACTGGAAACCCCAGCAAAATCAGCATTCTGGTCGGACGCTTCCCCTGCTATATGTAAGAAACGGCGCCAGGCAGCAGGCTGCTGCTCCAACACCCTCCCCCCAGGCTATTTGCTCAGGGTGGTCATTGATTTGGATTATTGGGACAGAGCCCCCGACAAGTTTTTCTAGGTTGTAGGGGCATTGTAAGCCATGGCATAGCTGGCAAGCGTCCCTTATTTGGCGGGACAGTCCCTTATCCCAGGGCTGTGCCCCGCTGCTGTCCCGGATTGATGATGTCCCTTAAATTTCCCGGGTTTCAAAGGAATCAGCTCCTCTCCCTCCCTCCCTGCCGGCCAGCTGTGTTGCTTGGCTGCGTTGCTTACCCAATAAGAAGTCTAAGAACGCCTGGGGGGTGGAGCTTACATGCCTTGTGCCGATCAAATCGGCTGTGTTGCCTGGGTACTCGCCTTTGCTCAGCGCTTCCCACCGGGGAGGTGACGGTGGTTTTCCTTGAGGCTTCAGGCTTCGTTTGGCTGCTGGCTGGGCTTTCTGCCTTCAGCTCGGAGGGGCTCAGAAGTTGAACATACCTGTGCTTGGAAAATCCCTTATTTTGGCTGCTGATCCCTTATTTTTGAGGCTGCTGGTCCCTTATTTTCAAATCTGTAAGTTGACAGCTATGAGCCATGGGGACCCTCTGTCATAAGCCAGAGTATGCTTTGGGTCAGCATTTTCAGAATAGTTCCAAAGTAGAGTTGGGGAACCTGCGGTCTCCTTAGATCTTGGTTTCCATTGGCCGTACGGGCTGCTTCTTCTGGGACAACCAACAGGTTCTGGAAGGGTCACAAGTTCTCCATCCCTGTTTTAAGGTAACATTGTCCTCTTAACAAGGAAAAACAGGTGTACAGTGGTACCTCAGGTTACATATGCTTCAGGTTACATACACTTCAGGTTACAGACTCCGCTAACCCAGAAATAGTGCTTCAGGTTAAGAACTTTGCTTCAGGATGAGAACAGAAATCATGCTCCAGCGGTGCAGCAGCAGGAGGAGGCCCATTAGCTAAAGTGGTGCTTCAGGTTAAGAACAGTTTCAGGTTAAGTACGGACCTCCGGAACGAATTAGGTACTTAACCTGAGGTACCACTGTACTTCTACCTGCTCAGGAATGAGGAAGAAATCAGCAATTTCCCTGTCGTTACTAGCCAGATATTTCTGGAGAAATAAGGAAGAGACCTTTCACCAGGTCAGATCATTGGATGCCCTCCTCACCTCCTTTGGGTGGGGCCTGATAGTTTGGAGGCTGAGGCCTAGGCAAAACAACAACAACTAGCAAGGGACTACAACTCCCATCATCCCCAACCACAGCTTAGCCCAAGGGGGTCAGGAACAATGGCACCTGTAGTCCAACAGTTCCTGGGAACCCAAGGCTGAAGAGCACTAGTTTAGAATAGATTTTCTAGGCGAGTGGCTGACTATATTTATACGATGTTTAAATTGAAACCAGCCCCTTTTCTCTCTCTCTCTCTCGCCCCCACAAGTCATTCTGAAGTACAAGAGAAGGAGCTTCAGTGCCTGACTAGCGCCAGTAACGCATCTGTGGAACTCAACGTCACAATCAAGTACGGGGATCAGGAACGGAGTTTGGAGTACCCCCGCTTCAAGTACACCCTGGACCCCAACATCACGTATGCAGAACCAGCCAAGAGTTTCCAGAGGTAAATGACTTCTCCGTCCCCGCCAAGACAAGTTTGTAAGGCGATTTAAATTTTTATTTTTTTTTAGAAAAAGTATTGAGTCTTTGACCAGTGGCGTAGCGTGGGGGGTGCAGGGGGGGCTGGCCGCACCGGGCGCAACATCTGGGGGTTAGGGTTAGGGGGCGCAAATCCACGGGTTAGGGGGTGCAAATCCACGGGTTAGGGGGCACAAATTACTTGCCTTGCCCCGGGTGCTGACAACCCACGCTACACCACTGTCTTTGACCGCTTGGTTTCTCGCTCCACCTACCTGGAATGGTCCTCCATCACTTCGGTATTATCAGACCACCCTTCCTTTGCCTTCGGCAGCTACCCCCACCTTGTGGGAACGGGGAGGAGGAAGAGGAAAATGGGACTGATAAATGCAAAAGCCGTTTAATCAATGCAATCACAGTTTAAAAAACCAGCAAGCTTGGAAATTTGTTTGCCTCTAAAGCAGTTCTCAAAGTGTGTGGTGTGCCACAGGCAGGAGAGGGAGACAAGATTCAAGGGTTGATCAAGATTATATTTTGGGAATGATTCGTGTTCTTATGTAGTTGCGTTATTTTATACTTCCTGGATGCCCCGTGATCATATTATAAAGCAGTTGTGTTATACATTATTAATCAAACATGGCTAGGAGTCGTTTCTTTTTGTTTTCCAATGTGTTTCTTACCAATGCATATATTCAGAGCAAATTCTTATTCAGAAAGTGTAGCCCAGAGAAAAAGGTTTGAGAACGATTGCTTAACGGTGTCACGAGACTCTGTTGTTTTGGCTTAACATGGCTGCTGCTCTGGAGATCTGTATTTAGACAGGATAACTTACAAGGGGCGTGGGTGGTGCTGTGGTCTAAACCACTAAGCCTCTTGGGCTTGCTGATCGGAAGGTTGGCAGTTCGAATACACGCGATGGGGGTGAGCTCCCGTTGCTCTGTCCCAGCTTCTGCCAACCTAGCAGTTCAAAAGCACACCAGTGCAAGTAGATAAATAGGTGGGAAGGTAGTGGTGGGAAGGTAAAAGGCGTTTCCGTGTGCTCTGGTTTCCCGTCACAGTGTCCCATTGCACCAGAAGCGGTTTAGTCCTTCCGGCCACATGACCCGGAAAGCTGTCTGTGGACAAACGCCGGAAAGCGAGATGAGCGCTGCAACCTCATAGTTGCCTTTGACTGGACTTAACCATCCAGGGGTCCTTTACCTTTTACCTTACAAAGCCTGTCAGCTTCCCAAAGTTGCCTGACGGCACACTGTGATCAGGAAAGCGATCAGCTGCAGAAAGCTGGTGGGTTTGTAGAGAGAGGTAAGACCAATGGGCCATACAGCTCAGGATTGCCATTTCTCCAGCTTTTCAGGCAGGAATCTTCATTTGCCTACCTGGAGATGCCAAATGTTGAACTTTGGACCTTCTGAATGAAAAGCAGGGGCTTTTCCACTGAGCCTCAGCATTTGCCTCAAAGGGCAAATCCTGAAGCTGCAGGCCCTCAGATCTGCACTGGTTGTAGTCACTAACGTACGTGTGTGTGTGTGTGTATTTCAGTGGTGGCAGAGAGATCCGAGTTCGTGGGCACAACCTTGATGTCGTGCAGTGGCCCAAAATCCGCGTCACGGTTTCTCCGCTGGAGCGCCGGCGCCGGGGCTTGGGCAGGTGGCGCAGGATTATTCCGGATACAGAATGCCCTGAGAATGCCCTCTGCAGCGTCCAGCAAGTAGGTTTACGAGTGCAATGCTTGCCAGTGTGTTGTTCTGTTCAAAGCTACCAGTGTGAGGGATCTGTGGCTGCCTCAGTTTGCAGACTAAAGGGCAGCGAAAGCGGGTCCATTTAGTATTACAGTGGTACCTCTGCTTGTGAACGGGATCCGTTCTGGAGCCCGTTCGCAACATGAAAAGAACGCAACCCGCAGCAGCGCATCTGCACACGTCGGGTTGCGATTCGCTGCTTCTGCGCATGCGCGTGATGTCTGTTTGCGCTTCTGCGCATGCGCACGCGGTGAAACCTGGAAGTACTTCTGGGTCGCTGCAGGACGTAACCTGAAAGAACGTAACATGAAGCGGACATAACATGAGGTATGACTGTATTACAATCCTCTTCTCACTACAGGCCCTAGTGGCGTTTTGGATTTCTCCCTTTTTAATACCAAAGTGTTTTGGGAACAGGCCTTATTCATTTCCTTTAGAGTCTACCCTTCTTCTAAGGACCTAGGGGTGGTGAACATGTTTTCTCCCTGCCCTCAGCAAAGAAAATATTGTTTATTCTTACAGCAGCCCTGTGAAGAGAGAGAACGTGACTGGCCCAAGTTCACCCAGTGAACTTGAAGGCTGAACACACACACAAAAACGCCCTCTGCTGGATCCGGCCAAAGACCTGTCTAATCCCACATCCTTTTCTGAAAGTGACCAGTCAGAAGGGGGATTTGCACTTGGGTTTCCTCAAAAGTAGACTGGCTTTTGGCTTGAGGAATTGGACAAGGGATGCGCCCAAGGTCTTCCGTAGAGAGTTTCCTGCAGATTTTTTTTTTAGCAAGCTCTGGGGTGTTCCTGGAGAATGGGGGAGGGGGCGTCATAGCTGTCAACCGTCCCTTATTTGGCGGGAAAGTCCCTTATCCCAGCGCCATGTCCCGCTGCTGTCCCTTATTGATGTTGTCCCTTAAATTTCCCAGGTTTCAAAGGAAGCAGCTCCTCTCCCTCCCTCCCTGCCGGCCAGGGAGGAGGGAGGCTCCAACTGTGTTGCTTGGCTGCGTTGCTCACCCAATAAGGAGTCTAAGAATGACTGGGGGGTGGAGCTTGCATGCCTTGTGCCAATCAAATCGGCTGCGTTGCCTGGGGACTTGCCTTTGCTCAGCGCTTCCCAGCGGAGAGGTGACGGTGGTTTCCCTTGCTGCATCCCCTTTGCCGGGTTGCTGTGCTGTGGGAACCACCGCTTGAGGCTTTGTTTGGCTGCTGGTTGGGCTTTCTGCCTTTGGCTCGGAGGGGCTCAGAAGTTGAACATACCTGTGTTCGGAAAATCCCTTATTTTGGCTGCTGATCCCTTATTTTTGAGGGTGCCGGTCCCTTATTTTCAAATCTGTAAGTTGACAGCTATGGGGGGTGTCTAGGAGAGAGTGGGCCTCATCCGTTCACTCTCCTTTATTTCCGATCCTAGTTTGAAGAGCCCTGCGAGGTCAACTCCTCCAGCCTCATCCTGTGCAAAACGCCTGCCATTAAGCAGCTTTCTCCCTCCGTGCAAGTGAAGCTGGAGTTTGTCCTCGATAACCTCAGCTTCGACTTCAACGCCGTGCATCCGAGCGGCTTCTCCTACGAGGTGGATCCCGTCCTGCACCCCCTCAATATGGATGACCACACCAAGCCCTATCGTCACAAGCCTGGAAGCGTCATTTCTGTGGAGGTAATGGGGCAGACCCACCATGCAGGGAGCAGATACACCTGTCCGTTGCTTGTAGATTTTGGGTACTCCATAGACCACAACTTGTCTTCCAAGGTAGCTCAGTCCCTCCTAAGAAAGGTCTCATTCTGCATTCGTCTCTCTATAAAAAAATGTTGTTATACGAAACCTCATGGAATATGCAGAGATGGGCGGAACTTGCCGGAAGAATAAGAAATCAAGATAACAATATAAAAGAATGGAAATGGTTTATTGAATAGTTACAGATAAATTGTAAACAGATTAAAATCATTAGCAGGATTATTGTAATAACCTGCAGTTACACAAGAGTATATATTTGCAGTAGATAATTAAAGGAGCAAGTGAAATGAATTTGGATATGCAGAAGGTATTAAAATAAAACGTTTAAGGAACCGCAGAAAAGAGGAGAAGGAAGTCAAATTTTGAAATGCTAAATTGATTGTAAAGCTAAGGAAATGTATAAACTTGAAAAGTATAAATAAAAACTTTAAAAATAAGAATAATTCTGCATCCATCTAATCCCCCTATGCAATCTATCCATGACAGCAGCCGCCTCCGTGCCTTGTGGCGGTGAGTTCCATAAGTTCATTATGCATTGTGCGAAGGCAGCAAGGTAGAAAGCAACAGGTGTGGTGTATGAATTCCTTCCTCTGTAATGCGCTACCTAATGTCCACTACCCAAAGGCCCCGCCCAGTTATGCCAACAGAAGTCATAATCTCTAGACTCTTTTTGGTGGGGAAGGGTCATAGCTAGTGGTAGAGCAGTTGCTTGGCATGTAGAAGCTTTAATAATAATAATAATAATAATAATAATAATAATAATAATAATAATAATTTATTTATTTATACCCCGCCCATCTGGCTGGGTTTCCCCAGCCACTCTGGGCAGCTTCCAACAAAAGATTAAAAATACATTAAAATGTCACACATTGAAAACTTCCCTGAACAGGGCTGCCTTCAGATGTCTTGGAAATGCCGGGTAGTTATTTTTCTCTTTGACATCTGGTCGGAGGGCGTTCCACAGGGCGGGCGCCACTACCGAGAAGGCCCTCTGCCTGGCTCCCTGTAGCTTTGCTTCTCGCAGTGAGGGAACCGCCAGAAGGCCCTCGGCGCTGGACCTCAGTGTCCAGTGGAGACGCTCCTTCAGGTATACTGGGCCAAGACCGTTTAGGGCTTTAAAGGTTAACACCAACACTTTGAATTGTGCTCCGAAACGTACTGGGAGCCAGTGTTCTAGGTTCAATCCTCAGCATATCCAGGTAGGATTGTGGGAGACCCCCTGCTGGAAACCCTGGAGAACTGCTACTGGTTAGTGTAGGCAATACTGTGTGACCAATGGACCAGTGTCACGCAATATAAAGCACTGTCTGTGAAAGTCACAAGACCTTTAAAGTTACATCTGTGCCTGTAACGACCCTGTGCCTGTACATTTGTGCCTGTAACAATAGCACTATTTAATTTGGAAAGTGTTATGGGATTCATTGATATAAAATAAATTGGCTCTGTTTGTATGCAGTGCCAGAACATGTTATAACGCGACGGTGAGGGTTCCTGAGGTTGAGACTGTGGACACTTGGCTCTTCCAGTCCTGCTGCGAGCTAAGCCATGGTTTGGCACAGCATGTTGTCCTAACCTGGGCTCATAGTTTGTCTCCCCTTGTAGTTAGCTGACTTCAACGTTTTCGTATAGCTTTTACCGTATGCTTTCGTGTACAATTGTTGTAAACCACTCTGGTATTTTTTTATGAATGGGGTATATATAGGGATGCGGGTGGTGCTGTGGGTTAAACCACAGAGCCTAGGACTTGCCAATCAGAAGGTTGGCGTTTCAAATCCCCGCGACGGAGTGAGCTCCCGTTGCTCGGTCCCTGCTCCTGCCCACCTAGCAGTTCAAAAGCGCGTCAAAGTGCAAGTAGATAAATAGGTACCGCTCCGGCGGGAAGGTAAACAGCATTTCCGTGCGCTGCTCTGGTTCGCCAGAAGCGGCTTAGTCATGCTGGCCACATGACCCGAAAGATGTACGCCGGCTCCCTCAGCCAATAAAGCGAGATGAGCACCGCAACCCCAGAGTCGGTCATGACTGGACCTAATGGTCAGGGGTCCCTTTACCTTTACCTTTATATAAATAATAAACAGCCACAAGCTATAAATGAAGAACAAACCTCTGTTACAGGCTATGGTTTATCTGGAGTGAGACAAACCACAAGTCTGCATTCAGACAACACCCTAAGCCAAACCGTCACTTCGCTTCTCCAGTCCTGCCACTGTTGTCAGCTAAACGGCGATATACAGTGGTGCCCCGCAAGACGAATGCCTCGCAAGACGGAAAACCCGCTAGACGAAAGGGTTTTCTGTTTTGGAGGTGCTTCGCAAAACGAATTTGCTATGGGCTTGCTTCGCAAGACGAAAATGTCTTGCGAGTTCCTGCGGGTTTTTTTTCCTTCCCCCCCCTTTTCCCAAGCCGCTAAGCCGCTTAACAGCTGATCCGCTAAGCCCGCTAAGCCGCTAATGGGCTTGCTTCGTAAGACGAAAAAAACCGCAAGATGAAGAGACTCGCGGAACGGATTCTTTTCGTCTTGCGAGGCACCACTGTATATCAACACTAAACCGTGGCTTGGCTTAGCGTTGCGTGCAAACTGGGCCGCCAAGCGACAAAAACAACTTGCCTTCTCCTGACTGCCTCGGTCTCTTTCCTCCAGGGGGAGAACCTGGACCTGGCCATTTCCAAAGAGGAGGTGAAAGCTATGATCGGAGTTGGCGTCTGCTCGGTCAAGACCCTGACGAAGAACCACCTCTATTGCGAACCCCCCGCCGAGCAACCGGCCCCTCTGCACCGGGCCAAGCGGGAAGGCACAGACTCTTTGCCAGAGTTCACAGTAAGGGGTGGATATTGGCAAGGGGAAGAACTCGAACCGGGATAGGGAGCGGGGTGGACCGTGAGGGAAAGCGAAGAGTTGGATAAGATGGCGGGGGGGGGGCACATGGCACCCGGTGGGCGAAGGAGGGAATGCCTGCCTGGGAATTAGAACACAATAAGCCGGGACTGACGAAAGGAAGGGAAAATACCGTATTTTTCGCACCATAGGATGCACTTTTTCCCTCCTAAAAAGCAAGGGAAAATGTGTGTGCATCCTATGGAGCGAATGCAGGGGGGGAGGCAGGCGGGAAAAGCCCTCAAGAGCCGCGCTCTTGCAGGCTTTTCTCCAGGAGGGAGAAGGGACTGACTGGCCGCATCAGTCCCTTCTCCCTCCTGGGGGAAAAGCCCCCAAGAGCGGCGCCCTCTTTAAAGGCTGTGCGGCTCCTGCAGGCTTTTCTACGAGGTGGGGGAATCCCTCCACCTCCCAGAAAAGCCAGGAGAAGCCGCGCAGCCCCTTTAAAGAGCTCGCGGCTTCTGCGGGAGGTGGGGGAAGCTGCAGCAGATTCCCTCCTCCCGGGCTCCCTTTGAAGCGGCAATGTGGGAGGGGAGCAGCTTACACTCGTGTAAGCAGCTCCTCTCCCACTTTCCTGCTTCAAAGCAACTACGGAGGAGAGAAGGAAGGGGACGGCTGCAGCGGATTCCTCCTCCGTGATTGCTTTGAAGCAGGAAAGTGGGAGGGGAGCAGCTTACACTTGTGTAAGCAGCTCCTCTCCCACTTTCCTCCTTCAAAGCAACTACAGAGGAGGGAAGGAAGGGGACCATAGATCCTCTGCTGGCAAATGCAGCAGATTCCCTTCTCCCGGGCTCCCTTTGAAGCAGCAAAGTGGGAGGGGAGCAGCTTACACTTGTGTAAGCAGCTCCTCTCCCACTTTCCTGCTTCAAAGTGGAGGGAATCCACTGCAGTTGCGAGCAGAGGATCCATGGCTCCGCTTCCTTCCCTCGAAGCTGGGTGCAGGGGTGCAAACGGCAGGAAAACACAACCACACTTTGACCACTGAAAGTCCACCCCAGCCTCCCCAGATTTCCACTGAGATGGCCAGGCTAATCTCGATGGCCATAAGTCAGGCTCAGCATTATTAACTGGACTTAGATAAGCCATGGTTCCCCTTCCTACCCTCCTCTGAGGCTCAATTTAAAGCAGCAAAGTGGACAGGAGCCACCCGCTTTGCTGATTTAAATAGTTTAGTGCAACATTTGATTCAGAATATTTTTTTCCGTATTTTCCTCCTCTAAAAACTAGGTGCGCCCTATGGTCAGGTGCACCCTATGGAGTGAAAAATACGGTAATTTTCTTCAGAGTTCCATCTGTAAGGAACTCTTTTGGGCCTAAAAGAGGGTGCATTGAAAAAAAGTTGGGTTGGTTTTTTTTTAATGTGGTTATTAATAGTCCATTTTGGGGCATTGTGGAGGTGGTTGGGGGTGGAGAAAGCGGGTATAAATGGTGCTCTTTTGTTCCCTCATGGGATTAAAAGCAGTTGAGGTGGGTGGGTGGGATTTACTTCTGACACTGGATGTGGGAAGGAAGGGTGAAAGAGGGCCTCTGAGAACAACAGCTCCCTTATCTTCAAAGTGGGCCTTGCGGAGCCGCCAATTAGCAAAACTGGAAGGGAAAAAAACCCCACAGCAGAGACCCTTTTCGCCTGCTTCACATCTTGTAGCCAAATTTGTTTAAAACCTTTTGTTCCCTTGGATAGATAAAGTTGACATGCCTCTTAATGTGTTGTTTTATTTTTTAAATGTATATAATTTTATTTTAAATGTTGGTTTTATTTCTATGTTGCCTTTGGATTTTTTTAGGTCAGTTTGTTCTTTTTTCAAGTTTCTGGCTTTTCCATATCATTTTAATGTGTGTATTTTATGTAAACTGCTTTGAGCTGCTGCTGCTTCTTCTATTATTTCTTCTTCTTCTTCTTCTTCTTCTTCTTCTTCTTCTCCTCCTCCTCCTCCTCCTCCTCCTCCTCCTCCTCCTCCTTCTGTACAATTAGCGGTACACACATTCTGTAAAATAAAATATTTATCATGGTGGCAGACCCCAGCAAGTACTCTATCGCTTTGTGGGCTGCTTCTTCAATTGCAGTTGGAAGCAAAATTTGACGAAGGTTTAATACCAAGAGGTTAAAAAGCAGCACAGCTTCTGAGCAGGAACGGCTATTTTTATCCAGCTCCCCTTTGCCAGTCACTCCCCTAATATACTGTGGTGGACTGAGGATCTTGTCAGTAAAAAGCGGTTTGCAGGGATATCGCATAAAGCAGTGGTTGCCAAACATTTTTGGGTCACCGCCCCCCTTGGTTCCATAACAGGAATAGAGCTGATGGGTACCTTCTTGGGATGGTCACAAGAGAAGGTCCTCACTGACACCACTAATCATGACGATTTGTGCGGAGCCCTATGCAGCTGTTTGCTGTAGCCGCACATAAGCAATTACATGAGAGGGGAGCATCTTGGCAGTCCCGTCTTCTTCTGGCCCCTTAACTTCATTCTGTGTACAGCCCTCCAGGAACTTGAGGGTCGAAGGTCTGAAGTGAGGAGCCGCCTCTCCACTTTCCTCTTGCACTGCAGCGGGTTGGACTACATGACCCTTAGGGTCCCTTCTAAGTCTATGATTCAGTGGCGTAGCGTGGGTTGTCAGCACCCGGGGCAAGGCAAGTAATTTGCGCCCCCTAACCCGTGGATTTGCGCCCCCTAACCCTAACCCCCAGATGTTGTGCCTGGTGCGGCCGGCCCCCCCTGCACCCCCCACGCTACGCCACTGCTATGATTACTGCTGCGCAGGCAGGTTTCTGTAATTGCGCAGGAATCATGGAGGCTCCCCACTTCGGACCTTTGCCCTTCAATTTGTGTGGAGGGTTCAGAACTGGGTGAAAAACAATAATACCAGAGGGGGCAGGACTCAGCAATACATCCTCACGTCCCCTTGCATGCTTGCTTACATGCACGGAGACTGTGCCAGAATAGGGTCAAACTAGCAACACCACACCATGGTTTCTCCTTTGCCACTGGCACTAAGTTTCGGAGATGTTTGGTCTTCTGTGACACTGGGTCCATCTGGTGGGGAAAAGCAGGAAATACTTAGAAACTGCCACTTTATAATACAGTTGTACCTCGTGTTTACTTTCTTGGGCTCCATGATCACTGCAGATGGTGACAGCAGCCACGAAATTAAGAGACGCCTGCTTCTTGGGAGGAAAGCAATGGCAAACCTAGACAGCATTTTAAAAAGTAGAGACATCACCTTGCCAACAAAGGTCCGTATAGTAAAAGCTATGGTTTTCCCAGTAGTGATGTATGGAAGTGAGAGCTGGACCATAAAGAAGGCTGATCGCCGAAGAATTGACGCTTTTGAATTCTGGTGCTGGAGGAGACTCTTGAGAGTCCCATGGACTGCAAGAAGATCAAACGCATCCATTCTGAAGGAAATCAGCCCTGAGTGCTCACTGGAAGGACAGATCCTGAAGCTGAGGCTCCAATACTTTGGCCACCTCATGAGAAGAGAAGACTCACTGGAAAAGACCCTGATGTTGGGAAAGATGGAGGGCACAAGGAGAAGGGGACGACAGAGGACGAGATGGTTAGACAGTGTTCTCGAAGCTACAAACATGAATCTGACCAAACTGCGGGTGGCAGTGGAAGACAGAAGTGCCTGGCGTGCTCTGGTCCATGGGGTCACGAAGAGTCGGACACGACTGAACGACTAAACAACAACAACAACCTCGTGTTGCATTAGGTTCATGCTTCGTCTTTTCGGCTTGCAAACGCAACAAACCTGGAAGTGTATACTTCCGGGTTTCACTGTGTGTGTGTGCGCGCGCATGCGCAGAAGCGTTCTGCGTGCTTCATGCATGCGCAGAAGCTCTCTATTGCGCCCTGCACTTGTGCAGAAGCGCCGCTCTAGTTGCGGACTTTTCAGGGTGGGGAAAGGTTGTTTTCTGCTGCTCTAGAGAAGCGGACATGGAGCAATGGATCCAAACTACAAGAAAGAAGATTCCACCTAAACATTAGGAAGAACTTCCTGACAATAAGAGCTGTTCGACAGTGGAATTTGCTGCCAAGGAGTGTGGTGGAGTCTCCTTCTTTGGAGGTCTTTAAGCAGAGGCTTGACAACCATATGTCAGGAGTTTCCAGGCTCTGATGGTGTTTCCTGCTTGGCAGGGGGTTGGACTCGATGGCCCTTGTGGTCTCTTCCAACTCTATGATTCTATGATTCTAGGGTGCGAATGGCACCCTGGATGGAACAGATCGTGTCCACAACTAGAGGTACCACTGTATTGGTATAATAGGGTCTGGGGTTGTTTTTCCCGCTCTATCTGAAAAGCGAGCCCACAAGGTATGCTTATCTGAAGGCATAACAACAAGCATTTTATTTGTCATGGGATGATTTATTTATTTTTAATGCATTAACGAAGGAACTGAGGTTTCAGAAACTGCAGCTAGGTAAAGCACAAAAAAGTAAAAATTATTATAGCAGTAATAAACAGCCCATATCTTAAGCATCTCCAACAGCATCGTTTGCTGAACCCCGTGAAAAGATAAAATGGTCGGTGATGAAAAATCCTTTTGTTTAGTTTTTTCTTCCATTTGTTTTCCTTGTTCAGACTGAACTATGTGCGATATTGGAAGATCGTGTCAACCCACTATTATAATCCTTCCCAAATTTAGTAAATATATTCGTGTAGATAGATGATAGACGATAGATAGATAGATAGATAGATAGATAGATAGATAGATAGATAGATAATGATTGGGACATACATCATGGAAATAGTAGTAGTAATAGTAATAATAATAATGGAGGCTCCTCACCTTCACATGAAATCAGTTTTCCATCCTCTTGTCCTCCCGCAGGTTCAAATGGGCAACAACCAATTCCGCCTGGGCCGTGTGCAGTATGACACAGAGAGTCAGCTGACCTTCCCCGTGGAGGCCCAGATTGGCTTGGGGGTTGTCGCCTCCTTTGTTGCTCTGATTGTCCTCATCATCGTCTTCATCTACAGGTGAGGAGGAAGGAGGAAGCTTGCCGGCCTGTCCGCAGGACCATATTCCATAGGCCTAGCCAGGCCCTGCAGTCGACATGTGAGAAAAGCCAGTTAGGTTGTGTGACCTGTTCTGTTTGTGGAAAAACAGCAACACAGATTTGCTCTTTGGGAACAGAGTACATTGGCGCTGAAGCAGGAACTGCTCAGAGTTGCTTAGAGCAGTGGGAACTTTCTTCCTGTTTCCACACCAGAGATCATACTTGGCAGGGGCTGATGGGAGTTGTGTCCAAAATACCTGAAGGGCACCAGGTTCGGGCAAGCTAGTGATGAAGCTTTCAAAGTGCATCCCATGCATTATCTCGTTGCATCCCTTACAGCAACCCTATAAGACAGGAGCGAGGAAGCTTTTCTGTCTGCCAGGTCCTTATCTCCCCGACTCCTGGCAGACAAATTTAGACAGGTGATCAGGGTCAGTTACCTGACATCACTATGACAACAGGTGATGCTGCACTTTGAAGCCTCGATTGTTGGGACGTCAAAGTGCAGCATGGGGGTAGGGTTGCCATACATCCGGGAAAACGTGGACATGTCCTCTTTTGGGGGACCAACATGCCCACCCGAGCGGATTTTTCATTTTAAAGGAAATGTCTGGGGTTTGGGGGCTTGGGCTGCTCTGCACACTGCAACAGCTGCCAGCCTGAGCCAGGGAAAGAGTTCTTTGCTCCTTTTCCCCCGGCTCGGGCTGGCAGCGGCTCAGGCTGTCTGCTTTTTTTGCTCTTCAAGCAACCCTAGCACGGGGGATAGTTGAAAGCCTTTTTGTTGCTGCGTCTGAGAATGTCCCAAAAAGGCTTGGATGAAAATATCAGCCTAGCTGTACAGCTCGCTGTTTCCTTTTTGCACGGTTAATTTGGTTTTGTGGCTGCAAAACCTGGGGTGATTCTCTTGCATAGAAACAAAGAGCTACACTGTGATTAGAAGGGACCGACTTTAGCATATGATGGTGATGGTTTTTCTTTCCAGGAGGAAGAGCAAGCAGGCCCTGAGGGATTACAAAAAAGTTCAGATCCAGCTGGAAAACCTGGAGACGAGTGTCCGGGACCGGTGCAAAAAAGAATTCACTGGTAAGAGGAGTGGAAGGAGCTTCTCCCTTCATCTGTCCCTGGGAATGCAAGTTCCCTTCTTCTTCTTTCTATAATTTTTATTAAATTTTCTGTTTTACAATTTAGGACATTCATTTAAAGAACCTTAAAATATCAATAATAATAATATTATAATAATAATAATTTATTATTTGTACCCCGCCCATCTGGCTGGGTTTCCCCAGCCACTCTGGGCGGCTTCCAACAAAGATGAAAAATACACTAAAATGTCACATATTAAAAACTTCCCTGAACAGGGCTGCCTTCAGATGTCTTCAGAATGTCAGGTAGTTGTTTATCGCTTTGACATCTGATGGGAGGGCGTTCCACAGGGCGGGCGCCACTACCGAGAAGGCCCTCTGCCTGGTTCCCTGTAACTTGGCCTCTCGCAGTGAGGGAACCGCCAGAAGGCCCTCGGAGCTGGACCTCAGTGTCCGGGCAGAACGAACGCGGTGGAGACGCTCCTTCAGATATACTGGACTGAGGCTGTTTAGGGCTTTAAAGGTCAGCACCAACACTTTGAATTGTGGTCGGAAACATACTGGGAGCCAATGTAGGTCTTTCAAGACCGGTGTTATATGGTCTCGGCGGCCGCTCCCAATCACCAGTCTAGCTGCCACATTCTGGATTAGTTGTAGTTTCCGGTTCACCTTCAAAGGTAGCCCCACGTAGAGCGCATTGCAGTAGTCCAAGCGGGAGATAACCAGAGCATGCACCACTCTGGCGAGACAGTCTGCAGGCAGGTAGGGTCTCAGCCTACGTGCCAGATGGAGCTCTTTCCAATGACTTCCCTTCTTCTCTTTCCAATCCTTGCATATTTTATACAAACTAAGCCATTCAGTATTCCATTATTACATCCATCAAAACTTGTTTACACTGTTGAATTTATGTTAATGCTGCCCACATTTTCAGATAAACACAATTTCCCTCCATATCTTCACTAGACATTTTCCAATGTTCTTCTTGTTCTCTTATTCTATATGTTAGGTCCGCAAGCTGCGCTTATCCCATCAGTTTAAGTTGCCATTCTTCTTTAGTTGGGACTTTGCTCAATTTCCATTTTTGGGCTAAGAAAACACAAGCCACAGCAGTGGCATGCATTAATAATCTATTTTGACACCTGGGAATTTCCGTCTAAATTATCCCCAACAAAAAGGACTCTGGGGTGGGTTTTTTTTGGAAATGTACTTTTAAACATTTTTTTCAATTCATTATGGATTATTTCCCAATGCTCTTTTACCCTTTTACAGGTCGACCACATACAGGTCCACCACGTTCCCTCAGTCTCACAATGCAGGTTTCTTTCAAGGCCGATGCTGTGAATTGCCTCTTTTGCCACATCAGGATTGCTGATCTATTCATTATGATGCTATTATGTTAGGCAGCCAAACCCATGAAATAGGAAGAATCCCTTCTGCATAGGCTGCTCTCCTTTTTGAACTTTTAAGGCTGCAGGGGAATCTCACAGGACCTTCCCAATGCGAGAAAAATGGCTGGAGCTCCATTAAAATAATAACAAAGGGACATTTTTAGTACTAGAAGCTTAGTGGTAGAGCAGGGGTCAGCAAACCTTTTCAGCAGAGGGCCGGTCCACTGTATCCCAGACCTTTTGGGGGGCCGGACTATATTTTTTGGGGGGAAATGAACAAATTCCTATGCCCCATAAATAACCCAGAGATGCATTTTAAATAAAAGGACGCATTCTACTCATGTAAAATGCTGATTCTACTCATGTAAAAGGCTGATTCCCGGACCGTCCGCGGGCCAGATTTAGAAGGCGCTTGAGCCGGATCCAGCCCCCGGGCCTTAGTTTGCCTACCCATGTGGTGGAGTCTATGCAGAATTTCCTGGCATCTCCCGGGACGGCTTGAAAAGACTCCTGTCTGATACCCTGGAGAGCAGCTGCCAACCAGAATAGATAATACTGGGCTGGACGGACCAATAGTCTGAGATTACATAAGGAAGCTTCCTTTCATTTCCTGATTCCCACACTCATCACCTGGGCTTTTTTCCTTTCGTTGCAGACCTCATGACGGAGATGATGGACCTCACCAGCGACTTGGTTGGCACCGGGATTCCCTTCTTGGACTACAAGTCCTACGCAGAGCGTGTCTTCTTCCCAGGCCACCGCGAGTCGCCTCTGCAAAGGGACCTGGACGTGCCAGAATGCCGGAGGCAGACGGTCGAACAAGGCTTGGTGCAACTCTCCAACCTCCTCAACAGTAAGCTCTTTCTCACCAAGGTATGTTTTCAGGAACAGGTGCTTTTGTATTGAAGTAAAGCAAAAATCACACCTCTTTTTTTTATCAACTCTTTATTGCTTGAGTATAAAATTAATATTGTAAAAATTGTACTAGTTTTCACAATATTATAAACAAACAAACACACAAGACAAACAAACATAAATCATAGCCTTATTGAAAATTACACTTATTCACTTTGTTAAGTGACTTCCTCACTTCCCCTTGGTTGTATTTCATTGCATGTCCTTTTAACAGTTTTCCAAATCCCAATTCTTATGAAATTTAACTTAAACATTAACATCCTTAGATCTTCACCTTAAACATATTAATTCATCACTTAACATAAATAAAATCCTAAGCCCATTAGGTATCTGCAAGCTATTTTCAGTTAATTTAACTTAACAAATTTAACTAAATGTATTTATTTAATTATTTATAAATCATTAAATTTATTCCACTCTTCCTGATACTTCTCCTCCTTCTGGTCGCGGACTCTTCCAGTTAGGTCAGCTAGCTCCGAAAAATCCATCATCTTCATCTGCCATTCTTCTATTGTTGGTAATTCTTGGGTTTTCCACTTTTTAGCTAACAAAATACGAGTAGCAGTTGTGGCATACAAAAATACTTTTAACATCTTTCTTGGGCAATTCCAAACCTGTTATTCCAAGAAGAAAGGCCTCTGGTTTCTTTATAAATGTATATTTCAACATTTTTTTTTGAATTCATTATAAATCTTTTCCCAGAAGCCTTTCACCTTGGGACAGGTCCACCACATATGATAAAAGGTTCCTTCCTTTTCTTTACATTTCCAACATATATTGTCACAATTATGATATATCTTTGCTAATTTTACAGGAGTCAAATACCATCTATACATCATTTTCATTATATTTTCCTTTAACGAAGTACATGCGGTGAACTTGACCCCTTTCTTCCACAATCTTTCCCGGTCCTCAAACATTATATTGTGTCTTACATCTCTTGCCCAGTCTATCAGATTTAACTTGTTCATCTTTTGTATGCCACTCCAACAGTAGCTTGTACATTTTAGATAAATTTTTACCTTTAGTATCCAACAACTCCGTCTCCAACTTAGATTTTTCAAAAGCAAAACCATTTTTCTTATCCAATTTATACAATTCATTGATCTGATGGTAATGTAACCGATTTAGCTTATCTTTTACTTGATCAAATGGTTTTAATTTGTAACCTTCCTCTTCTTCTACTAATAAATCATTATTGCTTGAGTATAAAATTGATTCCATCATGATAACAGAAGTTATTGCAACTAGCATACAAGTTTAGAGAGGTAGGTTGTAAGAAGTTTGACAACAGTGGCAGTATTACTAGTTCTGAGTTGGCACATTTAACACAAAGTTTCTGTACAGGTTCCAGGTTACTCACTTTTGCTTCCATATTCACCAGACTGAAAGGTTTTTAGATCACTGAAAGAGTCCACGTAGGTCACACAAGTTAGAGAAGTGAACACACTTATTGCGACCTAAATGGATTTGTACTTGAAGAAACTCAGCTAAAGTTTCCATGGCAGGTGGCCACCCAACCTCTGCTTGAAAACCTCCAGGGAAGGAGAGTCTACCATCTCCATAGGGAGTCGTTCCACTGTCCCATCTGCCTGGCCTTTAATTTGAATTCAGCCTGATCTTTTATTTCCCTCCCCTTCCCCTCCCCTTTTATGAAGATCACCCACTATGAGACCCCACAGCTAATTCTCCCCAGTCTCCTCACTTGCCCAAGTAGGACCAATTCAGCCAGCTAGCCCTGGCAATAATCTAATGCTTATTTCCCCTAAATTGATTTTTGAATTTTATTGTTATTCATGCTTTTATACTGTATTTTATGTTGCTTTTATAATTAAGTGTTTTAAATTTGTTGTTAGCTGCCCTGATTAAATTTGTTGTTAGCGGCAAGGTTTACCTCACCTGGGTGGGCTCACTCCCGTGGACATCGCTCCGTGGGCCGGATCGCGTCTGCGCAGACGCGATTTCCAGCGCCGTGGAAGCGAGTAGTACCTCGGTTAAGAACTTTGCTTCAAGATGAGAACAGTAATCAAGCGGCGGTGGCGTGGTGGCAGCGGGAGGCCCCATTAGCTAAAGTGGTACCTCAGGCTAAGTACAGTTTCAGGTTAAGAACGGACCTCCAGAACAAATTAAGTTCTTAACCCGAGGTACCACTGTATCTGAAGGCGGCTCTCATATCTTCTCTCAGTCTCCTCTTTTCCAGGCTGTTTTGTTCACTGCCCGCGTGATGGAGGTGTTCATTTCAACACTTGAACGATCACTTGGTGTTGCAGGATGTCAGGGGCTGGACTGAGGAGGAATGGTTTCCCCCCCCCCCCCCAAGAACAGGAGGACAGTATAGATTCAGAACAGTGGTTTGCGGAAGGACATAGTTCAGAGGGTAAAAGCTGGGGAATATTGGAAGAAGAAACACTAGGGTAGAGACAGCTGACAGGCTCTGTGTCTTTGGAGAGCATTCCTGAGCCCCACTCCCCAAGGACTAGGCGTGCAGTGAGAGTAGCCAAACAGAAAGCTCAGAGACAGAAAGTACAGATTAGCCGGCACAGGGATGGCGTACTGTCAGGGGTTCAGGAGCAGAGGCACAGGATAAGGAGGAAATGGAGAGTGAAGGGGAGGAGTCCGAAGGAAATGTCAGCGATAACAGCGATCCGAGGTCTCTGAGTCTTTCCAGTGAATCGGACGATTCACAGAAAGGAGCTCCCATGGTCAGGGCAAGGGGAGTGCCCAGAGGAACACCTCGGGAAGAAGGGGGCAGAGGGGACTCAGAGAGTAGCAGTTGGAAATCCGGGCCCACGTCCCCCCCAGAGTGCAGTAGGGGGGAGGAGTCCCAGGCATCGGGATCAGGTGGCGCGCTGCCAGCGGGAGAACATGAGGCAGGATTGACCACACCTCCGTCGGGGAGTGAGGAAACGGTCATCAGGAAAGTTAAACGCGCGCGCGTGCCAAGTTCAAATGTACAGGAGGGAGGCACAGTTGGCAGCCCGGGAAGAGAGCCAGGTCCTAAAGCCCGCCGAAGAGAGCGGGAGGAGTCGGGGGGGTCATCGTCAGCCTCAGAAGAATCCAGGGAGACAGGGGCCCCGGAGGGCAGCAGGACCCAGCGGAGAAAGGAGAGAAGGGAGAGGTGGAGTAAGATTAGAGTCTTAAACTGGTGCACAGGGGGCGGAGACTCAGATGGAGCTACGCCGGTCTAAAGCCTAGACGTAGAGCTGGAGCGCTGCGGAGTGGAAATGGATACTGTACTTCAATAAAGACTTTTGTACATAAATACCAGCCACCGTTGGTCCTCTGTGAGCTGGGACCAGGAGCCAGCCCTGACAGTAAGCTCCATCTCCACAAAAGATTTTCCACCAAGAACCTCGCAACGTGAGTCTAAGTAGCGAGGGGAGAGAAGTGGTGCTTTGCGAGCTCACAAGAATCAGACAAGATGACTACAGAACAGGAATTGACAGACCTGCGAAATGCTGTGGTTCAACTCAACGCAGAGGTGCGTGCCTCCAAAAAAAGGGAAGAGGAAATGGATACAGTCTGCAAGGATCTCCAAGCCAGGTTGGACATGCTTTCTAGACAAGGGCAACTGGGACCCAAACCAGAGGGCATAGGGCTGGGGAAGAGGGGAGGCAGCCTGGTATCCCATTTCGACGGGAGTTTACCACAATACCCTAATTTCCGAGCAGACTTGCTCTTTGCGCTGAATCTGCTGGAAAAGGACTTTAGAGATGAAAAAGAAAAAGTGGGGTTTATCCTATCCCATTTGCATGGGGAAGCCAAAGCGTGGCTGAGAAATTTATGGAGAGATAATGATCCGGCGCTCCAAGATGCGGATGCGTTCATTAAAGCGATGGATTCATGTTTTTTATCAAAGATAGACATCGATATTGCCAGAAGAGACATACATGGTCTCAAACAAGGCAAAGCCAGTGTAAGGCAGTATCATGCCCGCTTTTTTGCATTAGTCCACGCGCTGGGGTGGGAGAAGAATTCTGCTCCAGTCAGAGACCTTTTCTGGGAAGGATTGAATGCAAATGTGAAAGATGAGATTGCAAGGGGAGAGAGACCTAAGACCACTCAACAAGTGGTTCAAAGGGCGCTGGAAATCGGGGTGCGTTTGGAAGAACGTCCATGGAACAGAGACGAAGGGCGTTGGGGACGTACACCAGCGAAAGCACCTCCCCTTTTTCCCAAAGATGCAGCGCGTGCGCAATCCACACCCCCCCAAGGAGGGGGGGATGAACCGATGGAGATTGGAGGTGCCAGGGCTCAGTCAGCTACCAGAGCCTTACCACCGGGAGCAGCCAAAGCGAAGCTTCCTAGAGGGAACAGGAAGTGCTACATCTGTGACAGTGCTCAGCACATGGCGAAAGAGTGTCCCCAGAGGCTCCATAAGCACACTGCAGCCTCTGCAACAGTATCAAACACAGCTTACCAGGGAGAACCACTGCAGGGAAACGGCAGAGTCTGGCTGGAGGAAGAAGCACTGGGGTCCAGCCAGACAAGTCAGTGAAGCAATCCCCAGAGATTTTGCAGCCCACAGACCCCCTCCCACCCAAACCAGTGGTGCAGCTTACAGCGTTGCTTCAACTGCCCAATGGACTCACTATGGAAGTGCCAATTACCATTGACTCTGGGAGTAACGCGGACTTTATAGGACTGGATTTCATTCAAAAGCACAAAGTAGCACTACTGCCGGCCACGCTGCCTTTGCAGGTGGTCACGGTGGATGGCAGGGAATTGCTGGGGGGGCAAGTGGTGCACCAAACGCCTCCCATGGTGATGCAAATTGGCAATCACCGAGAAGTCATCAGCTTCAATGTCACCCACCTGTCAGACACGCCTGTAGTATTGGGCATGAGTTGGCTGCACAGACACAGTCCAGCGCTGGCGTGGTACCAGCGCCAACTGACCTTCGGCTCCTCCTACTGTGCGGAAAACTGCATTCTGCCTGACCAGGAAGGGGGAGAAGATGACCCGCAGCTACAATTAGGAACGCTGCAAGCAGTGCCACTCAAGTATGCAGCGTTTTTGGAGGTTTTCTGCGAGAAAGAAGCGGACAAGCTGCCTCCCCACCGGCCCTATGACTGCAAGATTGACCTCCTGCCTGGGGCGACGCTGCCAACAGGGAAACTGTATTCCATGTCTGAAGACGAGATGCAGGAACTCAGGGAGTTCATAGACCTCAACTTGAAGCGCGGTTTCATCCGGGAGTTGAAGGCAGTGGGGGGCAGTCCTGTATTCTTTGTGAAGAAGAAGGACACGCCCCAAAAAAGACTTGTGGTAGACTTCAGAATTTTAAATTCCAGAACCAAGCCCACGGCCTTTCCCATGCCCAAAATAGATGACCTGCTGGCAACGGTGAGGAAAGGACGCGTTTTCACAAAGTTGGATCTGCGAGGGGCGTACAACTTGATCCGCATACGGGAGGGCGACGAGTGGAAGACGGCCATGTTCATGCCCCTGGGCACCTATGAATACAGAGTTATGCCCTTTGGATTACAAAATGGCTCTCACTGTTTTCAAGCCTTCATGCATCACGTACTGGCGGGTCTCCTCTACAAGAAATGCGTCTGCTTCCTGGACGACATCCTGATATTCTCAGAATCGGAGGAGACCCACGAGGGAGACGTCAAGGAAGTTCTGCAGCGACTGCAGGAGCATAGGCTGTACGCCAAGCTGGAGAAGTGCCAGTTCGACAGGAAGGAGGTGGATTTCCTGGGCTACAAGTTGTCGGACAAGGGGCTAGCCATGGACAGCGCCAAGGTTCGAGCAGTGTTGGACTGGAAGAGCCCGCGCAACCGGAAGGAGGTCCAGCGGTTTGTGGGTTTCGCCAACTTTTACCGCAAGTTCATCAAGGGGTTCGCGATGCAGACAGCGGCCATTACAGACACGCTCAGCTCCAAGAAGAAGAAATTCATCTGGACGGAGCAAGCGGAGCAGTCCTTTCAGAACCTCAAGCGTCTCTTCTCCTCCGAAGAGCAGCTACTGCACGTGAATCCCAGCAGACCGATGAGGGTTGAAACGGACGCCTCGGACAGAGCCGTGGGAGCTGTACTGTTGCAGCAGGACCCGCAGGGGAACTGGAGACCGTGCGCCTTCTACTCTCGAAAGCTCAGCAAGTCAGAGCAGAACTACACCATCTGGGACAGGGAGTTCCTGGCCATTCATGCAGCATTCAAGGCGTGGCGGCACTTCCTCATCGGAGCCAAACACACAGTGCAGGTTCGCACGGACCATAAGAACCTGGAGTACTGGCGCACGGCAAGGTTCCTGAACCAGCGGCACATACGGTGGGCGGAGTTCTTTGCAGATTTCGACTTCCGGATAGAGTACATCCCAGGCGACAACAACATCATGGCAGATGCACTGTCCAGGAAGCCGCAATACCTCGAAGAGGCGGCACCAGCAGCGGCCAAGCACATTTTCGCACCGGAAGCGTGGGCGTGCGCTTCAGCAACCGTGGACCTGGAAGCTGTACGTCTGTGCTGGTCCCGGGGGTAAGGTACCTTGGGTGTAGCAAAGTCCACACGAAGAGGGGCAAGGTCCGAGGCAGAGTGCCGGGCGGAGAACAGGAACGCTGGAACAGGAGGCTGTGCAGGGAACAGGAACACCGGATGGTCGGGAACAGGAGGCCGAGCAGGGAACAGGAGTACCGGATAGTCAGGAACAGGAGGCCGAGCAGGGATCAAGAACGCAGGAAGGTCCGAAGCCAACAACGACGTTGCTCCCGCAACCTGGGGCCGGGCTGACTGGGCTTTTATCCTCTTCTAAGGCCAGGGGCGGTCCCGGCCCCCAGGAGCCCCGCCTCCTCTGGCCTTAAGGCGAGCACTCCTCCTGGGGGCAACCAGTTCCCTTCGCCTCTCTGCTCTAAACCTCTGCAGATCAGGAGAGGCCGAAGGGTTACTGGGCCCTGGAGGAGGCTCACCTGTGGCCACTGAGTCGTCAAGCCTCTCTGGGGCCAGAAGGGCTTCACCTGGGACCAGCTCCTGATGCACTGCCACAGGTGCAGGCTCTTCAGCATCTAGGCCTGGCCCCAGTTCAGCCGGCCCTGGAGGCGGGGACTCCTGTGCAGGCCGGGATTCCTCTGTTTCATCCTCCGAATCGGAATCCCAGGCCATCACACCATCCCCCCTCCCAGGCCCCCCCCTCAACCGAGGGTCCGGACCCGGCTTGCCGGGGTACGTTGCATGGAACTCTCGGAGGCAGGCAGGTGCGTGGACGTTGGCCGCTGGTTCCCAGGAACGGTCCTCCGGTCCGTACCCCTTCCAGTCAATGAGATACTGCAGCTTCCCCCTGCGGTATCGGGAGTCCAGGATGCGTTCCACCTCGTACTCAGGCTCTCCCCGAACCAACACTGGCTGCGGTCGGGGACGGTTCGGGTGGAACTCGTCGGGTGGGGCCACCGGACTCAAAAGGGACCTGTGGAAGACCGGGTGAACCTTCAGGGTTGCGGGTAACCGGAGACGAAATGCCACAGGAGAGACTTGGTCTACGATAGGGAACGGGCCGGTGAAGCGGGCGTCCAACTTCCGCGAAGGTCGAGAGGGGTGGAGGTGGCGAGTGGAGAGCCAAACCAGGTCACCGACGCGAAGTTCCGGCCCCACCTGGCGGTGGCGGTCGGCCTGGGCCTTGTACGCTTCCTTGGCCTGGTGCAGTTGCTCCACCAAAAGCTGTTGCTGGGACTGGAGCTCTTGAAGCCACTCCGTCACCGCCGGGACTGCGGATGTCGGCAGCACCTCTGGAAACAGCCGTGGATGATAACCATAACTGGCCTGGAACGGGGTCTGCTGGGTGGACGCATTCACCGCGTTATTGTAGGCGAACTCCGCCAATGCCAGGTGGTCGACCCAGTCATCCTGCTGGTAGCTGCAGTAACACCGGAGGTACTGCTCCAGCACCGCGTTCGCCCGTTCCGTCTGGCCATCGGTCTGTGGGTGGTAGGCTGACGAGAGGCAGACCTCCGTCCCGAGGGTCTGGTGTAGTGCTTGCCAGAACCGGGATGTGAACTGAACGCCCCGGTCGGACACCACGCGCTCAGGTAGGCCATGCAGGCGGAAGACATGCTGAAGGTACAGCTGAGCAGTTTCCTTGGCTGTGGGTACAGATGGACAGGGAGCGCAGTGCACCATCTTGGTGAAATGGTCGGCGAAAACCAGAAGGCAGGTACAGCCACGAGACGAGGGTAAGTCCACTACAAAGTCCAACGAAACCGTGTGCCAAGGGTGCGGTGGAACTGGCAATGGCTGAAGTAGGCCGGGGGGTCGCCCGGTAGGTCCCTTGGCGCGCCGGCAGACATCACAACCAGCAACGTAGCGAGCCACGTCAGCCTTCAGGCGGGGCCACCAAAACTCTCGACTGACCAGATGGGTGGTCCGATACCGTCCAAAGTGCCCCGCTGCTGGGGCATCATGGGCCATCCGGAGAACCTCCAGCCGTAGTGGCCCTGGCGGGATGTACAAACGACCGTGGTGCAGCAGAAGGCCCTGATGCAGGACCAGCCCCGGATACTGTGGGCTGGACCCTTCAGCCAGCTCCCGGAGTCGTTCCTGGGCCCAAGCGTCGACCCGCTGCTGTTCCCGCACCCGAACCTGCAGTGGCTGCGCCTCCTGGGTGGCCAGGAATGCAGCCGGAGGTAGGATCGTGGTGGGTTCTGCTTGCTGTACCGTGTCTGCGTTGTCGTCAGGTTTCCGGGACAGGGCATCCGCCTTCTGATTCTGAGAGCTAGGGATGTAGCGGATCCGGAACTGGAACCGGGAAAAGAACAACGCCCACCGGATCTGTCTTTGGTTCAGCTTGCGGGTGGTCTGGAGGTACTCCAGGTTCCGGTGGTCGGTTCTCACCTCCACCGGATGTCGTGCCCCCTCAAGATGGTGGCGCCAGACCTCAAAGGCTACCTTGATGGCCAGTAGTTCCCGCTCCCACACAGTATAGTTACGCTCCGCTGGTAGGAGCTGGCGGGAATAGAAGGCACAGGGTAAGAGTGGCGCTTCAGGACCAATCTGTTGAGACAAGACGGCACCGAGAGCCGTACTGGAAGCGTCGGTCTCCACCACAAAGGGTCGAGAGGGGTCAGGATGTTGTAAGATTGGTGCCCTCTGGAAACAGGCCTTCAACCCCTGAAACGCCTCCTCTGCCTCCTTGTCCCAGGAAAACGGCGTCTTTGGGCGCAGTAGCCGGGTCAACGGGGTGGTGCGATGAGCATAATCAGCGATGAAGGTCCGGTAGTAATTGGCGAACCCCAGGAAACGCTGTAGGTCCTTGCGGTTCCGGGGTGCCGCCCATTCTTGAACCGCTGTCACCTTCCCCGGGTCCATTTGCACCCCATCTGGAGAGAGCCGGTGACCAAGGAAGTCCACAGTCCGCTGATGGAACTCGCACTTGCTGAGCTTTGCGTACAAACGGTGCTCACGCAAGCGCTGCAGCACGGTCCGGACATGTCCCTCATGGCGAGCCGGGTCACGGGAGTAAATCAGTATGTCATCCAAATACACCACCACGTACTTGTCTAACAGGTCCTGAAACACGTGGTTGATGTAGCGTTGAAACACAGCAGGCGCGTTGCACAAACCGAAAGGCATAACCAAATATTCGAACTGCCCGTACCGGGTCCCAAACGCTGTCTTCCACTCATCCCCGGCTCGGATCCGAATCAAGTTGTAGGCCCCCCGGAGGTCCAGCTTGGTGAACACCTGTGCCCCTTGCACCCGCTCCAGCAGCTCCGAGATAAGGGGCAAGGGGTACCGGTCTGGGACGGTAATTTTGTTCAGGGCTCGGTAATCATGGCAAGGGCGGAGTTCCCCACATTTCTTCTTAACAAAAAGCACCGGCGCCGCGGTGGGCGAGGTGGAAGGCCTAATGAACCCACGCTCCAGGTTCTTGCGCAAGAAGTCCTGCAAAGCCTCGCGCTCTGGCTCTGTTAGGGAATATAAGCGACTCACTGGTAAAGGCGCTCCGGGTTGGAGGTCTATGCCGCAGTCAAAAGGCCGATGCGGCGGCAGCTGGTCTGCCCCCCGTTCCTCGAACACGTCCTGGTAGTCCTGGTACACGGCTGGGAGCGTGGGTGCTGCCTCCTCTGAGGGCGCGGCCGCCAGCGTTCCGGATTGAGCATGGGAACATGGGTCTGGGAAGTGTACGGTCCGTTTGACCCAGTCAATCTGAACGTTGTGGGCCTCCAGCCAGTCCATCCCGAGCACCAGGGGGAAGCGGGGCATAGAGGCAATGTCCAAAGTTCGCAACTCCCGGTGCTGCTGGAGACACAGGACCAGAGGCTGGGTCTCCTGAGTAACGGCACCTGAACGCAGAAGTCGTCCGTCAATCGCTTCCACCTGGACCGGTACTGGCTTGTTCCGAAGTGGCACCTGATGATGGGCGGCAAAAGCAGCGTCCATATAGGAGCGGGTTGCCCCTGAATCTACCAAAGCATGGGTGAGGATCCAGGGCCCACCTGGAGGGTATAAACGTACCGAAACCATAAGATGTTGCAAGTCCATTGGTGCGGGCCCATTCTGTACGGTTTGGGACCCCCGGTAGCTAGGGCCATCAGCTACTGGGGTTGGCGGTTTCCCTGCGGCTGGCGTTTCTCAGGGCAGGACCGAGCGAAGTGTCCACTTCCGCCACAGTAAAGACAGAGATTTCCATCCCGACGCCGCGCCTTCTCTGCGGGGGAAAGGCGTGGCCGCACTGCCCCGAGCTGCATAGGCTCCTCCGTTAAATCAGTTGTGACCGTGGGGCTGCCGGAAAAAGCTGGTGCCGTGAACTGGAAGTGTCGGCGACCCCGGGCCTGACGACGATCCTCCAACCGGTCGCCTATTTGTAGACTCCGTTGAATGAGAGTGTCCAGCGTGGTGGGGCGTTCCATTGTGGCCAACTGGTCCAGTACCTCGTCCGAAAGCCCTTCGAGATACTGGTCCCGCAGTGCCGAGTCATTCCAGGTCAAGTCCTGTGCCAACAGCCGGAACTCCGTGGTATATGTGGCCACCGTGGACTTGCCCTGTTTCAAATGCCGAATCGCCCGGTTGGCTTGACTCTCTTTCTGGGGGTTGCCGAACGCGGCCTCCAAACGATTGCAAAACCCCGTATAGTCTGCCAGCAAGGGGGAGTCTTGCCTGAGTAGCGGCAACGCCCACTTGGCCGCCTGGTCCTTTAACAAGCTAATCAAAAAGTGCACCTTGGTACGGTCGTCAGGAAAGTTCCGGGCTCGCCCCTGAATATACAGTTTGGCCTGGGCCAGGAACATGGGAAAGCTGGCCGGGGCTCCATCAAATTTCTCAGGCAAAGCCACTGGGTACTTGCCCGGAGCCGGGGCGTCGGCCCCAGAAGCCGGTAGGGCTTCCAAGCGTTGCTGAAGTGCCTCAACCGCGTCACTGAGCTGCTGCACGGTGTGAGACAAGGCCTGGTTCTCCTGGGCCAAAGCCACCAGTGCAGCCGCCTGTTCAGCCATGGCCTCTGGCTCTTCCCGAACGCACCCCGACGAAGGGGGAGTGCGGGAGGTGGCGGGAGCAAACTGTGCTGGTCCCGGGGGTAAGGTACCTTGGGTGTAGCAAAGTCCACACGAAGAGGGGCAAGGTCCGAGGCAGAGTGCCGGGCGGAGAACAGGAACGCTGGAACAGGAGGCTGTGCAGGGAACAGGAACACCGGATGGTCGGGAACAGGAGGCCGAGCAGGGAACAGGAGTACCGGATAGTCAGGAACAGGAGGCCGAGCAGGGATCAAGAACGCAGGAAGGTCCGAAGCCAACAACGACGTTGCTCCCGCAACCTGGGGCCGGGCTGACTGGGCTTTTATCCTCTTCTAAGGCCAGGGGCGGTCCCGGCCCCCAGGAGCCCCGCCTCCTCTGGCCTTAAGGCGAGCACTCCTCCTGGGGGCAACCAGTTCCCTTCGCCTCTCTGCTCTAAACCTCTGCAGATCAGGAGAGGCCGAAGGGTTACTGGGCCCTGGAGGAGGCTCACCTGTGGCCACTGAGTCGTCAAGCCTCTCTGGGGCCAGAAGGGCTTCACCTGGGACCAGCTCCTGATGCACTGCCACAGGTGCAGGCTCTTCAGCATCTAGGCCTGGCCCCAGTTCAGCCGGCCCTGGAGGCGGGGACTCCTGTGCAGGCCGGGATTCCTCTGTTTCATCCTCCGAATCGGAATCCCAGGCCATCACACCGTCGAGCGCTGCAGGAAGACCCCTTTGCACAAGCCAAGATGGAGGAGGTGCACAAGGGCACGGCGAAGGACGATGAGTTCCAGATACGCGACGGATTGCTCATCCACAGAGGGGCCCTCTACGTACCGGGAGACGAACTCCGCGCGAAAGTACTGCAGCAGTTGCACGACGCACCCACCGCTGGGCACTTTGGCAAGGAGAAGACGGCAGAATTAGTTGCCAGAGATTTTTGGTGGCCCAAGATGAGGGTGGAAGTCGCGGAGTACGTCGCGAGGTGCGACACCTGCCAAAGGGCCAAGTCAGTGCACAAACCTCCGGCGGGGCTGCTCGAACCGCTGCAAACCCCGAGTGCACCGTGGGAGAGGGTGGCCCTGGACTTTGTCACGGATTTACCCAGCTCGAGGGGCAAGACGGCAGTGCTAGTGGTGGTGGACATGTTCACCAAAATGGCCCACTTCATTCCGTGCGCGAAGGTGGCCACGGCGGAACAGACCGCCAAACTGTTCATAGACCACGTCTTCCGGGTGCACGGTCTGCCACGGTCTATCTTGTCCGACAGGGGGCGGCAGTTCATCTCGAACTTCTGGCAGAAGCTGATGGGTTTCCTAAACGTCAAGATCAACCTAGCGTCGGCGAGACACCCGCAGACCAACGGACCAGAGGAGCGGTGGAGCAGGAGGTGGATGGGGGGTCCCTGGCAGGCAACGGCCCCAGAGGTGAACGGGGGAGAGATGGACATGGACGTGCTGGGGGAGGACCTTGGGTTCGAGCACGGCGGCACAGAGATGGAAGCAGAGGAAATCGAGGTCGGCGAGAGCACGGAGGACGAGCTGGACTTATCCGGTTGGATGCACGCCAAGGGGGACGAACTGTATCCGCCAGCCACCCCCACAACGACGGAGCACCCGGCACCCGCGCCTGAAGGAGGGGAGGGGGGAAGGGGGGGCTTCGAGGGGGGGATGGATGTCAGGGGTTCAGGAGCAGAGGCACAGGATAAGGAGGAAATGGAGAGTGAAGGGGAGGAGTCCGAAGGAAATGTCAGCGATGACAGCGATCCGAGGTCTCTGAGTCTTTCCAGTGAATCGGACGATTCACAGAAAGGAGCTCCCATGGTCAGGGCAAGGGGAGTGCCCAGAGGAACACCTCGGGAAGAAGGGGGCAGAGGGGACTCAGAGAGTAGCAGTTGGAAATCCGGGCCCACGTCCCCCCCAGAGTGCAGTAGGGGGGAGGAGTCCCAGGCATCGGGATCAGGTGGCGCGCTGCCAGCGGGAGAACATGAGGCAGGATTGACCACACCTCCGTCGGGGAGTGAGGAAACGGTCATCAGGAAAGTTAAACGCGCGCGCGCGCCAAGTTCAAATGTACAGGAGGGAGGCACAGTTGGCAGCCCGGGAAGAGAGCCAGGTCCTAAAGCCCGCCGAAGAGAGCGGGAGGAGTCAGGGGGGTCATCGTCAGCCTCAGAAGAATCCAGGGAGACAGGGGCCCCGGAGGGCAGCAGGACCCAGCGGAGAAAGGAGAGAAGGGAGAGGTGGAGTAAGATTAGAGTCTTAAACTGGTGCACAGGGGGCGGAGACTCAGATGGAGCTACGCCGGTCTAAAGCCTAGACGTAGAGCTGGAGCGCTGCGGAGTGGAAATGGATACTGTACTTCAATAAAGACTTTTGTACATAAATACCAGCCAGCGTTGGTCCTCTGTGAGCTGGGACCAGGAGCCAGCCCTGACACGTACGATAAGAGAGACGAAGGGGGTTGGGCTTTGCTCAGAGCAACATCATCATGGCATAGAGACTACATTCCTTTGTCTCTCTGTGTGAATACAGTGGTACCTCGGGTTAAGTACTTAATTTGTTCCAGAGGTCCGTTCTTAACCTGAAACTGTTCTTAACCTGAAGCACCACTTTGGCTAATGGGGCCTTCCTGCTGCTGCCGCGCCGCCGGAGCCCGATTTCTGTTCTTATCCTGAAGCAAAGTTCTTAACCTGAAGCACTATTTCTGGGTTAGCGGAGTCTGTAACCTGAAGCGTATGTAAGCTGAAGCGTATGTAACCCGAGGTACCACTGTACTGAATAACGTATTTTTCGCTCCATAAGACGCACCTGATCAGAAGATGCACCTAGTTTTTAGAGGAGGAAAACAATAAAAACAAGATTCTGTGCAGAGCGTGTAAGCGGCTCTCGCTTTGCTTGCTTTAAAGCAAGCAAAGCGAGAGCGGCTCACATGGGTCTGTCCCGCTTTGCGCAACTCTCACTGTAAAAGAGGAGGAGGAGACACCAGGACAGGTGCTTTGCTTGCTTTACATAAAGTTGGGAGGAGCAGATGGGAGCCATCGCTTCCGTCCGCCCCTCCTCCCGCCTCACTGTAAAGCCAGCAGAGCAAGAGCCACTGAAACGCTCTCTGCTTTAAAGCAAGAAAAGCAAGAGCTATGCAGAGCATGTCAGCGGCTCTTGCTCTGCTGGCTTCACAGCGAGCGATGGACGGGAGCCATGGCTCCGGCTGCGGAGGCATCCCTCAGCGAGCGACTGCAGTGGCAGCCAAGGGATCCCTCTGCCGTCTAGTTCATTTGCTTCATAAGACACACAGACATTTCCCCTTACTTTTTAGGAGGGAAAAAAGTGCGTCTTATGGAGCGAAAAATACGGTAGATTATATGGTAAGGACTCTTCATGTTATCTGCCACCAGGGAAGGGATAGGATTCCCTGAGCCTTGACACAGGAGTAGGGAGCTTCTGATTCAGTTCAGCTTTTGTGCGTTTCTGGCCCCTCTTGGCCTTTCTGAATTGAACCCCTTCCAGCTTCTAATCTCCATGGTTGTTGTTTTTATGGGAAAGCGACCTCTAGAGGACGACCCCTCAACCAGCTAAAATACCTCGTCCCCAACCAATCAATTGCTTCCTAACAACAGTTCTATGTTTTTGTCCCCTCCCTCGATGTGCCCAGTTTATACACACCTTGGAGATCCAGCGCACTTTCTCCCCGAGGGACCGGGCCTACGTCGCGTCTCTTCTCACGGTCTCGCTGCACGGGAAGCTGGAGTACTTCACGGACATCCTCAAGACCCTCCTGAATGACCTGGTGGAGCAGTACGTCGCCAAGAACCCCAAACTGATGCTGCGAAGGTGGGCAGGAGAGAGAGAGAGAGAGAGAGAGAGAGAGAGAGAGAGAGAGCCCGCCACTCTTTCTGGTGTTGACATCCCCACCTCCCAACTTCATGATGTTTTAGAAAAAAGCTGAGTGCCCAGTATATCTCTGTGGGGAGCAGACGTCGAGAAGCGTTACTACAGACATGCCCAAAGTCCGTTCCAGGGGCGTAATTCGGCCCATTGGTCGATTTAATTTGGCCCCCGTGTCAGTAGTATATGTCCTAGGGTAAAATCCTAAAAAAAAGCTCAACAACTTCTGGGTAAAATCCTAAAAAAAGGTGAACAACTTTTGGGTAAACTTCAATCCTAAGATAAGCTCAACAATTTTGGTCGGCCCTCACACATGTTTACTTCATCTAGCCCTCTTTGAAAAAAGTTTGAGCACCCCTGTGTTACTGTCTGTTTTGAGCTGTGAGATAGAAGCAGGTTGGATTTGATTTAAATCAAATCGATTTAAATCACTAGTCAGTAAGACTTGATTTAAATAATATTTTTTACAGAAAGACTCATTCTTGCTGGTATAATCTTAATATTTACAACCAGATAAAGGTTTCGTTTTTGGAATAATGAATTTTTAGAGTAGTTTTTACAGTTCTATCAAAAGTTACTGATTTGGTTGTAGTATTAGAAATACATAGATAATTATGAAATTATGGTGAGGTTTAATAAGTTAACTCTTTATATTTGGACAGCTTTTCTTCTGTACTTTATTGGAAGGAGAAAAATAATCATTTCCTCAATAACAATTTAAGCAATTCATTTAACTAAAACAGTAACATTGTAGCATAAGTTATGCATGTTTGTCAACTGATGTGGTTAAACGGTTTTTAAAAAAGAAAACTTATACTGAATTTTAGCACACATGAAAAACTTAAAACAAATCCTTATTTCCTGATGAATAGCCTTTGGACTATAATGTAACTTAAATTGAAAACTATCTTTAGAAAGATTTTTCCTCCAAAAGCATTTTATTTAAAAAATCCAATTTAAATTAAAAAACATCTGATTTAAATTTTAAAAATCCAATTTAAATTAAAAAACATCTGATTTAAATTTTAAAAATCCAATTTAAATTAAAAAACATCTGATTTAAATTTTAAAAATCCAATTTAAATTAAAAAACATCTGATTTAAATTTTAAAAATCCAATTTAAATTAAAAAACATCTGATTTAAATTTTAAAAATCCAATTTAAAGTAAAAAACATCTGATTTAAATTTTAAAAATCCAATTTAAATTTTAAAAATCCATTTAAAAAATCACTGATTTTTATCCAACCTGGACAGAAGCCTAACAAATTTGGGTTCTCTTTCAGGACAGAGACGGTGGTGGAGAAGCTGCTGACAAACTGGATGTCCATCTGCCTATATGCGTTTGTGAGGGTAAGACATCATCCTCCTAGTCGTCCATGGGGAGAAAAGGTCAAGGTGGAGCTTGCATGTCCTGCTGAAAGAGAGCTAGCCAAAATGGCCCCCTCCAGTTGGTGTCAGACTACAGTTCCCATCAGCCCTAGCTAGCATGTCCAACGGTCAGGGGATGATGGGAATATGAGGCCAACTGCGTCAGGAGAGCACTATGCTGCCAACTTCCTTTGCGTTTGGCCTGCTGTTGTCATCTGAGTAACTCAATCTTGCCCATCCCCGTGAGGCTGGGGACAGCTGTCAGGATCTCTTGGCCTGCAGGGAGAAGCAAGAGCTCCAAGAACCCGTTGTCATTTTCTCCCGAGATAAGGCTGGCAAGAGCAGGGGAACAGGATTCAGAGGTTACCCTGGAGCAGGAACCCAACACATTAAAGCTCAGGCCATGTAAAGGTTGGCCATCTTGACACACCAGGAACATTTGTCCTTCAGAACAGGGAAATGTGGATCGACACAACCCCTCCTTTGAAGGCACTAGCATCTACAGTGGTGCCTCGCAAGACGAAATTAATTCGTTCTGCGAGTTTTTTTGTTCTACGAGATTTTTCGTCTTGCGAAGCACCGCTGTGTACTGACGGTTTCCCATAGGAATGCATTGGCGGCTTAAAAAAAAAAAGGCGCAAGACGTTCCGTCTTTCGAAGCAAGCCCATAGGGAAATCCGTCTTGCGAAGCAACTCAGAAAACGGAAAACTCTTTCGTCTTGTGGGTTTTTCGTCTTCCAAGGCATTCGTCTTGTGAGGTACCACTGTAATCTGAAACCAAGATGCTTTCAAGGCAGCTGCTGGCTAAACCGGCTTTTACTCAGACCTGCGAGCCCACCGTGATTATTATTTGTTATTATTAATTACATTTGTATAACGCCCTATACCTGCAGGTCTCAGGGCAGTGATGGCATAAAATCACAATACAGTGGTACCTCGGGTTAAGAACTTAATTCGTTCCGGAGGTCCGTTCTTAACCTGAAACTGTTCTTAACCTGAGGTACCACTTTAGCTAGTGGGGCCTCCTCCTGCTGCCACGCCACCGCCGCTCGATTTCTGTTCTCATCCTGAAGCAAAGTTCTTAACCCGAGGTACTATTTCTGGGTTGGTGGAGTCTGTAACCTGAAGCGTCTGTAACCTGAAGCGTCTGTAACCTGAAGCGTCTGTAACCCGAGGTCCCACTGTATAAAAAACACAAAATACATAATAAATAAGAACAAAAACCACCTCCCCAGCACATTTTGAAAGGACATTGGATGTCAAATCAGCCCAAGGCCTGGTTAAAGAGGAACATTTTTAACATTTTGAAAAGGAACCATGGCTCAGTGCTAACACTAATCAACTTTTTCCGACCTATCACCCACCTTCAGCGCAAATGTGCATTTTGGGATTAATTCCTTAATTTTTTTCACCCTGTATTTCAGCAGTGTAATGCTGCTTGTGTGACCCACTTTAGGTGAAGCTGGGACCCACTGGTTGGTCTCAGCCCACCAGTTCACCCACTCAGCCTGGCTTGGTTAGATGTTTCCACCTGACCTGCTTCTGCAGTGAGATGGCCCAGAATGGCAGGTAGAAGTTCCCAGAGCTGTTGTGTTGTATCTCATGAGGCCTTTCTCCATTTCTCCACTAGGACTCTGTTGGAGAGCCTCTCTATATGCTCTTCCGGGGCATAAAGCACCAGGTGGATAAGGGGCCAGTGGACTGGGTGACGGGAAAGGCGAAGTACACCCTGAATGACAACCGCCTTCTCAGAGAAGACCTGGAATACCGCACACTGGTGAGATCAACCAAAGTCCTGCTGGGGAGAGAGGCCCGTCTAGAACCAGTCTCTCATTCAGCTAAACACTGGCTTCTCTGGCCACCCAAATGCATACCTCATCTTCTGGCCCTCTGTCCTTTTCCTTCACAGAGCTAACAGTTCCAGCAGTTCCCTGGGAAGAGGGATGGACTGTTAAATCAATCAGAAAATTGTAGCTCTGGGAGTAGAATAAGGGGGTTTCCTTGTTAGTTTCTGTTTGCCACTGAGCAGTTGCTTAGAGTCACAAGGCTCTGTTTACATTCCAGAGACCTTCCAGTATGTTGGAAGTCTCACTGGAGAAGGGAGACGGATGTGACGTCCTGGTTTTTCTGTTCCTTTGTTTCAGTTGCTCTCTGCTTTCATAGAGAATGGATGTATATTTCTTTGCTCTCTGCGTAGCTTAGTAATAAAGCATAGCATGTAGCCATAAATCTCATCACTTCTGCTGCTTTGCAAACTCTGCTGAATGGGGGAACATGCCTGAGGCCTTATCAAGCGGCTCAGGTCGTTAATTATTCGTTGGGAGGGCGATTCCGAAGGACTCGGCCGGAAGATGAGCTTTATCAGCTTGGCCCAGTGGAGACATTCCTACACTCATAACAACTCTCGGCACCCTTAACAAACTACAGCTCCCAGAATTCTTTGCGGTGTGTTCCTTTGCACCACAGCAGCACCGCCACTCATCTTTATAGTGCTTAGTCAGCGTTTGGGCCTCGAGAAACAGGTGGGCGAGTGGAGCGCCGCTGAGTCATCTCATCTTTGCCCACCTTGTTTTTTTGCAGACCTTGACAGCCGTGGCTCAAACTGGAAGCACGGTGGGAGGACCAGAGGGCTCCCAGGGGGTGTTGGTGAAGGGGCTAGATTGCGACACCATCACCCAAGTGAAGGAGAAGATTCTTGACCAGGTCTACAAAGGGACACCTTACTGCCACCGGCCAGACCCAGACACGCTTGACTTGGGTGAGTAGACTTCCAGGCAGTGGAGGAAACAGCGATTATGGTGGGACTCCGCTCTGCGGTACGGTACCCCAAAGTACAAAGGAGGTGGACTATCTGGCAGTAGGACCAGGGATGGAGGGAACCTGTGGCCACCCAACTGATGCTGCACTTCAGTTCCCATCATCCCTGACCATTGGCCGTGCCGACTGAGGTTGATGGGAGTTGAAGTCCAGCAATCTAGAGGGCCACAGGTTTTCCGTCCCTGCTGTGGGGAACATGATACATAGAGGAAGTGTCTCCCGCCCCCATGCTCATTATGGGTTTGTAGCTGCTGCAGTGAAATCTGGTCCATTAGGGCAAAGGAGGCACTGTCAGAGCAACCTTAGTCTCCCTTCTTCCAGCTTCCACCTGCCTGCTAGGGTGGTTCTGCTTGCCAGCTTCCTCCTCTTCAGTCCCAGTGTTGTTCGTGTAAAACTAAGCAGGGAGGAGAAGGACAAAACTGGATCGGGCTGCACCTACTGTTGATCTCCCTGCCTTCCTCTCTCCCCATCTGGGCACGAACCACCTCTAAGCTGCTTGCCTCTGCTCTGTGCTGTTCTCCAACCTGGTTATTGATTTTTGTTCCCCCTTCGTTTCTGCTAGAGTGGAGATCAGGTCTGGCTGGGCACCTCATCCTCTCCGATGAGGACGTGACTTCTGTTGTCCAGGGCAACTGGAAGCGTCTCAACACACTGCAACACTACAAGGTGAGGGAGAATTATTGCTGGCCTTTGGCTTTCCTCTACAGTGGGTGGCTTGGCTCAGCACATGGGTTGCCTTGAGCTTCCCCTCCCCCCAGGGACTTTTTTTTGGAGCGCCCTTGTTCTCCAGATTCGGCCTCTTTTTGACCTCTAGGATCTGGTAAAAGAAGGGTCCTACTCTGCGGCAGGGGTTTGGGCTTCCTGGCCTTTTGGTCCTTTCCCACTTAAGATTCTGCGTTGTGCATCCTGCCATTGCTTTTGCTTCCCTATCCCACGCTGACTTTATACAAATCCAAGATTGTGATGAGCCGCTACAGGATCCTCCAGTAGGGGCTGCATGATGACATGATGACATTTTTATTCTATAGAGAGAACAGAGGAATGCACGCTGCTGCCTAACTCAATTTCCTCCTTCATTCTCAGGTGCCCGATGGAGCCACTGTTGCTCTCGTTCCTCGTATGACCAAGCATCTTCCCAGGGAGAATCAGGACTATATCCCTGGAGAGAGTAAGTCGCTCTAAAACTCTTGTTTAAATGTTGGAGGAAAATCTGGAGAAGTAATCAGTGCCAGCTTGGGTGGGCAGAAGGTAAATCTCTGAATGCTTGTCAGTAGATCAGAAAATATTCGTTACAGACTCCGCTAACCCAGAAATAGTGCTTCAGGTTAAGAACTTTGCTTCAGGATGAGAACAGAAATCGTGCTCCGGCGGCATGGCGGCAGCAGGAGGCCCCATTAGCTAAAGTGGTGCTTCAGGTTAAGAACAGTTTCAGGTTAAGAATGAACCTCCGGAACGAATTAAGTACTTAACCCGAGGTACCACTGTATACACAAAAAAGCACACGTCACTTTGGATAGAACTTCCCATTGCTTTGCCTGACCAGATGAGGACATAGGTGGGAAATACCCAAATCAGGCATAGGCAAACTCCGGCCCTCCAGATGTTTAGGACTACAATCCCCATCATCCCTAGCTAACAGGAACTGTGGTCAGGGATGATGCGAATTGTAGTCCCAAACATCTGGAGGGCCAGAGTTTTGCCTATGCCTGACCCAAATCTTACAGACAGCTCCTCTTTCTGGGCTCAGAGCCCAGCACCCCAAGCCCACAGATGAGGACAACATCAAAGAAAGCCAAGTGAATATAAACACATATGAGTTCACTGCTGCAATAACTGCAGCAGATAATTGTGGGGTTATCTTGACTACCAAGATGGTATTTGCAGAGCTTCCTGAGCGGTTCACCTTTGGTTCAACACAATTCTGTAAGCTTGGAAGTCTGCCTGCCGCTGGATCAGAGAGGCGAAAGAAGAAAAGGTCTGTCATTCGCTTGCAAGGATCTACAGTAGTCAGCCCATTGAGCACACCTGCATTCAAATCCCTGTTTGACCATGAAGCTTTTGGGAGTGGCCACCCAGACCACATAACACCGGTCTTGAAAGACCTACATTGGCTCCCAGTACATTTCCGAGCACAATTCAAAGTGTTGGTGCTGATCTTTAAAGCCCTAAACGGCCTCGGTCCAGTATACCTGAAGGAGTGTCTCCACTGTTGGCTTTTTGCAGTATAGTAACACTGCAGAGAGCTTGCTGGGGAGACCATGCATTAAAAAGGGACTCAAAAATAACTTAAACAAGGTTTTAATAAGAAAAACAAAAACTCATTTTACACTAAATACATTAACAAACAAACACGACCCAACCACCAACCCATCCCCCAGGGTAATGGCAGAGCTAGGTGCTGCTCCTTATATACTACACCCAATTCCTGACACAGCTTAATCAATGCAACTCAGCAGCACCTGCTTTGTTTCACAGCTGTAAAGCTGGATCTCGTTATTTTGCTCTGGCCCTTGCTCTGGCCCCTTAAAGATATAGACATCGGGTGAAACAATGATGAACCTTTACATTTAAAGAAACAATTCAACATCCACCCCCATCATTCAGCCCAGACCCTGAGGTCCACCTCCAAGGGCCTTCTGGTGGTTCCCTCACTGCGAGAAGTGAGATTACAGGGAACCAGGCAGAGGGCCTTCTCGGTAGTGGTACCCGCCCTGTGGAACATCCTCCCATCAGATGTCAAAGAAATAAACAACTATCTGACCTTTAGAAGACACCTAAAGGCAGCCCTGTTCAGGGAAGTTTTTAATGTCTGGTGTTTTAATGTATTTTTAATCTTTTGTTGGAAGCCGCCCAGAGTGCCTGGGGAAACCTAGCCAGATAGATGGGGTATAAATAAATTATTATTACTATTATTATTATTATTATTATTATTATTATTATTATTATCATCATCATCAGGTTTTGTCTCTCTCTCTCTCTCTCTCTTTCTCTCTCTCTCACACACACACACACCACACACACACACACACACACACACACAGATCTACCTCACAGGACTGTTGTGAGAATGAATGGCAGGCAGGCAGGAGCCATCTATGCCATCTTGGTCTCTGTGGAGAAAAGGCAGAATGAAACTACCGTATTTTTTGCTCTATAAGACGCACCAGACCACAAGACGCACCTAGTTTTTGGAGGAGGAAAACAAGAAAAAAAATATTCTGAATCTCAGAAGCCAGAACAGCAAGAGGGATCGCTGCACAGTGAAAGCAGCAATCCCTCTTGCTGTTCTGGCTTCTGGGATAGCTGTGCAGCCTGCATTTGCTCCATAAGACGCACACACATTTCCCCTTACTTTTTTAGGAGGGAAAAAGTGAGTCTTATAGAGCAAAAAATACGGTATTTAAAAAGACAGACAATACCCAGTTCCAAATTCTAAACATTTGTTGGTGTTTACCGCTTTGTGCATTACAGAGACCCCAATGCTGGAGGATGCTGATGAGGGTGGGATGAAGCTCTGGCACCTGGTGAAGCCGACAGAGGAGCCGGAGCTGCCTAAACATCGGCGAGGGAGCGTCCGGGAGAGAGAGAGGGCCAAGGCTATTCCTGAGATCTATCTCACCCGCCTCCTCTCCATGAAGGTAAGAAGGAGCTCTCTGCTCACCTCCTCCCATTCCTGGTATCCTTTCAGGCTGCAACCCTAGGCACGCTTTCCTGGGCATAAGTCTCAGCGAAAAAGCAGGCAAACTTTACCTCTGAGTAAGTATGCACAGAATTGCAGCGCTAGGCCTGTGCATTGCGACTTGGCGTCACTGGCACTGTTGCATCCTGGGACCTTGTCCCACGAGGCCCTTGCTGAACCTTCCTGAGGGAAAGGCAGTACAGCGGTACCTCGGGTTACATACGCTTCAGGTTACAGACGCTTCAGGTTACAGACTCCGCTAACCCAGAAATATTACCTCAGGTTAAGAACTTTGCTTCAGGATGAGAACAGAAATTGTGCTCCGGCGGAGAGGCAGCAGAGGGAGGCCCCATTAGCTAAAGTAGTGCTTCAGGTTCAGAACAGTTTCAGGTTAAGAACGGACCTCCGAGGTACTTAACCCGAGGTACCACTGTAATCTGGAAATGAAAAGCACTGCTTTTCATACACATCTTACATGGCTGCATCTGTCAATTCTAAGGCATTTCGAAATTTCGCATTTGTTTTTCCATGATGCGTTGATAATTTATGTATTATATATATTATTTATCAATAATTGCTATTATTTATTGATAATTGCTGCTGTCGTTGCTTATGGTATGTACATAAAAGCTCTGTCGCTCATAAGCAAAGACTTGGAGGTACATTTTCCACAGAGGGTGCAAGAGGGAAAGGTTGAAAGACCCTTAACCCCCACTCCAGTGGTCTTCAGTTTCTGATTACAGTGGTTCCTTGGTTCTCAAACACCTTGGTACTCAAACAACTTGGAACCCAAACACTGCAAACCCGGAAGTAAGGGTTCCGGTTTGCGAACCTTTTTCGGAAGCCAAATGTACTCCGTTTTGAGCGTTACACTTCCAATTTAAGTGCCACACTTCTGTTTTTAGTGTTATGCTAAGGTGTGTCTGTTTTTGCTATTTATTTTGTGTTTTTGCGGCTCTTTTTGTTGTGTTTTTGTGATTGTGTGGAACCCAGTTCAGCTACTGATTGTGTGACTGCAGTACATTGTTTATTGTTTTCATTTTATGGATCGATGGTCTAGTTAGATGGTAAAATTCAAGTTAAATTGCTGTTTTAGGGGTTGTTTTTAAAAGTCTGTAACGGAGTAATCCGTTTTGCATTACTTTCTATGGGAAAGCGTGCCTTAATTTTGGAACACTTTGGTTTTGGAACGGGCTTCTGGGACAGATTAAGTTTGAGAACCAAGGTTCCACTGTACAGTCTCAGCAGCCTTTTATTTAAAGAAAGGAAGACCAACGATGGAAATCCATGTAGTTTGGAAGTTCTTCCTCGCTTGCTCTGTGCTGGAAAAACGCCACTGTAGATGTTTCTTGATGGTTTGTCTCTTTCTACCTGGGTTGTTTGCCTGCAGGGGACGATGCAGAAGTTTGTAGACGACCTGTTCCAGGTGATCCTCAGTACCTCCCGCCCCGTCCCGCTGGCTGTGAAGTACTTCTTTGACCTGTTGGATGATCAAGCGCTGAGCCATGGGATCACGGACCCAGAGACCATCCACATCTGGAAGACAAACAGGTGTGCAGCCCAAGCCGCTGCCTATAGCAGAATATCCCACTGGGGTATTGCCATGCTCTCCACTTCCCTGTGACGGAGAATACTCTAGCACATGTTAAAAATTAGAAATTACTTGAAAGTACCAAAATAGGCCTAGGATTAAATTAAGAGTTAATTAAATAAATAAGATTTAGAACTTTAAGGAAAGTTAAGAAATTTTATTTTAATTGGAATATTGTGTTTTTAAAAAATGATATCGGAAAACTGCTACATTTTAATTACAAGGAAATTCAGATGGGAGGGCTCAGAGGAAGCCCAAAATATGTTTATGAGGTTAGAAGTTTAAATAATTAATTAATTTGTGGCGTTTAGGTCTTTACCGGTATTTTGTTTTTACTCTCTTTTTTGTTTATATTTGTGATCTTGTCTTTTTTCTTTTTGTTTTTTCTTCTTCCTGTTTTTTTTGTTTTTGTTGTGCTATATGTTACATCTGTAAGAAACTTAATAAAAATTATTTTTTTAAAAAAGAGAATACTCTAGCACAGGGGTCATCAAACTTTTTAAGCAGGGGGCCGGTCCACTGTCCCTCAGACCTTGTGGGGGGCCGGACTATATTTTTGGGGGGAAATTGAACGAATTCCTATGCCCCACAAATAACCCAGAGATGCATTTTAAATATGAGGACACATTCTACTCATGTAAAAACACACTGATTCCCGGACCATCTGTGGGCCAGATTTAGAAGGCAATTGGGCCGGATCCGGCCCCTGGGCCTTAGTTTGCCTACCCATGCTCTAACAGAACTTTGACAGCACCCATCTCTGCTGCCCCTAATGGGGCGTGGAGTTGTCGCTATGTGCCAGGATTGCAATTGGGTTGTGCATTTTGGCCCCTGGTCCAGTGGCGTAGCGTGGGGGGTGCAGGGGGGGCCGGCCGCAACATCTGGGGGGGCGCGCTCACACTCGCAGCTCTCTGCCCCTACCTGGCTCGCTCACTCTCTCTCACTGCAGTGCTGGCTGTGCGAATCCGATCCGAGCCGCCGGGTCGCTGCCCACTGTGGAGGGGAGGGTGCCAGGCATGCGGTGCGGAGAGAGAGCGAGGGACTATCTGGGGGAGGGACAGTGCAGCGGGGGGCGCAAATTACTTGCCTTGCCCCGGGTGCTGACAACCCACGCTACGCCACTGCCCTGGTCCCTGGGCTACCCTAGTTCAGCTCCCGAAGCACTTAGTCCATAGGATTCCCATCGCATGCCAGTATGTTGACCGTTTCCCTCTTCTCTCTGCAGCCTTCCCCTGAGGTTCTGGATCAACATAATCAAGAACCCCCAGTTCGTATTTGATGTGCAGACGTCGGACAATGTGGACGCTGTGCTCCTGGTCATTGCTCAGACCTTCATGGACTCCTGCACTCTCGCGGACCACAAGCTGGGCCGGGTGAGCTTGGAGAAGGCATGGGCTGGTGGCCTTCAGTTTCTGCTTTGACATCAGTTGGGGGGAAATATGGTAGCCGTACGCTCTCCACGCCATCTTTTCCTGATGCAAGTCAAGTGGGGCTGTTGCCTTTTGCTGCAGAGGATCCAGGCATTCCTCTGCTGTGGGCGTGTTGCCTTTCTCCTGAGTGCAACCCACAGTGCTTTCTTGCTCGGAAAATGAGCTTCTCTCCAGCACTGACGGAGAATCGTGGGGAAAGGGCCCAAAGGGAGCCATCTCCCTTGCAAATGCAGGAATCATTCAGTTGCACGACTCTTGGCTGGTACCTGCCATGCGAAGGATGCCAAGGGACACGACTCCAACCCATTTTTGTTGTTGCTGCTGCAATGTCTCTGTTGCCATTCATTGTAATGTGAGGGCAGAGCTCCTGCCCACAATTGTTGTTTTAAAAAATGGGTGGCGATAGAATGCGAGGCTTCCTCTCTGCAGCCAGAGTGGCTGCCCAAGCCAATTTTTTGCTTTCCATTCAGCAGGGCAGTTGTCAGTCACTGTGTTATGTACTGAGTTGAATAGGATCCAAACTGCAGCAGTCTGATTGGTCCTAGAACAATAGGATCCAAATTGCAGCAGTCTGATTGGTCCTAGAACAATAGGATTCAGAATGCATCAGTCTGATTGGTCCTAGAACAATGCAGCAGTCTGATTGGTTGGCAGGAACCACCCAATCATGCTCCAGATATAAGTGAATCCACAACCTGATTGGCTTACAGTAGAATTCCAGAATTAGCCAATCATGTGCAGCCCATTGTGTAAATAATGTATATAAAGCAGATACTTTGAGGGGACTTTCATTCATTCCTCCTCACCACTATGAGCTGAATAAAGAGCATGAAATCACTTTGCGACTCTGAGTATATTTCACACTGTGTGCACATTAAGGTGCTCAGAACAGGCCTTCTGAACCTGGTGCACTCCAGAACTTCTGGGCTATGATTTCCGTCATTCCTGAGCATTTGGCCATGCTGGCAGAGACGGAAGGGAGTTTGGAGTGCTAGCAACATCCTAAACTTACCCAGCTCTTTCAAATTTTCCTCTTTCAAACTTTCCTTGTCCTATTCATCAATGCCTCCATTTGGATAACCATTATCGTGACACCAAAAAATGTTCTGGGTGTTGTTCCTAATGTCTTGCTCCCTTTGTGGCATTTCCAGGATTCTCCGATTAACAAGCTTCTCTACGCCCGCGACATTCCACGTTACAAGCAGATGGTGGAAAGGTAAGGAGGAGGGCCAGGGAGCCGGCTGGATGTGCCTAGAAAGGAAAGGAAGGAAACAGGGTAAAGAAATGAATGGTTATTGTACTTTATCTCCTGCAGGTACTATGCAGATATCCGGCAAACCATCTCTGCAAGTGACCAGGAAATGAATTCCGCCCTGGCTGAACTCTCACGAGTAAGTAGGCTATGAGCTACATCGCAGTCTTTTTTCCTTTCTCTGTTTTCCTCCTGCTGAGCCAAGACCTCTGTTGTTGTTGTTTAGTCGTTTAGTCGTGTCCGACTCTTCGTGACCCCATGGACAAGAGCACGCCAGGCACTCCTGTCTCCCACTGCCTCCCGCAGTTTGGTCAAACTCATGCTGGTAGCTTCGAGAACACTGTCCAACCATCTCGTCCGCTGTTGTCCCCTTCTCCCTGTGCCCTCCATCTTTCCCAACATCAGGGTCTTTTCCAGGGAGTCTTCTCTTCTCATGAGGTGGCCAAAGTATTGGAGCCTCAGCTTAAGGATCCGTCCTTCCAGTGAGCACTCAGGGCTGATTTCCTTAAGAATGGAGAGGTTTGATCTTCTTGCCGTCCATGGGACTCTCAAGAGTCTCCTCCAGCACCATAATTCAAAAGCATCAATTCTTTGGTGATCAGCCTTCTTTATGGTCCAGCTCTCACTTCCATACATCACTACTGGGAAAACTGTAGGAGCCTTCTTTTGGAATGGAAGAAGAGTCGTGCTGGATCAAGGCAATCATAGAATTGTGGAGTTGGAAGCGACCACGAGGGCCGTGTAGTCCAGCCCCTCTGCAATGCAGGAAACTTGTGCCCAATGTGGGGCTCAAACCTGCGACCCTGATATTAAGAGTCTCATGCTTTTCCTACCAGCTGAGCTATCCCAGGGGAAAGAATGCTGGCCCATCTGATCCAACATCCTATTCTCACAGTGGTCACCCAGATGCCTGTAGGATCTGAGCACAAGAGGCCTCTCCCTTCCTGCAGTTTCCAGCAACTAGTATTCAGAAGCCTTTCTGCCTCTGAGCATAGCCCAGGCTTCCTCAGCCTCGGCCCTCCAGATGTTTTTGGCCTACAACTCCCATGATCCCTAGCTAGCAAGACCAGCGGTCCGGGATGATGGGAATTGTAGTCTCGAAACATCTGGAGGGGCCGAGGTTGAGGAAGCCTGGCAAAGCCCTTGTGGCTGGTAGCCCAAAATAACCTTCTCTTCCATGAGATTGTCCACTCCTCTAGAGTTACTAGGTCAAGTTGCATAATGGGCACAGAAGCAGCATTGGCACTGGCGTTGCTCTCTGCCGCCCTTGTTTTCCGTTGCAGAGATGCATCCTTGACATAATTCTACTTGTACGCCACCTTTCCGTAGTTGAAACCATGCTCAAGGTGGCTGGCAATGCTAAAAACAACAACACGTAATTACAGCATAACAAAAGCAGTCATAAACAATAAATGAAGCATCAAAAAATATGCATAAGATCCAAAATAAAGATGCAAAAAAGTAACACTGATAACAGGAAACTCTCTCCCACCCCAAACAATACCCCAGACCAAGAGTCTGTTCAGCAGCCTCTGCTTTTGCAGCTGGAGTCAGTCAGGGCTCCGCCCTCCCAGGCCAGGTGGGAAAGGTCTGCAAAGGCAGGGAGCAGGTCTCACAGACAAGATGGAGCCGAGATAACACCATGACCCTCCACCCCGACCTCCTTGCATCTGGGGCTTCCAACTCCCCTGAAGCAACTCAGGTAGAGCAGAGGTTATTGCAAGGAAAATAAGTCTTAGCTTGTAGACTGTGGCTGTGTGCCTTAATGACAGAGCACAAGTTTAATAATAATAATAATTAATAATAATAATAATGATGATGATGATGTTTTATTTATACCCTGCCCTCCCCAGCCAAGACCGGGCTCAGGGCAGCTAAAACCAAATATAAATACATTAAAAACATTAAAAACAAAACACACACACACAAATAACCAACCAACCAAACAAACAAACAAACAGTTGATTAGAATATATCTAAGTTAGAATGCAGCTTAAAATGCAGCCTCATTTTAGTGGTAGCCTATAGATCAAAGCGGGTGGCTTAGGGACGCGGGTGGCGCTGTGGGTAAAACCTCAGCGCCTAGGACTTGCCGATCGCATGGTCGGCGGTTCGAATCCCCTCGGCGGGGTGTGCTCCCGTCGTTCGGTCCCAGCTCCTGCCCACCTAGCAGTTCAAAAGCACCCCCGAGTGCAAGTAGATAAATAGGGACCGCTTATCAGCGGGAAGGTAAACGGCGTTCCGTGTGCTGCTCTGGTGCCGGTTCGCCAGAGCAGCTTCGTCACGCTGGCCATGTGACTCGGAAGTGTCTCCGGACAGCGCTGGCTCCCGGCCTATAGAGTGAGATGAGCGCACAACCCTAGAGTCTGGCAAGACTGGCCCGTACGGGTAGGGGTACCTTTACCTTTACCTTTATAGATCAAAGCCATAAGGGGAGAAAATGTCAAATACTCACCGGGGCCAACTATCCATGCTGGTCCTACATGGCCCAGCAAAAAGAGCTGAGGGAAAAATTATATACAAAATCCCATATAAGGGGTTCCATCAAATGAGAGGGGGGGTTAGATTGAGTCCAGCCCAAAGGCCAGGCGGAGGTTTGGATGCAGAAGGTTCCCAGGTTCAGACCCTGGCATCTTCCAGTTAAAAATAGCAAGATAACAGGTGATGATCGGAAGGACCTTTGCACGAGGCCTGGGAGAGCCGTTTCCCATCAGAGCAGACAGAACTGGGCCAGGTGGACAAGTCGTGTGTCCTAGTCCTATTTAAGGCATGTTCCATAGATCCATTGAGAGTTCTCCGCCTTGAAGTGACTTCACCATATCGCCAGTCCTGTTTGCAACTTGGGCCACCCGAAAACTATTGAAAGTGACTCAGTAGGGGAGGGGGACAGCATGTTACTCTCTTGGTGACTATTAACCTGTCGTTTCCCGGTTACAGAACTACTCAGGTGACCTCAATTCCTTGGTGGCTCTGCATGAGCTCTACAAGTACATCAACAAGTACTATGACCAGGTAAATGTGGCTCATATTTTAATGGGGTCCCAAAAACTTCCTTGTAGGGGAAAGGAACATTTTTTCAGGCTGGGGGGCCCACATGTCCCTGGTGGGTGGGACCAGAGGCAAAAGTGGGTGCAAATTTCATCTTTGTAACACATTTAGGCCACAGGGGTTAATGGTTCATAAGACTCTGTTTCTCAGTTGGTTTTGCTGCTGCCGTTAGTACTAACTCAGTGGCACAATGAACGTGCAATGAGGAAAATTGCAGACTGGGTGTAAAAGAGCCCACGGCCCCCACAGAAACTCTGTGGCTCCCTTGGAACTCAAAACTGTTCCCTCCACCAAAGGATTTGTTTTAGTACTTGTCCCTTGGATGCTGAGAGGAGGTGGAAGTGGGGAGATAATTCGGAGCAGGAGGGCGAATGAATCAAGCTGACCCCAGACCTCAAAGAGGAAAGCATTCCTTAATCAGGGTGCCTCTACCAAAAAGGCCCTGCACCTCCTGGATGCCAACAAGGAAGGCACCCAGAGCAGGGGCCCTCCTAGAGATGATGATGATCATCATCATCATCCAGTGCTACCTTGGGTTACATACACTTCAGGTTACATACGCTTCAAGTTACAGACTCTGCTAACCCAGAAATAGTGCTTCAGGTTAAGAACTTTGCTTCAGGATGAGAACAGAAATCGTGCTCTGGTGGCGCGGCGGCAGCAGGAGGCCCCATTAGCTAAAGTGGTGCTTCAAGTTAAGAACAGTTTGAGGTTAAGAACGGACCTCCGGAACGAATTAAGTACGTAACCAGAGGTACTACTGTATATTATTTATACCCCGCCCATCCGCCCACTCTGGGCGGCTTCCAGCAGAATATTAAAATACAACGTAGGTTCGCATTGATGGAGATTCTGGCCTCTAGAAATCCATGCGCCGAGCCTTCAGAGGCCTCGCTGGGATGCTGAGCGTCCGCTGCCCCACCACCAAACAAAACCAAAAATCTGGCTCTAGAGGCGCAGGCTATGACTACCAGATAACAGCTCCGGCTTTCCTCTCCCCGCAGATCATCACCGCCTTGGAGGAGGACCCGACGGCGCAGAAGATGCAGCTGGGCTACCGCCTGCAGCAGATTGCCGCCGCCGTAGAGAACAAAGTCACGGACTTGTGATGTGCACAAGGGGACAGTCCGCCAGGCGGGGGGAGGGGGCAGAGGGCACCTGCTGCAGCCGGGACCAAGCACGCCACACCGACGACGTGGAAGGAGGGAGGAGCAGCAGCAGACCAGGAAATGCCAAGCGCCGTGGAGGGCCGAGGGTGCCGCCAGAGAACTTTATTCTTCTTTTTTCCTTTGTTTGTTTTTTGCAACAATAATGATGATGATAATGGACTTTAGGGGAGAGTCTCCCTCCTCAGAAGCTGTGGGCTCCTCCCGTCCAGCTTGAGCCAAGAGGCCGGGAGCTACGAATGTGCCAAGAGGGTTAGAGACTAGTGTAGCCACGCAGGCGGCGATTTTTTTGCCTCGGCGCCTGTAGCCAAGGCCTCTGGATGTGGGCGGGCTCCCTTTCGCCCTGAGAAGAGAGAGCATCCCACTGCCTAAGCAATCAGAGAAGGAGGGGAGCATCTCTTCAGCAGAGCCCTTTCCCTGGCGCATCAAAACAGACTGGGACCAAGCGAAAGGGAAGAGGCTGAGGAAGGAGGACAGAGGAGCCACCGCCGGGCTGGGAAAGGCCTGCCACTAGCCGGGACCCCGCCGAGATTCCTGGAACAGCACAGAGGAGCCTGCGCCTTCCTCGCTCACCCACACCTGGTTTGGAGGCCCCCCGCAATCCCAGCATGCCTTTCTGCAGCTGCTGCTCCAAGCACAGAGCCCGTCCCCAGAAAGCACAACGGAGACCTTGCTCGCCTCCGACTGCCTCACCCCCTCTTGTTTGCTGCTGTTTGGGAAATAACGGACCTCTGTATCGCACTGTAGAGCTGCGGAGAGGGGAAGCCTTTCCCCCCCTCTCCCGCTCCTCTTTTGAGTTAGCACTTCTTCTCAAGCAAACACCCTCTTTCCTCGTGTTCCTGTCTCTCACCCTGTGGCTTTGCTTTGTCCACCGCCGCCCCCCTTCCCCATGGGGGCCTTTCCTGGGTCTGCCAGAGGCAACTCAGAATTTTTGCGGAACCAATTGGCCGTGCCTCTGGCTTCCTCCAAGGCCCATTGTGGCGGCTTTTGCTGCTTCTCTGCCTGCAATTCAGTTGCCAATATTTCACCGGCTTCTCATTCTGTGTCTTTGAGAGCTGCTTGATCCACAGCAGCAATGGCTACCCCTTTGCCCCTCCAAAACTTGCTAGACAACAACTCCTGTCATTGTCCCTGACCTCTGGCTCAGGCTGATGGCAGTTGGGTCACTTCCAGGCGTTCTGTTTATTTACTTGGGATTTGTTTGCACAAAAATTGTGGGGAAGCTAGACAACCTCAGCTGTTCATTTAGCATTCTGGTTTTTATTCTAATTCGCAATATTATAGCACACTTCCCAGTGTGTATTCCTGTCACTTCCCCTATTATAAAAAAAAAAAGATTTGGAGGTGGGAATGAGGTTCTCCAGCAAGAGCTCCAAATCAGATTTATTTACCCAACATGAATTTGTCCATATGCGATTGAATCTCACCCAGAGGTGTTAGTGGTCTGGGATGGTGTGTGGAGACAAAGGCCTGTTACGATTTCTGCAGCAGGGCAGTGGCGTAGCGTGGGTTGTCAGCACCCGGGGCAAGGCAAGTAATTTGCGCCCCCTAACCCGTGGAGCCAGGTAGGGGCAGAGAGCTGCGAGTGCGAGCGCGGCCCCCCCCCCAGATGGTGCGGCCGGCACCCCCTGCACCCCCCACGCTACGCCACTGCAGCAGGGTCTCTGTCTCCAGGGTCCTGAAGCCACAGGAAAGGGAAGCCTTTTAGCTACTTGGGAGAAGTCTTCTCACCCTTTTTGCTGATTGGAGCAAATCAGAGGGAAAGGAAGTGAGCCAGCCATGGAGGATTGGCTCCCGGGGTCGTTCTACAGAAGGCACACTGGAAGAGCTCAGATGAGTTGTTCTCCAACGCTAAGCCTTTTAGCACTGAAAACACAAGCTGCTTCGGTTTCGGGAGAATTGCGTGCGTGTTCTGTAACGTACAAATACAACGTAAGTCGCTCCAGATATTGGAGCACTCCAAATGATTTGCCCGTGTACGAGCACAGTAAAAAGTAGATCTAGCTCACAGGAAGCACATGTAGATCTGCACTTATTGTTGCAATGAATCCCTGATTATTAGTAGTATTATAAGGTTATGCAGCCTTCTTAGAAGGGGGCGTGGCAGTTCCTATGGTGAAGGGGCCCTACACTTCTGAATTTGCCACTGCACTGCTGATCCCATCCCCAAACAGTAGCAGTCTGGAAGCGCCCTTGAACTCCAGCAACATCTTCAAGGTCGCAGGTACGCATCCCAAACTTACAGGCATCAGCAGGAGGCAATATTTATCCCTTTCTGATTTAATCTGTTTTAACAGACACGGGTACAAGCCCAGCTGGGGAGTTATTTTCCGTCAATTGACAACTCTACCTTACTTAGGTTATCTGAAAAGGAACTATCACTTGAAGCGCTGTTGAATCATTCCATGTCATTCCTCACAGGGGGGAAAGAAACCCTGGATTGTGTTGGTTTCTTCCCCCCCCCCCCCTTGCACCTTATTGCCTCTGCAGTTTTAGTTCTGCTTCTCCTTGTATGTTTGCAGCCCACGTAAAACAGCACTAAAGCCACAGTTTCAGGCGAGATCCAGCCACAGTAAACCGTTCCAATCTGCCGCTTTGCATCGTAGGCTCTGGCCCGCTTCCTTGCAAGCCGTGGGGTAAGGATTTCTATCTCTTTATTTTGGCAGGCCTCCTGCTCCTTCAACAGCCGCACAGTCAGGCAACAAAACAGAAGAGGTGGCATGTTTTCCCTGGATTAGGCTCTGTTGCAGATAGATGCCCAGCTTTTTTTAGTCCGGCTTCCTAGAACACTCCAGTGAGCTTTTACGGAGAGTTCTGTGCAATTTTAAAAGAATGCCTGTGCCAGCATCAAAATAGGTCAACAAGAGCCATATGAGGCATGTTGTGGGACATCCGTGAATAGCATATATTTTCAACCCTTGTAATTTAAAAGCAGGCGCAGAGTGGGAGGAGGATTCAGCTTAGAGTTGCAGAGCTTGTTTGCCTTTCTAAACTGTGCCATTTTCCTGATTTTTAAACCCCACCCCAAAGCTGCTACTTGCCCTGTGGCAGGTAGACTTCCAGGTACCATATAGGTGGCTTGCATATTTTAAACTGCAGGACAAATCGAACACCAGCCTCGGAAAGGGGGATTTGAATTGAGGAAATGGCACAAGCACGAAACGGCTAATTCCCTCCCATCTGTTAGCACCGAGGTCTGAATTCAAATCACATTTTTCTCCTCCCTGGCTTTTTAAAATTCAGGCGAGTCTGTTCCCGGATCTCCTTGCATCATGCCTTAAGAGATTCAAAGGCTGGTGCCACCTTGGTAGCACAGATTTTAGGAAGAGCATCTGTTGCCAGCTCCGGCACCTCTGGTTCAAATCTCAGCCTAGCCACAACACTCCCCAGGTGCCTTAAGCCAGCCACTTGAACTCCAACCCTCCTGTTTACAATATGGGGAACGCCGATAATTACACTGGTATGCCTTGCATAGCTTATTGTAAGGATTACTGAGATTATGTGTGTCACACATTTCAGGAAAAGGCCGCATCGGCCTTCTCCAGTCTGACGTCGTCCAGATCCAGCCAACACGGCTGTCCAGCCATACATATTCCCACCTGTTATCTCAGTCTAGTCATTAATACCTCAGGTGAGAGCACAACCCTGCTTGGAAGCCATGCCCTTTGACCTGTAACAACCTCCCCCCAAATTTCAGGTAGCTCAGAGCGGGGCTGGTTTTACTTGGGGGTAGGGGGCACATTGTACATGCTCAGCAGGCCTCTTGCTCCTTTTATTATTCCCCTGTTCCATAGTTAAAACCAGGCTGTGAGACAAAACTTCTAACTCGGAGCCTTAGTCTTGAGCTCTGAATTTGTCCCGTAAAGATTTGTACCACGAAAAGTGTATATTGTGCACAGACAGATATTGGGCACCCATTTCCTTTCCCAGAATGGGGTGTCCTCTTGTCACCTCATTACGAGACAAAATTGCAATTGCCTTCCAGTCGACTCTCGTCAGCCTACAGCAACTTACCTCTTTAGCCCCGCTGCCAAGGATAGGAATGTAAGGAAGATCCAAAGGTTTGTTTACTCCCTTATACTTCTCTCCCCCCAGCCCCAAAGTGCCCAACCAGGGGTCTCTGGAAGGCCACAAGTGAGACGCAAAGGGCAATATCCATTTCCCGTTGTTGCTCCCTAGCAGTTGCTACTGAGACGCCTCTGAATCCGGAATCTCCATATTATAATCCCTCCTAGTGGTGCCCCAATAAAACTGCAAAGCTAAGCAGGGTCTGGTATGGTTTCAGATTGAATGAGGGGACGACCACCCAACTGAGATTCCTGCATTGCAGGGGGTGGGAGTGAAAGACCCTTTCCAACCCTATAATCATGCCTAGGAGCTTGCGGTTCTTGAGAGAGGAAGGCAGCAGAGTCGGTTCTGGGATGCAGAGGTTGAGACTTTGCCTTGCTTTGTGGGGACATGTTCTTAAAAGCCTGAAAAGAAACCTCCTGGTCCCATCTAGTCTATTTTCTTGAGCGCCTGCGGACATGAATACACAAGCATTCTTCATGAACGGTATCCCAAGCATGAAGAAGCACCTCATTCTGTCCTCGATTGTCCAGGTTCTAGTCCTGCAACACTCTCTTTCCAGGCTCTAGTATTAAGAGATGCTTTTCCCCACACCCTGTACCCTCTTGCGTACCTCAGTCCTTTCTTCGCCTCGGGACGCCTCCGATCCTGCGGGGTGCTCTGTGCAAAGTGAGAAGGGAGCTTTGTTTGAGGTGATGAGCCCTCTTGCGGGGTCCCGGCACCCACTGCCTTCTGCGGGTGCTAAAAAGGCGTTTGGGTGCAGCAGTGGTACATCTGGTGCTTACTCAAACCCCAGGGGTCCTCCTCTAGTGGCAATGGCCATTCAGAGACTGAAAAGCGGCAGCTGTGCATTGTAGAAAGTGCACAATTCGGCTTGCCCAGACAACTATGTTGTATCTTTAGCACTACCTTAAGAAAAGTGGAGCTCCTCTGCCTTGGCTCCTTGACACGTCTCGTGTCACCCTTCCTGTCCCACGCGCGAGAGTCACCTGTGCTCTTGTAACAAGCAGAAGGAAAACAGAATCCCAACGTCTTCCTTTTTCAACTTGTCTCTGTTGTGGTGTGTTTTTGACACCAGCCCGGTCTGCAAGCACTGGTACAGGTGACCAGGCTTGGAAAAGCAGAAAGAGAGAGGGCAGTTCCTCAGGTTATATGTCTTGGCAGCTCAGTCCCCCAACAGAGTTCCATTGCAGCGTAAATGGCGGCAGGAACTTCTACAATGGGGGAATAAATTCTGTAGGAAGAAACTGCTCTTAGCTCATGCCACAGCTCAGTGACGGAGCACCCGCTTTGCATGCAGAAGGGGTTTGATCCCCAGAATCTCCAGGTAGGCCTGAGAAAGTGCCTGCCTGAAAACCTGGACAGCCACTGCCAGTCAGTGTAGAGTCTATTGCCTGCACTGTAGACAATAGTAAGCTAGATGGAGCAATGGCCTGACTCACTATAAGCTAGCTTCTCATTTTGGGGAGAGGGCTGTCTGAGGTGGGTGGGTTGGTTGGACTCTGCCTGCGTTTCTTTTCTAGTTTCTTGCATCCCTGGTGCTCAGCATCTCACTTTCCCTTTTTTTCCATTCTGGCCCAGCTCCGTAAATGCACTCTCTCAACTGATTAATAATAATAATAATAAATTCTCCAATCTGGAAAGCTTGATGGACAAACCAGCCAGCCTGATTTTGTTGTTGTTCCATAGTATAATAATGTTATTGTAGATACTGTTCTGAGCAAAGTAGGAGTTTTATCATCAAATGAGTTTTGTCTGTAAATAATCAGTTTAGATCCCAGATGACTTTATTACAGAGCAAAATTCTTACACGGTAATTCAATAAACTTTAATATACAACACAGAAGAAGGCTCGAGCTTCCAGTTCCTTAATGATGTGGGAGGTCCGATTGTCTTTTTTTATAAAAAAAAAAACTGGCTCTGCTTCTGTGCTTTTAACAGGATACATATATTTAGAAACTGCAATTTTCCTAGCCTGTGTATTCTGCTGTGGAAAACCTCACTAGCTTAATTTCTGTGCCACACTGCTGTTAAAAAGCAGAGGATCAAAGCTAGTTTTGTGTGTGTGTGTGAACCTTATTGCGGGAGGTCACCAGCCAAGTTGTGGGCCTGGAAAAACTCTTGCTTTCACTTAACCGGTACTATTAAAGAGCCCGCTTAGCCTCCTGTTCTCTTAGCAGCTAATCGGATGCCTGTGAGAAGCCAGAAAGCAGGACCCGAACTCAGAACAACCATTCTTCCCACCTGCGATTCCCAGCAATTGGTATTGAGAGGACGACCATCTCCTGGCAGTGTCAGCATGGCCAACATAGATGGCTTTTAAGAGAGGGTTAGACACAAGTATTGAGGATAAGGCTATCAAGGACTACTAGCCATGTAATTACTACCTACACTGGTGAAAGCAGATGATCTTCAGCTGCTGGGAATCACAAGTGGGGAAGGTGGTGTTGTGTTGAGGTCCTCCTAGGCATCTGGCAGGTCTATGTGAGAAGAGGCTGCTGGACTTTAGAAGGGCCATTGGGCTACTCCAGCAGGGCTTTTATGACGTTCTCACATGCGGTGACGTGGTCAGTGGGTTGGCCAAGGGGCTGGGAGAGACCAGGGTTCAATTCCTCACTCAGCTATGAGGCCCACCTTGGGCCTGTCGTCGCCTCACAGGGTTGTTGTGGGGGATTAAATGAGGAGAACGCTGTAAAACCACATTGAGCTCCTTGGAGAAACAACGGGATAAGAATTAAATAAATGATATCCTCCTCCACAAATTTGACTTGTCTTATAAAGCCATTCTGCTAGATGGACCAATGGTCTGACTTAATATTAAGGCAGCTTCCTATGTAACCTCTGATGTGACCATCTATTATTATTATTATTATTACCATCCACACTTTGATTTGTCCTGTGTGGTTTCTAGTCAGGTGTCAAGAGGGGTTTTTTCTTTTACGCTTTCCCTGGGATAACCCGCTCTTTACTGCTGAATTGGAACCAAGATCAAGAGGGTTTTCAGCAAATTGATGTTTGTTCTGATTCAGCAGCAAACCCCAGGGGGACCAAAAAGCCCAAACAAACTTCTCCAATCCCTGACTAGAAATCACGGGACAAAGGGAAGTGCGGATGGTCCCTTAGGTCCCAGGGCAGGGTCCAGAAAATGGAAACACAACCTGAACACCATGGGCATAGCTTTTTCTGGGAGATTGCCTCCCCCAAGTTGTAGAGCTCAGCTTGGGGGGGGGGGAGATCACTGGCCAAATTCCCCCCCCAAAAAAAAGAGGACATCACAGGGGACAGTCTTTTGTTACACTCAGTTAATTGAGTATTTTTAAAATTTTTAATTTTTTAATAAACTTTATTACATTTTCAGAATTTTCAAAGAACCAAAAACAATAATTTGATCCTCAACTACATATTCTAAGGTAAAAACAGGTGTTACAAAATACATGGTAGAAGTATTTAAAGATCTAAGATAAACAGAAGAACATTAAAAAAGAAAAAAAAAGAAAAAACCAAAACAAAAGGACAAAAACTAGGAAAAAATATTTTTCTAAGACAAACATTTAGGAAGTTCAAACCAATACTTGGATATTCTGTACACAAAGTCCTTCCACCTGGTTTGAGTCCCTTATGAGTTTGTCTATCTCTTCGTGGTTTGACTTGGCTATTAGAATTAAATAATCTGTGTTTTATTGTTTATGCAAACAATAGGAATATTTTTTTTCCCTTTTCTGTGAAATTAAAATAAACACAGCCAAGTGTTATTATTGGAACCGTATTTATTCAGATAATTTTGGAAGCATTCCCATTCTTTTTTTTGACCTTATGTACCGTGTGGTTATTGAGTATTTTTAACGCTTTTCAATTATTTTTGAGGGGGCAGCTGCCCACCCCCTTTGACTACGCCCATGATTAACACGGTGTTACACGGCATTAAAAACGAATTTAAAATGAAGGCGTGTGGATTGAAGGGTCCGGTTCCCGCGCGCCGACACACCCCGGGGTTTCCCGCGTGTTTTATTAAAGGCTCCTCGAGGCCCCGCTCGGCTCTGGCTGCGGCTTCGCACTACAGAGAAAGCGGCGCCCGGGAGGGCGGCTCCCTTCTCGCCGCGCGGCAGCCATTGCAGGCGGCGCCTCCTCCCTCGGGGCGGGAGCGGCGCGGAGGAAGGAGGCTCGGCCGCCTTTCCCCCGGGGCCTGGAGGAAAGCCCTGGGAAGCGGCCTCCCCGGGGCGGAGCGGCGCCGCCGACGGGACTCGCAAGGCCCGCCTCTCGCTCCGAGATGGCCGGCCGCGTCTCTCCGAGCCGGTGCCGGGCGTAGCGCGGGCGGGTAAGCGGCCCAAACGGGGAAGGAGGGAGGGTTTTCGGGGAGATGCCGGGCGGCCACGACCCATCTTGGCGTTCAAAGGAGCAATGCATGGCGCAGGGTAGGGGTCGAAGCGGATTTTAATCCGGATCCGCTCGCCGCGCCGGATGCAGCGGGGAGGGAATGTTGCTGCTGCGAATCGGTGCAGCGGGAGCCTCTCCTTCTGCATCGCGGACAGAGACGTCTCTTGCCGGCCCCAGATCAGCTTCCCCCTTGTCCTCCCTGCGAAAGTTTGGGATGAATCCATTTCGAGGGTCCTTCCCCTGAGCTCCGATGGGTGCGTGGTCTGGTAGTAGTAATGGGTCGGTTAGGGCCGCTGCACTCTGCACATGTTCAGAAGTGCGCTCGACACCCAGGGCTGAGCGCGGGTCTTAAGCTCCAGTACCCGTGAGCTCGTTTCGCTGACTCTTTGGAGCTCTGTGCTTCTGGCGCAGGAAGCTTGAGCTGAGTTAAGGTATAGGTGCCAATTCCCTGGGTGCCCAAGTACCACTGCCGGATTTACGTATACGCTAAACAAGCTATAGCTTAGGGTCCCACTCTCTTGGGGCCCCCCCAAAAAAATTCACTATTCATATACTTCTTAATTGTATTTCAGTTCAACAATTACTTTGATAAAATACATATTTTGTTATGTGCAAATGGCTTTAGATACCAATTAGGTTCATAAATTACCATATAGCATATATTCAACACAAGAAACAGCGACAATTTGTTGTTGACAAAGGACAGCTGGACATATAAAGGGCCCCATTACCTTCAGTAGCTTTGGGCCTCATCAAACCTAAATCTGGCCTTGCCAAGCTCCCACAAAATTTCCCATGAAGGGCCCAGGCACCCACAAATTTCGGTGCCAGGGCCATGCACACTGCATGGCACCCACAGTCGTTGGGCCAAGCTGGCACTCCTGGGTATGGGTCAGGGCCGTGTTCCTAGAGGGATTGACAGATGACCACAGGGGTGCCAACTTGAATAAAATACGGGGGGGGGGGGGAGGTAAGCCCCACCCTGCATAATTGATCACATGATGGGGCACACCCACACTATTTGAACGGCAATGCGCATCAACTTGTGGGAGACAAATTTTATTGGGATGGGAAGAAGGATGGCTGTGTGTCATGGGTGCTTTAGCTGAGATTACTGCATTGCAAGGGAGTGCAGTGCCTCTTGGGGTCCCTTCAAACTCTTATGATTCTATGAAGGGACCTTGGCCCCTTGGAGTTGGCTCCTAGGGATGACCGTGTCTGCCCCCCTCCGTCCCTGAGAAGCCGTGCTATGGCTGAAGCGGGGAAAGAGAGAGAAGGGGGGACATAGTAGGGAGGAACTCTGTACATGGCTAGGAGCACTTTGGCCAATTGCTACAATGGGCAGAAAAATCATAAAGTGGTCCGCCAAGACCCTCAGCAGTTTTAAAGTAGTCCTGGAAAACCACTGTGGTAGAGAGAATCTGGTCAGTGGGTCTCACGCGACACATCAGGGTGCTTAACCTCTCCCCTGTTCTCTTATCACCAACCTGAACCTCAATGCACCCCCCAGTTCATACAGGGGATGCAGGTGGTGTTGTGGTGTAAACCACTGCCGATCAGAAGGTTGGCGGTTCGAATCCCCGTGACGGGGTGAGCTCCTGTTGCTCTGTCCCAGCTTCTGCCAAGCACACCAGTGCAAGTAGATAAATAGGTACTGCTGTGTCGGGAAGATAAACAGCGTTTCTGTGTGCTCTGGCACTCATCACGGTGTCCCATTGCGCCAGAAGCGGTTTAGTCCTGCTGGCCACATGACCCAGAAAGCTGTCTGTGGACAAACCCCGGAAAGCGAGATGAGCGCCACAACCCCAGAGTCGCCTTTGGCTGGACTTAACCGTCCAGGGGTCCTTTACCTTTACCTTACCATACAGGGGAAGCCTTTGCATGTGGACAGAGGGAGGACGGACGGAGATGGGCTTCTACATCAGCTCCCTCTCCCGAGCGCCCTACGGCAATGGAGCACCGCCAGAGTCCTCGCGCCCTGCTGCCAAGCGCTACCAGGCGGCGCCCAGCTACAACTACAGGTGGACGGAGCTGCACTACGAGGCCAGCCGTGGCAACGTGGACAAGCTGAAACAACTGCTGCTGACCTCAAGTGTGTGTCCTATATAACGTTTCCAGGTTGCTGAAAATGGAGCAAACCAGATTTTGGGAAGGAGAGGGGCCTGGGCGGTGTTTATTCCCCGCACTTAAAACCCCATAACAATATTGTGCACAGGCAGTCCAAATGCTGTACCACCCCAAACAAGAGGGAACAGGAGGCAAAGGGTGGAAGATTTGGGATGAATAAAAGAATGCCCTTCCACCGTTAAACTGTGGAACTCACTGCCCCATGAGGCAGCAAGGCCACCGACTTGGGTGGCTTTAAAAGAGGATTAGACGAAAGTCACGGAGGGCAACTGGCCGCAATGGCTAGACCAGGGGTCAGCAACATTTTCAGCCGTGGGCCGGTCTACAGTACGTCAGACCATGTGGTGGGCCGGACTATATTTTTTGGATGGAAATGAACGAATTCCTATGCCCCACAAATAACCCAGAGATGCATTTTAAATAAAAGGACACATTCTACTCATGTGAAAACATGCTGATTCCTGGACTGTCTGCGGGCCAGATTGGGAAGGCGATTGGGCCACATGCTGCCCACGAGCCTAATAATAATAATAATAATAATAATAATAATAATAATAATTTATTATTCATACCCCACCCTTCTGGCTGGGTTTCCCCAGCCACTCTGGGCGGCTTCCAACAAAACACTAAAATAGTGGGCTAGGCTCTACCTCCCCAGCGATGCTTCCGGGTACCACTTGCTGGAAACCACAGGTGGGGAGAGGGCTCTTGTGCTTGGGGGCCATCTGTGAGAACAAGATGCTGGACTAGATGGGCCACTGGCCCGATCCGGCCGGCTTTTCTTAAGTCCTCCGTTTGTTTCCATGTTGCACTGGTCTTTTTTGGAAGGTGCTCATCTCCCCTTTGGTTTCAGGCAGGGAGCTGGTGGACAGGAAAGATTATTACGGCAAGACGGCCCTCTACTGGGCGGCCTACAAGGGGCAGAGGCATTCGGTGGAGCTGCTCTTGCAGCACGGCGCCAACGTCAACACCTGCTGCAAACACGGGGGGACCCCTCTCCACGCGGCCGTCGGCCTCTTCCCCGACTGCACCCTGCTGCTGATCCAGGTAACGTCGTCAAAGGTGCTGCTCCTTATCATCCTGTCCTGCAGCAAGTGGTGTTTCCATGGAAGCGGGAAGCAGGTGGTGCTGTGGGTTAAACCACGGAGCCTAGGACTTGCCGATCAGAAGGTCGGCGGTTCGAATCCCCGCGACGGGATAAGCTCCCGTTGCTCGGTCCCAGCTCCTGCCAACCTAGCAGTTCAAAAGCACGTCAAAGTGCAAGTAGATAAATAGGTACCGCTCCGGCGGGAAGGTAAACGGCATTTCCATGCGCTGCTCTGGTTTGCCAGAAGCAGCTTAGTCATGCTGGCCACATGACCCGGAAGCTGTATGCCGGCTTCCTCGGCCAATAAAGCGAGATGAGCGCCGCAACCCCAGAGTCGGCCACGACTGGACCTAATGGTCAGGGGTCCCTTTACCTTTATGGAAGCTTTAGGGAAAGGGCCATCGTCCAGGGGTTAAGCACCAGGCTTGCATGCAGAAGGCCCCAGGTTCAATCCTGGCATCTCTTAAGGTGGGATGGGAGAACCTCCTTATCTGGAAAGCTGCTGCTGCCAGTCAGTGCTGGTGATGCTGAGGTAGGTGGGCCAATGGTGTAAGGCAGATTTCTCTGCTCCTAATCCGCATGCCTGCTGCCAGGATCCAGAGGGGCATAGCGGCCTGTTGACAGGTATAATAATAATAATAATAATAATAATAATAATAATAATAATAATAATAGTTAATTATTTGTGTATTGATTGTGGTCTGACTTCATTTACTTGTTCAGAGGTTTTTCTGCACAAGGCATTTCATTATATTGTAAAGCAATTTTTTTTATTAGTTTCACATTTTAATTTTACATTCAAACATAAAATACCACCATAAAATAATTCTCTGACTTCCTTCCTCCACTCCGTGGAGTCTGCAGATTAGTCACTTTCCTCTACGTATCATCTGTCTATCCAATGTACTCAATATTAAGTTCTTTTTCACATTGCTAGTGTTATTGCAGTCCTAATATTTTTGACTGTTTACAGTGTTCTCTCAGATAAGCTACAATTCCCCCCAGTCTTTATTGACGTTTTTATCATCCTGGTTTCTGATTTCCCCAGTCGTTTTAGCCATTTCGGTGTAGTCCATCAGTTTTGTTATCCATTCCTCTCTTGTATCTTCTCTTCCTTCCATCTCTGGGCTAAGAGTATCCGGGCTGCCGCTGTTGTGTACATAAACAGCTTTCTTTTGTTCCCTTGGTATTTTTTGTTCCACGAGGCATTTCAAGGCAGCTTCCTCCATTCCTAGCTGCCATTCCTGAGGGTGGCAGGAGGAAGGGAGGGCAAATTCAATCACTGCAGGAAATTACCGTATTTTTCACTCCATTGGACGCACCGGACCATAGGACGCACCGGACCATAGGAGGGGGAGAACAGGGGAAAATTTTTTTTTCTTGTTCTCCCCCTCTAAAACAAGGTGTGTTCAAGGTACATTCACCAGAGCTTGTGGGGCTGGCGGTGGGGGGAAGCGCTGCTTTCCCCCCACCGCCAGCCTCAAAGATCCCTGAAGCCTTTGGAGCGCAGCCCTGCAGAGGTTTTGCACGCAGCTGTCTCCAAGCTAGAGCAGCGAGACGGAGCCCTCCGTCTCACTGTTCTGGCTTGGGAACAGCCTTGCCAGCCTCTGTAGGACAGCGGGGTGAAGACACCCCGCTGCCCTGGAGAGGCTTTGTGCGCAGCCATCCCCAAGCTAGAACAGCGAGACGGAGCGCTCCGCAGTGCTCCATCTTCCTGTTCTGGCTTTGGGCTTAGCGGCGCAGCTTGCATTCGCTCTATAGGACGCACACACATTTCCCCTTAATTTTTGGAGGGGAAAATGTGCGTCCTATAGAACGAAAAATACGGTATTTACACGGTATTTACTTTTCTTCTCTTTGGCCTGTGGTGGGTGGAGGGGGAATCGGGTACCTGTTGCATCCGATTTGGCCCTAAAGATGCCCAGGATGGACTTCTGGACTTTGCTCACACCGTATGGCTTCAGCAAGCCAGGCCATGGGGTGGTGAGGCCTGTGGTGCTAATGACTTCCTGTTTCTCCTCAGCATGGCGCAGATGTGAATCTGAAGGACAACTGGGGAGTCACCCCCATGTACCTGGCTGCATGCAGTGGACAGACAGAGTGCATCCGGTTGCTGGTGCAGGCTGGGGCCTGCATCTGCTACAGAAACAAGGTAGCCCATTACTAAAGACCAGGGGTCAGCAACCTTTTCCAGCAAGGGGCCGGTCCACTGTCCCTCAGACCTTGTTGGGGACGGGACTATATTTTGGAAGAAAAAAACCTGAATTCCTATGCCCCACAAATAACCCAGAGATGCATTTTAAAGAAAAGCACACACTCTACTCATGTAAAAACACCAGGCAGGCCCCACAAATAACCCAGAGATCAATTTTAAATAAAAGGACACATTCTACTCATGTAAAAACACTCTGATTCCCGGACCATCCGCGGGCCGGATTTAGAAGGTGATTGGGCCGGATCTGGCCCCCGGGCCTTAGTTTGCCTACCCATGCTAAAGACTGTGGGAATGTCCAGGGAGGCAGGAGTGGATATATTGTTTATTACTATCCGTCCTAACTTGCGCTAGCAAGTTCCTTTACTTAGCAGAGTTTCACATTCCCCTTTTAAACACACGGTGGGTAGCTGGTTGCAGGCTTGTGTAAGCCTCTCACTACAGTGGTACCTCTGCATACGAATGGGATCCATTCCGGAGCCCCGTTCGCATCCTGAAGTGAATGCAACCCGTGCATGCGCGGGTCACGATTTGCCTCTTCTGCGCATGCGCATGACATTTTATGCGCATGACATTTTGTGCACAAGTGGCGAAACCCAGAAGTAATGCATTCCGTTACTTCCTGGTCGCTGCGGAGCGCAACCCAAAAACAATCAACCTGAAGCAACTTCAACCCGAGGTCTGACTGTATTGGGTTCCTGGTAAGTTCCCTTATATCCCTCTTAAAAGAATGAACATGCCGCAATCTTGTGTAAAGTATATAAACGTAGTTTACTCACATTCTGTTCACAGTTGGATCCTTGAAGGCAGACTTAGTTACAAAGTATATACAGTGGTGCCTCGCAAGACGAAATGAATTCGTGCCGCGAGTTTTTTCGTAGAGCGAGTTTTTTCATCTTGCGAAGCACCACGGCGGGGAGGGGTGGGGAGAAGCAGGGCAGCTACCGCAGCCGGTCCTTGGACTCACCCGCGCCTTGTGGACACCGCGCGACGCGGCTGCTGGAGGGCGGCGGGGCTCAGGAGCGCAACTCTGGCTGCAATGCTGGCTGCTGGCGGCAAAGGCTCCTGAGGGGAGCACGCGAGGGCGGTGGGCAGCAGAGCGAGGCAGCCGGAAGGTGGGAGGGAGCCGGAGGAGCCGTCAGCAGGAAGGTGGGAGGGAGCCGGAGGAGCGGGGAAGTGAGTGTGCGTGCGTGCAGTGACTGTCGCCATGACACGAGAGGCAGGGCCGTTTCGTCTAGCGAAGCAAGCCCTTAGGAAAATCCGTCTTGCGAAGCACCTCAGAAAACGAAAAACCCTTTCGTCTTGCAAGTTTTTCGTCTTCTGAGGCATTCGTCTTGCGGGGTAGCACTGTACATGTGGAGCTATCCCATATGGAGATAATCCCAGTGTCCTTTGTTGGCTGGAAGCTTCAGGATGAGAACAGAAATTGTGCGGCGGCGGCAGTAGGAGGCCCCATTAGCTAAAGTGGTACCTCAGGTTAAGAACAGTTTCAGGTTAAGAACGGACCTCCAGAACAAATTAAGTTCGTAACCCGAACTTCCCAACAACAATAAATATTATCATTATAATAGTTGATAGCAAATAATAAAAATAAGTAATAATAATAATTATATCTAATTCCAAGGTGGCAAAGTTCCTCTGTGTCCCAGGTTAGCTTCACTGCTACACTGCCATTCTTCCACCTGATCTCTTGCCACCCAAACCAAAGAATTCCCTCGTGTGCCAGCCCAACTCACAGTAGACCCTTTGGCGCTAAGGAACAGGGCTAACTCACGTACACTACCGTATTTTTTGCTCCATAGGGCGCACCGGCCCATAGGACGCACCAAGTTTTTTTGGGGGGAAATAAAGGAAAAAAATTTATTTCCCCCCAGGCGCTTGCGGGGCAGGCAGCGGGGAGAAGCGCTCTTCTCCCCACCGCCTGCCTTCAGACCAGGTCTGGGGACAGCGGGAAGACGCGCTGCACCTCCCCGCTGTCCCTGGAGCTTAAGGGGCTGGCAGCAGGGAGAAGCACGCGTCTCCCCGCCGTCAGCCTCCAAACCACATTGGGAGACAGCGGGATGGCGGCGTTCCGCCTCCCCGCTGTCTCCCGACCTTGTGGGGCTGGCGCTGGGGTTCTCCTGAAGTCTGGAGAGCGAGAGGGGTCGGTGCGCACCAACCCCTCTCACTCTCCAGGCTTCAGCGAAAGCCTGCATTCGCCCCATAGGACGCACACACATTTCCCCTTCATTTTTGGAGGGGAAAAAGTGCATCCTATGGAGCGAAAAATACGGTAATTTCAGTGCGCCTCCTCCAAGTAGGACTTTGGGAACGCAACCCGAAATGCTGTTTTTTCCCCCCCTCTTTTCCGGCTGCAGAAAACAGGAGCCCCTCCCAAGCGCCTCGTCTCGCAGCCGGCGTTGATGTCCTGGATGGATTCCTGCCGCCAGCAGCCCCTTTCCCTCAAGCACCTCAGCCGCCTCTCCATCCGGACTGCCCTGGGCCACAGGAGACTCCAAGCCATCAGGGACTTCAACCTCCCCCCGCTGCTGAAGCAATACCTTATGTTTGAAGACCTGGCCCTCCTCGACGGGTTGTAGCCTCGCGGGCGCAGGATCGGCTCCTCCTGGCTGGCGCTGTTTCTCTGCCGTGGGAGGGCCTGCCGGCGCCTTTTCCTTGCCCGGCGTATGTCGCCTTTGTCTTTCGACTGGGGTGCCGGCGTCGCCATCACACACGGAAGTCGGGCTCTCCAAGAAGGAGACGAGGGGCCGAGATTACAACTTTTTAAGTTTAGGAGGGAAAGGCGAGCGAGGGGAACATGCTAGAAAGGCGCATAAAGCGATGTGTAGCACATATAAAGAGAACAAAGACGTTTTTCCTCCCACAAGGACCTGCTTGTACAAGGAAGCTCAGTGCTGGGAGACTCCTTTGCACACAGCGCATTGTTAAAACGATGGGGTTTGCTGCCAGAAGATGCTGCGACGATCACCAAACTGGGTGGCTCATGAGAGGGGTTTAGGTCACTTCGCGGAGGGTAAGGTGGTCAATGATCACATGGGATCAGAGGCATGATTCCTCCGACTAGTGGGAGGATGTGTGTTGTGTTTGCAATTCCCGGGGGCAACTAGATGGTCACTTTCTGAAAGCGGTTGTTAGCCTAGATGGGTTTGATCTGGGGGGGGTAGGTGTCTTGTGGTCTTGCGAGTCACTTCTTTCCTTATTGACATCCCTTCGTCTGTTCTGCTTGTCACCTGGATGTCTTGGCATTTGGATGGCCGAATTGGCTTTCTGGATCAGACCTCTTGTTCCTGACCAAACCTGATATTGCTGGGAAGCTTGTAAACTGGGGGCAGGGTTGGAGGAGGAGGAGGAGGAGAAGAAGAAGAGGAAGAAGAGGAGGAGGAGTTTGGATTTGATATCCCGCTTTATCACTACCCGAAAGAGTCTCAAAGTGGCTAACAATCTCCTTTCCCTTCCTCCCCCACAACACTCTGTGAGGTGAGTGGGGCTGAGAGACTTCAAAGAAGTGTGACTGGCCCAAGGTCACCCAGCAGCTGCATGTGGAGGAGCGGAGACGCGAACCCGGTTCCCCAGATTACGAGTCCACTGCTCTTAACCACTACACCACACTGGCTCTCGCCACCACACTGGAGCTTTTTTTGGCACAGTAAGTAGGCCAGATCTTTTATCTCTCCATATCCCGACGTTGACAAGTAGACGAGGTCAGCTGCCTGTCAACCATCTGACATCGTGATGGTCCCACCCATCTGTCAAATGTTGACCTACCTGCAGTGGTGATGGAGTAATCCAAGTCACCAGGGTGTTCCCCCACAAGGAACATGCTGGCAAAGCAGCACCAAGAAGGATTGAACTCTCTGCTCACCAGCTGATGAGCAGAGGGTCCAATCCTGCTCTCTGCAGGGATCACACTAGTGAAACGGCACCCAGTAGGACTCGACCCTACTCCCCTGCCTATCAGGTGATGTCATCCGGTGACATCAGCTGATGGACAGGTGGACCTGGTTATGGGGAAATGGCCCTGTGGGACTACTTGAACCCTTGGCTGGGTGTCCAGGGGAGTGGAGGTTCCTCACCCCTTTTGTAAGCTGAGCTTGAAGGTGATACCTTACCTTCTCCTGCTTCTTACCCCTGTTATCTCTAGCTGACTCCACATGCATTTTAGATCAAGGGGGGAAAAGGCTTCAAGCATGCAGGCCCTACTTTAAGAACAAAACAAACCAGATCCACGAACCAGAGCCAGGTGCGAAAAGACACACTGTTAGTATTAGAGAATTCCAAGCCTAGGAATTTGTTTCAAATGGGCTCATAGTCCTTCCATACAAAAAAACAACACAAATAAAGCTACTCCTTTGCCTCCTCCCTTAATCAGTGAGGAGTAAGAAATTCTTGTAAGAAATCACCCGGAGATCTTCTGGTCCACGATAGTAAGAAGTATTAGCCTGGAAATTTTCCAGCCATTTCCATAGGATAACTTAATCCAATAAGCTACCATCATCCTATTATTTACTAAAATCTAACATGGGTGGATTAGCTCTGGTTCGTAACCAAGAGGAAGGTATACCATACGGTATCTGTAATGTCCTCGGATCTGTACATGAATTTAGACACTACTCTATTACCCTTAAGGTGAGAAGGTGTACATTGATGGGCTTTCTTCAGTTCATCTTCTCCAGTGTGCAGTTGGGTTGGTGGTCACGTCCCAGTTCTGGAAGCACTTGAGAAACTCTTCCACTTATACCACCAGAGTGGAATAGCAGCCATATAATCAATTACATTTGCTCCTTTGTAAGAAAAGTGAATTCTCCCTTCTCATTCCCTTTTGCAAAACCATTCAACAAAGAAGAAGAAGAGTTTGGATTTGATATCCCGCTTTATCACTACCCGAAGGAGTCTCAAAGTGGCTAACATTCTCCTTTCCCTTCCTCCCCCACAACAAACACTCTGTGAGGTGAGTGGGGCTGAGAGACTTCAGAGAAGTGTGACTAGCCCAAGGTCACCCAGCAGCTGCATGTGGAGGAGCGGGGAGGCGAACCCGGTTCCCCAGATTACGAGTCTACTGCTCTTAACCACTACATCACGCTGGTGTAGTCAAAGATTAGCTTTGACTAATAAACCGACCAGAACCTCTCAGGACTTGATTTGGGAGTCCCTGGAATTCCTGATCACTCCAGTTTAAATGTTCACTTCTTTTCCCACCAATTCTGGCATTAAAATTAAAATTTCTAGGAACTTCTTGCCCCAATTGCTACAAAAAATGATCCACGTTCGGCCATATGTCCCAGTCGGCAAAGGGTGATGAAGTTAGGTTGGATATGCGCCTTGATTACAAGAAAAGCTATCATTTGATACCTTAACGGTCTGAACTACTGCATAACTATCCACTTTCCCAAGCTGCAAGATTCTTGTTCTAATTGATGTTGAGATTAATAAAGCTAATTCATAACTGGGATGACCTCTCTCTTTTTTCTTTCTTGAACCTGCCAGCATTGAAACGGTCTTGTATCTGGAGAATTCAGTTTGTATCTCAACAGCTTGGACCTCCTCTTTCTCTTCACCTGTTCCTTTTGCTTGTATGTTGGCATCTGTCTGTCTTGGGAGACGATGGAGGAATGTGCCTTGGGGGGTGAGGTCAAGCTGTTGGAAAGTTGCAGTGCCTGTTGTGGCTGTAGAGACCAAAACGGGAGGGACATGTTTTGTTTCAGCTGGGGCTGATGAAGGCGTCCAGTTTTCCTGTTGTTACAGGTTAATTGTTGTTAATTCTGGGCTGCATCAATAGGAGTATAGCATCTAGATCAAGGGAAGTAATAGTGCCACTGTATTCTGCTCTGGTCAGACCTCACCTGGAGTACTGTGTCCAGTTCTGGGCACCACAGTTCAAGAAGGACACTGACAAACTGGAACGTGTCCAGAGGAGGGCAACCAAAATGGTCAAAGGCCTGGAAACGATGCCTTAGGAGGAACGGCTAAGGGAGCTGGGCATGTTTAGCCTGGAGAAGAGGAGGTTAAGGGGTGATATGATAGCCATGTTCAAATATATGAAGGGATGTCACATGGAGGAGGGAGAAAGGTTGTTTTCTGCTGCTCCAGAGAGGCGGACACGGAGCAATGGATCCAAACTACAAGAAAGAAGATTCCACCTAAACATTAGGAAGAACTTCCTGACAGTAAGAGCTGTTCGACAGTGGGATTTGCTGCCAAGGAGTGTGGTGGAGTCTCCTTCTTTGGAGGTCTTTAAGCAGAGGCTTGACAACCATATGTCAGGAGTGGTCTGATGGTGTTTCCTGCTTGGCAGGGGGTTGGACTCGATGGCCCTTGTGGTCTCTTCCAACTCTATGATTCTAGGTACACCATGGCATTTCTTCTCCCTGTGCTCCTCCCAGAGGTCATTTCTCTTCTTGTCACTGCTGTGGATACATGACTTAACTGCCTGTCTCCATGATAATACCTTAATTTCATCTTCTCTTAGCCTCATCTGCTGCTGAAGGTGAGAATGTAAAGCACATTGCAGTTCCCTATGGAAAATGCAGTTTAAAAAACTTTTCTATCAAAGGCTTATCACAACTGTTGTTGGGGTTTTTTTGTATTTGCTTTTTCCCATAGCCGAGTAAGATTGTCTCCCATAAACACGGCCTTAACAGTGAGTCCGTAAGTGAGTGAGTGACAGTGGAGACCACAGTGGGAACATCGGTTTCCAGGCAGGAGTTGATCACGGTGAGAGTTTGCCAAGCGTGCCTTCCTCTTAGCATGTTTCTCCCTTTCGTCCCAAGTTTGAGCATCTTCAAAGTCCATGACACTTTGGTAAAGGCTGTTCTCCAATTGGAGCGCTCGCAGGCCAGTGTTTCCCAGTTGTCGGTGTTTACACTGCATTTTTTTAGATTTGCCTTGGGAGACTCTTTAAACCTCTTTTGTTGGCCACCAGCATTACTACGCTACTATCAAGCTACAATAACCAAAGCTTTTGGGGCTATTAACCTTTGAACTAGCCTGGGAAAATGAAAAGGTCAGAAAGGCCACAATGTGATGGATTGGCAGGTGAGCCTTTCTCAAGAAGGAATTCCAGAAGCAGGGGACCACAACTAGTGGCTAAGAGACTGAGCTACAAATCAGGAAGGCTCTCATTTGAACCATGCCTTTTCCATGCTAGGTGGGCTTAAACGATCTGTCACAGAAGACAAGCATGCTTCCCTTGTCTGGAACAAGGTTTCACTAAACAACACAATGGAGTGGTCCTTTTTTTGATTGGGTGGGGAGGGAGATTAGTAATCATTTGACTAGATTCGGGTGGGGAATTATTTTCAGTCTCTGAACTCGATGAACATGCTAACCACCTGAATTTTTAAAAGAAATGTTTTTTTTTAAAAAAATGAAAATCAGCATTGGATTTTAAGTCAGATTTTGGGTGTTGTCATTAGAAGAATGAAAGAGGAAGCAAGAGTTCTCCCTGCAGCAGGAAAAAACACGGAGCGGCTTCTTTTAGCAGGCATGTCTGAATGCACCCTGAGAGTTCACAAGCGCAGTTGCTGAGGCCGTTTCTTTAAAAAAAACACCCACTGTTTTGACATCACTGTTTTGCCATCAGAGTTAATGGTTGTCTTGGTTCTTAAGTTTCAAGGCAGAAGCATCCTGGGTTTGTCGTCCTCTGGCACAATGTAGGAGCCTTTGTTTGAGGACGGTCTGTATGTATATTTCAAACAATGGAGAGTTTTGTGGCACCGTAAAGACCGGCAAATGTATTACTGTGTGATCATCAGATGCAGCAGGCATGTATAGTGGTACCTCGGGTTAAGTACTTAATTCGTTCCGGAGGTCCGCTCTTAACCTGAAACTGTTCTTAACCTGAAGCACCACTTTAGCTAATGGGGCCTCCTGCTGCTGCTGCTGCTGCGCCGCCGGAACACGATTTCTGTTCTCATCCTGAAGCAAAGTTCTTAACCTGAAGCACTATTTCTGGGTTACTGGAGTCTGTAACCTGAAGCGTATGTAACCCAAGGTACCACTGTATACACATAGCTTGGGAATGGGCTGGAGTAAAGTGAGGCTGCAAAAAGGACAAAATGCAAAAAGGACAGTGGCAGTTTGCATAAAAGCAACGGCAAGTGACGAGGCCATGTTGGTGACAGCGCAAGTATCATGGCACTGGTAAGCCTAGGAATTCAGGCGCAAGTTCTTCTGAGTTCATGAGGGCTTATTCCCAAGGTTGATCTTGGCTGAATTGCTGAGATCATCCGCAGGAGCCGTGTTTTTCATTCCCCGAGTTGGCGAGGCTCATTTAACGACAACAAGAAACTGAGCCTTTCATGGCATTGGCCCAGTCCTGCGGAACACCCTGCCAGTTGAGATTCAGCAGGTTCCTTCTCTGCTAACTTCTAAGTGCCTCCTGGAAACATTTCTGTTCTGCCAGGCCTAGGCAGGCATTAAGAACACATCTTTCCATAACAGCTGGTTTCTGTTTTTAAATGTCTTTTTTTATTATATGGTTTCTGTTGCTGTAAGCTTTTTGTGTGTGTGTGACGGCGGTTTATGAATACTCTTATAAATAAACAAGGTAGCATGTATTGGTAATCTATAATTTCATTCATATACAGTGGTACCTCGGGTTACATACGCTTCAGGTTACAGACTCCGCTAATCCAGAAATAGTACCTCGGGTTAAGAACTTTGCTTCAGGATGAGAACAGAAATCGTGCTCCGGTGGTGCAGCGGCGGCAGCAGGAGGCCCCATTAGCTAAAGTGGTGCTTCAGGTTAAGAACAGTTTCAGGTTAAGAACAGACCTCCAGAACGAATTAAGTTCTTAACCCGAGGTTCCACTGTGTGTGTGTGTGTGTGTGTGTGTGTGTGTGTGTGTGTGTGTGTGTATGTATGTGTGTGTGTGTGTATATATATATATATATATATATGCTTTCGTAGATTTTCACGGGTACAGGAATGCAGGTTTTGGTGTCCTCGGGTGTCTTCCCGTGTAAAAGTTGGGGTGTCTAGGCGACGTTTCGACGAGGTCTCACTCGTCATCTTCAGGCTGGTGCTTTCGGCTTCTTGTTACTGGAACAGAGCAGGATCTCAGTGTTTGAGTTCCTATAAATACTGTTGAGGAGGTGTGGTGTATAGCCTCCAATGTTCTGGGCAGAGAGGAGGTTCCCAGGCTAGTGTGCCTTTTCTTCTTTTGTTCCTTAATTACGCCCCTATACACGAAGCCAAGCCAGAGCACAACCAAGTGCAGTACAGCCATCTTCTCAGAAAAACTCTTCACAAAGTTCAAGAGTTCAAGACACGAAGGCTTTAGCAACTAATCCACACCTAATGACCCACCTAAGTGGGATTCAGGAAATCACTCAAGAAATCACTCAAGATATCCCTCAAGTAATTAAGGAACAAAAGAAGAAAAGGCACACTAGCCTGGGAACCTCCTCTCTGCCCAGAACATTGGAGGCTATACACCACACCTCCTCAACAGTATTTATAGGAACTCAAACACTGAGATCCTGCTCTGTTCCAGTAACAAGAAGCCGAAAGCACCAGCCTGAAGATGACGAGTGAGACCTCGTCGAAACGTCGCCTAGACACCCCAACTTTTACACGGGAAGACACCCGAGGACACCAAAACCTGCATATATATATATATATATATATATATATATATAAAAGAATGATTGGTATGCTTATTAACACACAGCCCTCTGCCTGCCTTTCTGAGTTAAACGGCACTTACTCTTCTAGGTATAGGTTTGCACTTTGCACAATGCAAAAGTTTGCATTTCCATCTCTGCAATCGTTCACTGCTGATCTATAAATATACACCCTGGAGATTCCGGGTTTTGCTGGGCAGAGATGGAGCCAGGAAAGTATTGGAGAGCATAGCAGGAAGCTATTCCAACAGGTGTAGGGTTGAAAAGGGATGGTAAAATGAGACCCTCCCAGCTGTCTCGGGGCCCGTGAACCGTTTCGAAGCACCGTGTGTTTCCACAGACTTCAGTGCGATCCAATCCCGACCCTCTATCCTCACCACAGCTATGCTGGGGGACTTGGGACGCCCGCCTCCTTTCCAGCAACAGGGACTAAAAAGGGAAGCACTGGGAGCTGGTTGGTTGAGTGTCCCCAGAGCTCAGAAGCCTGCAAGCTGCCTTTCCCCAGGCGAGTCTGGACCGATCTGGGCTGCTTAAGTCCTGAGCCGCAACGAAGGTAAGTTTCATGCATTTTTAGGTAGGGATTGTATACGCAAGTCACTGTTGTTTGGCTCTGTAATTTTGCGAAGGGCACAGAAAGTAGGGGGCAGGAAGTCCTGTGAGTGTCCCAGCTTGGGCACTGCTCTTGATCTCCAGACTCTTACATTGCTAGACCAATGAATTTTTTAGATTGAATCATAGAGTTGGAAGGGACCCTGAAGGTCATCTAGTCCAACCCCCGGGATGCAGGAATCTCAGCTAAAGCATGCATGACGGCCATCCAACTGCTGCTTAAAAACCTCCAAGGAAGGAGAGTCCACAGACCTTCCACTGTCGAACAGCTCTTACTGTCAGAAAGTTCTTCCTGATGTTTGAATACAGTGGTACCTCAGGTTACAAATGCTTCAGGTTACATACGCTTCAGGTTACAGACTCCACTAACCCAGAAATAGTGCTTCAGGTTAAGAACTTTGCTTCAAGATGAGAACAGAAATCGTGCCCCAGTAGTGTGGTGGCAGCAGGAGGCCCCATTAGCTAAAGTGGTGCTTCAGGTTAAGAACAGTTTCAGGTTAAGAACGGACCTCAGGAACGAATTAAGTACTTAACCTGAGGCACCACTGTACTTGTCTTGAAAGAAAGGAGCTTCCACAAAGAAGCAGTGTTGTAAGGGTCAACACTTCCAACAGGCTGGTTTTTTGCTGTGAGGAAAAATGCCCACATGACCATTAATGGGCAAGCTTTTTAGTTCTGCAGAACTCTTCATCAGGCTAGATGGTAAGTAAAGCGGGAAAGGGGAGGAGAGGAGGAAGAAAGCGGGCTGGTGGTGTCGTCCGTTTTGTTCCTCACGAACACGAGGTTGATTTGATTGCTGTGCTACCGGACAGCCTGAACTGGAGTAATTCTAACATTCACCTTGGACCAGATCTGTGCTAACATTGCAACTGCTAAAAAGGGTTTTCTACATGACGGGACGCGCAGGACTCCATCCTCCCAAAGGCTCTTGAACTGTGCAACTTGAACGTGCGAAACCGTGAACGTGCGAGAACAGCCTCTCCTTTCTGCTCGCCTGGGGAAGGTGATCTGAGAACTCCCAGCACAAGGCCAGGCCAGCCTTTCAGCAGGGAAGCCTCTCTGGGCCTTTCCTTCCAATCCTCACTAATCCCATCTGAAAATCCAAGGAAGGGCAGCCAGGAAACTGAGCGCTCAGCCTGGCCTTGGTCCAGCTCAGTGGAGTGCGGAAAGCAGAACGGGCATAGCTGCCGTCGTTTTGAAACGCCCAGGCCCAGTGCAGCCCCCCTGAAATAATCTCTGCCATGACCGTATCAGAAATGCTAGGAATTCTCCTGCCAGGCCAACTCTCAGAATTCAAGGAAGCAGGAGCCCAGGAGGATTGGGAAGTCGTAGCAGCTGGGGAAGAGAGAGGGAAGAATGAGGCTCAGTACTAGGGGAACGCGGAGAGACGCTGCCAGTCAGTGCCGGTTGCAGCTCTGGGCTAGATGGGCCAATGGTATAAGGCGGCAGATACTCCCATCTCCTGCCTTCCTTCCACTTCCAGGTTCTGAACCAGCAAGGTCCTGCTCGGAGCCAACCGTATATTCCTCCTCCGCTTGTCCAATACAACCAGTATTTCTATTACGATTACCCAATAAGGTAAAGGGACCCCTGACCATTAGGTCCAGTCGAGACCGACTCTGGGGACCGACTCTACTTGCACTTTGATGTGCACTATTTATCTACTTACACTTTGATGTGCTTTCGAACTGCTAGGTGAGCAGGGACTTGCCGATCAGAAGGTCAACGGTTCGAATCCCCGCGACAGGGTGAGCTCCCGTTCCTTGGCCCCTGCTCCTGCCAACCTAGCAGTTCGAAAACATGCAAGTAGATAAATAGGTACCACTCCGGCAAGAAGGTAAACAGCGTTTCCGTGCGCTGCTCTGATTTGCCAGAAGCGGCTTAGTCATGCTGGCCACATGACCCGGGAGCTGTACACCGGCTCCCTTGGCCAATAAAGCGAGATGAGCGCCGCAACCCCAGAGTCGGCCATGACTGGACCTAATGGTCAGGGGTCCCTTTACCTTTACCTAAGGAGTCTCAAAGTGGCTAACAATCTCCTTTCCCTTCCTCCCCCACAATAAACACTCTGTGAGGTGAGTGAGGCTGAGAAAGTGTGACTAGCCCAAGGTCACCCAGCAGCTGCATGTGGAGGAGTGGGGAAGCGAACCCGGTTCCCCAGATTACGAGTCCATTGCTCCTAACCACTACACCACACTGGCTCTCTTCCCCAAATGCACTGTTTAATCAGATGAGCTGCAGCAACAACACAGGCCAAGTTAACTGTGTGGGTTCTTTCAGGCCTCTCCTAAACAGATCAAAACTGGCACGTACATTTCTCAAGACTGAACACATCTATCAACTTCATGTTTTCCTCATGCAATTGGTCCATATCTTTAAAGCAGGGACAGGGAATCTGTGGTGCTCCAGGTGTTCTTGGGCTCCAGTTCCCATCATCCCTGATCGTTGGCCTTGTTGGGAATCTGAGTCCTACGACTTCTGCAGATTCCCCCTCTCTGTGCTGTAGAACTGCAGAATTCCTCTGAATTATTCTCACCTGACAAAAGTGGTCTTTGCAGTGATGGCTTAAGGCAGAGTTCTGTTCAGTTAGCTTGCAGCTTGAGGAGTAACAGTTGACTGCGGAATAAAAATGTTTCTGCCCTTAGATGTGAAGCCTCCTCAACCCCGGAGAATTCTGAGCATCCTTGAGAGAGCTGCACACCCGCTATGGATGGGTGTGAGTGGCAGGAGGAGTCCTTGGCCTCCTGCGCAGGTGAGTTGGGTGGCAGGCACGCGTCTTGCACCAAGATGCCTCATTTAATTTCTTTATGACATTTAGCAACCCTCATAGACTGTGTGGAAGGGACCCCAATGGTTATCCAGTCCACCCCCCTGTGAACTGCAGCCGAAGAATGCAGGTTGGTCTCCTTTGGGGGTAGCTATCCTGTGGCCCTCCCAGATGTTGTATGACTCCAACCCCATCATCCCTGGCCAGGCTGGCTGTGGCTGACGGGAGAGGAAGTCCAGCAATAACAAGAGGGCCACAGGTGAGCCACTCCACAATGTCCAAATTGGCCTTCCCCAAGATGGACTGTCCACAGCTCCTATCAGTCCCAGACACATGACTGCACACCAGCTATTGCCATAGCTGCCAACTTTCAGATTTGAAAATAAGGGATCGGTAGCCTCAAAAATAAGGGATCAGCAGCCTCACCTGTCCCGGGGACAGTCTACGGGATATCTAACAATCCGGGATAGCAGCGGGAAACGGCGCTGGAATAAGGGAATTTCCCGCAAAAAAAGGGAGGGTTGACAGCTATGGCTATTGCTCCTAGCAGGGGGGAAAGAAGCTGGTCACAATTTTATAAAAACCAGCTTTTCTACCAGCAAAGGAGCCAGCATCACCAAACAGCTGTTGCAAGTTTTCTTCTTGATTTTTTTCCACCCCAAGTTGAACTATTAATTAAAGACTAAATCTGTTGCCAGAAAAGTAATTTTCCTTTGGCGCCATGCATATCTGGGCTGCTGCCCTATCGGCACCCTATTTTCTCTATTTGGGGGGGGGGGGGGAGGAATACAGAAATAGCTGTTTCTTTGTCTTTCAATAAATCATACCCTGCTTACTGGAATGGGAGAATACAGGTGTAATATATAAGATAGGGATGTTTTCACTAGATTGCATAGTCCACTCTATGAACAGAATTGCAGGGAATCTCTCAAATACTTACCATCAGAGGCTTCACACCTTCCACTGCTCAGCCTTGGAAGATTTATACTATTGGCGTGACCTGCAAAGCCTAAGTCTCTTGGTGTCTTTCATTAACGCCTGTTCATCCTCCCTCCCTTTGTGCAGAAGGTTACTATCCCGTGAGGAAAGGAGAGGTGTTCAATGGAAGGTACCATGTAGCGCAGAATCTTGGGTGTGGCTACTTCTCAACCGTCTGGCTTTGCCAAGACTTGGGGTGAGTAAACAAAAACGACCTGCTCCTAAGTGCAGAGGCCAGTCATGTGGTAGGAACATATTCTGTTCGCTGAGGAAGGACTGTGTTTTTTTTTCTTTTCTTTTTTTTTAAATAATATTTATTAAATGTTTAATAGTTACAAAAGGAAAAAGAAAATGAAAAAGAAAATAAAAAACAATAAAGAATTTAACAGACAATACATCAAAAATAAAAATAAAAAACAATGCCACAGAACAACAAGAAAAAACTAAAACATTTAAAAACACATCCAAATTTCATTTCTTTATCTTTCATATGCTTGTTTCCTCGACTTCCTCGCGCCTCCCTTTTTTGTATTCTAGTTCAAATTAGCTGGTCCAACAAATCCTTTCCCTCTTTCTCAATTTTTGTTCTATAATTTTATCCTAACACAGTTTAACTTTAAATTTTCCACTTTAACGCATTAACAATTAATTTTTGTATGATTCTTAATAACACTTCTGCTAAAACCATGTAACTTCATTCCAATATTCTTCTAACATTCATTAATTTTGCAATATTTCTGTAAATATACTTTAAATTTTTTCCAATCTTCTTCCATCGACTCTTCTCCCTGGTCTCGGATTCTGCCAGTCATTTCCGCCATTTCCATATAGTCCATCAGCTTCATTTGCCATTCTTCCCGGGTGGGGGAAGGGCTGTGTTTTCATCTGGCCTTTCCTCAAAGGAGCTCAGGGCAGCGAACACGACACCCCCCCTATCATTTACTCCTCACAACAACCTTGTAAAGTAAGCTGCTATATCGTGGGGGGTGGGGAGGTTTGAACCCATCTTTGAAACAGCTGGAAGAGGGCTGCAAAACAGTTCGGAGCCCAGAGATCTGTTCTCGCTCTCAACCTATGCATCTTCTTTCAGGAAGAAGAGGTGCGTGGCTGTCAAAGTGCCCAAGGGTGGGGAGGACTTTGCTGAGGCAGCCTTGGATGAAGTCATGCTCCTTCGCTGTGTAGGTAACAAACCGCCTACTTGGGGGACTGGTGGCCCATTAGGACTGGTAGGGTGTAAGGCAGGAGGCCAACAGTAGGTGGCGACAGAGCTGACGGCAGACAGAGCCAACCCGAACCAGTTTCATCCTCTCCCCTGCTGAGTGTTACAAGGGGCAACACTGAGACGAGAGAGAGGGAAGCTGTTAGCTGGTACCACCCTCTGGACTGATAAACTAAGAAGGCTGATAAGTAGGGGCTGGAATCGGACTGAGCTTGTTGGGACAAGTGCCCTGTTCACCCTCTTGGACCAGCCTCCACTGCAAATCACCTCTTTTCTTCGAAAGGCCCTGAAGGTTATGACCCTTGAGATGCATATTTTTAGGGCACACCTAAAAAAATATTGCCAGCTGTATTAAACTGTTTTTAACACTGTGTTTTTAATCATGGTAACCAGCCCTGGGAGCTCAAGATGAAAGGTGTATAATTAATAATAGTACTACTAATGATGCCATTCCTATGTTAATGGCCCATTTCAAACACAGTTGATACCTCCTCTAATCGAAAGCCACCTGGAGACTGTCGAAGGCCTCATAAAAGTAATTTGTGCACGTTTTTTATTAATTTATATTTCTGCAGGTGAACAGCAAGAGGAGGAAAGACCAAGGCAGCGACCGTGTCATCCACTTCCTGGACGATTTCAAAATGATTGGAGACAATGGCTTCCATATCCTTTGGTTGGTAGATAATGCACCACAAGGGCACAAAAAGCTGGACAGGGCATTGCTATTAAACAAAGTTGGACATTTCCACTGATATTGTACTAAGCTGCTGTCCTGACACACCCAGCTGTCCTTAACGGAATTCGCTATAATCATCATCATCATTACAGTCAAGCCTCGGTTTCCAAACGCCTCTGTTTTGGAACGCTTTGGCTCCCAAACGCCGAAAACCCAGAAGTAAGTGTTCCGGTTTTCAAACATTTTTAGGAAGCTGAACGTCCGACAGGGCTTCCGCTTTAGTACAGGAAGCTCCTGCAGCCAATAGGAAGCCGTGCCTCGGTTGTCAAACGTTTCGGAAGCCGAATAGCCTTCCGGAATAGATTACGTTCAACAGCTGAGGTTTGACTGTATTTTACTTTACTGTATATGCTGCCTATCTGACTGGGTTGCCTCAGTCACTCTGGGCGGCTTCCAACAAATTAAAAACATTAAGCACAGTGAAACATCAAACATTCAAATCTTCCCGAAACAGGGCTGCCTTCAGTTGTCTTCTAAAAGTCAGGTAGTTGTTTATTTCCTTGAGATCTGATGGGAGGGCGTTCCACAGGGCGGGCGCCACTACCGAAAAGGCCCTCTGCCTGGTTCCCTGTAACCTCATTTCTCACAGTGAGGGAACCGCCAGAAGGCCCTCAGAGCTGGACCTCAGTGTCCAGGCTGAATGATGGGGGTGGAGACGCTCCTTCTGGTATACTGAGCCGAAACCATTTAGGGCTTTAAAGGTCAGCACCAACACTTTGATTTGTGCTCAGAAACATACTGGGAGCCAATGAAGATCTTTTAGGACTAGTCTTATATTGTTCCTGGCAGCCGCTTCTGAATTAGTTGTAGTTTCCGAGTCAGCTTCGAAGGTAGCCCCACGTAGAGCGCATTGCGGTAGTCCAAGCGGGAGATAACTAGAGCATGCACCACTCTGGCGAGACAGTCTGCGGGCAGGTAGGGTCTCAGCCTGCGTACCAGGAGGAGCTGGTAGACAGCTGCCCTGGACATAGAATTGACCTGTGCCTCCATGGACAGCTGAGTCCAAAATGACTCCCAGGCTGCACACCTGGTCCTTCAGGGGCACAGATACCCCATTCAGGACCAGGGAGTCCCCCACACCTGCCTGCCCTCTGTCCACCCCAAAACAGTTCTTCTGTCTTGTCAGGATTCAACCTCAGTCTGCCATCCATCTTCTAACTGCCTCCAGACACTCACACAGGACCTTCACCGCCTTCACTGGTTCTGATTTAAAGGAGAGGTAGAGCTGGGTATCATCTGCATACTGGTGAACACCCAGCCCAAACCCCCTGATGATCTCTCCCAGTTAACTTTCCTTGTGGGACACAGTTCTCAGGAAGCTGTTTCTCACATCCTCCACTCCGTCTGCATGAGATTTTGGGGAGCTGCCACTGGAGTGAACCGAATTCCAGCAGTTTCCCAGTTACTGGATCCCTGACAATATCTCCTCCCACATGTGTGCTTAGTGTTTGAGCTGCTGGGGCCTTCTTTGCAGTCTCTGCTGAGCAGCCAAGGAGTCCAGGGCCTCCCACTACCCTTTGTGAAGAAAGCAACACAACAGGTAAGTAAGTACAGGGTTACATGGAGAGCTGAGCCCGGCAGTGTTAGGGCCGGCCAAGATGCACCAAGGCAGTTGCTGTGGGGATGTTTTTCAGGTGACAGTAGCAGCAAAGGATGCACTGGGTGGGGAACTCTTCGTGGCCCTGGCCTCACCAAAATCCACGCATGGTCAATATAAATTCATGCATCTTCCCATTCAGTTCAAGAAGGACACTGACAAACTGGAACATGTCCAGAGGAGGGCAACCAAAATGTCAAAGGCCTGGAAACGATGCCTTATGAGGAACGGCTAAGGGAGCTGGGCATGTTTAGCCTGGAGAAGAGGAGGTTAAGGGGTGATATGATAGCCATGTTCAAATATATAAAAGGATGTCACATAGAGGAGGGAGAAAGGTTGTTTTCTGCTGCTCCAGAGAAGCGGACACGGAGCAATGGATCCATACTACAAGAAAGAAGATTCCACCTAAACATTAGGAAGAACTTCCTGACAGTAAGAGCTGTTTGACAGTGGAATTTGCTGCCAAGGAGTGTGGTGGAGTCTCCTTCTTTGGAGGTCTTTAAGCAGAGGCTTGACAACCAAATGTCAGGAGTGCTCTGATGGTGTTTCCTGCTTGGCAGGGGGTTGGACTCGATGGCCCTTGTGGTCTCTTCCAACTCTATGATTCTATGATTCTATGATTCTAGATGTATGGGCAGCGTTGGCTAGTTTTCATTGGGATTGGTAGGGCGGAAGGCAGGGAGCCTGACAGCAGGTGGCGCCAGAGCCAACAACAGCTCCAGTCATAAAAAGGTAAAGGTAAAGGACCCCTGATAGTTATGTCCAGTCGCAGACGACTCGGGGGTTGTGGCGCTCGTCTCGTTTTACAGACTCAGGGAGCCAGCGTTTGTCCGCAGACAGTTTTTCCAGGTCATGTGGCCAGCATGCCTAAGCCGCTTCTGGCACAACGGAACACTAAAACCAGAGCAGCACACAGAAATGCCATTTACCTTCCCGTTGGAGTGGTACCTATTTATCTACTTGCACTTTTTGGTGTGTTTTCGAACTGCTATCCTCCCTGCTAAGTCATACAAGAGCAACACTGAAAATGAGGAAGGTGACAGGCAGCGTGGAGGGAAGGATGACACAGGTGGGACTATGACCCAAATGTCCCCATGGAGCAGCCTCCACGGATGCTGGGCGAGTTTCTCCCTTTGCATAAAACCCTGGAGGCCTGAAGAAGAGGCTGTTTGAGTCCCTGGCACATCCCCCTCCCATGTCATGTGCAACGTTGGTAAGCGACCCTGGCACCTAGGTGTTTCTGAGCATGTGCAGAATTGTTTTCTCCCGGAATAAGAGACTTAACAAGTCCAATCCGGCAGTCTCCCAGACTTCCTGCCAATCATAGGCAGTCAATCCTACACCCTCCTTTTCCTTCCTGAGGTGTGAGCACATCCAGTCCATGACAGATTTTTCTTAAGGCTAAGAACTACCCATACCGTAGCGGCAAATTCAGAAGTGCAGGGCCTCTTACCCCCTTCTAAGATTATACAATACAGTCATACCTCTTCTTACGTTTGCTTCAGGTTAAATCTTTTCAGGTTGCGTCCCACAGTGACCCGGAAGTACCAGAAAGGGTTACTTCTGGGTTTCGCCGCTCGCGCATGCACAGATGCTCAAAATGATGTTGCGTGCATGCACAGAAGTGGCGAATCGCGACCCGTCAGATGCACAGATGCAGGTTGCGTTCTGCTCATGTTGTGAACGGGGCTCTGGAACGGATCCTGTTCACAACCAGAGGTACCGCTGTAATCCTATAATTATACAATAATAATACTCAAGGATGCATTGCAACAACCAATGCAAATATCAAGGTGTTGCCTTTTAGCTACTTCTGTTTATTTTCTGTGCACATATATGGGCAACTGATTTGGATATATTCTTTTGGAGTGACTGGTGTTCTGTACATTACGGAGTTTGCACAGCATTCCCTTGAAACAGAAGCCCCTTGTGTTCCTTGTTGTTGTTTAGTTGTTTAGTCGTGTCCGACTCTTCGTGACCCCATGGACCAGAGAACGCCAGGCACTCCTGTCTTCCACTGCCTCCCACAGTTTAGTCAAACTCATGCTGGTAGCTTCGAGAACACTGTCCAACCATCTCGTCCTCCTCTGTCGTCCCCTTCTCCTTGTGCCCTCAATCTTTCCCAACATCAGGGTCTTTTCCAGGGAGTCTTCTCTTCTCATGAGGTGGCCAAAGTATTGGAGCCTCAGCTTCACGATCTGTCCTTCCAGTGAGCACTCAGGGCTGATTTCCTGAAGAATGGATAGGTTTGATCTTCTTGCAGTCCATGGGACTCTCAAGAGTCTCCTCCAGCACCATAATTCAAAAGCATCAATTCTTCGGCAATCAACCTTCTTTATGGTCCAGTTTTGGAGCATACAAAGCAACTCCACTCCATGTTCTTTCCACATGCCTTCTCCAGAGTGACCCCAGAAGCCGATCCTCCTTGGCTGACTCACCTTCCCTTTGACCCTGATGAGCCCCAGTCAGATTGGGCGGCTCTAGGCTGCTGGAGACAGGGACCCTGCTGCAGAAATAGATAGGGGTCTTCAATCTCCATACCCCCACGCCTCTGAGCCCCGCTCCCAACTCTGGAGTTTCTCCTTTATGCTCTTCAATACCGCAAAAATATCAAGCGCAGTACACATTGAGCGGCTTTGGGCCACTGATTGCCTCTGCTCTGCGGCAGGTTCTCCAGGGCTTGCATTTCTTGCACAAGGAGTGCCGCATCATCCATGCAGACATCAAACCGGAGAACATCCTGCTCTGCGTGGCGGAAGGGAGCCTGCAGGCGCTTCTCCACAAGATGGCTTTCCAGGAACACAGCGCAGGAGCCGAGCCCAAGAGGCCAGGTACGCCGCGCAGGAGAAAAGGCCGCAGAGTTTGTTTGGAAGGGGAGAGCACGTCCACCCAGGAACTCGGAGGAATCCCTCTTTGGGCACTTCAGGCCAGGGGTGGGGAACAATTTTTCTTAGATCAAGGGCTGCAGCCCCTTGTGGGTTAACTTCTGGAGCCGCATGCTGGCGATGGGCGGGGCTTAGGGTTGCCAACTCAGGAGACGGAGGTTAATTGGGAGAGGGTGGCAATGCCTGTGCCATACCCTCCCGAATTTCTCTAATGAAACTAGGGACACCCTATTCAATAATAATAATAATAATAATATCACTTATACAGTGGTACCTCGGGTTACATACGCTTCAGGTTACAGACTCCGCTAACCCAGAAATAGTGCCTCAGGTTAAGAACTTTGCTTCAGGATGAGAACAGAAATTGTGCTCCAGTGGCGTGGCAGCAGCGGGAGCCCCCTTAGCTAAAGTGGTGCTTCAGGTTAAGAACAGTTTCAGGTTAAGAATGGACCTCCGGAACAAATTAAGTACATAATCAGAGGTACCACTGTACCCTGTCCGTCTGAGTGGGTTGCCTTAGCCACTCTGGGCAGCTTCCAACCAATACAGAAACATAGCAAAACATTAAACATTTTAAAAAAACCTTCCTTGCCTTCTAAAGGTTGTATAGTTACTTATCTCTTTGGCTCGGGGGTCGCATGACTCCATACCCTCCAACGTTTCTCTGGCGAAAACAGGGACGTCCTAAGGAAAAGCAAGACTTTCTGGGATCAAATCAGAAACCGGGACGGCTTCTGTAAATCCGGGACTGTCTCTGGAAAATAGGGACACTTGGAGGGTCTGCTGTGCTATAATTTGCAGCAGACTCCTGCCAGGCTGAAGTTTGCAAGATACATTTACAGTCTTCTTTCGGAATTGGTTTCTGTCGGGATGAGATCTCACACTGCTGCTGTTGGATCAGGGCTGGTGTGAAGTACAGGTGCCATAAGGGATATATAACCTATGGTTTTCTATCACCTCCGGAGCTTATTTCCTTGTGCTTGTTCCATCCAGAGGAGGATGTGGCTGCTGTCCTGGATTGCTGCAACCTCATGAAACTGGGAGTGAAAATTGCGGACCTGGGAAGCGCATGCTGGACGGTGAGTCTATGACAGCACACCCACCCGTCCCTTTTCTGCCATCACTGCTTGTTAGTACATTGCTCTCCCTTGAAGTGCACCAGGAAGGCATCACCCCATGGCTGGCTAGTTCATCTTTTTGACAAGGCTGCCTGTTATGTACTGAGTTGAATAGGATCCAAACTGCAGCAGTCTGATTGGTCCTAGAACAATAGGATCCAAATTGCAGCAGTCTGATTGGTCCTAGAACAATAGGACTCAGAATGCAGCAGTCTGATTGGTCCTAGAACAATGCAGCAGTATGATTGGTTGGCAGGAACCACCCAATCATGCTCCAGATATAAGTGAATCCACAACCTGATTGGCTTACAGTAGAATTCCAGAATTAGCCAATCATGTGCAGCCCATTGTGTAAATAATGTATATAAAGCAGATACTTTGAGGGGACTTTCATTCATTCCTGCTCACCACTATGAGCTGAATAAAGAGCATGAAATCACTTTGCGACTCTGAGTATATTTCACTGCCACAGGTAGTAGGGATGGAGGGGAAATCCGTCAGTTCGCACTTAAAGGTGAAGACACCCAATTTGTACTTTCCGCAACAACGCTCAAACTGAAGCAGAGCCTTGCTTCAAAATTTGCGCTTCTCTGAATCTTGTGCAGTTTTCCAGCCAAGTCATGTCTGCCCCCGCCAAAAAAATGCATTTATTAGTGTCAAGCGTGCATAAAAGTTCATAATGTACAAAACTGCATTATATTTCAGGAAATTGCTTGCAAAAAAAATAATGTATATTGTGGAATAACTTCACAGAAATGTGTGTGTAGGAGAAATGCGTATAAAAATGCTGACGACTTTTTAATGAGGAGCTTCCTTTTTTTAAAAAAATCACAAATTACTATGGAAGCTGGAAAAAAATAACACATTTTTATTCAATCTTCAATTTAAAAAATCCAATTAAAATTGGAAAAATGAGAAACTAAAATTTGGCAGAGGCACCTGTCTCCTTGCCACAAGCCACAAGAACAAAACACAAGAGCTTTCTGCCCTAGGCTGTGCTGCAGGTGGTTTTGCCACTGGTCTGTTAAGCTGGGGAAAAGGCAGCAGTGAAGATCGGGACAGGTGTGAATATGTAATAAAAGCCCTGCTTGCTCTGTCTAAATACCCCTCCAGTCCAGTATTCCCTTTCCCCCAGTGGACTATCAGATGCCACCAAGTTGAGCAGGAAGGCAGTGTCATAGCTCAGTCAGTAGAGCATAAAACTCTTAATCTCAAGGCCGTGGGTTTGAGTCCCACATGGGGCCAAAGATTCCTACATCACAGGGGGTCAGACGAGATGGCCCCCAAGGTCCCTTCCAACCCCACAATTCTATTATTATGATTCTAAGCAGTGCTTTTTTTCTGGGGGACGCAGGGAGGGTACACATACCCCCCTAAACATTTTGTGAATCTAAGTTTGGCCTCATTGAGGGACAGTACAGTGGTACCTCGGGTTACAAACGCTTCAGGTTACAGACGCTTCAGGTTACAGACTCCGCTAACCCAGAAATAGTACCTCAGGTTAAGAACTTTGCTTCAGGGTGAGAACAGAAATCGTGCGGCGGCAGCAGGAGGCCCCATTAGCTAAAGTGGTGCTTCAGGTTAAGAACAGTTTCAGGTTAAGAATGGACCTCCGGAACGAATTAAGTTCTTAACCCGAGGTACCACTGTATTTCAATATGAGTAGGGAAATGAGAGTAAATCTAAACATTTTTTTAGAAGGAAAGCACTGATTCTAAGGCAAAAGACCTCTCCACCTGTTGTTGTTGTTGTTGTATATGGAGGTATACCTCCTCTGAGCAGTACAGTCCTAACCATGTCCTATTGACTGCAGTGGGGCTTACTCCCAGTTCTGCATCCTTAATAATAATAAAAATTCTCTTAAACCAAAAAGGCCCGGACACTTCCACTTTTCAAAGCCTCGCAGGGAAGATTCTTTGAGCCCCTGATAATTGCAGTTTCTCCCTTTGAATCTCCCATGGCCATGCTTGCAGGCCTTCCTTATGCGCCCGCTTGACTGCTTCGAGTGGCAGAAATGGCACTGCCGCAGCTGCCGCAGAATACCCGTTCCACATTTGTAAGAACCCATTTGCTTAGAGTGGCCCTTTGGAACTCCCTGCCTGTTGATAATCAAGCAGGCACCTTCACTGGATTATTTCCAGCACCTGCTAAAAACATTCTTGTTTTGGTGCTTAGAAAAGTTGGCGTGAATTTTAATCTGCTCTAGTATTTTAACGTGGGACGCGGGTGGCGCTGTGGGTTAAAGCCTCAGCACCTAGGGCTTGCCGATCAAAAGGTCGGCGGTTCAAATCCCCGCAGCGGGGTGCGCTCCCGTCGTTCGGTCCCAGCTTCTGCCCACCTAGCAGTTCGAAAGCACTCCGGGTGCAAGTAGATAAATAGGGACCGCTTACTAGCGGGAAGGTAAGCGGCGTTCCGTGTGCGGCTCTGGCTCGCCAGAGCAGCGATGTCACGCTGGCCACGTGACCTGGAAGTGTCTTCGGACAGCGCTGGCCCCCGGCCTCTTGAGTGAGATGGGTGCACAACCCTAGAGTCTGTCAAGACTGGCCTGTACGGGCAGGGGTACCTTTACCTTTAGTATTTTAACCTCTTGTGTGTTTTAACGCATTGCAATCCTTTCCTGGTCTTATGGTTTTATCTGCTTGTAAATCACTTTGAGGGTGGTTTTGTTTTTTGCTATCAAGCAGTGTTTAAATCTTATGAAACAAATAAAATAATCCTGCCCAGTGTTATTCCCTTAAGGATCTGCCGCTGTTTTACGCCGCCTGCCTACCCCAAAGTGCATTTGGGCCATCCACTCTCACTCAGCCCGTTGTCCCTTCTGTTCCAGTACAAGCCCTTTTCCAAGAAGATCCAGACCCAGCCCTACAGAGCCCTGGAGGTCCTCCTTGGATTAGATTACGGCACCCCAGCGGATATCTGGAGCACAGCGTGCCTGGTAAGGAATTGTTATGTACTGAAGTTCTCACCTTGGGCCAGCAGGGGGATACTGTAGATAGTTTTCACTCAGGTCCACGTATGCAAATAAGGGATCGAAAGTGACGGTCAGTGATTGGATAGTTTTAGAAAATTGTTACAGTTACGTTGTACTGGAGCTCTATATAAGCAGGCTGACTGAGCCCTTCAGTTCAGTTCTGTTCTGGCCTGTGAATAAACAAGAGCTGTTTGAAGAATTGCTGTTTCGTCTGATATGTTCACCCACAACTTAACAGGAATGTTCCTTCAGCAATGGCACTGCTGCTGCTTCTTCTTCTTCTTGCCTTTAGAATCCCAACCATCTATTCATATGCACTGATAGCCTTGGGGCTGCTCCCAATGCCCTTTTCGCTCAGCATTCACCCTAATCTGTTTGCACAAATCTTAAACAGTGTTTAAGATTATGTCCACCCTTTATTGAGCATTTGTTCCTGTTTGTTTCTGGAGTGGTTATATGGCAATGATCATCCTGCCTTCACCCCGATTTGCTTGCGGGGTGTTTACATGTCTTCCTGTTCACCGTTCATTCATCCCACATGTTGCAATGCATTTCTTAATCGTTCCGCAAGCTGCAAAAAAGCTGCGCGTTATCTGTGGATTTGTTGTGCCGAGGCGACGGAGCGCTTCAATCCACTTTAAATGTGCAACCCTAAATTTATGGCATGCGCTGGAATCCTTCCTGTAAAATAGTTTGGAGGCACCTTTGGGATTGAGCATAGCTGGATTTCACCCTAGACCCCTGCGTGTCTCACTCTTTTGTCTCTACTTGTTGTGAAAATGGTTCAGAAACATAAGATAAATATTTCAATATTTATAGTCATTCGGATCAAACTGCTAAGTGTATTGTAAAAACAAAAATATTTACAGTGGTACCTCGGGTTACATATGCTTCAGGTTACATACGCTTCAGGTTACAGGCTCCGCTAACCCAGAAATAGTGCTTCAGGTTAAGAACTTTGCTTCAGGATGAGAACAGAAATCGTGCTCTGGCGGCGTGGCGGCAGCAGGAGGCCCCATTAGCTAAAGTGGTGCTTCAGGTTAAGAACAGTTTCAGGTTAAGAACAGACCTCCGGAACGAATTAAGTACCGTATTTTGCGCTCTGTAAGACGCACCAGACCACAAGACGCACCTAGTTTTTGGAGGAGAAAAACAAGAAAAAAAATATTCTGAATCTCAGAAGCCAGAACAGCAAGAGGGATCGCTGCGCAGTGAAAGCAACAATCCCTCTTTCTTTTCTGGCTTCTGGGATAGCTGCACAGCCTGAGTTCAGTCCATAAGACGCACACACATTTCCCCTTACTTTTTAGGAGGGAAAAAGTGAGTCTTATAGAGCAAAAAATACGGTACTTAACCCGAGGTACCACTGTATTGACTATACGAATTGGCTCGCAGTGGACTTACTCGGGTTGTGTGTGTGTGTGTGTGTGTGTGTGTGTGTGTGTGTGTGTGTCATCCTGCAGGCATTTGAACTGGCCACTGGAGAGCGTCTCTTTGATCCCCAGGCTGGGCAGTATTTTTCCAGAGATGATGGTAGGTCAGAGTCCAACCTGTCTTCTTAAACTCCATTTGATAGGAGAAACCGGACAGTAAAGCATCTAACTTTGCTCCCCCCCCCCCCCATTTCAGATCACGTGGTTCGGATCATCGAACTCCTGGGCAGAATCCCACCTAAAGTTGCTTTGTTCTGGAAGCGGGCGACAACATTCTTCAACAGGCAAGGTGAGACTGCGGGAGTTGGAGATAAGAGCAGAGGTCCAGTGGGAGGAGTTGGTGGGGAGTCAAAAGGCCTGCTATTATTTCTTCAGGGAGCTTTTCAGAAATCTTCTCACCTTGAGTGCTGATTGAGCCAATCAGAGTGAAAAGGGGTAAGTCAGTCACAGAGGACCGGCTCCTTAGGGTCATTTTGGAAGAACGCGAAGGAGCAGTTATTTATCCTCCAAAGCAGGAATTTAGAAGCACTCAAAACACAAGGTGCTTCAATTTTCAAGTGAAAAAATGTGGAAGTTAACGTTAAGCACAGTGGAACTTCCAAGGAAAAAAACAACCTAAGTAACTCCGAAAGAAGTTACTGCAGCACTCCATATCATTTGCCCATGGATTACCGTATTTTTTGCTCTATAAGACTCACTTTTTCCTAGAAAGTAAGGGGAAATGTGTGTGCGTCTTATGGAGCGAATGCAGGCTGCGCAGCTATCACAGAAGCCAGAACAGCAAGAGGGATTGCTGCTTTCACTGCGCAGCGATCCCTCTTGCCGTTCTGGCTTCTGAGATTCAGAATATTTTTTTTCTTGTTTTCCTCCTCCAAAAACTAGGTGCGTCTTGTGGTCTGGTGCGTCTTATAGAGCAAAAAATACGGTATATTATTATTATTATCATTATTATGCACAGAAAATAGTAGATCTACCTGAAAGGCAACACATGGCGATCTGCAGTGACGTTTGCAATGCGTGCCTAATTTTAAGATGATTGTCTTATCCTTGAAGGTTGTATCATTTTAGAAGGGGTTGTGGCTGTGAGGGGGAGTGGCAGTGGCTGTCATGAAGGGACTTTTCGCTTCTGAATTTGGCCCTACGCTATTGCATAGGAAGCAGTGCAAATGCAGAGGATTGCCTTTGCACAGCCAGGCCTAAGTCTGGTGTGACATTCTGCGCTTGCCTTGTGCAATTGCAAAAGATAAGTTTGTAAAGGAAAAATGCAACAGCCTCGTCCACAGGTGCCATCTCCAGGGCACCCACAACACAGGAGTTCAATGCAACTTCCGGTTTCTTGCGAGGCCTTGGAGGCTGTGCTGCACCGCTGATGCAACATGACGTCATGGGAACCCATAATCTTGGCCCAAGTCAGTGTCCCTTTGTGGCGATCACACAGGGCCCCCGGACGTTTGACGGTCAATTGATCCCTGTGCCACCACTGTGATCGCCTCTTCGCTGCCACCAACCCGTTTCCCTTGGGCACACACGGAGTCCAGACCGTTGTTAACATTAACAAATAATCAAGTTTATTTTATAGGCATCAACAAGCTTATGGTTTCAGTTAATTTTTCTTGGCAGTTTCTTAATCTTAGTTTCTATACTGTCCTATTCGTTCCTAACAACTTCAAACTGATTATCCCAACTATCAACCTGACTCCACCTAACAGTTCCTCTCACTCTCTCACCACACAACTCGACCAACCCACAGACTTACCATATTTTTCGCCCTATAGGACGCACTTTTTCCCCTCCAAAAATGAAGGGGAAATGTGTGTGTGTCCTATGGGACAAACTTCCCGCCGGGCTCCCAAGGCTTGCGGATAGCAGCCTGTTCTGGGGGCTAGGAAATATTTTTTTTACCCCCCCCAAAAAAAAACTAGGTGTGCCCTATGGGCCGGTGCGCCCTATAGGGCGAAAAATATGGTATATGCTCCCTCTTCCTTTTCCAACTCCCAACTCTCAACTGACTTCCAAAAACACCCACTCTAACTCCTCCTATCAGTTTCCACTGGCCAATCACATCACACTCATTTTAACCCTTTCCTTATGACCCACCTAGGAGGCAAATGCCACCCCCTGCCCTTGTCCCCAGGAAGAATCTAACAGGTGTCCAGAACATGACTGCGGCTACTTTTTAGCTCTCTCCTTTGGCAGGTGCTCTCCTGAGGATGTCCTGGCTGTCTCCCTACGACCTCTACCATATCCTCACCGATAAATACAGCTGGCCCAAGCATCAGGCATCTTTGCTTACCAGTTTTCTCCTACCTATGCTGGAATATGCCCCAGAAAGGAGGGCAGCAGCTGACAAATGTCTTCAGCATCCTTGGCTCAATACCTAGCGCAGGCTTGGTCTGATCCTGCTGCTCTCTCCGCCAGGATGGTTTAGAAGTAGGGCATGCTCACAAAGGAATCTTAGGGGCAGACTAGGCATGGATTAAATTAAAGTGCATGGGTTTTTCTGTTAGTTAAGCAAGCAGGGGTCTGGCGGACAAGGGAACACCGGGGAGTACAGCTCTGGGATTTTTCTCGGAGTGGGAGTGATGACCTCATCTACAAGAGAGGCAGGGTAATTGACAGGCTCTCCTTGCTCTGGAAAGTGAATGAGGTGATAACGAGGCTTTCAAGTTTCACTAGAGAATAGAGGAAGTCAGAAGTTGAGAGCAGCTTATATAATAGATTGACACCTGCTTAAAACAACAAAAACAACTCCTTGGGGGTGTGGCTATCTAGGGGCTGTCACAATGAGCTACTGAACTTCAACAGCCCCGACCTCAAAGGAGCCTAAGCAGCCTGGGACCATACAGGGTGCAGAGGGGTAGTTCAACTATTTCACTCCCTGCCAAATCGAGCACAAAACAACTCTCCGAAGCTGCTATTTGCATCCCTTGGAATGCAAGTAGATCCTTTGGAGGGGCAAATTTAGCTGGGAGAGAGAATTTAATTCTTCCCACCCTCGCGAGTCCCAGATCTGCTTATGTAACCAAACACATGCACCTTAATTGTATTGATGAAGTCAACATCATGCTTAGTCTGGCTGCCCTTCGTCTTGGATGGATGAGGCTCTTGAAGCCCGTCTCGCAAGAGCAAATGGTCATGGTTTAACTCTGGATACGTCTCCTCTTAATCTACCTTGGCAAACCAGTTTTACAGGGTGAAGACATAAGACAAAAGACAGGTCCCTCCTCTGCCATGGGGTGAGCCTCCTGGCTTCACAATGGAAATGACAGGTGTCTATGCTTGGATATTGGCCACACGCATTTCAGGCAAGCTGCTCCCCTTAATTTCTCCACGGTTGCATTTATGCATTCGTGACTTTTGCTGCCGTGGTTTTAGAAGAGCAGATTTTTCTCTGGGGACTGGGATCCGGCTTCGGAGTGACATCATGGATGGGCAAGCCAATCAGCATCAGGTACAGGTTAGAAGACCTTCTGCTTCAAACTTGCAGATATATAGATATATATATCGCAGAACTGCAGCAGAGAGAGGAAGGAGACGCTTGTGAGGATGATTCCTAGGGTGGCCGCATATACATCACCCAAAAAGAGACGGCACAGATTTGCATTAAACTGGCATGTGCCAATTCATATGTATAGGTGCACATTTAGAAAATAATTATAATCATTTAAATAGAACTGCAATACAACTCCCTGGTAGAGAAAAAGACTGTGACCAGGTTACCTGTGTACCTGCTCAGTCTGTTACCTAGTTGGTGGAGAAACGCCAGGGCCTTTGCTCTCTTTTCTTATGGTTCTTTATCACTGAGCCAGACCTGGAATAGACAGACCTTCATTTAGAAGACTCCTTCAAATAGAGGATTGTCCCCTGTAAAGTAGGAGACACAGTTGCCACCAGAGTGCTTTGGAAACAGAGGTTTCTCTGCTTTCATCTGGGTTCACCCAGTCCTTTCTGCGCCCGATGATTTTGCAGGATTTTAAGCAGAACTCTTGAGAGTCTCGCACATTTCATACCTCATCCTGAGTTGGTTGGTGCGCCAATTCCACCCTCTTAATGTGAAATTGAGTGTCTAATAAGAACAAGCAGTAGTAACCTTTTCATGATGTTCCATCTATTTATCTAGATGAATGTTTCAGCCCATCCATTTTAAAATTCAAAAGCTGTTTTCCCCTCACCCACTTTTAAGAATTTTGTGAGCATCTGCACACCCATTCATCACCCCACCCCCTCCACTAGACACCTTTGTTGGTTTGTGACTTTTGAGGGATTTGTACCGCTTGATCTCACAGAGATGTCTTAAGGTCCCCCTACGCTACCTTTGATGTTGGCACACCTCATCGGCAAAATTATTGTTTGCCTGTGTTCGTAGGGGCCCATGTATAACTTGATTTTTCATTAAAATGCAATTTTAAAAATTTTAACAATTTTTTGAATTTTTTTTTTTAAATACCGCAACCACAATGAATGGCCTGCTAATCTGAAGAAGATGGAACTGTGTGTATTCGTGCAGGAAACAAGCAAAGAACAGAATGCAATCATACAGAAAAGATCATGACTGGTTTAAACAAAATAAAATTTAATGGAATTGTAGCAAAGGATGCATTGGTGTAAATATATGTAACTCTGGTTCCATACTTTCATTTTTTTCAAAATTGGCCAAAATTCTTAAACCGAACGGTTACATGCAGAAAACTCCTCATGGTGGAAAGTCAAGAGTCCTCCTTGTTGCTGCTGCTGCAGCAGCAAGTGGAATTGAGCCTAGGAAGCTGACTTCTACTGAGAACCATCTTGCCATCCAGCTCAGGGCTGTTGACACCAGTGTTCTTCAGCCTCATGTCTCCATATGTGGTTGGACTCCAACTCCCATCATTCCTGGTTAGTTTGGGAATGATGGGAGTTGTAGTCCTACAACATTTGGAGACATGAGGTTGAAGAACACTGGTCTACGCTACTAGACTCTCTCCAGGATCTGAGACATGAGTATTTCTTAGTATCTTCCTTGAAAAGCCAGGGATTCAACCTGAGAGCTTCTACATGAAAGGCAGATGCTCTGCCATTGAGCTACCACAGCCCCCTCCCTTCCCACCTCAACAATTCACCGTAGCTCCAAGCATAAGCACTTCTCTCTGCCCACAAACTCCATAATGGTGTCTCCCTATCCTTCAATGGCATGGCCTTCCTCCTTCTCCACCCCCAATCACCCCTTGACTGCTAGTGGAAATTCTAGACCAGGCTTTCTCAACCTTGGGTCTCCAGGCATTGGACTAGAACTCCCTTGATCCCTAGCTAGCAGGACCAAAGGTGGCCAGGGACTGCAGAGCTTTCCAAACTTTTCACGTTGGTGGCACGCTTTTTAGACACGCATCATTTTGTGACACAGGAATTCAGCTTTACTAGCAAACGAGGTGAAACAAACCGCTTTCCAACCCCGGGAGGAGCACAGGGAGCGTTAATGCAACACACCTACACTGCAGCCGACACACTAATGTGTCTGGACGCAGTTTGGAACGCTCTGCACTACTGCCTCATAATGCTGAGCAGAGCCCTGGACAGTTGTCACATGGGGGACGTGGGTGGTACTGTGGTCTAAACCACTGAGCCTCTTGGATTTGCTGATCAGAAGATCGGCAGTTCAAATCTGCATGAGGTGATGAGCTCCCGTTGCTCCATCCCAGCTCCTGCCAACCTTGCAGTTCGAAAGCACACCAGTGCTAGTAGATAGTTACCGCTGTGGCGAGAAGGTAAACGGCGTTTCTGTGTGCTCTGGTTTCTGTCACGGTGTCCTGTTGCGCCAGAAGCGGTTTAGTCATGCTGGCCACACAACCCAGAAAGCTGTCTGTGGACAAACACCGGCTTCCTTGGCCTGAAAGCGAGATGAGCGCCGCACCTCAGTCGCCTTTGACTGGACTTAACCGTCCAGGCGTCTTTTATACACATGGGTGTAAAAGAAGCATGTAATGTAAAGAGTGGGGTTTAAACAGTAATGCAAAAAGCACAGTCTGTCATAATTTAATTCAGGGTTTTCAGGCAATCCTATATTTGCCCACCCAGAAGTAAGTCTTCTCTCTTTGGAGATCACTCATAGCCAAGTAAGATTGTCCTCCATAAACACGGTCTTAACAGTGAGTCTGTAAGTGACTGTGGAGGCCAATTCTGGATCCACACGTCCTTCCATAGTGGGGACATTGGTTTCCGGGCAAGAGTTCATCACGGTGTGGATTTGCCAAGCATGCCTTCCTCTTAGCACGTTTCTCCCTTGCGTCCTGAGTTTGACCGTCTTCAAAGCCCATGACACCTTTGGTAAAGGCTGTTCTCCAACTGGAGTGCTCGCAGGCCAGTGTTTCCCAGTTGTCAGTGTCCAGAAGTAAGTCCCACTGTGTTGAATCCGGCCCCTAAATGTGTATAGGATTGTGGCCTGAATGTGTGCAAGGCCAAGGTGACCCTCTGCCCCACAAAATCGCTCTCTTCTTCACCCTGCACTGCCAACATTCATAGGCGAGGTTTTGGGCCTCTCCCCACCCCTCCCGCCCCAATTGGCGTTTTGTTTGTTTTTTGCGTGGCCTTGTTCATTCAAACACCCATTCCGCGCATTGAAATCATCCTTGGTGGTGGGGCGCAGATTTTTATTCTTATTTACGGTATGTGTGGTTATAAATAAAATAATATAAATACTTTATGAACAATTATTTATAAAATAATTATAAATAAAATAAGATAGTACATAATATATATAAAGATATATTAAAAAATATGCAAGGCCATCTTTTGCGGCTGCTCCTGCAAGGGAAAGCCCGCCTCCTCCCGCGCCTGCCCACCTCGCAGGGAGGCTGGAACGCGGCCGCGTCACGTGCGGAAGGAGCGACCAAAGGCGCGCGCAAGTTCACGAACCTGGACGGGCCGCGGCGGTCACGAGGGGGGAAAGCGCCGCTCGGCGGGCGCCGGCCACTGGCCGCAGCTTCGGGGAGCCGGCGCGGCGATTGGCCGAGAGGCAGAGGCGGCGGCGGCGGACGGCTCCCATTGGCCGGGAGGCGGCAGGGGAGGCCAATCGGAGGGCAGAGCGCCGGCAGCAGCAGCTGTAAAAGAATGGAGTCGCAAGCGCTGGACTCGGACTCGGGCGTGGACGAGTCTCTCGTCGCGCCGCTGCTAGAGCTCGGCATCCCCGAGGTGGCGGCGCGGCGGGTGGGTCGGCCGGTGGATCTCTTTCTCTTGGGGGAGGGGGATGGGGGCCGCTTGCGCGTTGTGGCGCTAGCGGCGCCGGGTGTGGGCCGGGATCCACCCCCTGCAGCCGATCCTCACGGCCGTCTCCCTTTCCCTTCCCGCAGGCTCTAGCGCTCACCGGGGGCCGCTCGGCCGAGGCGGCGGCGCAGCTCTACTTCAGCAGCGGCCTCGATTCCCAGGTAATCCCGTCCCGATCTCCCCCGCCCGATCCCGTTTTCCTGCCTTCTGATCCCGCCGGGGATCATTTTCCGGCCTAACCCAGCGCACTCCTCTCTCTTTGTTTCATCGACCCTGCCCTACGCTTTTTTCAATCCTTGACCCGCAAACCTTTCTTTTTGCTGGCGCGGTTTCTGAGCATGTGAAGAGCGCCTCTTAAGCCCCGGCACGCTCTGGAATTGGGTACCGGGGACTCCCGCGTCGGAGGGTGTGTCGCCCCGAGGTGATCCTCACGAGGCGACTGAGCAGCTCTCTGAGATTTTTTTGACCCCGTGCTGCGACGGTACACACGTGCCCAGCAACCGCGCGCACGCATTCTTACTCCCCATCCCTTGAAAGACGGGTTTTTGCTTTTCCCCCGCACCCACTCGCCTGTCTGCGCGCGCGTGGTTTTCCTGGAAAGCGCGGGTGAGGATTAACCTCCCCAAGCCTAATTTTAGTGGAAATAATAGGAACCTGTGGGTGTCAGGGAAGGCCTCTTGCGTGTATATGTATGTCTGTGGGTTCCACATTGGTGACCTGTGACAATAGAAACTAGTCGCTGCTGCCTGTTTCACAGCCATTATTCTTTAGCCTGTCTCTGTGAGTAACTGTGTCTGAAACACCTACGTATAAGCATGTTCAATACTTATAACTGAAGCTCTTCCCCTCTTTCTCCATTTTGCTCTGTTAACCTACTTAATGAAAGATCCCATCCACCGCACCTATCTGGATTTAGGATGCAACTTGGATAGAGTGCCGATTAACTGGTTCATACTGAATGGTTATGGATGAGAGTATTTAGCGCCTAGATTTTTGTGATATGCACTGAAGGCCGTAATGCTGGATTTGCATTAAACCAATAGAAGGGGGAGAGTGTTTACAGAAAGCCTACATCCCTCCTGCAAAATGAGAAGCCCTGCTTTTTACATAAAGCAAGTCCACTTGTGATTTACAATATGCATAATCTACGTGTTGGTAACCTCAAGATTTGATTAGTGCAAAGCCCTTGGGTCTGGAAGCTTTGGTTAGTGCAGAATGCTATGGCTAGACAGGAAAGAGACTACCAGCAAAACATGACATTGTTGCTAAGACATCCCATTTGCTACTGGAACCAAGTTCAAGGTTTTTGTACCAGATCCGTGCAAAGGACTGAGCCCACACAATCTGCCATGGCTTCAACCTCCAGCTGCCTGCCAATACTCTGGGTTTCTACAGTCGGTGTGGACATTGACTGTGTGTTCTTCTCTCTAAGTAATGCCTTCAGCATCTCCTTTTCCCACACTGTGTGGGAGACAACTTCCATGAAGTTTTTAAGCAGAGGTTGGATGTGTGGATCTGCCATGTGTGATCTAGCTGAGATTCCTTCATTGCAGGGGGTTGGACTAGATGACCCTGGGTTTCCCTTCTAACTCTACATTTCTATCCTTCTATGCACAACGCCCTGAATAACTTAGGCCCAGGGCTGCTTGAGGATTGCCTTCCTCCGTACAGCCCAAATCAATAACTCATACAATCCTGGGGGAACGCTGTTAGCTGTTCCCTGTGGGCCAGAAGCACGACTGGCTTTAAGAAACTAAGCCAATTTGTTGCCCCAACTGAGACAATGATCTTCTCTTGGCAAGGGGAAGCAGAAAGCTTATAGATGCCCTGCTCTGAAAGCAATGTTAGATCAGGAAAATACCTTTCTTCTTTCCCCAGCCTTGTGCTGATTAAAACTCCTTGGGGAAGAATCTGTCTTTTTAATAAAAAAAATACTGGAAAAAGGAAAAACCTCTCCTTTATCTTAGTGGCAGGAAACTATTATTATTAGTAATAGTAGTAAAAAAAAAAATCAAATTAAAAAATTAGTAATATATCGCCCTTTATCCGAAGATCACAGGGCAGTTCACAGCATAAAACATAACCTTGGTCCTTGGTCTTTCGGAGTCCTAGTCTATGCATTCAGAATAATCATATACAGTGGTACCTCGCAAGACGAATGCCTCGGAAGACGAAAAACTCACAAGACGAAAGAGTTTTTCGTTTTCTGAGTTGCTTCGCAAGACGGATTTCCCTATGGGCTTGCTTCTTTTTTTTCTTTTTTTTAAAACCGCCAATGCATTCCTATGGGAAACCGTCAATACACAGTGGTGCTTCGCAAGACGAAAAAACTCGCAGAATGAATTAATGTCGTCTTGCGACACACCACTGTAGTTCATTCAGCTCTGCTGCAGGAGGAAGGTTGCAGCGGGCCTGCCAAAGGGCTGTCATGTGTAAATAACATAGCTGAGATTTGTGGTCCTGCAACTGTCTCACCCTGCTATTCTGGTGAAGTGATTGCAGTACACTAGACCCTCATAAAGGCTTCCTTAGCACCTCTTTCCATGGTGTAGTAGAACGGACCTAATTCCACAGGTACTAAACAGCTGTATTTGAGTGTGGGCTGGACCTGGGTGTCAGGCCAGGCTTGTGGGAAGGGCTGTAGGAAACTCTGGAGGACCATTGCTGGCCAAGTGTAGACAATACGGAGATGGCTGGACTCAGTATAACACAACTATCTGTGATCCTGAGCTGTAAACAGGAGAGGCAGGTGACTACGCTGTGACGCAAGGGACTTGACCATCACCATCTCTTTCCAGGAAGAAGACGATGCACAAGGCAGCGGTTACTATAAGATGGTCTTTGTGGTGAACATGGAGCTCTCCATGGGGACTGGAAAGGTAAAGCTACTCATGAGTTGCGTTCCGGCCCTTTTAAGTGGCCTTTGCCTTTGCTTGCTGATTTGCTTACATGTGGGCAGGATGCCTGCGGTGCAGAGGGCTGGACTAGATGTCCTCAGGTTCTCCATCCTTGGCTTACACCATCGAGGGCATTTATCCAAGGCTGAAAAGTGAAAGCGAGCAAGAGCCCTTGGGTAATGAGGGGCTCCTGGTTTTGCAATACATTTGTGGATGGAGGCCCAGTAACAATACTGGTGCAGCTGCTACTGAAATAAGTCAACCTGCTATTGCTGAGCCCTGTCTAGAAGATGATTTGGGTTATGATGCCTAACGTTGCCAGACTGCGCCTTGCAGGCGATGGCAAGGTATCTCTGCAGCAGGCTGTCTTCTTCTGTCTTTGTAGCGATGCTTTGGCGCAAGCCGTGCGAGGAAAGTGGGTTTCTTGTTTCTCTCCCACCCCCAATTTTGAATTCATTTTTATTTGATTTTACAAATATAAAGTTATAATCTATGTGCAGAGGTTACTTCAAATCTCACAACTCCCCCCCACCCCCTCCACGGGGTCCCATTTTGAACATTTACAACTGCATATTATTCCATGCCCTAACTTTTATATAAATCCGTATTGTCCATGCTGTTTGTTAGACTACAAGTGAAATCAAAATCCTGCCAATAATAATAATATTTATATATATATATATATATCCCGCCCATCTGGCTGGGTTTCCCCAGCCACTCTGGGCGGCTTCCAACAAAATATTAAAATACAATAGTCCTTCAGATACTAAAAGCTTCCCTAAACAGGGCTGCCTTCAGATATCTTCTAAAAGTCTGGTAGTTGGTTTTTTCCTTTGACATCGGCTGGGAGGGCGTTCCACAGGGCGGGCGCCACCACCAAGAAGGCCCTCTGCCTGGTTCCCTGTAACTTCACTTCTCACAGTGAGGGAATCACCAGAAGGCCCTCGGCACTGGACCTCAGTGTTTGGGCAAAACGATGGGGGGTGGAGACGCTCCTTCAGGTATGTTTCCATCTCTTGTTGTTGTCGTTGTTAGTCATGTCCGACTCTTTGTGTCCCCCTGGACCAGAGCATGCCAGGGACTCCTGTCTTCCACTGCCTCCTGCAGTTTGGTCATTTACAACTGCGTATTATTCCATACTGCTGACTTCTATATCAGTCCATATTGTCCATGGTATTTGTTAAACTACAAGTGAAATCAAAATCCTGCCAATGTTTCCATCTGCTTACAGTGATCTCCTAAATAACTTATAATTTTCTTCCATTCTTTCATGAAGTTTTGGTCCTCTTGATTTCTGAGTTTCCCAGTTGGTTTTGCCATTTTGGCTTGGTTTGCCGTTCATCTCTGGTCGCGACCTTTGTCTTCTTTCCCTTTCTTGATTCTTGGTGCTTATTGTTGCAGATCGCTGCTCAAGTGGGGCATGCTGCAGTTGGCCTGTTCCAGTTGTTGCAGGAGAAGTCGTCTCACCGGGACATCATCAACCAATGGGATGAACAAGGGTAAGGAAGCAAAAGGGGAACCAGGCCTGCGGAGGGCACCATCCTCCTAAGACAGGGGTCAGCAAACCTTTTCAGCAGGGGGTCGGTCCACTGTCCCTCAGACCTTGTGGGGGGGTCGGACTATATTTTGAAAAGAAATATATGAATGAATTCCTATGCCCCACAAATAACCCAGAGATGCATTTTAAATACAGTGGTGCCTCACAAGATGAAAAGAATCTGTTCCGCGAGTCTTTTCTTCTTGCGGTTTTTTCGTCTTGCGAAGCAAGCCCATTAGCGGATTAGCGCTATTAGCGCTATTGGCAGTTTAAGGGCTATTAACGGCTATTAAAGGCTTAAGGGATTAGCGGTTTAGCTGCTAAAAGGCTATTAGCAGCTTAGCGCTTTAGAAAAAGGGGTTGGGGAGTGGAAAAAAAACTCAAAAATCTTCGTCATTTTTGTCTTGCAAAGCAAGCCAATAGGGAAATTCGTCTTGCGAAGCGCCTCTGAAAACGGAAAACCCTTTTGTCTTGCGGGTTTTCCGTCTTGCGAGGCATTCGTCTTGCGGGGCACCACTGTAAAAGGACACATTCTACTCATGTAAAAACACGCTGATTCCCGGACCGTCCGCGGGCTGTACTTAGAAGGCGATTGGGCCGGATCTGGCCCCTGGCCTTAGTTTGCCTACCCATGTCCTAAGACCTTGCAGAAGGGGCACCGTGTGTCTGTGCTGAAGCTTATTCAGCTTCTGGCTGAGCCAGAGCAAACTCCTCCCAAGTCTCTCCCAGATGAACTGAGAAGGTGCATCAAAGACGCTGGCTTGGGTTCAAAGTCAATTCCCAACTTAGCATGTTGGCATTGGCGAGATGGAGGTGTGCTCCTCTTGAGGAGCTTAAAGGCGGTTGCTTATAGTCTGTTGATCCAGGCCTGAAGCCTTGGTCGTAGTACTTTCTGGTTTCCTCTTGAGTCCGGCAGATGACATGGCCCAGGGGCTTTTTGATATTTTAACCGGCTTGCTGAGCACCTTATGAATCCAGCACGCCTAGCTTGCTCCCTGCAGAGCATATTTCAGTGTCATGTGCGCTGATTTTTTATGGGGGGGGGGTGAGGTGGTCACACAGGCAGGGCTGGGGGCATGGCTGTGGATCCCTCCACAACAGTTGGGGAAAGGCTTTTAAGTCCTTTAAACAAAACACACCTGATCTTTGTACCAGTCCTGCACGGACGTCTGAGAGCTTTCCAGGTACACAAGTTAGCATGTGCCTAATCCCCAGGACGCGGGTGGCGCTGTGGGTTAAAGCCTCAGCGCCTAGGGCTTGCCGATCGAAAGGTCGGCGGTTCAAATCCCCGCGGCGGGGTGCGCTCCCGTTGTTCGGTCCCAGCGCCTGCCAACCTAGCAGTTTGAAAGCACTCCCGGGTGCAAGTAGATAAATAGGGACCGCTTACTAGCGGGAAGGTAAACGGCGTTCCGTGTGCTGTGCTGGTTCGCCAGAGCAGTGATGTCACACGCTGGCCACGTGACCCGGAAGTGTCTTCGGACAGCGCTGGCCCTCAGCCTCTTGAGTGAGATGGGCGCACAACCCTAGAGTCTGTCAAGACTGGCCCGTACAGGCAGGGGTACCTTTACCTTTAATCCCAGGACACAATGCTGCTGCTGTTTGTAGTCTCTGAAATAGGCTTGTAGGTCCTAATTCCTGGGTTGCTGGTCTTTGTAGCTGCCTTAGGCCAGACTCTTGGGCTGGAGGTGCAAGATTCTGCGCCGGGGTGAAGTGGGAGCTGGTATTACACTCAAGATTCCTTTGCCTTTCTCTCAGCGCAAAGAAAGTCGTACTGCAGGGTTCCAACACGGACCAGCTGCTGGAGCTGCACGCCTTGGCCCTCAGCCTGGAACTGCCAACGTACCTAGTGCAAGATGCAGGGAGGACCCAGGTAATTGGCCAATGACTCTGAAAGTCGTTTGCGCTTCCTAGGTATGTTGCCTTGAACAAAGCGAATGTACCTGGTTCTTGTGTTTTGCAGGGATGCTAGCTGGTAGGTGTGTAAGAAAAGAGGACTTTAATTTCTGCACATGGGGGGTTTGACTTCTTTGTTGGGCAGATTGGGTATGTTTGCAAATACCTAATTCTGGTTTCAGAACTTGAAGGGGAGCAAAAGGATGTTTTTATTTTCTGGTTAGGGCTCTCTTTTTATAGGGCAGGATCATTAAGGGCAGTAGGTTTTGAAATTATGAAAGTTTCTACTGAATACTGGAGAACCTTGGTTACGGGAAGACTTAGAAATAAAATAAACAAAGCTTCTGCCTTTTAAGCACTGGAATACTGTTTCTAAGCCTGTAGTTGAAACTGGTGTCTATTAAGGTTTCCCCCCTACAGTATTGAGCAGAGTTGCAAACTTACGCAACTTTTATTTCTGAAAGGTTCCTTCCAGGTGATAACAAAAGCTGTGTTCTGTGGCTAGCTGTACAGTTGCTACTTTGAAAGATCCTTTGTTGCCATGGGGCAAGCTACAAACCTGAAAAAGTCAGCCTGACATTCAAAATTCACATCCACTTAAAAAAACACACACACGTTGCCAATAGATAGATGAGGCTATCTTGCTGACCTCAACTGTTTCCTCTTTTGAATCCCCACCCCTACCCCTCCCCAAAAAAACACCTATGTTCAACAGCACATACAGTAAGAATGTCATTTATTTACAAAGATCTGGCTTAAACTACTGTAGTAGCCCAGCAAAATAATCTCCCGATACCTTGAGTGTGGGAATGTTGAGGATAGCAGGAGAGGATATATTGATTAAATAATATCTTTCCTCACTCATGCTAATGAGCTAGTAGCAGAGCACATTCCCTTGTACGTTACAGGAAGCTTGTTGATAGATTTGTTAGAACCATTTGAGTTAAGCAATCCAGTCTGGCTTGTCCAGATCGGATTGTTCCTGGTAAATCCCCTTTAGTTACCTCTTAAAAACAATAATGACACAACAGTCTTCTTTTAAAAGTAATGGTAAGGTTTACTTACATTCAGTTCACAGTACGGTCCTGAAAGCAGGCTTTAGCTTGTAGTAAATCAGTATAAACTAAAGAAGCTATAGCTTAGGGCCCCACTTTCTTGGGGCCCCCAAAAAAATTTAAAGGGGAAAAAACCTGGATGTACATTTCCAAAATATAAGATAAAAACAAATAAAATAAAACCTACATACAGCAAATGGCCTTAGAGACGTATTAGGTCCATAAATTACCATATAGCATATATTCAACACAAAAAACCCCTGACAATTTGTTGTTGACAAATTGCTGGACATTTAAAGGGCCCCATTACCTTCAGTAGCTTAGAGCCTCGTCAAACCTAAATCTAGCTCTGGTTACAGTTACAGAGAAATGTGTGGGCTCGTTCTCTGTGAGGGATGAGTCCATGTGCTGCTGGCTGAGAACCAGCAGAGAGCAAAAGGCATAATGGAGAGAAGGGATCAAGAGAGTAAGAGGAAGATGAGAATGAAGAAACCCCGACAAAAGAACAGTGCCAAGAGAAATTGACGAACTGGCCAAATTGACATACAAATTGTGAGACAAGGACAACTGTGACTTCAAGGAGGAATGGGAACTTTATACAAATTATTTAAAAACACAACAAAATGAAGTGGACTCCTTGGCAGGTTTTGAATAAACGTACACAAATTTATTGTTGATAACATGATGGACAGATAAGTAAGGATATATACAATTTTATAATATGCAGAGAAAATATGTGCAGGGAAATCCTTGGTGGCGGGGGGGGGAATTATGTAGGTGATTATATGGTTTGATAATTTGTTATGTGGAAATTGAGCAATAATTGAGAGAGTAAGAGAAAGATTGGACGCAGGTGGTGCTGTGGGTTAAACCACAGAGCCTAGGACTTGCCGATCAGAAGGTTGGCGGTTTGAATCCCCGCGACGGGGTGCGCTCCCGTTGTGCAGTCCCTGCTCCTGCCAACCTAGCAGTTCGAAAGCACGTCAAAGTGCAAGTAGATAAATAGGTACCGCTCCGGTGGGAAGGTAAACAGCGTTTCCTTGCGCTGCTCTGGTTCGCCAGAAGCGGCTTAGTCATGCTGGCCACATGACCCGGAAGCTGTATGCCGGCTCCCTCAGCCAATAAAGCGAGGTGAGTGCCGAACCCCAGAGTCGGCCACGACTGGACCTAATGGTCAGGGGTCCCTTTACCTTTAAGAGAAAGATGGCTGCATGACTAGCCGCTTTATAGGGTCTGCCAAGGTCACGCCCATCTACCTGGTCTCACGCAGGGGAAGGATGCTCCAGACCAGGTGTGACAGGAAGTCCTCCTGGCTGGAGCAACGTCCCCTGTGTGTCCACTCTGGGCAAACAGGAAATGCTGTACTTGACTGCTCCAGTGATGTTGCATCCCACATTGAGAGCTATCGAAAGTATACAGCAGGGGGTGAGAGCACGGTAGATCGAGGTGCGGCCCCAGCGCTCTGGCCGCTCTCTCCTCAGGGCTTTGCTTGCCCCAGCTGTGGGGTGTCCTCTCTGTGTTCCAGGTTCCGATGGGCTCCCACACAGTCCTCGCCATCATGGGGGAGGAAGAGATGGTGAACCAGGTGACCGGGCAGCTGAAACTGCTGAACTGAGAAGTGCTTCAGAGCGTGGCTCTGTCCGCCCCACGTGGAGTCCGCGGGGCCGCTGCCCCTGTGTGTACGCACACGCTTTTCTCGTGGGAAGAGGAAGCTCCTGCCAACAGCAGCTCTCAAAGGCCCGTCAGCATGCCGAACGGAGGAGTGGCTCTCCTTTACGATAAGAGGAGCGCTCCTTTTCTCCCCCCCCCTTTTCTTTCCAGTACGGCAGAGGCTTTAAAGCTCTCTCTCCCCCAGTTGGATTGTTAGGGTTCTCTCCCCAGTGGCTCTGTCATGGATATAGGTCTTTATTTCCCATACCGCCCTCAAACCAGGTGAGATGATGTACAGGTGTGGCCCGAGCTTCCGTGCGGAGGGAAACCATGAAAGGAATGCTGGGGTCACCTGGCAACGGGAAGGCTGACCTTGTACCTAACGCATCGCCGCCTCAGTCTCGTTCGGAGCATTATTATTATTATTATTACTGAAGGAATGAAGATGCCGCAACCCCTCTGGACCGCTTATTCTGTCGCTGAACTGCTCTTAGGAAGCTGTCGTTATCTCTGTTTTAGCCAAAAGTAGTTGAAATCCCTTGTCTTTGTATTCCTGCTTGTGGACTGTTTTCCCCATCTTTGCGGCATCCTTCCTGTTACCCTTTTCAGATGACTTCAAGGCGGGGGGTGGGGTGGGGGGTGGAAAAGGATTTTGAAAATAGAGTTCGCAACGTACTATCACGTCTCCAGCCAACGGATGGGGGATGGAATAAGGAATGGCTGTGCTGGGCACATCCAGAAATAGGCCATAGCTGACACAGGAGGTTAAATCAGACATGGAGAACTTTTTTTTCCTGCTGGGGGGGGGCTGTATTCCTGGGTGGGTGGGGGTAATCATTAGGGCTGCATGCTAGCAGTGGGTAGGATCCGAGTCCGAAGTGGGTGGGATGCCGTCCTTTTCTCCCCTGCCTTTTCATCTCTCCCCCCGCCCATTTTGCTCCTTTCCCAGCCACCCACCTACATGAAAGTAGGCTGCCCACCCTTGGTTTCAAGCAGCAGAGAGAGGCAGCCAAAGCAGGAGTAGTCAACATGGTGCCCTCCAGACGTTGTCGGAATCCCAACACTCATTGGCCTCAGCCAGCATGACCAATAATCTGGGGTGTGTTGGGAGTTGGCCGTTCAGCAAAAACCTGGGAGGCCCAATGTTTGCTACCTAGCCTAGAGCTAAGGACCAATGTAGAAGAGAATGCAGCTTTGCTGGTGTTCGGCGGTGTGCGTTCCTTTCCTTCCCCTCCTGTCCGATTAAAAACCCAATGTGAGTGTTCCTGTTTCGGTAGAACAACAGTATTCAACGAATAAATGAAAAACGCGCCTCTTGAGAAGGGATTCATGAAAAGGGAAGCGGGGGGGATGGGACTTGAGAGCTCTGCTGCACAGGTACTTGTCGAGTGGCAGGGCATTTTCCCAAGTGGCAAAACAGATGTCTGCTCGTCTTGGTGTCGTTCCCAGAACATCTCCCCAAAGCATGTTTTAGTATTTGTTCCAGATTCTCACACATTCAGAACAAGAGTCCCACACACCAGGTCTGTGACGGAGGCTTGGTGTGAACGTGGGTCTCTTGTTGTAGCGGTTTTTCTACCTGCTAGACATTTATATTTCCAGGACTCTCCCCTATACCAAACTGCAACCTGCAATCCATTTTTGGACTTTGCATCCTTTCCCACCGGTGTCTCCTGCTGTGGAAGGAATGGATGGCGGCCATTTTGAATTTTTATGATAGCAGAAACTTGGGGGTACAGTCTATAGAGGAGCCTGGGATTGCATGGCTTGGCTTAGCTTTTATATAGGGTTGTATTCACTCAAGTCTTGGGTCATAAAATTGGGGTCAGTGGCTCTGGGCGTAGCCAAGATTTTTTTGGGGGGGGGCAGGTCTTTTGTTGGGGGGGCAGGACCTCAGTTAGCTATGTGTTTTTATTGATTTTTTGGGGGGAGTTGCCCCCTTGGCTACACCCATGTCAGTGGCCCTGCCAGTTGAAGGCCAAAACTGTTAGCTTGTCTAGATGAAAGAAGGTAAACCTGGTGTGTGGTTTGCTCGACCAAAGTTACCAGCTGTTTTCCGACAGGGCTCTCTGCCTGTTGAAACAGATATTCCCTAGGTGTCGTTTACCCCAGCATGCAGATGACGTGATGAGAAAAGCTGTCTGCTTTAATTTTTTAAGCGTGCATTTGTTTTTAAAAAAATACATAGGCAACTCTAGATGCCACCTGTAACACCTGGTATTGCTGCTTGTCCAGTTCAGTTTTCAGTACACATTGACAGCTGTGGAAATGGCTGCTAATTCTATGTCAAAAGTTGGAACAGAAGATGTAATATCACCCCCACCCCCTAATTTTGTTTTCAGGTGGAACTCTAGGTCTTTTTCTAGCTGTAGCTTCAATTAATATAAAAAAACTCTCTGCTGGTTGGTTGCATAGCTCTATGTCCATGGGAATTACGATGGTTCTGTTATAGTAAATTTGGAAAAGAAAAAGCTTATGAGTGTTGCAAATAGGCCATTCACCCAGAGGCCCGGGATATTGCAGTCCAGATAAGATTTGATGTCAAACTCCCCTCCTTTAAAACGTGGCACAGTATTGTGGTGTGGCCCAATATTTGACTTCAAAAGAGGAAACTTTCCCCAAGTGAGGAGACTTATAAAAAAGGAAGTTGAAAGCTGAAGCCCAGAGGATTGAGTCACTCCAAAATGCTTAGAAGTTGTTTAAAAATGCAATTTTCGGAAGCTCAGCAGGAATGTTTGTGGCAGACCAGGAACGATGTCATGAGGACCAATAGGATGCCAGCATGATTAAAGAGCAGAGTCAAGGAAGTTATTAAGGAGGCCCTTTTCAAAATACGGAAGCCTTATCTAAATGAAAAGGACAAGAAGGAAGCAAAAGCTTTGGTGCATATACACAGTAAGGGATGCGTAAAGGAATTTGAGGTGCACATTGCTAAAAGCATTAAGACTAACAACAAAGAAGTTATTTAAATACATTAGTAGCAGGAGACCATCTAGGAATGTGGTTGGACCTTTATGACAAGGAGGTCAAAGGAGGATGAGGAGATGGAGAAGCTGAATGAATTATTTGCATCTGTTTTCACAGTGGAAGTTATAGGGAAGATTGCAGCGCCTGAAATACTTTTTTGCAAGATGGAGCCTGAGAAACTGAGGCAGTTAGTGGTGTTTAGAGACGAAAGTCTAGGTCTAACAGACAAAATGAAAACAGACAACTTGCCAGGTCTGGATGGCGTCCACCTGAAAAGCTCTCAAAGAACTCAAATGTGAAACTGCAGTACTTCTCACAAAAATAAGTTACTCAGATCAGCCTCTATAGCCAAGGACTGGAAAGTAACCTATGTAACATCAAAAGGGGTTCCTGGAAATCACTGGCCGGTTAGCTTAACGCCTGTCCTGGGGAAACTGGTCGAAAGTATTGTTAAAGATAAAATAACCAAGCATATAGAAGAACAAGTCTTGCTGGAGCAGAGGCGAGCATGGCTTCTGTAAGGGCAAGTCTTGTCTCACGGACCTATTGAGGTATTTGAGAGTGTTAACAAGCATATAGATAGAGGTGATCCAGCTGACATCGTGGACTTGTGACTTTTCAAAAAGCTTTTGACAAGGTAGCCCACTACAGACTCCTGAGTAAGCTTAGCAGTCCTGGAATAAGGATCAGGGATTGCTTAGGTTGGAGGCACCAGAGTCTGAATAAATGGTCAGTTCTCGGAATAGAGATGTAAAAAGTGGAGGGCCGCCAAGGATTGGTATGGAGACCTGCACTTTTTAACTTGTTATATTCAGGATCTAGAGTTAGAAGTAGGCAACAAGGTGGCAACAAGGTTTGCTGACGATACTAAATGGTTCAGTGTCGTTAAAACGAAAAGAGCTCCGAAAGGATCTCTCCGGTGGGTGGCAAAATGGCAAATGCAATTCAATGTAAACAAGTGTTGGGGCAAGAAAAATCTTAAGTTTCACATATAACCCCATGGAATATGAAGTGGTGGTGACTGACCAGAACCAAGACCTTGAGCTCATGGTCTATAGCTCCATGAAGATGTTGGCAGCAGCAGCAGCAGCTGTGAAAAAGGCAAATGCCCTGCCTTTAATGTCATCATTAAAGGCGCTGAATATAATCTCATCATGCCGTTATACGAACCTATGGTGCGACTGCATTTGGAATACTAGAACGTCCAGTTCTGGTTGCCTCGCCTCAAAAAGGATATTGCAGAGTTTGAGAAGATTCAGAGAAGGACTACCGAAGGGGATGGAGGAAAAGTTGCAGCATTGAGGACTTTTTAGTTTGGAGGAGAGGTGCCCTGATAGAGCAGCGGTTCTCAACCTGTGGGTCCCCAGATGTGGTTGGACTACAACTCCCATCATCCCTGAGCTCTGGCCTTGCTAGCTAGCTAGGGGTGATGGGAGTTGTAGTTCAACAACATCCGGGGACTTGCAGGTGGAGAAAGGCTATGATAGAGGATTATGGCATGGCCTAGAGGAGTTGGGTAGAGAAGCCCCCCCCCCTTGCGACACTAGAACTCTTGGTCCTCCGATGAAGCTGAATGTTGGAAGATTCAGGACAGAATGGCACTTCACACATTGTGTAGTTAAGCTGTGGCACTCGCTCCAATGGCCACCAAGTTGGATGGCTTTAAAAGAGGATCAGGCAAAGTCACGAAGCATAAGCCTAGCCGGTGGTACCAGCCATGGTGGCAAGGCTTGTGTACACTTGGAGGCCTCTGAATCTCAGTTGCTGGATTCCACCGGAGAGGGAAAGGGCTCTTGTGCTGGGATCTCGCTTGAGGGTTTCCCACGGCCATCCTATTGGCCACTGTGAGAACAGGATGCTGGACTAGACGGGCCATACTGACCTGATCCTGCAGGCTCATCTTACGTGCTTAAAAGGAGAGTTCGGCACGAACCAGCAGGCTTAATAGCCTGGCCCCGTTTTAACAGGTCACGAGGAGCGTTTCTGGGTAAGGAGGGTTGAGTGGGGGGTCCTCTTTTTTTTGTCATCCAATAAAAGCATTTTGTTAGCCTGCCTCTCTCACCCTGCCATTTAGGTCAAGTATTTCGCCACACAATGAGACAAATTGCTGGCAGAAGCCCATGTTGCAGGCGGAGGGTGGGGGGGGGGCTGGGGGGGTAGGAGAAGACAAAAAAGCTTGCAACTAGGTTAAGAGCCTCTTGGAATAAAGACAACGTGATGTTTACAGCCGAGTCATAAACCCCCCGATGGTTTGGAGTGACTCGTAAGACAGGGTCCTGCTGGTAGCTGTGCAATTTGCTAAGTTTATGTACCGGCAAAGTAAAGAAACAAATTGCCTGGCGTATTTAGCGCTGGCAAGCCTGGAGGGTTGGAACAGGGGCAGAGAGAGACCCAGCTGCCTCCCATCTCCTCGCTTCTCCGTGGCGGCAAGCACAGAGGGTTTAGAAAAGTGAAAGCAGGCAGGCAAAAAGAGGGGGGGGGAGTCACGTTGGGAGCTGCCTGGTATTCCCATCTGTGCTACGGGTTCCACTTAGGAGCTGGGTTAAAGCAGTGCGCAGCCTTATCCCTGTTCTCAAGGCTCGAAGGCCAACCCCGCTTCTTTCAAGAGAACTCGTTCCCATAGATGTGAGTTTGTCGGGCGGTTGCTTTAACCGCCTGTGGCTGTGTGCTTTTGCACTTGTTGCTACAGGAGGTGTTCATCTTGCTAGTTTTGCCTCGCCCCCCTCCTGTGCCTTTTTTTAAACACCTGTATGGTAAGTAAAAATTGTGGCACTGCTGCCGCCGCCACCACTGGTTCCTCCCATTTCCCATCTTGGCTCCAGATTTCGGGAGCACATTTGGCCCCTTGCTCTCACCTTCGCTACGACTAAGGGAGACTGTGCTACGGTAAGCTACTGTGCTACGGCTTTGTGTGGCAGTGCAGGCACCACCCTGTGGCCACAGCTCTCTGCAATGCAGGTGGGTGGCACTGCAATCCCTTGGTCTGGTTTATACATCAGTGTGAATGCCCATGTAGAACGACCATGTTTTCTCTTGACATTTGCTGGGTTAAAGCCTTTGGCCATGTCCTATCATTACTAGCCACGTGGATGAGGACTAAAAAGACTCCTCTATATTTAACGGCATTTGCTCACATTCCTCTCCCCTCCCCCTTTCTATCTAATACTGTCAAAATTTAGATTGCTTCTTCATGGGGGCAGGGACCTGCCTCCTTTTTTTCTCCTTAAATCAGCGCCGTAAGGGTTCCATGTACAATGATAGTGCTGTATAAATGATTAAAAATGTATGCAAGCTTCCAAGCGTATCGTGTTTTTAATTAAACGTTAAATTTGCATATACCTGACGTCCTACATCGCATTTAAATGACTAGTAATATACTAGTCCGGGTAAATCTTACTTTGCATCATCAGATTGCAGATGTTATTCAGCTCAGTTTTACTCATGGTAGACCCACTGAAATTAATGAGCATGACTAGGTTGGGTCCGTTAATGTCAGTAGGTCTACTCTGACTAAATTTGTTTGAATACCACTCAATATAGGTATTTATAAGTACTGTGTATCAACAAACATGAAAAAAGGAAATTCTGCCTTAGTAGCAATATAAAAGTGCTGAGTTGAGGCATACCGTATTTTTTGCTCTATAAGACTCACTTTTTCCCTCCTAAAAAGTAAGGGGAAATATGTGTGCGTCTTGTGGGGCGAATGCAGGCTGCGCAGCTATCCCAGAAGCCAGAACAGCAAGAGGGGTTGCTGCTTTCACTGCGCAGCGATCCCTCTTGCTGTTCTGGCTTCTGAGATTCAGAATATTTTTTTTCTTGTTTTCCTCTTCCAAAAACTAGGTGCGTCTTGTGGTCTGGTGCGTCTTATAGAGCGAAAAATACGGTAGCTTCCAGCAAGCTCCAACACCAACTTGGGATCCTAAGCATACAGTGGTACCTCAGGTTAAGAACTTAATTCGTTCTTAACCTGAAACAGTTCTTAACCTGAGGTACCACTTTAGCTAATGGGGCCTCCCGCTGCCGCCGCCACATCATTTCTGTTCTCATCCTGAAGCAAAGTTCTTAACCCGAGGTACTGTTTCTGGGTTAGCAGAGTCTGTAACCTGAAGCGCCTGTAACGCGAGGTACCACTGTACAAATCTGCCACGAGGTTCCATGTTTTGAGCACGAAGCTGTTTGTGAGAAGAGAAACCCTTGATGTAAGCAAGGCCAAAAAGGTAACATGAGTCTGGTTCATAGCAGGAATGAGAACCAATAGTCTCTTAACCACAGATGTCCAGGGAGAAGGATTGTTCCTCTGTCATGTGGGAGGTCAAAATTCTACTGAATACATTTATATTTATTTTCCTTTCTGCCACAGCACATCCTTTGCATGCAGAAGGTTCCGGTTCCAGTCTCTGACATCTGAAAAAAGAGCAGGGAACATTGGATGGTGAAGAGCTCAGCCTGAGACCCTCAAGGACCACTACCAGTCAGGGCAGACTGTGACGTGTCTTGGATACTTTAGTTGAGATTCCTGCATTGCAGGGGGTTGGACTAGATGACCCTGGGTCCCCTTCCAGCTCCTTTATCGTTTTGTGAAATAACATTAGAGGGCTGCAGCATTGGGGTCCTACTCGGGACTCCCCAGTGGCATTGGGTTTGCTGCTGCTGGATACAGGATGGTGGTGGAGATGAGTTTAAGTCTGATTTGGCGGAACCTGGTGTCAGGGGCTCATCCTACACTTGAGTAGGACCCTTGCAGAGACACATGCCCAATTGGCATGTTCTCGCCCTCCTGGTCGATCGGGAGCTTCAAAAGCTTTCTTCAGCCCGAACATCACAGCAACCAATGCCAACAGACACCGGCACACTTCGGGACCTGCAGGGTCTTCGCAGCTTGTGTAACAGACCTCAGCATTTTGGCTAATCTACTTTATTTACATAGAAACACACACGGAGCACTGCAACATGGCTCCCTCTCTCTCTAGCATTGGACAGCAAAGAGGGGAAAAACAAAGGACAATAGTCCCACTTCACGGAACACAATAACACAAACATCCTGTCTCCCTCACTTCCCGCTCTGTGGAGTCATAACATACACCATCATATAACTCCCATGACTGCAATCACGGAGCAGGAATTCTAACACCTGGATGGTGGGCCCCAGCCCCCTTCAGACCCACCCAGCAGTCTGGGATGAAGGCAGTTGTAGTCACATTTCGTAGGCCTCCGGTGTTCCCATCCACCCCAGACTTTGGCAATAGCGGACTAGGCAGACAAATTGTAAGACAATTTTCTGGCTTCATATGACCAGGCGGTGAAGACTGCTGTCTATCACCTCCCCACCCCCCAATATGAATTTAAGTTGTTGATGGAAGACCCAACATGCCTGATGACAGGGAGCAAGGGTATTTTTCACAGCGGCCAGCCCAGCGCTCTCAAAATAACCTAATCGTCCAGCGTGTACAATGCCTTTTTGGCCACCAGGTGCCGCTGTCTGCCCCCTGCTTTGCCACAGACATGGGGAGCAGCTGTGCCAGTTTCCTGTTCTCCACATCCTGGTGGAGGAGGGAGGCTGGACTGTTGCATTATGGGGCCTGATATAGAAACAGGGTTGTGGCGGCTGCTTCTCCTTTTTTTCCTCTTTTTAAAGTGGGGGATGGGACTTCCAAAATCTCAGCCTACCGGAAGGCAGCCTCATGTCCCATTGCGCCGATGTTAAGTGTTACTACATCCTGCAAACGCAGACAGGGAATACCGAGATGGGAAGGGAGTTTTGGAAGGCCTAAGAACTAAAAATACAAGACTCTGGATTTGTGGATCTTGAGTTTAGAGGTAACGCAGCCAGGACTTGCCACTGAGTGACAAAGCAGATATTTAGTAGGTAAAGTTACACACACACACACACACACACACACAAACATGCAGATAAGAGTCATGGGGAAAGTCATCTGGTTTTCTGTGAGTCACGTAGCTCTGAAAAACAGCAGCCCTGCTAGGAAACAAAAAGGTGGATTTGCTCTATCGTGTGTGTGCAATATGGAACACCATATATGTGCATCTACTGGCAAACTGGAGTTCTCCACATTGCAACATATCCCCGCAGTTCCCACTTTTTTCTCCCTGTCCTTGACTCTTACAGGATCTCCTTTCCTTAGTGGCAGCAACTGCAGAGGGAAGGTTAAGGCCCTCTCTCAGTGCCCACCCAACCCAGAGCTGCCGGATAGCTACGCCACCCCTGTCCCAGCACAATCTACAGCAAAAGAGAATCAGCCTCGGCTAGAGCCACACGGCATCGCCAAACAGATCATCTCTCCTCCCCTGCCACCAGCACCTTCCCCATACGTGCCTTTTAATTTGCGAGCCTCTGCCATTTCTGTTTGGCACCCCTCGCTGGCGTTGTGTACTGAGTTTTAATTGCTCTGACCCATTTTGGGGAAGCAATCCCGGTCTGAAAAGAGGGATGAAAATATAACTCTGCAGCCAGGGGCATGCTCATTAATTTTGCCAGGCTTAGGTGCACACAGCTCAGCTTCCTGCTCTGCAGCAGACACAGGTCTGTGTTTAGCTGGCTCCCATAGTGGGGGAAGGTGGGAGGGGTGGCAGACAAATCTACGCAGACACAGGAGAGACGGTGGCTGAGAAAAGACTTCCTGGAACTGCATTCTGCAAATGTATCTTAAAAGACACTTCAGATGGCCAGAGGGCCACACTTGGCTTCTCTTCAAATGCAAGCAGGCTAGCAGCCCATCTTGGATCAGGAATAGATATCAGAGTATGACCCACATAAGGTACAGAGAGTCTAGGGTACCAGAGCAGGACTCCTCACCGACAGAGATGGGTGCTGCTTATATTACCACACCTGTGGCCTTGCAGATGTTGTAGGCAGTATTCTCATCAGCCTCACCCAGCACAGCCAAAGGTCATAGACCAGGTGAGCTGTTGTCCCACAGCACCTGAAAGTCCACAGATTCTCCATCTCTGCCCATGTGGAGTCCTGGTCTTGTACCCCAGCCTCTAAACCTTGTACCTCTATATCACTCTAACTGATGTTGTTTTTAGTGGCTGGCAAGTCCTCTGGAGCTGCCATAGCTATCTTGACTTTCCAGAGGCGTAGCCCTTTTAGCCTATTGCGGCGAAAACAATGGAGACTTGTGTGGCACCTTAATGATTAACACATTGACTGCAGCATATGCTTTAATGCACTGCAAAATTTGATACTGGGCTTTCTCTGAATTCTGCGATAACATATTGTCAACAGGCAAAAGGGCCTATTCGTGATGGAGCACTTGCAATGAGCACCTAAAGGAAGCTCCTCCGACCATCACTTTTTACTCCATTGTTGGTACAGAACTGGTCTCGATCTCTCCCCACACGCGTTCCCTCCTTTCTTTAAAAAGTGCTGCTCCTCATTTTTAACACGAAGCTTTGTGAGAAAGGGCGTTAGAAAAGGAATGTACGCCCAAATTCAGGCTGCGCAAGGAAAGCGGCAGATGAAATTACTGTGTGCACAGCCCCGCCAATGTTTATAGAGAAGAAAACCAGCCCTTCCCCTCAGAGGATTTCCTACTCTCAGGGAAAGCAACCTGTGAAAAGGGGGGGGGGGTTGGGTGTGTGTGTGGACAGGGTAAGCTACAAATTATTAGGGCCGCTGGATCTTGTGCACGCTTACTTGGGAACAAATCCCGGCTAATTCGGCAGGGCCCCGAGTAAATACGTGCATTATAGGCTTGGGATACAAGATCACGAGGGGGAGGGAGCGTGAGGCGATGCAGAGCAGGCATAGACAGTCGATCCTGGCGTGGGGAGGGCAGCAGGCGGACGGTGGAAAGACGAGAGGGCCGCCGCCGCCACCGCCACAATAGGGCTTATTGGCAAAGCCCGCATTACATCCTGCAGCAGCGCGAGCCCTAACCTGCCCTAAGTAACGAGAGCGCTTCCAGCCTAGCACACACCCCCTTTCCTGGCGCGAATCTCCCCTGCAGTCACCCCCGCCCGCCTGCAGCCCAGCCACCCAGGAGGAGGGTGCATGCGCCGTGTTGCAGCCAGCTCTTCCTCCCAGACCGGTTCTTCGGCGCGCATGCACAGAAGCGCCCTCCGGAGCCAGCGCTGAGCCCGGCCCCTCCCCCCCCCCGCTCCCATGCCACGTGTCCCCAAGCAGCACTTAACCCCACGTGGGACTGGCTAAAGACGAGCCAATCGGAAGATTGCCTCGCCCTTGAGCACGTAGAGCAGCAGACCCACGTGCGCAGAGGCGCGGGCAGCAGCCGAACTGCCCTGAACAGCTTCTCTTCCTCTCGTTCTATCCTCCCCATCCATCCATCCATCCGCCCACCGCACCCGCACTGCTCTGAGCTGAGCAAAGCTGCCGCGCTTGCTTTTATAGCCTTTGCCGAGGCTGACGCGAAGCAGAGTGGCGTTTCCAACAACCAATAGCGCAGCACCTCTGCGAAGTTGGCGGCGGCTGGGGCCGCTGGGGCTTACAGGGGGACGGGATGGGGGCGACCGCCGGCCCTAAGAGAAGGGGCCCAATAGGAGTCGGGAGAGGCGGGGGCGGGAGGAAGAGCGGAGGGGGTGGAGATCGCGCGGAAAAGCCGGCCAATGAGTGGGGCCGGTGGGCGTGGCTGGGGCGCCCCTGGCGCCAGCGCTGGGAATCCCCGTGCGCTCAGTGCCGTTTCCGCCCGGCCTGCTGAGGAGGAGCTGTTGGCTGTTCGCTGGTGCCGCGGAGGGGGAGGGGCCGCGGCCGCTGCTCTGTGGAGCTTGAGCTCTCGGTCCCGCCTGCCGCCTAGGAAACACCGTGGCGCCCAGCAGGGCCTAGTGCCGGGGGCCCGGGCAACGGGCCGGACAGGTCAGCCAAGGCAAATGAAGAGCAGGAAAAAGGGGGCGTGTGGGGTGAAGAGGGGACACTCGTTCAAAAGGCGGGAGGTGGGTGGGAAAGAGACCCATGGAGGGGGAGGGGCGGGAAACTTATGGAGGTGGCGGTGGTGAGGGCTTGTTTCTGGGTGCTCCTTCCTCTGCTCCAGCCCCTTCTCTCACCGCCTCCTTTCAAGCTCCCGCATCTTTCCAGCTGCCCCGGAACTCTCTCCATGCATTCTCTGCCCTGCTGTGGGGGGATTTAGGGATGTGGGGGGCGGGGAGGGCCGAGAGAGGGAGAAGTACCTCAGCCTGGCTCTTCCAGGGGAAGTGGAGCCTCTCCCGCATGTCGGAGGGGAAAGAAAGAGGTCACACTCCCTGGCCTGCGCTGGGCACCCCGGTTTCCCTGCACCTTTGGAGGCACCTGGATGTGGAGAGAGGAGTGCGTGTGAATGTGTATACATATACGTGTGTGCATATCTATCTATCTATCTATCTATCTATCTATATCTACATACATTCACACGCACCCCTCTCTTTACATCCAGATACCTCCAAAGATGCATAGGTGTGTGCATATATATATCTATATACCTCCCTTTTTTGTGTGTGTCTGTGAGTGTGTTTTGTGTGTGTGTGAGATTGGGGGTGCGTCCATGAGTGGGAATCCCCGCCGAGGTCTTCCCGCAGGGAGGGCAGGCGGTGGGACTGTTTTCCATTTCGCTCCCACCCATCCCCCACCTTCCTCGCCGTGGGGGGTGCGGGTGAGCTTGCCTGGTGCCAGGCGCTGGAGGAAAGAGCGGGGGCGTCATGGCGAACCTGCGTGTCTGGTCCTGGAAGGGGTGGGAGGGAGAGTGGCCTGTGTGTGTGTGTGTGTGTTGTGAGAGGGAGAGAATGGGTGGTGGGGGAGGGGTGGTGGTTTGAAGGAACCTCTGAATTCATTCCTGTTTCGGATTCCCAGGCAGGGTTCTCTCGGTGCAGTGTGTATGTGTGCGTGTGTGTGTGGAGCAGGGTCGTGCTGGAGGTGGGGAAGTAGCCGGTCCAATCTTCTGTGGAAAGCCTACTGTGAGAATGTGGGAAAATCCCTTTCTGGGACGATGGCTTCCACTTCAAAGCAGCTGTTTGCCAGGAAAGGGTGTGTGTGTGCGTGCGACCGCCCGTCTGTGCTCCTCTGTGAGTTCACCATTGCCTCCCCTCTGCTTCCACCCCTCCTCCTCCATGTGCTGGAGCAGCTTCCCCTGAGCTGCTGCTGCTGCTGCTGCTCCTTCCCGCCCCCTCCCTTTCCTCGGCTGTCTGCTTCTGACTTGCTGGCTCCTTCAGGCAACGGGGGAGGAGGTGTTTGACCTGCATTTTCTGCTTTCTCATGGTGCTTGTGTGGCGATGGTGGTGCACTTGAATAATCCTCTTCTCCTTTTCCCTTGCCTGCTGCTGGAGGCTGCAGTATGGACCCCCTCCCCCAACTTTTTCATTGTCTGACGTGTGTGCTCGTATCAGGGTACTTTTTTTCGGTTTTCTTGCATTGATCTCTGCGTCTTAATTGGTAACGCAGCCCCTTGTAAACACAATAATAGTGCTGTGGGCAAGGTCGTCACAGTCTCCCCCCACTCTTGTCTTTAGCAGCTTGTCCTTGGGGTGCCAGTGGCCTGCTACTTGAAAAAGAGCTGCCTTGAACTGAGACAAAAATCCTTTTTACAGTTCTGGGGAATGGTTTGTTTAGTAATCTGGGAAGTGGTTGGTGAGGTTAGAGAATGTCAGGAGCTTCTTCCTTGTGAACTACCTAGCTGAGAGAGGGTTTGGTCTCTGCAGTTAACCAGTGGGGTCTCCTGTACTTCAGGCAGCAGCTCCTATGTTCAGGGAGATTTTTGCAGAATGGAACAAAATATGCTACTGGGATTCCTTTTGCTGAGGTTGGTGTTACTTTAAGGAGATAATGGCCCTTGCAGTGTGGCCTCCTGCAGTTTCTCTCCCTGGCCCATTATGTAATTGGAGTATTTAAGGCTCACTCAGGCAGAGGCTGTGGGCAGCACAATGAATTGGTTTTGTATTGTAGGGGGATGGGGCCATGGCCTCAAAACCCATGATTTTTGGCAGTGAAGACATAGGCCTGATTGCAAAAATGTTTTCCAAATGAGCTGTCGACACTTGAGGATATAGGCTACAGACTAGACAAAGACGGACTACTTCCTTAATGGCGTTCAGGACTCTCCCTTTTCACCTATGAAGGTGACATCAGGCAGTCTGCCCCCTCCCCCCCTCCAGCTGGCCCAGGAAGTCGGTTTTGCTAGCTATGTCTTGCAGCGCAGAGGTGACCGAGGTTGTTGCTTTGCTTTGGATCCTGTGGGTGAACGTTCAGAGCGTTGACAAGCAGCTAATGTTGGCTCTGGAGCTCTGGTTGCTACGTGAGAAGCTTCAGTAGTGTTGGCTGCTGTCTCCAGGGAAGGACAGCAGCACAACCTCCATTAGTGCTGCACTTAGGAGATGGCTGGTTCATGCACTGAGAGGGGACTCTTCTTTCTGGGGCATGCAAGCTTTCAACTAGGATGATGCAAATTGAGTTTTCACCCATCGCTGTCACAGTCTTTGGGACTGCTTTTAGGATTTGGCCTGAATATCCAGGGATGTCTGTCTCCTTTGCAATTGCGAGAATTGATCTGATCTTTCTGAAGTGGGAGATGCAGCACTGTGATTACAGTTTGTCTGACTTTAGCTTCCCTTCCAGTAAATCAGAGAGCCAGATGCTTTGCTTATTGTCTGTAGGTCTCTTTCCTCCCCTTACATTGCCTGGGCCCCATTTGCCTTATTGACAGGAATTTCTGCTTTGTGCAATGGGTGTGTACAGCAGACACTAGCCTCCTAGCGCTGAGAGGATTTTCCATTCACAGAGTGCAGTCAAAATATGACACATTTTGCAAGTGGCAGCAGAGCCCATGTGAAAGAATGGCTCCTTCCAGCTAGGTACCTGGGCAAAGCACACATGGAACTGCTTGAGGCAGGTTTACAACAAGTACACTGTTCCCCGTATAATACAACAGTGGTCTATTTCTGGTGCTTATAAATATCTGCTCCTGCTTAAGTATTGTGGTGCTTTAATATACTTGCTTCTTGAAGTCTTACAGTCACCATAGTCTAATCCCATGGTTAAACACTGTGCTGCAGGCTTTCTTAAGGAGACACTGGCAGTTGTAAGGGGAAGACGGAGCTCCTCCTTGACATTGTCTTGTGTGCTGGATCTGTCAGGGAGCAGAGTGTTGAGGTGCCCTCCTCTGGTTGGTAAGACATGGGCAGTTGCCTAATATCCATAACTGACAATATGGAGGAGGAGGGGAGCTTTCCTTGCAAGTGCTATTATATGTTTACACATCATGTGTGCCCCTCAACCATGATTTGATCCATTTGTCTAGGACTTAAGTGATTATGCTTGCTAAATCTCTGATTTGGTTGGTTTTGGTGGAGGCTGTTAAGATTGTGGTTTTGAGAACCCCTGGAATAGATGTTGAACACCCTTGAAAATGTTCTTTAAACACCAGAAGAATCTGGCATGATTTGCCTACATTAAAGGGTGGCATTTGTGATGGTTTATACTGAAAAAGACGACACTTTAAAATTGCATCCTGGTTTCATAATATGACATTAATGCAAAAACAAGCTGCAGGGTCTTCATATTAAAAAGTGGTTTTTTAAACCTGCAGAGCTGCTTTAACACATAAGTCTAGGCTGCAACTCATTTTGGCAGATTTCTGTTATGAAGAAAGATATTTGTATTGCTGTGCTAGGCAGTGTTATCCTACAGTGACTGAGTACAAATGATTCTCATATTGAAAATGATCCTGAACAGTATGGTATATTTGAAATATTTCTAATTTCAAATATACCATACTGTTCAGGATCATTTTCAAATATGAGAATTTGTAAAACTGAAAAAATAACTCATATTCCTGAGACCCAAAATGTTAGGAGCCCTAATAACCATACATGCTGGTGTTTTCCCCTCACACAGTTGGAGGAATCCTGATAGAATTCTTGATGTTTCTGCGTCTTGAGTGTCAAGGGTATTAGCTGGTTCTAGGAAAATGAACGTTTTTGCTAGAAAATGCTTGACTCAGATGCTACATTTTTTTAAAAAAACAACAACTTTACAGTGCTTTTCTATTAATTTTAGCTATGATACTGAAGACCACTGTAAACCTTGAAGTGGCTTTTAGAGTGATTCTGTTGAGCTCATTTGGAAATAATACTTCAGAGTAAGCAGTTTGATGATAGCTTCCTAACTGGTTGTAAAAACAGAAGTAAAGCAATACAAAGAACAGCAGATAAAGGCAAAAATGTGTGCCACCTGTTCTCTGCTCCAAAGCAACTGCAGTAGACCCTTGAGCTTGTCAGTGAGCAGTGCCCAAAGATCTTTAGTATTCACTTGAATTTCATTTCTGAATACCACTGAAATGGAGCTAATGGCTGCATGTTCCATTCAGGACACAAACAGAATTAATTGTAGTGAGATCCTTCATTGGCCTTCAACGTGGCCTGGAGCTCCTCTTCTGTATTCCACAGAAAATATTAAACTGTTTTCAAGGCTGGGATACCCTGTTATCAGTCAACTCTGTGCTCCCTTCCTTCTAAATTAGAAGCTTAAGTATATTAAGGAACATGCCAGGGAGCATGTGGCTTCTGAGTATCCGCTGGGCCTTTCAACCTACTTGTGTTTGATGCCCCTTTCGTAGGGCCATTTCTTTTCTCATTCAGAACATTATTTGGTCACATCAGAATTGTTGTTAGAAACTCAGATTTATAAGCTAGGGGGCAAATGGCTCATTAAACCAATGTTGCAGTCGCCAAAACTGAATGTCTAGTTGCTATTTTGGGATAAGATGGCTCTAAAGCACGGGTGTCAAACACAAGGCCCGCGGGCCGAATCCGGCCCGCCAGACCTCGTCATGTGGCCCGTGTAGTCTGGTCTATATATATATCTGTGAGGGAAGCTTGGGCTGCGGTGCGCGCGCAGGGCGCCTCGGGTCCCTTCTGCGCAGGGGCAGGCGCAGGCCTCCCCCTCCTCCAGCTACCTAGCTGAGACTTATTTGACACGGCGAGGGCGGGGTTGGATATGGGAGGCCGCTGCTGCTGCTCGCAACTTCTTTTCGGGCTCGCCGGGGTGAAATAAGTCCTGGCGGGAGTGCAGCGCGCCTGCGCGAGGTGGAACGCGGAGAAGGGCAGAGCCGGCTTCGCGTGCGTTGGAGAGAGGGAGACCGAGAGCGCGCTTGTGTTTCGGGAGCGCGCCCTGTGAATACTCGGGGCGGCGTGCTTTTGCTTTGCTTTTCTTTATTTATTTCTTTAGGCGCGTTTCCGCGCTGCCCAATGAACAGCATCCTCCGCCTCTGGGGATTCGTGATTCAAAAGCAAATTCGATACGCAAGTGCATGTTTTGTAAATAACGTCAGGCGCGGCTTCCGCAGGGTGTGCGTTGCAAAAATTTATATATGGGGGGAAAGCTGATAAGGAATTGGTTTATTTTTTAGGGTATTTACACATCATGCAATTTTTCCCTCAATGTTATTACAGGGTCCGGCCATCAGTTCCCACCCTCCTCAAAGGTTTAGGGTAGGTAGCAAAGGGGGGGAAATCCAAACAAATGCTCGATTAAAAATTGGGGAATGAGAAAAATTAAAACCTGCACATCTTGTGTAACTTAAACACCAAGCCAAGCAGGAAACAATTTTTATGTTCATATATGTATTCAAATGAAATCAAGGTGTAGTGTTCCATGAGCCAGAAGCTTTGCATTACTTAATCCAGCTGTTAAAGGTGTCATGGGCTTTGAAGACACTCGAACTCGAACCAGCCCTTTGAGGGTGACCAAACTGCTGATGCGGCCCCCGGTGAATTTGAGTTTGACACCCCTGCTCTAAAGTCTTGTTTTTCAAATGATGGACTGACCGTGATTGATTATTAGTTAAATATCTGGCTTGTACAGATTACAGCCTTAAGCTAGGTTAAGAACTTTGAGAACTTTATCCAGGAACAGTCCACATATATATTGACCTATTTCTACTTCTTTTTCTTAATGGTGACGTGGACCATTCATGATGTAAGAATACTGTAGTCTTCACAACTGTGAGCAGGGCAGGGGGTGGGGTAGGTGAAGACAAGCTACAACAATTAACTTTAATGTTGTTCACTGTTCCTGATCAGGCTGCACAGAAAAAGCATTTTGGTTCCTGAAATTCATTATGATTGTGCGGTTAAAATATAACTGATAGAATTTTATAGGATGTGGTATTAAGTGTGTGAAACAGTCAAGATCCATGGAATTGCACTTTTGTCCCCAATCTCACACCTTTTATCAAATGGAATTTCAGTTTGTAAGTCACACTGGTGTGGTTGCCTACATTAAGATGCTTGGTGCCCTTTGTATGTTAGGTAGCACACATTTTGGTCCCTTAAGCCAGACTGGAATAACACTACAACAATGCAGTTTTGTGGGGATGTTGACTTGTAGAAAACATAAGGGCAATAGAAACCGGTATTGAACAAATGGCTTTAATTGGAATGGTGTTAGCAAAGAGCTTATCCCGTAAGGTGGAGGAACTGAATGAAATTGATAAAGGTTGGCTACTCAGGTTGAATAATGGCTAACAGATAAGGAACTGGCTTTCAAGTATTGACAATTGAAAATAAATACATAGGGTTTGAGAAATTGAAAAGTTAGTCATTGCCCTGGCAAATTTTACTCATATTAGGGGCAATTCTGGAGCAGTTTTCTCTGATGGACAGTGGGACTACACTAATGCAGAAGAGGTACTTGAATGGATTCCTTGATCAGAAGTTCTGGAATTCATTTATTTTGGGGGCATCCCTGCTGAAGACAAAAACAGTCGCTTATAGTCTCACTTCCTGTACATCTAATTTGTGTGACTTTTAAAAATAGAAAGTTAGGCAATGTAAGTTTTTACAGTCTTGCTATGTTCTTCACTCTTTTTTGTGAGCCTGGATTATCAGGGTTCTTGCTGCACTGATGTCCTATCCCAGATAAATGATAAGGGGTAGCCTAAATGTTGTGCTTGAATCTTTTAAAATTAAGAACCCAGTCTTGAATACTATAATTAGCAAATATCAGGCTTTTCAGTTATTCTAACAGCTGGTTTAACAAATCTCTTTCAGAGAACAAAATGGGACTTATGTGGTGGTAGTGCATTTTCAAAGAAGAATATTTTTCATCTATCTATCCATCTACATCTCCTTCTACTTTACTGCTTGTTTGTTAGAATCATAGTAGAGTAGGGATTTCTCTGTTTCTGAGGTATTTCAGTATCCCAAAGGAATGGCAGTCGCTTCTAGCATATGGATTGCAAACAGTTAGTGAGTGCTTACAAGCCATCATAGCTGGGGAAAATTTGGAAAAAAACTTTAATGACATTTCACTAGGCCTGATCCATTTTATCTGGAGGAACTGAGAAACGTGTACTTCTGTACATACACATGGATTGAAAAACACAGCTCTTTCTTTCTTTTTTACCTTCTGGCTAAACAAAACCAGGGGTGGAAGTTTGACACTTTCCTAACTATGGAGGATTCCTTCCCTTTTCCACACTGACAGTATTCAACAGTTACTTTTGTCCTACTGGACTCTGCTTAGGGGATAGGACTTGAGTACGTTGCTAGGAATCTTAGTCAGTGCTTTTATAGCATGCTCAATCAGTTTATAATGCTCAGATTAACTTGTTTACCACTAAAAGAGTTTCTTTTGGCAATGTATTATATAGTGGAGGCTTTTGTGCATTCATACTATAGCCCCAGATATGAAATTCGCTGAAGAGCATGGAAAGCCATGTGAAAGCTGCGGAAGCATTTCTTCTTCTGAAATGTTTTAAAAATCTTAATGCCTTTCTCACTCTGGATTGAAAGAGTGAAATGAAGCACTGACAAGTTGCTAGTTGAATGCAACTTTAGGAAATTATGCAAGTGTGGCTAAAAGCAACACCTCATGTTTAAAGCTGTAGTTGCTGTTGTTGTTTGATGCAGACAAGTTTACTCTTGTTAGTCCTTCAGGGCCCATGGACCTCAAGGTGTGTCAGTTAGATTCTGTTGCATCCTATGCCATGACAAAATTGTCAGCTAAACCTGGGCTAGAAAATGGATGTTTCGAGCCATATAACACAGAAAGTGTGGCATGAAGAATGCTCCTAGCCATGTAGACCACTCCTGAGATGCAGGTCACAAGAACGTTTCTGAAATTTCATAGCATGAGTTCCTCATTACTGGGAAACAAAATTCATTTCTAGGTTACCTAATCTGATAACATTTGAAAAGTCATATGTTATCTAGATTTGTGTCCTATGCTGTAGACCTATGGCAGGCTAGAAGATTGTCCGGAAAGTAGGTCGTTTTTAGAGGGGCGAGAAGGAAACTACACCTTTAACCTCCATTGTCAGTTTTATTCTTATTTATACTTCCTGCAAACTATAGTCCAGGACTAATTTACTAATACTATTAGTACTGTTGCTGATTAGTACTAGTAATACTAATGCTATAGACCAGTGTATAACTTCCTTTACTGTGTATAAATCAAGTGGGATGTGTTGTGTGGAGCGGGGGCAGAGACAAGAGAATATATGTACCAGCACCAGGTATTAAATTATTGTTTTTGAGACATAAGTGGATGAGTGGTATCACATTTCAGTTAGTTTCAATTTGTTCCTTGTCACAAATTGTCACATCTGTGTTACTTCTGCTCTTCCCCTAGATGCCTGATGTACTTGAATGATCCCTATCATCATTGCTTTGTTTTAAATAGCCCTTCAACCCTATGGCATAGTTCATGAATCTCTTGTGGTTTGGGATATAAAGTAGAGAGGTTGTGGCTTACTGAAGGTTACTGGGGTCTAAGTTCTTTGTTGCATCAGTTGAACTGCAATGTATATTGCTGTAGGCACTTGCTTTTAATAAATGCTGTAGAACAGGCATAGGCAAACTCGGCCCTCCAGATGTTTTGGGACTACAATTCCCATCATCCCTGATCACTGGTCCTGTTAGCTAGGGATGATGGGAGTTGTAGTCCCAAAACATCTGGAGGGCCAAGTTTGCCTATGCCTGCTGTAGAATAAATGCTGCTCCCCCTGATTGCTTGTGGGCTAAATTACATAGTTAGTTTTGAAACATTTTCATGGAGTGAAGTGGAGAGTTGTGAGAACCCTCCAGTGGTTTGAATGTATCTTCCATTTTTTAAAATATATTTTTTGGGACTCCTAGGGTGCCCTGTGACCTGTCTGTCGTTGTGTGTTACAGCCGAGGTCAAGCTTGCATCTGGAGATAAACTTGAGTTGTGTTCCCAGGTCTGCTTGAATGCATGTTGAAAGTCTGTAGAATGTGTCGTCATGGGAGTTGCCATATACCTTCCTGATATTTTCACATCAAATGTGTTTCAGCGGCAATTATGATTGTTAAGAGGACAGTTGGAGATGGGGCAGCAGTGATGGGCCTCATTTCTTGATACTGTACTTAGTACCTTACAGCACAATTCTAACTATATCTACTCAGAAGTAAATCCTATTGAGTTCAAGGAGCTTATTCCCACCCAGGTAAGTTGGGTTGGAATTGAAACCTAAAATTCATAATATTACTTGTACTGGTTTTAAGTGATGCCAACCTTGACTGGACACTTACTTTGGTGTTAAGAGTAGCTTATTTCGGATTAGCTTCAATCTGTTCTTAATTGACTTAACCTATGACTGAAATAGGTTTGATAAAATAGAAATAATCTTTTGTGCACAGATTTGTACTAGTTGAACTACATCAGTTGATAGTCAGTAGTTTTAAAAACTAGAATTCTCTTGTGTGCTGAAAACTTTTGTTGTTTTTTTAGGTAGGTTTTTCTGTTGATCTTTTAGTAAATTTGGGTCATTTCCCAGCTTTGTTAGCTTCACCTTTCTGGAAAAGTCTTATTTCTGTGAAATGGGGATAGTATTTTCTTCCTTTTGCGATTTTGTGGTGTCAGACCTTACTTTGGGTGGGCTCAGTGTCTCATGCTGTGTGTGTCCAATACTACTAAAGTGAAAGTAAAATACTGTTTGGAATTTGTTTACCTCAAAACTGCCCCTTACTCTAATTAAATACGGACTATGAATAGTATTTTTGTGGTGTATTCTTTCAGTGGCTTGCTAACAAATTCTGAAGATAAGTCACTCTTCAGTGACTTGCTATTTGTGATCTGACTGTACATCTTTATATGTGGGGGGGGGATCTGTGAAACTGGAGAGAATGTGAGGCTAGAACATCTGTCCTATATCAAGAATGGGGAACCTTCCACATGTTGGACATGAGCCGGAATGGCTAATGGTCAGGAATTATGAGACCTGTCGTCCCCAAAACAGCTGGAGGGCCATAGATTTCCCACGTAGACATTAAAAAGATAATGTAATATATCTTTAGCCTGGTAAATTTTATCAAAGTCCAGTCAGAGGGGTGGTTGCACTGAAAACTTGTCAGAGGTGGATCTGCAGTAGCTTGTTTTAAGTATGCATTGCTGGCTAGTATACACTACAAATCCCAACATGCTGCACTCCACCTTAACGCTTATAGCATGCTGGGGCATGAAGGTTTCTCCAGTAAAGTCAGGCGTTTAACAGCTCTGTACCATATTCAGTCCATCCCTAGTCTTCAGTTATAACCTGTAATACCTTAAAAGTGCTTTCCCTCCTTTTAAATGCTAGTTGCACAGTTAACCAGACTGCATCTTTCAGAATAGTAGTTCATAACAGAAAAGAAGATAATCCTCTGGCACCTTTATTGGAACGTGAGAATTTGGGCACAGGGGTCTGTTTCACTGGGAACATTCATTGGCTTTTGAAGGATAGTTATATCTAGCTACACACATTCAGAGGGAGGAAAACCCTATTTTGCAGTCCTATTACCTTTATATTTAATTAGTGTCTGTTCTGCTTAACTCCTAATTTCTTAAAGTTAGTTTTCTTGGTTCACTGACACATGTCGGCAGCAAGAAACCATAAGGACCAGGCCTGAGGACTGGAAGATATTGCACATTCAGTACAGACTTGTTAGGGTGAATCTGATCTACATCTATTGTCCATTTACTTTCAGGAATGGGATTTTGAAGTGTTGCATTTACTAGCTTGGTTTATATCTCTTGGGTTTGTTTCCTTTCACCCCATAAATGCTGGGATCCTGCTCTTGGTCAAAAGTCACTCTTAAAGTTTTCTGAGCATTCTGAAAGGGCCTCTGCACTGATACGGTTGTAAGTGAACCAGCCTGCTAATTGTGTTGATGTTGCAGACCACTAGAATGAACTGTTGCGAGTTCCAGACAGGGCAGGTAGTTTGTAGCAGAAAACTACCGGGATATCTGTAAGAGCTTCATAATTTCCCACGACATGATCATTGAAAACCTGTCTGACTCTTCCAACATTGTGTAAACCCTTGCTCCAGGAAAAATCATGTGAGCTTAGGTGTTAAGAATCCTTCAGTTTTCTGCAACGGCTAAGCTGAAGTAGGACATTTGACTTCTATGTAAGCTAAAGATGTTGATTATTACAGATTGGAGATCCTCTTGCATATTGCGACTGGCTGAGGAAACAGTTAATGAGACTATGTCTGAGAATGTAGGGAAGTAGATTAGTAGTAGAATCTGCTGGTTTTGGAGGCAGGAGAGGAAATCCGTAGCCTTTTCTACAAGTAGCAGCTGCGTTGCAGCAGCTGAACTCTGTCTAGCAGTGTTGCAGCTCCCTTTCTCCCCTGGAAGAGAGCACTGATTCTAGGCAGCAAAATGTCTCCCTTTAGAATACAGCAAAGAACTCTGGTAAAATCTGCTTACCTGGGACTCTAGAAAGTTAGGTTTTCTTCTTAGGTCTTTACTCGCTTGCTTGCTTGCTTGCTTGCAAGAGAAAGAGGGAAGCAGATGAGTCAGAGCATATGACTCTTGTTTTAATGTAGGGATTTTGCTGTGTTGGGGATGTGTGTGCTAGGTATGGAACATGTCAGTGGAGGCAGTGAGTTTGGGGCCCCAGTTGCAGGAGTTGCAGAATGGAAGCAGTTCCTGATGCGATGGAAGCAGCTTCCTAATACCAAATATAGTTAAGAATGAATGTTGGATAGCCAGGCAGGTCTTCATTAGAAGCAAGTTCAGAAACCTTTTCTCTGGCTTAGCTTTTCCTCAGTACATTTGTTTCCATATTTATATATATAGCTCCTTGAACCATATATATGAATACGTTGTCACTAAACTAGTAAAATTCAGAGATGCAGTATGTGAAAACTCCCAGACTTGGGGGTTGCTTTGGAATGATTTGCATAAGGATGAAGAGTTGTGAAGAATAAGCCTTTGGTCAAGATCTTCAGAAATCAATAACTGGGGAGTGTAAATGAAGAATCTGTCCTTTTTTGGTGGGAGTCTCCATAAAGGGGCAGCAGCACTGCCCTAGCCCTTCATTATGATATGGTCACCAATATGAAGATGATAAAAGCAGTGGGTCATTACTATGATTAACACAGAGTGCAATGGTTAGCATGCAGAACAAGTACTTCAGTCAGTGTTGTTGTTGTTGTTGTTATTATTATTATTATTATTATTTGTTTATACTCTGCCCATCTGGCTGGGTTTCCCCAGCCACACTGGGCGACTCCCAAGCAAATGTTAAAAACACAATAGAGCATTAAACATTAAAAACTTCCCTAAACAGGGCTGCCTTCAGATGTCTTTTAAAAATAAGATAGTTGCTTATTTCCTTGACATCTGCTGGGAGGGCACTCCACAGGGCAGGCGCCACTACCAAGAAGGCCCTCTGCCTGGTTCTCTGTAACCTCACTTCTCGCAGTGAGGGAATCACCAGAAGGCCCTCGGCGCTGGGCCTCTGTGTCCGGCAGAATGATGGGGGAGGAGACGCTCCTTCAGGTATACAGAACCTCAGATATATAAGCTAGGCACCAAATGGCTCCTTAAAACAGGGTTAAGTGACAAAAACAGAAAACCTAGTTGCCATTTTGGGGCCAGACAACTCGAAAGTTGTATTTTTCAATACAACTTTTAGTTCCTGAAATTCATTCTGGTTGTGCAGATAAAATACAGTGGATAGAATTCATTGTTGACATCTGAAGGCAGCCCTGTATCGAAAATTTTAATGTCTGATGTTTTAAAAAAATTATATATGCTGTAAGCTGCCCAGAGTGGCTGGGGAAATCGTGAGAACAGTCAAGATCCAAGGATCCCCAGGCATGTACCTCAGATGGTGGAGACATCAGTTGCCATCCTGGTGCCAGGGCTTCTTCAATTGGTCGCAAGTGGCTGATAGCCGGGTGCAAAATATGCCTGGCGATTTTCAAATGCTGACTGCAGTCTGTCGTGCCCATGACCTGTGAAGCACATGCTATTTTAACGAGGGAGTGTTGTTAATGTTGCTGTGATTTTTGGAAAGCCTCTCTGCGATAGGATAATTATGCTGAAATCAGCAGCAGCATAAAATGTAGATTCTGGATGTCTGAAAGCCTTGATCTTCAATGTTGAATAAGGGGTACATCCCAAAATTATGCTTCCTAAAAAAGTTTGAAGAGCGGGAAGTATCAACATTATATTTCTGCGCTATAAATTTAGAGCTTTTAAGTTAAGCTCAGAACATTGTTGAGGTGAGAGGTTGTAGTATACCAGTCAAGAACAGTCCCTTTAGCAGTTGTTGTCTGTGCACTTCTCCCGCACTGCAAGTTAATAGTCATAGGTGTTCCCTTATTCCAGAGTGCAAACTGAGACAGAGAAATAGTAACCTGCCCTATCTTTGCAGTACTAAATTCAAAATGATTGCCTTGGGTTCCCTTATTTGTTTGGATTAAGGCTGTTGCCACTTGTTCATTACAGTCCTGTGCACGTTGACTCAGAAGCAAGTCCCAGGGTCGTCAGTGGAGCTTAATCCCTAGTAGATGTGAATCTGCTGCACTTCTCTCAGGCCACTGGTGAACAAACAGGAAGCCGTACTCAGATCTCCACAGAATGGGCAGAAAGGCACTTCTTGTCATGCCACAATGTCTGCTAGAACCAGCCTTTTTGGGGCTACCTACAAACTCCCAACTCACACATTTTCTTTGCTTTCTACTCTCCTCATCTAGTGATAGTTCCGATAGACCTGCAACTCTGCTCTGTATTCCTTCTCCTTGTTCACAGGATTGACTGGTCACACTTGCATGTGATCTGTCATTGCTGGCAAATCTCTTCAGACAAATCACCTGCCTCTCTCTTGCTATCCAGATCACATATCCCCTTTCTTGAAACGTGCCAGTTTATGCAGTGTCTGCTGTGACCTTAAGAATGTAGTTCCTGACATGTAAGAATAGACCTGGCTTCACTTGGTTGATAGATGGAAGCCAAAAGTCCTTTTGTTCATTGTTCCTTTAGCCTCCCTTGAATGGTTGTTGCTGTGTCCCCAAAGTCGTCATAGAATTCTCAAGCAAGCTATGTTGCAATTAAGGAACTTCACAAATTAAGTATCACATGCAACCAGGCCTATCCCTCTCCCTCTTTTTTTACATTGTAGTTCGGACATTGGTCTCTGCTCAGTTGGCATTCTGCTTTGGTTAGCTTCTCTATGCTTCCTCAGAAGTCAGCAAATGCTAAAAAAACGTAATCAGATCTCATGTTAGTGGGCCTTCCTTTTCTCTGTTTTAACCACTGAGTGTTTTTTCCTGTTCTGTAGTGATATGTTTTGTGCAGCTCCTGTACTAGTAAGCAGAATAAAGAGGTAATTCAGACATTCTTTTGAAGGCATAGCTATTTTTAAAAATGCTTACAGTTCCAGCCTTGCAATTGCAAGTATATAATAGCTAAACACAGAGCCTTTGCTCTGATCATAGAAGTCTGAGCCTCGGAACATTTTTAGAAATTAGGAGAAATAACAAAAGTGACGTTGGTGATCCTAGTGTTAGTGGAAATTTCCAGGGTCATGGGATGTAGATAATACTGTTTACTAACTCTTGTACTTGCCTGTCTTTAGTTGTATGCATTGTACAGAAATATGATTGACAAGGAGGAAAATGTATGGGTGTGTGGACTATAGGGAGTGGTGTAGAATGTTGCCCTTTAACCTAAGACTGGGCAGAGGTGATTATTTTTGTGTAGCAATATCTGCTCCCCCCCCCCAACTGCTACTCCCTTAATACAGCTTTTGGCCTAGTCACTTTCATTCCAGGGCGGAAGGGTATCTTCTTGGGTGACGGGGCCGCTGAGAGGAGCAGGAAGCTTTGCATTTTTAAGACACATTTTTTCTCATGTGAATATCTGGCTGGGTGTTTATCCTTTCATGATCTCCAAAGCTTTTTTAAAAAGGTTCCTGAATTGTTCTAGCCATGGCAGTGGTGTTGTGTGGGGATGGTTTTTTACACTATACAGTTATGTACTTGCAACAGTTGCACCACCCTTATACTGTGTATACAGTGGTACCTCCGGTTACGAACTTAATTCGTTCCGGAGTTCCGTTCTTAACCCGAACCCGTTCTTAACTTGAGGCACACTTTCGCTAATGGGGCCTCCTGCTGCCACCGCACCGCCGGTGCACAACGTCCGCATCCTGGGGTGAAGTTCGCTACTGGGGCATCTACTTCCAGGCTCGTGGAGCTCGTTACCCGAAACGTTCGTAAAGAGGACGGTACGTCACCCGAGGTTCCACTGTATGCCTATTTCAGCTTCTCTGGTTCAGCTTAGGGAAGCTAGTTCTGGCTTTTCAAATCTGATTTTAGTGAAGCCTGTAGGTAGTGACTCTTCTTGACCATAGAGCCTCCAGCTCTGTGAAAAACTGACACTAATAAACACCTGAAGAGGTCAGTGGCACCTGGCACCATAGGAATCGCTTTTGTGGCCAGCAGCTCATAGGAGTGTTTGTTACTCGTGGAACACACACTGCGCTTTCAAGGAGGCTTTCACATCTTCTCCTTTTGGTGCCCACTGCAGCTTTGGCTTGTAAAGTTTTTGTTGGCATGATTTTGAGCCTACTAAATGGCCAAAAAGACTTCAGAGCTTCTTTGGACTTGGAAACGTTCAGTAGTCTGCATAGTGCTGCTACAGTGGAGGTCTATGTCTGACTCCAGAGACATAATTTTTGGGCAGGTCTCTGCTTGTTACTGCTTTACATTAAACCAGTTTAAGGACCCAGCCTTTTGCATTCCCACACATGGCTTGTACCACTCCCTGGAGCTTCTTACCTGTATATGCATGGCCTTGTTGCTCAGTGGTGGGTGGATTTTATCCTTGTTATTTTACAAGAACCCCAAGATCTACCAGCCAGAGCCAGGCGCAAAAGACATAGAATTAGAAGTAGAAAACAGACTGCCTGTGAGCATATTTTGAGTCTAGGAATTGATTTTCAGTACCAGAGCTGAACTGAGTTCACAGTCCTTTCACACAGAAGCCCTGCTTAGCTTTCTTCATTTTAGCAGCCTAATTTATGTGGGATCTATCTTCTGCCCACTCACATTGTATGTAGATTGTGTGAGAAACCTGGGTTCCAATTAAGGAGGATTTGGAATACTTGGACTTCAGTGCCTCTTAGCATTCGTGTGTAGGAGGGGCTAAGCAACTTTAAAATGGAGCCTCATTTAGGCTTATTTTGACCCCAGAAAAAGTTAATTTCTCCCAAAGATACTGCAGCAAGCTGGGTGCAAGGCCTATGCAGATGTGCACAAGCCATTAACATAGCTTTACAGCAGAGTAACTCACCAACATGCAGTCCTAACTTCTCTATAGTGAATATAGCTACCCATTCACCTCCCAGTTGTGCTGTTACATGGTACTTACTTACTGATGGTTCTTAGAACGTTGACCCCCAAAATCATGTGAGTGATGATGTAAACCTGTTTAGGAGTGCCCAGAAAAGGGTTAAATGTCCATTTGGCAGCCTATGGACTCATTCTGCGGCTCCTGAATCATACCAGCACCATCAAGCTTACATTTTGTTATGAGTGCTTCTAACAACATGTCAGACCCTGCAAGATGAAGAGAGAGAGTGCAGGAGGGAGAGGGAGTTTGTGTTAAGTAGCTGATCCCACTTCTCTGTACTGAAATTTTCCAAACGGTTTCTAGTTTTACTGTTCCACCCTCCCTGCCCTCTCCCCACCCCCATGGCAGCAGCCTGCAAAACATATACGATCAGTTTGATCGGTCTGCAGGATCATTTGCTGGTAACTTTTAAGGGGAGGGAGGAATAAAATCAGGTTTATAATGGAGGTAGGGGCTGAACCTTAAGTATAGAGTAGCTGCCACGGCTCCATAATTGCTGCACTGTGTCGTGTTGCCATGGTTCCCAGTGCTGTGTCTCTGCATGGTTTCTGAGAGTAGGGCCAAGGCAGCCAGTCACAGCAGAGCTGCTGTGTACGTGTTTGGGGAGTTTAGACTTGTACTGACAAGGAAGTGATTGGAGAGAGCCCTGTGCTTATAGTTAGGGTGTTAGGAAAGGATCTGGGTATTTCCCACCCCATATTGCGTGCGTTTTTATTCCTTCCCTTCCTCCTCAGACAGACCGAGGTGGGGAACATCATAAGGCAGCCTAAATGCTTAGTTCCTCCCTCCGCCGGTCCTCAGTCACGGGGGCAATGACATGAAATGTGGGATTCCTTCCTCTACCAAATGGTGGGGTGGGGTAGCTGTGGGGAAGGGAGGCTGCTGCCTTTGGATTGGCTGGGGCGTGTTTTCATCAGAGATCCCTTGGCTGACTTGCCATCTGCATAGGCTGTGAATACTTCTCTCTGGCGCAGACCTTGTTCCTTGGGATTGCATCATCTCTGGGAGAGCAGCCAGGTCCGGAGCACTAGTACAAAGACTTTGTGAAGCAGATGCGGCCTGTTCTGTCTCTGAAGCATTTCTCCTCCTTCCTGCTCATCCTTCCCACAGGATTCCAGAAAGAGAGCTTGCTCTGAGAGCCTCTCAGTAGGTCAGCTGCCCTTTGGACTCTGAATCCCAGCTGCTTCCTGTACACCTGGCTGATGCAATGTCTGCCTTTGAAATCCCTGCTGGAATTCACTCTGGAGTGGTTTTGTTTGCCTTTTTTGGGAGTGGCCAAGCAGGCAGAGTAGGCCTGTCACATGACGTCCTTGAATATAAGAAGCCTGTCGCCAGATTTGCAGATGCAGAGCTCTCTCCTTTCCAATCTAGCAACCGGTTCCTGGCAAATTTTGTCAGGCATTGCCTTCTCTTGGTGGCAGATATATATCATGCGCACATTACAGTTGCTAGCATTGTAATCGGTAATTTGCTGTGGCCTCTGTGATTGTCCTGGGAATTCTGAAGGGGTTGATCTGAATTTGAGTTCCAGTCCAGCTGAGTCTGTTTACTGCACCGTTTTCTTATGATTCAGCTGTTTGCATTATTTTTCTCCCAAATGCCATCTACGTAAAATAATTTAGGGAGTGATACTTTACTGACAGGTTTGTAAGGATTCATATTTTTAAAAGCAAAGGCCTGCTTTTGCTATTTCCAATAAGGTATTTTACTTTCACATACCCACCAACACCACCACCACCTCCCACACACTTTGGATTGAAAAGCAAGGTATTTATGAGTGCTCATCTTGATGCTTTGGCCCCCTTTAACTGTGAATCTCAGAAGACACGTGGTGTCACCACCCTTTCATGTGGTGCTTATGATAGAGCATGGACCTTCCTTGTGGTCATCCCAGGTTTTTTCACTGTTATATCCTGAATTAGAATTCTAATATCAAGGCTTCCAGACAGTTTGGAGTGATAAATTGTGGCCGGATGCTAATTGGGGTTGACTGCTAGACTAGATGATCCATTAGTCTGACTCACTCTGAAAGTATTTCATATTGGTCCCTGAACCATCCTTTTGTGTCAGAGGAAGACTGGGGAAGGCTTTCCCAATTTAGAGAACCCTCGTTTTCATTTTGTAAATGTAGCTTTTTGTCCTGTGGCTGAAAAATCGTGCAGTGACAACGTTTGAATAATAGAAATAGGAAGCAAAGCAGCAAAAAATTGATTGCCCAACTAACAAATATCAATCTGGATGTTGAATTTATAATTTAAGGGATAACTCAGGTTTTTCACATCTGAGTCAATCGATCACAGTGCTGAGGATCCAGTGTAGAGTAAATGCAGTATGCCTGGCAACATGCAACTAAAATATGTAAATCAACTGCAGCCCTCTAGCTTGTAATCTATTTCCAGCTCAGCCTTCAGTGCTGAAATGGCTCACCCCCCCCCCTGCTTTTTCATATGCTTCATCTACCAGCTTCTGTTTTATTCAGGCCTTATACCCTGTGTCCTATGATTTACAAATAGAAAGCTATTAAGCACAACCCCGCCTTATCCACCAACGAGGCAACTAGCATAAAAACAAAATTAAAGTGGCTACACTCTGTGGAATGGCTGTCTAATAAGAAAAGTGTAGAACAAGCTGAATGCCCAAATGAGAACAAAAATGAGCAGTAATTTGAGCAAAAGAAATGCAAGCTGATAACAAGGGATGCAAAAGAAGAATGAGACAGTGCATCAGTAAAGACACTTAAAGTCAACTTTTTTAAGAACCCTCTTTAAAATACATTAGAAGCAGCAAACCAGCTGGGGAGATTGCTGGATTTTTGGGTGATAAAGGAGTTAAATGTGAACTATTGGAGTAAAAGAGTGAGTGCAGAGAAGCTTGAATGAATTCTTTGCATCTATCCTCAATGCAGAAGATGGAGTTGAGATTCTTTCCTGGGTGACATGTGCAAGGAAGAATCTAAGGTATAGAAACTTTCCTGGGTGACATGTGCAAGGAACTGTGCCAGGAGAGAGATCTTGGTGCTTTTCAGTAGTATTTACTGTAGCATCTTTATTGAGAGATTGCCTGAGTTGGGGAGGGGTATACTGCTTTACAGTGGTTCCAGGCTATTACTCTACTCCCACACATTTAATGGGATGTGATTGGCTGATTTTTAAATATCAGCATAATGTTAATTAACTATTCCTGATCATTTTTCATTCTTGGGGGGGAGAGAGCGTTGTCTCATTTTATTATACACATTTATGTTACAGTTTTTTAAAAAATAGTTTGTATATTTTAATTGCTGTAAGATGCCAAGTTTTTTTAATAAAGCTTTTCTAATAAATTTAATAAACTTAAAATTTAAATAGTGGTTGGAGACAAATTCTAGGCCTTGTCAAAAGCTTAACAAATCCCTGGATCCAGATGGCACCCACCTAAATGTGAAATTGCTGTTCTTGTAATAAAATTATGTAACTTGTCCCTAATAACAGTCTCCATACCTGGGGATTGTGAAGTGGCCACTGCAATACCATTTTTTTAAAAAACCAGGGGAGTAGGGAGAGATTCAGGAAATTACAGATCACTTAGCTGTTCTGGGAAAACTAATATGAAAAGCATTATTAAACACAAAATCATCCAGCACTGTTGTTGTTGTTTGCGCCTGTCTTTCTCAAGAGGCAATGGAGTGAACCTCCGGGGGTGAAGTCAAACCACTGTGTTAGCCGCACTGAAGTGACCTTGCCAGGACGCAAGCCTGGGCTGTGTGTCTGGAGGTCCTGGGCTGCCCAGACGACAAGACCCTGCTCTCAGCCTCGCTGGTGTGGTCTAAAGAACAGCAGAGCAATACATTTGGCACCAGCTTGGCTGCAAGAGTTGCCAGAAGGAGGTGTACAGGACGCCATCCAACCGCCTTAGGGACTCCACTCTGGATTTGTGTTGGGTTTACTCCTTAGCTTTTTCTTCTCCTGAAGATATCTCACAAGGCAGCGGAGGTTTAGGACCAGAGTTTTCCTTCTCTTAGGACAGAGGTTTCCTTCTCCTAGATGGGCTACCATCCCAGGTTGACGAGCCTCATCCTTTCCTCTACAGCACATGCAGAAAATGCTTTCTTGACCATTGGACCCACGGTTGGTCTCATTTGCTCAATCTGCCAAAACCTGTCTTCGCATTCAGGTGAAGTCCCTAACTCACTGAGAGTTTGAGACCCATTGGCTACCCTCATCTGGTTTAGCCAGCCAGTCGAAGCCATATCTGGGGTGTGGCCACTGTCGCATGCTGGCAGCTTCTAGGAGCCACAGTTGAGAGCTCAGCTCTCACCATCAAGCATATCGAAGAACAAATGGTGCTGAAGAAGAATCAGCATGGCTCCTGCAAATATAAGTGCTGCCCGACTAACCTATTAGAGTTCTTTGAGAGTATCAGTATGGATAGAGTTGAATCCAGTAGACGTGTACTTGGACTTTCGAAAAACTTTTTGATGTGGTGTTAGGAGTGAGCAGGGGTGTGTGTCCAAGTTTACTCATCCCACCAGATTGTTCAGGGAAGCTACCAAAAAATCAGGGGATGCAACTGCAGCATTTGATACTAGGCCCCTTCCTCTCACTTGCTTTGTCAGATGCGCTATTCCATATGCTATAAGTGAATGCAGGGGCCTCTTCTGTGACATAATGCCTGTCTTTGTGCTGTTCCAAAACCACCCCAGCTGCTTCGTTCCTATAGTTGATATCAAACTAAGATCTAATGTGCCTTGTGCTGGCCTCCTCCTTAGCTGTTTCCCCTCCCTCTGAATGTGGTCTGGGGAAAATGAATCCAGAAGCGTTGGCTTGCATTTTTGTTGTTTGGTGTGTTTCTGAAATTGCTTGTTCCTCTGATTTTCATTCTCATTAATTCTACTTTAGTATCAGCTGCACATGTGTTTCCCCTCTAGATCATTGACTCAATAATGCTAGCTCTTCCTGATTTTCACCGTTTGACTCTTTGTTAGTTTCTGTTCATATTTGTGTGCTTCCAGCCAGTTTTCAGGACCATCTCAGAATGACATTTTCAGGGCTGGCGTGACAAAGAATGACAATCCTCTAAAATTGTGTGTAGTTGCTACTTTGATACAGAGCTATCAGCATGGCTGAAGAACCCAGTGGATTTGGAAACAAGAATATGAAGGGAAAGCATATGTGGAGGATGCACAGATCTGAGGGGGAAAGAAATTGAGGAAGAACTGTTGGGAGAAATGGTTACACAAGGCCTAGAGACTTGGGCAGATAAGGAAGGTTTGAAATATGGAGGCTGTGACCCAGAAGCCAAGGAGGCAGTGGCCCAGTTTGCAAACAATATTAAGACATAGTTTTAACACATGCAGGTGTTTTGCTCCCCGCTCAGCTCTTTCCTGTGCTTTGTGGTCAGAGGAAACAAGCTAGTGTTGGGCCTCATGTGCAAACCCGAGCTTTTGTGGGCTCGGGGTTCGTTTCTCTCCAAACAACGATAGGCTGGCCAAGAAGAAACCTTGGCCCCTCTTTGTGGTTTGTTTGGAGAGAAACAAAACCAGGGGCCTGCTCCTCATGACATGGCCCACCAGACTCTGCCTTGTTTATGGTTTTGTTTCTGCCGCACGCAGTGCATCCAGGAGCTGGAGAGGAGCAAAGAATTTGCACATGTTAAACACAAGTTCGCAGAATCATAGATTTGTAGAGTTGGAAGGGACCACAAGGGTCGTCTAGTTCGACCCTCTGCAATGCAGAAATCTCTCAACCAACTTGGGGCTCAAACCCACAACTCTGAGATTAAGAGTCTCATGCTCTACCAAACTCAACCTGTTCAGTTTAATGTTATGTGTCAACCATCTTGATCACTGTGTTAGTATGTTAAAAGTGAAAACTCTGACTGCAGTTTTCTTGCAAGCATAATTTTCCCAACTTTTTTTGTTGAGATGACAGTATATTTTGTAAATATGTGGCAGTTTATAACTGTATCCAAATGAGAAGAAACTTGGAAAAATATAATTAAGGCAGGTTTTTTCTTCTTCACCTTTGCTATTATATATGCTAGGAACACACACACACACCTACACACCCCCCCTGCATAATGCAAACTGCTACAGGTCTTAAAGCAATGTTTCAGGTTCAACATCTAACACAGACTTTGTCACTACCCCTATTTTATGCATTATTGCACTTGACTTTTACACCCAACCAGGTATACAGGGCCTGAATACAGTACTATGCTTCCTTGATAATTTTCAGAATGTGACACTCAGATTGAAGGGTGACCAGCAGATCACTGCTGATCACATCACATCATTAATTTGGATAGATACACAGAACATCAAGTTTTGATATTCACCAAATATTCACCAGTTTTGATATTGGATGTTATGTGGCTCTGTCTAGGATACAAGTTAATGCTGTATCATAACCTGTCTTAAATCTTCAGAGGCCATTGAACTTTGGTTGGTTGACATTTTAAGCTTGCAATTAATCAAATGACTACCGTATTTTATTTGTAGGCTGCTTTGAATTTGATTTCATCATAGGGTGGAATATGAATACCTTAATAAATAAAGACTTGTCTGTAGCGTCATAAGTTACCATCAAACACGTGATTACAGCTGCAAATCTATGTGTTTGTTTGTTTGGAACCATATTCACTGCATAGGGGCTATTTATTCTCTCCTGCCAACCTAGCAGTTCAAAAGCACATCAAAGTGCAAGTAGATTAATAGGTACCGCTCCGGCGGTAAGGTAAACGGCATTTCCATGCACTGCTCTGGTTCACCAGAAGCGGCTTAGTCATGCTGGCCACATGACCCGGAAGCTGTACGCTGGCTCCCTCGGCCAATAAAGCGAGATGAGTGCTGCAACCCCAGAGTCGGTCACGACTCGACCTAATGGTCAGGGGTCCCTTTACTTTACCTCCAAGAACTGTGTGTGGAGGATGACAGTAAAAGTTGCACATGGATCACTCAGAGTTTCTCTCCTCAATCTCACTGGTGGTATAGCTTCGCTCTCATATGAGTCTTGAAGTCACCTGAATCTACCCTATGCCATGTAGAAAGTAAGATCAGTGTGGGAGACTTGTATAGATTGATGAAACCTTTCAGGAGAGTTCTAATTCTGATTCCTGCCAGCTCCCCCTCTCTTGATTTACAATGCGGTTTTCAAAAGATGCATGCCCTTTTTTGGTCTTTAGAAGAAAGGTGGACATTATCACCATTATTGGGCGTTAGAAATGTTTAAGATTGTTTGGTGCTTTGTATTGGCTGCATTGTGTAGGCCAGAGAGAATTCTAATGACTGGGCATCCTTCTGCCCTGTCTGGGGCTCAAACTAGACTGGGAGCCCTGCCCCCTTCTTTTTCAGAATTCAGAGACACAGCTCATGAGATTCAGCAGAAAAGGATTAAGCCCCCACAGAGCAGCCCCTTTGGTTTGAACCCAGCCTAGTCCAGAGGAGGGGGCACTGAGCTTCATTGTCTTATTGTTTTTATAGACAAAACGTTCCAGCCGGCTCTTCATCTTGCCTCCAGAGTCTCAGCCACATCGGTCAGATGGGAGTGAAGGATAAAGGGAGATGGTTGAAACAAAGATTGCACTATTCTGTTGCTATTGCATCCTGAATGTTGAGGCAGTTTCAGATTTGATAGCCATGGAGTTGATTTATAGATGGCATATTTAGTCTATTCTGGCCATTTCCATATAACACTACCCGGAAAAAAATTGATACTGCCCTCTCTCCCTTGAACAGATCCCCAGATCAAGGCATCAAGTAATTTCAATTTCTGTACAATGACAGCCTGGTTGTACACCTGCCTTGGTGGTGGTGGTGGTGTTGTTGTTGTTACTGTTACTACAGAACCTCGTTGTGAAGTATGGGTGAGACCTTCTCCTTAATGTTTGTATGGTTGCATGAGTCAGCCTAGTGGCTGCTTCCAGTCTCTGCATAATCCTCACTTGTAAGATCCAAAACATGTCCCTGCTCTTCCATTTATCAAGCCTTGTTGGCTCCTATTTTCTTTGTTATTTATGCTGTACTTAGTTTTGTGAGCTCTTTGTTCAGGGGTCATGTTGCGTTGGTATTGGGTTCCATGTCTAGCACATTGTTGGTGCTCCACTATTAAGTAGCGATAGTGTTGTGGGTGAAAGCAACTAAATTCTCCTGTGCTTTTCCATTACTGGAGTTCCTCCTACAAGATACTGTCCATAATTAAGCTGTTGTTGCTTTTTCTTAATTAAGGATGAGCCTTGATGTTCTTCCTAATTCCTTGCGAATCTGGCTTAGGGCTGTTGGACTAGAAACAGCAGGCCTTTCTTTCATTGCGTGGCCAGCTCTCAGAAGGAACCAGAATGGTGCTTGCCATTCTGTGTGGCGGCATTTCTGAACTGCCATTCAGTGCAAGCAAACCCATATTTGGACTGTTTGGCAAACCTTAAAGGAACCCCTGGGATTCCCATGCTCTTGCCTGTGAATAAGTGGGGCAAAACCTTGTTTGAGTACCAGTGCAGCTCACATTCACTGCTTCACACAGTAGTGAGCATTCCTGGACAGAATGGAAGGCTCCAAAGACAATCTGCAATTGCATATTCTCTTACCTCATGTGTGTGTGTATGTATATTCAGGCACGCGTTCACACACATGTTCTAATGTGCCAGGTGAATACTTCCTCTGTAGAAATGTGCATGTGATGTAGCTCCTTTTATGGCTGCAGATAATGCTATTAACTGCAGAAACATTCTGAAGAAATTTTCCAGCCCCTCCTAGCAAGATGTGATCCATATTTCTACACCCTCTTTCAGAGGGGAACAATTACTGGCCTTTTCTAGGCTTACCTATCGGTGAAGTGATTTGATACCTGATGGTGCCTTGCTCATAGGGAGCGGTGCATGTTAAGTTCCGTGCCTTCTGCATTTAGCCCAACCTGTACTAGTAATTATTATGAAGCTCGAATGCTTGTTTCCCACACAAAGAGCCGCCCTGATGGCATGGCTAGCCCTGAAGAATGGGAAGAAAGTGCAAAGGAACTAGGTCAGAAAGAAAGTGCAACATTTATTTGCTTCTCCCACATTCCACCACGATCACATCACAGACCTCATCCTTGCATATGGGTAATTTGTGGAGGTAGGAAAGATCTTGAAAGGCTACAGCGGGCAGCAGCTGTTCCAAGTTCTCTGCAGTAGGAATGAACAGATTGTTAATTAGTAATATGTCTACCATGGGCAAAGAACCATTGGTTTCACAAAAGCAGTTTGTGGCAAGGCAAGGTGGATAGTCGACCATTGAACCCTTTAGAGCCAGCAGCACCTAATGGTGAGCTTTCCCCCCCTGCTTTAATCCACAACCTCCTGCTGCCCTCCAAGAGTTTGGGAGTAAACACCTCCCACAAGCGATCAGTTCTGCAGGTACAAATCTATTCCCAAAGGATGGAGCCCCCCTGCACAGCCCCAGATACGCCTGCAAGGCACAAACTAAATATCCTCTCACTTACTGGAAGGCCTCGAGCTCTGTTGAGGCAGGTACAGACAGGTTGCATGTAGGCCGAACCATCTACCGCAACTCTCACTTCATGCTCCCTTCCTTACTTAAGTCCTTCCCCCCACCCCTCAAGTTGGCCTTTCTATCAGGGCTGCCTCTCATTCTCTACTTAGTTGCAGTTGAGTGTAGATGCCGTATTACATAGCATACCAAATCTGAATAGTGGATCTGTGTGTGTTTAGTTACTCTGCAAAATGTATGAAAGAGCAGGGCCCGTTCCTTTCCTGGTAGCTGCTTCTCTGTATATTTCCAAGTAACACAGTGGTTTAAATGTCCACGTTGTGTTCAGGTCTGAAGAGAGGCACATGTACTGTATGTTGTACTTTAGTATCGGAGTACAAAACAGAGAGAGGCATGGCCTTTGGGCTCATTGCTTCCTTCATTGTGCAGCCATCTGCCTTCGACTGTTCCCCCTTTCACCACCATTTCAGATATGCCCCTTTCCCCCCTGTTCCTCTTGTGTCCCAAGTGAGCACGAGGGATTTGGGAGATGACTTTGCATCTCATGCACATCTGTGAAGCTCAGGAACTGGATTTTGGCACTAGGGTTGTCATGAGGATCATTCTGAAATAAATCATTACAGAAATGAATAAATGCCTTCCGTGCTGCTTTCTTTTCTCATTGGCTGCTCTGGGATTCTGTCTCAACACACACACACACACACACACACACACACACGTTGTGCTCTGCCTCCCCTACTGGCAGTTTTACCCATGTGACCGTCTTTTGCAAGACAGGCCTGCGGGCCTCTTGCCTGTGCTTGGCATTCTCTTTTATGGCACGAGGAAATATCTGCATGTGAACCAGGTGGCCATATTTGAGAGGAGATTATGTAAAAGTAATGCAGAGGCAAGAGGCAACACGCACCCTCTGAAGTTTCTCATTCCTTCCTTCAGCCCGCACTGTCCTCAACTTTAGGATGGTTTTGCAGGCAGGGTGAACCATATGTCTGTGGCAATGATACACAAAAATGCAGTGCATTGTTTCTTTTCCCCTTGGCAGGTTTCCCCATGTCCGTGACGTGTTGGCCGAGGCTCTGCGGCTGCTCCCCGCCCTTGGAGCCGCCAGTCGCTACCCTTTGGACTCCGTGATCCCTGACAAACGTCATGAGCATTGCAATCCCTCTGGGAGTCACCACACCAGATACATCTTATTCAGATATGGCTGCTGGATCTGAGTAAGTTCTGCCTTGCCTGCTAGCGTGTGAAGGGCATGGAACCAGGCCTCGGTGTTCAGACTTGAGCTGTCCCGCTGAGCCCGGGATAGCAGGGAGTGAGCTAGCTTTGCAACAGATAAACCAGAAATCTGAGGTGGTATCTGGTGCACACATTTGATCGCGACGGAACACCAAACAGAAGCACTTCCCCCTTTCCCTCAAATTGCGTCCAAGAAGAGGCACTGTCTAGAATACTGCTTTCCCAGTGATCTCTAATTCACACCTGTTGTATCATACCTTGGTTGATAGGTATCTTGCAAGACATGAGCCCTGACGGTACTCTTCTTTTCCTCTCCTGTAGCCTAAGTTGCATGGTGCTGCTGATACAGATGGCTGTGTGATGTGGGTAAGGAGGATCTTTCAGGCATCGGGCCTCTTGCCTATCTCAAACTGTTAAGTAGATTTTTCACCCCTTTAGTGTGGCTCTTTTCCCGAGGGAGGCTTGTAAGGTAGCTTGTGGGAAACTTCCTGCACCAAAACCCAAATGAAGCGTCTACACTACAGGAAGGAAGATGCCTGGAGTTGAATTGATCGTTGAGCTTAGTCAGGCACGGAAAGAGGGTCATGCCTTGCTGATGCTGTTCTGTGCTCCTGCACTTGTCTTCAGCAATTTTTCCCAAGAATGGAGCACTGTGAAGGGCCAGACACACTGTTTGAACCACCTGCTTGACAGACTGTACTCAGGAGACACTGAAAGCTCTGTGTATCTGGCCTCTGTTTGGTGGGCTTTTGTGAGGCGCTAGCATTCATGAAACACTCCTTTTTCCTGCATCTTTTTGTGTATCTGGATACACGGTGTAGTATATCGTGTCTGGTTTTGTTTCATACCACGGACCTGATCAGGCTTTGTTGAGCACCTGTCCAGCTCAGCTTCAATCATACTGCATCTGGAGTATTCTCAGCAAATAAGCTCACTACAAAATAAATGTCCTTTACTTTGTTTCCTGTCTAATGTTAGATCTGTTCTGAATATACGTCTCACTTCATAGCTATTTCTGTCAGGTCTTCTCGTTTTGATGACAGTTTTTTGTGTTTTGTTTTACTGGGAATGTTTAGGATCACATTCCATGATACTGTCAGGTTGCAGTGGCCTTGCGTTCTGTCTTCTTATATATAGAGCCCTGAAAAGGCTGTAGCTGTTACCCGTCCTGTCCTTGCCCTCCTTGGGAGCGTGGAGGTAGAAGCAGCTATGTTAAGATTGTTTCATAGCACTAGACTTCAGATGCATGTAGGTAAAGGGTCTGCCAGTCAACGTTTGCTCTGCTATCATGTGCCACCAAGCCTTCATGGCCAAAGAGTAGCCACAATTTGAAGAAGGGTCTCTGCTTGAGTTGTATTAATTTTCCAGAGCAAGCTCCAGGGACTTGGGATGCAAAAGTAGAAATGGGCATGGAAAAGCTACTTTTGTTAATAGGGTATCAAGAAAGGAACACAGTGATTCAAGATTAAGCTTCTATAGGTAGAGGAGTTGCTGGTTTTACCAGTCCCACTGTTTTGAAGATCTCTGTAATTTAGCACGACAGAGCAGTAGTTAGGAATGAGGAGTTTGCGGTCATCTTGGAGAGACAGGAGTTCCAATAAGCAAGTACCGTGTGGCCACCCGTCCTCTTCCTGGCTGTAGCTTTTGAAAGTTGACTGCAGTTGCAGAAAGGACATTTCCTGAACCATGTCCCTAATGCGTGCTTGCAGCGGCAGCTCCTCCTCCTCTTAGTCCTCCCCCCTCCTTCCAAAGAGAGCAATTTCTCCTTCTGGCATCAAGGCTTTGGCTTCATCACCTACGCTTTTCCTGTTTCCTTTTCTATAACAAGGACTCCCACAGCCTTTCACTAATTGCCCATTTTGTACAGTACCGTATTCTGAGTCGATTTTTTCCTGCCACCTTGTGGTGGAAAATTGCAATTTTCGGTCAGTAATTAGTTGGGAATTCACCGCATCATCCCATAAGAAAGCAGGGTATCCTGAATATTTTAGTTTGTCCGGAGTTCCTTCCGATCCAGGTCATAGATATTCCTGTAGCTCTTGGCCTATTTTTGTCAAGTACTCTCAAGAGCTCCCATCACTAGAAAATTGTGTCTCGGCTCCTATCTGTATTGAGCAACTCATTGCATTTGAAGCAGCAGTATGTAGACGTTGTGGCCTGAAAGGTATTGCCCTTTAAAGTCTGAGGCTGTGGCGGGGTGATCTCAAATTGCATAGAGTTGAGTGGGGATCAGGAAGAGGAGCAAATCCACGAAGGGTTTAAAGTGAAATGAACAGCTAGCAGAATAATCCAGCGAGCGGCATTGTCAGCAGCTTTTTCCTTCCTGTTGCCTCTTGCTGAAGCAGGGTTGCTCGTATTGCTTATCCGGGATGCCTCATTTTGAGGCAGCTGCCAGTCACTCACCCTTCCCTAGCCCCTGCTTTATGCAGAATCCGGCCTTCATGGATTCCATACCTCACTTGCCCCTCAGAAAAGGTATGTCCATTCTCGGCCGGATATCTGTGTGGCATGAGAGAAAATGCTAAGACCTGGCTAATTTTTTTCTTCAAAGAACCACTTCCTCTACTGATTGGTTCTGCTCTTGGCCCTTTCTGCAGCCCAGAGTCTGTGGAAGCTAGCCCAGCTGTTGGTGAGAAAAATGTGTATGCAAGTCATGGCTACGGGGCCTCCCAGAGGCACAGCTACCGAGGGCTGCCTTATGCAGTGAGTACCGTCTCTCTTATCTGCAGCCGACTCATCTATTTTACCCATCCCCTCTCCCTGGCTTGTGCATGATTGAGCTGTATATCTTCTTTGAGGACGGCAGCATTGCCAAGTGACACATGGGCACTGAATTTCGAGCCCCGCGTTTGTGTTTGTTTAGTGCTTGCAGACAACTTACCGCGAAAGGGAAGTATGGGACTAGAACAGCCTAGTAAACAAGCCCACAAAGTTACTGCATTTCCAGAAAATCAGCCGGCATGAGAACATAGGCTACCCGCCTCTTAGCAAGACAGTGTTAAAAGAAAGCCTTCTGCCGAGGGAGCTGGCAAGAGGAGGAGTGGTCTACCGCTCTTCCGCCGTGTGCCAGTCACAGAGGAAGGGCCGCCTTTCCACTGTGACCAGCACGGAAGGCAAACTGGCTGGTGGAGGAGGAGGAGGACAGAGTGATGGGCCTGTTCGTTCACCTGCATTGAATACCTGGCCTCCATTGCCTGCCGAGTGAGTTGTTAAATGCAAGCTTGGACTAGAAGGTGAGGGGGACATCTCTTTTTCCATTTTTGGTCTTTAGCACTGACTGCTCATAGAAACTACTACCTAGGGTAGACCTACCCATTGCAGGTATATTTTTCTAATGAAGTTTCCCTCCCCCAAAAGTGTATTGATAAGCCCCAGTATTTTGAAAGTTGAAAGCGTAGGTTTCAGAATCAAGCCAGTTTGAAAGACAGCTTGCAGTTTTTCTGTGCTTAACAGTGCAGAATGCTTGCATACACAGGCAGGTCTTCCTTAAGAAAAGCAAGAGGGACCTGCAAGGAAATGTTATGGTGTGGAGTGTGCTGGCTCAGGTATTAAGCTATCCCATTCCATCGTTTTTCATTCTCCATCACCGCCACCCTGTCTACACCTGTCAGCCAGCCCATATTTCGTGCCCATTGAGAATGCTCAGTCCTCACTGGATGGTTTGGGGGCATTTTCTCCATTTTGGGGGCTTGGGGAGGTGGAGTGGGTATACTTATGCTGAACCCCAAACCCATTAAATTATTGAATTTCTCTGTCAATATCTGTGAGCAGCTCTCATTCCAAACTTGGGGACAGTTTAAAATAACTTCTTTGAACCAGAAAATGACGTATCCAGACATTGAGATGCTTATTTCTACCCTATACATATGCATACATGTTTCTCTGTCTTCTGGTTCCAGACACTCCATTCTCCCCCTGCATCCCACCCGGTTGCCATTTTCTCCCCTTAGTCTCCACATTTTGTGCCTTGAAGAGATAGCATAGAGCTGTTTGAGGCGTTTTCCCTGCAGATTTTTTTGGTACTTGTTGCAGGTCCCTGATTTCCTCTGAGACTGCTGGTACTTCTTTCTTGTGTGTGGGCAGTGTGGTTTTGTTTCCATTAGCACAAGCATAGGTAGTTCAAATCAGTGTTAGTATATTTTGCTAAGACGCCTGGATATCAGGGCTTTCTTTATCTGTGGTTGGACTGAGAAAACGATTTCTCCGCCCAGTTCTAGAGAGAGTCCAAAGTTGTAGGTCCTTGCTCTGTTAGCTAGAGTTCCTGTCGCTCCTCAAATCTGTGCATGTGGTGGTGGGTAGGTTTTGGAAGTGTGTTAGGGCTCACATGTTGTGTAAAGTCATGCCTCTTGCTCTCCTCCCCCGCATTCCAAATAGAACTGATGCAAATGTTTGTTTTCAGGATCATAATTACGGAGCCCCTCCTCCTCCGACCCCTCCTGCTTCTCCCCCTGTCCAGACCATCATCCCTCGAGCAGAACTGAATGGCCTACACTCTCACGATGAGGAGAATTCTGGGGACACAGAGAGTTCTTCAGAAGCAGAGTCTATTCCTAGCTGGTGTCACTGTAGTCTCTCCCAAGATGGTTTCCTTATCAAATGTGAGAAGTGCAGGTAAGTTCTTGCCTGTAGGCAGCCTCATACATGGGGAAACGAGGGGGGGGTGGGAAGAATGTTTAAAGAGGCTTCCTGATTGCTCAGTGGACCATTTTCTTTACCTTCAATTGGTCCAGCCTTCGCTGCAGCAAAGGAGCTGACCTACACAAAATCAACACACACATTTTCACAATGCAGGAGCCAAATCCTGCAAGTTCATCAGATCAAATAAATAGTACCAATGACAGATTGTCTAAAAGTGATTTGCTTGAGCTGACCAAATGCAGTTGGTTAAATAATCATACCTTATGCTCAGTGGAGTGTGCCTGAAACTCTCCATGAAGTTAGGTGCTTCTAATGCAATGGTGAAAGAGTAATAGCGAAGGAGAGATAGAACTTCTTCAGAGATTGGCAAGCAGCAGAAGGGGGCTTGGGGGTCATAAGGAACATGAGATCTGATGTCTTTCCACTTTCCTGTCCTTCCAGGCCATCACTGGTCCAGGGCATTTCAGTGGCTCTGCTTTCACACACTGTAGGCTTATTTCCACACTTACGAGGGCTAAGAATGTGGTCTTTCTGAAACTTGAAAGATGGGGCTCTTGAGAACATGGGTATTGCACTGGGCGCACAGCCCATTATTTGCTGGAGCGATGGCCTTGGACGTGAATGTGTGAAGCCGAGACGTGGCCATTACATTCATTTTAACTTTATATTAACACTTCGACGTCAGGTGATCTGGTGTTCCGCTGAAGACCCGAGGTTAATTTATTTTAAGCAATATAACCCTTAATAATGCCAACTTTGGGTTTCTGTTGCCCTTTTGCAGGGGGCTTAGCCGAGGGAAAGTGATCAGACTTCGTCGGAGGAAGCAAGACAACGTGTCAGGTGAGTTAGTGCCCCCAGGCTCGCGGGATTTGAATGAGCGGGTGCCCTGATGCAGTGAGAGTGCTCTGTGTCTCATTGCCTCTCTTTGTCATCTTTCCCAGTTTACCTGAGATCTCAAGAGTATAGGGTAGGTACATTGGAAGAGCTGAAGGGGGCAAGCACAAAGCAAGTTGCCATTGTGAGTGGAAGATGATGGTCCCTTGCAGCCTTTTGGGGAGAAGAGTGCAATGTTAACTCACCGGGGTGGGACAGGGCAGGCACAAGTTTTTTCAGAACAAAGGGGAAGTTGCCAACAAGACGTTTTTCACGGCAGGCGGGGACAGCAGTGCAACTGAGAGCTGGGACGAGGAGCTCTCTCCCTCCACAGTGTTGTACACTGCTACACAACACACCCCTACGAGCATCACTCTGACCGTCAATCGGGTCTGCAGAACCAAACCCAAAAAGAGGAAAAGAAATACAGAGAGAACTCGTACGGCACCAAAAGCCAAAAAAATCAAGGTATGTCATGAGATATGGCTATCGGCGACTCCAGCCAGTTAACTAAGTAAGCGTTGGGGAGGATGTCCGGTCGTTTTCCTCTAATCTCCTCCTTATTGGTATGCAGCCTTCCATATCCTGATGATGATCTCCTTCTGGGGTTTTTTGGGGGCGGGGTGGAGTGGGGGGGGACAGATGCTGTGGACAAAATGAACAAGAACAGTGACAATGTGTTCCACCAATGCCTGAAGTGGAATTGTGCCACCTTGCCCACAGCTCAGGCAGGGCTGCAACTGTGGGGGAAGGGAGGGCTTTTCTGATTGCTTAAGCAGTCGTTTGAACAACAACAAAACCACACCAACAACCCCAAAGGACTCTACATGCATCTTACTTACAGAGATACAAACCTAATATTATTGAATTAGTAAGAACTAAATGACTTCTGACTTCCAGCATTCTAGCCAATCAGCATCAAGTAAAAAAATGAATGCTAAGCACCTGCCACTAAATAAGAACAACAATAGTATTTTAATCATACAACATCAAGAAATGACTTGCATTTAATTTTTTCCATTTCAAATTGACACCCCCCCTCCCCCAGTGCATATATGATCTTTGGTTCCTTTACCACACAATGTTCAGACTTTGGATATAGAGACTCATGGGTGGAAAACTGTGGGTTTGGATGCAGCAAAATCTGGCTGAAAAATATTGTGCATATACAGAAGAATTGTTCCTACAAAGCAAATTTGTTTATGAAAGTTACTTTTTGGTTAATATTCTACACATTTTACATGATTCTCTGCTGCATAAGCTAACAAAAATAATGTATATTAAAGTAATTCTTAAGCAGCAGCCCTCTTCTTACTTAGAAGGGACTCTTGATACTTGGAAGAGTTTTTATTTGGGAACTTCATTTTGCTGTTTGATACCCACAGAAAGATTTTAGGGTGGCATAACTGTGTATACTGTGCTGTAGTTCCTTTGCTCTTCTTTCAGAGCCTGTTCTTTGCTTTGTGGATATGCTATTTGGCCAAAGCTGCAGCAATCCGTGCTTGTCGCCTAGGGAGGTTCTGGAAAAGGCAGCCAACCCTTTAGGGAGGTGGGGGAGTCTACCATTGAAAGTACACTGGGATCAGTTTTTCTTCTAGTCCTTGTTGCAGTTTTGCAGCTGTGCCTCTTATTTAGCACGAATGAGCACAGGTTTATAGGGCAAAAATACTGATGGTCATTTGTCTTACTCTTTCAACAGGCTTTTAGAGAAGGTTCACGGAAGTCTTTGCGGATGAAGGTGAGTTAAGCCACCTACCTGATCCCAGAATATAGTTTCATGCCTGTAACGCAATTCATGACTCCTGATTTTGTTCTCAAGGACTACTGAGCCCAGCTTACTGGTCATCAGCATGTATGAAACTGCATGGTTATCCTTTGACCTGGTCCAAGATAGTTGTGGCATTATTGTTGAGACAGGTGCACATTTAAAGGACTTTGGTGTGCATGGCAGGGATGTTGAAGAGCAGAGATGTTGAAGGGCTCATTAGTTTTCTAAGCGATGTGGTTGGAATGGGCTCAAGTACTGTTGTGCTGCTTACCTGAGGCTACTTGAGTAGAGCCCAGGATGGGGAGAACTTTGAAAATGCCACCAACCAGCTGGCTGAGGACAAGGATCACACAGAGTTAGGTGGTTATTTTCCTAGTTATAGGCTGCTCTGTCGCCACAAGCAGCCCCAGTTCTGTTCACAAAGCCCTTATGCCGTATAGACATTGAACTGCCTCCCTTTTGGTGCAGAACTCTCCTTCAGAAGCCCATGCCCTGGATGAGAATACGGCAGAGGGGTGGGAAAACCGCATAAGGCTCTGGACCGATCAGTATGAAGAAGCCTTCACTAACCAATACAGCGCGGATGTACAGAACCTCCTGGAGCACCATCTAAATGCCAGTAAAGAGTTTGTGGGCAAGGCGGCTGTGCTGGACACAATCAATAAGACAGAGCTGTTCTGTAACAACACTGTCATTGGCTCTCAGATGCAGGTAAACAAGTAGACCCCAAAGTGGCGGTAGGCCAGTTGGCTGCATGCCAGGGTGGTGGGTCATTGATAAGGCCCAGGTTTGAAAGATGCTCTTTTGCCTCTAGATGCAAGCAAGCTTATACATAGGGGAGAGCAGATAAGGTGAAGCTCGGGGAGGTATGAAACGACAGTCCTTCTCTCCCCGTCCTCCTTTCCTGGCTCATTAGATAAGATTCTTTTCAGGTATAAAATATTCCTGGTCTGGCCAGCAATGCTACCTTGAGCATGTCTGCTACTTCAGTTCATGCATTCTGGTAGACAATTAAATATGGCCAGTGATCTCAGACCCTGGTTGCTCAGCTGCTTTTAACAAATGCAGCCATACACATGGACCTTCCCCCTGCGGTGTGGGTCCTAAAATCTCTCTTTTAACTTGGCAGTTGCAGCTAGGGAGAGTGACGCGGGTTCAGAAGCACCGGAAGATCCTGAGGGCGGCCAGAGACCTGGCTGTGGACACTCTTATAATTGAGTATCGTGGGAAAGTGATGCTGCGGCAACAGTTCGAGGTCAATGGGCACTTCTTCAAAAAGTAAGAATGCTGAGCGGTCTGAAAAGTGGGACCGTTTTGGGGGCTGGTGCGGGTGGGAGGTTCCCCACAATCGATTGGTTTTGGAAATGAATATGCGTTATGCGGTGGTGCGTCCAGCTCTCCACGGATGCCTTGTAGGCTTGGCTGTGTTTGCCATTAAGGTGACAAGTGCTGCTCTTTCTTCCTTAGGCCGTATCCCTTTGTGCTGTTCTACTCCAAGTTTAACAGTGTTGAGATGTGTGTGGATGCTCGGACTTTTGGTAATGACGCTAGATTCATCAGGCGCTCCTGTACACCAAATGCAGAGGTAAGTGGTTGCTGTGGTGTTTGGCATTTTGATAGGTGTGGAGATTTGGCTCGTATTGGTTGAGTTTGTGGTCGGCCACGACTTCAAACAAAGATTGCCCCACCAGCCCAAAAGTGCTGGATCTTCAGCTCAAGTCCCTTTATACAATATTGATGCTGTAGAATATTTTACCAGTAGCCCCAAAAGGACAAACACTTGGACATTGTGGTCTTCAGCAGGTGGAATTATGGTCCATCTGTCCTCGACAGAATTCAGAATTCCCTACCTAGCAAAGCGAATCCTTCCAGTCTCAAATGTATACATCACGTTTCACAACTTGGTTGTTCTAAACCAACAGTTGCTTAAAGAGGCTGGCTTTGCTGCTACTTCGTTGAAACTCAACTTTTGCAATGTGGCACATGCTTGATTTTGGGGATTGTAACGTTTCTGTTTGTGTGTTGAAGGTTCGCCATGTGATAGCAGGTGGGATGATTCACCTGTGCATTTATGCTGTTACGTCCATTGCCAAGGATGCAGAGGTCACCATTGCCTTTGACTATGAGTACAATAACTGGTGAGCGTTTGTTACTTGCTTATTAGAGACTTGCCCTTCTTCCCTCAGTACTGACCTTTTCATTTGTGCCCCTGCTTTTTGGTTTTTGTTGTCAAATTACATTCTCAGCCTCTCGGGTGGTAAAGGTCATAAATGGGAGCAGTTCCCCCATCCCTTTCCTAGACATTTAGCTCAAAGGTATACTTACATATTGTTTCTCAAGACATTGTGAAGCGATACTAATACATTCTGTGTCTTTTGTGATGGGGCAGCAACTATAAAGTGGATTGTGCCTGTCACAAGGGAAACCGGAGTTGCCCTGTGCAGAAACGGAGCCCAAACACTGTAGAACAGCTGCCTCCACCTGTTCTAGACACTCTGATTGGAGCAGAGACCAGGCGTCGGAAAGCTCGTCGGAAGGAGCTGGAGCAGCGGGAAGCTGCCTCAGATGAGAACAGCAATCCACAGCCAGAGGAAGTCCCTGAGGGACCTGCTGCAGCCAGTGATAATGAGGTAAAGTCTCCACCATCCTATAGCACTGAGTGTTGGTCACTAACTCTGGAGGAACTTGTTCCCAGAGGGAGTGACTTCCCTGGGCATAGAGCAGCCCCAGCCCCAGTGAAATGCTGGACGTTCGCGGTAATTGTCCCATATCTTTTTGCAGCTGTGATTGCTGCTGAGGTCCATTCTCTCACATTTCAGGTTGCAGACAAAGAAGAGAAGCAAGAAGAGGAGAAAGAAGCCACTGCGGATGAGCAGGGAGGTCTCACTCAGAACAGACGGGCAAGTATCTTTTCCCCTCTCTTTTTTGTAATGGGTACAGTCCCTCCCATAGGTAGTGAATTTTTATGCTGCCTTCTCACACTGTGTTGTCTAGTTCACTAGTCTGATCTGCCTCCCTCATGCCAGCATTGTTGTTCTGCTCTTGTTCTTCAGGGTTGCTACTTTTTTCACTAGCCCAGGCGCTGTGTTGGCTATGGATTCTGATTATGTGGTTTAAAATAGTGGTTTTCAAAGTGTCTGCATTCAGGGAATCTTTTCCATGTTGGCTTGTCTGCAGCAGAACCCTGGACACTGCAGAGGATTCTGGGATATAGTGTCCATGTTCTGTTCAAGCAGGAAACTGGCCAGATCTGTTGGGCCTCACCAGTGCCCAGTTTGAACTAAGTCTATGCCTGTGGCTTTGCATTTGTAGGGAAGATCAAGAGTAGTGGGCGTGCTGTCTTCCATGACGCTTGTCCACTACAGTGTCTATCTTCTTACTAAGGGAAGCTTTGTTAAGCTTCTGAGAAACAGCAGGATGCCCTGCAAAACAAAGATGCAAAAGCAAGATTACTTGTGGAAGGGAGTCAGAGTCAGGGGCTCAGCAGGCTTCATTCAGGAACCTGTTAAGAAATCTTAACAACCACCTAGGCCTCCCCATGGCAGTGTTAGAAACAGATATAAAAGCTAGGAACCATATGGCACCTTTTAACCTAGGCTTCAGTTGCCACCACAGAATGCCTCAGCGCCCTGCAGATCAGCTGATCTATGCAGCAGCATAACGCCAGAAGGTGTGCCTCTTTTGGTGCTGTGCTGCTCCGCGAATCAGCTGCTCTGTGGGGCAGCGCAGCACCAAAAGAAGCCTTTCTTTTGCTGCCGTGCTGCCCCACCAGCCAGCTGACTGGCCCAGCGTGGCAGCAGTGCCAGCCGGCCAGATGGAGATGTTATTCAGCAAACCTGGCGACCAGGTAGCTCCACTTCCTCACAAAAGGCTGGTGGCCTATTGTGAAATGCGGCTGGCGCCCTGATATTTTCAAGCACTACCCCATGGCTGTTGAAAGTGAAGTAAAATGGCAGCAGCTCAGATAACAGCAGTTCCTTCTCATCCTTGAACCTAAGAATAGACAGACAAGAAAAGAAGAGAGGTTAGTCAACATGAGGAAGCTTCAAAGGAAGCCTACAAACATAGGAAATGGAAGGTAAATGACAATAGTGTCCCCCCTGAATCTTAGCACTGCCTATCAGTGCCAAACAAAAAAATATAACTTGGTCCAGTTAGCCTTACCAGTGTATGTATATGAGGGATAGGATTGAATAGGGTGGGAGGTGAGGAAGAGCTGGCATTTTCCCTAGCAGCAACACTAGTTTGTTGCTTGTATCGCTGTTTTGAATCCCCTGGAGCGTATATTGTCTGAACAGCCATCTTTTTATGTTCTTCTAATGGCTACTACTACTGCTTCTTTCTTATTTCCTGCTGAAACTGATATGAGCAGCACACACTTTCATCGGTTGGGCTTCTGTAGCCTTGGAAACAAGGTGCTTTCTTGTCACGGCCTTTAAAAACAAAACAGTGTCCTTTAAACGGTTATACAGAGAAGTGGAATATTCATTATCAATTAGAAAACAGCAACAACCAAACTTTCATTCAAAAGGTATAATCCAAAGCTCAGAATATCCTGAGAGGAAGGTAGTTGAGGAAGACCTAAAGTTGGGGGGGGGAGGGGTTTAGGAAGAAGCAGGTGAGAGATGACTTAGCAAGCAGTTTAATGACAAGTACAGTGGTACCTCGCAAGACGAAAGAGTTTTTTGTTTTTTGAGTTGCTTCGCAAGACGAATTTCCCTATGGGCTTGCTTCGCAAGACGAAAACGTCTTGCGCCTTTTTCTTAAAACCGTCAATGCATTCCTATGGGAACCCGTGCTTCGCAAGACGAAAAATTCACAAGACGAAAAAACTTGCAGAACGAATTAATTTCGTCTTGCGAGGCACCACTGTATAAGGGGGGGGGGCAGGGGTAACACACATTTTAATCCTAGGCACCTAATATTTTCACATGACCATGCTCTTCTGAATTGCAATTGCCTTGAGATCAGTGTATTCTGAGTTGACAGAACTAGCACCCCATGTTCTGTGTGGTCAGTGCTCAGGCAAGTTGATCCACGAGGAATGGAGAGCGGGACATTATTGAGATGTCACTGTTTGCCACTGTTGATCCTGTTGTCTTTCCCCTTCTTCCCTTGTTGTCTGGTCTGCCGTTTGTTTTTTTTACCCATTTGTACCTGTTCTGCTGACTTTGATTTGTGCTTCGGTTGGGCTAGACCCGAGAAGATCGGAAGGTAGAAGCCATCATGCACGTGTTTGAGAACCTGGAAAAAAGAAAGAGGAGGCGAGATCTCCCATCGGACCGGAGCAGCACAGACGCAGAAGTGGTGGTCACGGCAGAGACTCCAGAACCGGAGGAAGTAAAAGCTGAGCCAAATGAAACTGAGGAGAGCAGTTTGGCTTCAAGTGTTTCCGTGCCAAGTGCCCCTTCCAGTGCCAGCAGCGTTGGCGTGAACACACGGAGGTCTTCACAGGCCGGGGTAAGAAGAAGGGTAGAACTGCCAAGGGTTCGGCCCCAGTAACTTTGGGAATTACAGTGGAATTGCTGTGTGCAACTCCATGTTCAGAAAGGATATCCTTCCAGCTGCCAGATGCTGGAAGTGTAATTCAACCTTCCTGTTGTATTAAAACGTCCACTGGAATGTAATTGTATATTATATAATTAGACCATTGGCTTGATCCAACATGACAATTGGTTGTGAGCCCCGACTGGTAGCATTTTCAGTGTTACCAGACATGTGCTGGATTTGAAAGAAATCACGTTTCATTGGGCGTGCTGAGAGCACAAGGGAAGGCGGGGACCATATTTTGGCATGGAATTGCTGTCTACAAATCAGCACAGTTACTTTCACAGACCATGTTGTACTGGCACCCTTGGACACTTCTTATTGGACTCAAAATATGCCAGCTGGCACCTGTTTGGCAAATGCTTCAAGGGGTGGAAACAGTGTTCTAGAGGGAGCATTGCATTAAGATGCAAGTAAAACTCCCCCCCCCCTCCAAGAATACTAGCGTCCCAGATTCTCCCTTGACTCTCCCTTTACACTCCAGGAATTAAACCTTTACAAATAAATTTCACCAGGCTGCTCCTGTTTGAGAGCAAATGTGTAGAGCCGCAGGTTCTCAATAATTGCGTAGCTTACACTGGGCTTTGCTCTGCAGGAAACGGCAGCAGAGAAACCGGTCTCTAAAACAGCACCGTCAAAACCAGCTAGGCCGCGACCCAAAAGCCGGTTTTCCCGTTATCGGAGTAGTTCTGCACAGCGACTGAGAAGGCAAAAGCAAGCCAGCTCCCAACAGGCTGAGCTCTCTCAAGCAGCTCCAGAGGAGGGAAACGCCGTGAGCACAGTAATGGCGGCGGAAGTCAGCAGCGTGGAGGGTCCTGGAGAAGGGAAGCAGTTGATTGGTTCTGATCCAGCTGTGGCTGCAGTTGCAGGAACACAGGCCAGCCGGGCTGCACTCAAGTATCCCAAAACGAAAAAGGTAAATCAACTGAGGGATGGGCAGGATGTGTCTTAAAGGTAAAGGTACCCCGACCATTAGCTCCAGTCGCGGACGACTCTGGGGTTGCGGTGCTCATCTCGCTCTATAGGCCGAGGGAGCCGGCGTTTGTCTGCAGACAGCTTCTGGGTCATGTGGCCAGCATGACTAAGCCGCTTCTGGCGAACTAGAGCAGCGCACGGAAACACCGTTTACTTTCCCGCCAGAGTGGTACCTATTTATCTACTTGTACTTGACGTGCTTTCGAACTGCTACGTGGGCAGGAGCAGGGACCGAGCAACGGGAGCTCACCCTGTTGCGGGGATTCAAACTGCCAACCTGACCGGCAAGCCCTAGGCTCTGTGGTTTAGACAAACATAAGCATATTTCAGGATGTATCTTAGGACCCTGCAATATGCTTATGTTTGGGTAACAAACACAGTGTGTGGCAGGTTTATAAATTACAACAGGAGCTGTACAGAGACTTCAGTGGTACTATCTGTGTCAAGAAGACAAGATTTGACAATCCTGATTTTCCAAAGCCTCCTGCACTGGTTCCCCAACCCTATCAACATTCTCCAGTGAATTACTATCCATTTTCAAAAGGGTCAAAATAATTTTAGCCCAGTGAAAAGAAATGGAGGAAAATGGCTTTTTATGAGATTCCAGTGAGACAGAAATTCTCAAACTGTGTGAGCTCCAGGCAGGTTGACTGTGGAAAGGTTGCAGAACATTTGAGAATATCTGTGCTTGGACCTGCACTTGTCTTATTTTCTCTCTCTGAGTATTGGAGATGGGAGGCCATTTTGACCAAGGGACAGAATTATCGAACAGACAAACAAGTCACTTCCTAGGGCCTGTGATTTTCGTAATAGTGCACTGATTTTGATAATGGTGCCAGAACCATCAAAAAGGTTTATTAAGTGGACTGCTAAGACCTCCAGCAATTTACAAGTGGTCTGCCAAGAAAATAAATAAAATAAAAATTGAAAACTGCTGCAGTAGAAGCTTAACATTGTTAGAACCATTTGAGGAAAAGCAATCAAGCTGAACTTAATTTTCTATGGTGTAACCCATCTTAAGCCAAGATCTGTTTTTAATGGACACTTCTTCAACTCAGTTTTTAATAAGAGGTTCAGAACATGATTTCTAGACCTTTAAAATAATACAAGTGGCACTCTTGCAGCCCAACGATGGGGCAGGTTTTGGCACCTTCCAGATCACAGGGATTTCTTCCAGGAGGAGGTGATTGATGAGAACAGCAGTTCTCATTGTAAGACTGTCAGGGGTTCAGGAGCAGAGTCACAGGAGAGGGAGGAAACGGAGAGCGAGGGGGAGGAGTCCGAAGGAAATGTCAGCTACGACAGTAGTCCGAGGTCTCTGAGTCTCTCCAGTGACTCGGAGGATTCACAGAAAGGGGCCCCCATAGTCAGGGCAAGGGGAGTGCCCAGGGGGACACCTCGGGAAGAAGGGGCCAGAGGGGACTCAGAGAGTAGCAGCTGGAAATCCGGACCAGCGTCCCCCCCAGAGGGCAGTAGGGGGGAGGAGTCCAAGGCATCGGGATCAGGGAGCGCGCAGGCAGAGGGAGAACGTGAGGCAGGAGTGGCCACACCCTCGTCAGGGAGCGAGGAAACGGTCATCAGGAAAGTTAAACGCGCGCGCGCGCCAAGTTCAAATGTACAGGAGGGCGGCAAGGTGGGCAGCCCGGGTAGGGAGCCAGGTCCTAAAGCCCGCCGAAGAGAGGGGGAGGAGTCAGAGGGGTCAACGTCTGCGTCAGAAGAGTCCAGGAGGGAAGAGACCCCGGGGGGTAGTAAGACCCAGAGGAAGAGAGAGAGAAGGAAGAGGTGGAGTAAGATTAGAGTCTTAAACTGGTGCACAGGGGGCGGAGACTCAGACAGAGCTTCGCCGGTCTAAAGTCCAGACGTAGAGCTGGGACGCTGAGACTTGGAAATGGAGACTATTCTTCAATAAAGACTTTGATACTGTACTACCGGCTAGCGTGGGTCCTTGGTGAGCTGGGACCCGGAGCCAGCTCTGACAAAGACCTTATGAATTACACCAATGAGACCTTTCCAAAGATGTCATTGCCAGGCCACTTGTATATATCTTACGCACCAGATTTAAGAATGCATTTGAGGGTTTTCATGGGGGGGGGGGTATTGTTGTTGGTCCATAACCCAATGGTAGGGCATATACTCTGCCTCAGGTTTCATCTCTGCTACTTCCAACTTTAATAAAGAGATGTTTGGTAGCAGGGCTGGGGAAGTTCCCTGCTTGAAACCATGGACAACCAGGGCCCAGGCAGAGTAGACAGTTCTGGGCCCACCTACTCCCACCTCTCCCTATTGACTCTTTATCTTGTCTTATCTTTACAAGTTCCTTGCATAGTAAGACACATTTCTGTTATTTCTGCTTTCAGTATCTAGTTACAGAATGGCTGAATGACAAGGCAGAGAAACAGGAGTGCCCCATTGAGTGCCCTTTACGTATCACCACTGACCCAACCGTGCTGGCCACCACCCTCAATATGTTGCCAGGCCTTGTCCACTCCCCCCTCATTTGCACCACGCCCAAACACTACATCCGTTTTGGTTCTCCCTTCACCCCAGAAAGGCGAAGGCGGCCGGTTCAGCTGGACGGGAACTACAGCTCATGCAAAAAGGTATGTCTGCTTTTGGTTGTGGTCTGTGCACTTGGCCCAATATTTCTTAAAAAAAGAAAGAAAAGAAAAGAAAATTGAATGTCTTAATGAATGTGCATGGCTTTCCTTAAAGCACCCCAAAATATGCTTGCCCAGGTTTGGTTGACTGAAACTCTTCCTGGAAAAGAAACATACAACTAAATTTGTTTTAACTGGTTCTCATATTTTCAGTGGATGTAGGGAACAGTTTCTCCCTGCTTACAACACTGCCTCATGACACTTTAAAAATTACAGAAAAGTCTTGGTCTTCTTTCAAAGGCTCACTAGCTGTTCCTAGATGTGAACAGACTATGCACTGCATGCATTGTTAGAAAGACAAGACTGTGGTGTGCTTGAACTCCTCTACAGTGGTACCTCAGGTTAAGAACTAAATTCGTTCTGGAGGTCCGTTCTTAACCTAAAATTGTTTCTTAACCCGAGGTACCAATTTAGCTAATGGGGCCTCACGCCACCGCCACACAATTTCTGTTCTCATCCTGAAGCAAAGTTCTTAACCTGAGGTACTATTTCTGGGTTAGCGGAGTCTGTAACCTGAAGCGTCTGTAACCTGAGGTACCACTGTATTTAAATACAGGCTCTTGCATGATTTCTTAAAACGCTTTATTGTATGGGTTTAAGAAACTGCAGTAGCTGAAACATCTAAGTAGTAACTGATGCACCTTGCCTACTGGGACTAAGATTCTAAATTAGGTGCACTGTACACATCTTGAATTTTGTGGTTGCCAAGATATTGCTGATTGAGATCTCTTGAATAGAGATAACCTGTGATGATTCTCGGTTAGGTGAGCAGAAAGGAAAGTGCATTTCACACCTGTTTTCTCTCTGCACTGCAAGCTGTAGCTAGACTGGGGAGACTAGGAAAGTCAAGAGTATCTGTTTCAAGAAGGGCTTTGCATAGCCCAGGACTGGGTGTGAGACATTCACCATGATGCACACATTGTGATGCCAGCTCTAGATTTTCCGTAGACCTTAGCAAAGTCAAGTTTTCATTTTAATCTTTTGCTTTATTTTTCTAGGCTACTAGTTACGTTGTGTGTCTAATGCTTTCTTTAAATGTATGTTTTGCCTTGAGAGGCAATACCTACCTAGAGTCTGCCTAAAGCAGCTTGTTTTTCATGCCTTACAAAGGCAGGATTAATAGCTGGGTTTCCAGAGGGCTCTAAGCTGCAAAGGAATGGCCCATGGACACAGGAATGCCCTGTATGCAGTTTCCTGGGCCTCACGAGCTACCTGGTATAAAACAACAAAACAATCCCACCACCCACAAAATTGTGTCAACATAACCCCTCAGGCAGATAAGCAGATTGGGAGTCTATTCTGGTTTAGGCTGCTTAAGTAATGAAAGTAGTTCTCATAATACATGACAGCTTTTTAATAAAGCTAATATTTGGGTATCTTGCTTGTATTTTGGCAAGTTGCCTGTCAAGGGCAAGGTAGAAGAAAGGGAATGGCCAGCAACAGGGCTATGAGGAAGGGGCTTCTGTCTACTTGAGTCTTGAGTGGGCTAATGCCTTTCCACAACTATCTTGAACACCCACAAGGGCTTTGAAACTTGTTTTCCAACAAAATTGTGGGATGGTCTATGTGCACATTTGCGTGGTGAGTCTAGAGCAGCATAGGATGGCCATACTACTGGCTGTCTCTATTTCTTTGCCTGCTTTTGTTGAATGTATATTCTATGCTGCAACCAGGCCAGAAATGGGCTCCCAGCATTTCCTTTTAGACTGGTAAGCATATCTCTTCCATATCTGAGAGCCAGTGTGGTGTAGTGGTTAAGAGCGGTAGTCTCGTAATCTGGGGAACCGGGTTCGAGTCTCCGCTCTTCCACATGCAACTGCTGGGTGACCTTGGGCCAGTCACACTTCTTTGAAGTCTCTCAGCCCCACTCACCTCACAGAGTGTTTGTTGTGGGGGAGGAAGGGAAAGGAGAATGTTAGCCGCTTTGAGACTCCTTAAAGGGAGTGAAAGGTGGGATATCAAATCCAAACTCTTCTTCTTTTTCTTCATCTTGCTTTGACACAGCGGGATAAGCCATATTTAGAATGCACCTCTTGCTAATTGGGTCCTGAATCTGGCTCATTTCTCCATGTGAATGTCCTGGCCAGCTAACCCCAGTGTGCTTTTGGGCAAAAGCAAATAATTCAATTTTGCTTTCAGTTTAGAGCATTAATAACATAATCCCGTGTGCTTAATTAGAACCGCTAATTTCCAGATCTAGTTTTACCGTGTGCATGTTCAACATATGAGAGACTTGGACTAGGTAGGAGTGGCAAGCTGTTGCTTTTACGTTTCCATATGCTAAAACAGTGGTACCTCCCTAGTAAAGGAAAAAAAAAAAAAAAAAGCAAGAAAGCCGGATGCTGGCGTTCACATCTTTTCATATAAAGATATTGTTCTGGTTCTCATGGCTGTGGAGATGCATTTGAAAATGGGCTATAATAGGTGAATGGCTCAGAGTTCAAGGGGATGAAACTTTTGGCCTGCACTGGCTCCCTCTCTCTCCTTTAAGGCTCCTAGCTACACACAAGCCCCTGCTGCCCTCCCTGCCTTAGGCCATTTCCTTCTCCTACTGCACCATGATTTGCCAGTTAAAAATATGGGCTCAGCCTAAAACATGTATATTGAGTGACCTCATGGAAAATAAAGACTATTTGCATAGAGGCATCGCTTATTTTCAGTAAAAACAACTTTGAGTTGGGGTACAGGGTGTAAACGGCCTCACCCATAAAGCGGTTGAGGTGAAAACAGATCCTCCCCATCCCCTGGGGCATTGACCGATAACAGATGGAAATTGCTGAAAGTGGTCTGTTGCAAGTCTGGGGGGGTGGGAACACTTTAAGTGGGAGCCTGTGCATTATTAAGCAAGGTTTGTTTTTGCAGCGTTGGATAAAGCAGGCTCTGGAAGAAGGGATGACTCAGACCTCAGCTGCTTCCCAAGAGAACAGAACTCAGTGTCTATACCAAAGCAACGAGAGCGGTAGCACTTCTGGCATCTGCAAGGAAAACGCAGGTTGGTTGAGAGGTCTCCATGTTTCAATGGTGCACCATGGATGTCGTTTCAGTTTTCCACTCCTTGAAAGGCCAGTTAGAACCAAGCAAGCATAATTGCAGTCAATAACTCTACATAACTGGCCTCCATGTACTAACCAGTTTATTCATTTGTTTACTGCATTTATATCTCACCTCGTTCTCCAAGGAACTGGAGGTGGTGTGCATAGTTATTCCCCTCCTCATTTAGTCTTCAGAACAACCCTGTGAGGTAGGTTAGGCTAAGAAGCAGTGACTGGTCCAAGGCCACTCAGTGAGCTATTGAGCAATAATAGGTACAGTGCACATAGAGTTGCATAGTGTGTTGCTACCTGTTGACACAGGCTTCTTCTTCTTCTTCTTCTTCTTCTTCTTCTTCTTCTTCTTCTTCTTCTTCTTCATTCCATCTTGTTATTTCCCAGCAACTCAGGAGCTACAGTCTTTGGCCCAGGGTTTGTGATGGACTAGAGCTCAGAAGTGCCACCCTCCTCATTGTATAACACCCTGTCCTTCACAGCTCCTCAGGTCTCTAAGGTGGTTACAGCGTGGGGCTAACACCAAGGTTGTGGGCTCGAAGCCCGTATGGGCCACCTCCATATTCCTGCATTGCAGGGGGTTGGACTATGAACCTGGGGGGTCCCTTCCAGTTCTACAATTCTGTGACTATGGCACGGGCCTGTTGCCATTCTGCAAATATCAATCCACCTGTTCGCCTGCTCTTGAGGGAAAACAAACAGAAAAACCGTACAAGCTGCATGAATGGTGTTTCTTTTGCCGGGTGACTACTCATTCTGACATTTCCCTTGCAAAGGGTTGCAGGGAGGAGAGTAAGAAGGGGATCCTCCTTTTCCAAGATCAAGGGAACCCATTCCCCTTTGGGCTTCATCTAGAAACAGAGACCTGATTCCCATGGAGGGAGTGCACTGCACCAAACCAAGTGCCGCCGCCTTCCCCCACTTGCTGGGGAAATAACTGGTTAAAAGAGTAGGCACCTGGTTGCAGAACAGCCACTCTCCAGCCCCGGAGCCTACATCTGTGAGCAAAGCAAAAAGACAAGTTTTAAAAACAGTAACTTTGCATCTGTCTTTGCAGAGGAAGAGGGTGGCGATCTATCCAAGTCAGGGATCAGTTTTCCAAGGACGCGAGACGAGGCCCTAGGCAGTGTACAGATAACTGTGTGTTACACAAAGGTTAGAGGCATCGAAAGCAGAAAAAGCACTAGTTATGGGCAAATTGCAATTTTAAGCGAGAGGCGGGGGGGGGCAGAAAAAGGCTCTCTGGTGATCTTTCTAAGAGGCTTCTATGGGTTGGATTCTTTGAGTTAAAAGTTGTCCAGTGGCATTTCTTAGGACCACGAAATCATTTGGCTTTTGAGGGTTTCTTGCAAGTCAGATTAAGTTCTGTCGCAGGACGTAAAGCAGTGCTGGGAAGGGCAGGCCTATGCAGCGCCCTTGTTAATAGGGTGGCGGGAGAGAAGAGAGGTGCTGTCGTGGCTTGAGAAGGAAGGGAAATTGGGCGGGGGGGGGGCTGTGTACAAGATGCTTATGCAAGGGACAGCTCACATATGCCAGTCAGCATCTTGGGGGAACAACTCAAGAGTGCTTGCAGCAGCTAGTGAAATCAATAGTTGTGGGGTTGGGGATCTAATCTACCAGCAAATGACCTCCCACTATCCACCTACAACTATACCGTGGCTGCTGTTAGGCAAAGGTTTGCATTGTGTGTTGAAGGGTAGAGCATAATCTTATCAGTAGATGGATGGAAACAGTGGAGCAGCCCTACTTCCCTTGGAATAATTGGCTCTCACTGGTTAGAATGCAACTGTGGTTTTTTGGCCAACAGGATTGATGCCTGTCGATGGAACATCGGCTAATAGAGGTTCCCTTTGGGATGCAGGTGGGCTGCCTGCAGCTCTGAGCCAGATTCCATTTGGCCTGATTCCATTTGTGTGGCAAGGAAAGAAAGAGGAGTAGAGTGGACACCTTGACCTCTGACCCCACTCTCACTTTTGGCTCAGGCTCCAGCCACCACCAATACAGTGGTACCTTGGGTTAAGAACTTAATTCGTTCTGGAGGTCCATTCTTAACCTGAAACTGTTCTTAAACTGAGGTACCACACTAGCTAATGGTGCCTTCCCACTGCCACCATGCGATTTCTGTTCTCATCCTGAAGTAAAGTTCTTAACCAGAGGTACTAGTTCTGAGTCTGTAACCTGAAGCGTCTGTAACCCGAGGTACCACTGTATGTGACTCCAGCAGATTACCCTCCAGGGCACGTGACCCCCAGCAGAAAAAAGGCTGCCTGCCCTGCTTTAGACGTTCTACTGATAGTGTGAGGGGTGGCTTACTGATGAGCAGCTACTTTGCAGCTGGGAAAAGTGTTTGAAGTTATCCAACTGCATGAGTGGGCGAAAGAAGCCTTGGTCTATTGAGAAAGAGAGATTAGCTTGTGTGTGCAGATGCAAAACACTCCAGTTGAAGGAAAGTGGGGGCTTCAAAGTTCTCTTTTGGTCTTGCCATCAGTAGCTGGTCTCTACCCTAGCAGGAGACTTGCTGCTGCACGGGTAGTGGAATTTGACAAAATAAAATTAACAAGGACTCATCGATGAAGATTGCTTGGTGTCTGAGGATAGAGATAATAGAGCAGAATAACCCTTTTACTGTACTTAGAGGATTGATTTGAAAGCATTGGGGACAGTAAAGAGTGCAGAGAGGGAGGCCTGGATGTTGTCAACAGGAAACTTAATAGGGGGACTTGTGGGCATTACTGGATGTTTCCTGCAAGGACTAGTTCTTGTTCCGACTTGTCTTGAATCCTTGCCAGATTACCCATCAGCCTAATGAGTGCAAGGAAGATGCACCATTCCTAGCTCAGGAAGACTGCAGGTAAATGAAAGGAAGCTTCACAAGGAAGTGATGCGGCTGAGTGGAAGAGGGAGAGGCTTGGGTTATCACTTTCTGGGCCACGACCCTGTCTTTTGGCAAGGTGCATACTGCTGTGTTGGTGGAGATGTATGGAGGTGATGTAGAGAGGCTTAGATTTTGGACAACCTAGACCTTAACAGGTGTTTTTATTAGCTTGTCGGATGCTTTTGGTTTGGACCCTTTTTTTATCCCTTGAGTCCTGAAATTGCCCCCCTTTCTTACCTTCCCCTGTTTTGGTAGTGCTCCTCTTTGGAGAAAAGAAGGGTTCTTTTTTAGAGAGAGAGAGAGAGAGCTGAAGAGTTGTCAGTATGGCAAGAACCAGTCAAAAATTTAAAGATTCGTGTCGGGGGAGTAGATGATGAGTGTAGATTGGGGCTTTGTAATGGTAGAGTCACTACCTGGATTCTGTGTTGCCTTTCAGATTTCCTGAGCCCCCTGAAGAAGTGGAAGTCTCGCTATCTAATGGAGCAGAGTGTTACCAAGTTATTGAGACCGCTTTCTCCAGTCACTCCCCCACTTCCTGACCCCTCGGTTCCAGATGCGCTGAGCCCACACCTCACCACGTCCTCCTCATCTATGCCAGGAGAGGAGGAATGTCGAAGTAGCTGCGGTGTGATCTTCTCACCAATTCCCTCCTTGGCTGCTAGTCGTTGTAATACTCCACTACAGTTTGAGGTAAGTTGGGGGTCAGGGTGGCAGCTTGCCCTGCAGACCTAGGATGTATGCATCAAAACTCCTTGGAAAAACACAGGTAGACCTAAGAAATGAGCAGATAGGTTTTTTAAAGAATCCTGTGTATTCCGAGAATCTGGCACCTCTCAGATTATAAAGTCCCTATTCTCCTTTATTGTTATGCACAGTAGATGGATACTAGATTGTGCAAAGGGTTACAGGTTACCAGAAACACTATTCCCTGCCCTCTGATTCATTTAATCTCAGCTTCCCCACCCCAGTAGCATCCAAAGATGCTGTCAGCTTCTGGGCTGCTGCTCTCCTGCATTCACCTCTTAGCAAACTCTAAGCTTTGGAGAACATTAGCTGTTTTGCATCCCCAGAATTCCCCATCTGCATGATGTGTTTCCTGTTCTTCTTACAGCCATTTGCCTCCCCCTTTCAAAACTTCTGTAAGCAGGTGTGAGTCATGCAGGTAGCCTCTGTTTTGCAGTTTCCCTCATGACAAGCACATGCCAGTGCTTTCATTCTGAAGCACCCTGTTTTCTTACTTTTTATTGTGTCCCATATTTGTGCTTGGGGTGGAGTTGGTGCTTCCCATTCCCGTTTTTCAATATTGGGCCACTAAACTCTTTAGGTCTGCTGCTGCCCCTTAGCAAATCTCCCTGGAAACATCTATTCTTATGAAAGTTGAGATGACCACAATTTGGGATTCTGGACTCTCGGTCTTCTGCTATTCTCAGCTTTCTGCCTAATTGTATGGGCTTTGAGTCTGGGCTGTGCATTTCTGTACACATAAGAAAACGATATTGCACCGAGAGAACCCAGGCTGTTGGAATCCAGATTCTGCAGCTTCTAAAACGGTGCATATCGGAAGCCTTTGCATGATTTCTCGTTCTTTGCAGAATTCTACTTCTGTTTATTTTTTATTTAACGAAATGTATGTACTGCTTGATTGTAACATAACCTCTAAGTGGTTTACAAGGAGGATTTATTCTGCTGACTGGGATGGCAACTCTTAAGCCGCTTTAAATCTTGCTCACCAGCAGCCCTGACTCCTAAGATTCCATCAGGCATTGCCCACATATTCTCAAGTGTAGCTTCGCAACCATAGTTGCTCCTTTGAAAAAAAAAAAAGAGAGAAAAAAATTCTTAAGCTGAATTCTGTGGCTGGTGTCCTGTGGCTTTTCTATACTTCCATATAATTGTAGCATTTCCACCACCGCGATTATGGCCCTGCTGTTTGAGCGCAAGTAGGTTGGTCATTATACAGTGCCTGATCATTAATTTTGCTTACTATCCAAATGGCAAGATCCCCAATCACTTTCCCAGTGCCTTTGGATTCAGCCCGTCTCGTGGGCTCTTGCACAGTTAGGCCACTTCCAGTTCTGCACGGAAACAGAGACAGGACTCGTTGGGCTGGGGGGAAATGCAGAATCGTGGTGTTGCCAGAAGCCACAGAAACTTGAGTGGCCTTAGCTGCACCAGTCTTAGTGAGACAGTGGCATGGGATGTCACTAGGACTTTGTATCTTGAGACTGGACGTTGGTCCCAATTTGCACTCCTGATTTGAAGCGGCACTTAAGGAGTGTTGGTCATAGCAAACTTCAGTCGGACTTCAAAGGTTTCTGCCCCGTGTAAGAAAGTGAGCGGCTTCTGCTGCTGTATGACTGAGTTTTCTGCCCACCTGCCCCTCTTTATGTGTGTTTCAGGGAAGGAACCTTTCAATGTGTTAAAGTTTCTACCACCCATTCTCCCCAGTTCCCCTGTGTTGAGGCTTCCCCTTTTCACACCATTCCACTCATTCATGACACGTTATTTATGTTTCCTTTAAATTATTTCCTGCTGCATTTCTGCCCGATCCATAATTGTCTTTTTAAAAAAGGAAGAAGCAAGTTAAATAATAGTGCATTGTTAAACAGCAGCCAGAAATAGTTCAAAGCAGTTTGAGCAGCAATCAACGGTGAAGCTATAAAAAGTTACCAAAAAAAAGTTACCCCTCAACCACACAAAAACAAACACAATAAAAAATAGCCCAAAGCGCCGAGGGCCTTCTGGAGGTTCCCTCACTGCGAGAAGTGAGGTTACAGGGAACCAGGCAGAGGGCCTTCTCAGTAGTGGCACCTGCCCTATGGAACGCCCTCCCAGCAGATGTTGAGGAAATAAGCAACTAACTTACTTTTAAAGGACATCTGAAGGCAGCCCTGTTTAGGGAAGTTTTTAATGTTTAATGCTGTATTGTGTTTTTAACATTCGCTTGGGAGCCGCCCGGAGTGGCTGGGGAAACCCAGCCAGATGGGCAGGGTATTAATAATAACATTATTATTATTATTATTATTGTTATTATTATTATTAATTTCCCAAGCTTGGGAATTCAGCTGTTGTTGAACTGCAACTCCCAACATCCCTAGCTAGCAGGACCATTGGTCAGGGATGATGGGAACTGTAGTCCAAAACAGCTGGAGACCCAAGTTTGGGAACCCCTGCCCAAGAACATATTTCACTGTGCTTATGTGGTTTAGAGTTGAACCAGTCTTTCTCAATTCCACGTGCTCTCGATGTTTGAACTACATATGCCATCAGCCTAGGAGTTATTGTCCAAAGCATTGGAGGAGCCCTGGGGTGGGGAAGGGTAGTTTAGGTAAAAGTACTTATTGTGGGTCTGTGTCTCATGGGCTTCTGCACTTAGAGATCTGAAGCTGTCTTACCTTTGAAGTGTTCAGAAGCTCAATATTTAATCAGTTTTTGGTGGGGGGTTTTTGAGAGAGAGAGAGAGACCCAAAGTGACTTTCTTGGTAAAAGGATTTATGGCATGGCGACATCAGCTTAATAAAGGGGTTCTGCCATGTGTCGCTGCTCTTTTTGCCCCAACCAAATGTGGCTCTCCGGCCAGCATAACCCAGCAGATTCTGAGGGGGTCGGGTCTCCTCCTGCAGCTCATGCTTTCCAGCACTGCATACCTCAGGAAGGACCCTAGGTTTATGAAGGAAGAGAGAGATGCTTTCATGCAACGTTTCAATTCCAGGTATGGAAGCATCTCCCATGCTTCATGCCCACCTTCCCTCAAGGAGCTAGTACCATAATTTCATACCCACTGTATCTCAAGGAGCAGCCGGCTGAGGATTTTCTACATGATGCCTTCACCTTTTAGTCCAGTCTGAAAGCAAGGCATTGTGGGTGGAGAGTGATACGCCAGCTCTCATCCGAGTGATGGGGTTCGTGAGGTGTGGCTGGTTGGCCAGGCATCCTCGGAACACAAGGCAATGGAATGATCTCCGGTTTCTGCGCTGTCCTTTCATCCGGATACTAAAGTTGTAGCATGAGACACAGTAACTCCATCCTGTTTTTTTTCTACTCTAAAATCCATGTAATGTGTTCACTTCCCCCTAAGTGATGAGGCCACCCCCTTGATAGTCTCTTATCCTTCCCCCCACCCCCCGCAAATAGTTGTGGCTAACCTCTATGCTTGTTTCTTTTCTTTATTTTTTACTTCATTTTATTTTGCTTCTTGACTTGTAAAATTAGATGAATAACAAGATGCTTTTCCCTCCTAGAACGTATCCTCCCCTGAGAGTTCCCCTGCGCATAGGCCCGAGTCCCTGTCGCCCGAGGTAGTTATCACACCATCTCAATTGGAGGCGGAGAGGGTGTGTAGTTTGCGTGGTGAGCGTGTGTGTGTGTGTGTGTGTGTGTGTACACAATTGGAGGGAGGAGGGATAGGGGAAGCAGTGGGTGGGGAAGAAGGGGCTAGTCAAGTCAGATTCCTTTGTTGTTGAAGTTGAGAATTGAGTGGTGAACGAAGGGAAAATGCCAACCACTTTCCAGTTAATTCTTCTGAAGTAGCATTTCCTGTGGAGTGGGGGGGGGAGAGAGAGAGAGAGAGAGAGAGAAGGGAAGGGAGAGGAGAAAATGAATCAGACTCTTTTAATTTTTGGTGGCTGGCCCTGGGCCTTGCAACCACTGTGCTGTATGTTTTATTGAACCCATCTTCTTAATCCATTGCAGCATAGACAGTCCTGCTCCTGCTTTGTGCCAAAAGTCCACATTCTTCAAGATACAAACTCTGCGGTCAGATTCAATTGTGCAACTCGATAAGCATAATGCAAAGTTAATTGTTTTGTCTGGTGGAGTTTGGAGTCTGAGGCCAGGGAGCGATATGGCTCCTAAGAGGGCAAGGATGGCTATGTGGTTGTACAGACCTAGAGATCATTTTCTGGCAGGATTTGTTCTGTTTTTGTTTTCAGGCCATGATTGTTTTATAACAAACTGTTTTGATGCATGGCTTCCACCGAAAAGCAATGTACAGTGGTGCCTCGCAAGACGAAAAGAATCCGTTCCGGGAGTCTTTTCGTCTTGCGGTTTTTTCGTCTTGCGAAGCAAGCCCATTGACGGAGTAGCGCTATTAGCGCTATTGACATTTTAAGGGCTAAAAACGGCTTTTTAAGGGGGGGGTTAGCGGTTTTGCTGCTAAAATGCTTTTAGCAGCTTAGCGATTCAGAATAAGGGGTTTTGGAACAAAAAAAAATAATCAATTTTTTCCGCCATTTTTCGTCTTGCGAAGCAAGCCCATAGGGAAATTCGTCTTGCGAAGTGCCTCTGCAGACGGAAAACCCTTTCGTCTTGCGGGTTTTCCGTCTTGCGAGGCATTCGTCTTGCGGGGCACCACTGTAACACTTTTATAAAACAAATGCATGAGTAGCGGAACATAGAGCCCAAGAATGAGAAGGGAGGGACAGATTCTGAAAGAGGACTGGAAACTTAGGTCTAGCTTCCCAGAAATCTAGTTAAAACAGTGTGCCGGGTGCCAAAGCCAGTCTGGAACTGCAAAAGGCCAACAGCCCTCAACCTGAATGTCTCAAACAAGTATCAAACTGGGGAGTTGCTCACTGACGGCTGCCCTCCCGGATAGCCAAAAAGTGCCTGGACTTTCCAAAGCATTAGACACAACAGTCTGTCCTCCGTCGTGAAGAGCAAAATGGATTGAAGACTGCAGGTCATAGGATTCCGGCAGAGGCTTATGGGTGCCTTCATGCCTTTATGCATTTGTACTCCCCCCCAGTGCCCTAAATCTGCCACGCACATCTTGTCTGGTGTATGTATTTGCACCCACACAGCATTTTGTGCATTACAGTACACACAAACATGCACACCTTTCCTTGCCTAGAGATGGATCTTTGTGAAGGAAAGGGGTGCGACGCCGCTCTTAGGTTTGTCTGCTTTCACTCCAAGGCAGCGGGACAAGAGAGCTTTGTTTTGTAACCCTCCCACCTCCAGCCTATCAAAACGGAGAAGCAGCACTTTGTAGAGTGGGGTTATACCCCCATTTCAGTTTAGGTGGTCAGCCTGCAAGCATAATGTTGGGGTGCTGTATCTAAACACCACCATGGCAAAAATTCAAGATAACATAAAAGGGATAGAAGCTAATAATGGACATATCTGCAAAGCTTGAGGTAGGCAGTGCACTGTCAACAAGTTTTCTAAGTTGCAGAGCAGGAATGAGCTATGCAGTATGGTTTATGTTCGTTGGTCTTATTTTGATCAGAGTACCGAGGCTTTTTAAATCCTTGACAGCTTGGACAGGGATGGGAGTTATTGGGGGCAGAGGAAAGTTTGGGAGCAGTGCAGGGTGCTAAAGATTCGTCCCCATTGAATGGGCAGCTCCTCTCCCAATTGCCTTTTGATGCAGCCACCACCCACACTTTTTTAAGGGCCTTGTAATAATTGGAAACCTGTTAACCCAGGATTCTGCCCGTGGCTTGCGTGCCATCCTGCGAAGCCTAGATTCTGTCACGTGTGCTTGTCAGTTCTCTTCTTCAGAGATTTCTGAATGCCGTGAAGCGTGCTTGCAAAGTGTGCTTGTGACTAGCTTTTCAACAAAGAGGTTGGTGGATAAGAGTACCTGGTGTGTGGTGCCTTGAAGTTTTCCTTGATTCTTCACCTTTTATTGAAATGGTTGTGACGTTATATGTTAAATAGTGACCTTGAAAACACACCGAGGCTCATTTGAGCCCGCCAACATCACCATCCACGAGGGGGAGGGACCCTGCAAATTTAATTTGCCTCCAGAAATTCCGCAGAGGAAGAGAGCGACTATGCAGCTAGGGGGGAGAAAAAACCCAGGCAGAGCGGAGAGCAAAAGACTGGGAACAAAGAGTGAGAAAGCCGTATATGTGCTGTCCGTGGGAAAGGGGGTCTTTCCTGAATTAAAAGTGTCTTTCTCTTGTCTGCCCCTTTCACCTGCTTCTCTACCCTGTCTGATATCCTCTCCCTCGCCCGCCCCCACACCCCCTTTGTTGGTCCTTCCAGCTCTGCCTTAGGACGGACCTTGACCTACAGAAAGCAGGATTCCTGGATGCCGGCACTAACAGCTGTCCAGAGAAACCCTCCTTGCTCACTCCGGGGCATTCTGACCTGGCATCCCAGCCCTTGGAGACCAGCTTCCCAGGAAAGAGTGGAGAAGCCCAGGCGCTGCTACGAAGTTCCGACCAGGCTTTTCGGACAGAGTTTAACTTGATGTATGCCTTCTCCCCTCTGAATGCTATGCCTCGGGCAGACGGATTGTTACGGGAGTCTCCGCAGATGGCCGACGGGAAGCTTCTGAATCCAGACAGGGGCTGCTGCAGTTCCCCTGCGGAGGGATACTTTGGCAGGCACGAGCAGGCGCTTCTGAAAGAAGCCGCGCACGGACCCTTGCCCCCCTGCGGCGAGAAAACCTGCGAAGGCGTTAAATCCACACCCCAGAACCCTCCGCAGAGGAAAAAGGCAAGTATCCGACATGAGTAACACAAGCACAGTCACTCGAGGCAGAAAGGAGGGCCTGCCCGGGGTGTCTGTGTGTGTGCATGCTGGGAAATCGTACAAGAGGAGGCAGCCTGGAGCCTGCTGAGAGACATGCAGACTCTCCATTTCTTGGTAGCGTTAGCAGCTGACGCATCTTTCTTTGGTGACAACAGGATGAAAGCAGACATCACGTTCCCTGGAGGCAACAGGGTGTGGAGTCTGTTCTTAGAGGGTGGTTCTTATCTCCGCTTTACGTTGTGCTCGATTCTGTGTGACCCGGAGGTCTGGCTTTAGGTTTCCTGCTGGCCATAGGCTGGAGAGCAGCTTCCTTGCACCAGCACAAAACCCATGTAGCCCACAGGGCATTGCAGCAGGTGCCTTTTAAGCGCACGTATGCACACATGGGACGCACACATGCACGTATGGGACGCGGGTGGCGCTGTGGGTAAAAGCCTCAGCGCCTAGGGCTTGCCGATCGAAAGGTTGGCGGTTCGAATCCCCGCAGCGGGGTGCGCTCCCGTTGCTCGGTCCCAGCGCCTGCCAACCTAGCAGTTCGAAAGCACCCCCGGGGGCCAGTAGATAAATAGGGACCGCTTACTAGCGGGAAGGTAAACGGCGTTCCGTGTGCAGCTCTGGCTCGCCAGAGCAGCGATGTCACGCTGGCCACGTGACCCGGAAGTGTCTTCGGACAGCGCTGGCCCCCGGCCTCTTGAGTGAGATGGGCGCACAACCCTAGAGTCTGTCAAGACTGGCCCGTACGGGCAGGGGTACCTTTACCTTTAATGCACACACGCACGGGTGTTGAGTCATGTCACCTGCCTGAAGCTGATGATAGCCTTTTATCTCCTAGGTATCCCTTCTGGAGTACCGCAAACGAAAGCAAGAAGCCAAGGAGGGAGGGGATTCCTCTCGATGCACAGGGACACCTACCCGGCTGAGTGTCAGCTGCTCGGGGGCAGATGTGGATGCTGCTGGCCTCGTGCAGGGCTCGGGGGCCCACACCCTGTCTTCTCCCCAGCATGGCTTCTCCCCCTCTCATTCTTCTTCGTCTCACCTGGAGGAAGTCAGCCCACCAGAACCACGGGGGACCACGCACAGCAAATCCCAGGACAGCATCAGCAGTAGATGGTGAGTCTCGGGAAGCAAACTATGGCAGAGACACGTGTTGTTTCTAGGAGTTCCTCCCTGACAAGATGAGAAGAGATAAAAATGTTTATGCCCTGTGCCGTGCCTTGCCTCACTTTGGTCTTAAAGGGGAGGATGATAACATCGATAGCGAACTTTCAGCACAGAGAGAGCACTTTCCACAGCTCTCCCTTACTGTGGGCTGCAGTCCGCAAAGAGCCACCCTGCTGGATTCAAGCAAAGGCCTGTCCAGCATTGTTTCCAGCAGTGGCCTGCCAGGTAATTTCAGGAAACTTTCAAGGAGATCAGAAAACAACAGCCCTTTTCTCTTACGCGTCCCAAGCATCTGGTATTCAGAGTCCAGTTGCCTCTGAACTCAGAGGTTCTGTTAAGTTATTGCCATTATTCTGCTGTCAGTGAACTTACAGAATTTGGCTTCCCAAATTTTTGTTTTTACCTTGCCACATATTGACACTGCTTCTATAAGCAAGTTGCAGCACTACTCTGGTTACGTACTTAATTCGTTCTGGAGGTCCGTTCTTAACCTGAAACTGTTCTTAACCTGAAGCACCACTTTAGCTAATGGGGCCTCCCGCTGCTGCCGCACGGTTCTCATGCTGAAGCAAAGTTCTTAATCCGAGGTACTATTTCTGGGTTAGTGGAGTCTGTAACCTGAAGCATGTGTAACCTGAAGTGTATGTAACCCGAGGTATCACTGTAGTAGCATCTGAGTTCAGTGATTCCAAAGACTGTGGTCTTTGTTAGATCTGCAGTGTTACATGCGCTCCGGAGTTCCAACTTTTCTGCCCTTTGCAACTAGCGGGCAGTGGTGGGGCAGAGCTGTTTCAGAGTGGGGGGGGGGGGTTAGAGTCCTGTACACTCAAGCTTGTTACGTTTCCTCCTGAGGACCTTCCTCTACCTTTGCGTACAGATAACTGACCTTTTCTGCTGCATCAGCTATACTGGGGACAGGCGGTGACTTCGAATCACAAGCCATATTTACACAAGAGCCTCCACAGATTTGCTGGGCTTTGCAATATTGGCACACAGTTTTCATTTTAAAAGAAATGAAGTTTCCATCTCTCTCAGTTGCCAAGGAACTGCTTTTGCAATCTAAACAGATGGGCTCCTCCTCCTATTAACCCTGCCCTGCAGGAAGCTCTTGCTAGCCAAAGTAAAGCAGCAGTAAATATGTACATTCCTTCCTTCCACATCCCCACCCATATATATATATATATATCTCCTCATTGAAATGTGACCACCTGTCTAGCTCATTTTTGCAAATTAACTGTAAAGACATAAAATAAGCAGATTCAATGGGAGGGAGGGATCTAGCGCGTAAGCTTTTTTATTTCAATACTTGAAATACAGTGGTACCTCAGGTTACATATGCTTCAGGTTACAGACTCCACTAACCCTGAAATAGTGCTTCAGGTTAAGAACTTGGTTTCAGGATGAGAAAAGAAATCGTGCTCTGGCGGTGCGGCAGCAGCAGGAAGCCCCATTAGCTAAAGTGGTGCTTCAGGTTAAGAACGGACCTCCGGAACGAATTAAGTACTTAACCCGAGGTACCACTGTACTAGCATTGATTGTACTGTAAAAGTTGGAGCGGAAGTACCCATTGGAGTTAAGCCAGGAATGGGGGGGGGGGCGGGTTGCAAACATAATTATGAAACCCAAAAGGGTAAAATTCTGGCTGCCGTGCTTCAGCGTGGAACATGCTGTACATGCCTTCTTTCACACTCCTTGCAACTGCCTTGTGAAGGAGGCTGGGCACCATTGTTGCGATTTTACTTATAGTAAAAAGTTGAGAGTCGAATGACCTACCCAGAGCCCTTTCAGCGAGTCCAGTTCTCACTAAAGTGGTCCTAAGCAGAGAAAATCCATACCAGCTGTGTAAAATGAGCATTTTAACATTTCAAATTACCTTGGTGAGCAGAGCATGGTGAAATAGAGCTTTGTTTTCTGCATTACAACTTCATTTGTGTATCGATTGGAGACCTCTCTAAAGCACAAAGTAAAATCTCTGGCTATATTTTTACTGCCCCAGAGCAAACCATCCTAATAAACACTGCAGCCGTGGCAGCATTCCAGCAGTGGTTGGGTTGCTCGTACAATATCCTGTGTATGCCTCGAACTCCTATCCCAGGCTAACTGCCTTCTGTTTCCCCCAACGAAACTGTAGAAATAGGCTGCAGTGTTACCGTTTGATTAAAATGGTTATTTGTCTCTAATGAATATTTTCTAGCCATCATTGTGAGACAAGCTCCACTCTGCCCTAGAATTAAACAGCACTTGCCTCAAGGTGCACAAGCTTTAAGCTGCAGGTTGCGCATATTGTAGAAATGCACATGAACAAAACCCCTCCAGACCTCAGGGGAACCTTTCAATATAATAAACTACAGTTGTTGTTTAAAAAACCCAACAAAACATTGCCACGAGATGCTTGAAATTGTTTAGACCTCTTGAAGGGTCCTGAGGTGCCATTCCCATTCTCGCTCTTTTGTGCCCTGCTATAGGATGGTTCCCACCTCGGTGGAGCGGCTGCGAGAAGGCCGTGGGATTCTGGAGAAGGTTTTACGCAGCAGCGCCAAGTTGTGTCAGAGAGGAGAGCCCTCGCCCACTCGGGAGAGCCTAGGGGAGAGAGAAGCAGGTAAATGGGAATGCGCTGGGGGCGGGGGGAGCTGCCTTTGGAGCTCGAGCAGCTGGGGCTGAATCTACAGGCAGGGCTCTGATCTTGTGGAAGGACGGAGTCCAAGACCCTCTGTGAGTTACGGGACTTCTGCTCACATCACTCCAAACAAAGCAGTTAAGATTCATTCGCTAGCTTTGTCTTGTGGATGCAGCTATAAGTCTCTCTCTTGCTCTACTGATTGACTTACACAAGTGTTTACAGTGAGGTATTCAAGAAGAGGTTAGGCGGGCATAGAATTGAAGAGTTCAAAGAGACCCCAAGGGTCTTCTAGTCCAACCTCCTGCCATGCAGGAATCTCAGCTGAAGCATCCATGACAGATGCCCATCCGACCTCTGCTTAAAAACCTCCAAGGAAGGAGAGTCCATCACCTCCTGGATGAGTATGTTGATCCAGTGTCAAACAGCTCTTACCGCCAGAAATTTCTTCCCAATGTTTAGTTGGAATCTCCTTTCTTTGTAATTTGAATCCCTTGGTTTGGGCCCTAGCCTCCAGAGCAGAAGAAAACAAGCTTGCTCTATCCTCCATGTGGAAGCCCTTGAGATATTTGAAGGTGGCTATCGCATGGTCGGCGGTTCGAATCCCCGCTGGGGGGTGTGCTCCCGTTGCTCGGTCCCAGCGCCTGCCAACCTAGCAGTTCGAAAGCACCTCCAGGTGCAAGTAGATAAATAGGGACCGCTTACCAGCGGGAAGGTAAACGGCATTTCCGTGTGCTGTGCTGGCTCGCCAGATGCAGCTTGTCATGCTGGCCACGTGACCTGGAAGTGTCTTCGGACAGCGCTGGCTCCCGGCCTATAGAGTGAGATGAGCGCACAACCCTAGAGTCTGGCAAGACTGGCCCATACGGGCAGGGGTACCTTTACATTATCGTATCTCAGACTCCTCTTTATCTCAACCGTTCCTCATAAGGCTTGGTTTCCAGACTCTTGATCCTCTTGGTTGCCCTCCTCTGCACACATTCCAGCTTGTCAATATCCTTCTTAAATTGGGGCACCCAGAACTGGACACAGTGTGTGGTCTGACCAAGGCAGAAGAGAGGAAAGAGGATTGGCTAGATAAGGCCATGATTCTGTGAAAGAGAGTCTTTCTCTCCCCCCCCCCCCTGCGCCTTCAGTGTTGCTCCTCTAGCTATTGAGGTTTTATTAGTTTTATTCTAATCCTTCCTACCTTTCAGTTTTTCTAGAGTTGGGGCTCTTCAGGGGGTCTCTCTCACACCTGTCCCTGCTACCAGGGCTCACCTGTAGCTGGTTCCTCCTAATCCAGCAACCTGTATTTCTGCTGCTAGACCCTCTCTGCTCTGCCTTCCAGATGCTGCGGAAGGAGATTCGACAGACCCCCTCAACCCTTCCCTCAAGGGACCAGCCGTTTATAGTCCTTCGCGTTACAGCTACCAGGTACGTGAGGCAATACACACCTCGTGCAGTTGGCACTCGGGCACGGTCCAGCCTTTCTTACCGGGGTTGCAGAGCCGGATGCCGAACGACGGTTTTGTGATGCCTGCTTCTTTCCCTTGCAGCTCTTGCAGTCGGACAGCCCGCGGGCGGAGTCGCAGACCGTCCTCCAGAGCGCCTCCCCGTACCGAGGACACCCCATGCCATCCCCTGGCTACAGCTACAGGTCCCAGTCCCAGAGAGCAGGGCACCTTCCGCCCCTCGGCTCCTCAGAACCCTCCCTTTCCTCTGCCCCTCCGGTCGCCACAGACTCCTCGGCTCTGTTTGCAGGGAACTCTGGGTATTATAGCAGCCAGCAGCCGTCTGGCAGTGGCGTCTTGAAGAAGAGCTGCCCCGTAGCCACTGCTCCCAGCCCTGCCCAAACGGCGGCAGCCGTAGACTGTTTGCCCCCCTCTGAAACAGGGTCTCATCCCTGCGTGGGAACCGCCGGCTGCCCTCCTTCCTCCTCCTCCTCCACCACCACTTCCTCGTCGTCTTCTTCCTCGTCGTCCTCCAGGCCCTCGCAGTCAGACTTGCGGACTATCAACCCTCCCGCCTCTGGGCAGCCTGCTCTGTACCAGAGCTCCAGAGCCGCAGCACTTTCCAGCTCGCAGCAGCACTACTCCCACCGAGGGGGAGGAGGCAGCATCAATCAATACAGACTGCAGCAGCTTGCAGGGTCAGGCGTAAAGACTCAGACCGGCTTTTCTTAGGGCAGGACAGACTAGAGCCCACCGTTCCTTCTGGCAGTGGCTCGCGGGGGAGCCATGCCGGGACAGCAAAGGGCCCAGAGGCTGGGGCTCTGGGGTGTCCTGGGCAAGAGAGAGCACTGCCGGCCACCCCCTGGCTTTGGAAGGAGGAGAAGGCAGTGGCGGCGGCGGCAGCATTGGCAGAAAAGCATCTCCCTGGTGTCCGGGTACGTTGTAGAAAGCAAACGGTGCTGAGTGGCATGGCCTCTGTCTCCTGCCGGTGCCCTTAGCTGTAGTCACCTGGGCAGGTAGGGAAAGCTTGAATATGAAACCAGTGCAAATCAGACAAATAAATAAATAGGGGGAGATGGGGATATGTGGGGGGAGGGGGGGCGTTAATCTAAATCCCAAAGTGCTCTCTGCAAGGTTGGGTTCCCAGAGTATTCTGGTCGGGGAGGGTTGGGGGCTTAGTCCATTCTGATCATTCCAGTTGCAAATAAAGAGCATATGTGGGAGAGAAGCAAGAGCCGTGGGGTGGGGCTGGTAGCAGTGTGAGTGCATGTGTGCGTGTGTGTGTGAGAGAGAGAGAGGGCAGGGTGTGCGTGCAGGCATTGCTGCAAAAAGTCACTCTGGTAAGTCCATACTATGCCTCTGAAGTTGGCATCTCGCTGCCAGTGAGGGGGTGGCCTAGGGGTGTGGTCAGTTCGTTCCAGTGCTGTGGCAAGGGGAATATGGACGGTGGCTTGCTTTAGGCGCCTGCCCTCATTCTAGGTGGGGGTGATGAGCGAGGTGCCCAGTCTGGTGGCATTGCTGCTGCTGTGGTCAAGAGTATCATGGAGTGCATGAGAACACGCCTGCTACCTCCCCCTGAGGCCCAAGAGCAACAACACCAGGCCCGCCAAATGCTCTGTCAAATTCCATACAGTTGCCAGCTTTTCTCACTTGTTTACCTGTCAAGCGTGCGTTTTTATTTATCTAATTTTATATTCAGTTATAACCATAGTAGGTTAGCAAAAATATCAGGCAGGTCTAACCCTGGTCCTGCCAAGGACCTTCTCGTTTCCTCTCGGACAAGATATTGCTGTGAGCATGTCTTCCCTCATTTCTCAGATGCACAGTCTTTCCCCCCCCCCCCTCCCATTTCTTTCTTTTTTTAAAAAAATAATAATAATAATTAGGACTGTTACAAGTTTCTCTAATCCACAACTGAAATCAGGTCTTCATTCGACTTAGAGGAAACTTTTAAAATTGATCAGAGCAGAGCAGAAGAAATAAACGAACCCTTTCCTTCAAAAGTGTCTGGCTGTTAGCGTGTTGGGGATAGAACTTGTCACCCACAAGACAAGTCCTATAATACTGTATAAAAACAAAGGGTGTCAGCTTCACTGGGCTTTGCAGCTTCCCTTTCCGACATGCTGAGCATGCCTCGTGGGGGTGAGCATTGCAAGCGATGGTTCTGGAGATCAGCAGGCAAAAGGCGATGCGCCTGTTCTATGCGCAGTCGCTGGGAAGGAGCCACCAGGAAGTCTGGGGGGCAGGCGGGCGAGCTGTAGCGCTGCCCTCAAGTGGAGTTGTACACTGTGCTGTAACATTTGAACTTTCACAAGAGATGTAATAATTTTGATAATAAAATACTTAACTTGAAAACCAGCCTGTTATGCTCTCTCACTGGGTTCTTGGGCGATGAAGTGTGGTTTTGTTTACGCAAAATCCAGGTGAAGCTGAAGGGACAGGGTGCCTTGTTGCACACAGCCCAAGATTTCAGCCCTCCTTTCAACATACAGCCCCCAAGATCTGGAGATCGTTCAAGGGAAAAGAACCCCAAAGTTAAGGGGCAGTTGCTGAGAGTGCCCCTTTTCTCATCCTTCTTGGACCTGGTTTGCTGCTGTACATGGTATTCCATATCTATCTTAAATGATATAATGGAGCAATGAGTAAAAGCGGGCTCTTAGGTTTGGTAGGACCAGGACCTTAAACAGAGATTGGAAGGCAATCTGGAGCTATTTCTGGCACTGGTGTAATTTGGTCCTGATTATCTTGCACAAGACAAGCCACAGCATTTTGTACCAGTTTAACGCATCTGAACTGTTATCAAGGGCAGCCCTGCGTGAACTGCATTATTATAGTCAAGGCTATAATAAATTTTATTTATATCCCACCCTCCCCAGCCGAAGCCGGGCTCAGGGCGACTAACAACACTAAAATAGTGCAACATTATTAAAACATTATAAAAATTAATTAAAATCAAAATTGATGGCAACCATAAACTAAAGTTCTGTAAAGATTGCCAAAGGAGGGAGTCAGGCTGCGCCCTGACCAAAGGCCTGGTGGAACAGCTCTGTCTTGCAGGCCCTGCGGAAAGATGTCAAGTCCTGCAGGGCCCTTGTCTCTTGTGACAGAGCATTCCACCAGGTTGGAGCCACAGCTGAAAAAGCCCTGGCTCTAGTTGAGGCCAGCCTAACCTCTCTGTGGCCTGGGACCTTCAAGATGTTTTTATTTCAAGACCCTAAGTTCCTCTGTGGGGCATACCAGGAGAGGCGGTCCCGTAGGTACGAGGGTCCTAGGCCGTATAGGGCTTTGAAGGTTAAAACCAGCACCTTAAACCTGATCCTGTACTCCACCGGGAGCCAGTGCAGCTGGTATAGCACCGGATGAATGTGATCTCGCAGCGAAGACCCCGTAAGGAGTCTCGCCGCGGCATTCTGCACCCGCTGGAGTTTCTGGGTCAGTCTCAAGGGCAGCCCCACGTAGAGCGAGTTACAATAATCCAGTCTGGAGGTGACCGTCGCGTGGATCACAGTGGCTGGGTCAGGGCGAGAGAGGTAAGGAGCCAACTGCTTAGCTTGGTGGCGATGAAAAAATGCCGCCTTTGTTATAGCTGCAATCTGCGCCTCCATGGAGAGGGAGGTATCGAAGATTACACCCAAACTCTTGACGGACGGTGCTGGCACTAATTGCACCCCCGCAAGAGATGGGAGTTGCCCCCTCAATCCCATATTGTCCCGTCCCAGCCAGAGGACCTCTGTCTTTGAAGGATTTAACTTCAACCGGCTCCCACGTAACCATCCAGCCACAGCTTCCAAGCATCTGATCAGTGTGTCTGGGGCCGAGTCAGGATGGCCATCCATCAACAGATAGAGTTGGGTGTCATCAGCATACTAATGGCAGCCCAGCCCAAAACTCCGGACAAGCTGGGCGAGGGGGCGCATAAAGATGGAGGACGGAGAAACCCGGGGGCGCCATCTCTTGTAAGGTAACAGTTTCCCCTTCGCGCACCCAGGTCTCCGTCACACAAGCCAGGTCGACCCCCTGCAAGGTGAAGAAATCTCGCAGGGTGGCGGTTTTGTTGCCTATAGACCTGGCATTGCACAACACCAGTGACGGAGGTGAGTAATCCTTGCTCACCCGACCCTCGTCTCTCGGGATGGGGCACAGATTGGAAGGGGTACGAGAATGCATGAATGCTGCCGTATCTGCTGCTGTTGCTGTTACAAAGAATCACAGCCTTCTCTCCAAGTACAGCCTGAAAGAGCACACTCCAGATCCAAAGTGTAACCTGTCCAGCCCGACTTGGACATGAATACAAGAGTAGCCCTGAGTCTGTGCCTGAACAGCCAGGGACTGCTTAACATGGTTAACTTCTCCAAAGATGCTGAACACAAAGTCATGGTGAGTTATCCTGCCAAAGACTGGAAAGGCAGAGTGGTCTTTGTACATCAGGGATGCCCCCATCGACCCAGTCACCTTGAATGCCAAGCTGCGGGAACAGGCTAATACAAATCTGAACTTGTGTGAGGAAATCATGCTTGAAAACAGTAAGAACCACCAACCAACTATAGTGGTACCTCGGGTTAAGTACTTAATTCGTTCTGGAGGTCCGTTCTTAACCTGAAACTCTTCTTAACCTGAGGTACCACTTTAGCTAGGGACGCGGGTGGCGCTGTGGGTAAAACCTCAGCGCCTAGGACTTGCCGGTCGTCAGGTTGGCGGTTCGAATCCCCGCGGCGGGGTGCGCTCCCGTCGTTCGGTCCCAGCGCCTGCCAACCTAGCAGTTCGAAAGCACCCCCGGGTGCAAGTGTATAAATAGGGACCGCTTACTAGCGGGAAGGTAAACGGTGTTTCTGTGTGCTGCGCTGGCTCGCCAGATGCAGCTTGTCACGCTGGCCACGTGACCCGGAAGTGTCTCCGGACAGCGCTGGCCCCTGGCCTCTTAAGTGAGATGGGTGAGTAACCCCAGAGTCGGACACGTACTGGCAGGAGTACCTTTACCTTTACCACTTTAGCTAATGGGGCATGCTGCTGCCGCTGCGCCACCAGAGCACGATTTCTGTTCTCATCCTGAAGCAAAGTTCTTAACCCAAGGTACTATTTTTGGGTTAGCAGAGTCTGTAACCTGAAGCACCCGTAACCCGAGGTACCACTGTATTCAGGTAAGAACCAACCGATCCTTCTCTAGGTGAACCTCAGTCATTGTGGGTTGTACTAACTAAAGCTATTTAAAAATTCCATCAGATGGGGAAAGTTGTCTGCCAGTGAATAACTTCTTGTCCAAAGGCTGTGTCTGCTGAGGTGTATCAATTTTATAAGCATATTTTTATTATGGAATGCTGTCCCCCATGAGATTCACCTGTCGCCTACCTTAACTGTCTCAAGCTTTTTCACATAACCATTTTAATCTTGCTGACTCCTGTGTTGTTTTTATGATTTTGCAGCTTTTAGTTCATTATGTTTTCCACATTTTTGTTCTTTTTCCTGGGGCTGTGGTTGAAGTGTGGTATGAAAATACTTGCAGCCAAAAAAATATGGCCTCCACCATGCTTAGACACGGGGAGAGCACTGACTTAGACACTACTAAGATGCAGGTGGTGCTGTGGTCTAAACCACTGAGCCTCTTGTCAATCAGAAGGTCGGTGGTTCAAATCCCCGCGACCGAGTGAGCTCCCATTGCTCTGTCCCAGCTTCTGCTAACCTAGCAGTTGGAAAGCATGCCAGTGCGAGTAGATAAATAGGTACCGCTGCAGCGGGAAGGTAAATGGCATTTCTGTGTGCTCTGGTTTCCATCACTGTGTTCCGTTGCACCAGAAGTCATGCTGGCCACATGACCCGGAAAGCTGTGGACAAACACTGGCTCCCTTGGCCTGAAAGCAAGATGAGCACCACAACTCCATAGTCACCTTTGACTGGACTTAACTGTCCAGGGGTCCTTTACCTTTAGCTTTTTACTGAAACCAAATGAGAAGGGGGCGTCTCGGAACTTACTGATGAACAGGTGTGGAGACAGTGTGGCAACCTGTGAAATTTCTTGGGCAAACATTTCGTGGTATTGACAAGCAACTGACATCATCCTCTGGAACTTGTGAGTGCTGAGAAGGTGCCAGAAGGTTTGTAAAATTAACATTAGGTTTTGTGCTGCTTTGATTGGAACTCGGAACAATACCAGAACAGTACGTTTTTGTTTTTCAAATGCCCAGAGTTGCCACTTGACCTCATGAATTTATAAAAGTAAACTGAAGATTCAATACACAAAACTCGAAATGCTTTACATGTACTGGGCTATACTGAAGTTTTTGTTCTTGCCGAGAAGCCAATTTTACCACACCTAATGGTCCCAAGGTACGCGAGTGGCGCTGTGGTCTAAACCACTGAGCCAAGGGCTTGCCAATCAGAATGTCAGCGGTTCGAATCCCCGCAACGGGGTGAGCTCCCGTTGCTCGGTCCCTGCTCCTGCCAACCTAGCAGTTCGAAAGCACGTCAAAGTGCAAATAGATAAATAGGTACCACTCTGGCGGGAAGGTAAATGGTGTTTCCGTGTGCTGCTCTGGTTCACCAGACGGTCAGGGGTCCCTTTACCTAATGGTCCCAAAGATTGGACTTCAAAGCTGTTTGTCTCACATAACCTTCGCAGTGGGGTGGAATACCAAGCATGGTGGAATATAGTAGACTGAATATCCATCATTGGAAAATGGTATATGTCCCACTTTGCCTCCAATGAGCTCAGTGTTATGTATATGGTCCTCTTTCTCCATTCATATTTTTATCCTCAACAACTCTATGAGGTAGGTTAGGCTGAGAGTGAGCGGCTGGCCCAAGGGCACCCAGTGAGTGTCAGGGCTGAGTGGGGGATTTGATCTCCCAGGTCCTCATGCAGTACTCTAACTCCTACACCACACTGGCTCCCTTTTCACATGTTCTACCAGGACAATGGCTGATTGGACTAATGATATGAATGGGTAGATCCACAGTCTTTAAACTACAGTATTATCCTGAACAATAAGGTGCTGTGGCTGATGGTTGGGCTATATTCCCAATAACTAAGGTCCAATTCTCTCTGCACATGGGCAGGCACCCTCTTTGCAGCTGCAGGGTGACCCAGTTAAAAAATGGTTGCCTCCTGGAATCCAGCCCTCCCCTTTGCCTCATTGCTCAGGGCTCAGAGATGGGAATCACTTTTTCTGGGCTACCCTTTTTTTACTGCTGCATCACACGGCTGTCTCTTGGAATCATAGAATCATAGAGTTGGAAGAGACCACAAGGGCCATCGAGTCCAACCCCCTGCCAAGCAGGAAACGCCATCAGAGCACTCCTGACATATGGTTGTCAAGCCTCTGCTTAAAGACCTCCAAAGAAGGAGACTCCACCACACTCCTTGGCAGCAAATTCCACTGTCAAGCAGCTCTTACTGTCAGGAAGTTCTTCCTAATGTTTAGGTGGGATCTTCTTTCTTGTAGTTTGGATCCATTGCTCCGTGTCCGCTTCTCTGGAGCAGCAGAAAACAACCTTTCTCCCTCCTCTATGTGACATCCTTTTATATATTTGAACATGGCTATCATATCACCCCTTAGCCTCCTCTTCTCCAGGCTAAACATGCCCAGCTCCCTTAGCCATTCCTCATAAGACATTGTTTCCAGGCCTTTGACCATGTTAAGCTTGTGGGTCTCATGTTAAGCTTGTGGGTCTACTAAGACCCTTAGGTCCTTTTCCTACAAACTACTTGCAAGTCAGGTCCCCCCCCCCACCTTATATTTCTGCTGCTAGTTCTTCCTGCCTAGGTGCAGGACCAGACATTTGTCCCTATTGAAATTCGTTTCGTTAGTTTGGGCCAATCTGTTAAGGTCATCTTGAATCCTGATTCATACTGGATCTTAGTAAACACAGCATCCTTTTCTAAGTGCTCACAGACTGACTGTTCTAGGACCTTTCCTGCTATCAATGCCAAGCTCACCGGTTGGTAGGTACCTTGGGTGCAGCTCATCAGCCCCTGGAGATTTGAGTTTGTTTAAAGTAGCTATGTGTTCCCTTACCACCTCTTTCACCATCTTAGACTGCAGCATCCTTGCATCATTTATTCTGTTATCACCAGATGGGTGATAGCTTTCCCTTTGGATGAAAACAGAGGCAAAGTAGGTGTTGAGTATTTCCGCCTTTTCTCTGTCACCCAATAGCATTTCTCCATCCTCTACATGCAAGGGACCTACTACTCTTGCTTTTAAACATAGCCAAAGAAACCTATTAAAATTATTTTTAACCTCTTGCAAGCCTGAGCTTATTCTGAGATATGGTCCACCTGGCCTCCTCCCTACAAATGTTGGCTGCTTGTGTATGCTCTTTGTGATTCCCCATTTTCCCATTTCTTATACATCTCAGTGCATCTGCAAGCTCCTTATGCAGCCACACCAGTGTCTTCAGGTGCCAGTGTGGTGTAGTGGTTAAGAGCGGTGGACTCGTAATCTGGTGAACCGGGTTCGATTCCCCGCTCCTCCACATGCAGCTGCTGGGTGACCTTGGGCCGGTCACACTTCTCTGAAGTCTCTCAGCCCCACTCACCTCACAGAGTGTTTGTTGTGGGGGAGGAAGGGAAAGGAGATTGTTAGCCGCTTTGAGACTCCTTAAAGGGAGTGAAAGGCGGGATATCAAATCCAAACTCTTCTTCTTTCTTGTTGGAATTGTCTGCCTTTGTGCCTTCAATATTTCCCCTTTACGAAACTTGCATCCATCTTGGACTCCTTCCCCCCAGGATGATGAGGACAAGAGGGGAAATAATTAATTTTAGGCAGGGTCTCCTTGCTCTGCGTGCAGAGTGGTGGGTTGCATTGAATGCGCGGCAGCTTCATTGCGCAGTATCGAAACCATTGGGGCTAGAAGTTGGTTTTTTTAGCACATCAGAAGGGGGGGGGGGTGCAGCACCTACTGATATAGCAGTCTTGCTATAAGAACAATAAAATTCGGTATAAGCCCATAATTTTCTCCAGGCCCTACTGCTGAGTTACGACCTTTCCCCATGTCTTGCAGGACTAGCGGAATTATTATTAAAAGTTATACGCTGCCTTTCATTAAGAGATCATGGGGCGCTTTACAACAAAATGTGCAAAATACACAATATAATAACATGGCAACCATACCCTGAAAGAAATCTAGAAAACTTGGCTGCCTATGATCATTGCATAGTTAGCATTCTGTTGCAGACGTGCATTCCAACCTTGCAGCTATTTCTTCAGCCTTTGCTGCAGTTTCATAATCCACAGGCCCACCACTCCCTCTCACAGTGAACTCAGGTGGTCGAGCCCCAACAGAACGGGAACCAAAACTGAGCTGCTGAGAAACTGGGAGGAGCCACTGGCATCCTTGGGAGTAAGCCTCAGGTTTGCAGAAAAAAAAACCTGGGTGAGGAACGGAACGGAGTGTTCCTAAACAATACTCTGGCCTGCTGGCTGGAACTCAAAACCAGGAGCTCTCCTGTTAGGAGGGGATGGTGCACTGCAACATTTTGTGGTGGAGCGTGCTTGCTCAGTCCTGGAACTGAGCTCTTAATGTGCACACCTGCCAGTGCTTAGTCTACATGCAGCCTTTGGTCCTTGCTGCCACTGCTGTTTAAGTGGATCCACTCCCTTGATTCGGGAGCGCATAAACACCTTAATTTTTACCCATTTGCCCCACAGCGAGGGAGCAAAGAGCCTGATCACACAGCCATGCCCGTAATATTCTCCTACCTACACCTGCTGCCCCAGCGCTTGCCACCAGTGTGCCCTTGGCACCGGCAGCATCGTGATCAACAGTCTCCATAGTTACACAGGCCAGGTTGCCATGGAGACGACTGGAGAAAGGCAGGTAGGCACCAGCTCAAGGTGTAGCAATGAGTCACTGTGGGGAGCAGAGGCAGGAGAACAGGACATGTGTTCGGTAGATGAACTGGGCGAATTATTGATGCTGATTTGAAAAAACTAAAATAAACAGGGTTTCCCCCTTCACCTTCTTAGAGCAGAAGGGGATACAGTGGTACCCCAGGTTAAGTATTTAATTCGTTCCGGAGGTCCGTTCTTAACCTGAAACTGTACTTAACCTGAGGTACCACTTTAGCTAAGGGGGCCCCCTGCTGCTGCTGTGCCGCCAGAGCACAATTTCTGTTCTCATCCTGAAGCAAAGTTCTTAACCCGAGGTACTATTTCTGGGTTAGCAGAGTCTGTAACCTGAAGCGTATGTAACCTGAGGTACCACTGTATATCCAAGGAACTGCATTCTGTGATCAGATCACAGTGTAAAGATAGGACCAGAGGGAAATCTCTCATGGGAGCTTTTGGTAATCAAGTGGGTTCTCCTTTTCTCTCTGCCCTGGCCCTTTTCCTTCCAGGGACTGCAGACAAGGCTGTGTTGCCTGTGGATACTATACATGAAGAAATAAAAAAGATGTTAAGGAGTCCCATAGAAAAGAAACCCAAGGCCTACCTGTTGGGCCTTTTGGGAAAAGATATTCCACAAGAAAAGAAAATAATCGTCCTGTATGCTACAGCGGCAGCCAGAACAGTAAAGGTAAAAGTACCCCTGCCCGTACGGGCCAGTCTTGACAGACTCTAGGGTTGTGCGCTCATCTCACTCTAGAGGCCGGGAGCCAGCGCTGTCCGAAGACACTTCCGGGTCACATGGCCAGCGTGACGAAGCTGCTCTGGCGAGCCGGCACCAGCGCAGCACAGGGAAACGCCGTTTACCTTCCCACTATAAAGCGGTACCTATTTATCTACTTGCACTTAGGGGTGCTTTTGAACTGCTAGGTTGGCAGGCGCTGGGACTGAACGACGGGAGCTCACCCCGCCGCGGGGATTAAAACTGTCAACCATGCGATCGGCAAGCCCGAGGCACTGAGGTTTTACCCACAGCGCCACCCGCGTCCCGCGTCCCAGAACACTACTAGCCAGCAAAATGGAAAAGTGAATTGATTCCCTCCAAAGAGGAGTGGATATGTAAAATGAGTGGCTATATCCATTTGGCAAAATTAACAGCAGCCATAAGGTCACAGTCAAATCAAAAGTTAAGATTACAATGGAAATGCTTTGAAGATTATATAAACACTGTTCACAAAATAATATGTTGATATGTATAGATTAAGACTGTAGAATATATAAGAAGAATGATGTTTAAATGAGATATGAAATTCAGATAAAAAATGCAATGTAAGGATTTAAATCAGCCCTGAGTGCTCACTGGAAGGACAGATTGTGAAGCTGAGGCTCCAATACTTTGGCCACCTCATGAGAAGAGAAGACTCCCTGGAAAAGACCCTGGTTTTGAGAAACGTGGAGGGCACAAGGAGAAGGGGACGACAGAGGACAAGATGGTTGGACCCTGTTCTCAAAGCTACAAACATGAGTCTGACCAAACTGCGGGTGGCAGTGGAAGACAGGAGTGCCTGGCGTGCTCTGGTCCATGGGGTCACGAAGAGTCGGACACGACTGAACGACTCAACAACAACAAGGATTTAACATAATAAAAAACAGAAATTGGGGTGTGGTGGAGGGGAGCCAAGTGGGGGGGAATGTCATTTTATCTATATCATTTTTTGTGGTTGTCTTTTGTCAAGTGTCTCTTTTATATCTTTGTATTTTGTGTATTTTTGTATTGTGTGTATCAGATATTAAAAATAAAAAAATATTTTTTTTAAAAAAAAGCTTGCCTGTGCTGGCCCAGTTCAAGAGCCCAAAGCACAGTGAATATATTTTCCAGAAATGGGTTCTGAGCTGCAACACTTCAGACTACAGCTGGAGAAAGGGGTGGGGTGTGTGTGCTATTTTGAAGGCCAGTAGAGGCAGATGTCAATTGGAACTGGTAGGGCATATGGCAGGAGGCCCTCCTCCTCCTCCTCCATGAATTTTGTCTAATCCTCTTTTAAAGCCATCTGACTCGGCTGCCCTCACTGCCTCCTGTGGGAGGGAGTTCCATAGTTTAACTATTGGCAGCCAGTGTGGTGTAGCGGTTAAGAGCGGTAGTCTCGTAATCTGGTGAACCGGGTTCGCTTTCCTGCTCTTCCACATGCAGCTGCTGGGTGACCTTGGGCTAGTCACACTTCTCTGAAGTCTCTCAGCCCCACTCACCTCACAGAATGTTTGTTGTGGAGGAGGAAGAGAAAGGAGATTGTTGGCGGCTTTGAGACTCCTTAAAGGTAAAGGGATCCCTGACCATTAGGTCCAGTCGCGAACGACTCTGGGGTTGCGGCTCTCATCTCGCTTTATTGGCCAAGAGAGCCGGCATACAACTTCCAGGTCATGTGGCCAGCATGACTAAGCCGCTTCTGGTGAACCAGAGCAGCGCACGAAAACGCCGTTTACCTTCCCACCGGAGTGGTACCTATTTATCTACTTACACTTTGACGTGCTTTCAAACTGCTAGGTTGGCAGGAGCTGGGACTGAGCAATGGGAGCTCACCCCATCGCAGGGATACGAACCGCCGACCTTCTGATCGGCAAGTCCTAGGCTCTGTGGTTTAACCCACAGCGCCACCCGCGTCCCTTGAGACTCCTTAGGGTAGTGATAAAGCGGGATATCAAATCCAAACTCTTCTTTTTCAACTATCCCTGAGGGCAGCAGGGGAGCAGTGCTCTGTTCTTCCCCCAGCAAGGTGCTTTCTGGGCCTGCCCCCCCCCCCAGCACTTGCCATTTGAAGCAGCTGCCTTGCTCTGCCCTTATTTTATACTAAAGGAGGTTTGGGGAATTGTTAGCTCCCCTGACATTGCCAAACTCCCAAGTCCCTCCCATTGGTCTCAGCAGGCACAGCCAGGTGCCAAGGATGATGGCGGTTAGAATTATAGGGTTAGAAGGGACCGAAATGACCATCTGGTCCAGCCCTCAGCAATGCGGGAATCTTTAGATCAGCAACGTCTGGGAAGGGGCCAAAAGTCCCCCAGACCTCTACTAAAGCATGCAGTGGCAGTGATTCCACTTCCCCACCCGTTCCTCCTTTACTCACATTAACCGTTCTCTCCATGTGTGCTCACTAAAGTTTATCAGAAGAGGCCTTGCTGTGTCCATTTATGCAGCTGGAAAAAGACAGTGACACCGCTTGAGGTTGCGATGGACCCCGGAGTTATTGAAAGAGACTCGTCTCTGTAGCAGGGCTTTCAATAATATTCTTGGTTTGTTATATTGTGTGGTTTGGGATACTAGCGATTTGCTGCTTGCTTTCGTGCTGCTTGCTTATGATTGTATTTTTGTAAAAAATAAAATTTACGTTTTCCGTTTGCTCACTGAACACCAAATGGGGGAATCTCAGGATAGGTTTTGCCTTGTATGGAACCAGGTCAACGAGAGTGGAGGATGTATAAATAAATGTGTGCTGTTTCAATGACAAGGCTTACAACTGTGCGTCCATGCTTCTTTGCAATGCCTTCTCAGTCACTCTTGCGACAACGCCATAAAGTATGTATTATACCCATTTTGCAGTTAGGAGCTGAGGTCTGCCTGAGCCCAACTAGTTTCTTCACGGCTGATGGGACAATTTGAACCAAAGACTCAACTAGCTTTTCTGCATTGAACTGCAAGAGCAGAACTGGAATGCCATTATGGCAGTTGTGTGAATTTAATGGCAGATGGATAAATGTGAAATTAAAATCTCTGAGGGATTGCAACTGCACAGTGGTGAGTTCTTCAGATTTCCTCCCAAGACTGCAGATAACTGGCCATTCACTGGCATTCACCAAGCACCTACCTGGGTGTGGAAGGTGTAGCTCCAATTCTGCTGCAAGCCAAGTGAAGCGAACATTTATGGTTTCATCTGATTTTTCAGTCTGAAGTTTCTGTCAAAGGCTCAGTGCAATGAGAGCCCTTTGGTTTAACATGCCTGTTTGGCGTTCTTTGTCACATCGTGATGCCTCCCTTAAAGCCTGAGATATAGGAATGAAATTTGGTATGCATTTTTCAGGGCACAAATCTCTCCTTCAGGTTTTGAACAGCTATTTTCAACCAAAGAGGAAGAGAGAGGAGAGGTGCAAAATACCTCGTAAGTAATGTCTCCCTTGAGCAAGGACTAATCTCAGTGACACTTGAGTGAGGGCAAGAATTCTCCAACCTGCAGCTCAATCTTTCGTTGTTGTTGTTGTTAAGGGGGAAGGCAAGGCAAGAGACAAATACACTGAATTGTGATACCTGAAGTGGCACTTCTACAATGCTGATCTGTGTTCCCCATGCCATTTCTCTCTCACATGCACCTATCTACTACCTTCCTTCAGGAAAATAAAAATCTATAAGCAAGTCTACTCATTCAGACCATCAACCTCCCCGAATCAGTGGCAAGCATATCCTGTCTCCTTGCCTCGCCCTGTGTGGCTTATACTCAGCACTTGGGACAAACTACTGTATTTTTCGCTCTATAAGATGCACCAGACCATAAGACGCACCTAGTTTTTGGAGGAGGAAAACAAGGGGGGGGGGGTAAATTCTGAATCTCAGAAGCCAGAACAGCAAGAGGGATCGCTGCGCAGTGAAAGCGCAACCCCTCTTGCTGTTCTAGCTTCTGGGATAGCTGCGCAACCTGCATTCGCTCCATAAAACGCACACACATTTCCCCTTACTTTTTGGGAGGGAAAAAGTGAGTCTTTTAGAGCAAAAAATATGGTAATTCAGATTAACTAATTTACCGAATAAATTCAAAAATCCATGAATTAAACCTGAAAAGAATTTCTATAATTTCTGGGTAAGCTTTATATTGACCCGTGTTGTGCTGTTTTATTGCCTGGCCACCCAGATCTTCCGGGAGCTCTTAGCAAGTTGCCTTCACCATCCTGAATAATTTGTCAGCACCTGCAAACTCGACTGCCTCTCTGTTTGCCTGTAACTTCAGATCATTTATGAACAATGTAAATAAATTATAAGCCCCAATATACATTGGGGGGGCAGGTCTGACTCCTCTGGGCTAGGTGAGGAGTTCCCAACAGAAGCCGAGCTAAGCCCAACTCTTACTACAGACTGGCTGCTGGAGCCTACGCCTGCATTGGAAAAGGAGGAGACTTCATCACTGCTTATAAATCGACAGGGCTACTGCTGACAGTGGGAGTATGTACAAAGTATGGACGGAGGTTTTGATTGACAGGCTGACAGGAGATGTGGTATTTCCCCACCCACCCCTCAAACATTACTGGCAAGAATATAAAGAGAGCCCTACTTGAAAGGCCCATCTAGTCCAACTTCCTGTTCTCACAGGGAGCAACCAGATGTCTATGGGAAGCCCATTAGCAGGGCATGAGTACAATAATCCTCTCTTGCTCATGGTTCCTATAACGGATACATAGCTGACAATTTACAGATTTGAAAATAAGGGACCAGCAGCCTCGAAAATAAGGGATCAGCAGCCAAAATAAGGGATTTTCCTAGCATAGGTATGTTCAGCTTCTGAGCCCCTCCGAGCCAAAGGCAGAAAGCCCAGCCACCAGCCAAACAAAGCCTCAAGCGGTGGTTCCCACAGCGCAGCAACCCGGCAAAGGGGATGCAGCAAGGAAAACCACCGTCATCTCTCTGCTGGGAAGCGCTGAGCAAAGGCGAGTCCCCAGGCAACGCGGCCGATTTGATTGGCACAAGGCATGCAAGCTCCACCCCCCCAGTCGTTCTTAGATTCCTTATTGGGTGAGCAACGCAGCCAAGCAACACAGTTGGAGCCTCCCTCCTCCCTGGCCAGCAGGGAGGGAGGGAGAGGAGCTGCTTCCTTTGAAACCCAGGAAATTTAAGGGACATCATCAAAAAGGGACAGCAGCGGGACACGGTGCTGGGATAAGGGACTTTCCCACCAAATAAGGGACGGTTGACAGCTATGAACTGATATTCAGAGATACACTATCTCTGATATGGGACATAGTACACAGCCATCATGGGTGTGTTTTAAAGTTACTGATCCATAAGAGGGCCTGGCCTCTTATTCTACAATGACAAAGTGTGCTCCAAGAACCTTTGCTGAGGGCCTTTGTCAAAAACATTTTGGGAGTCCAAAAATACAATGTTAACCTCGACCCAGATGTTTGGACACATTAACACTATTTTAGTGCCAGATTAAACATGCCTTTTCTCCTAAGGCATTTGAGGGAATGTGATCACCATGCTTACTGCTGTGTCAAGATGTATGTGTGTCGTATTTTACTGTGAAACTTGATGGCTGTTTTTAGTTGTATGTGGAAGCAGCCTAGAAATGTTCTGTATTAGCAATAAATAAATAAAACAAATTATTATTATAATCAATGTAACAATAGACAATCTCAAATAATTCTAATAGGGTGATGATGCTGAAACTTCCCTCTGCAAAAGCCATGCCTATTCTTCATAAGCAAGGCTTATTCTTCCTTAATATCCTTCATCATTTTATCTTTAAAAGCTACAGTGTGTAGCATGTGGGCAGATGTACTGCACCTCCAGGATTCCCTTTAATGTACAGCCTTCCCTTATTCACTCATCATGATGATTTTGTTAGGATCTTAACACCTACAGATGCAAAGAAAACCCTTAGGTATACTTTTTCTTGCAGTTCCCGCCTCAGTGCCAATTCATACAATCTAACTGCCATGACAAGAAAGGCTGAGTGGATCCATGCAGAATTCTGTGCATGGTGAAGAAGCCAGTTCATTAAGTGGCTAATTGATTCCCATTGAGCGTGTTGCTGCTGAAATCTGGTTGAGTGGCAACAGCTGGTAAATGTAAATTAAAAATGGTGAACTGGGAGCTATACACACTCATAAAACCTGCCCATGCACCAATTGTTTCACCCTTGTATAGTGCCCGAGTGGTGATGGTGAGATTTTCTCAGCTAGCCTCTTTCAAAGACATTACAGGACTAGCTCTGATCAAACCATCCTTACACATTCCGAAGTGTTTCCTTGCAAATCCGTAGTCTGCGACTGGCAAAGGCCTGGGGGTGGTCAGATCCCCCTCCTCCCCACCTCCAAATCCCAAGGCAAAAAAACGAATAAATCAGTTGCTCCCCAGTGACGTGACAGGGTTCTGATCCGATCCAATCCATCTTGAATTTTTATGTTTTCCGGTTAAGGTTTTGTGAAACACTGTATCAAACTTTTTTTTTTGTACTAAAATACAGATATATATTACAGCTACTGTATTCCCTTCTCCACCAATCTTGCCATTTCCGTCGATCCCATTCCTCCCGCGCATGTCACGTAACGGGCGCAAGGGCACATCTCGCCCTCCCTGCCGCCCCCCAACGTAGGGTAAACGTCCTCTGGTGGCTGACAGTATGCTCACGAACCCTAGTGGCTTGGGGAGTTGCAGGCTAACGCCGCTCCTTCGGCCCAAGCTACCAGATAACCTTTACCGATTATATTTTGGACTTTCCTAGAACGACCGATGGGAAAGTTGGGCTGAGAATATTAAGGGTGTATGTGCCTGGGCCTACATGGCTGGGCAAGCCTTTAATCTAGTTTAGCTCTGTCCTTTTCTCTTGCTGAGATTCCCTAATGTTGCGGAGAGCTGAGATTTAAAGGCCGATCGTGTCAGTGGATACTCAGAAGTTGGTTCCACGGAGCTCGGTGAAGTTTACTCCCCAAAACATTGAGGCCTTTCGCTTTAAAGAGTGGCTTCTGAAGGGCTAAACTCACACATATATATATATTTATGTCATTCCTCCCCTCATAATTTGGCTGTGGCTTTTCTGAGGTCATGGAAGGGAGGTTTGCTCTCCACAGAGGCTTGTCAAATGTCCTCGGGTGAGCCAGCCAGTTCCTTTGGCACTTCTGCATAAACCGCGATACTTGATGGCTGGTTATCATTGCACTTGAGCATAGCAGGATCTAACCGCACAACCCTTTTGGTTCCCGTGTTGGCAAGGTTTGAGTGGCCTCTGAAGTGTTAATTATTTGGCAAACATAGTGACATGGCCATGCTACGTCGTGCGCTACGTCTCCCACACTGGTGAATCTTCCCTCGGTTTCTTACCATGTTTCCCACAGTGATTTGTTTAAAACTCTTTGTTTTAATTTTAATTTTTAGCGGCTGGGTGGGGCGCATCCAGTTGGGCTCATGGGGGCTGGGGTGAGATTAACCCTTTCCTCCGGTGACATTTTTCTGGTGAATATCAACACCCCCCCACAAAAGCTGCAATTTACCTATAGGAAAGGTAAATTTCCCTCAGCGGGACAAAAAAACACCTTTGGAGGGAGGAATTGTCACCAGGAAAATAGTATTGGGAAAAGAGTTAGCCGTCCACTAGAGCCACGGCCCCAACTGGTTTCTATCTTGGTTGCTATAAATAGCTGGAGATCCATTCACAGGCCTCCTGCTTTCTTTCCTCACCCCCCAATCCTTGGCCCTTCATGGCCCACCAGCTTTTTGAGCCCATGCACTCCTTTCCCACATGCTCTTTTCGCTTGTTTCCAACCGGGTCCTTCATGCCACTAATTCAGGCCCGGCCCTACCATTAGGCAAGATGATGCAGCCTTCCCCAAGCAACAGGTCTTGGGAGCACCGTTACAGGGCAGGCAAATAGTCAATTGTTTTATCTTTTTTACTACTATGCAGGATGCCGTTTGGATTTTCTTAGGCCCTCCCTCTAGGTTTTTTCTTTGATTTTTTTTTTTTTTTTAAATCCAGCCTCCTTTTCTTCTCGCCTTCCTCTTGACCCAATCTGGCTCTGCCCAGAGCAGATTCTTTCTGCTTTTTCAGGCCGTTGGTTCTTTGTGAAGCTGCTCTAAGCTCGCTTCACAGTCCTTCAGGCTCCTTATAACGTCAATAGCTGCTGCTGGTGGGCTGTGTGAAAGGAGGGGGGGGGGCTTTTGCACAGGCTGAAATGGCACGTCCGTCCGTGTCGCCACCCGGGCACCCCTGCTCTCTGCAGGTCCCTCTTCCTGGTAGGTTTGAGGCCTAGCTCTGCCCTGAAGCCTGCTTCCGCTTCAGCTAGCGAGAGGCATGGACGTGTGTTTTATAGTTCTTCAATGGCTACACTGGACAGGGCAAAAATAGCTGCACCGGTGGAACTACCTCTCTATTCAGCTCAAACCGCGGGGACTGGGTTAGCTGCTACACTGCTGTCTGGATGGTGGGGGCGGCGGGTGGGGGCACAGTTGTCCGAACGTCTAAGAAGACCCATTTCCGCCCTAGTCTTCAGCTGCCACCAAGAGCAGGGGGGATCGTGAATGGAGGATCACAGTTCTGGTGGGGAGGGCGTTGTGAGGTTGTTTGCTGGCATTTGCCTCTCGCAATTACAGCGCAGAATACCATGCCATAGCGGGGTGGGGTGGGGTGGGGTTTGGGCACAAATTCCTGCAGCCAGAAATTCCTCCTGCCCTGTGGGATTATATCCCGAGTTAGGGGAGCGGGAATTCTGCTCTGACCCACTTCCTGCTTTGCCTCGCCCGTGTTGTAATACTGGTTCCAGCCAGGGAAGTAAAGCAATGGACCCCACCCCATGCAGACACCAGGTTCGAGGAAAATGCTATTTGGCACAGACCACCGAACTCAACTGGCAAGGTGCCCACCCTGCTGGCAAGCAAGAGGGGAGTTTTGCTTCCCACCTTTGCTGCGACCCCCTTCCTCCAGGCCCAAGGGTTACATTCAGTGTTTAGAGGAGTCACCCTACAGGCAGAGATGTTGCCGCACCCCATGGCAGCGGCTGGAGAGAGAAGTCAGCTAGCCCACCCCGATCCTCCCACCCCACCCCAGTCCCCCCTTCGTGGAACAGCTGCATTACCTGGGCAGAATGAGTGGAGAATGCAAAAGTTTTCTGGTGGCTGAAATCCCCAAAGGGAACGGGGGTGGGGATTCGGGCTCACCTTACCCTGTTCAGAGACAATTTAAATTTACATGTAAAAGTATCAAATGGGCCAGTCTCAGGCGCCGGGCGGCTCCCCGTGGGCCGGAGGGCGGGCAAAGTTGCTGAAAGGTTAAAAATGGAGAGAGACTTGGCAAGGAGGTGGCCCTGGCAGAGTCTGTTGCGGCGGTAGCGTCTTGGCACCAGTTCTTGGTTGGTTCTTGGGAAAGAGGGTACTGGGAAACGCCGTGGGAGCTTTTCCCGGAAAGGCTGGGATCCCTTTGAAAAGAACGTGTTAAAAAGTCCCAGGGGCGTCACTTCCTTGAAACACCAGGTCGGAGTGTGCGCATCGCCTCGTCCCCCAATGTGGTAGGTTTGGGGTAAGGGTAGGGGTACCGGTGTCACACTCTCCTCCATCGGCAGCCAATCAGCAGAGGGGGCGGAGGCCAAAGCTGGCAAATCATGAGGGATGGACGTGTCTCCGGAAGTGGCACGCAGGTGAGGTCTGCAGATTCTGAGGCTTCGAGTTGGACGTTTCCCCCCCATTGGCAGCAGCGAAGGAAAGGCAGTGAGGGAGGTGGGGAGGGAGGAGGAAGGATGAGAGAGTTCAATCCAGATACCAAGGAGAGAAGGGCCCTCCTGCCTCTTCTACATTATATCCTCTGCGGAGGAGAAAACACAAGAGCGTCACCAAGATAAACAAGACTGCACAAAAGCTGGCAATAGGAGTGCTGTATGTACTCTTGCTTGGGGCGGGCGGTGGCAGCAGCGGTGGAGAGAACAGCTAAAATTTCTGCATCCAACATAAGCCCAAACCCTGCATCGAGGAATGCTGAATTCTGTGCATAGTACCTTATGCGATTTGACAGCTGCTAGATTTTCTGCCATTTGCATGGAGGGGTTAGGAGGTATGTGCGACCCTGGTTGCTGTCCCTGGATGCCCTCCCCACTCCAAAAGCATCTAAGATGTCAGTTTCACTAGGCACTTTCAAGCTTATCTTCACAGCCATAGTGGCTAGAGCAGGCTTCCTCAAACTCAGCCCTCCAGATGTTTTGAGACTGCAATTCCCATTATCCTTAACCACTGATCCTGCTAGCTAGGGATCATGGGAGCCGTAGGCCAAAAACATCTGGAGGGCCGAGGTTGAGGAAGCCTGGGCTAGAATCTTAGTGGTGATCTTTTCTTTTATTTTTTATGAAATTGAGAATGTTTAATTCTGTGCCCCAATACTCAGTTCAATTGTTATACAGAATTGTGATGTACACAAATGCTAACAAAGGAGTTATGTTTATCCCCACCGAGCCCTCAGCTCAAGTTGCTATGCTTCGTCTTAACCCCAGGCTGATGGACCATTCCAGGCCCTGATAATCAAGGTGTCAATTTAGCCCCACTTTCTCAATTAAAGTCACTCTGAACTGTTCTCTAACAAAGTGATGCAGTTGAAGGAACAAGAAGCGTTTGCCTGTGTGCAAGACTGCATGTGTGCACTCAATCTGCATCCGAATCTAATTTCTGTCCGCGTATGAGACCGGGCAAATGATCTGATGACCAATTTTTTTTAAAATGGCACCAACTTCCTTATATATTAGTAGCAGATGAGCCTGCCGGGTGTGTGCTCCAGAGCCTGCCTTAGTTAAAGGACGGGCTCTGCTCTGTGAGGCAGGATAGACACCAAAGGGTGTTTTCCCTTTAGGGTGTTCCTTCAGGGAGGTATGGGGCACCCCACCAAGTCGGGATACAGAATTGTCGGCCCAGCACTGTAGGCAACAGGCCTGTGACCAGGGTGATAGCCTGGAAGAAGGGGAGTTTGGTTTAGTGGTGTTTCCCCTGAGTGAGAGACGGCAGGGAGGGTTGTTGAAGAGGCATTACGATCTTCCACCTGCCCATGTGGGCTGTGCCTAGATCCTAATCTCACAGCTGTATATAGTGAGACCAGATGTTGGTGCTGCAATGACTGGAGATGTCTGAGTTTGAAGTGTTGGGAACTATACACTGCAGTGATGCAGCGCCATGACACCCTGGGCTGGTTCACATCCTGAGCACTGTATGCGCGCAGATAGTCAGGGGGACATGGGCTTGCAGCAACACAAAGAGCCCGCGAATCTGCCTACTTGTAGCTCCCATTTCCCCAGACAAAGAGGAGAGGGGTAGACGGGTGAGACAGCATGGAACATAAATGTGCGTCCGTACACTCAACTCTCGCACTCTCACTCTCATTCTCTTAAGACAAAAAGTGGGGTAGTCTCCTCCTAACACAGTACAGATATGTGGACAGGGACATGACAGAACTAGGCTAGGCCTCCACTAACAGGTGTAGCACAGACCAGGCCGCGAGGCCACACCGACACAAAGAACTTACCGCAGTGCCAACAAAATCTGTTGAAAATATAAAAAGAGAAGGTTAGGGTTGAGTTCTGGCTTCTAGGGGTTCCCTAACAGACTTATTTCCTCACTCAAACGCTTCCTTGGCTGCTCTCATTGCCTTGTGGGGTGTGGTGGTGCAAATGTCACAAGAAGCACCCCTTGGGTGCTCTGCGACTTTTAGCCTAATCATGGGCTATAAATGTTCAGAAACGGGCACCATTAAGTTCAATGGGATTTTCAGTTTATTATTACTACAGCTGCTACTACCACTCTGTTTTAAACAATTCTGCAGTTTGTGTTTCAGTGTTGCGGCTTTCTGTTTTTGTTTTATTAAAGGTAAAGGTAAAGGTACCCCTGCCCGTACGGGCCAGTCGTGTCCGACTCTGGGGTTGCACGCCCATCCTACTTAAGAGGCCGGGGGCCAGCGCTCTCCGAAGACACTTCCGGGTCACATGGCCAGCGTGACATCGCTGCTCTGGCGAGCCAGCGCAGCACACGGAACGCCGTTTACCTTCCCGCTAGTAAGCGGTCCCTATTTATCTACTTGCACCCGAGAGTGCTTTCGAACTGCTAGGTTGGCAGGCGCTGGGACCGAGCAACGGGAGCGCACCCTGCCGCGGGGATTTGAACCGCCGACCTGACGATCGGCAAGTCCTAGGCGCTGAGGTTTTACCCACAGCGCCACCCGCGTCCCGTGTTTTATTACTTAAGTTTAATTTCCTTTTTCATTGGGGAATACTTTCCGGTGGAGACTTTATTTTGCTCTACGACTCCAGCACGGAAGTGTGCAGCTATTCCTTTAAAAAAACACACAAAAAAGCAGAGGGACAGCAGAAAGGACATCACCTGTCTTCCTGCTGCCGCCGCCGCTGGTGGTGCTGCTGCAGCAATGTTTATTTTTCTTTTCTCCCTTGCCCCATGGCATGTGAGGTTGGACAAAGTCTGCAAACTCTTCCAACCAGCTCTTGCAAGCTCTGCCTTTAAAAATCCACTTTATCTGCAGGAGAAGCAGCTCTGCAAATTATAGCTGACTTATTGCTGATAAATGCTTGGGAATAAGGAATTGCTGCAAAGCTAGCAAACAAAGGAAAGGATACAAGGCTGCTTAATTTGGGTTGGGAAAGGGTTAATGTGACTTATTCATCCCTTGTTTGAAAAAGACCTGGGGAAGGTAATTGTTTTCTGTAGGGTCGGAGTGGGTTGCTGCAGGATCTACTGACCTCAGGACAAGTGTGCACAAGGAATATTTTGTTTTTTCTCTCTGTGCATCGACAAAAAGCAGGGATTTGCTTGGCTCGCGGTTCCCTCCCAGCAGCAGTGACTGCTGCTCAAGCACTTGGGTTCCGGCTGGCGAGACTGCCTTGTCTTGATTCGAACAGATGGACCAAGCCCGGAGGCCAGGAGATTTATTATGATTAATTACATTTCCAATTAGGCACCTTCGGTTTCCCTGGCTCCCACCCAAGCCTCGGCAAGGCCAGGGGAAGCAGAAGCAGAAGCAGAAGGTGGCCGCTGTTTTCCCTCCATGGCCTAAAGGACTCAGAGTGGCTGCGGCAGAACCCTGGAGTTTGAATGCACCTTGGTCCAAAAGTGGAGGGCTGGGAGGCTGATTTAAAGAGCACAAATGGTCTCTGTGTGTGAGAGAGATCCTAAGTCTGTATATAGGGATGGGAAAGTCCGTCGATTTCAGTTTCTCTCAGTTTCTCAATTTTCTCTAGTCTTAATTCAGATCTCACATTTCCACATCAGTTTGTTATATATATATAAATCAGAGCCGGATTTAGGTTTGATGAGGCCCCAAGCTACTGAAGGTAATGGGGCCCTTTATATGTCCAGCTGTCCTTTGTCAACAACAAATTGTCACTGGTTTTTTTTTTAGTTGAATATATGCAATATGGTAATTTATGGACCTAATAGGTATCTAAAGCCATTTGCCACTGTGGCTGTACAGTCATACCTCGGGATGAATACGCTTCAGGTTGAGCATTTTCGGGTTGCGCTCCGCAGCAACCCGGAAGTAACGGAATGTGTTACTTCCGGGTTTCGCCGCTCGCGCATGCACAGGCGCTCAAAGTGACATCCCGCGCATGCGCGGAAACGGCAAAACGTGACCTGTGCACATGCAGCTGAGTGTTACATTCGCTTCAGGATGCAAACGGGGCTCCGGAATGGATCCCGTTTGCATCCAGAGGTACCACTGTATGTAGGTTTTATTTTATTTGCTTTTTATCTTATATTTTGGAAATGTACATCCAGTTTTTTCCCCCTTTAATTTTTGGGAATATGTAAATCTGGCACTGATACAAATACAGTCATACCTTGGATCCCGAATGCCTTGCGACTTGAACGTTTTGGCTCCTGAACGCTGCAAACCTGGAAGTGAGTGTTCCGGTTTGCAAATGTTCTTTGAAGCCGAACGTCCGATGCAACTTCCGATTGAGTGCAAGAAGCTCCTGCAGCCGATCGGAAGCCGCACTCCTTGGTTGTCGAACCGTGTTCGGAAGTTGAACGGACTTCCGGAACGGATCCCATTTGGCAACCGAGGTACAACTGCAACGAAAACTCAAAAGCATTTTAGCAGGGGTTTCTCCTAATACAGACATTTGTACACCATTTCACAACCGTGAACACATTTTTTAAAAGCGCTTTCACCTCGTAATGCATTTCTAAAAGGTTATTTTCAGGAATGTGTGCATTTTATGCATGCTTCACATTTTTGTAAACGTAATGGTGCACCTTCGTTTGCCTTTCCAGCCCTTGCAGCAACTACTTCCTTGGGTGGGAAGGAGTGTGTGTGTGTGTGTGTGTGTGTGTGTATATATATATATATATGGCATAGGCAAACTTGGCGCTCCAGATGTTTTGGGACTACAACTCCCATCATCCCTAGCTAACAGGACCAGTGGTCAGGGGTGATGGGAGTTGTAGTCCCAAAACATCTGGAGGCGTGAGTTTGCCTATCCCTGGTGTATATAATCAGGTGTGGGGAGCCTTTGATACTCCACATGTCACTGAACTACAGCTCCCACCATCCCCGAACACTGGCCATATTTGCTGCGGCTCAGCAATATTTGGAGGGCCAAAGGTTTCCTAAATTTGGTATATATAATGAACTGCTTCTGTTTTGTATAAGACGTATTTCACTTATTGAAGGCACAGCTTTAATCTGCTGTATGCATGCATGCTGCACCCAATAAAAACCTGCAACACAGTTCTCTGATCCGAACAGATCACACATACGAAACAAACACGCCTCTGATTTCCTCCATGCAGGTCTCCTTCTGCTTATGGGGAGGGGCAAATAATGAGGGGTGCAACACCTGAAGCCCCCCCCCCCTTGCTAGTGTGTTTTGGGTGGTTTATCTTCAGACACCCCGCTGGCTTTTGAGATTCCGCAAACTGCCCCTGGCTGTCTTTAAAATTATCTATAGGCATAGGAGGCAGGAAAATTAGCAAAATTCTCGGCATGCTGAATTCCACGCTAGATATCAATTTGCAAACTTGCAAAGAAAACGACACGCGGCAACTTCTGCCAGCCTATTTAGGTGGATACGGAACCCTTGCGAGCACTGGGTTTTTGCGAGATTGGTCATGTGGCGGGGTGAGGATGAGGCCCTTCTTGGACCAGGGATGGAGAAGGTTTCTGCCCTTCCTCACCTTTTTGGACTGTGCTTCACCAGAGCATAAAGGTGAACCTAGAAGTTATTTCTCAGGAAAGGTAAAGGGACCCCTGAACGACTCTGGGGTTGTGGCACTCATCTCTCTCTATAGGCCAAGGAGCTGGCATTTGTCCGCAGTTTTTCCAGGTCATGTGGCCAGCATGACTAAGCCGCTTCTGGCGAACCAGAGCAGTGCACGGAAACGCCGTTTACCTTCCCGGCGGAGTGGTACCTATTTATCTACTTGCACTTTGTGCTTTTGAACTGCTAGGTTGGCAGGAGCAGGGACCGAGCAACGGGAGCTCACCCCGTCGCAGGGATTCGAACCGCCGACCTTCTGATCGGCAAGTCCTAAGCTCTGTGGTTTAACCCACAGCGCCAGGAAAGGTAGGCTCCCTCTATCTAAGGGCTGCCCATCTGTTCATAGCAAGTGGGCCGCAAGAGTACTTCTACACACAACTCGTGGGCCGCACTTTGGCTTGTCACCCTCCCACCTCCTCCTAAAAGCTGGGGAAGCGCTAACTATGCTTTGGGAAGGAGGCAGGAGGACTCTGGGACCTTGTCGGAGCCCTCACACCTCCTTTCCAAAGCTCTACCTTATGCACTCCCAATATCTGCTTCAGGGCTTGAGGAAGCTCTGCTGCATCACAGAGGGGCACGGGGAGGGCAGCGACACTCACCTTTGTTCTCTGTTTTGAGCTCCTCGTGAAGCAGGTCGTTCTGCCGGTTGCCGAGGACAAAGGCCAGGAAGGAGAGGATGAGGGCATTCAAGATGCCAATGATGGCTAGGATGTAAGCCCAGCGCACGGAGCAGTCGCCCAGTGAGTACTTGCCCGTCTTCTCCCCACACATGTCCCTGACGGTCTCTGAATCCCAGCCATCTGGGAATATCATGCAGCCCAGCACCAGGCAGAGAGCTGGATGGAACAAAGAAATAAATGGGGGGGGGGGAGGCATGTGGTTAACGCAACAGGGCTGAAATCAATTGCTCTGCTTTGCAGTCTGGAAAGGAGCCGGGACCTCTGCAAGACGTCTAACAGGTATATACAGGTAGGCTTCCCCCACAAACCATGTTGCAAGGGGTTCGGCTCTTACCCAGGTTTGGTTCCCTTCATACAAGGAGGTCGCTGGAGGCTTTTTCAGCATTTTGCGACATTTGTGTTTGTTTGCAAATATACAGGTTGCGCATAGGTGGAGGTGCAGCTGAAACACACCGAACAGGCAGCTACAGTTCATAGAATCATAGAATCATAGAGTTGGAAGAGACCACAAGGGCCATCGAGTCCAACCCCCTGCCAAGCAGGAAACACCATCAGAGCACTCCTGACATATGGTTGTCAAGCCTCTGCTTAAAGACCTCCAAAGAAGGAGACTCCACCACACTCCTTGGCAGCAAATTCCACTGTCGAACAGCTCTTACTGTCAGGAAGTTCTTCCTAATGTTTAGGTGGAATCTTCTTTCTTGTAGTTTGGATCCATTGCTCCGTGTCTGCGTCTCTGGAGCAGCAGAAAACAACCTTTCTCCCTCCTCTATGTGACATCCTTTTATATATTTGAACATGGCTATCATATCAGCCCTTAACCTCCTCTTCTCCAGGCTAAACATGCCCAGCTCCCTTAGCCGTTCACTGCTTCCACATCAGATCTCTAGCAGGAGGGCGACGTAGCGTCCTAAGATACTCACAGAGCCCAGAGGCAGATCTCTGCTCCTCTCTTCCTCAAAATCAGCCCTTGCCCTTGGTTTCCTATGTAGGTGCAAGGAAGTCACTCTCTTCAGTTCTAAGGGTTGCACAGATAGAGGCCTTTTGGACCATTTACCTGTTGTTTTCACTACGAAGGAGGGACCTGGCAGCTTTGCCAAGGGACTATTAAGACAGGCTCTAGTCCAGCCCTTCAGCCTCCGACTCTCACAACAATACTTTATTCTATGCAAATTCTCAAGCTCGCTTACATAACCCAAATTCTGCACCAAACAGAGACTGCTTGCACTACTATATTATGCACTTTTAAGTTTGTCATGCATGCATGCATCTATTCTGCCCAATGCTAAGGGGCAGGGGGGCAGCAGTGCCAGGAGCTTGGCAAAGAATTCACATCCTGCCCTCTGACCCCTGAAAGCCTTACTCAGCTGCTATCCAAGGGCTCAAGTACTGCTCACATGTTTTCAGGTTCTATCCTTACATTCATAAGGTCTAGAAACCTTTTTTTTGAGACAGAGGCTAAGCTTCTCTGGATGTCGTTGTGCTGTAGGATATACATAAAAGCCTTAGCGTTGGTGGGAAAATGTATGACGGAAGACTAAAATAGGTGCATTAAGCTATTTAACAGGACATATTGAAAGGAGATAGGACAACAGTCTCCTAATATTTTAAAGGGTCCCAGAAAAGAGATGTTGCTGTGACCCTCTCCACCTGTAGCAGGAAACACCCCCCCCCCCAATCATTCAGTTTGTACAACCTTCACACACACTCACACACTACATATGCTACGCTTCTGTTATAAATTCATAGAAAGTCAACCATACATCGGATTTGCACTGTTCCACTTTTATTTTACTCCATGAAGGAAGGACTACAAAATGGGGAAGGTTTGATACAGGGCATCCATAATCCTTGAGCATACCAGTACATACACAGGAGCCCTGCCCAGTTGCTATGCCAACCCTGATGGTCCTAGACAAAAGACCATCAAGATCACAAAGAACTTGCATATAGGAGTGGATTCGGCATGGACTGGAACAAAGGACAATAATCAGCTCTTCCCTCTGGGGGCAGGAAACTGCAAACTCCCCTCTGTCACCTGGAAAGTACTCATGAGGAGGGGGAAAGGGGGACCCAGCCAGGTGACAGGACACTCAGGTTACCACCACAACTCCACCCTCAACCCCTCCTTTCTGTGATGTATGCATGATGTTTCTGGGGGTGGGCTTGATCTACAGGATGGGAATTTCAAAAGTCTTTATAAGACCTTGCACACCATTTTTTCTGGGTCTTTCCTCTCTCCTGCAAGTGAGGGGAGCACCCTGTTGCAACAGTTCAATAAAGGCCAAGCCTACAGGCTGCTGTTTTGCTCCAAGTTATCCTGGTTGGTCTCTTTGTTTTTGTCCAAGGGATCCCTCAGATTTTTCCGTTAACAACCAAGACCACCCCAAGAAGAAAATCCTTTTTAACTATAGGAATGCATGTTTAGAGTAAACACCAGGGGAAAGGGGCTGGTGACATGATAGATTCTCCTTCCTTAGATTGCTGCTTCATTTCTGAAGAACAAGGAGCCCCATAGAAACCCTCTTGTATGGCGACGAACCACGGTTACTCATTTGCAAAGGAAACGCGCTCTCTGTGTGCTTAGGGGCGCTTAGTTTTTAATTACTTCTGCAGATTGATACCAGCAGCCCCGATCTTGGTGGATTGCAAGAGAAAAGGTGGGGTGATTTGCATAGGCATCCATCAAGAGATGTTGCAGGTATAGAATATTCTGTCTCCCGGACCACGCTTTTGTCTGCATAATCTGCTTTGCCTGTTTCCGCTGTGTGGGATCCTACAGCCAGAGGCATGACAGCAGCCCAAGAGTTCCTTTTTGTTCATTCATATCGAGGTGCTTGATTGACTCCAACTCATTTTCAGCAGTCGGTCAGACTGCGCCACGGGGTTGAGGATAAAGAAGAGAGGAGGTTCCCCATCGCCACCCCACTCCGCCAGAGGCCCAGGCCTCATTCACCAGATCGTGTGCTGCTGATACAGTGTGGGGTGTTGTGTTTACACCTTCCCCTGTAGACCACACTCTGCTTTTGCAGCACAACGTCAGTTGTGGGACCTCTGCCTGGGCTGAATGTGGAGGGAGGAACAAGTCTGGTTGGAGACATATGAAACCTGCGCTGGGTGTGCGGAAGGATGCTCATTAGCTAGAACCAGACAGGAATGTGAGTCATCATCCCAGCTATTCTTACCTTGACAAGATGCTTACACACACACACACACACACACACATGCACAAGCTCAGGTACAACACAGAGCAAGGGGAGGAGGGGAATTCTTTTAAAATCTCGGCTAAGGAGGTTCGGGCAGAGGCTGGGGTGGGAGAGGATGGGAGAGGTTAAAAAACATATAACTAAAGAAGAACACTGTATTTTCCACCTTTTAAAATACCATATTTTTCACTCTATAAGACGCACCAGACCACAAGACGCACCTAGTTTTTGGAAGAGGAAAACAAGAAAAAAAAATATTCTGAATCTCAGAAGCCAGAACAGCAAGAGGGATCGCTGCGCAGTGAAAGCAGCAATCCCTCTTGCTGTTCTGGCTTCTGGGATAGCTGCGCAGCCTGCATTCGCTCCATAAGACGCACACACATTTCCCCTTACTTTTCAGGAGGGAAAAAGTGAGTCTTATAGAGCAAAAAATACGGTAATTAAGTCGACCTAAATGGCTCTATCTTGCCTACCTGGCTGGGTTTCCCCAGCCACTCTGGGCAGCTTGCAGCATATATAAAAACACAACTACTCTATTCCGAACTTCAAAATGCTAAGCGTAATGCTGGTGGTCAACAAAAGAGGTTCAAGGACTCTCTCAAGGTAAATCTAAAAAAAAATGTAGTATAAACACTGACAAGTGGGGAACACTGGCCTGCGAGTGCTCCAGTTGGAGAACAGCCTTTACCGAAGGTGTCATGGGCTTTGAAGACGCTCGAACTCAGGACGAAAGGGAGAAACGTGCTAAGAAAAAGCCACACTTGGCAAACCCTCACCATGATCAACTTCTGCACGGAAACCTATGTCCCCACTGTGGAAGGACGTGTGGATCCAGAATTGGCCTCCACAGTCACTTATGGACTCACTGTAAATACCATGGAAGACAATCTTACTCGGCTACGAGTGATTGCCAAAGAAGAAGAATATAAAAACACAACAAAACATCAGACATTAAGAAACAGAATATCCTTTTTAGGCAACAAACAAACCAATAAAACAATAGAAATCAATATTATTATGATAATAATGATAATGATAATGATAATGATAATAATAATAATAATTTAAACAAACAAACCAATATGAATGTTAGATTGTTTTAGGGCACTTCCAGAGTGCTGCTATTTTGGGGTGTGATTCCACTGCACCCTGGCAAATTCAGGTTGCACAATGGTAGCTGACTTGGGAGGTCTAGTGTAACAAAACCTCTTTCTCAAAGGTTGGGCGTTTTGCAAGAAGGGAAGTGAGAGGAATACACACTAAAAAGCGTGGAAAGGCACTCGCTGTGACTTAGCATCGGTTGAATTTTCCACAAACCCATTGGGATGGATGCTCAACAAACAGGTTGTCTACTAGAAGCAATACCCTTTCATCCAAGTCCACCGTTGTACAGCATCCACTGTTGTGAAATAAATGTGTATGTTCAAAGCAGGAGACAGCACGTTCAGATTTTTGTAAGGACATTTTGGTTAGGAGAAGGGAAGAGAGCGTTTCCGTGTGCTGCGCTGGCTCGCCAGAGCAGCGATGTCATGCTGGCCAGAAGAGAAGGAAACGCTCTCTTCCCTTCTATTAACTTAGCTGTTCTCTGACAGATTGCTACATTTTACAGATGCGGATGACTCTGAAATCCAGCCGCAACTACTGTATTTTTCGCCCCATAGGACGCACCGGCCCATAGGACGCACCTAGTTTTTTTTTTGGGGGGGGGGGAATAAAGGGGAAAAAAATTATTTCCCCCCCAGGTGCGCTGCGCTAATCCCGAAGCTTGGGGCATGTGGAGCTCAGCGCACCCCAAGCTTCTAGGTGCCGGCAAGGTCTCTGCTAGCCGTGGGAGAGCTGGATCTCCCACGGCTAGTGGATAGCTTCCTGAAGCCTGGAGAGCGAGAGGGGTCGGTGCGCACCGACCCCCCTCGCTCTCCAGGCTTCAGCGAAAGCCTGCATTTGCCCCATAGGACGCACACACATTTCCCCTTCATTTTTGGAGGGGAAAAAGTGCGTCCTATAGGGCGAAAAATACGGTACTTGCCTATCCTAAGTCCCACTGCTAATAGCGAACCAACCCAACCTACAGCCAGACCTCCAAGCCACCCATCCACCCCCTTACGAAAATCCAGCCTCTGCCCTTTCATTTCTCATTTCTCACATCCCTGCAGGTGCCGAGATCTTGTTGGGACCAACCGCCCGAGTTCATCTCCTTAATCGTATTATGTGCAGCTCAGCTGAGCCATAATATCAATCTCAGGGCTTATCCGGAGAGAGGCTCTTAGAGTCCTCCTAGTCCGCCCTGACGGTATGTTCCAAGCCTGTGCTGCTACAGCTGAACATTACATGCTGGCCTCGAGGTGACACCAGGACTTACATATCAACAAGATTTATGAACACTCAAGATCTGAAAATAAAAAGAAACAAACAACAAAAAGAAAAACAAATAAAACAAGCCACCTGCTTATCACTAGTCAATATATGTGTGTAGGGTTGTCTTCACCTTTCCAGGCCCCCATCCTGCACCTTGAAAATCTGTGGGGCAGGTAGAAACCCAGTCAGTGACCTGTGGTGATGGGAGAAGCTCACCAGGTGAATTGCTGTTCTTGGGGAACAGGGGGCAGGTGGATGTGGGGGACTTCCTGGTCCTGAATGGGGTAACTGTGTCCCTAAAAGACCAGATGCACAGCCCTGGGAGTCATTTTGGACTCACAGCTGTCCATGGAGGCGCAAGATGAACTTTAACAGGGAGAAATGTAACTTTAACAAACAAGATGAACTTTAACAGGGAGAAATGTAAAGTATTGCACTTGGGCAAAAAAAATGAGAGGCACAAATACAAGATGGGTGACACCTGGCTTGAGAGCAGTACATGTGAAAAGGATCTAGGAGTCTTGGTTGACCACAAACTTGACATGAGCCAACAGTGTGACGCGGCAGCTAAAAAAGCCAATGCAATTCTGGGCTGCATCAATAGGAGTATAGCATCTAGATCAAGGGAAGTAATAGTGCCGCTGTATTCTGCTCTGGTCAGACCTCACCTGGAGTACTGTGTCCAGTTCTGGGCACCACAGTTCAAGAAGGACACTGACAAACTGGAACATGTCCAGAGGAAGGCAACCAAAATGGTCAAAGGCCTGGAAACGATGCCTTATGAGGAACGGCTAAGGGAGCTGGGCATGTTTAGCCTGGAGAAGAGGAGGTTAAGGGGTGATATGATAGCCATGTTCAAATATATAAAAGGATGTCACATAGAGGAGGGAGAAAGGTTGTTTTCTCCAGAGAAGCGGACACGGAGCAATGGATCCAAACTACAAGAAAGAAGATTCCACCTAAACATTAGGAAGAACTTCCTGACAGTAAGAGCTGTTCAACAGTGGAATTTGCTGCCAAGGAGTGTGGTGGAGTCTCCTTCTTTGGAGGTCTTTAAGCAGAGGCTTGACAACCATATGTCAGGAGTGCTCTGATGGTGTTTCCTGCTTGGCAGGGGGTTGGACTCGATGGCCCTTGTGGCCTATTCCAACTCTATGATTCTATGATTCTATTCTAGGTCAATTCTGTGTCCAGGGCAGCTGTTTACCAGCTCCATCTGGTATGCAGGCTGAGACCCTACAGCCTGTCTCGCGCAGACTGTCTCGCCAGAGTGGTGCATGCCCTGGTTATCTCCCGCTTGGACCACTACAATGTGCTCTACATGGGGCTACCTTTGAAGGTGACTCAGAAACTATAATTAATATAGAATGTGGCAGCTAGACTGCTGACCAGGAGTGGCTGCTGGGACCATATAACACCGATCCTAAAGGATCTTTACTGGCCCCCAGTATGTTTCCGAGCACAATTCAACGTGTTGGTGCTGAGCTTTAAAGCCCTAAACGGCCTCGGCCCAGTATACCTGAAGGAGCGTCTCCACCCCCATTGCTCAGCCCGGACACTGAGGTCTAGCACCGAGGGCCTTCTGGCAGTTCCCTCCCTGCAAGAAGCGAAGTTACAGGGAACCAGGCAGAGGGCCTTCTTGGTAGTGGTGCCCGCTCTGTGGAACGCCCTCCCATCAGATGTCAAGGAAATAAACCACTATCTGACTTTTAGGAGACATCTGAGGGCAGCCCTGTTTAGGGACGTTTTTAAGGATTGGCATTTTTATTATGTTTTTAGATATGTTGCAAGCTGCCCAGAGTGGCTGGGGAAACCCAGCCAGATGGGAGGGGTATAAATAATAAAATTATGATGATGTTGGTGGCTATGTTGCAAGCAGGGATCTTTTCCTGCTCTCCTGCTACCAGGGGTGCCTGTCGTATATTATCAGCATCTCTTCAAGCGAAGCAGGCAAACCGAGAACATTTGGGCAAAACAAAAACGTGAGTTCCTTTCAGGGGCAAAGCTTCTCCTCCTCCTCCTCCCCTTTAAGAGAAAGGGACTCGGCAGATACTGCACCCGCCTGTTCGTCTGTCAAAGGTGTCCTTCCACCAGCCCTCCTCTCTGCGAGGTGTTGTGAGAGATGCAGCGACGACACCTTTGGCTCGACTTCTTGATGATTCAGCACATTCCACGCTGCATGCAAATGACTAAATAGATCTCCCCCTCCTCTTTCTCTCTCTCCTTTTCAGCGGCAGCAGCCAATTTAGAAGCCAGAGCAGTGTGCAAGCGTCGCGGGGGGTTCGTTTCCCCATCCGCATCCATCCTTTCCAGTTCCCTATATTCCACCCACCCACCCACCCACCCACTTCTTTCTCAAGCTTGGTTTTCTCACTGGGGAGAATTGAGAGAGATGTGCTGGGAGAGAGGGGAGAGAGAACGCTGAGGTCTCTGGTTGGCTGTAGCCAGCACTGTGTCCTGGAAAACACTCTCCCAGCTCCCTGCAGGAAGGAGTGACATTTACACAAACGCAGAGCAGAAGTGATGTGGAACTCTTGCCCAGCCTTGGCCTAGGTGGCAGAGAGAGGGAGGCAGCAGCTGGGCTCAAACAGGAGGGGAGCATGAAGATGGAGGGATGTTGTGCCTGGAGGCCTCAAGGCTCCTCCCCCCCCCCTCACCTCCTTCCACTCCTTCAATGAGCATATGGGTGGCTAAAAATTCACCAACAGCATCCACAGAGCCTGGCACTACGGACACAAACCAGCATCCGGCAATTGAGGATCTGGGGTTTGAATCCAAATGCAGAAAGGTTGCCAGGTCAAGAAGAGCAAAGCTCTCTCTCTCCCTTTTTCTTTTAAAGAGCCATTTAAACTGTTCAACCTGTAAAATGACAACCTATTCCTGTCCCATCCTGGTATTCCGTCCCTGCCTTATCATCATCATCATCATTATTGCTACTCTTCCTCCTACTACTAATTTATTTATATGCCACCCATACTAATAGTAATAATAGTATTATTATTATTATTATTATTATTATTATTATTATTATTATATCTCGGGTTACATACGCTTCAGGTTACAGATTCCTCTAACCCAGAAATAGTACCTCGGGTTTGCTTCAGGATGAGAACAGAAATCATGTTCCAGCAGCACGGCGGTAGCAGGAGGCCCCATTAGCTAAAGTGGTGCTTCAGGTTAAGAACAGTTTCAGATTAAGAACAGACCTCCGGAACAAATTAAGTTCTTAACCCGAGGTACCACTGTATTATTATTATTACCCTGCCCACCTGGGCGGCTCCCAACAGAATATTAAAAACACAATAAAACATCAAACATTTAAAACTTCCCTAAACAGGTCTGCTTTCAGATGTCTTCTAAAAGTCAGATAGTTGTTTATTTCCTTGACATCTGATGGAAGAGCATTCCACAGGGCGGGCGCCACCACCAAGAAGGCCCTCTGCCTGGTTCCCTGTAACTTTTCGCAGTGAGGGAACTGCCAGAAGACCCTCAGAGCTAGACCTCAGTGTCCAGGCTGAATGATGGGAGATGCTCCTTCAGGTATACTGGGCCGAACTCATTTAGGGCTTTAAAGGTCAGCACTAACACGTTGAATTGTGCTCAAAATCGTACTGGCCCTCCCAGAACTCTCCTTGTCTGCCTGCCTTATTTAGGTTGTGTATGCCTGCGGGCAGGAATTGTCTTCTGTTTTATTTTTGTACACTAGCAAATAGATGTTAGATGTTGTAGAACAGAGTTAGGAACCGTGCCTCCCCAGGTGTTTGAAACTCACATCAGCTCCAGCCAGAATTGCCAATGGTCAGGGATGATGGGAGTCCAGTGGCATCTGGGAGGGCCCGTGCTTGCCCATCTAGAATTATAGTATGAAAGGGTGATTTATTGATTGATTTAAACTAGTGAAAAGGCTCCTTGATGAAAAACATGAGCCTTGAGGCAGGATTCTGTGTGGATAGACATGGTGTACAAGACCACCGAGGGGTCAGGGCCTTCAGTGTGGTGGCCCCTGCCTTTTGGAATTAGCCCAAATAAACACCCCTGCACTATTGGCAAAGAACCAGGCCGGCCCGTACATGAGGCAAATGAAGGCCTTGGGTGGCAGGATTCCTAGGGGCAGCAGATCCTGATGCAGAATTTTATTCCTTCCCCTCCCCGTGTTCATGATGTAGATCTTCACTCACCCCTTCTTCCCTGGTGGGGAGGGGGGTGCCATTTTGGGTCACCTCAGGCACCAAAATGTCTCAGGCTGGGCCTGCTTACAACTCTTCTGTTTACCCAGGCTTTCCCTGAAGAGTGACCTAGCTATATTCATGCTTGTTTTAGGAATGTCATTTGGCTGTTGATTTTATGCCGTTAACACCCCATGATATATATTCTTTTCCTGTACGTTGGTGCCCATCGGGGCTGGGTGGGGGGAATCGGGGTGTGGGGTGGGGTCAATGGTAGGCGGAGCCAATGAATTCTCCACCCACCCTCCTCTGTGCTGAATTCTGCAAGGGCAAAACTGAGACTAGAGGAAGAAGCTGAGATGTGGCTCCCTCCCCTCCCAGAGGTATCATTCCTGGAGCTCCTGAGATTGACTGTTAAGCCGCTTTGAGAACTGTAGCTCTGTGAGGGGAATGGGGGGGGGGTCCTCCCATCTCAGCACCCTTAACAAACTACAGCTCCCAGGATTCTCGGCTGCAGGGGCACACTCCCCTCCTGTGGCCTCCAGCAACTGGTATTCAGAAGCAGGGATGCGGGTGGCGTTGTGGTCTAAACCACTGAGTCTCTTGGGCTTGCTGATAGGAAGGTTGACGGTTCGAATCCCCACAACGGGGGTGAGCTCCCGTTGCTCTGTCCCTGCTCCTGTCACCCTAGCACATGGGTAGGCAAACTAAGGCCCGGGGGCCAGATCCGGCCCAATCGCCTTATAAATCCAGTCCGCGGGTGGTCCGGGAATCAGCGTGTTTTTACATGAGTAGAATGTGTCCTTTTATTTAAATTGCATCTTTGGGTTATTTGTGGGGCCTGTCTAGTGTTTTTACATGAGTAGAATGTGTGCTTTTATTTAAAATGAATCTCTGGGTTATTTGTGGGGCATATGAATTCATTCGTTTTCCCCCCAAAAAATATAGTCCAGCCCCTCACAAGGTCTGAGGGACAGTGGACCGGCCCCCTGCCCTGCTGAAAAAGTTTGCTGACCCCTGCCCTAGCAGTTCGAAAGCATGCCAGTGTGAGTAAATAGGTACCGCTGTGGCGGGAAGGTAAACCATGCGCTCTGGTTTCTGTCACGGTGTCCCGTTGTGCCAGAAGTGGTTTAGTCCTGCTGGCCACATGACCCGGAAACACCGGCTCCCTCGGCCTCAAAGCGAGATGAGCGCCACACCCCATAGTCGCCTTTGACTGGACTTAACCGTCCAGGGGTCCTTTACCTTTTACCTATTCAGAAGCATTGCTGCCTTCAACTTTAGAATCAGAGTGCAACTATCATGGCTGGTGACCATCATGCAGTCTCTCTCTCCCTCCTCAGACTTAGGGAGGCTTGAAATGCTTCCTGAGCCCTATGCTACAACCTGAAATGCCACAAAGTCCAGCTGAGGTTTTATGCATGCAAACCGCATGCTCCATGACGGAGCTATTATGCCCTTCCTGCCCCCCCCCAAAAAAAACACACACACACCCCTGCTCCTCTCTATAAAGCAGAGATGCTGAGCAAAGGCAGGCTATTGGGATACTCTGCACGGCTGCTCTTATTCTGGAACATATTGTCAACCTCCTCTACCCCCCCCCCCTGTACAGATGCCAGATCGCCTTCAGGAAGAGATCCGTAGCAAAAGGGGCGAAAGAGAGAAGGATCCCAACACAACCCTCTTCTTTAGTTAATCTCCACTGCCTGGTCATTCCTAACTCATCTCTAACCCCCTACAAAGGCACACACCTTTCTTCCACCCCTTATCAGTCTCTCTCAGGATTCTGTTCCGCTCTTGAAGCTGCCCCTCCCCACCAAAAGACCAAAGTCATTTGCATTCAAATTGCCTGATACACCAAGGTTGAGGCGTCCCTGTTGCAGGTGGAGACCTCTCTGCTCAGGAATGTGTGGAATGGTTAATGATATGATATGGAGAGCGGAAGGCCTGAGATGGAAGGTCTTCTCCTTCATTCTCTCCCCAATTCTCTCTCTCTCTCTCTCTCTCTCACACACACACACACAGAGGCAGACACACACAGGCAGATGGGCACAATTCCTTTCTCCAAAACAAACCAGAACGGAGATAAAATATAATTGACTGTGCACCAGAAGCAAAGAACACAGACCACAAAGGTCAAGGTAAATAAAAGAAGGGGGGCGGGGAGCTTAGATGAAAAATATATTGCATTTTTCACCATCTTATAAAGTCAACTTAACAGCTGCATTGCAAAAGAAGAAGAAATGCATTTGCAATGTTTATATAAGCATGTGACGAGAGCGGAATTTAAATTGCTCATAAATGCAAGACTTAAAAACGGGGCTAAATTCAACTAACGGGTCCTGCGAGGAGAAGCCCACACAGGGATTTCTGCTAGCACCATGGAGCTTTCCCTCCTCTCTCATCACATTGGCTTGGGGGAGGGGCTTCAGGAGAACCCCCAGAACAGTGCATGGCGGGGAGCGCATCAATGTACAGTGGTACCTCGGGTTAAGTACTTAATTCGTTCTGGAGGTCTATTCTTAACCTGAAGCACCACTTTAGCTAATGGGGCCTCCTGCTGCCGCCGCGCCACCAGAGCACAATTTCTGTCCTCATCCTGAAGCAAAGTTCTTAACCTGAAGCACTATTTCTGGGTTAGTGGAGTCTGTAACCTGAAGCGTATGTGACCTGAAGTGTTTGTAACCCGAGGTACCGCTATATGTGGAACTAAGCAAGAGGGTTAGGAGAATAACTAGGCTGCTGGTCTATGCTGTAGTATTATCTACTTGGGGCAATTATGCCTTTTGCTTGTAGAGCTTTGGTTGGAAGCTGCCCAGAGTGGCTAGGGAGTCAGATAGCCGCCCAGAGTGGCTGGGGTATAAATAATAAATTATTATGATTATATTATTAGACTAGCCAGTTCCTGCTTCAGTGGTTCTGCCAGGTTATTGGTGCCCTTCTTTTGGGAGTTCTCGCCAGCTCCATATTGGAATCTATCTCAAATTTCAATTTAATGACACAGAGAGGGAAAACACAGGTTAAGGGAACAGCTACCAAGAAGTCATTCAGCCCAGAAAGTATATAGACAAAGAGCAGCAGGATCAGAGAGAGTTAGTCGTTGAAGAAAGCTTGTTTAAATAAAGTTCTTGGTTTAATAATACTCCTGCCTGACCCTTAACGATAATTAAGGGAGGAGAGGGGAGATTGGTCTGTTTGCACTGACAACGTGTTGAGTTCCTCCCTTAGGTACAAAAATCTAAAACTTAGAAGATACAACCTTGCACAAAACCAGCACAATTCAGAAACTTCGGCTTGTTGAATCCAGGAACTGAAAGATTGTCATAACAGCCATGTATCAACAACATGTATACAAACATGAAGAAAGTAAATTCAAATATAATCCAGGTTCTTCAGTGAAGGTCTATGAACCTCTCACATGCCAGACGTAGAATGGTCATCTTTCCTCATTGGTCATAACTTCTTCTGCAGAATTCTCTGATTCATGAGTTCTAAATGCCCAAAATTTCAAAAACAGTTCTAAGCAGGTGATTTTGCAACCCTCGGAAGATGGGCGACATTGCTCTTTCACCTTGCTTTCAGCAAGAGCAATAGTTTGAGACCTTGGCTGATGAGTATAATATCATTTGAAGTCACGGAAACGGAAGATGCATCAATGATTAAAACTTTTCTTTAGAAAAGAACATTGACGAATACTGACATGTACACTACCCTGAACTCCTTGGTGGAATGAAAGTGAAATCATAGGTTACATGCAAGGCTCCAAAGCACACCTAGTTCAAAGTACAGTTGGAAGAAGAGGACACCTGAATGTCCTTTTTGTGCAAATTTACTTAGGAGTGGGACAGAGCAACCAGGCATTTCTGAGATTGTGATGTGCACAAGCAGTGTGCCTCAAGAGCCGGTTACAAGACCTTGGAATATGGTTCTGGAAATAAAGCAATTAGGGGGAGGGCTGCTTGATTTGCATATGTTAACTAGTTTGCATAGATTGCCCTGCTGCTGAGCTAAATACACATAAACCCAAAAGTCAGATTTAAAACAAAACACACAGACATACACACACAGAAACAGGGGCAGCCAAAAGCTAATAATAATAATAATAATAATAATAATAATAATAATAATAATACTCTGCCTATCTGGCTGGGTTTCCCCAGCCACTCTGGGCAGCTCCCAACAGAATATTAAAAACACAATAAAACACCAAACATTAAAAACTTCCCTAAACAAGACTGCTTTCAGGTGTCTTCTAAAATTCAAATAGTTGTTTATTTCCTTGACATTTGATGGGAGGGTGTTCCACAGGGCAGGTGCCACCACCAAGAAGGCCCTCTGCCTGGTTCCCTTCAACCTCACTTCTCACAGGGAGGGAACCACTAGAAGACCCTCCGAGCTGGACCTCAGTGTCCGGGCTGAACGATGGGGGTGGAGACGCTCATTCAGGTATACTGGGCCGAGGCCGTTTAGGGCTTTAAAGGTCAATAACAATGCTATGAAATGTGCTCAGAAATGTACAGTTGTACCTCGGGTTACATACGCTTCAGGTTACAGATGCTTCAGGTTACAGACTCCACTAACGGGTTAAGAACTTTGCTTCAGGATGAGAACAGAAATCGTGCTCTGGTGGCGCGGCAGCAGCAGGAGGCCCCATTAGCTAAAGTGGTGCTTCAGGTTAAGAACAGTTTTAGGTTAAGTACGGACCTCGGGAATGAATTGAGTACTTAACCCGAGGTACCATTGTAGGCAATGTAGGTAACCTTTCTCCACAATCTGTACTCTTCCCCCACACAAAAGGTGGTGTTGCAAAAGGAGAAGAGAGTGAGTTTGGGTCACAGGGGAAAAGGCCTCTTAATCCCCTTCTCCATGGCAACAGCATGCAGGCAGCACGGCCACTTTCACATGAAGGCCCCGCCCCCCCGGTAGCAGGTGTTTCTGCCCGCAGTTGCAATCCAGTCTCCTGGCTTCATGGTCAGTGCTGGCATGGGAATCCAGAAACATCTGGGAGGGCCACAGGTTCATTACCAATGCCACAAGGAGAGTCTTGCTGGATCAGGCTAAAGGGCCTTCAAAATCCAGAATCCAATATCAGTGGCCAACCAGATGCCTGTGGGAAGCCCGCAAACAGATGCCACAGCACCCTCCCATTCACAAATATTCAGAGGTATACAGGTAGGGTTGCCAACTGTCCTGTATAATACGGGATCGTCCCGTATTTCAGTGTGGAATGCTACACCCTGCATTGATTCAATACAGGATGCAGAGTACCAGGCTCAGTCCCTCAGAAAGCAGCAGGTTTCAGGGCTCTAGGAACAAGGGGGTTTGTGTCAGTGTGGCCAAGAAGAAGAAGAAGAAGAAGAAGAAGAAGAGGAGGAGGAGTTTGGATTTGATATCCCGCTTTATCACTACCCTAGGTAAAGGTAAAGGGACCCTGGACAATTAGGTCCAGTCATAGCCGACTCTGGGGTTGTGGTGCTCATCTTGCTTTACTGGCCAAGGGAGCCGGCGTACAGCTTCTGGGTCATGTGGCCAGTATGACTAAGCCAGGCGACCCAGAGCAGCGCAAGGAAACGCCGTTTACCTTCCCGCCAGAGCGGTACCTATTTATCTACTTGCACTTTGATGTGCTTTCGAACTGCTAGGCTGGCAGGAGCAAGGACCGAGCAACGGGAGCTCACCCCGTAGCGGGGATTCGAACCACTGACCTTCTGATCGGCAAGTCCTAGGCTCTGTGGTTTAACCCACAGCGCCACCCGCATCCCTCCTGAACAGCCGTAGCTTCCCCCAAATAACCCTGATAGCTAAGGTAACTAGCTTCCTAAGGGTGCTGAGAGTTGTGATGAGACCCTCTGGCTCCCCTTGCAGAGCGGAACTCTCTTCATAGGGAACTCCAGGAATTGTGGCTCCCTAAATCATAATTCAACGTAATGGGACACGGGTGGCGCTGTGGGTAAAACCTGAGTGCCTAGGACTTGCCGATCGTATGGTCGGCGGTTCGAATCCCCACGGCGGGGTGAGCTCCCGTCTTTCGGGCCCAGCTCCTGCCCACCTAGCAGTTCGAAAGCACCCATAAGTGCAAGTAGATAAATAGGTACCGCTTTATAGCAGGAAGGTAAACGGCGTTTCTGTGTGCTGCACTGGTGCCGGCTCGCCAGAGCAGCTTCATCACGCTGGCCACGTGACCCGGAAGTGTCTGTGGACAGCGCTGGCTCCCGGCCTCTTAAGTGCGATGAGCGCACAACCCTAGAGTCGGCCACGACTGGCCCATACGGGCAGGGGTACCTTTACCTTTTAATAGCAGAGGCAGGCGCAGGGGCCAATGGGGTGCCTACCTAGTAAGTGCTGGGCTTTGGGAAGGAGGTATGAGGGCTCCAACAGGGTCCTAGAGTCCTCCTTCTTGCTTCCCAAAGCCTAGCTAGCACTTGCCCAGCTTTGGTAAGGCTGGAGAGAGGGGGGCAGCGTCAAATTTTGGCCTTGCACAGGGCACATGACAAAGGTCTGCCCTTGGTTCTAGGGGGTCTCCTAACAACTCGCAGCACACTTGCAGTTCTCAGGATTCTTTGGGGGAAGCCGCAACTGTTTAAAGTGGTCACGGAATCACAGTACAGTGGTGCCTTGGTTCTCAAATGCCTTGGTACTCAAACAACTTTGAACCCAAACGCTGCAAACCCTGAAGTTAAGTGTTCCGGTTTGTGAACTTTCTTCGGAAGCCAAACATGCTCCGTTTTGAGTGCAACACTTCAGTTTTGAGTTATACTGAGGTCTGTCTGTTTTTGCTATTTATTTTGCTATTTTGTTTTTGCAGCTTTTTTGTTTTGTTTTGGTGACTGTGTGGAACCCAGTTCAGCTATTGATTGACTGTGTGACTGCAGCACATTGTTTATTGCTTTCATTTTATGGATCAATGGTTTCGTTAGATAGTAAAATTCCTGTTAAATTGCTGCTTTAGGGGTTGTTTTTAAAAGTCTGGAATGGATTAATCCATTTCACATTACAATGGTACCTCGGGTTAAGTACTTAATTCGTTCTGGAGGTCCGTTCTTAACCTGAAACGGTTCCTAACCTGAAGCACCACTTTAGCTAATGGGGCCTCCTGCTGCCGCCGCGCCGCCAGAGCGCGATTTCTGTTCTCATCCTGAAGCAAAGTTCTTAACCCGAGATACTATTTCTGGGTTAGCGGAGCCTGTAACCTGAAGCATATGTAACCCAAGGTACCACTTTCTATGGGAAAGCATGCCTTGGTTTTAGAAGAAGAAGAAGAAGAAGAAGAAGAAGAAGAAGAAGAAGAAGAGGAGTTTGGATTTGATATCCCGCCTTTCACTCCCTTTAAGGAATCTCAAAGCGGCTAACAATCTCCTTTTCCCTTCCTCCCCCACAACAAACACTCTGTGAGGTGAGTGGGGCTGAGAGACTTCAGAGAAGTGTGACTGGCCCAAGGTCACCCAGTAGCTGCATGTGGAGGAGCCGAGACGCGAACCCGGTTCCCCAGATTACGAGACTACTGCTCTTAACCACTACACCACACTTTGGTTTTGGAACGGACTGAGAACCAAGGTTATCACAGAATCACAGAGTTGGAAGGGGTCCTGTGGGGTCATCTAGTCCAACTCCCTGCAATGCAAGAACCCTGCCCAAAGCCATCCCTGGGTGGGCTTGAACCACCAACCTTCTGGCTAACATCCAGACGCACTGATCCATCGCGCCATAGGAGGGCTGATAAGATTTTGCTTCGAATGCATCTGGGGCCAGAATCCGACTGTGCTGGGATGAGAGATCAAACCCAAGGTATCTCTGTCTGTTCCAAGGATTGAGCAAAGCCAGCTGAGCCATGACAGGGTGAAAATTCACAGCATGAAATCCCCCTCCCCCTTCATCCCTTTAGGGTTCTTCTCTTTGATGCACCATTGCTCAGCCCACAATCGGATCTCTCCGATGTCCCTTCTGTGACACAGGGCGACAGCTGCCTCTTAATGAACGCAGGGTTAACCACGCGGTTGGCTTTGGGCAGCTGTGGGCAATGGCTGGGAAAACACAGAGTCCTCATCTGCACCTGGCCACCTAATAGAGACAGCAGCCATGTGAAATTCTCCCCGTGAAAACAAAGAGGCCCTTAGCTAAGCCCGAAAGCTTGCTCATGGTTTGGCAATGCTTCCCTGCCTCCCGGTTGGTCTTAAGAAAAGTGTTGCTTTGATGTGCATTTTGAAATAAACAAAAAAATAATAATCTGGACTGTGTGGGAACATGCAGCAAGAATCCCTTTAAAAAAAAAAAAAAAAAGACCCAAAACTAGATGTATTATTATTTTTATTTATTGTCAAGCGATTTTGAGACTTCTCCTTTTGTATAAAGCAAAGTTTTCCAAACACGGGTCTCCAGCTGTTTTGGGACTACAACTCCCATCATCCCTAGCTGGCAGGGCCAGTGGTCAGGGATGATGGGAGTTGTAGTCCCAAAACAGCTGGAGACCCAAACAGTGGTATAAAGCGACCAATAAATGGCATTTATTAATAATTATTATTCAATTGCATGTTTGTGTGTGTAATATTTATTTATTTATTGATCTTTTTAAATTTGTATACCACGCTTCAAAGATCACAGGGTGGTTCACAACATAAGCATACAAAATGAACACACATTTACATTCTCATAGTTTATGCTGTGAACTGCCCTGAGGTCTGCGGATGAAGGGGTGTGTGTGTGCGTTTGTATACAAATTAATTAATTAATTAAATAAATAAACAATAGTGGCTAACAGTCACGTAAAACAGCCAATAACAAGAAACCTCAAAAAGGATGACACAAGAAGAAGCAGACTTTTTGTGTTTAAATGGCATGCACCCAAAGCCGGCAAAATTAAAAGCGAACCTGTTGTAACAACAGCTCAAAAGACAGAGCTTCTGCAACTCGAACAGGTATATAAAAGAGAGAATTTCAGAAGGTGTAGCTTGTCATGTGTTCAATGCGTGCAAAAAACACACGCTTCTTCTTTGGCAATCACTCGTAGCCGAGTAAGATTGTCTTCCATAAACACAGTATTAACAGGGAGGCCATAAGTGACTATGGAGGCCAATTCTGGATCCGCACATCCTTCCACAGTGGGGACATTGGTTTCTGGTCGGGAGTTGATCACAGTGTGGATTTGCCAGGCGTGTCTTCCTCTTAGCACGTTTCTCCCTTTCATCCTGAGTTTGAGTGTCTTCAAAGCCCATGACACCTTTGGTAAAGGCTGTTCTCCAATTGGAGCGATCACAGGCCAGTGTTTCCCAATTGTTAGTATTTATACTACATTTTTTAAAAGATTTGCCTTGAAACAGTTTTTAAACCTCTTTTGTTGGCCACCAGCATTACGCTTTCCATTTTTAAGTTTGGAATAGAGTAATGCTTTGGAAGACAATAATCAGGCATCTGCACAACATGACCAGTCCAACGAAGCTGATGTTGAAGAATTATTGCTTCAACACTGGTGATCTTTGCTTCTTCCAGTACACTGGTATTAGTTCGCCTGTCTACCAAGTGATGTGTAAAGTTTTTTGGAGACACTGTTGATGAAATCTTTCGAGGAGCTGGAGATGGTGTTTATAAGTGGTCCATGTTTCATAAGCATACAGTACGGTTGGTAGTAGAATAGCTTTGTAAACAAGCATTTTGGTTTCACTGCTTGGAGGACTGGGGTGCAGGTGGGTCAGGGTGAGAAATGAGGGGGGTTCCTAGGCAGACATCCATGATGGGCCCTGCTCCATCGTTGCTGGAGCTGTCCAAGAATGCTGGGTGCTGACGCCAGCCCTGATCACTTGCCCCGCTTCAATCCCCTTTCGGTGCAAGTGAAAACCAAGCGTGCCACTCCTATAGCATTGACTTCTATATATTGAGAACGTACAGTCAGAATATGGTCCAGTATACCTGAAGGAGTCTCTCCACCCCCATCATCAGCCTGAACACTGAGGTCCAGCTCCGAGGGCCTTCTGGCGGTTCCCTTGCTGCAAGAAGCCAAGTTACAGGGAACCAGGCAGAGGGCCTTCTCGGTAGTGGCACCTGCACTATGGAACGCCTTCCCAGCAGATGTCAAGGCAATAAACAACTACAGTGACACCTCAGGTTACATACGCTTCGGGTTACATACGTTTTAAGTTACAGACTCCGCTAACCCAGAAGTAGGGCTTCGGGTTAAGAACTTTGCTTCAGGACGAGAACAGAAATCATGCTTTGGCGGTGCTGCAGCAGCAGGAGCCCCCATTAGCTAAAGTGGTGCTTCAGGTAAAGAACAGTTTCAGGTTAAGAACGGACCTCTGGAACGAATTAAGTACTTAACCTGAGGTACCACTGTATTTTATTTTTAAAAGACAACTGAAGGCGGCCCTGTTTAGGGAAGTTTTTAATGTCTGATGCTGTATTGTTTTTAATATTCAGTTGGAAGCTGCCCAGAGTGGCTGGGGAAACCCAGCCAGATGGGTGGGGTATAAAGAATAAATTATTATTATTATCTGAGCCTGGCTTTCCTACCTCCAAAACATGAGTCTACATCCCTGCTCTTGAGCTGAAAGATGCTCTCCCACAGCAAGCTTGCGGAAATCCCTAGTAAGACCATCTCTGCCCTGCGGCTGACAATCACGCAGGAGGAAGAAAGGAAGGGGAGGGAGGAGGAAGAATGCAAACTCAACTTCATAAGGTGACCGTTCTTGTCATGCAGTCGTGTAGCCCCATCCACACAGATTCACCCACCAGCACCCACACCAAGCAGCAGAGAGGTGGCCAGCAAAAGGCAAAGGTTGTCCCAGAAAGGTTTTGAAGGAGGCAGTGGGCTTTAAGGCCCGGGAGGCAAAGGCAGGGACAGGATTATCTGTGTCAGGTCCCGTGGGCTGCGGCTTTTCCTGCCGGAGTTTCTCAAGGCTGCTTTGGTGTGGGAAGAAGCTCAGTCTCGGCTGTCTTCCCTGCCCCTCACACCACCGCCACCCTCTCAGAGTCCCCTCCACAAGGAGGCCAGCGCATCTCCCTCTGAGGGCTTATCTTTTCCTTCCTCGGCAAAAACAAATTAATAGGAGGGGGTTGCGTTGTATGATTCAGGCGCAAACAATGGGGGACCACAAATTAGAAGCAGGGAGGTTCTCCGTGACGAGGCACCAATTCCCGTGATGGAAGGGGTACTTTGCTAATTTGGAGCATCTGAGATGCGTTTGGAGCAACGCAGCAGGAGGCCAGAGCTGAGGAGGAGCAGCTGCACAGAGCACAGGGAACGAAGGAAGATTCCCTGCCTTGAGACAGAGGACACAAGGGGATGAGGAAAGCCTTGATGGATCAGGCCGAAGTCCAGCATCCTGTTCTGACAGCAGCCGACAAGATGGCTGCCTGGGAAGTCCGCAAGCAGGAGGACCCGGGCGCAACAGCCACTCTCTCCACCTGTGATTCCCGATGACTGGTGCGCAGAGACATGCTCCCGCCGACATCCTGGCTAGCAGCGAGGACCAGATAGCCTGGTCCTCTCTGAATGTGGCGCTAAGGATGGTCTACGCAAGATCCCCTGAAATCCTGCGATACCATCGCAGAGTAGCACACCTGCCTTCAAAGTCCCCATCTGCACTCAAAGCAGTATCACAGCTCTTTAAAACAATCATGTCTTTCCCCAGAGAATCCAGGGAGCTGCAGTTTTTTATGGGTTTGCTGAGAGACTTCGCTACAGTGGTACCTCGGGTTACAGATGCTTCAGGTTACAGACTCTGCTAACCCAGAAATAGTACCTCAGGTTAAGAACTTTACCTCAGGATGAGAACAGAAATCGCGCGGAGGCAGCGGGAGGCCCCATTAGCTAAAGTGGTACCTCAGGTTAAGAACAGTTTCACGTTAAGAACGGACCTCCAGAACGAATTAAGTTCTTAACCTGAGGTACCACTGTATTCCCCTCAAAGAACTACAATTCCCTGGAGTGGTTTAACAATCAAACCCTCTTCCCAGGGCTCTCCGGGAGTTGTAGCTCAGTGAGGGCAATATTTATTAATTGCTTTATTAATTTTATTTATATTTCGACAAAAGATCGCAGGGCAGTCATTCCCAAGATAAAAAAATACAAGATAAAAAACACAAATAAATAGTTAAAAGAAAAACAACAAAACTATAGCTCTCCCCCCATTCACAAACACACTTAAAAGGCCATAGAATGTTAATCAGACAAAGGCCTGATGGAAGAAGAACGTTTTTCGCCTGGTGCCTAAACATATAAAAGCAAGATGCCAGCTGAACCTCCCGGGGCAGAGGATTCCACAAACGAGGAGCCACCACAGAAAAGGCCCTGCTCTCGTATTGCCAGCCTCCAGACCTCTTGTGTAAGAGGCACACGAAGAAGGGCTTCAGATTATGAACACAGAGTCTGGATCGGTTCATAAGGGGAGAAGCAGACCTTGAGGTGTTAGGGGTCTCCTAACAATTCTTAACACCCTTAGCAAACTACAGTTCCTAGGAAATTTTTTTGGGGGGGGGTGGAGCCACAACTTTAAAAGTGGTATGATGCTCTTTAAAATATTTAGCGCAGATGGAGCCGAAGTACCTGAAACTGACATGGGAGTCGGTTTACACCTTCACCACAGGAGTAAGTCCCATGAAAACGTGACAGGATTTACTTCTGAGTAGGCATGGATAGAATCATACTGCTAGCCTCAGTCTGGAGTGTAAGGAGAGCTAAATCCTAGGAATAATAATAATTACCATCATTAGCAGGGTTATCTGAAGATATGTAGGATAAAATTGCGACCTATTTAGGTTGAGTAATATAATATTTTAGGTAATGCTATAACAAGGATAGGAAACGAAGCGAATTGTAAAGATGTAAAGTTTAATTTTGTAAACCATCAGAAGGGAGGAAGGGAAGTCATTAGGCTCAGTGGAGCCAAAGAGATAAAAATAAGAGGGTACGATGTTACGTAATGTGATTATATGTAAAACCAATAAAAATCATATATATATATGTGTGTGTGTGTGTGTGTGTGTGTGTGTGTGTATATATATATATATATATATGAATAATAATGCTAATAATTTTATTACTTATACCCCACACATCTGGCTGGGTTTCCCCAGCCACTCTGGGTGGCTTCCAGCAAAATATAAAAATGTAATAACATTTTTAAAATTTAATTTAAAACTTCTCGAGAGTAGCCAGTATTTGTTTGGGATCAGAACTGTTTTGGATAAGGATTGCGATGTAAACCCAGTACAGCTTTCGCCAGCTTCATGCTCTCCCCAAATGTTTTGAACTACAAGTCCCATCAACCCAAGCCGGCTGCGACAGCTGGAGGGTGATGGGAGCTGTAGTCCACAAACACCTGAAGAGAGCACGAAGTTGTTGAAGGCAGGTCCAGTATGCTAAAGGTACCCCTGCCCGTAGGGGCCAGTCTTGACAGACTCTAGGGTTGTGCGCCCATCTCACTCAAGAGGCCGGGGGCCAGCGCTGTCCGCAGACACTTCCGGGTCACGTGGCCAGCGTGACATCGCTGCTCTGGCGAGCCAGCACAGCACACGGAAACGCCGTTTACCTTCCCGCTAGTAAGCGGTCCCTGTTTATCTACTTGCACCCAAGAGTGCTTTTGAACTGCTAGGTTGGCAGGCGCTAGGACCGAGCAACGGGAGCGCACCCCGCCGCGGGGATTCGAACCGCCGACCTTTCGATCAGCAAGCCCTAGGCGCTGAGGCTTTTACCCACAGCGCCACCCGCTGTGCTTATTTCTGCACCTCCAAAATCTCTGCTCCAGCTGAACATTTGTGAAGGGGCAGATTATCACAACGACACCGCAGAGATTTGTTCTCTGAAGGAACCTTCTCTTGAACTCTCCACGCACCTTTCCCTTGGCGAAAGAGAGAGCACAAAAACAGCAAACAGATGCAGCCGTTTTTTGCCTGGGGGCACGAGTGCCATTTGCGGGGGGGGGGGGACGACCCCACACACAAGCACAAATGTGCCTTTCCCTGTATGTTCAGACCGCATGCCCTTATACCTCAGGAGAACCCATGTCTCTGTTTGCTGGGCATTCTGAAACGTTTACATTTAATTGCGAAATTTAATTCAAAGAGGTTTTTGAACCTGCGCTGTCAATCTTCTCTCCCGCCCCCCCCCCCCCAAGAAATCTCTTTTTCACCGGAATGGCAATCCTGGCAAAAGGGCCAGCCGTCTCCTGAGGTAAAAGAAGGGAAGGGAGAGTTCTGTGTGTGGGCGACAGGAGCTCAGGGAGAGGGACTAAGCTGTGGGGAAATGACATTCCGTGGGAGAAAGTGACTTTAGGTTCCAGATGTTGCCAGGCTGCCCGAATTAACAGATGTGTCATTAAAAAGGACTAAAGCCCCTGTGTGACGCATTTTAACCCCATCCTAATAGGGCGAGGATTAAAAGCCCAGTTTGGCAGAAAGGGCAGAGGAAAGGCGGCAGCGGCGGGGGGGGGGGAGAGACAATATGGGAAGTGATGGGGAGGAAGAGCCCAGCTCACTAAGACTCGGGGGGGGGGGGGGGTACTTGGATTGGAGAGTGCCCTGATGTGACCTTCCTTCAGTAATAATCACAGCGTCTTTCTTGACTAGTTGGAGCCCAGCACTGCCAAGGAGGACACAGATCAGCTGGGTAGAGCGTGGTGCTGATTGTGCCAAGTCCGCAGGTTCGATCCCCCTATGGGACATTCCTGCATTGCAAGGGGGGGTTGGACTAGATGACCCTCAGGGTCCCTTCCAACCCTACAATTCTATGAACCCCATCAAAAACAGTGCTTATTTAATAGCAGTGGTATCTTCTCTCCCCACCCCTTTCGTTTTATTTGTGCACAGGCTGTTAATCTTAGAATCACGGAATTATACAATTGGGAGGCACCCTGAGATTCATTTAGTCCAACAGTCTGCAATGCAGGAATAATAATAATAATAATAATAATAATAATAATAGTAGTAGTAGTAGTAATTTATACCCCACCCATCTGGCTCGGTTTCCCCAGCCACTCTGGTCAGCTCCCAACACAATATTAAAAACACAATAAAACATCAATCATTAAAAAACTTTCTTAAACAGGGCTGCCTTCAGGTGTATTCTAAAAGTCAGATAGTTGTTTATTTCCTTGACATCTGATGGGAGGGAGTTCCACAGGGCGGGCGCCACTACCAAGAAGGCCCTCTGCCTGGTTCCCTGTACTTCTCACAGTGAAGGAACCTTCCGAAGGCCCTCAGGGCTGGACCTCAGTGTCTGGGCTGAACGATGGGGGTGGAGAAGCTCCTTCAGGTATACTGGGCTGAGGCTGTTTAGGGCTTTAAAGGTCAGCACCAAGACGTTGAATTGTGCTTGGAAACATACTGGGAGCCAGTAAAGATCACTTAGGACATACTGGGAAACATACTGTGATTGACCCAGGGACCGGCAGCTTAAAGGCAAAGAGAGAAGCAAGCAGCAGAGTTCCTAGAAGTGAATCTGTGCGTCAGCTGCAGCACCAGGACATGAAGGGAGCAATTAAGGGGAGAGGCAGACTTATTTGGAGAATGATTGCTTTGCCTTGAGCCACCAAGGACACAGGAGCAAAATGCTGTGCTTTTGTTTTCATGCTCTCCCTGCTTCTCTTCTCCCCCCCCCCCGGTGTTAAAGATGAGGTGCTGTCATAGAATGAAGCGTCAAAGCCGATGCTGAACAAATGAGGAATAAGCAAGCAATAAGGCACAAGGGCCGGGGCGGAGGGGAAGCAGAAAAGCAGTGCAGTCTGGAGGAATGCAAGAACGTGGCAGGCAGCCATGCTGCTGGCAGCCGTGTGCGGCCTTCTGATTACTGTTCCCGGCTGCTGACCCCTAAACAGGCTCCTGTGGCTTTAGTGGCCACATGACAGGATGAGATTCAGCAGGTAAGGGCTGGCTTCTACCGCCTGGTGCAATACCAGGAGGGGAAAGCAGTTATTGCCATTCAGGCTTCCTCAACCTTCCTGATTAGGAGTTCCCTTGGAGGCCAAGCAGTGCCCATCGCCTAGGATGTTCCACCTCCTCTGTCGGAGGCAGTAGGCCTCTGAACGCCAGTTGCCGGGGGAATCACAAACAAGGAGGGTGGCTGCTGCACCCTGGTCCTTCCGGTGGCTTCCCATTGGCCTCTGGCTGGCCACTGTAATGTCAGGGACTGGTTGGACGCAGAGGAATGTTCCAGCTGGGGAGCCCCCAAGGGAAGAAGGAGACTGGTGGAGACTGGTTGGGGGACGGTGATGAGGAGTCAGGGGGTGAAGACTGGGAGGAGGAGGTGTCAAACAATGCCTGGAAACAATGCCTTATGAGGAACGGCTAAGGGAGCTGGGCATGTTTAGCCTGGAGAAGAGGAGGTTAAGGGGTGATATGATAGCCATGTTCAAATATAGAAAAGGATGTCACATAGAGGAGGGAGAAAGGTTGTTTTCTGCTGCTCCAGAGAAGCGGACACGGAGCAATGGATCCAAACTACAAGAAAGAAGATTCCACCTAAACATTAGGAAGAACTTCCTGACAGTAAGAGCTGTTCGACAGTGGAATTTGCTGCCAAGGAGTATGGTGGAGTCTCCTTCTTTGGAGGTCTTTAAGCAGAGGCTTGACAACCATATGTCAGGAGTGCTCTGATGGTGTTTCCTGCTTGGCAGGGGGTTGGACTCGATGGCCCTTGTGGTCTATTCCAACTCTATGATTCTATGAACAATTCCCAGGATTCTTTGGGGCAAGCCATGATAAGTTAAACATGGAACTGAAAGCAACAATGCATTTATTATGAAGATATGCCCTCCCTTGGGGCCAAACTAGGAGACTGGCAGGGCACGTGGCCCCGAGATGTCACTTCAGTGCTGCTAACACAGTGGTCTGACTTCACCCCTAAAGGCACACTCCATTGTCTCTTGAGACAGACAGATGCCAACAATTATTACAGTGACTTAATGTTCACAAAGGTAACCCAGAGATGGGGAACCTTTTTGAGCCTCCTGGGCAACTTTCCAGGGGCCACATGCCAGCAGTGGACAGGGCCAGAGGCCAGGAAAATTAGGAAGGTGTGAAGCAAGGCTGCTGAGTGGCTGTAGCCAGGTAGGGGTGTGTGGCAGGGGGAGAGACCTCAGGGTCCAGACAGAGAGGCCTGGAGGGATGCGTTTGATCCCAAGTTCTCCCTGCCTATGTCACTGGTGCACTGGACAGAGGAGGCCTGTACAATCCATGACCTGTTAAGGCAGGCATGGCTAAACTTGGCCCTCCAGCTGGTTTGGGACTACAATTCCCATCATTCCTGACCACTGGTCCTGTTAGCTAGGGGTGATGGGAGTTGTAGTCCCAAAACCGCTGGAGGGCCAAGTTTGGCCATGACTGTGCTAAGGTAACTACAGCTCACAAGCCACAAACGGGGGTCCACCCAGGGCTTGAGGAGCTCCCTGTTTTCGTCACCCATCTGGAACTGCCTAAGAAACCAAAGAAACCAAGCGGCAGGGGAGAGTTGTTAAGTATCTGGTGGAGAAACCTGCATGGCTGGTTTGGCTGCATTCAGCTCGCTGGATCACCAGCTATGTCAGCCTAAGATGCCCAGGTTTCAAATGAAAAACTGGGTAGAGATGTTGCCTCGCTTGCATTTTTCTGGAGGCACCTGGTGTTTTATTCTTAGGATGTGTTCAAGGTTTCGTTAGGAGGGAAGATCACGACCTTGGTTCAATTTATCCAGTAGCTTCGAAAATCTCCACGGCAAATATTTGAAAGGACACAAATCTACCTAATGTGACGGAGCGGATGCATAGATTTGAGTAATGTAGCTGCAATGGACGAAATATCTAGTTATGTGAAGGGAAGCGAATATACTTTAGATGCAGTCATTTTGGAAGTAAATGCATTTATTTATGGGTTGGGTTTTTTTTAATGGAAAATTCAGAGCAAGTATATATTGCATCTTAACAACGCACCTGCTGCTGTTGAGAAAACACTTGGTTTGTTGTAATTATGATGAATGGTTTATTTAGTCTTCGGATTATTTAGTCTTTGTCTTTTTTTATAGTCCTGTTTCTTTTTTTTACATAACAAGAGCCATCGTCAATAAAAATGACATCAGAAATAAAAAGGGATGGGGTTTGGCATTGGGAAGCAATAGTGATGGGTGGAAACCCTGGAGGCCAACAGTAGGTGGCACTAGATAGGCAGATTCAACCAATATTGTTCCTGCCGGCTTCTACAAGCTGCAACACGATGACAAAGGAAGAGGAAGCCGACATCCAGTGCCATCTTCTGGGCTGGATGCAAGTAAGAAGGCAAGCAACTAGAGGCTGGCTGAGGGCAGACTTGGTGAACCATTCCCCCAATGGACCCTATACGGCCTAGGACCCTCGTACCTACGGGACCGCCTCTCCTGGTATGCCCCACAGAGAAACCTATGGTCTGCAAATAAAAACATCCTGAAGGTCCCAGGCCTCAGAGAGGTTAGGCTGGCCTCAACTAGAGCCAGGGCTTTCTCGGCTGTGGCTCCAATCTGGTGGGACACTCTGTCACAAGAGACTAGGGCCCTGCGGGACTTGACATCTTTCCGCAGGGCCTGTAAGACAGAGCTATTCCACCAAGCCTTTGGTCAGGGCACAGCCTGACCCCCTCCTCTGGCAATCTGCACAGAATCTTGCTTAATGGCTGCCATCAATTTGATTTTAATTAATTTTTATAATGAAAGGTTTTTAGAATGTTGGATTATTTTGATTGTTGTTAGCCGCCCTGAGCCCAGCTTTGGCTGGGAAGGGCGGGGTATAAATAAAATTATTATTATTATTATTATTATTATTATTATTATTATTATTATTAAACATCCACCATCAGGAAGAAGTGTTTTTATACCATCTTCTGCCACAGGCCCATTAAGTGTGCTCGGCTGTCAACAAGGATAAAGCACAATGCACATTGAAAAGCACTTTGGGTGTGGGTGTGTGGCCGGGGAAGACAATCTAAAACGCTATATAAAAAAGCAGTATCAGTGCAATTTGTTGTATACCAGCCCTGTATACCTGAAGGAGCATCTCCACCCCCATCCTTCAGCCCGGACACGGAAGTCCACCTCTGAGGGCCTTCTGGCAGTTCCCTCATTGTGAGAAGTGAGTTTACAAGGGAACCAGGCAAAGGGCCTTCTCGGTAGTGGCGCCCGCCCTGTGGAACGCCCTTCCATCCGATAGGAAATAGACAACTATCTGACTTTTAGATGACATCTGAAGGCAGCCCTGTATAGGAAATTTTTAATGGTTGATGTTTTACTCTGTTTGATGTTTGAATTTGTTGGAAGTGGCCCAGAGTGACTGAGGCAACCCAGTCAGATGGGAGGCAGATAAATATAAATTATTGTCAGTAGCAGTACAGTGGTACCTCGGGTTAAGAACTTACTTCGTTCTGGAGGTCCGTTCTTAACCTGAAACTGTTCTTAACCTGAGGTACCACTTTAGCTAATGGGGCCTCCCGCTGCCTCCGCGCGATTTCTGTTCTCATCCTGAAGCAAAGTTCTTAACCTGAGGTACTATTTCCGGGTTAGCGGAGTCTGTAACCTGAAGCGTCTGTAACCTGAAGGGTCTGTAACCCGAGGTACTGCTGTACTGCTATAACTGCCACCAGAAAGCCACTCGCTTTCGACAAAACCTGAGCTGAGCTCTGAACAGAAATCCGGCACTCCTTGCTTTACGGGGGAGACTTATCTATCTCTTTGTTGGTTGAGAGACCTTCCTGGAAGAAGTATTGGTTTTAACCCAGGGCAGGTGGAGGGGTTGGGACCACGGAATCTGCAACACAGCAATTCCAGGCAATAATCTCTCCCCCCCCCCCCAACACTCCTCCTCCTTCTCTCTCCCCTCCTGATCTTGCTGCAGCTGCCCTGCTCTGCCAGCTTCCCTGCTGGATCCCCAGGGAGAATCTACATCTATTGCCTCCCCCCCCCTTCCCACATCCGCCACCAACCTTCTTGTCAGGCCTGCTACTGAGAAGAAAACACAGGAAAGGGGCTCCTGGAGGCTTTGTTTTGTTTTGCTTTTTTTGCTGAGCCAGTGTTCTTGCGTTGGGCTGTGGTGCCAGTTCCTGTAAACTGCTGATTCCCCTTCCCAGATCCCTTCTCCAAAAGGTATGATTGACCACCGCCTGCCTAAAGGTAAAGCGCAAGGAAACGCCATTTACCTTCCCGCTGGAGTGGTACCTATTTATCTACTTGCACTTTGACGTGCTTTCGAACTGCTAGGTTGGCAGGAGCAGGGACCAAGCAACGGGAGCTCACCCCGTCGCGGGGATTTGAACCGCCGACCTTCTGATTGGCAAGTCCTAGGCTCTGTGGTTTAACCCACAGCGCCACCCGCGTCCTACCGCCGCCTGCCTACCTGCCTGAAATTGGGCATGCAGCGCTCTGACACAGGGGCCAGTGAAACGCTGCCCGCCTGAGCACAGCGTTGCAGAACCAAAGCCAACCACCAGAAAGCTACGCTAGAAGAGCTTTGCTCAGGCTCTCATCCCTCTCTCTTCCACCCGTCCTCTGAGGTCCACCTGCCGGCTGTGTTCATCTAAGTCTTTCAGGCTTCTGCTGCAGAGGAGGCTGCCTGACCTCCCTACATACCTGCAATGAAGCAGTCCTCTTAGGAAAAAAATGCAACAATGGAAACCCCTTTGCTGATATGACTCACCGGCTGCTCCTAATCTGCTCTGAAGCAGCACACACCTTTGATTACCAAGTGCTGGGAACAAGGGACTGAGGCAGAGACAGAACAGGTGCTTGGCATGCAGAAGGCCCCCACTTTCAGCCCTAGCATTTCCAGGGAAAGGCCCGTGTCTGAAACTCTTTGCTTTCAGTGTGTAGAAGTGTGGTGTAGTGGTTAAGAGCAAGTGTGGTGTAGTGGTTAAGAGCGGTAGTCTCGTAATCTGGGGAACCAGGTTCGCGTCTCCGCTCCTCCACATGCAGCTGCTGGGTGACCTTGGGCCAGTCACACTTTTCTGAAGTCTCTCAGCCCTACTCACCACACAGAGTGTTTGATGTGGGGAGGAAGGGAAAGGAGAATGTTAACCGCTTTGAGACTCCTTCGGGTAGTGATAAAGCGGGATAAAGCCAGTGTGGTGTAGTGGTTAAGAGCGGTAGTCTCGTAATCTGGGGAACCGGGTTTGCGTCTCCGCTCCTCCACATGCAGCTGCTGGGTGACCTTGGGCCAGTCACACTTCTTTGAATTCTCTCAGCCCCATTCACCTCACAGAGTGTTTGTTGTGGGGGAGGAAGGGAAAGGAGAATGTTAGCCGCTTTGAGACTCCTTCGGGTAGTGATAAAGCAGGATATCAAATCCAAACTCTTCTTCCTTCTTCTTCATATCAAATCCAAATTCTTCTTCTTCTTCAGTCTACTCAGATGAAAGAGCTTTCCATCTATTCAATATATGATTTCTACCCCAGTGGGGAGTTTCCCTTCGACAATCTTCACAGAAGCTTACGGAAAACTTGGCCAATGGCTCCATATCCAAAAAACCAAAGTGCTGCACCAACAAGCACAAAACAACCCCTCTGCGGCGCCACAAATCCAACTTAATGGTGTAAAGCTGGAAAGTGTTGATCAGTTTTCCTACCGGGGCAGTTATCTTTCCACAAGGGCCAACGTCCACCATCGCCCGAGCTCTGCAAGTGCAGCTTTCTCCTGATTGAAGTGCCGAGTGTTTGAGAACTGGGACATTCAAAGGGGAACCAAAATGCTTGTTTACAAAGCTATTGCTCTACCAACTTTACGCTTGTGAAGCATGGATCACTTATAAACGCCAACTCCTTGAAAGATTCCATCAACGGTGTCTCCGAAAAATGTTACACATTACTTGGGAAGACAGGCAAACAAATGCCAGTGTACTGGAAGAAGCAGAGATCACCAGTGTCAAAGCAATGGTTCTTCAACATCAACTTCATTGGACTGGTCATGTTGTGCGGATGCCTGATGATCGTCTTCCAAAGCAACTACTCTATTCTGAACATAAAAATGGAAAGCGTAGTGCTGGTGGTCAGCAAAAAAGGTTTAAAGACTGTCTCAAGGCAAATCTTTTAAAAAAGACTCTCTTAATGCAAATCTTTAAAATGTAGTATAAACACCAACAACTGGGAAACAGTGGCTTGCGAGCGCTCCAGTTGGAGAACAACCTTTACCAAAGGTGTCATGGGCTTTGAAGACGCTCGAACTTAGGACGCAAGGGAGAAATATGCTAAGAGGAAGACACGCCTGGCAAATCCACACTGAGATCAACTCCCTCCTGGAAACCTATGTCCCCACTGTAGAAGGATGTGTGGATCCAGAATTGGCCTGCATAATCACTCACAGACTGACTGTTAAGACCGTGTTCATGGAAGACAATCTTACTCGGCTACGAGTGATAATCAAAGAAGAAGAAGAAGAAGAAGAAGAAGAAGAAGAAGAGGCAAAAGGCTTCCCAAACAGTGGCGTAGCGTGGGTTGTCAGCACCCGGGGCAAGGCAAGTAATTTGTGCCCCCTAACCCGTGGATTTGCGCCCCCTAACCCTAACCCCCAGATGTTGCGCCGGGTGCAGCCGGGCCCCCCCCGCACCCCCCACGCTACGCCACTGTTCCCAAATGACAGGGGTGCTGTATGTTTATTGCATTTATACCCTACCTTGTCTTCCAAGGAGCTCAAGGTGCCATACATGGTTCGCTCCCTCCTCATTCAACCCTTACAACAACCTTATGAGGTAGGTTAGGCTGAGAGGCAGTGACTGGCCCAAGGTCACCTAGAGAGCTCATGAGCAATAACAGGTCACCCAGCGAGCTCCGTGGCCGAGCGGGGATTTGAACCCTGGTCTCCCAGGTCCTAGTCCAACACTCTAACCAGTACACCACACTGGCTCTGAACAAGCTGGAGCCCCAGCACCTGAGTAGCTTCCCAGCTATCTAAATGCATGGGCCACCTTTTCCCCTGCCAAGGTGTATGATGCTGTGCATTTTTGCCTGCAGTTTACACCCTGCTCCTCCTTCAGCCCCTCTGGCTGCTTCCTCTGCCAACACCTGCTACGCCGATGCGTTTGTCCCAAATAGCTCACAATTAAAGATGACAAGCACCATCTGCGGAGGAAGAGGCAAGGGGAAGGAAGATTCAGGCGTGACCAGCCTCCTTGAAGACTCTCGCCTTGGCTTCCCTGGCTTATTACTCTGGGGAGACTCAGACAGGAGAGGCTGGTTCCTCCTGGGGCTGGTAGGGCGGAAGGCCAGGAGGCCAACAGCAGGGGGAGCCACAGCCAGTGACTACTACTGAGGCTGGGGCTGAGCCTTCAAAGAATAACACTGAGAGGAAGGCCAGCCCATACAAACTGGAGTCCTCATAAGGGAGATGGTCCTAAAGGAAGAACTGTGAGGGGGGAGACTTCATCAGGCAAGGCCTCCTTCCACCTGCCTTGCCCCAGCCTCTAGTCTCTGCTTCTCATTTTGTATTGCATTATTTTATTTTATTTTATTTTATTTGTTTGTTTGTTTGTTTTCCCCATCTTGATATTTTATTAAGGATTTTCTTGTTTTACAGAAGTAAGTGTAATGCCTCGTATTCCCCCCCCCCCCATGTAACATTTTTACAAATCCGTTTCATTTGTTGAGGCATTAGGGGGAGAAGAAAAAAAAAGAAAAATGAAAGGGGGGTGGAGAGAGGGAAGATGGATGGGGGTGGGGTCGGGTGGCGGTGTTTCTATTATGTTTAATGTATGTAGAGTTTGGTGTCAGCGTTGCTTGTGTTGTTCACTTGTGTTCCTTTGGAGATGAGAGAGGTTGGGGTTGGCCTAGGGTGTGATTGTTTGCTTGTGATTGGCTGTGGTGATCTTTGTTTTCGTGTGTGAGTGAGGTGGGTGGGTGTTTTGGATCAGGTTAGCCATGTTGATTTGTATTATTGCATTATTTTATGTACTGTGGCTTGCTGTTTTATTGACTATAGTTTAGAAATTATTTATTGTAACTGTTGAGTGGATTTCTGTTTAACTTTTATATGTTACAGTGGTACCTCGGGTTACAGACGCTTCAGGTTACAGACTCCACTAACCCAGAAATAGTACCTTGGGTTAAGAACTTTGCTTCTGGATGAGAATAGAAATGGTGCGACGGCAGTGCAGTGGTAGCAGGAGGCCCCATTAGCTAAAGTGGTGCTTCAGGTTAAGAACAGTTTCAGGTTAAGAACGGACCTCCAGAATGAATTAAGTTCTTAACCCAAGATATGACTGTATTATTATTATTTAATACTATTCTAAAGATTGTTGAATGTTACTTTTTTGATGTAGGTTGCCTATTTTAAAGTTACGTTTAATTATCACATTTTTGTATCGCATTAGATTGTTTATAAGATGTACATGTTTTGTTTCTTCAGCTTGTAAACAGTAGAAAGACGGTATACAAATTAAAAATGGTGATGGTGATGATGAACTAATCCTGCTTTTCCCTCCTTGCTGAGTTCTACAAAGGCAAGACCAAAGAGGAGGTTGACAGCCCATGCCACCCACAAAGTTAGACATCTGTAAGGAGGGCTAGTCAGGGGCAGATGGAGCTTATTGCCCCACTTGCCCTAATGGACCAGCCAGCACTGGACTCAAAACTTTGGGGTGAGCTTGGAGCACAGTCATCCATCCCACCTGATTATTATGATTATTTTTCCTCCTTCCTGGAACACATCACGGTGGCTGGTTTTAGAATAGGGAGAATTTTGTAAAGAAGAAGAAGGGAAAAACCCACATTCTGTGGTTCTGCGTTACTGGGGTTTCCAGCAGGGCAGATGGCTGGTCTTTTTCTGTTTGGAATAACAGGAGCATCTTTCCTCCTAATTAGATCCCACTTCCTGGGGGGTGCGGGGGGGGGGAGGCAGTGCCTCTTAAGCTGGAGTTTTCTGGGAAGCCCTAATTAGAGCCTTCGCTGATTTGTTAGCCACTAATTAGACGCCGAAGACTTAAAGTGTTTCCAAACAGAGACGTTGTCTTCTCGGGTTGAGACTGCACTCAACCCTGAGATGCCTGTTCTTCGGCTCTAGTGTGAATGGCCTTGAACTCGCTCGAAACGGCTTCTAGCTCCCCTTTGCTAGAACTAGGCTTTGAAGCAGACTCCTTTATTTCTCGTTTCCATCTAAGGAGAGGCACTGTTTACAACACAAACCCTCTTGCCTATCCTAGGAAAGGAAGGGGAGAAATGCTAGCCTTACTTTAACCTAAATACGCCAACTCTTTGCGCTCTCCATATTCACAGTGCCCAGATCTCTCCTAGGGGGTGGTGCCCAGTGGCGTAGCGTGGGGGTGCAGGGGGGGCCGGCCGCACCGGGCGCAACATCTGGGGGGGGGGGCGCGCTCGCACTCGCAGCTCTCTCCCCCTACCTGGCTCACTCACTTTCTCTCACTGCAGTGCTGGCTGTGCGAATCCGATCCGAGCCGCCGGGTCGCCGCCCACTGTGGAGGGGAAGGTGCCAGGCGTGCGGTGCGGTGCGGTGCAGTGCGGAGAGAGAGCGAGGGACTATCTGGGGGAGGGACAGTGCAGCGGGGGGGGGGCGCAAATTACTTGCCTTGCCCCGGGTGCTGACAACCCATACTACGCCACTGGTGGTGCCCCTTTGTTTTCAACCCCCTGCCAGGCAGGAGTCACTGCTAAAGTATCCGTGACAGATAGCCATCCAACCTCTGTTTAAAAAATGAAGGAGAGTCCACTACCTTCCGAGGGAGTCCGTTCCACTGCCAAACAGCTCGTAGCATCAGAAAGGCCTTCCTGGTGTTTAGTCAGAATCTCTTGTCTGCAATTTGAATCCATTGGTTCGGGTCCTACCCTCCAGAGCAGGTGAAAACAACCTTGTTCCACCTTCCATGCAACAGCCTTTAGACATTTGAAGATGGCTAAAAAGCAGAGACATCACCTTGCCAACAAAGGTCCGTATAGTTCAAGCTATGGTTTTCCCAGTAGTGATGTATGGAAGTGAGAGCTGGACCATAAATAAGGCTGATAGCTGAAGAATTGATGCTTTTCAATTATGGTGCTGGAGGAGACTCTTGAGAGTCCCATGGACTGCAAGAAGATCAAACCTATCCATTCTGAAGGAAATCAGCCCTGAGTGCTCACTGGAAGGACAGATCGTGAAGCTGAGGCTCCAATACTTTGGCCACCTCATGAGAAGAGAAGACTCTCTGGAAAAGACTCTGATGTTGGGAAAGATGGAGGGCACAAGGAGAAGGAGACGACTGAGGACAGTGTTCTCGAAGCTACAAACATGAGTCTGACCAAACTGTGGGAGGCAGTGGAAGACAGGAGTGCCTGGTGTGCTCTGGTCCATGGGGTCACAAAGAGTCAGACATGACTAAACGACTAAACAACAAAAATCATATCTCCTCTGGCCGTGCACAGCTAGCCAAAGTGGCTACTAATCACTGATAGCCTTGTTCTTTGTGAATTTGTCTGGTTGTGTGTGTTTTTTAAGCCTTCCAAGTTGGTGGCCATCACTACATCTTCAGGGAGCAGATTCCATACTTCAACTATGCACTGTGTGATAGCTCAGTCAGTAGAGCATGAGGCTTTTGATTGTGGGTCGTGGGTTTGAGCCCCACGTTGGACCAAAGGAATCCTGCATTGCAGGTAGTTGGACTAAATGACCCTCGCAGTTCCTTCCAACTCCACAATTCTTTGAAGAAGTGCTTTCTTTTGTCTGTCTTGACTTTTCCAACATTCAGCTTCATTGAAGAAAGCCTTTCTCACTGGGCTGGGACACTGCAGGGCCCAGCAGCCACTAGTGACTTGGAAGACGGGGAGTGGGTGAGATAGGAGACTTAACATCTAAGACAATCCCTCTGGCCCACAACATCTCTCATGCAGCCGACACATTCAGATTCCAAGCCCCAACTGATGCTGAGCTGTATGGTGGAAGTCCTTTCACTGCGGAGAAGAAAACAGAGCTGACCATCTCTCTGTCTCTCTCAATATACCGACTGTAGAGCTTTTGTGTTGCGAAGGTTCAGCAGCTGGATTTAGTTACAATGCAGGAAGGAACTAGCCAGGAGAGGCTGTGGCAAGAACAACACAACAAAGGAACAGAGAAGAATGCAAAGGCAGAATAATAAAGGTAAAGGGACCCCTGACTGATAAGTCCAGTCGCGAACGACTCTGGGGTTGCGGCGCTCATCTTGCTCTATAGGCCGAGGAGCCGGCATTTGTCCACAGACAGTTTTTTCTGGGTCACGTGGCCAGCATGACTAAGCCGCTTCTGGCGAACCAGAGCAGCGCACGGAAATGCCGTTTACCTTCCCGCCAGAGTGGTACCTATTTATCTACTTGCACTTTGACGTGCTTTCGAACTGCTAGGTTGGCAGGAGCAGGGACTGAACAACGGGAGCTCACCCCGTCGCAGGGATTCGAACCGCCGACCTTCTGATCGGCAGGTCCTAGTCTCTGTGGTTTAACCCACAGCGCCACCCACGTCCAGAAGCCAGAATAGTGAGCTGCAAACCTTACGCTTCCTCGTCCCTCACTATGAACGAAGGCAAATGTTTCCTTAAATTGCATCTTGTGATGGGATTTTAAATGTAAGCTGCTTTGGGAGCCAATGTTGGACAACAAGGGGAGTATAACTATAGCAAATATAATAAATAAATAATCTGGCAGAGCAGGATGAGGATCCTCCAGCTTGGCTGGCCTCAAGCCATTCCCTCTTTCTTTTTCTCTATAGCACAGTGACCCCCGCAAATGCAATTGGCAGGGACCATCACCTCCCGCAGTTCTGCTGCTCCAGAGAAGCGGACACGGAGCAATGGATCCAAACTACAAGAAAGAAGATTCCACCTAAACATTAGGAAGAACTTCCTGACAGTAAGAGCTGTTCGACAGTGGAATTTGCTGCCAAGGAGTGTGGTGGAGTCTCCTTCTTTGGAGGTCTTTAAGCAGAGGCTTGACAACCATATGTCAGGAGTGCTCTGATGGTGTTTCCTGCTTGGCAGGGGGTTGGACTCGATGGCCCTTGTGGTCTCTTCCAACTCTTCTATGATTCTATGATTCCTAGTTTACTTCCTTTGAAGAGGGGGGAGTTTCTAGGCCTCATGATACACCTGCAACATGCAGAAAAGGTACTTCTAGGAAACACCTAGGAAAGGTACTAGCTATGAAAGGGAGGCAGAGTTGCAGCTTTCTCTGTGCTAGTTGTTCCTCAGTTGCGGCCTCCAAACTGGTTCCTTTATTTGTCTGCTAATTCTCATTTACTAATAAAGGCCTGACAATTAAGTCCAGTCGTGAACGATTCTGGGGTTGCGGCGCTCATCTCGCTTTACAGGCTGAGGAAGCCAGCGCTTGTCCACAGACAGTTTTTCTGGGTCATGTGGCCAGCATGACGAAGTTGCTTCTGGAGAAACCAGAGCAGTGCATGGAAATGCCGTTTACCTTCCCGCCGGAGCGGTACCTATTTATCTGCTTGCACTGGTGTGCTTTTGAACTGCTAGGTTGGCAGGAGCTGGGACCGAGCAATGGGAGCTCACCCCGTCGCGGGGATTCGAACCGCCGACCTTCCGATCGGCAAGCCCTAGGCTCAGTGGTTTAGACCACAGTGCCACCCACAAATCTAAGCTTCCCATCTATGCAGGGCTTATGTTCCAAGGCACCAGGCACATACGTGGAATCATGTATCATTTAAGCACCCATTGAAAAATCCTGCAGACACCCTTTAAACCTCTGGAAAACCTTTAAAAAGCCACCAGCACTTACCTGACGCCCAACTCTCTCACACAACCTCCTTCCTCAAACTCCAACACACCACAGGCCTCAACGGTCAGTGCAAAGGCTCTTGGGATTGCAATGGCAAAGGCTATGGTAGGGGTAGGCAAACTAAGGCCTGGGGACCGGATGTGGCCCAATCACATTCTCAATCCGGCCCACAGACGGTCTGGGAATCACCGTGTTTTTACATGAGTAGAATTTGTCCTTTTATTTAAAATGCATCTCTGGGTTATTTGTGGGGCACAGGAATTCGTTCATATTTTTTTTTCAAAATACAGTCTGGCCCCCCACATGGTCTGAGGGACGGTGGACCGGCCCACGGCTGAAAAGGCTGCTGACCCCTGGGCTATGGGATTGCTAGGCGCTGTTTTCATGCCTTTTCAGACTTTTCTGTGCTCTTATGAGGATGTTTTGGTGATTTTTAAAATTTTAAGTCTATGGAAGAATAAGTTGATAGAAGAAGATTGGAAAAAATTTAAAGCATATTTACAGAAATACTGCAAAATTAATGAATGTTAGAAGAATACTGGAATGAAGTTATATGGTTTTAGCAGAAATGTTATAAAGAATTAAGCAAAAACTGATTGTTAATGGGCTAAAGTGGAAAATTTAAAGTCAGATTGTGTTAAGATAAATTATAGAACAAAAAATTGAGAAAGAGGGAAAGGATTTGCTGAATTGGTAGTTAATTTGAACTAGAATACAAAAAAGGGAGGTGTGAGGAAGTCGAGGAAACAAGTAAATGAAAGATAAAGATATGGAAATTGGATGTGTTTTTAAATGTTTTTGTTTTTTCTTGTTGTTTTGATGTATTGTTTTTTCTTTTTATTGTCGATGTATTGTTTGTTAATTTTTTATTGCTTTTTTTCTCTCATTCTTTCTTTCTGTAACTATAAAACTTCTAATAAATATTATTATAAATTTAAAAAAAATTTTTTTTTTTAAGATTTTTAAAAACACCGGGCTTGGTGTGATACACATTTACAAGTTGTGTGCATATTGAATATGTGTATATGGGCAGTTGCCTGTATACCTCTCCTCCTATTATTTGTTGGATGGGGTGGGTGGGTGGTGGGAAGAATCATTCCAGTTTCTGTAGTTTCTCAAATACTGATCTCGGAATAAAAATAAACACAACTCTCTTGTGAGCTACTTTTCTTGAAGGTCTGCTTTTAGAATAAAGCAAGCAGGCAGGCAGGCGAAGATTTCGGGCAGGCGAAATCTTCAACCCCATCTGTCCATTTCCCCCCCGGGTAACCAGAGGGCAGGAGGCAACTGGGGGGGGGGGTGGAATCATTAATTTTATTTTGGGGAAAACTTTATTTTTTGACAAACAAACCAGTTTTTCTTGCAGGTTCACCCACATATATTACAATGGTACTTAATTAAGTACTTAATTCGTTCCGGAGGTCGAACCTGAAACTGTACTTAACCTGAAGCACCACTTTAGCTAATGGGGCCTCCTGCTGTCGCCGCGCCGCCAGCGCACAATTTCTGTTCTCATCCTGAAGCAAAGTTCTTAACCCGAGGTACTATTTCTGGGTTAGCGGAGTCTGTAACCCGAAGCGTATGTAACCTGAAGCGTATGTAACCTGAGGTACCACTGTACTTTGTTTAAGACACCTGGGCAGCCTTATACTGGAATGCATATAATTGGTGCAGAATGTGAAAAGGATCAACATTTTGTCTCCGCTGTCCACCAACTTGAACTGTCCCATTCCTTAACCTGATGTGCGCTGATGTTTGTGCTTTGTGTGGTCGTTTCCACAGCCAGATTACCCTGCCTCGGCCGTGTCTCCATTTATGTATCCGCTTGAATGGGCCACACAAATTCCCAACCACCGCTATGCTCAGGCTGTGCTTGCTTCCTGATTTAGTTAGATGATGAACTGATAAATCAATTAAATCAGCCCTGTTTAGTTGACTAGTTCATTGTAAATAGAACAGAGCTTTGTGAAACGGTTATTTGGAGCCTCTGGCATTATTGCAAACAATCTGGGCTCGGGCATTTCCCAGTTCAGATTAAGGCACTCGGGTCAGGTAACGCGCTCAACAGAACATCCCGCCACCTTTCAATACACAAATAAATAAATAAATTGACTGTGTTACCTAGCCAAGGTAAAATGCTACCTTTGATAAATAAAGCCTCTGTTGTAAAACTGTTTTATGAACCACCACTGGCTCATTAGTCCATCAATTAGTTAGAACAAGACAGCTAATGGGCCGAAAACAGCTTTTATCTGCTGAAAATTCCCCTCCTGCCACTGCCATCCTTACACCACCTCCATGGCTCTCCAAGCTGCAGCTTCTTCTGCTCCTTCTGTGCTCTGCTAATTCTTTGGCAGCTGAATCAAGCCGTTTCCACTCAGCAGTGTCTTATTCTTGACTCTCCACTACAATGGCTAGGGAACGGTGCTGTTGGTTTGTGGGTAGAATCGACTGAAGGAATCTGGCAAGGATCCATGGAGGTGGGAAAGGGTTGCATACGATCTGCTATGCCAAGTGCTGCTTGGGAGTAGAATGCCCTGATCTGGAAACTTGGCCGTGCTGTAACCCTTTCCTGCCCACCAAGGACAAGGCATCTAGGTATGCCATGTTGAGAGCACCAACCTGGGGTCACCTCTCTTCTCGGGGCCTCCAGTCTCATTGCCAGACCAAGCCTCTCATTGCATGATCACAGAATAGCAGAGTTGGAAGGGTCCCCCAAGGGTCATCTAGTCCACCCCCCCGACAGTGCAGGACAATGGTGATACTGCCTTAAGAAGGGTTTGCAGTGTGGGCTTTCCGCTACATCAGGGATGGAGAACGTGGACAGCCCTCCAGATGCTGTTGACTTCCAATCCCCCCTTAGCCCCAGACAGCACAGCCAGTGGTCAGGCCTGATGGGAGTTGTAGTCCGAAAACATCTGGAGGGCCACAGAGCTTCCCCCATATCTGAGCTATACGAAACAGCAGCCAAGGGAGGAGACAGGGAGGGACACTGTTCTAGAGCCTTTGATATCCATGGAAGTGGTGGATATGTTCCATCAATACCCTTAGATACTTTTATTTATTCATATTTATAAGAATATTTATGAACCACCAGCTCATTAAATAAAAGATCAAGATAAATACATTAAAAACATCTAAACATAATAATGCCATACCTTCAAACATTGTCCCCCCCTCCGCCCCGGCCATATCTAGTGCAGAGGCAAAAGCAGCTGCTCAATTGAGGAGTCTTCTCCAACATGATGCCCTCCAGATGTTGTGGACTACATCTCCCATCAGCCCCAGCCAGAAAGGCAAGTGGTCATGGATGATGGGAGTTGTAGTCCAGCAAACATCCGGAGAGGGGGAATTGGGTTGGGAAAGCCTGAAGCAGAGCAGAGGGTGGATTGTATAGACCTCTGTAGCCCACCTGATTGACCCATAACCACCTTTGCTTCTCTGCCGACCCACACCTCCTTCATAGCAGTGCAATTGAAACTTTGCTGGGATCTCTGTGCTTTGCTGGGGAGACTACAGCATATCCTGACCCCCATCATTTAAAATGTGGTCTATCACAAGGAAGAGGCACCCTGACCACCTTTGTCCCCCACTCCCATCCTTAATAACAACAAAAAACCTTATTACTGACCCAACCAGGCCTAGTTGCACTTTTTAGACGGAGATCTTTCCTGCTAATCAATCATTCACTCATCACCTCTTCCTTCAGTGCTGAGCTAGGCATCTTGGCTCATTTAAAATTCAGGTCTTCCAGCTTTAAGCTGGCCCCTGCAACTTAGTCCAGAGCTTAAACTTTAAAATGCTTTTACAGTGGAGGGGACACAGCCTTCTTGCACCTATTTGTAAAAGAGATGTCCACCCTTCTTGACCCTTTTCTTATACACCTGCCGAGATCCCCCCTTAATTCAGGATAGTGACTTTCAGATCCTACTCAACCAGCCCTTACATGTTCATTTACACCTGTCTCCAGGTCTGCATTATCTGACCTAAAGTCCAGAAATCTGGGCCTGTGCCTTTTGGTTATGATCCTGGTCTCCTAGCCTTCCTGGCCATTGCAACCAAACGAACAACATTCTGCACAGTGCAGTCAGTTCCTCCTGTGATGCCTTCAGCACCCTGGACAGAGCCACAGAGGCAGCAAGATGCTTGACCAATCCTCAGGATTATTTCTCCAGCTCCCTGTGGTGAGGATTTAGTCCCTGAGCTGGTTTTAAATCAATACATCTTTGGATACATTTAAAATTAAAGATGAAGGAATTTCCTGTTTAAGCTTTAAAAGAGCTCCCAGTAATTTATCTGAACGCTGAGAAAAGGGAAAGGCATGTCAGAGCGTTGTCCTTTATTTCAGCCTAACCCCAGAGGAAATTACATCAAGATTCACATATCACACTTCGTTGAGAAGCACCGACAGGCAGATTACTATACATACTGTGGTGTGTGTATATACACACACATACACCCAACCTCACAAGAGCCAGAGACATTCCACAAGCTTAGTGAAACACTTTGCGTTCCAGTACTTACCAGGGCACCCTGGAGCCTATCTAGGCTAGCAAGTCTTTCTAGGCCCTAGAGTTTCCATTCCAATATGGCACCCTGCAAATGTTGTTGGACTACAACTCTCACTCACGCCTGACCCAACGGGCATGCTGACTGGGGCTGATGGGAGTCCCAAAATATGTGGAGGTCACCACATTGGCTTAATGTGGGTCTTATCAAACCTTCAGAGAGGCATCTGTTATGTTGATGCCAGTGGAAAGGAGCTGTCAAGCCTGGTTCTGTTGGCCTCCTCCTGCCCCGGAAAAATGGGTATCCCTTTACGGTACAAGACTGCAACAACCAAATGTTCCAAAATAGCCTAACTCGCTGTGTGTCTTCCTCCCATGCAGCCCACTTAAAATCAGGTTCATCCCCATTTAGCAAAACGACCCAGACACAGAAACTTCTGGTTACCCCAATTCTGCCCACTCCTCCATCCTAGTTGGGGGGCAAGCACCCCACTCTTCCCCATCTCAACACTTTCCCCTCCCTCCTTTGGAATTTGGGTTGGCTTGCGTGTGGGGCAAGGAAGGTCCTTTGGGGAGGGGGGTGTAGTGGGGGCAGAGAGAGTTGTGTATGGGTGGGGAGGGGTCCCCCGAGGCCCCGCTTCCCCCCCTTACCTGCCAGCAGCTGCATCCAGGCGCAGATCTTGTAGACCGTGGCCGTGTTGCAGAAGAAGAAGAGCGAGAAGCAGGTGATGCAGCCCAGGATCAGCACCATGGAGAGCAGCACGAAGAAGGAGGCGGCCTTGAAGGCGCGCGAGGGGATGCTGCGGAAGTCGGCGAAGGAGCCGTGGCAGGTGAGCTCGCGGTTGTTGCCCTCGTTGCCCACGCAGTAGTGGAAGAGGCCGAAGTAGCCCGGCTTGGGCGTGCTGACGCTGTCGCCGATCCAGTAGGGCTGGATGAAGACCACCACGTTGATGATGGCGAAGCAGATGGTGAAGATGGCCCACAGCACGCCGATGGCCCGCGAGTTCCGCATGTAGTTGTCATGGTACAGCTTCGAGGCCTCCTGCGACGGCAGCATCCTGCGGCCGGGAGGCTCAGAGCGCGGGGCCCCGGCGGCGGCGGCGACACGCGGGGACGACGAGGAGGAGGAGAGGGGCGCACCGGCGCGCGCGCGCGGACGGCGGCACCACCAGCAGCAGCAGCACCACCTCACTGGCCGAGGCGGAGGGGCCCCGGGAGCCCCGCCGAGGGGAGACCCGAGGGGGCGCCGGAGGGAGGCCAGGCCATGGGGCGGCAGGAAGGGCTCGCGAGGCTGCGGCAGGCAGGCAGGGAGGGAGCCCTAGGCGCGCCCGCTCGCTCCCTGCAGCGCCAGCCGCGCCAGCCGCGACTCCATCTTGGCTGCGGCGGCGGCGGCGCCGGCTCGGTCGTTGCTCCTGCTCGGTCGCCCGCCTGCCTGCTCGCCTCCCTCCCTCCCTCCCTCCTCGCCTGCCTGCCTTGCCTTGCCTTGCCTGCCTGCCCGCCCGCCTGCTTGCTTGCTTGCTTACTTGCCC